>NC_138965.1:215952500-218352500 GCF_055761805.1 Camellia sinensis | reverse complement strand
CTTGCGTGTGATGCGTTGAGAATCGCCTTCCTTCTCTTGCGTGTGATGCGCTGAGAATCGCCTTCCTTTTCTTGCGTGTGATCCGCTGAGAATTGCCTTCCTTCTCTTGCGTGTGATGCGCTGAGAATTGCCTTTCTTCTCTTGCGTGTGATACGCTGAGAATTGTTTTCCTTCTCTTGCGTGTGATATGCTGAAAATTGCCTTCCTTCTCTTGCGTGCGATACGCTGAGAATTGCCTTCCTTCTCTTGCGTGTGATACATTGAGAATTGCTTTCCTTCTCTTGCGTGTGATACGCTGAGAATTGTTACTCCTTCCCTCTCTTGTGTGTGATACGTTGGGAGGTGTTGTCTTTAAGGCTCCGGGTTTCGTCGGTAGTCGCTTTTAGACTTCTCGCGTGAGACGCAGCGAGAATTGCATAATTCTCTTACATCCTTTCTGCATGTAATGTAGTTGGATTTGTATTCGCTTGCTTAAGACTGTTGCATGTTATGCTGTTGCATGTTTTGCTTCGTTACAGTTTTCTTTGCATGATCATAAGTTATGTTCGGCATCGTGCATGTTCTTTCCATCTTGCCCCTGCCTGCGAGCCCATATCTTGTTATCTTGTATTTTTGTCTAAGTCTTCGGCCTTGTCAAAAATGGGTCGTCTCTAGGCTTTGACATTCACTCACATCATCTTATGACTTTCGAGTTCTGTCAAAGAGGGGCAACCGTAGACACCCCATTTTTGACCGTCCTCAAGACTTGGACGTCATCGTTTAAACACTCGATGATCATCCATGTTCGTGTTCGTTTTGAGTTCCTGGAGGTCTCGGCCGCGCGCCTTGCCTTAAGATCTCTCAACTTGTTTGTTTTGTGCTTGGTTGTGGACCAAACACTTGTGCTTTTGCTTCTAAGGGAAGAGGGTGGCTTTTTTGCCATACCCTCAACCCACCGGCCAAGGCTTGAGGCCATCGACCCTGTTTTCTTTCCATCGGCCAAAGGTATTGGCCGATCGACACTTTATTTGGTCGGCCAGCACTTATGTTGGTCGATCGGCCATTTTTGGTGGCCGAACCCTCATCATCTGCTTTATGCAGATATTTTGTGCCAGCTGGTGCAGCTGGCATGCACAATTCAACCCCTCCATACACATGTATAGAGGGATTTGAGCCTTGCTTAGCTTCTCCAAGAAGCTTTGCAAAATTGGATTTCTATAAAAGGAGAGCCTCGTCTCTCTTTCCAGGGGTTCTAGAAATCTGATATACAAGTTAGATATCTCTCTCTCTCTCTAGATTTGTGTGTGTATTTGAGCTCAAAAGTGTGTTTTGTTCTTACTATTGCCCACAAACACCTAGAGTTACACTATCCTTGGTTGCTGAGGCACTAGAAGGTTGATATTAGAGTTCTTGGGCTGTTTTTGATCCAAGAAGATTGCTGGAGTTGTGTTCTTGAAGTTGTTCTTCAAGGGTGAGTCAACTTGCTTTTGATATCCCATTTTGGCTTAAGCTTTTACACATACTTCTATATTGTTTTAAGATTAACTCTAAACTACAAAAAGTTCTGATTTTGCATGCATGTTATGATTGCTTAAGGTCACTTTTTGGTTGGGGGTTGTCTCCTCCCTCTTAGGCCTTGTTTGGCCTTGTTTTGTGCCTTTACTTTTGAGCTTTGGGACCATCTTGTTTTGGCCTTCTCACCACTAAAATCCAAAGGATTTTCAGTGGTGGAGAAGTTGTTTTGGAGTCTTGAATAGGGGAGGGACACCCCCCTCTCTTTATGTCTCATTTGCTAGCATAAATGGCTCATATTGGTAGCATGTTTGCATAGCTTGTTTTGGCCCCATTTCAGCATGTATTTGGTGTTATCTTGGCATGATATACCTCTGTTTTAAGTTGGTTTTTTGGTCTCTTGCATGCACCATGTACTTGTCTTGTAATCCTATCATTTGCCTTAACATGCATCATGTGCTTGAACCTTCATTCTTGCGTATTTTGGCTCAACTCAAAGGAGTTTTTAGTCATGTTTTACCATGCTCTAGCTCTAATTCATATTTCTTTGGTCATAAATGCCATGTTTTGTATAGCCTTAGTTCATCTTAGCTTGTTAAGCTTTGTGCATCAAGTCACTAGCATGCATTGCTTAGACCATTTTCATGATTTGGCATCATTTCACATGAGATTTCAGTCCATATAATGTGGCCATGCATTCACATTTATAACATTTTCCATGCATTGGAAGGTTTGTGTTTTATGCCTCAAGAATCGATCATTGTGCATGCCATTATGCTTAGGTCTTTGGGCTGCCATATCAATGTGTTTTTTGGGCTCATTCTAACATGCGATAACTCTAATTTTATTGGCCTAAGTCATGCCATGCTTGGTTGTAATAGGTGTAGTGCAATTGCCCCTTTTGGCCTTGTATGCGTCATGTTTTGTGCTCACCTTTCTAGCATGTTTTGGCCTTATCTCATGTATGTTCTAGCCTTGTTTTGGACTGCCTTGGGACTGTTTTGGGTCACCTTGGTCCTTTGGGGCTTGGTTGATATGGCCATGGTTCAAGTACCTTAGCTAGCTTTGAACTCGAAGTCCATTAGCATTCCTTGCTTGTGTTATGTGTTTGATTTGGCATCACTCTTAACATAATTTCAGAGCTTATGGTGTCACCATACTACCATGATTGTCACCCCTCGCTCATGTTTGGGTGTTGTGACCTTATGCCTTAACCCTTGGACCATTGCATGTGCATGCTCATTGTGCATTTCATTCTATCACTTCATCATTTTGGCCACTGTTTTTGGTGTGGCTGAGACCTATCCATTTTCAATGTAAGTCCATGGATCATGTGGTTTGTGTGTTGTTGCATGCTTATCGCATTGTATGTTGTCACATCCTTGTTATTTGTATTGTTGTCGCATGCCTATTACATTGCGTGTTTGTACGTTTAGGTTGCATTTTGCATGCTTGCTAGTTTGCATTTTGTTACATGCTTAATTAGGTTGCATTGCATTTGGCATGCTTGTTACCTTAACCTTGTGCATGCTTAGGTTGCATAGCATTACATTTCCATGTTGCATTGTATTTGGCATACTTGCATGCATTGCATTGCGTTTGGTTTGGGGTGTCAAACCAAACACGAGGAGCGAGGAACGTTCGTACTTGAAGTGACGAAACGTGCCTCGATCCTTAGTTTCCAACGCTCTTGATCCAACATGATAGAGTGTGAGGCCTTCATGTGTTTTGTGCATTCATTCCATATTCATTTGCACACTTGGCTTCTTTGGCCATCATGCATTGAAATGCATGATTGATGGCCCGAGGGTGAAGGACTACACTCCCTTGAGTTCATAACATAATAGGGAGGGTGGTTGTGCAAACATTGTCTTGAAAATGCATTGTCGCACTCTGTTTGTCCTTTGCTGCAGCAAAACAGCATTCTGCAGGAAGAGATGGTCGACCGACCATGTTCAGTGCCGATCGGCAACAAACATTTGGCTGAGAGCCTTATCATTGGTCAATGGCACCATTCCCTTGGCCGATGGCCCTATCTCTTTACCGATGGACTCTCAGCATGTCCCCAAGGTGATTCAGAAGTGTCACAGAAGTTGACACAGTTTTCAGAGGTGCAGAGCAGTGCAAATAGAGGCAACATGAAGCATGGTAATGGATTTCCGAGCGGAGCTGAGCATGCATGCATTTGTCCCTCTTTCCGAGGCCTCTTTATCGCTTTAGTAGCTTAATTAATTTGTTTAAATTAGTTGAGTGTTGTATAATAATTAATTAGCTAGTTAGTTAGTTAATTAGTCAATTTGTATTATTCTTTCAGACCCTCCGTCGAGAGGGTGAACTTTGTAATAAGTGTGCGTGAGTGTGTGAATATCTTCCAACCCCACGTCTTTCTTTCTTTTACTTACATGCTTTCAATGGTTAGTTTTAGGTCATGTTTCAATTAGCATCCTTATGTTGTGCATGTTTGCATACATTCATTCGTATTGCATGCACTGGGCTCGGCGCATCATACAAACCGCATTGTATTTCAATACCAAGTTGAATACGTGTATCAAGTGTTGCATTCCACATGACATTCTAGAATAGCCGAGCCTATTTCTAGTTACATTTTGCATGTGTTGCATTATCCATCTTAACATAGCTAGGATCATGCATTGATTACTAACTAGTTATTGTTTTGGCTCGGAGTACTAGGTAAGCTTTTATGTTTTAGCATCTTGCATGTGTTTGGGTGTTGCCATGATAACATGCTTGCCATGAGGCTATTTGCTTATGTGATATAACTGCTTGAATGCCTGTGGGTGAAGGTTGGATTACTTGAATTGGAATAATTCATCGAAATGCGAGTTTTAAGCCCACTTGAAGGTGGCAAAACCCGAGGGTGGCAAATCCACGTCTTAGCCTACTTGCGAGTAGCAAACTTCAAACCATTTCCAAAACAAACGGATATGTGATGCTTTGTTCCAAATTAGGTAATCTAGTCTATACTTGTGTGTTGTGCGCATCACATAGTAATTCTAGCTAATTAACCAGAATAAGAACGCATGTGTTTTCAAAAACAAGATATCATGTTTAGTACAGGCCGATCTTTGATCGTGCGAGCGGGGGTGCTCATAGATGACCTTCCCTAATCATATCCAAGTTCTCAAGCCGAGATAACTTTGGTGATGACGGACACGTGGCCTTAGGCACGAGTCAGGGTTTCCTAAATTTCCCAAAATAAAACATTTAGGTGGCGACTCTGTATCTGGCAAAGCAGTCCATATTTGACACTTCTTTCTTAAAAATCAGTTTTCCAAAACGATTTGCCGGATTTGGACTCTTTGGTGATTTATCAATCTCACATCGCACATTGTGAGATCAGATTAAGAACCGTGACATTTGAGTTCGAACTGTAGCACGAGGCCTCCGGGGCGCGTCTACACCATGGCGACAGGTTGGAAGGGACAACGAAATGATTACTAGAGGATATAAGCAGACGTTAAAGACAAGAAGAATGTTAAGCTTTCTATCTCTACATTTCGTCTCTTTTTTTAACTTGCTCGTTGGAGGGTTTGCTGGGGGACTCCCCGTTCCCCGTGGGACTCTTGTGCAGGTCTTCTGGTGGGCTTGGTACCTCGAGCACCGTTTAGAGAAATGTGGATCAATCTGACCCGTTCCATCTGGAACACGCTGTATCGTCAAAAAACAACTATCTTATTGATATAAGTAACACAATTTAATGGGATTAAACACGACTATAATTCAATTATATCCATTGGCTAAATTTTAAAAATTAAAATTAAAAACACATATTACATGGGGGCATAATCCAATTGGGTTATACATTTTGACTGTAATTTAATCATAACTATTTATTAAACTTAAAAGAAAAAAGAAAAAAAAATTGAACATTAAAAATACTTATCTTATTCTACTACAAATAAAAAAATAATAAAAGTACCTAATTTTTTTTAGATGGTGAAAACACTTGAGTATTAGATAAATTAATTGGCGTATATGGTCATAATCAATTGGGTCAGATATTTGACTACATCTCAATCATAACTATTTAATTATAAAAAATGTAATAAATATAAAAAAAATTAAAAAAATTCATAATCATTAGACTATTTACCATGTGGCCCAATGTTCACTTAAAAAAAAAAATCTTATTGCATAAAGGTTAAAAATTTAGAACACCCAATATGAGAAGGCTTAATTTTGATGTATATTTTACTACTAAAAATTACCACATTATCATAAACAAAATCTACTAACTCCACTTTAGATTCACGCCACAACTAAACTCACATCTTTTTTTTCTCTTTCAAATTTAAATATTTTTAATAAAATATCAAAAACAAAGAGAAATATAAATCAAGATTGAGCAATATATATATATACTTTAAAAGGCTTTATTATTTTTAATTTATAAATAAAATTTTGACTCTCCTGTGCATAGCACAGGTTTTATGCTAGTATTATATAAGTAAAAGGGGGTTTTAGTCACAAGTCTTGTGGGAGTTCTAATATCTCAAACTAAAATTTCAATTTTTTTATTTTAAATAATTTAAAAAAATGTTCTATAGATCTCATTCAAGCAAAAAAAAAAAAAAAAAAAAAAAAAAAAAAAAAAAATCTCTGGATTTATAATTTTCAAATGGAAAGTATATCAAATATATAAAATAAAAAATAGAAAGTATGCTAATTTATTTCAAAATTCAAATTTAAGGGGCACTAAATATAGAAAGCATTCCATTAATTTAAATTTAAAATTATAATAATTTATCCCATAATCTTATATATCTATATACTATTATAATTGAAAAATAATGTCATTTCATTAAGGTTGAAAGTTATAATTCTTTTTTCTCATTTTTTTTTATTTTGTTTAATTTTTGTTAATACGTGTTACAATATGATTGGTCTATAAATTAATTTTATATTCTTAAAATAAAATTTCAAATTTGAATTCTTACTTAAATTATGTTATTATGATTAGAATGAGATCAATATTCATTTCTTAAATTTTGTATACTTTATTAAATTACACATTTAAATTGTTTTTCAAATTATATTACTACCTTTAGAATGAGATCAATATTCACATGTGTCATAACGATGTGTCATAATATTATTGGTCGAAATATAATTTGTTTTAAATGCATGTGTTCAAATTATTAATCGCTATTAATTTTTTTTGTTTTAAATTTTATAAAAAAAAATTTATCATTCTAAACTATAGTGACTTGACCAATAATTTTTTTAATATAATTTTTATTTAACAAAATAACAAAACATAACTTTTTTAGTACTTACCAAACATGGTGGATTTTTTTAGATTTTTTTTTAATCTCAATTGTCCATTAAAAAAATTAAAATAAAGAATAAAGATATCTTTGGCTCAAATTGTTAAAAAGTTACTTTTGCTAAAATAAATTTGAAAGAAACGTTAATTTTTTTTTATTAAGAGTGATATTTCATGAAATTTTTTTTATTTAAAAAAAAAAAGAAAAGAGAAAAGGATTATAGGTGGTAATTTATTGTTAAGCTAAAATGAAAATACCATAATAAATTTTCGTCTAACCTTTTTCTATTCAAATACTTTTATTTTGTAAGAAATTTTTTTATTCTATTTAATATTTTATTGTAATTTTTAAATTAAAAAGAATTTCTAAAATGTCATATTTAAATTATTTATGCCATTTGAAAACGTAATTTTTTTAATATCAACTTACGATAATTCTTTACTAAAAGGTGTATTTTTTAAATATTTTGAAGAAAAATTCTATTGATAATCTGAAATATATTGCTTTTACTTTTGATCATTAATATTAAACTTTTAATTGATTTTATTTATTATTTTAAAAATTAGTTAGCAAATAATTTATATATTTATATATAATTTTGTTTTGATTGCTAAGGTTATTTAATGTTTCTGCCCAAGCCCACTCAAACTTAATTTGAATTTTTAAATTTCTGCATAGGTCCTCACTTAATTAAAAACTATGTTGTTCAATCTTTAAAAAAATTTAAGCTCGACTTAACTTGTTTGGTTGAGTTCACCTAAATTTGCAATTTTAGCCATGGGTTTGAAAGTTACATGATTAAATTTGTGATAAATTAAAAAATAATAAATAAAATGTGATAAAATTATGGGACTTAAATTGTAAATTTCAATCTTCTTTGTTTTCATAAATTGCATACAAAAATTTAACCATTTATACTATTTTGTATAAAGATATATTATTATTTTTTTACATGCCTTGCATAGCATGGATTACCACTAGTATATTATTATTATCTATACTATATATTAAGCAAAAGGGGATTTTTAACCCCCAAGGCCTGTGAGAGTTTCAATATGTCAATCCTAATTTTCTAATTTTTTGTTTTAAAAAAAAAAAAAATTAACCTCAGCATTTATTAACTGCTCTCAACTGTAATGCCCTCAAAATAAATTCATAAAGCATGCATTCATTACATCCATAAACTTAAGAGAGTAAGACATAATGCCATTCATCAGAGTATTCTTACAAAAGATATTACATGCTGACAACAAAAGTAAATGCCCTATAGGCTTACAACTTTCCAAGTCAACACCTGGGTTCAACAAAAGTAGAGTTCTAACTCTTTACACAAAATAAGCCCATGGCTTGATATACATGTAATATATAAAAGAGACAACAAAAAGAGCTATCAGTCTCAAGCCTCCCAAGCTACTTCCTTGGAGGTGGCATATCACCTGAACTTGAAAATGATGCCCCATATAGGGTGAACCAACGCCCAATAGAGATATACTAAACATAATATAAGCAATAACTAAAACATTAGCATTTGATACATGTTTAACCAGTATAAACCAACATACAGCGTCACCCAATTTTATAACAAGTATGTTCATGTCTCATACCATTTTTCCCTTACTTAACAATTTCGATTTATAAACATGGCTCAGAACCTAGCCAAGCAATTCAATGAGACTACGGCTCATGTAAAAACTTTTCCAATATCAACAATTTAAATGAGATCATATCTCATAATAAAACACTTCCATAATTCACAATTCACATGAGATAACAACTCGTATTAAACACTTCCATACTTCACAAATGATACACAGATTTGTTGTATCAATGGAGTCCATCCCCTATCCCCTCCCAAATAATATCCGGTTTAGGAGTCCATCCCCTATCTCCTCCCAAACCGTGGAGTACATCCCCTATCTCCTCTCACACAATACAATGTATATAAACAATTATCATATACACAATCAATGAATACACAAATTCGATGTATTATTCCAACCATCATATTCAATGACATATTCAACTGATTAGTTTTAATTCACCTAATCATCTTGCAGTGTCTACAACAATCAAGACTATCCTCCACTAATAGCCCAAAGCAATTATTTCTAAACAGATAATAATGCCTCAACTGATAAATTACCAAAGCAATTATTTCTAAACAGATAATAATGCCTCAACTGATAAATTACCAACATTTTCAAAAGTGAGTGATTAATAAATCCAACTCCACCATTCCATAATAAGCCAATTTCATTATTTTCAACTCAAATTCATATTTCCATGACTTTCCAAATTAATTATGCAAATTAATTTATATCATAAAATTAGGGCTTTCCTCCCTATTTTCTAAATATTGACCCAAAGGCTCAAATATTAACAACAACATCAATAAGCTCATGTTAAGACCCAAGATATACATATATCGGTCAAAATAGCAAAACCTCTCTTTATTCATGTTGAAACCCTAACACCCAAAATCACCCAACTTCAACATTAAATCAAAATGACCAAAAGTTCGTGTCAAAGATCATAAAAATGAGTAGTTATCCTTACCTCAAAAGATGAGACCAAATGGAGAAGATGATGAATTTCGAAATGCTCCACAACCTAAGATTTTTGGATGGAAATGTAGCCCAAGCCAAGCTCTACACTTTATACAAAGGGACTAAGGTAGGGGATCACTCAAACTAGATCAAACCCTAGAGAAAAGTTGAAGTTTAGAGTAAGGAGCTCTCCAATGGAGATTTTGAAAAGTTAGAGAGAGAAAGAGTCAAAGAAAAGTGATCCAAAAAGTCACTTTTCGGACTGATATAAAAGTCGCCCCGCTCAAGCGTAGAACTCCTCGCTCGAGCGTCAAAAGCGCCGCTCGAGCGCCGGATGCACACCTCCAGAAGTTTTGCAGTCGATGGTCCCTGCTCGAGCATAAAAGTAGACGCTGGAGCGTCCAATGACCTGCAGAAAAAATACTGAGAGATGGAAAATCACGCTCGAGCGCCAAAATGCCCGCTCAAGCGGAGAAGTAAAATCAAAGGGCCCGCTCGAGCGTCAAAATCCCCGCTCAAGCGTGAAGGCAAAATTCTGGGCATCAACTCTAGGTTTCTAAACACAACCAACCTGTTTCAAACCTGCCCAACATAACCCAAGACTCACATACAAAGAGTAAAGGACGTAAATCAGAATACGACAACAACACATCCACGGAGCTAAGTCCGGAATACAGCAAACAAGGAAGGGAAAACCGGGATCGCTATACAACTCACAAGATTTTTTGACTTCTCTCATAATTACTGTAGTACCTTTTCCAAAACAAATAATTTGTATATTGAAAAAAATTTAAAACAAATATAAATATTTATATCTATCTCTAACCCAAAAATTTTGTGGGAGCTCCAATATAATATTGGGGGTTGCTTGGTGATTGGTTCAAAGATTATAATTACACTACGGTTGATAAATGGAGGAGATAGAGGGTGGGGAAACACAAAAAATGACCGACCATAATATAGCAATAAATGAAATGTGAGAGACAGAGAGAGAGAGGCTATGGCTATTGCTATATGGTGTGTATATGTGTGATGATAAAAATGAGGTTTTTAACCCAAGTCTTGTTGGAGCTTCAATTTCTCAATTTAAATTTTTTAATTTTTTGATTTAAAAAAAAATCTTAGCATTTATTAATTTCTCCCAACTCCCAAGTCTTACTCTCATAATAACACTTTAATGAATTCAGAACAAGCAAAAAAAAATTCTTTGAAATCCAACACATATGAATTCCTTGAAAAGTCCCAACACATATGATTATTATCCCTCATAATAACACTTTAATGCATTAAGAACAAATATAAAAAAAAAATTCTTGAAAAGTCCAACACATATGATTATTATCAAAATATTAAACTTTAATATAATATAAAAAAAGGAAAAAAAGAAGGCATTTAAAAAAAAATTTAAAAATCATAATTCACATATATAGATAATTGTAAACACAATTCGTGCATAGCACGGGTGATATGCTAGTCTATACTATATATTAAGCGAAAAAGGGGTTTTTAACCCCAAGGCCTGTGGGCGCTCCAATATCCCAATCTGAATTTCTAAATTTTTATTAAAAAAAAAAAACTCAGCATTTATGGATTTGGTCAAAATTTTCTGATCAGCATTTATTAACTTTTTTCAATCCACATGTCTTTCCACATGCCTGTATTTATTGATTTGGTCAAAATCTCCTGATCAACATTTAAAATCCCCTCATTCAAATAATTATAGATACAACCCGTGTATAGTTATTGCAGTACCCCATTCAACTTCTCCCATACACTATAATTAGTGATAAGATTGTTTAATTATTTTTATAAAAAATCTTAAAAAACATAATTTATATATTAAAAACAATCTAACACAAATATAAATATCTATAATTATCTTGTGCATAGCACGGGTGATAGGCTAGTCTATACTATATATTAAGCAAAAGGGAATTTTAACCCCAAGCCTTGTGAGAGCTCCAATCTTCCAATCTAAATTTCATAATTTTTTGATTTAAAAAAAAAAACCTTAGCATTTATTAACTTCTCCCAACCCCACTGTCTTACCCTTATAATAACACTTTAATGCATAAAGAACAAGCATTAAAAAAAAAAAATTCATTGAAATTCAACACATATGAATTCCTTAAAAAGTCCCAACACATATGATTATTATCCCTCATAATAACACTTTAATGCATTAAGAACAAGTATAATTTTTTTTTTTTTAAAAGTCCAACACATATGATTATTATCAAAATATTAACCTTTAATATAATATAATAAAAAAAAGACATTTAATTCCTTGAAAAGTCTAACATATATGATTATTATCAAAATATTAAACTTTAATATAATATAAAAAAAGGAAAAAAAGAAGGCATTTAAAAAAAAAAACTCAGCATTTATTGATTTGGTCAAAATCTTCTGATCAGCATTTATTAACTTTTTTCAATCCACATGTCTTTCCACATGCCTGCATTTATTGATTTGGTCAAAATCCCCTAATCAGCATTTAAAATCCCCTCATACAAATAATTATAGATACAACTCATGTATAGTTATTGTAGTATCCTTTTTAACTTCTCTCATATACTATGGTTAGTGATAAAATTGTTAAATCATTTTTATAAAAATCTTAAAACACATAATTTACCGATACCATTCCTGCTATCCCGAAATACAAATCTTACATAACTTTGCCAATACCACACAACTCTCAAAACCATTAAACCAATCACATTCACCGACGAATTCCCCGTTCTCAACAAATAACTTTTAAACTGAACAAGGCTCACAGGCCATCACATAACTATCTCATAATTCAGTACCAAGCATACAACAATACTAGGATCATCGATCCCATTGACAGCTTCTCAATATAAATAAAAGAAGGTTCGAGATTCCATGCATGCCCCAATATATGAGGATTAAACAAACAACAACATGCATACCAAAGCACCACATAATCATGATTCCTCAGCATCCAACAATACACCGGTCAATAACAAAATGATTCACATATTACATCACCGGTTAACAATACAAAAGTCCCCCTCCAAGGTAGTACTATAGGGTTAGCTAATAAGTCGCCCCTCGCGAGGCTCTCGAAGCCTGGCCTGCACGTTTCTGGTACCGATAACGTCCCTGACTAGACGGGTACAACTGAGTCTGACTAGGTTTTGAAACACTCGAAGAGTTCACCCGCAGAGGGCATAAACACCTAACATGGCCCAGCTGACAACAAACAAAACAACTAACAGACCACATACTCTGAGACTGGTCTGAAATCTGAACCTCCATGGACCTCCCAACAGAAGAGTCCGAAACCCCTGGCGAAGAAAAGGATTCAGCCTAGGACTGAGCATGTTTTCGCCTTCACCCCTTACTGAGCCTAGAGTGCTTATGAACCGTAGGAGTTACCGAGATGGCCTCCTCCCTAACCTGACCAGCACTCAAAACCATGGCTTCCACATGGGCCGCTACCTCGAATAGACTATAATAATCCTTCCAAAAGGATCTAGCTACCTTCTCTCGAATATCGAAACACAACCGACTTTCAAACTCATAACAACGGTGCTCCTCAGTTGCCACCAACTCTGAAGCAAACCTTGACAAACTGGTAAACCGCATCTCAAACTGTGCCACAGGAGTATCATCTTGACGCAACTGAACAAACTGTTCCCTCAACCTTTCCCGAGCAGAAGGAGGGAAATACTTGGCCCAAAAGGCCTCGGTAAAAGCAACCCACGTGCCACCTACAGTATTCTTAACATACTTCCACCAATAACTCGCGTCTCCCTTCAATTGAAAAGTCGCCAAAGAAACCCTCAACTCCTCATCTTCGACTCTGAGCATATCAACTCTCTGCCTTTAACGGTTTGGCCTCCCCCACAAACTCTGGTGGGCTGGAGCGAAAAAACTCCTTAGTAAGCTTGAGCGCACGCCCGCTGCCACCCTCAATGCGAGCTAGGGTGTCCTGCACTGCTCTCACAATCTCGCGTGCAACATCCTCGACGACAGCCGATGCTGCAACGACGGTTGTTAAAGGAACTGTTGTGCCTCTCCCGGCACTCCTACTACTCACCCGACCTCTACTCCCTCGTGTAGAGATCCTATAAAATCCAAAGAATAAAACCACGCTTAGTGCACAACACAATAGCCTTCTCCGAGGCACACACTTGCTACTATTAAGTCACAAGACGCACTTAGTCTCAAAACATACATTTCCATTGCATATAAACATCTAAACATGTAAACACATAATCGAATCAAGTCCACAAAGATAGTCACTCATCCCGGAACTCTCAAGGAATTCCTATCAGAAACCACGTTGATCAGGCGTGTTTCCAAGAGGACCTCAAAGCAAGTGCACCGGCTATGAAATACTATCCAGGGAAGCTTAATCCCATGCTCACGTAAATGCAAAACATAAGTCCTAACATTTATGTTATCTATATGCAACGTCCTCACCATACGTAGTAAACCCACTGTGGTAAAAATCACCTCCCACGAGCCCAAAGTATTCAAACCCGGCTCGCTCTGATACCAAGTTGTAACGCCCCACTTTTTATTACTCGAAAGTATTACCAAATTCATGAACTTAATTCAATTTCAGAGATAACATACGGAAATAAACTCAAATGTTCGACTAGTAGAAATAAATAACAATTCTCTCATTCGAATGCAAATTAAAATACAATATAAGCATTCTAAATAAACTGCCCGAGGGCTTCATCATTAAGGAATCAAGAAGAAGGGTGTAACCCTTTTTCATATATGGCATTCTGCCAACACAAAAGAGACCCCGTGGCCAACAAATAAGAAGATCAAAATCTTGTAGCACATCCTGCTTAACACCTGAAAAAGATTCGACAACGATGGATGAACATATAGTCCAGTAGGGATCTCAACATGATCCTCAACAATAACAACTTACAGATAGCTATGATCATGAATGCTCAATCTCATACTAGAATACTAATGTGGCAATTTATACAAAAATATACATAAGTATGAACTTTTCTCAAAAATAGCCATTTCATTCAACGCTATAAGCGATTCATCTTTCTTTTCTTTTCATTATCCCTGGTTCCCAAACTTTTATAACAATAACAACATCTTAGAAAACAATTTCACTAAGCCCACTACCTTTCTCCCATTTTCATACTTACAACAGATTTTCCCTTTTTCAAAACATACTTTCAAATACCAAATTTTCCTTCACACTTTCCCAAAATCTCACAATAGCATTTTGGTTTGTTCCCAATACATTCTATACACGCATGCCTTTAATAAAAAGGAGATAACAAATCATCAACATGTATATAATAAACAAATGAGGCAACTCAGCCCTCCAAAGCTGTAACCATCGCAATCCACGATATACTCAGATAAACTGAGACAAAAACAATAAAACTCTGCTCTACCGGCTATATGCACAATAAGCCAAGGATACAACTCTCATAACGGTATGCCATTTTACCAGGCGCTAGCTGGAAGGGTGTGGTACCTTAGATTCTTAGCGCAGTCAGTTCTCCAGGCGCTAGCTGGAAGGTAACGGTACCTCTGATTATAAGCGCGGTGTACAACACCAATAATCACAATACAACAGAACATAACCAACAAGTGTAATATATACACATAAACAATTCAAGATACATAAGCAATGTGTTAAAGTATATGAACATATAGGTGTGTGGAGTACATCCCCTATCTCCTCCCATACACTGGAGTACATCATCTATCTCCTCCCTAACAATTATACATATATAATATATCACAGCACTTCATTACATTTCAATCAACACAGCTGTAATGCATACACGACAATTCTACACAACCATGTCATCCTCCACCGATGACCAAGGACAAAACCTCTAGATGCATGATTTTAATACATCTATTATAAAGACTCAACTCTCATGAGATCTTAAACCCAACAACGACACTAGTACGATAGGTAAGGGTAAAACCCCCAAATGTGTGTATTCAACACTCATGATAAAATAATTCAATTCTCATATTTATTTTCTGAAACTCACATAAAGTTAACATTTCATTTCCCATTTCCAAGATCAACTTCCAAGATTTTCCAATTCCAAAACCCCTTTTTCATTTCACAAAACCAATTCCATTCATTATAAAGCCATAACCTGACCCGATTCAATACATTCATTTCAAAACAACCCCAAAGCCATAGTTAATCCCTTAGGCATTAACACATTCACTCAACTCATATTAACAATAGAGACTTACAAACATTGATCAATTACCCTCCATTTTAATTTACTAAATCAAAACATAATTTAGGGCTTTTTCTTCTTTCCACAATAACATGGTAATTTACATTTCAATTAGCCCAAAGAACTATCAATGATAAAATAATCATTCTCAAACAACCAACCCTAGGTTCCCTCACATGGTTTTCAAAGAAATTCAACATGATATGATTTTCATGCAATACAAAACTACCACATGTCTATCTATAGACGGAGTATTGAAAAAGAACAAAGAGAATCCCTACCTCAAATGGAGAAGCCAAGGGGAAGAAGAGCCAAACTCGGAAGTGCTCCAATCCCAAAGTTTTTTGAATCAAAACGAAGTCCACACAACCCTCTATCTTTCTTACAAAGAAATTAGGGTAGGAACACCCAAGAACTAGATCAATCCCTAGAGAGAAGGTGAGTGTAGAGAGAGAGAGAGAGAGAGAGTCGAATCTAGGGTTTTGAGACAAAAGGGAAATCAAAAAGTGTAGAAAAAGCTGCTGCTGCGAACTGATATATACGTTCCTCACTCGAGCGAAGAAGTGGTCGCTCGAGCGACCAGACACAAAGAAACCTCACTCGAGCGCACAAAGTCTCGCTCGAGCGAACAACACGAAGTTTCAGGTCTGCAACCTAGAAGCATGCTCGAGTGAAGAAACGCTTGCTCGAGCGAAGAAGCCCAAAACATACAGCTCGCTCGCTCGAGCCAACGCTACGTCTAAACAAAACTTGAAGACACGAAAAGCTCGCTCGAGCGACAAAGTCATGGCTCGAGCAAAGAGGCTAAAAACTGGATAGAAACCATATGCTTCCAATCACAACCAACCTGAAACGAACCTGCCCAAAACATCCTATAACTCAAATACAAAGTATTGAAGGACGGAAACAAGCTAAATACAACAACCCACATCTACGGAACCAAGTTCGGAATACAATACTCAATGGAGGGAAAATCGAGATCGCTATAACCTCCCCTCCTTAAAGAATTTCGTCCCCGAAATTAAGGAAACGCCAAAACACAAGGCCAACTTATCACAAAGCACCCAACACCAGAGGACTTAGGAAAAAAAGAACTATGCTCACAACAAACCTCCGGTTAACTCTCACCAAAGAAGGGCTTACCAAGGAAACACGTTTCAAAAGACAACACTCAAGCACAAAAGCTCCAACAAAACCAAACCCTTCCCGAAACCAATCACTAACATCCGACTAGCGCTTCAAGCTAAGTCACTAATCAACAATCATAATTCTCAACAAAACGACCAAAGCAAATCTTTTGTATAAATATAAAGAAAATCATTTTCTTGTTCGTGAGGCATTTCTCAAAGATAGTCAAATTTTCAATGTTGACATTCCGAAATAAGTCTTGCATTTTCCATGCGAAACTCAAAAGTTTTGTAAACATCTTTCACAAACACGGTGTTATCTAAAACACATAATCATCCTCAGTTTATTTGCCAAAAACTATTCATCTGGAATTTCTTCATAACATTAACATTAAATCAAATTCCCAACATTTTCCTTTTAACTACGCCCTTAGAAGGCCATAACGCTAGGAAGAATTTGTTTTCCATTCCTTTTTAAAATAACACTAGCAACATCCATCACTCACACGGCGATGCCACAACCAACACATAACATAACATTTCTACAATGATTGTTAATAGAAATAAACACTTTGCTATCAACACATAAGGCATAAAAAATTCATGGTTTTGCAATTTCATTCCACCTTCCTTTACTTGACCAATTTAAGATCATAAACATGGCTCAAAACCTAGCCGAACAATTGAATGAGACTACAACTCACAAATAAACATTTCAATGCTATAGTTGATACACATAATTGCTGTATCAATGGAGTCCATCCCCCATCTCCTCCCAAACAAAGGTACATATAAAAGATGTATTTAAACACTTATCATATACAATGATCAATCAATACACAGATTTGCTGTATTATTCTAACCGTCAAATTCAATGATAGAACACATTCGATTAGTTTCAGTTTTTCCTAATCAACATACAATGTTTACAACAATCAAGACTATCCTCAAGGTGACCAATGCCAACCCAAAACCTGATGCTAACAAGCTGACTAATCAACTCAATAAACCACCACACTCAGTAACAACGGTGCTCCTCAGCTGCCACCAACTCTGAAGCAAACCTTGACAAATTGGTAAATCGCATCTCAAACTGTGCCACAGGAGTATCATCCTGACGTAACTGAACAAACTGTTCCCTCAACCTTTCCCGAGCAGAAGGAGGGAAATACTTGGCCCAAAAGGCCTCGGTAAAAGCAACCCACGTGCCACCTACAGTATTCTTAACATACTTCCACCAATAACTCGCGTCTCCCTTCAATTGAAAAGTCGCCAAAGAAACCCTCAACTCCTCATCTTCGACTCTGAGCATATCAAGAGTCTTGGTAATCTGCTCTAACCAACTCTCTGCCTCTAACGGTTTGGCCTCCCCCACAAACTCTGGTGGGCTGGAGCGAAAAAACTCCTTAGTAAGCTTGAGCGCACGCCCGCTGCCACCCTCAATGCGAGCTAGGGTGTCCTGCACTGCTCTCACAATCTCGCGTGCAACATCCTCGACGACAGTCGATGCTACAACGACGGTTGTTAAAAGAACTGTTGTGCCTCTCCCGGCACTCCTACTACTCACCCGACCTCTACTCCCTCGTGTAGACATCCTATAAAATCCAAAGAATAAAACCACGCTTAGTGCACAACACAATAGCCTTCTCTGAGGCACACACTTGCAACTATTAAGTCACAAGACGCACTTAGTCTCAAAACATACATTTCCATTGCATATAAACATCTAAACATGTAAACACATTATCGAATCAAGTCCACAAAGATAGTCACTCATCCCGGAACTCTCAAGGAATTCCTATCAGAAACCACGTTGATCAGGCGTGTTTCCAAGAGGACCTCAAAGCAAGTGCACCGGCTAAGAAATACTATCCAGGGAAGCTTAATCCCATGCTCACATAAATGAAACACATAAGTCCTAACATTTATGTTATCTATATGCAACGTCCTCACCATACATAGTAAACCCACTGTGGTAAAAACCACCTCCCACGAGCCCAAAGTATTCAAACCCGGCTCGCTCTGATACCAAGTTGTAACGCCCCACTTTTTATTACTCGAAAGTATTACCAAATTCATGAACTTAATTCAATTTTAGAGATAACATGCGGAAATAAACTCAAATGTTCGACTAGTAGAAATAAATAACAATTCTCTCATTCGAATGCAAATTAAAATACAATATAAGCATTCTAAATAAACTACCCGAGGGCTTCATCATTAAGGAATCAAGAAGAAGGGTGTAACCCTTTTTCATATATGGCATTCTGTCAACACAAAAGAGACCCCGTGGCCAACAAATAAGAAGATCCAAATCTTGTAGCACATCCTGCTTAACACCTGAAAAAGATTCAACAACGAGGGATGAACATCTAGTCCAGTAGGGATCTCAACATGATCCTTAACAATAACAACTTATAGATAGCTATGATCATGAATGCTCAATCTCATACTAGAATACTAATGTGGCAGTTTATACAAAAATATACATAAGTATGACCTTTTCTCAAAAACAGTCATTTCATTCAACGCTATAAGCGATTCATCTTTCTTTTCTTTTCATTATCCCTGGTTCCCAAACTTTTATAACAATAACAACAACTTAGAAAACAATTTCACTAAGCCCACTACCTTTCTCCCATTTTCCATACTTACAACAGATTTTTCCTTTTTCAAAACATACTTTCAAATACCAAATTTTCCTTCACACTTTCCCAAAATCTCACAATAGCATTTTGGTTTGTTCCTAATACATTCATATCTATACATGCATGCCTTTAATAAAAGGGGGATAACAAATCATCAACATGTATATAATCAACAAATGAGGTAACTCGGCCCTCCAAAGCTGTAACCATCGCAATCCACGATATACTCAGATAAACTGAGACAAAAACAATAAAACTCTACTCTACCAGCTATATGCACAGTAAGCCAAGGATACAACTCTCATAACGGTATGCCATTTTACTAGGCGCTAGCTGGAAGGGTGTGGTACCTTAGATTCTCAGCGCAGTCAGTTCTCCAGGCGCTAGCTGGAAGGTAACGGTACCTCTGATTATAAGCGCGGTGTACAACACCAATAATCACAATACAACAGAACATAACCAACAAGTGTAATATATACACATAAACTATTCAAGATACATAAGCAATGTGTTAAAGTATATGAACACATAGGTGTGTGGAGTACATCCCCTATCTCCTCCCACACACTGGAGTACATCACCTATCTCCTCCCTAACAATTATACATATATAATATATCATAGCACTTCATTACATTTCAATCAACACAGTTGTAATGCATACACGACAATTCTACACAACCATGTCATCCTCCACCGATGACCAAGGACAAAACCTCTACATGCATGATTTTAATACACCTATTATAAAGACTCAACTCTCATGAGATCTTAAACCCAACAACGACACTAGTACGATAGATAAGGGTAAAACCCCCAAATGTGTGTATTCAACACTCATGATACAATAATTCAATTCTCATATTTATTTTCTGAAACTCACATAGAGTTAACATTTCATTTCCCATTTCCAAGATCAACTTCCAGGATTTTCCAATTCCAAAACCCCTTTTTCATTTCACAAAACCAATTCCATTCATTATAAAGCCATAACCTGACCCGATTCAATACATTCATTTCAAAACAACCCCAAAGCCATAGTTAATCCCTTAGGCATTAACACCTTTACTCAACTCATATTAAGAATAGAGACTTACAAACATTGATCAATTACCCTCCATTTTAATTTACCAAATCAAAACATAATTTAGGGCTTTTCCTTCTTTCCACAATAACATGGTAATTTACATTCTAATTAGCCCAATGAACTATCAATGATAAAATAATCATTCTCAAACAACCAACCTTAGGTTCCCTCACATGGTTTTCAAAGAAATTTAACATGATATGATTTTCATGCAATACAAAACTACCACATGTCTATCTATAGACGGAGTATTGAAAAAGAACAAGGAGAATCCCTACCTCAAATGGAGAACCCAAGGGGAAGAAGAGCCAAACTCAGAAGTGCTCCAATCCCAAAGTTTTTTGGATCAAAATGAAGTCCACACAACCCTCTATCTTTCTTACAAAGAAATTAGGGTAGGAACACCCAAGAACTAGATCAATCCCTAGAGAGAAGGTGAGTGTAGAGAGAGAGAGAGAGAGAGAGAGAGAGAGAGAGAGAGAGAGAGTCAAATCTAGGGTTTTGAGACAAAAGGGAAATCAAAAAGTGAAGAAGAAGCTGCTGCTGCGAACTGATATATACATTCCTCGCTCGAGCGAAGGAGTGTTCGCTCGAGCGACCAGACACAAAGAAACCTCGCTCGAGCGAACAACACGAAGCTTCATGTCTGCAACCCAGAAACATGCTCGAGCGAAGAAACGCTCGCTCTAGCGAAGAAGCCCAAAACATATAGCTCATTCGCTCGAGCGAAGAACAGCTCGCTCGAGCCAACGCTACATCTGAACAAAACCTGAAGACACGAAAAGCTCGCTCAAGCGACAAAGTCATGGCTCGAGCGAAGAGGCTAAAAACTGGACAGCAACCATATGCTTCCAATCACAACCAACCTGAAACGAACCTGCCCAAAACATCCTATAACTCAAATACAAAGTATTGAAGGACGGAAACAAGGTAAATACAACAACCCACATCTACGAAACCAAGTCCGGAATACAATACTCAATGGAGGGAAAACCGGGATCGCTATATTAAGGACCAGCATAAACAAAATTCTTTGAAAATTCCAACACATATGATTATTATCAAAATGTTAAACTTTAATATAATATCTATATATATCTATATTTGTATCTATCTATATCTTATCTATACTATATATTAAGTAAAATGAGGTTTTTAACCCCAAGCCTTGTGGGAGCTCCAATCTCCCAATCTAAATTTTCTGATTTTTTGATTTAAAAAATAAAAAATCTTAGCATTTATTAACTTCTCCCAACTCCCAAGTCTTACCCTCATAATAACATTTTAATGCATTAAGAACAAGCATAAAAAAAATTCTTTGAAATCCAACACATGAATTCCTTGAAAAGTCCCAACACATATGATTATTATCCCTCATAATAACACTTTAATGCATTAAGAACAAGTATAAAAAAAAAATTTCTTCAAAAGTCCAACATATATGATTATTATCAAAATATTAAATTTTAATATAATATAATATTAAAAAAAAAGACATTTAATTCCTTGAAAAGTCTAACACATATGATTATTATCAAAATATTAAACCTTAATATAATATAAAAAAGGAAAAATAAGAAGACATTTAAAAAAAACATTTAAAAATCACAATTCACATATATAGATAATTGTAAACACAATCCGTGCATAGCACGGGTGATATGCTAGTATCATATAAGGAAAATAGAGTTTTTAACCAACAAGTCTTGTGGGAGCTCTAATATCCCAATTTTAATTTTCTAATTTTTTGATTTAAAATAAAATAATCTCAACATTTATTAACTTTTCTCAATCCACAAGCCTTTTTTATTTCTCTCATAGTTATTGCAGCACTCTTTTCAACTTCTCCCATACACTATAGCTAGTGATGAGATTATTAAATTATTTTTATAAAAAATCTAAAAACAATAATTTGTATATTAAAAAATATCTAAAACAAATATAAATATCTATATCTATCTATATATTATATAAGGAAAAAGCTTGTCAGAGTTCCAAACTCTCATTCCACAATTGTTAATTTTTGTGATTTTAAAAATATTTTAAAATAATTCTATTGGCTAACAAAGTAATTATAGATTTAAAAATAAAATAAAAAATCACCTAAAATTTTGAATTGCAAGTTCCTAAAAGCTCAATATTTCTCTCTTTCCTAAATCCCATCTCATAATAAAGTAACTATACATTTTAAAAATAAAAATAAAAACGCAAATCTCATCTCATAACAAATTAATTCTATATATATATATATTAAAAAAACATTATAGTTTAAAAAGAACGTAAACAACAATTGCTAATTTTTTTAATTTTTAAAATATTTAAAAATAATAATATTGGCTAACAAAATAACTATAGATTTAAAAAATAAAAAACTAAATTACAAGTTTCTAAAATCTCTCCCCTAATATTCATTTCTTTCCTAAATCTCACAATCTATCTATGTTATATATTATACCAAAGTGACTTTTCATCTTAGAGACCCTGAGTGTTTTAAAACCTTAAATCTAATTTTCTAAAAAGAATATAAAATCTCATACAATCTTTTCTCTCCTAAAATAAATCTAATCAAAAGAAAACCCTCTCACCTTCTATAAAATGTATACTATTAAAATATTTCACAACTGGTCTAATCTATATAAACTTGTAATTAAGCCTATCATAAAATAAAAATTAAACCTTATATCTAGATTCTCTTTCTATTCCGTAATTAAACACTATTTTATTCCCAAACAAATTTAAGCACATCTATAGCGATCCTGGTTTTCCCTCCTTTAGTTGTTGTATTCTGGACTTAGGTTCCGTGGTGTTGGTTTTGTGTATATCTTGTTTCCGTCCTTTAATTCCTTGTATTCGAATTTTAGGATATATTGGGCAGGTGTATTATAGGTTGGTAGTGAGTTTAAACCAATAGTTGCTACCCAGATTTTTGCTTCTTTGCTCGAGCGAGGCTTTTGTCGCTCGAGCGAGGCTTTTGTCGCTCAAGCGAGCTTTGTGTTTTGGTTCCTTCGCTTGAGCCAGGGTTCCTTCACTCGAGCGAGAGTTAAGTGTTGTGTCTGGTGGCTCGAGCGAGAAGTCTTGCGCTCAAGCTTGCGGCTGCGTCTGGACCTGAAGCTTGCATTTCTTGGCTCAAGCGAGCGAGGACTATGTTTTGGGTTTCTTCGCTCGAGCGAGCTTTTCTTCGCTCGAGCGTACTTTTGGATTACAGACCTGAAACTTCGTGTTGTTGGCTCGAGCGAGGCTTTCTGCGCTCGAGCGAGGTTTCTTTGTGTCTGGTCGCTCGAGCGACCACTCCTTCGCTCGAGCAAAACTTGAATATATCAGTTCGCAGCAACTTCTTCTTCCTCACTTTTTCATCCTGTAACGCCCTCAAAATAATACATAAAACTCAACAATCTTGACATGCATAGACATATGAGAAATAAACATCTTTCCATTTATTAGAGTATTCATTTCAAAAGTATTACATATTGACAACAAAAGTAAATGCCCTACGGGCTTACAAGTTTCCAAGCCAACGCTTGGTTATAAGAAGAGAGTACTAACTCAAATACATATTAAGCCCTTGGCTTGAATTTACATGTAATACATCAAAAGATAACAAAACAACAAAAAGAGTCTTCAACTCCCAGAACCTCCCAAGCTATGTCCTTGGAGGTGGCATATCACCTGGACCTGAAAATGATGTCCCATATAGGGTGAGCCACAGCCCAACAGAGATATTCTAAACCAATCATAAGTAATGACTAAAATAATAGCATTTGATAGATGGTTACCACTTAATAACCAGTTTATATCACTATACAATCCCTTACTTAACCCAATCATTTCATAAACAGGGCTCAGAACCTGGCCAATCATTCAGTGAGACTATATCTCAAGTTATAACATTTCCATACTTTACAATTCAAATGAGATCGCAATTCATATTAAAACACTTCCAATATTTCAAATAATGCATATATTCGCTGTATTATCACTTTCATTCAATACACATATTTGTTGTATTAACACTTCAATCTGATACACGTATTTGCTGTATCTATGGAGTCCATCCCCTATCTTCTCTCAAACCATGGAGTACATCCTCTATCTCCTTCCACACAATATACATATTCCAAGTATATAAACAATTATCATATACAAGGATCAATCAATACACATATTTGATGTATTATTTCAACCGTCATAATCAATGACATATTCAATATGATTGGTTTCGATTTTCCCTAATCAACATGCAGTGTCTACAACAATCAAGACTATCCTCCACCAATAGCCCAAAGCAGTTATTTCTAAACAGATAATAAATGCATCAACAGATATAATATCAACAATTTCATTGGTGAGTGATTAAATTATCCAACTCCACCATTCAACTTTATAATTCTCCAATCTCATAATCTCCAACTCAATTTCGTATTTCTACAAATTAATTATTCAAATTAATTTATCACATAACTAGGGCATTTTTTCCTAATTTACAATATCAACCCTAAGGTTCATGTTCATCAATAATACAACAATAATTCCATTTCTCAATGTCTTACACACATATGGGTTTTATTATTTGAAAACCTCTCTTTTATAAATTACACAATAACCCCAACTTTTCCAAAAATTGCCCAACATCACCAACTACTTAAAATGACCAAAATTAAAGACAAAGCTCATAAGATGGAGTAGGGTATCCCTACCTCGAAATGTAGAGCTCAAATGGAGAAGATAATGAAAATTCAAAGTGCTCCAAATCCACAAATTTTCAGATTAAAACGTAGCCCACACAACCCTCTATCTTTCTTACAAAGAACTTAGGGTAGAAACACACTAAAACTAGATGAAACCCTAGAGAGAAGGTAAGTGTAGAGAGAGAGAGAGCTCGGATCTAGGGTTTGAAAGAAAAAGAGGATGAAAAAGTGAAGTGTTTACCCGCTACTGTCTACTGATATAACACAGGCTCGCTCGAGCGAAGGATTGGTCGTTCGAGCGACCAGACACAAAGAACCCTTGCTTGAGTGAAGAAAGTCTCGCTCAAGCCAACAATTCAAAGCTTCAGGTCTGCAACCCGGAAGCACGCTCGAGCGACAGAATGCTTGCTCGAGCGAAGAAACCCAAAACATAGTCCTCGCTCGCTCGAGCAAAAGAAAGCTCGCTCGAGCCAAGGATTGCAACTCTCATAAAACACAGAGCTCGCTCGAGCGAAGAACCAAATTCTGGGCAGCAACCATTTGCTCCCAGTCACACCCAATCTGTAACAAACCTGCCCAAAACATCCTATAACTCAAATACAAAGTATTGAAGGATGGAAACAAGATATATACAACAACCAACATCCGCGGAACCAAGTCCGGATCACACTAATCAATGGAGGGAAAACCAGGGTCGCTATACATCCTCTCTTTTACACAAACCCTAGAACGGCTACTCTCCCTCTCTCTACATACCTTCTCTCTAAAAATACACCTAGTTCTAGTGTGTTTCTATCATGGTCTGTCACGACCCAAACCCGGCCCTATGGGTTTAGCACCGTAACCGGCCAGTAATCCAAGATTACCAAAGGCCTGCTTAACAGTAGTACAGTAAAACAGAGTACAGGGCCTGGCGGAAGCCAATACAGTAAGTAAACAATGTCCAATGAGCTGTGACAGTCTGTATGCAAAAGATTTTCCATGCATTTATACATAAACAGTACAGAACAGTATGTACAATATTGACATTCATTCAATCTAGGGACTCAACCCTAGATAGCGGTACAGAAAACATTCCGTCTGTACAAAACAGTACGGTCTATACAAAGTTTACAGTCACACAGTACAGGGACCTAATCCCTTGGTAACAGTACGGTAAACAGTCAGTCTATACAGAACAGTTAGACAGTACAGAAGACAGGCGGGGGAAAACAAACAAAACACCCCCATGCCATAGCATGGCAACTCGGAACCTCGCAGTGAGGCACAAAGGCTGGCTTGACAAAACTGGAGTTACCCTAACGCTCCTAGCTCCGTTCTGGTGCCTGTACACCTACATATATATATGAGCAGTGAGCTAAAGCCCAGTGAATAACATAAAGCGTAAAGGGGTTTAGAATGAATGTCCTTACAGTAATGAAAACAGTTCAATTCAATCAGTATTTCAGTTGTTCAGTACAGTAAACAGTCATATGTGGTACATCCATTAGCATAACAGTAACAGTAGGTCTTAAAAGACCGAACAGTAATGATGGCCATCAGTCAGTAAACAGTAGTGGTTCCACGAGGGAACCGACAGAGATCTCTGTGACAGTAACAGTAACAGTAAACCGTAGATACTAAGGATGCCACAGTACAGTTCAGAAATAAAGGACATACATTCATTCAGTAAATAATACCAGTTCAGTATTCAAAAGATATCAGTTGAACATATCTTTACACAATTGTTACTCACAGAGTTCTGGGCTACAGTATGCTAGAGCGTGTCTCCTCAGTTGCCAACCCTACACAGTTCACAGGTTGAACACACACTAAGCTACACAGTTGGGAAATATCATAACTTAATCCCTAATTTGCCTTGGTGTGTTCTACAACGATATCCTCATCTAAATGCCTTAAACTAGGCCTAAGAATACCTAGGATGGGATGAGGATGCAAAAATGCACATTTAAAAGCATTTTCAGGATTTTCAGAAAAACAGAGTCCCGCTCGAGCTCAGGTTTCCCCGCTCGAGCGTACAGGCAAACAAAGGTACTCGCTCGAGCGCAAACTTTCCCGCTCGAGCGTACTGTAAAGGTACTGGATGGGTGAAATCCCCGCTCGACGCCCGCTCGAGCTTGAGACATGACTCCGCTCGAGCGCCCAATCCTCCGCTCGAGCGGACTATAAAACAGTGCAAGATGCTGGAAGCTCGATTTTCCCGCTCGAGCGGCACTTCCCCCGCTCGAGCGGAAGACGGAAATCTGGGAATCCCAGATTCGAGCTCCAGGTCCAAAACCAAGCTCAAAAGCATCAAAACCAATCCTCTTGGGCCCATTTTCTGGAAAACATTTATAAACACATAGGATATCATGTTTCAAAGCTCAATTTTAAGAAATCAAAGCCCAAGGGTGTTTAATTCAAACCCAATTTAAACCATTTTTCAAGCACAAGATGAACATGCAAACATGCATGAATTCAAACCATTTTGAAGCTTCAATTTGATGCTCTCAGGAGCCAATTCTTTTCAAAACATGGTGAAATCATGGACTTAAACATGATTATGAACATGCATGTAACCCTTTGCCATGAAAACAACTCAAACATCTATAATACAAACATGCATGCGACACTTAAGCTTCAATTCACCATTAATGACCCAAATCATGACTTAGCTCTACAATCTAACATGGACCATGCAACAATCAACTCAAAACATGGACAAGAAGACAATGGAGCTACCTTTAGTCTTGTAGTTCAAGAAGGGAGCTCAAATATGCAAATACACTTCAATTCCAAGCAAGATCAAGCAAATCTCTCAAGAACAACTCAACTCTCTCTCACTCTCTAGCTTGGGTCGGTTGAGGCAAGAAGAGGAGAAGAAATGTTTAGTTTGATCACATACGTGGAGTGTAAAAGGCTCAAGTGTGTGTATATGAGATAGTGGCAAAATGGTAAATATGGCAAACTCTTTAATTAGCTTAATTTAATCTAATTTAATCATACCTAATCAATTTTCAGATAAATATACCATAAAATCACCTTAATTCTAAGGATCATAGAACACTAATCGGTTTCGGATTCGGCCGTCGGTAAGGCCTTCAATTAGCAGTTTAAACATATAAGTATGAACAGATAATCATACAATCAAACAGATAGAATGCAATTTAACTAACATATACTCAATCAATTCGGTTTCCAGTTTCAGTCAGTCAGTTCAGTACTTTAGTCAGTTCAATTATCAGTCATTATCAGTTCCATTTCGCAGTAATCAATGATTAACGGTAATCATTCGGTCATTAATCAGTAAACAGTATGAGGGTTGTTACATGGTCCCTTTGTAAGAAAGGTTGTGTTTGGTGTGGGCTTCACTTTGATCCGAAAAAGTGGGTGTTTGGAGCATCTTGAGTTTCCTTCATCTCCTCCATTTGAGTCACTCCATTTGAGGTAGGGATAACCTACTCCTTTCTATGGGTTTTGACATAGATATTATGTGTTTTGTATAAATTGTGTATTATGGTGATTTTGGGAAAGTTACGGTTTGATTTGTAATTTATAAAAAGGGGGTTTTCAAATGTTAAACTCCATGTGTATGTGAGACCTTGGAAAATGGAATTATTGTTGTGAAATTGATGAAATTTTGGACCTCAGGGTTGATATTTGAAAAAAAAAAAAAAAAGGGAAATGTCCTAATTAATGTGATAAATTAATTTGCATAATTAATTTGGTGAAAAGTATGAAAATGTGAAATTGAGTTGGAAACCATGGAATTGGGAAATTATAGAATTAAATGGTGTAGTCGGATTAATTTATCACTCACCTATGTAAATGTTGGTGTTTTATCTGTTTGATAAAATTATTATCTATTTAGAGATAACTACTTTGGGCTATCGATGGAGGATAGTCTTGATTGTTGTAGACACTGTATGTTGATTAGGGAAAACTGAAACTAATCATGTGGAATATGTCATTGAATATGACGATTGGAATAATACATCGAATATGTATATTGATTTGTCATTGTATATGATATGTGTTAAATACATTGTATATGTATATTGTTTGGGAGGAGATAGGGGATGGACTCTCAAACCTGTTTGGGAGGAGATAGGGGATGGACTCCATTGATAACTAAGTTGGCCAGAGTGTCCAGGGTGAAAGTCTCGAAATCTTGATTACATTTGCATAACGTAGATAATTGAAGTATGGAAGTGTTTTAATATGAGTTGTAGGCTCATGTGAACTGCGAATAATGGAAATGTCTTAATATGAGTTGTATTCTTTTTTAATTGTTCGGCCAGGTTCTGAGCCATGTTTATAAAATAAAGTTGTATAAGTAAAAGAAAGTGAAATGAAACATGGACATATTTGTCATAGAACTGGAATGTGTTGTAAGTTGGTTTACAAGTGTTAGCCATTTATCAAATGCTAATGCTTTAGTAATTTCTCATTATTGGTTTAGTATATCTCTACTGCCATTGGCTCACCCTATATGGGACATCATTTTCAGGTTCAGGTGACATGCCACCTCCAAGGACGTAGCTTGGGAGGCTTGAGGCGGATAGATCTTTTTGTTGTTCTCTTTTTGGTATTACATGTAAATTCAAGCCAAGGGCTTGAGTTAATACTCTCTTTTTGTTACCAAGTTTTGGCTTGAAAAGTTATAAGCCCGTAGGGCATTTACTTTTGTTGTCAACATGTAATACTTTTGTACTTAATACTCTGATCAATGGAAATATGTTTTATTCTCTTAAGTTTATGGATGTCATGAATGTATGATTTATGGGTTTATTTTGAGGGCGTTACAACATCTATACTATATATAATTTTTTAGAAAAATCTCATAATTCATTATTTTTTATAATGATTCCATTATTTATAATTTAGGAAAGAAATGCACTCTTTCTTTAACCAATTATTTATTCTATCCAAAAATATTAGTCATCATACATTGCCTCTATTTGGGAAGAAGGGTTGGGTTGGGTTGGGTTGGGTTGGGTTTGGGGCTATTTTAGCCACAAAAAGACAAAATAAATTTTTTAGCTTAATAAGACAAAATATCACATCAAACCCATAATCATTACATTATTTCTCTCACAAAAAGTCAAAAAAACCAAAAAACCCTCCCCAAACGAGGTTTTTAAGCCCATGCTAAAATAGCCAAAAAATCAAAAGTCAAAAAACCAACTCACTTCCGAAACGAATCTATTATACTTTTTCCAAGCCATTCATGTCTTGCTCGCCTTATAAATATTACATTCATGGAACAATGAAACTCATTGTTTTTTAACTTTATTTTTATGAGATAAATTGGAGGTTAGTTTATGTGTAATCTGTTCTATTATTTAAATAGACTCCTTTATCTTTTAAGTACACCATTTTTTCTTTTTCTTTTTAATCTATGACTTTTTTTTATTTTTGTATTCCATATTTTATCAACCATTATCTGTTTTTTGTTTATAACTATTTTTGGTTGGTTAATATTGTTTTCCTAGAAATTTTATACTAAAATGGCGTGATAGTGTCATTTGTATAATAAAAAAACATGCCACTCACAATAAAATGATAGATAAAATCCAAACAAAATCTTTATTAATAAGTTTTTTGTATTGATTTTATGTTTGTATATCATTACATTTTAAAAAAAAAAATTACTTTTAATATTTTTTTGATATCATGATATGTGTTGATTGACAGTTGGTGCAGAGCATTATTTCAAATGCATGTAGTAGTTTTTCAAAGTTATAAATAGACAATTTGAATTTTAATCAATTTTTTCAAAACTATTAAAGCTGTTAGTCAATTATTTAATTATTTATCTTTAATATGTGCATCTCCTCTATTCCTTTATGGTACTTCTCTCTCTACTCCACTGTGAGTTCATATGTTTTTTTTTAAAAAAAATCATATGTAATTTAAAATTTTGAATCTTTTTATATAGGAAATTAAAAAATATATTTTAGAATTTAAAATATAACTAGACCAAACTATATCCTTTTAAATATGGCTATATTTATAATTAATTTTAATCTATCTATTATCTATCCTTATTTATATTATTATATAAATAAAAATGTTGTGCAATAATTGAAGTTCAAAGTCCTAATCTATTTTTTTTCAAAATTTAAAATTGTTAAAATGCATATGTTGCAATATCATTAATTTCTTCCTATTTTAAATTTTATTTTATAAATCTTATAAGATTTGTTCAATGACTAAAATTCAATTTTTGTAAAAAAATTCCAATATATTCCTTCCAAAAGTTAATATAACCAGTCTATAGAATCATATTTTAAAACTCAAAATTATTGATATTTTTATTTTTATTTATTTTTGTTTTCAATAAGCATGTTAAAATATAAATAATATCCAAATAAAATTATACGTATAAATAAATATGACATTAGTTTTAATTGAAAATAAATATTATAGTAATGGAACATTTGAAACAAAACTCTTAAACTTATATAAAAAATTTTATTTACGAGAGAAAAAATACAAAAAATTAAATATAATTATCATATTTTTAATAAGTAATATATTATTTTATTTTGTGCATAGTACGGGTGACATGCTAGTCTATATATAAGGAAAATGGGTTTCTAACCCCCAAGCCTTGTGGGAGTTTCAATATTCCAATATTAATTTTCTAAATTTTTGATTAAAAAAAAAAACCTCAACATTTATTAAATTTTTTCAATCCACGTGCCTTTTCACATGCTTGCATTTATTGATTTGGTAAAAATTCCCTGATCAGTATGTATTAACTTTTTCCAATCCACATGCCTTTTGAGAGCTTTGGTCAAAATCCCCTCATACAAATAATTATAGATACAACCTGCGTATAGTTACTGTAGTACCCTTTTCAACTTCTCTCATACGCTATGGTTAGTGATAAGATTATTAAATTATTTTTATAAAAAATCTAAAAAAAAAAATTGTATATTAAAAAAAATCTAAAACAAATGTAAATATTTATAATTATCCCGTGCATAGCACGAGTAATAGGCTAGCATTATACAAGGAAAATGAGGTTTTTAACCCACAAGCCTTGTGGGAGCTCCAATATCTATAACGATCCCAGTTTTTCTTTCCTAATTTATTGTATTCCGGACTCAGTTCCGTGGATGTGTGTTGTGTCTTTATCGCATCTCTGTCCTTTAATTCTTTATACTTGAGTTTGGAATGTGTTGGGCAGGTTTGAAACAAGTTGATTGTGTTTAGAAACCAAGAGTTGATGCCCAGATTTTGGCCTTCACGCTCGAGCAGGGCTTTTGACGCTCGAGCGAGCCCTTTGTTTTTGTTCCTCTGCTCGAGCGGGGAGTTTGACCCTTGAGCGGGATTATTCAACCCTCAGTACTTTTCTCAGCAGGTCATCCGACGCTCGAGCGTCCACTTTCACGCTCGAGCGGGGACCTTCGTCTACAAAACTTCTGGAAGTGTGCATTCGACGCTCGAGCGTCGCTTTTCACGCTCAATCGGGGGTCTGTGTCTAACACTCGAGCGGGGCGTTCCACGCTCGAGGGGACTGTGTTGTATATCAGTCTGAATTTTAGCTTTTTGAATCACTTTTTCGGGCCATTCTCTCTCTCTAACTTTTCAAAACCCTAATTTGAGAGCTCCTCTCTCTCTCTCTCTCTCTCTCTCTCTCTCTCTCTCTCTACATTTTGATCTTGGTTTAGTGATATCCAACCCTTGTCCCTTCATTAAAGTGGTAGAGCTTTGCAAGACCTCCATTTTGATCCGAAAATCTTGGGGTTTGGAGCATCTTGAGTTTTCTTCTTCATCTCCTTTGAGCTCTGAAATTTGAGGTAAGGATAACTACTCATATTTATGGTCTTTGACATAAACATGTGGTCTTTTTTGATTTAATGTTGAAGTTGGGTAATTTTGGGTGTTAGGGTTTCAAAATGTATAAAGAGGGGTTTTGTCTTTTTGACCAATACATGGATATTTTGGGTCCTAAATTGAGATTATTGATGTTTATTGATGATATTTAGACCTTTGGGTCAATGTTGAGAAAAGGGAGAGAAAAGCCCTAATTTATTTTGATGAATTAATTTGTATAATTAATTTGGGAAAGTTACGGAAATATGAAATTGGGTAATTATGAGATTCAATAGTGGAGTTGGATTGATTAATCACTCACCTTTGAAATCACAGATAATTTATCTATTTGATAATTTATTATCTATTTAGAAATAATTGCCCTGGGCTATCGGTGGAGGATAGTCGCGAGTGTTATAAACACTGCATGATGATTAGGTGAATTATAACTAATCAATTGAGTATGCCATTGAATATGACGGAAGAAATAACACATTGAATATGTGCTTTGCTTGATCATCGTATATGATAAGTGTTTAAATACATTGTATATATATGTTGTTTAGGAGAAGATAGGGGATGTACTCAACGGTTTGGGAGGAGATAGGGGATGTACTCCACGGTTTGGGAGGAGATAGGGGATGGACTCCTAAACCGGATTTGGAAGGAGATAGGAGATGGACTCCGGTGATAATTAAGTTGGCCGGAGTGTCCAGGTTGAAAGTCCCGAAATCCTAATTGCGTTTGCATAACATAAATGAATTTAAGTATTGTAATATAAGTTATAATCTCATTTGAAATTGAATCGTCGGAGTATTGTTAATATGAGTTGCAGGCTCATTATGAACTGTCCGAATGAATAGAGAACCACATCTATGAATTGGTTTGGATAATGAAATGGAAAGAGATTGAAATGTGTTGTGAATATGGATGAGTTATGAAAGAGATGTATATTCGTTTATATGAGTTAAACATTTGTCAAAATACTAATGTTTTAGTTATTGCTCATATTATGTTTAGCATATCTCTATTGGGTGTTGGCTCACCCTATATGGGACATCATTTTCAGGTTCAAGTGTTATGCCACCTCCAAGGATGTAACTTGGAAGGTCTTGGGAGTTGAAGACTCTTTTTGATTATTTTGTTATTTTTGGTGTTACATGTAAATACAAGCCAAGGGCTTAATGTGTTTAGAGTTAGAACTCTCATTTTTTTGTAACCAGGTGTTAGCTTGGAAAGTTGTAAGCCAATAGGGCATTTACTTTTGTTGTCAACATGTAATACTTTTATACTAAATACTCTAATAAATGGGAACATGTTTCATTCTCTTAGGTCTATGAATGTCATGAATGTTGGATTTATATGTATTATTTTGAGGGCGTTACAATATCCCAATCTTAATTTTCTAAATTTTTGATTTAAAAAAAAAACCTCAGCATTTATTAATATAGCGATCCCGGTTTTTCCTTCATTGTTTAATTGTATTCCGGACTCGTTTCCATCCTTTACTCTTTGTATTTGAGTCTTGGGTTGTGTTGGGCAGGTTGAGAACATGTTGGTTGTGTTTAGAAACCAAAAGTTGATGCCTAGATTTTGGCCTTCACGCTCGAGCGGGGCTTTTGACGCTCGAGCGGGCCCTTTGTTTTTGCTTCTCCGCTCGAGCAGGCACTTTTGACGCTCGAGCGTGATTGTTCATCTCTCAGTATTTTGTTCTATAGGTCATCGGACGCTCGAGCGTCCACTTTCACACTCGAGCGGGGACCATCGACTACAAAACTTTTGGATGTGTGCATCCGACGCTCGAGCGGTGCTTTTGACGCTTGAGCGTAAGTCTGTGTCTGACGCTCAAACGGGGAATCCCACGCTCGAGCGGACCTGTTTGTATTTCAATCCAAATTTTGACTTTTTGGATCACTTTTCGATACCTCTTCTCTCTTTAACTTTTCAAAACCTCCATTGGAGAGCTCCTCACTCTAAAACTTCAACTTCTCTCTAGGGTTTGATCTAGTTTGAGTGATCTTCTACCTTAATGCCTTTATAAAAAGTGTAGAGCTTGGCTTGGGCTACATTTCCATCGAAAAATCTTGAGTTTTGGAGCATTTCGAAATTCTTCATCTTTTCCATTTGGTCTCTCCATTTGAGGTAGGGATAACTATTCATTTTTATGATCTTTAACATAAATGTTGGGCATTTTGTATAAATGGTTTGATTTGGGAAGTTAGGGTTTGAGATTTGAAATATTGAAAAGAGGGGTTTTGTTATTTTGACCAATACATATATGTTTTGGGTCTTAAAAGAGGGTATTCATGTTTATTGTTAATATTTGGACCTTTGGGGTCAATGTTGAGAAAATGGGGAAAAACACTAATTCATTATTATGAATTAATTTGTATAATTAATTTGGGAAAGTTATGGGAATATGGACTTGGGTTGGAAATAATGAAATTGGCTTATTATGAGATTGAATGGTGGGGTTGGATTTATTAATCACCCACCTTTGAAAATGTTGATAATTTATCTGTTGATGCATTTATTATCTGTTTAGAAATAATTGCTTTGAGCTATCGGTGGAGGATAGTCTTGATTGTTGTAGACACTGCATGATGATTAGGTGAATTAAAACTAATCGATTGAATATGACGGTTGGAATAATACATCGAATTTGTGTATTGATTGATCGTGTCTATGATAATTGTTTATATACATTGTTTTGTGTGGGAGAAGATAGGGATAGACTCCTAAACCGGATATTATTTGGGAGGAGATAGGAGATGGACTCCATTGATACAGCAAATCTATGTATCTATTGTGAAGTATGGAAGTGTTTTAATATGACTTTGATACAGCAAATATGCGTATCTAATGTGAAGTATAGGAGTGTTTTGATATGAGTTGTTATCTCATTTGAAATTGAAGTACTGTTGATATGGGATGTAATCTCATTAAATTGAATTGTTTGGCCAGCTTCTGAGCCATGTTTATGAATTGAATTAGTTAAGTAAAGGAAAGTGGAATGATACATGGGCATATTTGTCATGGAATTGGAATATGTTATAAGTTGGCTTATATGGGTTAAACATTTATCAAATGCTAATGTTTTAGTTATTGCTCATATTATGTTTAGCATATCTCTACTGGACGTTTGCTCACCCTATATGGGACATCATTTTCAGGTGCAGGTGATATGCTGCCTCCAAGGATGTAGCTTGGGAGGTTGTAGAAGCTGAAGGCTTCCCTTTTGTGATTATTTTGTGTGTTACATATTTATCAAGCCAATGGCTTATTTTGTGTAAAGACTTAGAACTCTATTTTTGTTGAACCCAAGTGTTGACTTGGAAAGTTGTAAACCTGTAGGGCATTTACTTTTGTTATCAACATGTAAAATTTCTTGTAAGAATACTCTGATGTTGGTAATATGATATATCCTTTTGCATCATGAATGTATGATTATGGGTTTATTTTGAGGGCGTTACAATTGACTTTTTTCAACCCACAAGCCTTTTTTAGTTCTCCCATACCTACTCCTACACCCTTTTCAACTTCTCCCATACACTATGGTTAGTGATGGGATTGTTAAATTATTTTTATAAAAAAATCTTTAAAAAATAATTTGTATATTAAAAAAATATAAATTCATATTAAATCTATCTATCTATCTATATCTATCTAAATATTATATAAGTAAAAATGGGTTTCTAACCACAAATCTTGTGAGAGTTTCAATATCTCAAACTAAAATTTCTAATTTTTTGATTTTAAATAATTAAAAAAATCCTCTATAGCTCTCATTCAAACAAATAAATAATAATAATAATAATAATAATAATAATAATAATAATAATAATAATAATAATAATAATAAAATTAATTAATATCTCTTGATTTATAACTTTCAAATGGAAAGTATATCAAATATATAAAATAAAAAATAGAAAGTATACCAATCAATTTCAAAATTCAAATTTGAGGGGCACTAAATATGGAAAACATTCTATTAATTTAAATTTAAATTTATATTGATTTATCCCATAATATATAAGTTTTAAATAATGATATGTTCCATGATTTATCTATACATCTATACATTATTATAGTTGCAAAATATTGTCATTTCGTTAAAGTTGAAAGTTGTAATTCTTTTTTTTTTTATTTTGTTTAATTTTTTGTTAATACGTGTTACAATATGATTGGTCTATAAATTAATTTTATATTCTTAAAAGAAAATTTCAAAATTTGATTCTTACTTAAATTATGTTATTATAATTGGAATGAGATCAATATTCAGTCCTTAAATTTTGCATCCTTTATTAAATTATAAAATAAAATTTCAAATTTAAATTCTTCTTCAAAATATATTACTACAATTAGAATGAGATCAATATTCACATGTGTCATAATATTATTGGCCTAAATATAATTTGTTTTAAAAACATGTGTTCAAATTGTTAATCGCTATTAATTTTTTTTTTCTTTTTTTGTATTAAATTTTATAAAAAAAAATTATATCTTTCTAAACTATAAGGATTTGAACAATAATATTTTTTAATTTTTTTTTTTCACAAAAGAACAAAACATAATTTTTTTTAGTACTTACCAAACATGGTGGATTTTGTTAGATTTTTTTTTTAATTTCAATAGTCAATTAAATAAATTAAAATAAAAAATAAAGATATCTTTGGCTCAAATTGTTAAAAAGATAGTTTTGCTAAAATAAATTAGAAACAAACGTTGATTTTTTTTATTATTATTAAAAGTGATAGTTCGTTAAACTTTTTTATTTAAAAAAAAAAAAGAGGGTTATAGGTGATAATTTATTGTTCATGTAGAATTATTTTCAGATTAAAAGAAAATACCATATTTAAATTTTAAATTTCTTACCTTTTTTTATTCAAATACTTTTATTTTGTAAGAAATTTATTTTTATTCTATTTAATATTTTATTGTAATTTTTAAATTAAAAATAATTTCAAAAAAATCATATTTAAATTATTTACACCATTATAAAAAGTAATTTTTTTTAATATCAACTTAGTGGTAGTTTGGAAAGTGCTAAATAAATATGTATTTTTTTATTTTTTACAAAAATATGTATAAAAAAATAGAGATATGATGTGACCCAAAAAAGATAATTAAGTATATTTTTTTATTTTTTACGAAGAAATGTGTAGAAAAGTAAAAATGTGATATGGCCCAAAAAATATAAATAAAAAAAGAAAAGAAAAGTGAGCTAATATGACAGTTTCCAAACAACCCTTTATTTGGCGATCCCTTTCTAAAAGGTATATTTTTTAAATATTTTCAAGAAAAATTATATTGGAAATCTTAAGTATATATTTTTTTTCTTTTGTTCATTAATATTAAATTTTTAATTAATTTTATTTATTATTTTAAAAAATAAATTAGCAAATAATTTATATATTTATATATATAATTTTGTTTTGGTTGCTCAGGTTATTATTTGGTATTTCTGCCCAAGTCCCTCAAATTTAATTTGAATTTTTGAACTTCTGCTTAGGTCCTCATTTAATTAAAAACTATATAGTTCAATCTTTAAAAAAATTTAAGCTTAACTCAAGTTGCTTGGGTTGAGCCCACCTAAGTTTGCAATTGTAGAAAGGGAGGTTGAAAGTTACACGATTAAATTTGTGACAAATTAAAAAATAATAAATAAATTGTGATAAAATTGTGGGACTTAAATTGTAAATTTCAATCTTCTTTGTTTTCATAATTTGTATACAAAAATTTAACTATTTATATTATTTTGTATAAAAATATATTACTAATTTTTTTAGATGTCGTGCATAGCACAGGTTACCACTAGTTAGATTATTATGCACGAGTGAAATTTTGATATATATACTCTTTTAAAGAAGTGTATCATATACATCTCTAATTATGTCATTATTTTAATTATAACTTATAAATTTTGTGATTATGTTTCATGTTGTGTTTAATTATGATATATATATATATATATATATTTTTAATTACGATTCAGAAAATAAAAATTATATTATTTTTCTTTTTAATGTGCATATGATGCACACCCTTTAAAAAATGTGTATCATAATATTTCCCTGTTCCCTATCGGGTGTAGATGATATTCATAGGCTTAATGTAGAAAAGTTTTTTGAGTAAAAATTTTAAAAGAACAAACTCATAAAATCAGTTATTAAACTAAATCATAACATACAATATTGGAATTAAATTGACAATTTTGGTAAATGATTTATATCTAAAGGACTAAAAAATAACTGGGATCTTGAGAATGAGAGTTAAAATTAAGATTGTAAAACAAGTCAAATTGTCTAATTCGAGTTACTCTAAAGTTGAACATATTTTAAGCTCTTTGAAACTCAAAATGATAAACTATAATGACTATCACTGCAGGAAATTTGATTTTTAGCGGCGTTTCAAAAACGCTGCTATAAGTCTCAAAAACGCCGTCATAAGTTACAATGACGTTTAACATTTTCGTCGCTGATATGGCCACCGTAATAACTTTACAACGTTTTAAAAACGTCGCTAAAAACATGTGGCAACGTTTTTAAAAACGTCGCAAAAACATTGACGTCTGCTACCTTTCCGTCACATGGCATCATGATGACGTTATTTAGTGGCGTTTTTTAAAAAACGCCACCCTTTTTTCTTTTTTTTTTTTTATTCTGAATTTAGCACAACACAGCTAAATAATTTAACTAAAATATAGCATAACACACCAAATAATTTAACTAAAATATAGCATAATACAACCAAAGAATTTAACCAAAATATGACATAACACTGGGCCAAAGAATTTAACTAAGAAAAAAGCTTGAGAATTTAACTACCTGTATACAAGAGCAATAGTATGTACAATTTGTGATTTGGCAAAAAAAAAAAAAAAACCACTAAAAATTCAATTTCAAACCACACTCTTGAAACTTGAAACTGCTCTCACCAGAAATTAAAAGAACCAAGAAATCAAAGAAAATAACAAGGTCTGAGGCTCCGGGAACACAAAGTGAAATGCACAAAAAAAAAAAAAAAAAAAAAAAGGAAACGGAAAATAGAAATGAAGTAGAAGCTAAATGGAAAAAAGAAATTTGTACGACCCTGTGGCTTCCAACACGAGCCGCTCGCAGAAGACCTACATTTTCTCTGGTTTTTTTTCAAAATATGCTTGGTTGTGTTTTTTCAAAAACACTTTTCAGAAAATTCTACTTTCTTGTTTTCCGTATTTTTTTGTTTTTACTGAATTTCTTTAATATTTTAAGCAATTTGTTTTACTTTTTAGACATACCTAACATAAATATACCTAAAAAGTAAAAAATTTGTGAAAAAAACCTTTTAAAAATTCACTAAATACAAAAAATACAAAAAAAAAACAAGAATTCAGTACATTTTTTGTATTTTTATGTATTTATTAAATTTTTAAAATATTTTTTCGCAATTTTTTTACTTTTTATATACATCTAAGTAAGGTGCATCTAAAAACGTAAAAAAAATGTTTAAAATTTTAAAAATATTTACTGAAAACAAAAAAACACGAAAACCAAAAAACTGAGTTTTCAAAAAATTTAATTCAAAAAACTTAACCAAACACACTGATTGTTAGCATCCATTTCCAACCAGAACAATGTTCAAGAGCAAAGAATTGAATAGAAGAGTCTCTGTTAGTAGTTACACAAAAACTGTAGATCCTGTAACTGTCCCAAAACATCCATTGAAAAGGATCCCAATTCCCTGTATGATGAAGTTCTGTGTCAATATATTGCAACATGGATTACGAGTTAATTATTTTTCTTTTTACCAAATACCAAATACCAAATTATTTTTTATTTTTTATTTCACCAAATTGTGTAGTTTGCAGACCTGCCAACCAATACCACAGCTAAGAACATGAGCAGGAGATGGCCTTAAACGCTCCAGTTGACGGTCAATATGAATATTTGTGTTAATCACTGATAAAAATATACTTGATTGATTTTTTTGTGTAAAAAATGACCTTAATCATGGAAACTAATACAGCAGCCATCATCCCAAAAGGATGACCTGCATTAAAAGTAGGCACCCCCCATTGTACTGGGTATGGGATTTTTATCCTGCATAGTAATAAAATTCAAAGAACAACAGAACATTAAAATTGTCAATCCACTAAATTATTCTATACTTTTAATTCTTAGTCTTGAAACAATGATAAAGGTGTATATGAGCAAAATATTGTCACCTACCATGGTGCATGAATCCATAGATGTCGAGAGAGGGAAGAGGATATGGCATAGAGATAGCCAAATGAAGTCCAAAACCAGGTTTCAGGAAAATTGATAAAAACCCAATTTCAACATGATTTAAGTTTGTTCCAGTTAGTGCCTGAACATATTGATCGTTTGCTAGGCAACAAAAACACAAACAACTTGGAAATTATAATAAGCTAACTTAGACATGAATAAGTCCTTACTTCGTGGGGGTCAACGCTAGTACTGGGCCCATCGATGTATTTGAGGGAACAAAACCTTGACACTCTCATTGATGAGATCCTGGAAAAAATGTATGCACTCCTCATCATCCAAGTCCAACAGAAACTTCTCTTGAAACTATAAGGATATAATCACAAACATGGTCATACAAAAATAAACAATTATATTCTTTAAATAAACAAGTAATGCCCTTTTCAGGATCAAAAGCTTATAATACGTCGGTGCTCTGAAAGTATATGGAAATCAAAAGGATTAACCTCTATTGAACCCATTGCAACATGGTATTTGTGACAATCCACAACAAAGCTAAAACTACACCCACTTTAATCATCAAATATTGTAGGAAATCACAAACACTGTGACCAGACACTGCAATTTAACCTATCTAGTGGCACATGCAATTATATAGGTAAATTAGTTACAAAACGTCCTCAATAGATATACATCATACAAAAAATTTAGAACCCATAAACCTTTCATTTTTAATGCAACTAATACTCCTCAAAGTAATCAATATTTCTCGTAATATAAATTTATAATAGAAATGGAATGCCAAAAAGTATTCTATTAGCATGACTTTCCTCTCAAATCCATTTTCCTAATGAACTAGAAACGCACTAGACATAGTTGCACAAAAAAGTAATTTGCATAGATGTGAGTTATAGCGATCCCGGTTATCCCTTTTCTGTTTTGTTGTTTTTCGGACGCAGTTCCGTGGAGTTGGTAGTTGTACCTATCGTGTTGTCAACCTTTAAACTCTTTTGGTTGAGTTTTAGAACAAGTTGGGCTCGGTTGTTTCAGGTTGGTAGAGCTTTAGCTCCCATTGTTGTTGCCCAGTTTTTTGAGCGGTCTGCTCGAGCGGGTCTTCTTACGCTCGAGCAGGGTTTTCACAGTTTCAGTATTTTGTGCCTCTGCAAAACTTCTGCAGATGTGTTTTCTACGCTCGAGCTGATTTATTGTGCTCGAGCGGGTCACGCTCGAGCGGGCTTGTTAGCGCTTGAGCGGGTTGTACTTTTTGGTGTAAGTTCTAGGAGGGAGAAATCTACGCTCGAGCGGACTGGTTTTCGCGCTCGAGCGGATGTACTTTATTCTTGTGTCTTGGTGCTCGAGCGGGCCTTCTTGCGCTCGAGCGTTGTGTTCCCCGCTCAAACGGGAGAGTCGTATATTAGTTGACAGCTAGGCTATTTTAAATCACTTTTTACATTTCCTTTCTCTCTCTTACTTTCCCAAAATCGATTTTTGAGAGCTCCTCACTCTAAAACCTAACTTCTCTCTAGGGTTTGATCTAGTAGGAGTGTTTTCCTCACCTTGAGCCTTTGTAAAAAGTGTGTTGATCGTCGAGGGTTTCGTTTTGATCCGGAAATTTTGAGATTTGGAGCAACTTTGAGATTCTCCATCTTCTCCATTTGAGCTCCGAACTTGAGGTAGGGATTTCCTTGTTCTTTTTCAATACTTCGTCTATAGATAGACATGTGGTAATTTTGTATTGCATGAAAACCATATCCATGTTGGATTTGTTTGAAATCATGAGAAGGAACCTAGGGTTGGGTGTTTGAAAAATGGTTATGTTATCATTGATGGTTGTTTTGGGCTAATTGGAGTGCAATTTAGCATGTTGTAGTTGATAGAAGAAAAAGCCCTAAATCATATTTTGATTGATAAATTAAAATGGAGGACAGTGAACCCTTTTGAAAATCTCTATTGTTGATGAGGGTTGGGTGAAGGTGTTAATACCTAAGGGGTTAACTTTGGCTTTGGAATGGTTTGAAATGAATGTAATGGACTAATGTGAGTCATGGCTTTATTATCAATGGAATTTTTTTTTCGTAAAACAAAAGGAATGGATTTAGTCTTGTGACTACAAAAAGGGACGGAGTTGGTTTTGTGAAAACAGAAGGGAAGTGGAACTTGTTTTGTGAAATGGGAAAAGTATTTTTGAAATACGTATGAAAATTGGATTGTTGTTTCTTGAGTGTTGAACACACACTTGTGGGGAATCGTAGCCTTAACTACCATGTTAATGTCGTTGTTGGGTTTGTGGTCTCATAGTAGTTGAGTCCTTAATAGATGTACTAAATATTTGCATCTAGAGGTTTTGTCCTTGGTCATCGGTGGAGGATGACACGATTGTGTTGAATTGTCGTGCATGCATTATACCATTGTTGATGGAACTTCGTATTTGATGAAGTGTTGAGATACATTATATATATGTATGCTTGCTCGGGAAGAGGTAGTTATGTGTTCATATACTTTAACACATTGTTTATATCTGGATGGTTTATGTATATGTGTTATACATGTTAGTTGTGCCTTGCTGCATTTGGTTGGTGGTGTTATACCCTGCGCTAATAATCAGAGGTACCGTGACCTTCCAGCTAGCACCTGGAGAACTGTCTGCGCTAATAATCGAAGGTACCATACCCCTCCAGCTAGCGCCTGGTAAACTGGCTTGTTGTTGTGAAAGGTGTAACTTTGGTTTACTACGCACATAGCTAGTAGAGCAAAGTTTAGTTGTTGTTGTTGTTTCAATGTATCTGAGAACATCATGATTTGTGTTGGTTACAGTCTTAGAGGGCCGAGTTGCCTCATTGGTTTATCTTACACATGAATAGTTATGATTGAATTGGGAATGAACCAAAATGCCTTTCGTCTTTTGGTAACGTGAAGAAGATCGAACACTTTAGAAACATGTTTTGAAAAGGGCACATCTATAGTATGTGTGGAAAAATGGAAGAGAGTAATGGGCTTAGTGAATTTATTTCCTAAGAAATTGTTAATGACATGAAAGATTGGGAACGGGGTTTAATGAAAGGAAAAGAAAGATGAATCATTTATAGCATTGAATGAAATGGTTGTTTTCGAGAAAAGTTCATACATACATATATATATATATATATATTTTTTGTATAAACTGTCACATTACTATTCTAGTATGAGATTGAGCATTTATGATCATAGCTATTTGTAAGTTGTTATTGTTGAGGGCCATGTTGAGATCCCTACTGGACTATATGTTCACCCCACGTTGTTGAATCTTTTTTTTCAGGTGTTTAGCAGGATGTACTACAAGATTTGGATCTTCTTATTTGTTGGCCACGGGGCCTCTTTGTTGTAGGCGGAACGCCATATATGAAAAAGGGTTGTACCCTTCATTTGATTATTTAATGTTGTAAGCACTGAGGGCAATTCATTTATTATACTCATGTTGTATTTACTTGCATTCGAATGAGAGCAATACTATTCACTTCTATGAGTTGAATATACGAGTTTATTTCCGCATGTTATCTCTGAAATGGAATTAAGTAAATGAAATTGGTAAGGCTTCGAGTAATAAAAAGTGGGGCGTGAAATGAGTAGGCCTCCAGGGATGAACAACTTAATACTTCAAGCAAAGGAAAAAAACCATGTCATCCTTGAAATTGAAAGTATGATTCCATTAGACCAGGATACTTGAAACTCAAAATTTCAATATTTTGAGAAGCTAAATAACAATAATCAATGTTAAGAAGAACTAAATGCATGTCAACCAAATTAAGCATTGAATATGTTAATATAAAGGTGATAAGGATGACGCTTTGCAACTCAATTATCAATGAGAACTATGCAAACTGTAACTATAAGTAGTTGTGTAACTATAAGTTGTTGCTCATTTGCACTACAACAGAAGCATCTCATACCTATGCTAAAGAACTAGATGGTATAAATTCCAACATGCCTTCATCATGTCCAGTTGCTAGGACATGTATGGAGTCCAATGTAGATCAAGATTCTCTAGTTTAAGCAAGCGATCCATAAACAATACCATTTGAATAACCTACGTTCAAAATAAACCCATCATAACATACGTTCAAGATAAATAGAAGAGATTTCATATTACAATCATCAGAGTATTCTTACAAAAGATATTACATGTTGACAATAAAAGTAAATGCCCTATAGGCTTTCAACTTTCCAAGTCAACACTTGGTTACAAAAAGGAGAGTGCTAACTCTACACAAAATAAGCCCTTGGCTTGATATACATGTAATACAACAAAAACGACAAAAAGGAATCTAACAGCCTCAAGCTTCCCAAGCTACGTCCTTGGAGGTGGCATAACACCTGTACCTGAAAATGATGTCCCATATAGGGTGAGCCAATGCCCAGTAGAGATATGCTAAACATAATATGAGCAATAACTAAAACATTAGCACTTGATAAATGTTTAACTCATATAAACCAACATACAGTACAATCCAGTTCCATAATCCTTCACTTAACAAAACTAAACTTATAAACATGGCTCAGAACCTGGCCAAACAACTTAAGTGAGACTACATCTTAAGCCAACAATACTTCAAACTACCATTTCACGGAAATTGCATCTGCGGGATTCGACACCCATGTGTAATTATTTTCCTATGGCCATTTTATGGAAATTTCGTCCGCGGGACTCGGCACCCATATATAGATGTTTTCGGATTGCCATTTTACGGAAATTTCATCCGCGAGATCCAGCACCCATGTATAGATATTTTGAATTGCCATTTTATGAAAATTGCGTTCGCGGGATTCAGCACCCATGTGTGATTATTTTCGAATGGCCATTTTACGGAAATTTCATCCGCGGGATTCGGCACCCATGTATTCAAATACTCAACTTGATTAATTTTAATTCACCTAATCATCATGCAGTGTCTACAACAATCAAGACTATCCTCCACCGATAACCCAAAACAATTATTTCTAAACAGATAATAAATGCACCAACAGGTAAATTATCGACAATTCTCAAAGGTGAGTGATTATTAAATTCAACTCCACCATTCTACTACATAATGAGCCAATTTCATTATTCCCAACTCAATTTCATAATTCCATAACATTCCCAAATCAATTATATAAATTAACTCATAGTAAAAATTAGGGCTTTCTCCCCCTTGTTCTCTACAATGACCCAAAGGTCCCAAATATCCTCAACAACAACAACAACAACATCATCATTTTAGGATCCAAGATACACATTATGATTCAAAACAACAAAACCTCTCCTTATACAATTTGAAACCCTAACACCCAAAATCACCCAACATCAACATTATATCAAAATGACTAAAAATTTATGTCAAAGACCATAAGAATGAGTAGTTATCCATACCTCAAATTCGGAGCTCAAAAGGAGAAGGTGAAGAAAACTCGAAGTGCTCCAAATCAAGAAATTTTCGGATCAAAGTGAAGCCCACGCCAAGCACAACACTTTTTACAAAGGGACAAAGGTGGGAAATCACTCTAACTAGATCAATACCTAGAGAGAAGTTGGTTTTAGAGAGAGGTGCTCTCCAATAGAGGTTTTGAAAAAGTAAGAGAGAGAAAGGAAATCAAAAAGTGATCCAAAAAGGTGAAACTCGGACTAATATACAAGTCGCCCCGCTCAAGCGTGGGAACCCCCGCTCGAGCGTAAGACACAGACTCACGCTCGAGCGTTGGATGCACACTCACAGAAGTTTTGCAGGCAATAATCCCCGCTCGAGCGGAGGAACAAAATCAAAGGGTCACGCTCGAGCGTCAAAACTCCCGCTCGAGCATACGAAGACCTGCGGAGAAAAAAATACTGGGAGATGGAAATTTACGCTCGAGCGTCAAAACGCCCGCTCGAGCGGAGAAGCAACAACAAAGGGCCCGCTCGAGCGTCAAAAGCCCCGCTCGAGCATGAAGGCCAAATTCTGGGCATCAACTTTTGGTTTCAAAGCACAACCAACCTGTTTCAAACCTGCCCAACACAACCTAAGACTCAAATACGAAGAGTAAATGATGGAAATGAGAATGAGACAACAACACATCCATGAAACCGAGTTCAGAATACAATAAATAAAGAGAGGAAAAACCAAGATCGCTATATGTCAACCAAGCTTACTGTTCAGAGAAAACTTCGCCTAATTTCATACACCCAACACATACACGAGGCTTGTCTAAATGAGCTACAAGTGAATTTCCCAGGGCATCTGCACCAAAAAATAAATCATAAGTTCATAATCCATTACACTCAAGTTTCAATCCTTAATAACAAAAGTATCATCGAAATGCATGGATCGACCATGAATCAATATTTACATAAACATCGTCATTGACTTTGGCATAGAATTTAGCATCCCAGTTCTCTGCAGCATGAGCAAAGAACAACTTTGTCTTCTTCGGAAGCTCCTCAGGTGCCTGAGATGCAGAGCAAGAGAGATCGATCTGGTTCAACGATCTGATCTGATATAATCTAAGAATGAAAAAATTAGAGAGTTAATCAGCAGATTCGACAATGATAAAGTAGAGCAACAGAGATCGATCTGGTTCAAACTCGAACACCGATTAAGAGAATAAAAAATGTACTTGAGATAAGAGCAACATAGATCGATCTAGTTCAAGAATGATATCGATTTTGGATCTGCGATTTGATGAAGAACCAATCGAGTTTGAGTTCGAGTTCGATGAAAAGACTGATCAAAGCCCTCCAGCGACAGATCGATGAAGAACAGCAAGAGAGTTCGATGAATATACAATGCAAAATCTGCAATCAAGCGAGGTAGAGCTTCAAATCGAGAGAGCTAGAGTTAGAGCTTTAAATCGAGGGTTGTGGGAGGGAGAGAGAGAGACTGAGCTATGGAAGAGACAAAGAAAGTGAGAAAGACGGAGGTTGGACGGTGTCAATATATACACCCAATACGATGCCGTTTCACTGTGATCATAGACAACGTTTTCAAAACATTATGTTCAATTAATCTCTAATGGCATTTCCCTGAACGCCATAAACAAAACGTTACAGTAGGCCCCTTTTCCTGTAGTGTATGGTATATGAAACACGAAGTCACCTAAACTTAACTCGTAATGGACAATTAAATCAGATACTAAATCAACTAGAAATATAAATAAATCAAATCAATTAAATTAAATTCACCCTTAATAAAATGTGATGCAAGGAGTTCATCTTTGGTTGACAATAAGCATCTAAAAAAATGAATTATGCCCTAAAAATCATTGATATCAGATTGTGTTTCATGGGCCGATTGTGATTAGCACACTTGGATTTCAATGGTGAGACTCCCTAATGTTTCCCTCTTTACAATTAAAATATGGTTCCCATTTGCTCCACAAGAAAATAATCCACTTAAGTGAGCTATTGGGCTTTACCAAATATCTCACCAACCTAGCTTTGTCTACACTTCTTTCAGATATTAGGCTATGGTCTCACCAAATTTTATGACCATCATAAAAATATCTCTCGCTAAGATATTAGGCTTTCGTTTAGCATGTCAAGTTTTTTTTGACTTTATGTTTATTTTAGCCACAAAAAAATAAAATAAGCTTTTTCACCCAATGTAACGCCCTCAATATAAGACATAAAATAAACATTCATAAGATCCATGAGTCATAATAAAAAAGTTACATTTCATTTATCAGAGTCTTCTATACAAAAGATATTACATGTTAGCAACAAAATAAATGTCCTACGGGCTTTATATCTTTCCAAGTTATCATTTGGTTACAACAAAAGAAGAGTTCTAACTCTATACATAGAAAGCCCTTGGCTTGAATATACATGTAATATCAAATCAAAACAACAAAACATGGAGCCTTCAACTCCTAAGCCTCCTAAGCTAAGATCTTGAAGGCGGCATGTCACCTGTACCTGGAAATGGTGTCCCAAATAGGGTGAGCCAAAGCTCAGTAGAGATATACTAAACCAAATATGCGAATTTACTAAAACATTAGCATCTGATAAATGTTTAACACTTGTAAACCAACCTACATTCTTTTCATGACTAATCAACACTTACATCCGTTTTTCAATCCACTTCCATTTATTTATCCAAATCAATTCATAGATATAGTTCATTACTTATCCAAACAATTCAAAATGAGACTACAACTCATTTATTAACACTTCAATCATGAATAACATTCATACACTTCCATTCGCTTGCCATTTTACGGAACTACGTCCGAGGGAACCGACACCCAAATATAAATAATATTTTGGGACTTTCACCCTGGACACTCCAACCAACTTAGTTATCAATGGAGTCCATCCCCTATCTCCTCCCACACAATGGAGTACGTCCCCTGTTTTCTCCCAAACAATAAATATATAAATGTATTTAAACACTTTGTCATATACAATGACCAAATCAATCACATATTTAATGTTTATATCCAACCGTCATATTCAATGACATATTCCAATTGATTAATTTCAATTTACCTAATCATCATGTAGTTTCTACAACAATCATGGTTATCCTCCACCGATAGCCCAAAATAGATATATCTAGACAGATAAATAACTTTATCAACCAATAATTTATCACGTTTTCCATGGGTGAGTGATTTATCAATCCAACTACACCATTTAATCACATTTTCCTCCAATTTTATGATTCTCAAACCAATTTCATATTTCCACAATTTACTTCATTATTTAAGCAAGTAATTCAATTAATCCCATTTAGGGCATTTTTCTCTTTTCTCTTTTCTCTTTTCTCAAAAATTGCACCAAAGGCCAAATTTCATCAATTATATACAAGAGGGCCCAAACTCAAGACTTCACACACACAATGAACCCAGAATTGGAAAACCCCTCTTTTATAATCTCAAACCAAACCCTAACTTTACCCAAAATTACCAAATCCCACCATTAACACAACATGACTAGTGTTTATGTCAAAACTCATAATAAAGAGTAGATTATCCCTACCTCAAAGTTAGGAGGTCAAAGGAGGAGAAGAAGAAGAAACTTGAAAGTGCTCCAAATCCACACTTTTTCAGATCCAAAGATAGCCCACGAGATGCTCTAGCTTTCTAACAAAGGAACTAGGGTAGAAAACCTCTAGAACATGGAGTATTTGTAGAGAGAGAGTGTGTGTAGAGAGAGAGGCTGTCGATTTTAGGGTTTGGAGTGAAAAATGAATGAAAAAGTGATGTAAAATCACCCTGCTGCGATATGATATAAACAAGGCTCACTCGAGCGAATGAGTGGTCGCTCGAGCGACCAGACACAAAAAGACCTCGCTCAAGCGTAAAAAGGCTCGCTCGAGTGAACAATGAGAAGCTATAGGTCTGGACCAACGCAGACGCACGCTCGAGCGCAAGAGTTCTTGCTCGAGCGACGGAATAAACAACACAGGGCTTGCTCGAGCGCAAGAAAGCTCGCTCGAGCTAGGAATGCCATCATTCAGGTCTAAAAGAGACGCAGACGCACGCTTGAGCGCAGGACTACTCGCTCGAGCAAAGGGACACAAGGCTCGCTCGAGCGCAAGAAAGCTCGCTCGAGCGGAAGCTGCGTCTGAAAAAGAAATCTGAAGACCCACAATACTCGCTCAAGCACACAAACCTTCACTCGAGCGAAGAAGCAAACACCCAAGGCTCACTCGAGCGCACAAAGCCTCGCTCGAGCGAAGAAGCAAAAACCTGGGCAGCAACCACTTGAACCAAGTCACAACCAACCTGTTCCAAACTCACCCAACACATCTCACAACTCAAATATAAGGAATTAAAGGATGGAAACAAGGTAAAGACAACAATAACCAACCATGGAACCTGAGTTCGAAATACAATAAATGAAGGAAAAAAATCAGAATCGCTATACCCAATAAGACAAAACATCACATCCAACCTATAATCATTTTATTTTTTTTCTCACAAAAGTCAAAAACCCAAAAAACCTATTCCAAACTAGACTTTTTAGCCCCATGCCAAAATAGCCAAAAAGCCAACCCACATCGCAAACGAACCCTATGAAAGGAATGGCAAGGCATGACAGTGGGATAGATGAGGATTGAATCTACTTAACCTGATTAATTTTAAGCGGATGCTTGTCTTTTCGCGAGTAGATATAGATGAAATATTTTAAAATTTATAGATATGGTTTGAATGGTGAATCAACCATCTCGCACCCATATGAACCCAATTTGCCAGTAAATGAAGTTTAAAAAAAAAATTTGCTAACAAATAAAAACATAGAGTAGAAATAATAAAATATATATTTTTAATTTTTACTAATATTTTCACTGTCTATAGTGAAAAAAGATCCTACATCAATGATAAAAAATTTAAAGGCAAAAGAAAGGAAAGAAAAGCAGCAAGATCCAGAATTTTAGTATCCCAAAGTTGTAAAGGTGACTAGAGGTTCAAAGCAAGCTGCAAAGCAAACAGAGCAAACACAAAAGACAAAGAAGTATTTGATGCCAATGAGTACATCTTGCCTCAACCAACAAGCATCAGAAAATCTTAGGTTTTTCCATAAACTCTACCGGTTTCAAAATTGGTAAAAGAACATGTAAAAGACATATTGCGACACATATCAAATGTGTCTGGACTCGAGTAAGTACAACAAATAAAATAAAAGATAACAAACAACAATTTACTAACTTATATTACATTAACAACTATTAAATCCCTTATTTGTCATCTTGTAGGGCTTTAATCTGGACAAGTGAGTTGAATCTCATTACCTTTGAAGATATTGGAAACCTAATAAAGAAAAACAAAATTGCCAACAATGTAAGTCTTTCATCAAAATTTCTCTGCAATGTTCCATTAGCCTTTATAAACCAATATTACAATTATAAATGATATTTTTCAAGTCATGGATGGCTATGGAGAGATACTATTTGCTGACCAAAAGAGAAAATGACAACAACCAACTTCATTTTTTTTCACATGCATAAGCTTGGTATGTTACTACTCTTTTATTTGATTTTCTCTAGAATTTACTTGCTACTTTCCCTTGTTAAGATACTTCTCGAAGGCAGTTGTGTCAGTAGTCTAATTTTCTCTGGCTAGTTGTGTGCATTTAAAATTTTTCTGTGTGTATATTTCTGAAATTCATGTCATTTTAACTTTCTTATAACCATTTTTTGATTTTCTTTGACTGCAAAACTTCATCAAGATGACGAAAAATCAAACTTTTCGAGTCTCATTATTTGACAAGCATCTTAAAAAAGCATGAAGGAACTACAGGTTCCTCCATTTCTCAATAAATACCGGGGCAATGAGAAGTCAACGGATGGAAATCATTGAACCTTGCTAGTCTTGGACAAACAAGACAATTTATGGAGGTACTACAACTCACTAAGACCAAGGAGGGATGATACACAAGGCAAATATATCAAAGATGCAAAACAATTGGTAACGAGTGCAAATTTCTCTGATCCATGATAATGTTTACGTGATAATTTTCATAGAATCCTATTAATTTGTGTGTAAATTTCTCTATTATTTAAAATTATTTTTTTGCAGCAAGATTATGTGGAGAATTTTTTGAAAGCTTGCCTTGAAAGAGAGGCACAATCACAACCCTCTTTCAAATTGATAGACTCACAAAACACAAATTATAACTTTGAATATGTCAACAATGCTCCACAACAAGACAGTGATTCATAAGTTTCATACATCTATAAATAAGATAATCTAATTTGAATGTTTCTTAAAACTAACTATACATATAATTTGTATGCAGTGTGGATTGTGGCCTCTTTGTATGCTACATAATGAGACAATATAGCAACCATGAACCTATCAGCTCGAAATTGTCGACACAAAACGTAAGGTTGATGAGCGCATAAATCATAGAGAGATTTGTGACCAAAGTTGGCCGGTCATGGACAGAACTAATTCAAATACCACCAGAAGAATAACCAAAAGTATAATAGTGAAAGCACACTAATGAAAGGAAGACAAGGCACACAATGTAATTAGGAATAGCCCTTCAATTTGTTTTTTCATACATTGAAGAAATGATGATGTTTGACATATATGTATATATCTTTTTTTGACTAATGTAAATTTCATAGCTATCAATGATTAAATATATATTTTTTATAATAAATGCTAAGTGGTGATTGTCAACACAATCCACACAAAGAAAATTGTCTGTAAAAACTTCTCTGGTATGATGTTACTAGAAATTCACAGAGAAATTTAACTTGTATTGTGCCAAGAAGGTGCCTATATGATCGTGTAATCTATAATACACTGTGTTGGTACAAAATAATCATCAAATTCAAAAAACACAAAGTGTATAGTAATTTTCTCTGCTATTAGCAAATATCTCTGGATGAATTTGAAGCTTCAAAACACAATGCAGAGAGAATTTTCTCTGCTAGTAGCAAATTTCTCTAGATGAATTTGACTAGTATTGTAAACACACTGCCTATAGTATGTTTCAACAAACACAATGTACACTATAATTTTCTATGCTATTGGCAAAGTTCTCTAGATGAATTTGACCTCACAAAACACAATGCACATTTCAACAAACACAATGCCTATAGTAAATTTCTCTGCTATTGGCAAATTTCTCTGAATGAATTTGACTGGTATGAAATTACCAAAAATTTATAGAGAAATTTAACTTGTATCATGCCAAGAGGATGCCTATATGATCATGTAACCTGTAATGCACTGTGTTGGTACAAAACAATTATCAAATTAAAAAAACACAAGTCACACAGTAATTTTCTTTGTTATTGACAAACTTCTCTAGATGAATTTGACCTCACAAAACACAATGCACAAAGAATTTTCTCTGCTAGTGGCAAATTTCTCTGGATGAATTTGACTAGTATTATAAGCACACTATAATTTTCTCTACTATTGGCAAATTTCTGTAGATAAATTTGATCTCACAAAGCACAGTGCACATTTTAACAAAAACAATGCCCATAGTAAATTTTTCTCCCAAAGTATGTTTCTAAAAACACAATACAAAAAGTAATTTTCACTGCTATTGAAAAATTTCTCTGGATGAATTTGATTAGTATTATATACACATTGTCTAAAAAACACATTTCACAAAACAAAATACACAAAATAATCATCAAATGTATTATTCAATCAATAAAATGTATTATCCTTAACTATTTAACAAAGGTTCTTTGCATGTCCTCTTATTATGATGACCAATACTCTTACATCGATTACGCTTCATCACCCTTTTAAACTCTCCAATAGAAACAATTCTGTTCTTTTTTGGCCTCCCAGCTGGTCTCTTACTCAATGGAGGTAAAATTATAACATCATTAATGCTACACACAGTTTTTTCAACAATTGGAATTGGGCCAATTGAAAACAAGTATGTTTGACGATACATATTAGCATGAAAAAATAGTTCAGCAAATGAATTCAAATTCTTTCCACTTTTAAAAATTGCAGCAACAGAATATTGACATGGATACCCATTTATTTCCCATTTTCGACATGAACAAGTTCTCAACCCAAGATCAACCATAACCGAAGGAAAACAATGCACTTCAACCACATTATTAGATGATAAACTCACATTCTATGTCCTCTCATCCATGAAAGCCTTCTCTAATACATTATCCATACAAGGACAGAGAGCTTTATTCCATTTACTAGAGAACAACCTCTTATCAGACCTCATATTCATGATTTGCAACCGTATCATGTCCACCAATTTGTTATTGGCAAATGCCGAGCTTCTCGTATCCATGAATTGAATGACTCCGCAACATTTGAATGCATCTCACCATAACTATAGCGATCCCGATTTTCCCTTATTTGTTTAAACTGTATTTCGAGCTCGGGTCCGTGGATGTTGGTTGTTGTCTTATTCTCATTCCCATCCTTTACTCTTGTATTTGAGTCTTGGGTTGTGTTGGGCAGGTTTGAAACAGGTTGGTTGTGTTCTGAAACTAAGAGTTGATGCCCAGATTTTGGCCTTCACGCTCGAGCAGGCCCTTTGCTGTTCCTCTGCTCGAGCGAGAATTTTGACGCTCGAGCGTGATTATTCAACCCTCAGTACTTTTCGCTGCAGGTCATCGGACGCTCGAGCGTCTACTTTCACGCTCGAGCGAGGATCCTCGTCTGCAGAACTTCTGGAAGTGTGCATCCAGCGCTCGAGCGGCGCTTTTAACGCTCGAGCGTGAGTCTGTGTCTAACGCTTGAGCGAGACGTTCCACGCTCGAGCGGACTGTGTATTATATCAGTCCGAGTTTTAGCTTTTTGAACCACTTTTTCGACCCACTCTCTCTCTCTCTAGCTTTTCAAAACCCTCATTTGAGAGCTTCTCTCTCTAGAATACATCTTCTCTCTACAAAATCATCTAGCTTTAGTGATCTCCTACCTTAGTCCCTTTGTAAAAAGTGTGAAGCTTGGTGTGGGCTACATTTTGATCCGAAAATCTTTGGGTTTGGAGCACCTTCGAATTTCTTCATCTTCTCCTTTGAGCTCTGAAATTTGAGGTAGGGATAACTACTGATATTTATGGTCTTTGACATAAACATGTGGTCTTTTTGATTTAATGTTGAAGTTGGGTAATTTTGGATGTTAGGGTTTCAAAATGCATAAAGAGGGGTTTTGTTCATTTGACTCATTCATGTGTATTTTGGGTCCTAAAATGAGGGTATTGATGTTTATTGATGATATTTGGACATTTGAGTCAATGTTCAGAAAAGGGGGAGAAAAGCCCTAATTATTTGTTATGAATTAATTGGTATAATTAATTTGTGAAAATTATGAAAATATGAAATTGAGTTGGAAATAATGAAATTGAGTAATTATGAGATTTAATAGTGGGGTTGGATTAATTAATCACTCACCTTTAAGATTCTAGATAATTTATTATCTGTTTAGAAATAAATGTTTTGGGCTATCGGTGGAGGATAGTCTTGATTGTTGTAGACACTGCATGATGATTAGGTGAATTAAAACTAATCATATGAGTATATATATGTTATTTGGGAGAAGATAGGGGATATACTCCACGGTTTGGGAGAAGATAGGGATGCACTCCACGGTTTGGGAGGAGATAGGGATGCACTCCACGGTTTGGGAGGAGATAGGGAATGGACTCCAGTGATAACTAAGTTGGCCGGAGTGTCCAGGGTGAAAGTCCCGAAATCCTAATTGCGTTTGCGTAACGTAGATGAATTGAAGTATTGAAATGATCATAATATGAGTTGTAGTCTTATTTAAAATTAAATTGTTGAAGTGTTATTGATATGAGTTAGAGGCTCGTTATAAACTGTTTGGATGAATTGAGAACCATATCTTTGAATTGGTTTGGGTAATGGAGTGGAAAGAGATATATATATATATATATATATGTTTGTTTGTATGAGTTAAACATTTATCAAATGCTAATATTTTAGTTATTGCTCATATTATGTTTAGCATATCTTTACTGGGCATTGGCTCACCCTATATGGGACATCATTTTTAGGTTTAGGTGTTATGCCACCTCCAAGGACGTAGCTTGGGAGGTCTTGGGAGTTGAAGACTCTTTTGATTATTTCTGTTGTCTTTTTGATATTACATGTAAATTCAAGCCATGGGCTTAATGTGTATTTGAGTTAGTACTCATTTTTTTGCAACCAAGTGTTGGCTTGGAAAGTTGTAAGCCCGTAGGGCATTTACTTTTGTTGTCAACATGTAATATTTTTGTAAAAAATACTCTGATGAATGGAAATATGTTTTATTCTCTTGTCTTTGTATATCATGAATGTTGGGTTTATATGTATTATTTTGAGGGCGTTACAATAACGTTTCCCCTCAAAATATGCATCACTCTAATTTTCATATGGTAAACTTCTCAAGAAAACACTCACAATGTCTCCTCCCTCACTTTTTAATTCATTTAACTTGAAATGGAATGATGCCTTTGTTGGCGCATATGCACATTCTGAAAACTTGGACACAATCGTCTCTCTAACCAAATTTGTGTTCCACATGATAATCTATCCCTCAAATTTTTCTTTAGATGTTCAAGACAAAATCCATGATAATTATTAGGAAAAAACACAGCAATTCCTTTCACAATACTACAATGTCGATCTGATATGAAACTTATCACCCTCTCCGATCCCAATACTTCATATAAATGTTCAAGGAACCAACACCAATTGTCTTTATTTTACAGTATTAACAACGACAAAAGCTATAAGAAAAAAACCTACAAAATAAATAGAAATAAGCATATTAGATATACACATACAGAGAAAATTAGAACAATAAACAATAAGAGAAATTTGACACTGCCAACATCAAAAGAAACTTCACACAATGGTCAAATCAAGAAAAAATTCACACAATGGCAACCTCCAGAGAAAATTCACACATTGACAATATCCAAAGAAAATTCACTTAGTGACAAACTACAAAGAAAATTCACACAATGACAATATCTAGAGAAAATTCACTTAGTGACCAACTATAGATAAAATTCAAACAATGACAACATCCAGAGAAAATTCACACAGTGACCAAAATCCAGAGAAAATTCACACAGTGGCCAAAACCAGAGAAAATTCAAAGTGTCAAAGAAAAATCACAAAACATAACCACAAAAATAGAAAATTCACTCAATTCCCACATGCATAGAAAATTCGCATACTTAGATAAAATTAGATATATTACAATTATCTCATTTCCATCTTTCCCGTCACAGCAAGCATAACTCCTTTGTATCGTCCTTTCAAAAATGTTCCATCAAGAAATAGCAATGACCGACAATATTTGAAACCAGCAATGCAAGCACGAAAAGCTATAAACACTCTTTTAAAACGCTACTTATCTTTAAAATCTAACTCAAAACGATTACCTGGATTGTTCTTCAATGCCTCATCAAAATACCACCATAATTGATCGAATGACAAACAAGAATCCCCATATGTACTACATTTTGCTTTTTCAACCCCCAACCAACCACAGTTATAATTGATTGAGATTCCATACTTGTCTTTTATTTTTTTAACAACATCTACTAGACGAGTTAAAGGTTTCGCACTTACCTCTTCAAGTATCAATCCAGAAACTAAGCTGGAAGTCATCCTAGCATGTTTACTAGTACGAACCACCACACCACACATATATTCATTGTTCAAAGTTCTTATTTAAAAGAACTCATTTGTTTTTTCAACTGAAGCATGTACATGCCACATACATCCATTTGACTAATTATATGCACATTCTGTCGTAACCCTTAGCTTGTTATTTTTAACATACGTAAACTGAAAACCAACCTCAATAGCATACTTGTATAAAACTATAACATCCCCGATCCGTAATTAGCCACTAATCCGTAATTAATGATGCTAATGAGAGAATTAAAATGAATTATGTGTTTAATTTGCATTTGGCATGATTTTGGCTTTCTATCTGTCACTTGTAGAAATATCTGTCTGGTATTCCGCTTTAATATGAAAATTGAAAGCCTTATCTGCATCCGAAACCGAAATTGATTACATCAATATGTTATTTGGAATTTTTAGAACACTATGGCAATTTTTGTTAAAAATTGATTCAGTTCAGTAAAAATCGCATATGATTAAATTGAGCCTTGATGGGAACTGTTTTGGATTAATTGAATTTTGTGCTAACCTAGATAAATTAAGGTTACTTGTGTTTAATTAAAGTGATGCATGATTGGTTCCTATCTAATCCTTGAGTAAGTGTGTGCTGGGGAAATCTGTATGGGTGTATTGAGAAAGCTGAGTTGACCTTTTGGTGGTGTTGAGTGTAGAGGATAAACCCTTGTGTGGGTGTGTTAGAGTTTTGTATGTGTGTGCACATGTATTGTGCTCAAGAAGTGAGGTGTGCGTTGTGTACTTTCAGCTAAGTGAGGGAGTGTTGTGTGTCATTCCCTTGCTCATTTGGTCCTCTGTGTTGAGAGAGTTTGGCTTTAGAGAGAGAGAGAGGAGGAGCTCAAGTTAGAAGAACAAGAAGGGAATTAGGAAGACAATCTCTCATTGTTTGAAATCAAGAATCTAGGTAAGAGTCTAGAGCCAATTCTTTTTGTAGATAACGTTCCATGTATCATGCATTAAGAAAATTGGTGAATCATTTACTGGAATTTGAAATAAAGATGGGTTTTGAGTAAGAAAATGGCTTGCACGCATGTTTATGGAAGATTATACCTTCTTCATTCATGTTTTGGGTTTTGCTCTTGAAATCTTTTCATGCATGTAAGTTTTACTTGTCATCTTCGAGAGATTATCATGTTTAATGTTTCAAAATTTCATGAACTTGTGGTTTTCATTGCATATTTTGTAGAACAAAAGAAAGGAGCTTGAAAATCTACATGCACGAGCTTTTGAGTACAATTTTGGTAAATTCATGAGTTTCGAGTAAAAAAGAGTTTGCGAAAATCATATACTCATGTTTATGAATAAGTTTTCCAAGTGTTTTGATCAAGCCATGTGCGAGTTTACCTTTGAAATTGCATTTGAAGCTCGAAACTCTGTTTTTGGAGACCCAGGATTTCGCAGCCCGCTCGAGCGAGGAATCCTACGCTTGAGCGGAGAATACGAGCTCTCAGCATTTTTGCAAGCATGAGTGCTCCGCTCGAGCGACAAAAGTCACGCTCGAGCGAACCCCTTGAATATTGTTGATCCGCTCGAGCGTGGGAGTTGTAGCTCGAGCATAGATTGTTACCAACCAGTACTTTTTCCAAGTTTGCAGGATGCTCGAGCGAAGGAAGTCACGCTTGAGCGACCCCTCTCATAGTTACATGTCCGCTCGAGCGAGGAAAGCTACGCTTGAGCGGGGACTTTATTTTCAGAAAATTTACCAAGTATTCCAATTCATGTTTTGGTATCCTAATTGTATCTTAGGCATTCCTAAGCCTTAATTAAGCCATGATAATGAGGTTATGGATTAGAAACACACTAAGTAAAGTATGTACTAAGTTACGAGACTACAAGTGTGTGTGTTTAAAGCAATGTGCTAAGAATGAACAAGAATCAACGTAATGAAAGCTAAGTCGTGATGGCCACATGAATATGTAATGATAAGATATGTTTGTGTTATGTACCTTTGTGTTTGCAGGTCAACGTCCGAGGATTGATTGACCATTTATGGGAACCACTGTGAGTAACATTTCTGTAAAGATATATTGATACGAATTATGTTCCAAATGTGATATTTCAAGTTATGATTTCTGAAACAATTATTTATGTGAACGAATGTCCTATGTTAAAATCTATTATGGCATCCATAGATAGTCCCAAGTCATGGTGGACAGCATGTAAATGCAGGTCCATGACATACATGTGATTATGAGATCTCGTTAGCCGCTTCATTGTGGTGATATGTGTTTAATCGTTATCTGGCACCGATTACTCTAGTCGGAAGACGTTATGTGATGTGTTCTATGGGATGTACCATTACTATGTTCAGATACAAGAATGTCTATGCTATGATCTGTTTTATGCTTATGACATGTTCGGATTTCATTCACTAACCCCTTTACATTGATGTTATTGACTGGGCTTTAGCTCACTGTGTGTATATATATATAGGTCAGCATTCTGGAGATCGAGTCTGAAGGCTTTGTCTGGATCTGTGTCCTGTTATCAGCCAACCATTACGCCTCACATGGAGGTTCTTGAAGTGTCCTGTGTTAAAGTCCTACTATTTCTGTACATGAGAGTTCTTAGTTTTGTTGACTGTACTTGAGATGTTATTGCTAAGTGTGTGGGTATAATGAGAAAATGATTTTTGGCTATGTATATAAAGTTTTAAATATTCTGTTTCATGTAAGTCTACATAGCTCATTGGACAACTATATTTATGTATCTGCTTCCGCTAGCCCCTTAATTTTGCTAATCAGTTCTGAGGCCTTCGGTAATCCAAGGATTACTGGCCGGTTACGATGCTAAACCTATAGGGACGGGTTTGGGTCGTAACAGAGTGGTATCAGAGCACGAGTTATACTGCACACACGAGTCGATATGAGTTATAGGATGTCCTAGAAATGAAATAGGGGCATTGCATTATCATGTTTAAGTGTATGAACTATTATGAACATATCTGAATTGCAAATGAAAAGAAATGAGTCTATGAGTTGTGTGGAATAACATGTAATATTGATTTCGATATTGAACGTGTAATTCTGGTAAACGTGACCACATGAACGTGAAATACTACGTAACCTACGTGAATATATTTGAGTTGAAATAAAATGACGGACTGTTTGATTCGAAGTGAAAATGAAACATGAACCCAGTAAGGACTATACCAATATTAATAATCACCCTGTTTGTGTGTAGACAATGGAAAGGACAAGGAACGTAGACGAATCTGAATCCTCTGATGCTAGAATTAGCCGGTTAGAAAGAATGGTCGAAACCTTAACCGAATCTTTGAGACAACAACAACAAAGGCAAATACTTGTACCTAAACCAGCTAATTATGACATGATAACACTGACACAAAAATATAATAAGATGAAACCACCGGAATTTCAGGGGGTATTGAACCGTTAAAAGCTGAGGCTTGGGTTTTAGAAACTGAGAAAATGTTTGAAGTATTTCCGTGTACTGAGGCACAGAAAGTTTTGTTGGCGACATTCACACTCAAGGAAGAAGCTAGGAGATGGTAGATGTTAGTACGGAATGATAATGAAGGTGTGACCTGGAATAAATTTAAAAAAACTTTCTTCGAAAAATATTTTCCCCAATGCATCCGAGATAGAAAAGTATCTGAGTTTGAACAACTTAAGCAAGGTGACATGGCTGTGGCCAAGTATGAAGCAAAATTTACTGAATTAGCCCAGTATGCACCCCACATGATAGACACTGACTACAAAAAGGCTAGAAAATTTGAAGGTGGGCTTGACCTAGATATGTATGACCGAGTTGGCGTCTTAAAATTGCCAAAGTATGTGGACATTCTTGATAGGGCCTTAATGTCTGAGGCAAACATAGCAGCCTTGAAAATATCAAAATCAACATCATCAACTGAATTAGAAAGAACAAAACAGAAAAAACAAAAGGTTGAAATGACTAGTAATTCGGTGACCTCTGTGAATGAAAAATCTAGGGCAATAACTTTGAACAAAGAAAGTCGGAGAAGCAATGTGAACAATGGTATGCCTATTTGTAAAGAATGTGGGAAACAACATTGGGGCATTTGTCGCCACCTATCAGGGGCTTGTTTTAGATGTGGTCAGAAAGGGCACTTGGCTAAATCTTGCTCACGAGCTCAACCGAACAATAATAAGCCTAATGCTAATACGACTGGTTTTGTTCCTGTACCTAAAGGCAAGGAAGGGTTTACACCCTAGTTTCAGGGAATGCTCGGAATACCGAAACAACTGACGCAGGTATTACCTTATTTATGTGTGAATGTATGTATGAAAAGTGATTTGGGAAACCCATATGACCATGACTTAAACTGACCTATTATATATTGATTAAAATCATTGAATAATTAGGCCCATGATCTCGAATCGTGTACATGAATCAGTCACGTGTGGAACTTCTGAAATTGAGAACCTATGTCAGTTTGGAAGAATGAACTTTTGCTTATGAATTTGCGAACGAATGCCTAAATGATAATTGATTCTAGACTCGTATCTGTGTATATATTTCCATGCTTGCAATGCTATTAGAATTGATGGGGCTGAACTGTGGTTAATGAACGCTTTGGAACCTACTGCCTGATATGAACTAAATGTATGACACTTTGAACCCTTATGTTTAATAATTACCTATGCTATGAAAAATGTTTGGACTTGTATATATGCATACCTTTGCTTGAGAATATTATTAGACTCTGGACATGTACATATATGACTGTACCTTTGCTCAGAATGATTGATACATTAATTGTTTTGATAACTTGACTTTTGGGACTATGACTCTAGGATTGTGTGACTAAGTAAATATCCTAAATGATAAACTCTAAACTGTGAACTGTGATTGTTGAAAATTGACAAGACTATTTGACTAGACTAGTGAGCCTATGCTTTAGTGACTGTATGACCGATTTGGAACTTCTGCATAACAATTTGCTATTGTGTGCCACCGAAAAACTTTACATGATACGCTGTTGTGTACCGTATGCCTATATAAAAGACTTATTTGGGAAGTTACCATGTCGACTATGATGCTTACTTCTCGATATGAACAACTGCATGCTTGTACATTTACTTGTAAACTTATTTGGAGAACACATTGTGTATGACCTGAAACGCTTTGACATGAACTGTTATGATACATGACTCTGAGGTGACATTGAGAACTGATGAACTTAGAACCACTATAGAACTGATGACTGTGTACCTAAGCAAATGGAGTATAAACTATAGAACTAGATGTACTTCGTTTGAAGATGATGGGGATAGAACCTTTACTTGATCTAATTTGATAGAACTATGGTTTGATAAGACCTTTGTTTACCTGAAAGAACTTCTGTTTGATATGACTGGGTGGAACTTTCATCTGACGTGATCAGATAGAACTTTCATTTGATTTGATCTAAGGAGACCTTACCTAAATGGAGAACTATTTTCTGATTTCATTGCGTTATGGGGGATTATGAATTACTTATGACTGAATGATCAGACTGTGTTACTACGGGAACTAATTGACTGAGAACTTGAATCAATCTTGAACACTTAGGAAGAATGTGAACCGTCAATAGCAGACTATGTGATTATAAATAGCCTTTAACCATATGCCTATAATTGATTGGGAGCACACGTGAGTGGCATTATGAGATCTGGTAATTTATGCTCTGGGAATGCGGAAGCACTGTATGTATGTCACGTGATTAATTGCTTCAGTATTACTGTTATTACATGAATTTGTTTGAATAAGAGAATGATCACTTTTGCGTTACGGTACTTTGAAATTAATGATGTGGGACTTGCTAATAGTAGATCAGTTTGATTGTAGACCCTGACTATTTGGAAATACATGAAATCAAAATGTTCTATGATTGACTACCTCTGTAGTAGCATGTGATACAATTGAATCTGTGAAAACCGAGACTGATGATCAGTATGGGATTGATTACTCAGCATTACGTTTACTGCTATGGGGTTTATATATTAATTTGTCTAGTATACTGATGACTTCTAAGTGACCTGGGCTAACTGTGATGAAAATCGAATCGAATAAGGGCCAGATGAATGACTCGGAAATGAATAAATTAAATCTCTGTAACTTGACGGGGGAAATTACTTATGAAAATGGAAACAGTGTGAATCTATAACCTCCGATAAGTACTTGATATAAGTAATGTGAGTAATAACATAGTAGAGTTATGTTCAACCTTAACTATTTTCTGTATGACGAAATAAGAATTGTTTTGCTGAAGTGTTATGTTATGTACAATGATTGATTGTCTAATTCCTGATATGTATTCGTGACATCCTTAGCATCATGTGATATGTGTTAGCTGTTACCCGGTATCGAAGGTTTCGTCATGGAACTTAATTTGTCTGCACTCGGTTACCCGTACTGGAGGCTCTCTCATGGGGCTCAGTGTGTTTATTCTTTGTTACCCGGATCTGGAGGTTCCTTTATGGAACTAGTTATTCATAACTACCATGTGTCTGCATCTGTTCTGTATCTGTTCTGTCAACGCTAATGGATGTACCACGTATGATTAAGCATGGACTCTGATTTCTGTATGTGATTCGAAAATAAATCTGTTTCTGATTAAAGTCTAAATGTGCATAAGACTCTATTTGATATGAACTCTAATCTCTGTATATGATTTCTGATTCTATTTCTGGTACGGAGTTACCGTCAAGATTGGGTCATGAACACATTTATGAATATAGTTATGCTTCTGTTTTATAAAGAGTTGAAGTTATATTTTTTATGGACATCATTTCTTTTGATATAAGATAGCTCGAGTTTGGAGGACCAAACTTCTTAAGGTGGGGAGACTGTAACAACCCTGATCCGTAATTAGCCACTAATCTGTAATTAATGATGCTAATGAGAGAATTAAAATGAATTATGTGTTTAATTTGTATTTGGCATGATTTTGGCTTTCTATCTGTCATTTATAGAAATATCTGTCTGGTATTCTGCTTTAATATGAAAATTGAAAGCCTTATCTGCATCCGAAACTGAAATTGATTACATCAATATGTCATTTGGAATTTTTAGAACATTATGGCAATTTTTGTTAAAAATTGATTCAGTTCAGTAAAAATCGCATATGATTAAATTGAGCCTTGATGGAAACTATTTTGGATTAATTGAATTTTGTGCTAACCTAGATAAATTAAGGTTACATGTGTTTAATTAAAGCGATGCATGATTGGTTCCTATCTAATCCTTGAGTAAGTGTGTGCTGGGGAAATCTGTATGGGTGTATTGAGAAAGCTGAGTTGACCTTTTGGTGGTGTTGAGTGTAGAGGATAAACCCTTGTGTGGGTGTGTTAGAGTTTTGCATGTGTGTGCACGTGTATTGTGCTCAAGAAGTGAGGTGTGCGTTGTGTACTTTCAGCTAAGTGAGGGAGTGTTGTGTGTCATTCCCTTGCTCATTTGGTCCTCTGTGTTGAGAGAGTTTGGCTTTAGAGAGAGAGAGAAAGGGAGAGCTCAAGTTAGAAGAACAAGAAGGGAATTAGGAAGACCATCTCTCATTGTTTGAAATCAAGAATCTAGGTAAGAGTCTAGAGCCTATTCTTTTTGTAGATAACCTACCATGATCATGTATTAAGAAAATTGGTGAATCATTTACTGGAATTTGAAATGAAGATGTGTTTTGAGCAAGAAAATGGCTTGTACGCATGTTTATGGAAGATTATACCTTCTTCATTCATGTTTTGGGTTTTGCTCTTGAAATCTTTTCATGCATGTAAGTTTTACTTGTCATCTTCGAGAGATTATCATGTTTAATGTTTCAAAATTTCATGAACTTGTGGTTTTCATTGCATATTTTGTAGAACAAAAGAAAGGAGCTTGAAAATCTACATGCACGAGCTTTTGAGTACAATTTTGGTAAATTCATGAGTTTCGAGTAAAAAAGAGTTTGTGAAAATCATATACTCATGTTTATGAATAAGTTTTCCAAGTGTTTTGATCAAGCCATGTGCGAGTTTACCTTTGAAATTGCATTTGAAGCTCGAAACTCTGTTTTTGGAGACCCAGGACTTCGCAGTCCGCTCGAGCGAGGAATCCTACGCTCGAGTGGAGAATGCGAGCTCTCAGTATTTTTGCAGGCATGAGCGCTCTGCTCGAGCGACAAAAGTCACGCTCGATCGAACCCCTTGAATATTGTTGATCCGCTCGAGCATGGGAGTTGTAGCTCGAGCGTAGATTGTTACCAACCAATACTTTTTCCAAGTTTGCAGGCTGCTCGAGCGAAGGAAGTCACGCTCGAGCGACCCCTCTCATAGTTGCATGTCCGCTCGAGCGAGGAAAGCTACGCTCGAGCGGGGACCTTATTTTCAGAAAATTTACCAAGTATTCCAATTCATGTTTTGGCATCCTCATTGCATCTTAGGCATTCCTAAGCCTTAATTAAGCCATGATAATGAGGTTATGGATTAGAAACACACTAAGTAAAGTATGTACTAAGTTACGAGACTACAAGTGTGTGTGTTTAAAGCAATGTGCTAAGAATGAACAAGAATCAACGTAATGAAAGCTAAGTCGTGATGGCCACATGAATGTTTAATGATAAGATATGTTTGTGTTATGTACCTTTGTGTTTGCAGGTCAACGTCCGAGGATTGATTGACAATTTACGGGAACCACTCTGAGTAACATTTCTGTACAAATATGTTGATATGAATTATGTTCCAAATGTGATATGTCAAGTTATGATTTCTGAAATGATTATTTATGTGAACGAATGTCCTATGTTAAAATCTATTATGGCATCCATAGATAGTCCCAAGTCATGGTGGACGGCATGTAAATGCAGGTCCATGACATACATGTGATTACGAGATCTCGTTAGCCGCTTCATTGTCGTGATATGTGTTTAATCGGTATCCAAAACCGATTACTCTAGTCGGAAGACGTTATGTGATGTGTTCTATGGGATGTACCATTACTATGTTCAGATACAAGAATGTCTATGCTATGATCTGTTTTATGCTTATGACATGTTCGGATTTCGTTCACTAACCCCTTTGCGTTGATGTTATTCACTGGGCTTTAGCTCACTGTGTGTATATATATATAGTTGGGCATTTTGGAGATCGAGTCTGAAGGCTTTGTCTGGATCTGTGTCCTGTTGTCAACCAACCATTGCGCCTCACATGGAGGTTCCCGAAGTGTCCTGTGTTAAAGTCCTACTGTTTCTGTACAGATGTTATTGCTAAGTGTGTGGGTATAATGAGAAAATGATTTTTGGCTATGTATATAAAGTTTTAAATATTCTGTTTCATGTAAGTTTACACAGCTCATTGGACAACTATATTTATGTATCTGCTTCCGCTAGCCCTTTAATTTTGCTAATCAGTTATGAGGCCTTTGGTAATCCAAGGATTACTGGCCGGTTACGATGCTAAACTTATAGGGGCAGGTTTGGGTCGTGACAAAAACAGTACGGAACTCAACCACACCATCCTCAAACTTTTGTCTAACACTCGTAATATTATTTCACCGACTAGCTGACAATAACACATTTTCTTGATGAGAACAAAACTGAGAGAGTGAATTCCTTTTAATATTCACAAGCCTATCACATTCACCATGCACAACATCTTCTCTTGATCAGAAGTACTACATCTAATAACTAAAACATAAACTATATCAACACTACGTGTGCAAACAACCCTTAACATATTCAAAAAATCAATATTATTTCGAACCATACAATTCGGATGACCCACAATAGAATATGAAATACACATCGTCTTAGGTTTCAAATTCTCCCATATTTTACACAAAATGCCAACTAATTCCTCAAAATTCAATTCACATGAAACATTAATGACAATAATATCATTCTTATATTTGCACAACAACAACATTGCACTATCCATCGAAACTGAAAGGCAAAATAAGAAAAATAATTTGTTCAATAAAAAAACACTTCACAAGAACAACATAAAAGTCCAGAGAAATTTCTAATAATCATAATTTTCTCTGAATTATAATAACAAGTTTATAATTTTCTCTGGACTCAAATAAAAGTCCAGAGACATTTACAAACTTATATTCACCTTTAAGATAACAAAAAAAAAATCAAAGAAAATTTAATGAATTCAGAGAGAATCACAGAGAAAATTTATTGCTAACTATTAAACACAATCATAGACAAAAATCACACAGAAGATCTGTTATAAAATTGTAAACGTCTCTGTGATTTTCACTGAACTACAAGCTTACAATTTTCTCTGTGTGATTGTGCAATATTGCACTGATATCAAAATCTAGAAAAATTTATAAACTTATATACACCTTCAAGATAACAAAAAACACTGCACTGTTCATTTAAACTGAAAGAAAAATACTAAAAATAACTTTTGCTCAGAGAAACAAAAACTTATATTCACTTTGAACTACATACTTATAATTTTCTCTGAACTATAAATTGAAAGTGAATAATAAACTTATAATTTTCTCTGAACTATAAATAAAAGTTCAGAGAAATTTAAAAACTTATATTTATTTTCAAGATCACAAAAACAAAAACACATTAACATCAAATTGACAAAATGCTAACTATTCCACATAAATGCAGAGAAACTCATAGAGAAGATCTGTTATGCTCACAAAACATTCAATTAAGAAATAAATAAATAATATGTCCATAACAAATTATAATTTTTTCTGTGATTTTCACTAGACTACAAACTTATAATTTTCTCTGTGATTTTCACTAAATTACAAACTTACAATTTTCTCTATGATTCTATCTGCATTAGAAACTTATAATAATATGTCCATATGAACTTATAATTTTGTTTGTGATTTTTGTTGGATTATAATAACAAGCTTAGAATTTTCTCTGGACTATACCAACAAAAGTGCAGAAAAAACAGAGAACAAAACTTAGAGAACAAAAAATGATACGAAATTTACACTTATATCTGGTTTAAAGAAATTTCTCTGGTTTGAAAAAATAGAGTACAAAACTTATCATTGATAAGCATGTTGATAGTGGAGTTGATTTTGATTTTTAGACAACTCTCTTTGAAATTGATCAAAAAATAGAGAATGAAAAATGAACTCTAAAAATCAAAATCAACTCTATCAAACTGGCCTCTCTCTAAAATTGATCAATAACAGAGAATGAAAAATCAACTCCAAAAATCATAAACAACTTCACTAAGGTAGCTTCTCTTTTAAATTGATCAAAATTAAAAACAAAAACTTAATGCAAAAATACACTCAAAAAACTAATATGAAATCAGAATCCTCAGATAAAATTCAAAACAAAAATCGAAATCTATGTGGAAGCTCCATCGAAAACATACTTGATTCAACTCTACTGAAAAACCTACACGATCAACACCACTGTAACACCTACATGATCATAACAATCTTCATCGTCAAGTCCACTGCAACATTTGCAAAATCTTTGCAAAATCTCCTACGAAATCTCCACCGTAAAGCCTATCCCCATGAAATCTTCTATAAAACAGCAATATAATATTCAGTTTGTCAAGATCCATAAGGTATTTTATAAAAAAGAGTAAATTAGGTCTTTTATAACATAAGGGACCTTAGGCATCAAAAAAATAATATTGTGAACCTCTCCTCCTATCAAAAGTTGGGCAAGGATTTTAAACCAATTTTCCTTATAATATTTAGATGAATAAGAAAATAAAAATACATGATATAGGAATATATGAGTGGAATTTCTTCTTATTCATTTTTATTTATATGAAAAATAAATAGTTAATTAGTTTATTTCTCACCAAATCCAACAACCTTTGACAAGAAATAAATTCTATAAAATAAAAAAAAATCTATTTCTCATCATTTTTTTAATAAACCAAAACTCTTGTGAATTCCTAATTTACACTAAATTCTTAAATTTGAACAGTATCATGGGGTTGGTTTTGGTCCCTCAACCAAACAAAATCAAATGATTCAATTTGTACTACATTTTTACCGAAGTCACCCCTACAGGACAGTGATATATTTTTCCAAATATATATATATATATATATAATTTATAAGTTCATAAATATAGGGTTAATATGAACTGACAGAAGAAAAAACAGAAGAAAAAAAAAAGAAAAAAAAAAGGAAAAACTGATAATCATACTTCATAAAAACAGAAGAAAATAGAGCATTGACAACCATGCACGTGAACAGGGCTGGTCTTGATTTTTTGGGAGCTTAAGGTGAATCTAGAAGATGAGATCTCGACTCTCATACATAATTTAATATATATATATATAATAAAGTAAGATGATTTTTAAATTTGTCCTACTAGGACATTTGGACGGCTTTGATCTATTCAAATTATAAAAACAACGGCTAAGATTTTTCAAAAAACATCTTATATGTACATTTTCTATTTTTCTGCTTCTCTCTTTTACTTTTCCCTTTTCTCACCCATCCTTCTATGATCCCATGATCCCACATTCCTCTCTCTTTTCATTTTATATTTTTATTTTCTCCCATTTTTATTTTTCTCTCTATTTGTTTATTTTTTTTATTTTCTCTTTTTTGTTCACTTATTTTTATTCATATTATATGAAAAAGTTTGCGATCTCAAAATTAGGAGCCAAATTTTACTGTGTATAGTGGAGATTAAATTAATGAATTTTATAGTCCACAAATTAAATGAATTTGAACAATTAATTATTATTTTAAATATATTGAATACCTGATAGACTTCAACATCTACATAATAATGATGGATGGTTTTTGAATTTCTCCTACACACATTTGTCCTACTAGGACATTTAGACAGTTCAGATCTATTTAAATTATAAAACAACGGTAGAGATATATTTTTCAAAAAATATCGTACATGTCCATTTTCTATTTTCCTGCTTCTCTGTCTTACTTTTTACGTTTCTCAACCATCCTTCCATGATCCCATGATCCCACCTTCATCACTCTTTTCTTTTTATTTTTTTATTTTCTCACATTTTTATTTTTCTCTCTATTTTTTTAATTTTTTATTTTCTCCTTTTTTGTTCACTTATTTTTATTCATATTATATGGAAAAATTTGTGATCTCAGAATTAGGAGTCAAATTTTACTGTGTGTAGTGGAGATTAAATTAATGAATTTTATTGTCCACAAATTAAATGAATTTGTACAATTAATTATTATTTTTAAATATATTGAATACCTGATAGACTTTATAAATTTAGATCTCATATGAGTCTTCAACATCCATATAATGAAGAATGATGGTTTTTGAATTTGTCCTGCACACATTTGTCGTACTATGACATTTGGTCGGCTCAGATTTATACAAATGGCCAATCCTAGGAAACTACGGATCTCAAAAACATTCTTAGGTTGCGCCCAATCCTACACTGCCTCTATCTTGGATGAATTTACAGTCACCTCTTCCCCAGATACTACATGGCCTAAGAACTTAACCTCTCTTAGCCAGAACTCACATTTCCCGAACTTGGCATACAGCTTATGGGCTCTAAGCAACTCAAGCATCACTTGAAAGTGTTCCTTGTGCTCCTCCTCAGAGGGTGAATAAATCAGAATGTCGTCCACAAAGATGACTACGAAGCGATTTAAGAACTTCTGAAAAATTCAGTTCATCAAGTCCATGAACACCATCGGTGCATTAGTAAGCCCAAAAGGCATCACCAGAAACTCATAATGGCCATATCGCGTACGAAATGTTGTCTTCGGGATATCCTCCTCCCTGACTCTCAACTGATGGTTGCCCGATCTCAAATCTATCTTAGAGAAACAACGAGATCCTTTCAACTGATCAAACAGATCATCTATACGAGGCATAGGGTACTTATTCTTAATCGTAACTCGGTTCAATTTTCGGTAATCAATACAAAGTCTCAAGGCCCAATCTTTCTTCTTAGCAAAGAGGACCGGTGCTCCCCAAGGCGAAGTACTAGGGCGAATAAAACCTTTATCTAACAATTCCTGGAGGTGAATCTTCAACTCGCTCAACTCAGCCGGTGCAAAAGGGTATGGTGCCATAGAAATCGGTGCCGTGCCAGACACTAAATCAATAGAGAACTCAATCTCCTGGTAAGGTGGTAAACTAACAAGATCCTCGGGAAAAACGTCCGAATACTCACAAACCACTTTTGGCAACTCAACCTGGGCCTCATCGCGCTCATTACTCATAAAGCTAACAAGAAGACAACTAAGTTTACTCCGCCCTCGCAGATCATACATCGGTGGTAAGACTCTACCAACCCGATCCCCCAAGAAATGAAAACAATCGCCACTCAAGGTACATACAGTAACCCTCTGGCGGTAACAATCTATAACAGCCTGGTATGACGATAACAAGTTCATACCCAAAATGACATCAAAACCAGACATATTCATCACCACAAAAGAAAAGGGAAGCCGATGATCGATGACCTCTATATCACAGCCCCAACACCCCTGTTTCAGAACCATCTTACCCCCAATAAGTGACACAACACAAATAGGAGATACTAACTGCGCCAACTCCAGCCCCAAAACAGATGCAAATGCAGATGAAATAAATGAATGGGATGCAGCCATATCAATTAACACATTAGCAACCGAGTTGCAAAACAAAAAGGTACCTCTCACAACAGATGGAGCCGGTACAAGATCCGGCGCGGTAACAGAATACACGCGTCCTATAGGACTCTGATCTACCTGCTCACCTCTCAGAGCATAAGACTATTGCACTGACTAAGCTGAAGAGGCTCCTTGATTAGCCCTCGAGGCCTGTACTGTAACGCCCCAACTTCTGGGCCGTTAAATACGTACAACAATACAGCACAAGTAGGATAGATAACCAAAACATCTTAATATACATATATAACCAGAGTTAATATCACAGATAATTCGTTTATGTTCCATTACAGGATTACCAAAACATTGCCAAACCAAAAGTCAAAAGGGAAAAAAACAACTAGTCTAAGTCTTCATATGAACCACAGCTCCAACACTTCATCTTATTTGCCTTCGAAATAACCTTCACCATTGTAAACTGCTTCATCACCTGGCATGACACTCCATGAGCTTGGAATGCCCAGTAAAAACACACATACCCCCATTTCTTCTATCAACCAATCAACCATACACAAAACAAATTGGTTAACATAACATACAATATTACAACAAGGTTCTATGAGTTAGTAGTTAAACTAGACATCTAGAATCCCCCAAAGAAATTCTTCTACCCAACCACAAGAATTGAACACCGGACTATTCAGAACTTCCCCTTTTGCTACTTTGCAGACCTTACCATCAGTGATATTGATGGACCTCAAAAGGGATGGCCAAACAAGTGGGCTCGCTTACACCCTGCACATACCATACCAAATCATGCCTAGGGCTCGCTTACACCCTGCACATACCATACCAAAGGGCTCGCTTATACCTGAAACCACCGTATGGAGTTTGAATACATCCGTATCAACCTAGGGGCTCGCTTAGACCGCTTGCGCAAGACTTAACTCATTTAGTTTTAATGCCATCATAATTCATGTCATTCATATGTATAAATTATCCCATAACACTAATGTGAATGTCACCCATTGCCAACCCCTTATCATTTCCTGTTTATTAGATCTTTTGCCAAGCAAGTTAGTCACATTCGGTAATATAAAAGAGCATGAGACAAACATAAGAGAGGAAATATAACCCATGATAAACATACATAAGTCTGGTAAGGCAAGCAAACAACATTAGGAATGCTTTGAAACACTTAGAGACAAATAAGACAATAAAACACAATTTCCAACACTATCCAATTTTGCAGGGCTAACAATAATGCTTTGGTAAAAATACTTCTAGGTGAAATTAGGGGCTGAAATTGCACAGAAACAATAATCAACCTGTCTAGTTTTAGTTCCAATTCTTAGAATTTGCACAGCACCTTCAGAAATTCATTTACAAGCTACATTCGAAAACCTGTCCAGATTTGTCACCCTTTGGGAAAACTAGCTTTCCTTTCAATCTACCCAATGATTTCCACCCAAATAAATTCTGTTGGAAAGAGGACTCAAAATTCTAAATTTTGATAGAAGAACCAATATGAAATGATTTTTTTGAAATTTTATAAAATTGAAAGAAATGGACTGTTTTTCAGAGACCCATGACCAGATTTTTAAACACAACATCCAAGCCCTAAAATCACACAAGGAGGGACTAATAAAATTATCACAAGCTCTAAATATACCAAATATCCAAGATTAAATTCAGATTTGAGAAATAAATAGATTTGATATTTCTTTTAAATTAGAGAAGTTGCAGTAGTGCATAATTTGGCAAATTTGTAAGGCAAAGTCACTAAATCAAACCCACACTTTCATACACATCAAAAACCCTATATACCATTAATATGCAACACAAGAGGGTATCTAGACAATAGGATGAGATGGGTGAAAGAATTGGAGAAGACATGGAAGGGTGTGCTCTTACCTTGACTCAACAAGGCCCCCTTTTCTTCTCTTTTTTTTTTTCCCTTCTTCTCTACTTCCCTCTAATCACACTCTCCTTCTCTCACCCTCTCCTTGGCTGCTGGTATGTGTGTGTGCGTGTGGAATTGAGACAAGCCTCTCAATTTATAGGAAATAAGCTTGGTCTTAGCTTAATGACTAAGGAAAGCATAAATATCTAGATATTTTTTATTGTGTTTTTCAACCAATTTTCCACCAAAATATCATTTATAACACCTATGTACACATTCAAATAAATAATAATATTATATTCAAATAAATAATAAATGAAAGAACAACAAAAACAAAAACAAAAATAGAAATAAAAATAAAATGTATGAATTAATTTATAAACCAGGAGGTATAAAAATAAAAACCAAGTTTTAGGGTATTTCCAATTATAAAGTGGTGTTTTATGATTTAATTATGATAATATACAGGAAAATTATCCTTTATTGGGACACTTCGCAGACTTTTACGAAATTAGGGGCTAAAATGCTATTAACCTAAGTCTCAGGGTCACACATGCAATTACGAAAAATTAGGATCTCTACATATACTGACTGAGCTGGATGGTGACTATTTGTCTGCCTCGAACCAGACGCACCAGGTGTGCCACTCAACTGTGGGCAAAACCTCTTCAGGTGCCCCGCCTGCCCACACTGATAACAAGTGAGCGGCTGGCCTCTACCCTGACTCTGGTCCTGAGAACGGGCCGAAGATGATGTTGCTCGTTGCCCTCCTCCCCTCTATGGGCAAGCTGAAGACTTGTGGCCCAACTGACCACATTTGTAACAGGTGATGTCTCCATGACCGCCTCTCCCAGAACCCAAAGTCGATACTAGAATGGTAGACCTCGAATGTGCTCCTTAGGACTGCTGAGGGTTAGAACCCCTCTGTCTCTTACTATCCCCATGACCATCCTGACTCCTCCTGGAGCCCCTCATCCTCTCCTCCTCCACATGCATAATAGTCTCAAGATGGGCTGCAGCCTCCACAAGGCGCCCATACTCCCTAATCATGGACCCGGCAACTCTAAACATGAGTCCGGTCCTTAATCTCTTCTCGAACTCCAAACACCTGTGCTCCTCAGTCGCCACCAACTCTGGTGTAAACCTCGATAAACTAGTAAATGTAGCCTCAAACTCGGCCACTAGTGTGCTCAATTGTACCAACTTGGAGAACTGATCTCTCAACTTCTCCCTCACTGTAGCAAGTAAGTACTTGACCTGGAAAGCTTCAAAAAAGCCCTCCCAAGTCCCTCCAATGCTCCCTCGCACATACTTCCACCACTGACCCGTGTCTCCCTTTAGTTGGAAGGATGCCAAGGTCACCCTCAAACCTCCGTCTTCGATACCGAGCATCTCAAACGTCTTCGTCATCTGCTCAAGCCACTCATCAGCCTTTAGTGGTTCCTTAGGATCACCCAAAAATTCATCCGGATTCGACTGGAAGAACTGCCTCTTCAGAAAAGACAGCCTTGCCTAAGCTAATTAGGCCTGGACTTGATTCTCAGCCCTGATAATGTCCATAGATTTCCTCAATGCTCCGGTCATTTCACGAGCTAAGGCACCCATAGCCTGCTGACCAACTAGTTCGGCCACATTGGCCTAACCCACTCCTTCCTCCTGCGCTGGAATCTCATCCGGTATAGACATCTCCTGCCTCCTAGGCCTACTACGCCTACCACCACTACCTCGTCCTGACATCCTAATAAAGGTAACAAAGAGATTAACACATTCTCAAATATGCCCAAGCTATCTCACTCGCGTCTTAATATAATGGACAATTGTAATTCACTCCACATAAGCACATAATCACACAAACACATATGAATTTCATTTTCGAATAACGACCGTCCCGTGGCGTTGCTAGAGTTCCAGTTAGAAACGACAGTGATTGAGTGCCTTTCCGACGGGACTTCCAGAAATGCATAGACCCGATCAACATCCTAGAAACTAAATTCCATACCCATATAGTCACATAACATGTTATCACATAAGCACATAACATCATACTTAAATCTCTAACAAGCGAGACAAACCCATTGTGGTACTAACCACTTCCCACGTACCCAAAGTATTCAAACCCGGTAAGCTTTGATACCAAGTTGTAACGCCCTCAAAAATTTATATAAATCAACCATTCATAAGAATCATAAACATAATAGAAATGTTATATTTTTGTTCATCAGAGTCTGTATTACAAAAGATATTATATGTAGTTTCTAAATGTTAACAACAAAATAAGTGCCCTACGGGCTTACATCTTTCCAAGTTGTCACTTGGTTACAACAAAAGAAGAGTCTTAACTCTTTTACATATAAAGCCCTTAGCTTGACTTTACACTTAACACAAAACAAAATAGCAAATAAAATGGAGCCTTCAGCCCCTTGACCTTCCAAGCTATGCCCTTAGAGGCGGCATGTCGCTTATACCTGAAAATGGTGTCCCAAGTAGGGTGAGCCAAAGCCCAGTAGAGATATGCTACACAATATATGAGAAATAACAAAGGCATAAGCATTAGATAAATGTGGGATATTTCTTAACCAACACATATTGTTTTCGTGATTATTCAATATACATAACCATGACTCAATTTATTTCCAATCATCCATTTCGGGTAAATCTATTTACCAAATTTATAATTATCAAAACAACCAAAATGAGATTTCAACTCAATGGTTCACAATTCAATGCATTCATCAATCCAACACTTCTATTTCTTGCCATTTTACGGAATCACATCCGAGGGAACCGACACCCATAAATACATAAGGTTTCAAGACTTTCGCCTTGGACACTCTGGCCAACTTAATTATCAATAAAGTTTATCCCCTATCTCCTCCCAAACAATGGAGTACATCCCTTATCTCCTCTCATTCAAAGATACATATACAATGTATTTAAACACATTGTCATATACAAGGACTCATCCATTCACATATTCAATGATTTACTCAAACCGTCATATTCAATGACATAACACAATTGATTAGTTTCAATTTTCCTAATCCTCATGCATTTTCTACAACAATCATAGCTATCCTCCACCGATAACCCAAAACAGATATTTCTAAACAGATAAATAAATATATCAACAGATAATTTATCAAATTTTCCATAGGTGAGTGATTTACCAATCCAACTACACCATTTAATCACATTTTCCCCAATTTCATAATTCCCAAACCAATTTCATATTTCTACATTGATTTCACTATTTATACAAAATAGTTTATTTAATTCAAACTAGGGCATTTTCCCCCCTTTTTCAAATGTTACACCCAAGGCTAGATTTCACCCATTATACACAAATAACCCCATTTTCAAGACCTTACAAACATAGAGTTCAAAATACAAAACCCCCTTTTCACAAATTCAAACTCAACCCTAACTTCACCCAAGCTTCCCAACTCTACCATTTATGCAAAAATGACAAATGTCTAGGTCAAAACTCATATCAAAGAGTAGATTATCCCTACCTCAAATGCAGAAGCTCAAAGAGAAAGAAGGAAAAACTTGAAGATGCTCCAAACTTGAACTTTTTCGGATAAAAAAAAAGCCCACGCAATACTCCACCCTTTTTACAAAGGAAATAGGGTAGAAGGACTCTAGATCAAGGAGTATTTGTAGAGAGAGAGTGTTTTAGAGAGAGAGGCAGCCGATCTAAGGTTTTGAGTGAAGAAGGGACCAAAAAGTGATATAAAATCACGCTGCTGTGAACTGATATATGCGAGGCTCGCTCGAGCGAAGAAGTTGTCGCTCGAGCGATCAAACACAACAAGTGGCCTCGCTCAAGCGCAATAAGCGTCGCTCAAGCGCACAATGAGAAGCTTCAGGTCTACCACCAATGCAGACGCACGCTCGAGTGCAAGAGTTCTCGCTCGAGCGAAGGAACAAATAACACGCGTCTCGCTCAAGCGCAAAAGTTCTCGCTCAAGTGAAAGCAGCGTCTAAGAAAGAAACCTGAGGACTCTCAATGCTCGCTCGAGCGCAAGAACCCTCGCTCAAGCGAATAAGCAAATACCCAAGGCTCGCTTGAGCGCAAAAAGCCTCACTCGAGCGAAGAAGCCAAAACCTGGGCAGCAACCATTTGTACCAATAGACAACCAACCTGTTCCAAACTCGCCCAACTAGTCCCAAAACTCAAATTTAAAGAATTAAAGGGAGGAAACAAGACATAGACAACAACAAACAATTACGGAACCCGAGACTGGAATACAATAAAGGTCGGGGTAAAACCAGGATTGCTATATGTAATGTTTGGTTCACTGAAATAAAATGAATGGAATGAAATTCCTTAGTTTCTTTATAAATTAATATTCCTTACAATGGTGAATGATGATTTCGTTTGTAATCTTTTTTAGTAAATCAAACGTGAAAATGGACATTATGATAAAATGATTACTCTATTCGACTTTCTTTTAATAAACCAAACATAAATTAAGACCAAAATAATTAACCAAACATAACTTAAAATTAAAATTATTTTGAGGCCATATTTTTTAAACAGAATTTGGGGATTGGCACACTACAACAAAATGCACCTTTGGCGACCAAAATTGGCGACCAAAAAAAATTTAGTCGCCAAAAGTTGTAGAAATGGCGACTAAAAAATTTTTTAGTCGGCAAAAGTAAAATATTTAGCTACTAATTTTTTTTAGTCGAGGTATATTATTTATTGGTGACTAAAAAAAAATTAGTCGCCAAAAATGCTAGAATTGGCGACAAAAAAAAATTTTAGTCGCTGTAGGTAGAGATTTGGCTACTAAAACACTTTATTAGCCGATTGGAAAATAAAAAATTATTTTTTACCTTTGGCGACTAAAATTTTAGTCGCCAATAGTTTATTTTCAGCGACAAAAAATAATTTTAGTCGCCGTAGGTAGAGATTTCGCTACTAAAATGCTTTAGTCGTCGATTGGAAAATAAAAAATTATTTTTTACCTTTGGCGACCAAAATTTTAATAGCCAAAAGTTTATGTTCAACGATGAAAAATAATTTTAGTCGCCAAAGAACTAAAATTATTGGAGGGAGATATTTTAAATAGTTTGGAGGGATTTATGAAATACTTTCAGCGACTAAAAACTTTTTGTCGCCAATGGTGTAATATATATATTTTGGTTTCCAAACCATAAACCAGCGCCTCTTCTCTCTTTCTTCAGCGGCTCTCCCTCTGCCTCTCCCTCTCACCACCGACTGTCACTACCACTGTCGCTGGCCAACGTCCATCTCCACCGTCGCACGTCACCACCGCCATCGCCGAAATCACCACTAACACTGCCGCAAATCACAGGTTTGTCACTGTCGCGTTCGGTCCTCTCCCTTGTTGTCGACCTGGGTCTCTCTCTTTGTGTCGAGCCATTCCCTCTCTCTCTGTTTCTCTCTCTCTCTTTCTCCTTTCCCCTATTTCCCTATTTCTCACACTTCATCTAGGGTTTATATGATTTTTTTAGCTTAATTTTGTGTTGATTTCGATAATGGGTTTGGTTGAAGTGTTTGATTTCTATGAAATTATGATATTCTTCATGTCGAAAATGGGTTTGATTTTCGTTTTATGGGTTTGATTTTCGAAATTATAATTATGAAGGAAAAATCTTGACAAAAAATGATGGTTATTTAAATATTTCACAAAGGAAATGGAGTAATGAATGAAAGGAATTGCTATATGGACACTGCAGTCTTTAGAGATTTATGGATTGAAAAGTTTATTTTAACCACTAAAATGATGACATCTGTTTGGGTAGTTTGTCGTAAGAGACAGCAAATCAAGTTTGGGGAACCTAGAGCGGAAGATTGCCGAAATTGATTGAAACTTTAATAGCTATAGAGGTTAGGCTATAGAATATGTATTTATAATGTCTACTATGTTAAATTATTTAATATTCCCTTAGAACTTTCTGAAAGTGCCCGACAGTTTTTCTTTGGCGAGAACTAATGAATCGTATAACTTGTAACTACTCTTTTTAAGCAATCCATTCATTCAACAATTTATTGAGTGTATGCAAACATGATTCAACCATTGCTTCCTTGCTGGAATACTGATAACTGATGCATATTTGTAAATAATGATGCTTTTGAACAATAATCAATTGTAAGATTCCAAAGCTTTTTCTTGTCCAGTAGTTGGGTTACCCTTGCGATGGAACCACAAAATACTGCTAATCATTGTCCTGATTAAGTGTTGCTTGATACTTGATATCATCGCCTATACCTTGGTTCAGTTACTAACAAATAGCATCAGTTTCCATCTATTATTGCTGTATAGTTTTTTGCTTTGAGAAAAGTAAAATTCTGTTCTATTGATCTGTCTAAATAAAAGTAGTTGCACTTTGATTGGTTTGAAATTTGTAGGCATCGATGAAGGTTGTTACAAAGACTGGAGTCTTGATATTCATGCGGCAAGGAAGGTTAGAAAGTTGTTTGTTTCAATTTTTTAAATGTTTTTTTTTTGTTTGTTTGTGTGTGTGTGTGCACGCGCGTGTGTGTGTGGAGAGTACACTCCTTTTTATATTCTCTCAAACTTTTTTCTTTAACTGTTAGATTCTGGAAGTTGAGAGAGTTCCTAGGTTTCCTCACTATATGATTCTTGAAGGTGGAGCAATTCATGTAGATGGAGAAGGTATCATTTTTTACATTACAAGGAAATCATACATTGTCTTGTCTGGCCTCTTTTAATTGATACATTTATAGTTGAAGAACATTTGGTTGTTTGTCTCTCGCTGATTCATTCATTCGTACATATATGATATCATGCACACGTATAGTTAAAGAAGAGATTGCTTAAATTTTTTACACTGGAGGCTAGTACAAAGTTGATCCCCCTTTCTTTATTCAAGATATTCAAGATGTTACAAGTGCACAAAATAGTTTTCAACAAGTTCCATTTCTTACCGCATCAGTTGTAATTTGTTAACTGTTCATAAGCCACTTTGAACAAAATGATACGTATACAGAGAAATAGAAGAAGATAATTACCTGCCTTTTGATTGCTTAGAATTGCACCAGAATTATGTAATATAGCTGCTCCTTTGTTTTAATAGGCCTTGGTCTTAACATTCATTTCTTATGAATGAAAAGCTAAGAATCTTTTGTAATAGCATTATTGGACAAAAAATTGACGTTGGGCAGGGAGGGAGGGAGCAGGAAGGGGTTACATTAGCCGAGTAATGTAGTGCCTTATTCCAACTGCTTATTAAAATCACTTTCATTGTCTACAAAGAAATGATATCTCTGTCACCACCGCCATAGGTGAATCTGATTTGGAAAAAACACCATAGATAGTTCTTGATACCCTTGGAATTCCCTCAATGTAAGTTGTACTGACACTTCGTGTTAGTACAGTCTAGATGTTGGGATTATAGGGCAACATTGATCTAAAAAAAAAGGGATTATTTGGTGATTCATAGATCAGGCTTGAACTTTTTTGGAAACCAATTTTGATTACAATTTTTCTCATTATATTTATGTGAAAAAATACATTTTATTTTTTTTAAAGAAAAAAATTTATGGAATAAATACATTTTATGGATCACTTTAGATCATTAAATTTTATGTTTTGGAATGAAGTGTGACATATTTCAAAGCACATGTTCCCAATCTCCAAACCGAAATCTCTAGAATAGTAATATAATATAATCCAATAACACAAGGAATATAAAATCTATTAGGGTGATGCTTGATGATAGCTCACTATTTTTATTATTAAAGGGGCCATAGGAGTTCCTTTCCTTCTTCTCATCCAATAATGAACCTTCATCAATCCTCTGCTTATTGTTTTTCTTTCTGTAATGATTATTTAGCTCATATTCTATTCGTGACCATCAACTAATGCATCACTGTATAGTTTGTTTACATAAAACACATTTCACAAATAGATTTCTAGTTGTTTCCTTATGGTTTCAAATATTGCATATTTCAGTTTTGTTCATAAATTGTTTCCTTCCTTCAGGGAATTGTCTTGCCACCGAGGAGTGCCTCTTGAATAAAAACAGGAACCCTTATTTGACTAAAGAGCAAGTTGAGGATGAACTTAAAGCATATCTTGGAGTCGAGAAGATTATTTGGTTGCCTCATGGATTATTTGGTACCCATTCACCTTGAATATTAAGCACACATGTATAAATATTTTGCACTGAAATTTGAGATGCCTTTCCTATATATTTCATCCATATTTTTTGGTCTACCTGGCAATCTAGATATTTCTTTAATTTGGTTGGTCCATGTGGCTATTTTTCTCAGCAGGATGATGATGAAGCATTCTCATGCTTAAAAATGATGCGTTGGTGTGCAATTATGCATGCGAACATGAAATTAATGTTGTATATAGAGTTTCTGCTGAAACCGTAGTTCTAGGATTTGAACTTCAAATAAGAGTTTAACACTGCAATTTTTGGTATCTGCTGCAATTTTTGCATTCTTTGGGTAGGTGTTGTGATGATCAGTAACTTGAATTGCAACCTAGTCCTTTCGAGCAATGGGCTCATGCCAAGTGCTAGACTTTTTGCATATCGAGAAAGATATAAATCATAGGGCTTTATTTTATTGGAAATTTCAAGCCTAGGCTGCTGCTTATGTTATATGGTATGAAAAGTTGTGTGTTCTGCTGTTGATACCTAGAACTTAGAAAGGATACAAATTTCTAAAGTTAAATATAGACAAACCTCATATTTTCGTTTCCCTTGTATCTTGCTATATATGCTACCTCTTGTTCATATCTTGCATTTAGCAAGTTAATATCTTTAAGGTATGTATTATCAATATGTCAATACCTTAAGCATTCTTCTGACATTAACTTGACTTTTGTTTATCTATTAGCTGTCTTCAAATTTCCCAAGGTATAATGTACATAATTTTGCCTTTAAATATGTTTTAATATATAATTTTTTCCCTGTATTTTGTGCATTTCTTGTATATAAGATTTCTGCTTTGTGTTGAGAAGGAAAAATCTTGACAAAAATTGATGGTTATTTATATATTTCACAAAGGAAATGGAGTAAGAGATGAAAGGAATTGCTATATGGACACTGCAGTCTTCAGAGATTTTGGGCTTGCTGGAAAACTCTTCCGTTCTAAAAATCCTTAGAACAAATACAACAAAATCTAGTACTGCTTTAGTGGGAGAATAACTTAACTCCTTTGTAATTTTGGTTTTGAAAGTTTTGAAATTATTTAGGGGTTGTGGACAACAGTGAGAGGCGAAGGAATAGAGTTGGTAAGATGATTGCGACTACATATTTAGGATGGACCATCCTACCAATACTTTATAAATCCTGCTAATATATGTTTCCTAGTTGCAGTTCAGAAATAGATGAAACGGGAAGATGTAATTCTGGTACCCATTATTTGACCCTTGGTCTATGCAGGATAGCATGCTTTGAGAGTAAAAACTTTATGCAAGGAAATAAAGTTTCCTTATCTATTGTGACTACATATTTATCTTCATCCTGTGCCTTCTGAATCCTTATCATCCTATCTATTTTCCTATGAGGATATGGGATCAATAATCTTGATTTTGACATTAATGTGTACTAATTGGGCGTTGTTTTTAATAAAAGTTTGTATATAGAAGTTGCTAGAGTTACTTTCTCCAACATGTTTGTGATTTTTCCTGCCTCATCGTTGAAGCTTTTCCTATTGATTACTCAAGAGGAAAAAATAAAAAAGACCAAAGTTTAAACAGGATATTTTTAGTGAACTAAGGCCTTTAACATGATGTTTTGCAGGTGATGATGATACTAATGGTCATATTGACAAATTGTGCTGTTTTGTGAAGCCTGGTGTGGTTTTGTTGTCCTGGACTAATGATGAATCAGATCCTCAGTATGAGCAATCTGTGGAAGCCTTTTCTGTTCTCTCTCATGTTACCGACGCTAAAGGTAGAAAAGTAGAAATTATTAAACTCCATGTACCTGTGCCACTTTACATGACAGATGAAGAGGCAGCAAGACTAATTTAGGTAAACATGATTCTTAGAATTTTACTGTCACAACTCTGTATCGGTTCTAGCTACTCTTTATCCACTAACTGAAAAGTAAATTTACATTTTTTGAGATGTTATGCTCATGTTTACTGAACAATACTCATGGAGATCAAAATTTACTAGTTTTAGGAATGTCAATCTGCAGAACTTGAGGTTAATTTTCCTCCAACAAGAGGGGAATAACGTAACCTAGTCGATGTGAGACCCACGAGAAGATGATAAATTGATTACTAGTGTTAAGTACTTTGTCTTTGATTTAATATTTTTATATTTTCTTTCTTTTAGGACTTTTAATGGCTTTAGTGATAAGACTTCAGTTTTTTAGGTATCTATGCTGGGTAGGAATTAGGATTGGTTTGTGAAAGTTTCCACAGATTTTCATGATTATCTACAGACTACACAACCTATAAATAGGCTCTATTGCTGTAAAACGAATTTGGTATCACATGCATGAATAAAGTTAGATTTGATTGATACATCTCCCTCCCTCTCTATGTTGCTGTTGCTTTTTCATCCTAAATCTCTCTCTTCTCAGGTGGCGGTTCTCTTCTCCTCTATGTTTCTCTCGTCTTTACCTCCCTCTCTCTTATTTACTCTTCATTTTCCCCTCTTCTCTTATATCTCCACTTTTCATATATTTATATTTTGTCTTATTCATTGTCCTTGACTTTCTTGCTATCTTTTCTCTCTTCATTATATTCTTCTTCTATTTTATCTCATTGTTCTTCTCGTCTCCTGTCTTATCTTATTCTTCTACTCTCTTTCATCTTTTTCATCTCCATCTTGTAACATGAAAAAACAAAAAACATCATATTATTTTCCTAATCACGTGTTCGAAGAAATTCTCATGAAGGCCATGCTACTTTATGTGTCTGTATGTATATGTATGTGCACACATACTCATGCAAGTAAATATCAAGAATTAAGGTGTCTGCATGAGTTTTTGTCTCCTTTACAATATATATACTCTTTCACGTAAGCCGTTATGTTGACTCCTGACAAAAAAAGGAGACATTGTAAATTTTGTAAATTTAGTTAACCTCTCTAAGAATGCGTGTATGAGATTATCTCCTATCGTCCTGATGTTTATTTCGTGCTTTATTTTATGTGTTCTATTAATCATGTGAGACGTAAATCAAATACATTAGGTCCTCATATTGCTGATGTTTTGAGAACAGAATGGTGAGGCTAAACCACGACTTCCGGGATCAAGGATTGCTGCTTCTTATGTGAACTTCTACATTGCAAATAAAGGTATTATCACACCGCAATTTGGGGACCAGAAGAGGGACGATGAAGCTGTTTGTGTCCTTTCTCTGGCCTTTCCAGATCATGAAGTAAGTGATACTATTAATTCGTTGTTGCCTGCTTATATCTACATGTTTTACAACCTTCATTCCTAGAACACATGAGAGTGAAATATCAAAGCTTTTTGTCTTTGTCCATATCTATCAAATTCTAAATGATTTATTGAGCCCTAAGTGTTGCCCATGCAGACACAATTCATTTTGATCAATTATGATGAATGAAAAATCGATGGATTAAAAGCTTCAAAGATTTAGGCCTCGTTCCAAAATCCTTATACCAATGTAAATCTGAACATCAAAGAAGGTAGGCACACCAATGTAGGGAATGTGAGGACCAAATGTGGAATAATAAAGACGATTGACAACTAGAAATTGAATGCTATAATTAATGGATCTAAAGTGAAAAGGATCATTTGCAAACTGTTTATTTTGTTTATTTTTGACCATTTATAATAATGCCAATGTGGTATATTTCTCTATTACAACTATGGGAAGTTGTAATAGTCCAAAATGCCAAATGGTTTGAAGTGTCCAAATATTTATTTTTCTTATGGTTTTTCTACAACATGGTACTATAAAAAGACAATTCTCTGTGCTTCTGGAGATGACTGCTAAACTAGGATTCTGGTGACTTGGGAAAAATATAATATTTTAGTACTCAGCAGGCATGTGACACTGTCTTTTCAATGGGATCATAATATTTTATATAATCAAGGTTATCTTTGATGGAAGTAACAGAAGGAATGCTTGAAATTCTGTATTGAAGGGTTGGTTCTTTTGTTTATTCGTTTATTTAGTAGACCTTTTAAGGGACACCTTCCATCTTATTTTCGAAAATCAAACCCACAAAACAAGGAATGCTAGGACCATATAAATGTTAGTGATAAATGAGGGAAAATATGTCACTTCATCTTCTCATTATGTGAATATTGTGTTAATGCTTACAAATTTCCTCAGTGCATGTCGAATATCTAATTCTAGTGTTTGTCTGGATTAATTGGGGGTGAATTGAGATGATTCCCTGTTTACAAGTATCCCATACTTTTTGGGTATTTTAAAAATAGACAGTTTAAATAGAAAATATATACAAAATGATGTGTTAATGATACTTATAAAAATTATGGGGACAACTGGGAAAATGTGTTGAAATCGATAACAAGTGTTTCATGTTCTTGCTGTCTTTTCCCCCTCGTGTCCTGGTTGATTTTCTTCTTTCTTCTCATCCAAAACATGATGCGATGGTCTAAAACAACTGGTTAGGTAAATGTCATCATTATATTAATGAAAAAGTCAAGTCCAAGTATTGACAAAGAAAAAGCTCTTTATAATATCTTCCTAGCATGAGTATTTTTGTTAAATATTTTATCAAGCTCAAGTTCAATTTTTTTATCAAGCTCCCTCGATGGCACATGCAAGGTTACTTAATTATGTTAAATGTTTCATAATAATATCTTCCTAGCATGACTATTTTTGTTTCTCGAAATGCCTTATTTTCGTATTGTAGGTATGGGACCTTGTTACTGGAAGACTTTTACAAACTCGAGCTTTTCCACTACCAATTACTGCAATAGTTGTTGATCCAACAGAAATGAAGTTATTTTCTGGTGGTATAGATTACTAGTGGATATTTCTTTTTTGTATACGGAGGACATCGTTTTTGTATGATTATCTGTTTGTATGGAATTATTATTTTGGGTTGGATTGTATTTGGTTTGTGTAGAATTTGATGTTACAAGACCAAATTTTTGGATGGTTGAAAGTGAAATAGAAATAGACACATGTATTGTTTTGTTTATATACAGGGTGCAGGTTGCACGAAATAAATACAGGTTGTGCAGAAATCAATAATAATAAAAAAAATGATACTAAATAAAGTTTTTGGTGACTAAATGTTTAGTAGCCAAAAAAACAAAATAAAACTTGTTGGCTCTTAAAAATTTAGTAGCCAAAAACAAACCAAAGATTTTTTGACGACTAAAAATTTTGTGGTAAAAAATATATGAGACTTTAGGCGACTAAATAATTTAGTAGCTAAAAAAAATATGAAAATTAATTTTTTTTGGCGACTAAATATTTAGTAGCTAATAATAAATGATACTTTGGGCGATTAAAAGTTTTAGTTGCTGAATATGAAAATTAATTTTATTTGAAAACTTTTGGCGACTAAATATTTAGTCGCCAATTTATGGCTTTTGGCTACTAAAAAATATTTAGTCGCCAATATCTTGTACTTTTCCCTACTAAAACATTAGTAGCCATTTATAGGACTTTTGGCGAATAAATTTTTTTTAGTCGCCAAAACCTTCACCGACCGTTTTCCGGCGACAAATCTAGTGACCAAAATATTTAGTCAGGAAAAGGTTTCGACGACTAAAAACCTTACTTTTAGTCACCAAAAATGTATTTTCTTGTAGTGCCCGCCTTACCTCAGGGCCGGCTCTGCACGGGAATAGTTATGGCACTGCCGACGTAGACAATCTGGATACGCTAATAGTCAGGTTAGTGCTGTAAATCATGTGAATCATAGCCGTTGGATTAAGAAAATATCAAAATACTTTCATGGAACATTAGACAAACAGAAAGAGCCCAGAAAGGTACCTCCATGTCTCTCAGCTTGTTCATTTCTCAATTGGTCTCATCTGTCCGTGCTACTATTTGTGATGAATTCTGTTGACTTTAATAAGATACAGTGTAAGAATTGTTGGCCACATGCGGATATATAATTGGATACCCTGGTGCAACATGTAGAGAGAAAACCCCCCATGCGTCTTTGTCTGACCAAAAACATAAAAAAAAAGTGCAAGTCACGCCTCGTTTGGCAAGTAACTATTTTAATTAAAAAGTTAAAAAATTATTAAAAAAATTAAAAAGTCAACAACTCATATCCAAAAGTCAAAAATTCTCTTTTTTCTCTACTTTTTGCACATCTTTTCGTAAAAAGCCAACAAGTCATCCCAAACATACTAATTTTTTTTACATCATATTTTAACTAAAAAATTAAAAAGTTACTAAAAAAGTCTGTTCTCAAACGAAGGCTTAGTATGCATGCGTGTCTATTATAGATAATAGCACCGTTGCAGCGATAAAATAGTGTTATCTATAGAAAAATGTTATTTCACATGATGTGAGTCATTGTTTGTCTCCTAAGAACAATACGGCATGAACAAGCCTTTTGAGTGTAATAATTGAAATCAAAAAATTTACTATTAGAGCCAGCGAACTTAACCTGAAACTTGTCAACTCTCTCAATTTTAACAGTTTAAATCCAATTTAAATTTATCTAATAATAAATTGGTTGCATCTTGAAAACCTATTAAAATTGACTTTAAATGGGTTGAACATTAGTACTTGTTAAATTTGAAAATAAAACAAACAACAAATGAACCACATTGCCTAGATACTAAAGTAATGAGAATTATAAGCATGACGGCACCCTCATTGCAATAATTAGCTTTTAAGATTGAGTTCACAAACTACCACCACCACTAGGCTGCAAAATGGCTTTAAAAGTCAACAAACTGCTACTCGGTAACTCGGCTTGTTTGCAGTTCTAAAATGAATTGGATATATATACCGTTAAATTTGCCGCGACCATTATCAATGTATAATTTGGTCACCACCACTATCAATTTATAATTGGGAATGGATCATCTAATGAGCAAGTTTGCCAAAAAGGGCACCTAGATAGACAAGGGCCATGGTCTAATGCGTACCTCAACATTATCTGCACCACACAATCGTGAGGTGTCGAGCCATCTGCAATTGACATCCACAACCGCCAGCAAAACAGGTAACCATCCTTGTACCTTGCATGCAAAGGTCAAGAATCAATCACCCATGAGAGAGTCCCATGACCAATCAAACACCATTACCATTAATCCAATCAAGTCATTCTAAATCAACACAAAGAAGAATGTGTTTGACATTATCTATATGTCTGCTTTTGATACAATCTTTATCACTGCTCAGTGGATCAATTTATTTGATAATTAAGAGATGCAGATAGAGGCTAACCCACCCCCACACCACTTCACTTTTTAAGCTGAGATGACAATTGAGTCAATCAATTATTGACGAAACGACCCATAATTGCCAACCCTTCATGTGTCAATATCCCAATTCTTAAAAAGAAAAGAACATATTGAACCGAACATAACTTAGCCACGTCCTCTAAAAACTTTTTGGGCAACATGATATAAATAATAGTTGCCGACATCCCCACCAATTGCTAGATTGCTGTTAACGAATTGAGTTGTTTTTAAATTCCTTTGAACTCAACTTATTTGTTAAATGAATAAGTTTGAGTTACATTTTGGTTTGTTTAGTAATCGAATTGGCCTCAATAAAGCCAAGCTCAACTCAAATAAGCTCCTGAACACAACTATATATGAATTAACAGTGTTTTTAATTTATTTCTTTTATTTCCTTATTTATGTTTAACATTTCTACAAATCTACATATTTGATTGATAAATTTTATTAATAATATGATCATTCTTTTATATTTTGCTCATAATCTTCTTATTTTTCTCTTAATATGCATATTAATTTACAAAGCTCAAGTTTCTCAAAATACTTGACGAGTTGAGCTCAAGCTCGAGTCTTTAAATTGAGATAGACTAATTTTCAATGAGTCAAACTCAAACATTCTAAAGCTCAGCACTATTTGTGATACATTGGAGTATCAAAAATCTAAAACAAGAAAAAATAAAAAATAAAAAATTGAATTTGACAACCAACCAATGCTACGCCCAAAGCATAACTTTCATGCTGCCAATCACAGCATTACAATCACAATTTAAGAATGTGGTTGAAAGTGGATATTACAATCACAATTTAAGAGTCACTTTTTAAGTTCATTTCCAGTGCCCTAATATCCTAAATGTTTCAAGTGAGAGGAAGGTTGCCCTTCCAGACTTCAACAAGAGTAAAAGCAGAATTTATACATACCTGTTAGATGTCTCTGGCTGGGTTGGCTCAAATTGTACTTTAGTTCGTTGTTGTATTCCGAAAAAGAGCATACATATCTGGGGGAGTCCTAAAGTTTTCCACCGCCCATCAAATCTATCTCCATCCTGAAGCTGGGAAGTTCAAGGGTTTATAAAGAATTTTATATCTAAACCTAGCATGTTAAACATTGATCCCAAACAAAACTTGCAGTTTCTATCATGGTAGCACCATTCCACAGCTCATTGCTTCATCCCTACAATAACATTGTGGCATATGATCATGATTAATTCATATTTCAATTATTTGATGACGGTATCAGGTCAAATTCAAGAAAGTGGGGAATAAAAATTGTAGAGAAATTTGCCACTACATTCCAACTTTCATTGTTCATCAATCATAAACAGTTCAAGCATACAAATACACATTTCTGCCAAAATGAAAGATAATCACATAAAAATTTGAATATCATTAAAAATTTATTGGCCGTCCACCTTATCTTGACATTTTCTCTCAGTTTCATCTTCAATTCTAGATAAAAATGTGTTTCAGAGATTCCAAAATCTTACAGCTTAATCCTCCAAGCATCAAACTTACAGCTGTTGGGTTTTCTTATCATCAAGCAATTAAGCAGTCGGAGAGTACCTAGCTCAGTTAAAACAAAGTTTGCTTTTAAAAATGCTCTTAGGAGATCCAAAGGCTAATGAGAGAGATGGTGGAACGTTGACACACTTATGGTTCTCATCTATCTTTTTCCACACAAAGTATGCTTCTCTGCTTACTTCTAATTCAACGAAATTATTTTTATAGCTTAATAAAATATGTGGTACATATGCTGTCATGCATAAACACACTTGTAAAGACGTATATTCCCATCAAGAATGGCCCCGTTGATAGTCTCTTGACACTTAAAAACTTTTTCTCTTATATGTAAAGATGCTTGTGGGGTGCCTAGTTCCTTAAAAACCAACAGACCAGTACCTGATGGGCCTCATTTATGAAAAGGACATATTTCCAATGAAAATTGCTATAGTATAAACAAGAACATGCCTGGCTGACAATGAAAGAAGATGGCATCATCACACGTGCCAAATTTATTGACGCAAGCCAAAAAGTACCAGAGACTGTTGGGACACCAGTCCACGTATATAGTAGTTATGTGGCGATACTGAACATTGATGTCATGTTAATGCTTGATAACATATTTTCACCAATCACGAGCGGTGTGAAATGAGGTTACTGAGGTTGGGTTGTTACTTGCAGCTAACATATTGTAATGAAAGCATTACAGAATGTAAAACACATTTTTAAGTGTTCAGTTAAACCTGCATTAGTATACCAAATTCAATCAGAGCATGACCTGTACAAAACAGAAAAATATAAGATAGCAAACAACACAAACAAAATTTATTGTTATCAGTGGCAAAGATAAAGATATCTGTTAAGAGGCACTAACACAGTTATATCAGTGAATCAGGTAAGGGAATTTCAACACTGAAAAACAAAGAAAAAATAAAGAAAAGAAGAAGAAGAAGATCAGGTTCCTTTTAGTTAGAACCACCCTCAGAAGGGTAGACCCACCACCAAGTGCTTGGATAAAACTTTTTGGGTCCCTAATGAAAAAAGATCTTCTTCTTTGTCATATTATCTTTGAATTCATTAGGGTCCAACAAAATATTCTCAGGACCTATGTTACATGGATTTGGATACGGGTTCATATCTTGAGATTGGATACATCAAATCTCAAATTTAAGGGTACATGAATTAGGCAAAATATCATATTTTTTATTTTTAAACTATTATGTGAGATAAAATGATATTAGATGTAACATAGTGTCAAAAAAATATATTTTACTTATTTCATAGTAATTATACAACAAATATACATACAAATACGAATATATAAGAATTGTCCACTAAAAACTATCACACATTCCACACCCTTGACCGAGTGTCGAGTGTCCGAAACCGGTATTTAATTTATTTTGAAGAATCCATGTAACATAAGCTCTGGACTCCACTCAAATTGGAAGTCCAATGACATAACTATAAGAAGGCATGTGTTCTGATAGGTGCAGACCAAACCGCTAACCATGTACTAAACACAAACCAGGAGACCAACCTCACAAGTGCACAGCCAGATAAAATCATGAGCTCATGGGGTCCTCTGACCCCACTCCCCATTAGGCCACATTATTCGATTTTGATACAAAATAGCCAACCAAATCTTGTAACTTTCTCAATGTTTCTCTCTACCTGCCTTAATTTGAGGTCCTTGGAGCCTTTCAGGACACATTTTTGGCATCACATTCATTAAATAGTCATAGTCCTTAATACGAAAAGCACACCGTCTCTCACTTCCTCCTACTGCCGAAGTGGTCTAAATCAAGCACTCTGAAGAAAGATCAAAAAAATGAAGGTAACTCCAATTTATGTTGAAATTTGGATGATGAAAACGGTTCTTAATATTTTCTGAGTTCATGTTTTCATATATCTTGATTGCAGTTACTTGGTTGGATGCATCGCAAGTTCCGGGCCAATGAACCACTGAAGGATTTTAGCATAGGTAAGTCATGTATACCCTTATATATTTTTCTGCTAACGCTTTGCTAAAGCAATAATGAAAAGATTGGTGCACATATTAGAGTCAGACTGTAAGTGCAGTATTAAACATAATCACGAGTAGTCATTATAATATTTGTGGTAAGACCAATATAATCTAGCAGCATAATCAGTAGATCACTGGAAATTCGATAAGTCAGGTGTTGTTTAGGAAAGACAGCTTCAAAGCAAAGTAGCTGTTACATACCTGGAAATAATTAACCGCATAAGACCTGTGTACTTAGCAACTCTCCATGCTGCATGCTTATTTATAGCTGGAGTACAGCTTCAAGTTCAACGGAATGAACTACATACTGTAAGATTGTTACACTTGACATTCCCTTTGAGTATAATGCTAATTGTTTTCCCAATCGATACACGTTCCCGATTCCTGTACTGAAAATTGAGATAATGGTAAGCATCAACAAGCCCATGAGTCATGATCCATAATATTTAAAACAACAGCAAAGCATAATATGCCATTAATTCTTTTGAGATGCATTTGAAAACACAAACCTACATGACATCCCTCCCAACTAACCTCACCATTATCCCAATTATTTAACATTTCTTCTGTCAGGGAATTCTTGTACTTGTCTTTCAGGGCAGCCATCACTGGATGACCAACAGTACTACCCAAAGTCAAATTTTGGCACTAAATCCTTAGGCAAAGCACAGAGAGACAACCATCTGCGAAAATCATTTGCCAGCCTAGAAGCAGCAAGAGTAGAAGAAGACGACTTTGAAGAAGAATCTTCAGTTGCGATTTCCGAGCTCTTCCATGGCTTCCTTACCATAGGTACTCTTGGTTCAGACCCAGTCATCACAGACCCATCAACGCCAACATTTGCCATATCAGTTGAGAACATAACTGAAAAAGAAACAGAAGTAACAGAGAATGAACTGAAGCTTATTAATGATGAGTTGGAGAAGGTGCTGGGGGCTGAAGGAGACGGTTGCAATGACTCATCTGGGAGAAACAGTCATGTTAGTACTGGAAGAAACAGTTATGTTAGTACTGGAAGAAGCAGCCATGGTAGCACCATTACACTTAGCGGAAAGCCATTGGAAGGCACAGAGACCAGTGGAAATGGAACAACAATCTGTCCACTCCAGGGCTATCTGTTCGGATCAGCAATTGAGTTGCCCGAAACAACCACAGTGGTAAAGAAGGAACATAGAACATCACTTGGGGAGCTGTTTCAGAGGACAAAAATAGCGGAGGAAAATTATGTAGCCAAAAGTGAGAGGGGAGAAAAACGGACAGAAAAGGAGACAGATAAATCAGCCATACACCTCATGAAAAAGATGCTGAAGAAAAGAATGGTTCATGGTTCTTCTCGGAGCTCCACCACATCGACTGGGGGAAATGTTGACTCTGCTTCATCTGAGACAAAACTGCATAAGGTATGTGTACTTCTAGTTTAGATCTATATTACATGAACTTGGGCGCAATGCATATCAAAATGCAGGACCCAACAAATCTCAAATTTAAGGTACGCAAACTCGGCGAAAAAAGGTCAATTTTTTGTTTATATTATTTTTAATATATTATGTGAGACAAAATGGAAACATATGTCAAAAAGGCATTTTACTTATTTTAAATCAATTATACAACAATATATATATATATATATATAATGATAGTGTTGCATATAATTATGTAAGAAGCATCCGATGGAAAGTGTCAGACACATACAGATATTTGATTTACTTTGAAGTATCTACCTAACATAGGTTTAGATACTAGATCTTCTGAAACGAGCACACACAGCACTGCATCTCCTAGACGTTGTTTTGTTGGTACCATTAAGATAAAAAAAAAAAATATCCCCATAATTGAGGATGTTAGGAGGGATAGACTGGATACAGACTTGATCTTCGATGTAATATGCACAAAGTGGCTCCCCTCATATTGAAACCCATGTTCTCATGCTTGGCATCCCGAGCATTTTACCATTGCTCCAAGCACAATATCATCTGTAATTCAATTACAAAGAACATAATGTGAAGTGTCAATAAACCAATCAGATGGTTGGTTGTCACTAAGCTTTTCCGAGTATTTCACTGAATCTGAATCCTACAGGATGCACTAGCAAGTCCAGGTTATGTATTCTCTGATTGGTTTCCTAATTCAACAAATTACTGCATGCAGATCCTCCACATGTTCCACAGGAAAGTCCATCCTGAAAGCTCCACGGCTGCACGAAAATCTCATAAGCCTCGTAAAAATGACATAAAGAACAACATCACCTATGAGGGGGGCTACAATAATGGAGATGGAATGCTCCCAGACGAAGATATCATGATATTTCCTCAGAGAGCCCTCTCAAGAGAGAGCATTAGACGCTTCAAGAGCCACTCCAACCCACCCCAAGTCACACTCAGTGGAAGCGATTCAAATGGGAACAGGGAATTCTGGATCAAAACAGATGCAGACTGTAAGTACACATATATCTCCCATCCCAAAATCCAATCTACATGCCAGAGTCTGGTGATTGTAGTGTGACAGAGACTAGATTATGGACCATAGATCCTGGAATTTATTATCACTCTTTGGCTGCTGAAGATGTAACTAAATTTTCTCGATATGCATGAAGGGAAGCCCTCCTACTTGAGGTCCCAATCTAGTTTCACACTTACATTCTCTAATTAGCACAAGTCATATATGGGTTCAGATATCATGTCCTCCTGAAAATTGGTAGCATGTAAGGCACTAATGTAGATATAATTATTACAGTGGTCCAATTATTTTCGTAAGTAACCTCACTCAGTTCTATTGTTTACACTGCAGACTTGGTGTTGGAGCTCTAGAGGGCAGAAGATGCATTCTGAAGTGTGGTTATGATATATTAGCATTAAACAGTAAGAGTGTATTATATTTATAAATATTCTCCTCCTGGATGATTATTTTCTAGCAATATCTGAGTGGTTATATCCTAATAAGCTAGAGAATGATAAAAGAATAAAAGAGGTCCCTCTCTAAATACCCATGAGTATATGTCAAGATTGAGGTCTATCCGTCTGTTAGTAAACATGGTTCAATTATTCTGAGTGTAAGGTTTGATATGTTGGCATCATACATGATTTCCACATGAATTCGTTGTTATTTCTCTTCTAGAGAGATGAATTATTCTAAAAAATCAATCAGAAAGGAACAACAAAATCTTTCTTAATCCCACCATTTATTTTATACCATTGGAGTCTTCTTGACAAGACAAGTTACCTACCCAAAACAATGCTAAAGTTGTAGAACGTTTCTAGCTAATCATTCTTCCTTCATTTACCTTGATGTTCCTTTATTTTCTTTTTCTTCCCCTAATTTTTTCTGCGTAAAATGTGGAAAGGTCAATTGTTGCTGTTTGATATACAATGATTCCACAATTAAATTGGTCCGGGTTCTTATTTTCAAACATTTAACATAAACTATGAGTTCTTTTTTTCAAAAACAGGACTGCTCTGGAACATTAACACCACTTCAAGGGTTCAAACAATTATGAGGGAGTGCATAAGGAGTACAGAAAAAATATTTCTATCAGGCTAAAAAACTTCTGGAGTGGTAGAAGTCCAGACTTAAATGTTTTCAGAAAGCAGTGTAAATCCAAAAAGTACTGACACAGATAAAACAACATAATGTTACATGCATATGCATCCAACTGGTAATTAACAGGAATAGTTGCAACAGCATTCGACAGTACATAAAAGTGAAAAGCCTATAATAATAACATTGCTCTCAGATGTATAAAGTATATGAAGCTTTCCATAGTAGAGGCAGAATCAGCCCTAATCGCCCAAGGCCTTTAAAATTTACATGGCATGTGCATATCATTTTGCATTTTCATAGCTATTAGTGAACATGAACAATGATACAGTAGGCAAAAACAAAGAAGCAACACAATATACAAACAGTGCTTCTTTCAGAAATGTAAGCAAAATGCTCATTGAATATCAACATATGAAGGGTTTGATCTGAATATATACAATTGAATAAAAGAATCCAACCACCAACTAAACCTTACAATGAAAACAGTGAACTGTCATCACATTGTTTTATTTTATCCATGTCAAAAAAGCAAATCACACATCCTCAGCACACTGACACGTAAACTTATTGAATTGATGGGACAAGATTACAAGTGGTTTATTGATTATCCTGAACATTCGTAGTTAACATAATCTGGCCTCAGGTCTGTCAAATTCAAATTGAGTGGAATGGGTCAGAGCAAGCATCTGAAAAACAATCCGTGCTTAGGATTGAAACTTTAATCCTATATTTGGATCTAGTATTTGTTTAGAGAAAGATAAATTAAATTACTTGTACTTGGTCATATTTTTTATGAGTAACCAAACAATAAATAAATAAATTTTTTGAGGAATGACTATACCCTTTCTTTTCATCTGCTTATCCTGATCAAACAAAAGCAATGAATATGCCTTCTCTCACCTTGTTTTTCTCTTCCATTCTCATCCTTTCATTTTCCTTTTCTTCAACAAATCTAAAACCAAACAACGCGCAACAAAATTTGCTTATGAAGTGTAATAGAATTGTTAGGTCCCTTAGTTTGTCAATCCCACGAACAAACATTGTTAATCGAGTTGTAAGTTTCTTGGTTGATTTGCCTTGCTCGCTCGAGCGAAGGAGTCCTGGCTCGAGCAAAGATGTCCTGCTCCTAGAAGTTGTCTTTGTCTGCAAAGATTCTAGGAAGGAAGATTGTGCGCTCGAGCGAAGGAAGCTTAGCTTGAGCGACGCCACTTAAGGAAAACAGGCGCATTTGGCTCCTCGCTCGAGCGAGAGAGTCTTCGCTCGAGCGACCTTTGCTGCCCCTGTTTTCTATGAGTACTTGTTTAAGTTTGATTTAGGGTTACATTTTTGAGATCTTCTTTAAGGGTTTTAGGGTTTTCTTTCGGGGCTGTTTTGCTAGTTTTCCTTGATGTTTAATTGAGTATTAAACTCATTTTTTGATAAGCACATGTCAAAGAGTTTAATTGATCATCTTTAAGAGTTTCTTCGGTGGAATCCGAAGATTCAAGCGCAGAGGAGTTGAAGGAGTTTGATGTTGTGCGCAATCGTTGATTTGACAATGGATGTTGTGGATTCAACATCAATCTGATCAATTCTGAGACGAAGGTTGCAGTGAAAGATATATAGATTGTTGAAGACAAATTGACAACGCTTGGGTAATTTGTTTGGTATATTTGTAATATTTCTTTCTTCAGCAGTGGATTGATTTGTGGCGTTTCGCCCGTGGTTTTTTAATCATAATTGGAGGTGCTCCAATAGTGATTTTTTCTACGTAAAAATCGTTTGTGTCTATTTATTGTTCTGAAACAACAATCTAAATCACTTTCGTACGTGCTTAATGATTTAGATTGTTAGTTTTACTTGGTTGGGTATTGATACAATTAAATCCTGATCTAATCATGAATCACTTAGGTTTTTTCAATTGGTATAAGAGCGGGTCACTCTTTGTTTTTATCAAAACTATAGGAGTGTGATTTTGTGTTATTGGTAATATGGATTCAATTCGTGAAGGTAACTCGACCCATAAACCTCCATTACTTGATGGTACAAACTATTCTTATTGGAAAGCTCGTATGAGAGCGTTTTTAAAATCTATTAATGAAAAAATTTGGCATTGTGTGATCTATGGGTGGAATGAACCTGTTGTCACCATTGATGGTGTTGATATTCCCAAACCCCTTGATAAATGGAACGCATTTGACTATCAAAACTCGAGTTGGAATAGTAAGGCTCTCAATTCCCTCTTTTGCTCTATCACACCTGAAGAGTTTCGTCGTATTTGCACGTGTGAGGTAGCAAAAGAGGCTTGGGACATTCTTGAAACAATTCACGAGGATACTACTTCTGTTAAAAGGTCAAAACTTTAACGTCTCACCTCCGCTTTGAAACTCTTTTTATGCGTGATGATGAGACGTTTGATGATTTTTATGCTAAACTTAGTGACATTGTGAATTCCTGTTTGACACTCGGTGAAAAAATCCCTAAAGCTAAGATTATTGGAAAATTTTTGAGGTCTTTACCCAAGAGGTTTCAATCAAAAGTGACAGCTATTGAGGAGGCTCAGAATGTTGATACCCTCAAGCTTGATCGGTTGGTTGGAAACTTGCAAACTTATGAAGCCCACCAGATTTCTAAAAAAAAACAAAAAGATAGTGTGGCTTTCACTAGTGCTCATGAGACTGCAAAAACTCCTGAGATTGAGTTTGATCTAGAATCCAAAATGACGGCTATGTTTACTAAATAGCTCAAAAAAAATTTATAGAAAAAGAAGCCTAATTTCAAGGACCTTATTTCAAAAGATAAGAGTAATGAAAAATCCAAAACTTTTCCACCAAAAATTGCTCCAAAAACTGAAAAGAAGATTGTGAAGGGGTAAGGGGTCAAGTGTTATGAATGTCAAGGGTTTGGACATATTGCTCTTGAATGTCCTTTGAAAAAGAATCAAAAGAAAGTCTATACAATGACTTGGGATGATGAAAGCGGGTCAGAGCAAGAACCCGATGAAACCGAATCCGGTGAAGATGGAGATAGTACTTACATGGCATTCTCGTCTACTGTCACTCAACCTCCTCCAAAGCCAATGGAATTCGCTTGTGGTCAGAATCTACACCGTGCTCCTACCTTTGATGGGAGTAATTACTTGTTTTGGAAGATCAGAATGAGGATGTTTCTGAGAGCTTACGACCTTGAGGGCTGGCAAGCCATTGAAGATGATGTTGAAAGCGCTGACAATCTAAGTAATCAAAGAGTTTTGACTACTATTCATGAAGTGATTTCTGACGAAGAAAGCAACGGATTGCTCACTGCACAAAGGCCAGAGATGCATGGGACATTCTGAGTCAATTTCATATCAGAGTCATCTTCACCACCATCTATCAATTTTCATGCCTTAGTTGCTCGACTGGACGAAGGCCAAGAGAAAAAGGAGCAAAAAGAAAATGATGAGACTTCAGAAGACAATGATGAGATTGATGGTGATGACCTACAACAAGCTTATGAAAAACTTTACGATGAATCTTTGAATTTGTCCAAGATAAATGACAAACTCACTCTCAAGCTCAAAGCATGTGAAAGCGAGAATGTCAAGCTAAAAGGAGAAATTGCAACAGCAAAGCCGAATGTCATCAAGATCTCTAATGACAGGCAAGACCTATATGAGAAACTTCTATCTTGTGAGATCGAAAGGAATGAACTTTTGAAAATATATGCCACATATGAAGAGAAGAATGAAAACCTTAAGATGTCATAAGCTACATTGGAAGAGATGGGTGGTCAAAAAGATGAAGAACTCAGAGATGCTAGAGCCACAAGTGCCATGTGGAACAAAGGTTCCAAGACATTAGAAGACATCCTCGGGTCTCAACAAATAGGTTGTGACAAAAGTGGTCTAGGCTATGGTAATGCGACAGTTCACAAGGGACAAGCCTCCACATCACATGACCTGAAGACTTAAACAAAGGGAAAGCTGAAGGTACAACAGGGTGATCTCTCTCTTCATCTGCCAAACGGGGGTAAGATCAACAAAAGGGAGGTAAAACCTATTTTTGTTTGTCATTATTGTTATAGGTATGGCCACATTCACCCTTATTGCTTTGAGTTGTTTGGTAAGGTGTCTCAAAAGGGTAGAAATTTTAATACTTTTTGGGTTAGAAGACAACCTTACATATCTAGGCGGAACACCAAGATACATGAGGGTGTTCACAACGCTAAGACATTTACCAAGATTACCAGTCCTGATTTTGTTAAGACCAAAAAGATATGGGTGAGAAACAGTGACTTGACTTGTTTTGTTGTTCACACTGCTCTAAAAGCACGTGACTCACACATGTGGTACCTTGATAATGGATGCTCTCGTCACATGTCAGGTGACAAATCCTACTTCACCTCCCATGAAAAATATGAAGGGTGAATTGTTACCTTTAGAGATAGTGGCACTTCTAGAGTCATTGGTAAGGGCTCTATAAGCGTGGCTCGTCTTCCTAAGCTCGAAAATGCATTACTTGTTAATGGCCTTAAAGCAAATCTTTTGAGTATCAGTCAAATGTGTGATTCCCACCATGAAGTATTATTTTCAAAAAATAAATGTGAAATTTTAGATAAAAAGGGAAATACTGTCATGCATGGGGTTCGTACATCTGATAACTGCTATGGGATTGTTACCACTAATGGTCTCACTTGCCACTCAGCCATCATCAGTAATATTGATCTGTGACATCAAAGATTAGGTCACATGAATTTCAAAGACCTAACTAAGATACCCAACAAAGAGCTTGAGAGAGGAGTACCTAAACTAGGTAAGAATATGAACCATGTGTCTGGACTATGTCAACTTGGGAATCAAACCCATGCCCCTCATAAAAAGGTAAACAGCTTTATAACCAAATGCTCTCTTGAATTGGTTCATATGGATTTTATGGGACCCACTCGCACTGAAATCATTTGAGGTAAAAGGTACACTTTTTTAACCGTTGATGATTTTACTCGGTTTTCATGGATAAATCTTTTAAGAGAAAAATCTGATACGTTTGATGCTTTCCAGGTTTTAGTCCTTAAAATTCAAACTGAACAGGATGTTTCTATTGGACGTATCATAAGAATCCGAACTAATCATGGTCATGAGTTTGAAAATAGTTCGTTTTTAGATTTTTGTGATATATATGGAATTAAGCATGAATTTTCTGCTCCGATTACTCCACAACAAAATGGGGTTATTGAGAGGAAGAATAGGGTTTTTCAAGAGATGGCTAGGGTCATGCTTCTGAGTTAGAAAGTTCCTCCAAAGTTTTGGGCTAAAGCCTTAAATACTGTCGTTTTATGTTGTGAATTGTGTATATTTAAGGCCCAGTACTTTACAAACTCCATATGAATTGTGGAAGGGATTGAAACCTAATGTAAAATACTTCAAAACTTTTGGGAGTAAATGTTAAATTTTCAAAGATAGAGAGCCTTTGGGCAAATTTGACTCCCGAAGTGATAAAGGTATTTTTCTAGGGTATTCAACCACTAGTAGAGCTTTTCGTGTCTATAACCTGCGAACTTTGTCTTTAATGGAATCGATAAATGTGGTTATAGATGACATAGGCTCTCCTACTTCAGCCATAAATGAGAAAGAAAATGGTGAGTCTCTAATCCTGGATACTGAACCACAAAATCAAAGAGAGACTGAGGTCTAAGCACAAGAAGGTAAGCCAGCACCAACTTCTAAGGTAAGTCAGAGTCCAAAGAGTGCACAAAGAGACACCACTTCTAATGCCTCTGTCATCACAAGTCCAGAGTTTAAACCATCAGCAAGGGTGAAACTGAATCATCCGTCTCAACAAGTGATTGGAAGTGTCTCAGATCGAATGGAAACCCGAGGACAAATTCGGGAGGAGGTATCTCATATGTGTTATGTTTCATTAATTAAACCTAAGAATATAAAAGAAGCCTTACCAGATGATAGTTGGGCCAATGCTATGCATGAAGAATTAGGTCAATTTGAACGTAACAATGTTTAGACTCTTGTCCCCAGACCTAGAGACATGAATGTGATAGGTACCAAGTGGATCTTTAAGAATAAATCTGATAAGAATGGTACTATAGTTAGAAATAAAGCTAGGTTAGTTGCTCAAGGCTATACTCAAGTAGAGGGTGTTAACTATGATGAAACGTTTGCCCCAATTGCACGTCTCGAATCTATTCGTATTTTACTTGGTGTTGCATACTTTCTTGGCTTCAAATTGTTTCAAATGGATGTGAAAAGTGCCTTTCTGAATGGATACCTGAAAGAAGAGGCTTATGTTGAGCAACCAAAAGGGTTTGAAGACCCTAAATGTCCAAACCATGTCTACAAGTTAGACAAGGCTTTGTATGGGTTGAAACAAGCCCATCGGGCTTGGTATGATAGACTTACTACTTTTCTTCTTGCTAATGATTTTCAAAGGGGTAGTGTGGACAAGACTTTATTTGTGAAGCATACTAAGTCTCATATACTTGTTGCTCAGATTTATGTTGATAATATTATGTTTGGATCCATTGCTGATCATTTTGCGAAATATTTTTCGGATTGTATGACACATGAGTTTGAGATGAGCATGATATGAAAGTTGTCTTATTTCTTGGGTCTTCAAATTAAATAGTGTCTTTCGGGTATGTTTGTTTCTCAAACTAAGTATGCTAAAAACCTTGTGTCAAACTTCGGTCTTAAGTCGGCCAAACATGCACACACTCTCATGAGCACCAGTCTTCACCTTTCCATAGATTCCTCTGGTACTGATGTTGATCCTACCCTTTATAGGAGTATGATAGGGAGTCTTTTGTGCCTCACAGCCAGTCGTCCTGACATTGCATTTAGTGTAGGTGTTTGTGCCTGTTACCAAGCCTGTCCTAAAGAGTCTAATCTGATTGCAGTCAAACGCATCATTAAGTATGTTAATGGGACATTGGGTTATGGGATTTGGTTCTTGACCGACACTACAGTTAAAATCACTGGTTTTTCTGATGCCGACTAGGCAGGGTGTGCTGATGATCGTAAAAGCACATTTGGGGTGTTTTACCTTGGGAATAATTTGGTTGCCTGGCATAGCAAAAAGAAAAATGCCATCTCTCTTTCGACCGCTGAGGCTGAGTACATTGCTGCAAGGAATTGTTGTGCCCAAATGTTGTGGATGAAGCAAATGCTTCATGATTATGGTATAAACCAAAACACTCTTACCCTTTTCTGTGATAACACAAGTGCCATTAACATTTCTAAAAATCCTGTCTAACACTCTCGCACCAAACACATTGACATTCGTCATCATTTCATTCGAGAGTTAGTGGAAGAAGGCCTTGTTCTTGAACATGTACCCACTGAGCATCAAAAAGCTGATATTTTTACAAAACCCCTTGATCTTCTTAGGTTTGAGTTCCTTAGAAAGACCTGGGGTGTAGTGCTCAGTCACTAAGGTGTTACCTGTTACTTGAGTGGGTGTGAGTGAATGCTTTTATATGTACTTGGATGAGATAATCTCATTTTCATTAATTCTTGTCATCACTGCATTTAGACTCATATGAACACCTCGCATACTGCTCGCAAGATTTCATTCTTCTTTGTTCATAGCTCATTCTAAATGTCTATGCTCATTGACTTCATGATCTCATCTTGTACACATTCTTGAAATAAGCTGCTGTAGGGGTTTCCGCACAAGTGATCAAAGTTTTCTATGGACCTCTAGTAGTGTCGCTTGTATATTTTCAGAGGAATTGACCTATGCTGGCATATCTTAGGTGATGTTGAGTCTCTTAACCATCTACCATCATTTTTTCACTTTTACGGTTCTTCCCTCAGTTCATTGAAGTCCGGGCATTAGGAAAAGTCTACCTCAAAGGCACCAACTAGGCCATCCTTACTGATTTCATGTTTCTCTAGCTTAGTCTCCATACTCTTGAGCATGCATGCCACCAGTGAGTGCCCATAAGAAAGAAAAGTCAAAAATAATATTTAAAAAAAAGGACTCATTGATTAAGGGGGAGCCTCTACATTTACTCAACAAATACCCCTTGATTCCTAGTGGTTTGACTTTTCTCTATGATGTTTAGTTACTCTTGTCGGAGGTCCAGCCATCCGATCACTACGAAGATTAACTCTAGCTCTGTGGCCTCTCAAAGATTGCACACACACACATTCATTTTGTGAGCTCTCATGATTGAATTTGAGTTGTGCATTCTCATGTAGCCTATGCTCATTGATCAATTTTTATCTGATCTGCTCATGATATTATGCTTCATATTGTCAATATTGCAAGTTTGCAGGCTTCATGGTTTGTAGATTATCTCATTTTAGTGTCACATTCATGCTACTATGCTCACTTCTTTTTGTTTCAAGTTTCACTTAATAGTGTAAGTATTTTGTTTTTGCTCAAAAAGGTGTTTTTAAGTGCTTTTTTTTTTCTTCTTCGCTCAAGCGAGGGAGTTTGCGCTCGAGCGAGCGTTCTTTCAACCTAGTACTTTTGCAGATGGAACAAATTCTGGGAGCATGCCTTTTTCGCTCGAGCGACAATGTTTTGGCTCGAGTGAACCTGTGACCGTAAGTGCCTTAGCTTGAGTGAAAAACTTCTCGCTCGAGCGACCTAGTAAGGTTTAAATAGTTCGTCCACCTCTTCAGACTTTATTTTTCCACTTTTTTCTCAGTTCATCTCTCTCATAGGGTTTTTTCCTCCCCATAGTTGTTCGTCTCTTGGTCTTCACTCATTTTTGGAAGGCATTTCTCATCAATTCGTCTTGCATCTTCATCGTTGGTAAGTTTTTCTCTTTTTTTTCGTCCTCCTTCTGTTTTGAGTGTTTGCTCTACTCAAGGTTCTACAAAGCGGTTGCAGTCACCGTAACGGTGGCGGTGACGCGGTTGCGGTTGCGGGGTGTAAAGGCCGTAGTGTAACGGTTGCGGTAACCGGAACCGTGAATTTTTTTATTTTTCGCACAATTTGAAAAAAACTTACCGATACGCATATTTTTTTCCATGATCATATTTATTGAGTTAAAAATAAATATTGATTAATTTTTGTAAATTTTTAAGTATGATCCAATGTATTTCATATTTTTAAATCACTATAAACTGAGTTTTTTACATTTTATTTTAATAATTAATGACTTTATATTTTACAAAAAATTAATCACTAACTATTATATATAAGATAAATAATGACAAAAATAAGAGAATAAATAAGAGCCTAAATATATATATATATACATATTTTAACCAAGCTAAATAGATAATGACCACACTTATTATTATTATTATTATTATTATTATTTTCAAACAATATATAGATAGACACACACAAACAAAATGGTTTAGTGATAACAGCTGAATAGAATAGCATAGGTCTTATAGTTTTAACAAATCAATAACATGTTCTTCATCTTCCCTCTTCTCTCTCTCTCTCTCTCTCTCTCTCTCTCTTGCTCCTCTATTTTCTCTCTTTATCTTCCCTCTTCTCTCTATCTCTCTTCCTCCATTTTCAGCTTTTTTTTTGTGTTTTTTTTCGAAGGAAACAGTTTGGAACCGTTACGTAACGGTGCGTAACAGGCCGTTATGGCTGTTACGACACCGTTACGACCGCTACGGCCGACACACTTGTGAATCTCAATCACAATGCAAAAGCGGCCGTAATGGGTGGCAGTAACCGCCAAAACCATTACGTAACGGCGTTACGTAACGGTTGTGGCCGCTTTTTAAAACCTTGGCTCTACTTCATCTGTGGTTCTAGGGTTCTTCTTCATTGTTGGGTTTGTTTCAGTTATTATTGTTTGCTATCTCTCTATTGCATTTTGGTTTAGTAGTTTGATGCACTTTTGCTAGGGTTTTGCTATCTCACTATTGAATTAGGGCTTTAATTTTTCTACTTTGGTTTTGCCCTATGTTTCAATTACTGCTTTATGATGACCTTAGTAAATTGTCTTAATGTTGGTTTCCATAATCTATTGTCTCTATATCTCTCATACTACTGCAATTGGTTGATTTTGGAAATTTGACCTAGCACTGCTCTTATAGTCATTGATAATGCCATGGTTTTGTGCATTTTGATGTTGTTTAACCCTATTGGACTAATGATGTTTGTTGTGTTCTTATGTTTGTTTTGGGGGGTTCTACTGGTATTTGGGTGTTCCTTGTGTTTTGTCTTGGTGGGTTGGGTTTTGTGGTTGTCTTTTCTTCTTTTTGGTCAGCCATGGCTGAGTCTTCGAAATGCCGTAAAACCACTGTGTCTCGTCCCAATTTCAATACTAAAAATTTCAATCCAAGGAAAAATCCAGCCTGTTTAGGGATTTCTATGCTTCTAGGCAAGTTCACTTAGAACACAATGTCCTTCCTAGTGCTTTTGAGTCTATTTCCATCCGTTCTTTGTTTGATGCTTTAGGGGGTGACCAAGTCCTGCTTTTCTCTGGGCCTCAAAATCTCAGCTTGGTCCGAGAATTTTATTGTAATATGCACTCTATTAACAAGGAAATAGCTCCCTCTTTTCACACTTGGGTTTGGAACAAAGCCTTGGTCATAGATTGTAGACACCCCATTTTTGACCGACCTTAAGACTTGGGCGCTACTGATGGTTTACCTGGTGGTGAAAGATGTGCAAGGCAAAAGGTTCAATTTCTTCGGCAAGAGGAGAGTCAGATCCTAACCTCACACCCCATTTTGGACTAAAACTATTTTGAATGGTTTTTAGACCTCAAAACCCTCTCTTTCAAAATATTTTGAAACAAAGTTTCTACAATGCTCTAAGGCTCGCATTTTGTTAAATGATGCGCTTTTCGGTAAACCGAGCAAGGACAAAGTGGAAATGAATGAAAGAGAGATGAAATTATTGAAAAATCTTTCAAAACAACTTATTTAGGAGTTTGGAGTTGAAGAAAAGAGGAGAAGAGGGAAGAAACCAAGTTGGAGAAGAAGATGGGTAAGAATCGCTAAGAGAGAGTTGAGCAGCCCTCGCTAAATCAGGCCTATCCTTTTGAATACTTGGATTTCAGCTATGAGGCCACCACCGTTGGAAATCTTACTTCTGGGGCTTCATTTTTCACTTAAGGATCTCCTAAAGCCGTGTCCGGATGGAGGAGATATGATTGGTTGAAGTTGGACATCATTCCGGTTGGACCAAAACTGAGCATCCTCTACTAAAAGAGGAATATCTCTTAGAACACATGGAATGTTGAGGTGAGGTTTCCAAATTTGGAAAGAAGACTTCCGGGGCTTCAATTTAGGCTCAAGAATGACCTGAAAAGGAGTCCAGATGAAGGAATTAGGCTTGCTTCAAGTCAGGGACTAAGGTTGATTTTTTCCATCGGCCTATATGGAGGTCCATCGGCCACAATTTGACCTTAGCAGCTATGAGTCGGCCAAAAGTGAACATTATCGGCCAAAAATGATGTCCGGTCAGCACCAAAGATGGTCGGTCGGCCATAAGTGTCCAAAACTCAGATTTTTGACAGATATTTCTCCTCCAGCTGTTTCCAGCAAGCTCTAGTTGTCCTATAATCAGATATTTTCAACCTTGAGCTCATTTTTGCTATATATGAGGCTATATCTCTCATTTTCAAAGGGTGAACTTCTTGAACAAGTTTTAGGAGCCTCTCTCTCTAGAAAAGTTCTCTCTCTCTAGAAATTTCAGAGCAAACGTTCAGCTTTTCACTCAAGCTTGCTCTCCCTCTTGACCTTGTGTGCATGCAAGAGGTATACTTGAAGATATACCTCACCTTTGCCTAGGCATCCTTCATCAAACTCAATAACCATTGGTCTGAGGTTCTTTGAGGATCATTTTGAGCTCCAAAAGCTGGTTTTAGCTCAGAGTTTGGACCTGTTTTGCAGCTGTGCTTCAAGGGTAAGCCTCTCTTTTTTAAGCTCATTTTGTACACTATCTTGGCCAACTTTGCATGCTTGTTTTGCCACCCTTTTAAACTGTTTTTGCCTTGGTTTTGAACTGAGGAAAACTCTATTTTTTAGTCCTCAAAATGATGGTTTAGGCCTATTTTGTGTTAAGGGGTTGTTTCTTCCTTTTGTTCCTTAGCTTGCATAACTTTTGAGCCATCTTCTAAGGCCTTTCAAAACAACTTTTTGTGGCCTTAGAACCACTGAAATCTAGAGGATTTTCAATGATAAAAAACTTATTTTGAGGTCCCAAATGGGAGGGGATAGCCTCCCCTCCTTGTCTCTCCATGCCATGCCTTGTTAGCTCTATAAAGTAGCATCTTTTTGTGGTTTATGTTAGCTCTTTTCAAGCATGTTTTTGTGAATTTTTGGGCCTGCTCTAACTCTATTTTAAGCTAGTTTGGTTGTTGCTTGCATGCTCCATACACTTGTAGTGTAAGTTTGCACACTAGCCTAACATGCATCATGTTTTTTACTATCATTCTAGCATGATTTTGGCTTTACTTTGAGAAGATTTTGGTCATGTTTTAGCATGCTCTAGGTCTGATTTATGTTATTTTGGTCATGCATGCCATGCTTTGTATAGCCATAGTGCATTTTAGCTCACTAGCCTTGAGTTTCCAAGCCACTAGCATGCATTGCTTGGGCTATTTGCATGATTTAGTATCATTTGGAATGATATTTCAGAGCATGTTTCATTGCCATCCACTCACATGTTTCACTCCTTCAATGCTTTGCAAGGTTCATGCTTTATGCCTTAAAAAAGAGCCCATGTGTATGCCATCTTGCCTAGGCTTTTGGACCACCATATCAATGTGTTTTTGGCCCTATCTTGCCATGATATAGCTCTATTTTTACTTGGTTAGAGCATCCCTCATTTGCTTCTTACACTTGTAGTGTAAGTCCTCTTTACTAGTCTTGCATGCCTAATGAGTGAGCTTGTTATTCTAGCATGTGTTGACTTGGTATTAGCCCATTTTTGGTGTTAGTTTAACATGCCATTACTCTGATTTTTGTTGGTTAAGTCATCTCATGCTCGGCTTTGGTAGGTGTAGTGTAAACCTCCTTATTGGCCTTGCATACTCCATGTTTTGACCCTTTATGCTAGCTTGTTTTGGCTTTACTCCATGCATGTTTTAGACTTATTTTGGCATGATCTAGGACTATTTTGGGTTGTACTTGCTTCATGTTTCATATAGCCATAGTGCAAAGGCATGTGCTAGTTTCAAGCTTTGAGCCCTCTTGCATGCCATACTTGTATTGTTTGAGTAGTTTGGCACCTTTCCATACATCATTTCAGAGCTTATAGGTGTTGTCACATGTCCATGCTTGTCACTCTTTAAAATGCTTAAGAGTTGTTATCTTTATGCCTTGTTGGTGGACCATTACATGTGCATGCTTGTATGTGCATTTCATGTCATCAATTCATCATTTTGGCCACTGATTTGGGCATGGCCGAGGTCTTTCCATTTTGGTTTAAGTCCATCCCTTGCATGTTGTTGCATGCTTGTCTTGCATGTTGTTGCATGCTTGCTTCATTTTGCATGTTGTAACACGTTATATATGTTCACATGTTTAGGTTGAATGCCTATTACATATTGCCTGCTTGCATGCTCATGTTGCATTAGCTTGCTTGCATGCTTAGGCTGCATTGCATTGGGTGTGTAATCCCTTGCCTCTTGATCAACCATGATAGAGGTTGGGGCTCCTTATGTATTTTTGTGCATTTCATTTTACATTAAATTGCACATTTGGCTCCTTTGGCCATCATGCGTCGAAATGCGTGATTGGTGGCCTGAGGGTCGAAAACCATACTCCCTTGAGTTCATAACATGATAGGGAGGGTGGTTGTGTACACATTGCCTTGAAAATGCATTGACATGCTTTGTTTGTCCTCTGCTGCAGCAAAACAGCATTCTGCAGGAAGATATGGCCGACCAGCCATCCATAGTGCCGATCAACTACAAATTTATGACCGAGAGCCTTACAAATGGTCAATGACCAATTCCACATGGCTGGTGTTCCTATACCTTGGCCGATGGCCTCTCACAGCACCTAGAAGGTGATTCAGAAGCATCCTTGAGACTTGCGCAGTTTTTAGAGGTGCAGAGCAGTGTAAACAAAGGTAGCATGAGCATGGCGATAGATTTCTGAGCGGAGCCGAGCATGCATGCATTTGTCCCTCTTTCCAAGGCCTCTTTACCGCTTTAGTAGCTTAATTAATTTGTTTAAATTAGTTAAGTGTTGTGTAATAATTAATTAGCTAGTTAGTTAGTTAATTAGTCAATTTGTATTATTCTTTCAGACCCTCCATCGAGAGGGCGAACTTTGTAATAAGTGTACGTGAGTGTGTGAATGTCTTCCAACCCCACGTCTTTCTCCCTTTTACTTACCTACTTTCGATGTTAGTTCTAGGTCATATTTCAATTAGCATACTTATGATAGCATGTTTGCATACATTCATTCGTATTGTATGCACCGGGCTCGGCGTATCATACTAACTGTATCGCATTTCAATTCCTACTTGAATACATGTTATCAAGTGTTGCATTTCATATGCCATTTTAGAATAGTCGAGCCTATTTCTAGTTGTATTTTGCATATGTTGCATTAGCCATCTTAACATAGCTAGGATCATGCATTGATTACTAACTGGTTATTGTTTTGGCTCAGAGTACTAGGTAAGCTTTTATGCTTTAGCATCTTGCATGAGTGTGAGTATTGCCATGATAGCATGCTTGTCATGAGGCTATCTGCTTAAGTGATATAAACTGCCTAAATGCCTGTGGGTGAAGGTTAGATTACTTGAATTGGAACAATTCATTGAAATGCGAGTTTTAAGCCCACTTGAGAGTGGCAAAATCATGTTTTCTTAAACCCACTAGAGGGTGTCAAATTCACGTCTTAGCCTACTTGCGAGTAGCACCTTTAAACCATTTTCAAACCAACAAACATGAGATGATTTGTTCCAACTTAGGCGATCTAGTCTATACTTGTGTGTTGTGCACATCACATAGTAATTCTAGGCTAATAAGCCGGAATAAGAACACATGTGTTTTCAAAAATAAGATATCATGTTTAGTATAGGCCAATCTTTGATCGGGCGAGCCGGGGTGCTCATAGATGACTTTCCCCAATCGTACCCAAGTTCCCGAGCCGAGGCAACTTTGGTGATAACATACACATGGCCTTAGGCACGAGTCAGGGTTTCCTAAATTCCCCAAAATAAAATATTTAGGTGGCGACTCTGTATCTGGCAAAGCAATCCATGTTTGGCACTTCTTTCTTAAAAATTAGTTTTCCAAAACGATTTACCGGATTTGGACTCTTTGGTGATTTATCGGTCTTGCATTGCACTTTGCAAGATTAGATTCAGAACCGTGACATTGAGTCCGAACTGTAGCATAGCATAAAGCCCTCTCGGGGCGCGTCTACATAGATAATGCAGCCTTTAGGCAGTTTCTTAGTCTTCCGGAAGTTCAGAATTGTCATTATCCTTTCATTACCCGCAGCGGTGTTAATTTTGATCGAGTGGCCACTGAACTTTGTGGCACTCCCCGAACTTGGATTGTCAGGGCCCTCATTCAGCAGAATGAACTTCTTCCCGTTTTCGTCTTCTTAACATCATTGTTTGTGCCAACATCCATGTTACTACTCATTCATCTCACATTACCCAAGATCAGGGTTATGTGTTGTATTGCATTGATCACCGTCTTCCTATTGACCTGTCTGAGATGATAGTCTCCAAAATGATTACTATTTTTGAGGGTAGCAAGTCTTTGGGTCTGCTTATGGATGTTTCCTCACTCGGTTTCTTACATCTCTTGGTGTCCCCACCTTTGAGGATGACAAGTTTGCCTCTTCCATTAAACCCATCACCAAGTTGACCATGTCTTAGAGTCAAGCTCATGTTAGGGGGGCTTCGTTGGGAATCGGGATGTCTGATGCAGGTGATGATCCACTTGCCGAGGAGGCCGAGATTGATGCAGCCACTGCCAGTGCACCTGAGATGCGTCCTCGTTCATTTTGTGGCCAGCTGCAGTAGTTCGAGCAGCCTGTCACCCATCGCCTTGATCAGCTCGATGCCCGGCTTAATACTCTTGATGGGCGCCTCGATCAGAAGAGCGCCCTGTTGACTCAGATCTTGTCTTTGTTACAGATGCCGCCTCCACCAGCCTCATTGTTCTGTTTGCTTTTAGACAGTTTTTGAACAGTTTCTTTTCTGTTTTGGCCTGTATATTCTGTTTCTTTTGTCTCTCCCGAACAAAAAAGGGGAGTATGTTAGTTTTGTTTTGGATTTTGCAGTATATATTTTTGTTTACATGATGGTTGGGGTATATTGGGATATATAGTTGTTGCATTTTGCATACTGATTGTGGATTTTGCAAACTGGACATACTATTTTTGGCCTTTTGATATAGTTTTGATTCATTATGTCTTGATATGGTTTTTGATTTTGAATAACTACTCTCTCTCTCTTCCCCTAGTGGTGTTTTTATATTTTTGCAGATATTTAGTCGAGGTTGTTTAGTTAGTTGAATTGGTTGTCTTAAGTTGGTTGGTTGTTTTTGTTAGCGCGTGTGTTTTCTAGGAAACTGTGTTAGAATATTTTGTCTGAGAATTGACAAAGAGAGAGATTGTTAGGTCCCTTAGTTTTGTCAATCCCTCGAACAAACATTGTTAATCAAGTTGTAAGTTTCTTGGTTGATTTGTCTTGCTCGCTCGCTCGAGCGTAGGAGTCCTGGCTCGAGCGAAAATGCCTTACTCCCAAAAGTTGTCTTTGTCTACAAAGATTCTGGGAAAGAAGATTGTGCGCTCGAGTGAAGCAAGCTTGGCTTGAGTGATGCCACTTAAGGAAAACAAGCGTATTTGGTTCCTTGCTCGAGCGATCTTCGCTGCCCCTCTTTTCTATAAGTACTTGTTTAAGTCTAATTTAGGGTTACGTTTTTTAGATTTTCTTTAAGGATTTTTGGGTTTTCTTTTGGGGTTGTTTTACTAGTTTTCCTTGATGTTTGATTGAGTATTAAACTCATGTTTTGATAAGCACACATCAAGGAGTTTAATTGATCATCTTTAAAAGTGTTCTTCTTCGGTGGAATCCGAAGATTCAAGCGCAGAGGAGTCAAAGGAGTTTGATGTTGTGCTCAATCGTTGATTCGACAATGGATGTTGTGGATTCAACATCAATCTAATCAATTCCGAGACAAAGGTTGTGGTGAAAGATATACAGATTGTTGAAGACAAATTGACAACGTTTGGGTAATTTGTTTGGTATATTTGTAATCTTTCTTTCTTTAGTAGTGGATTGATTTGTGGCGTTTCGCCCGTGATTTTTTAATCACAATTGGAGGAGCTCCAATAGTGATTTTTTTCACGTAAAAATCGTTTGTGTCTATTTATTGTTTCTGAAACAACAATCTAAATCACATTCGTATATGCTTGATAATTTAGATTATTAGTTTTAATTGGTTGGGTATTGATACAATTAAATCTTGATCTAATCATGAATCACTTAAGTTTTTTCACCTTTCTTTTCATCTGCTTATCCTGATCAAACAAAAGCAATGAATATGCCTTCTCTCACCTCGTTTTTCTCTTCCGTTCTTATCCTTTCATTTTCCTTTCCTTCAACAAATCTAAAACCAAACAACGCGTAACAGAATTTGCTTATGAAGTGTAACTGGAAATCATTCAACTCAATTGATGTGTTTTCCTTTGATCAGGAACCAAAACAAAAGCAAGCATAAGATTCAAAATCTCCTCAATTTTGTAGGCCACCAAACAGAAGGTATATAAAACAATTCTAACTTAGAGAGAGAAATGCATGATGCAAGCAATCAAACAGTAGATTTACTCTTCCTTTTCATTTTCCTTTCCTTCAACAAATCTAGGACCAAACAACGCATAACAGAATTTGCTTATAAAATGTAACTGAAAATCATTCAATTCAATTGATGTGTTTTCCTTGATTCAGGAACCAAAACAAAAGCAATCATAATATTCAAAATCTCAATTTTCTAGGCCAACAAACGAAAGGTATATAACAATTCTAAGTCAGAAAGGAAAACGCATGACGCAAGCAAGCAAACAACAGATTTTCTCTTCCTTTTCATTTTCCTTTCCTTCAACAAATCTAGAACCAAACAAGGCATAACAAAATTTGCTTTCAAAGTGTAACTGAGAATCATTCGACTCAATTGACGTGTTTTCATTCACTCAGAAACCGAAACAAAAGCAAGCACAAGATTCAAAATCTCCTCAATTTTCTAGGCCACCAAACAGAACAGCAGCTTTTCTTTTCCTTCAACAAATCTAGAACCAAACAAAGCATAACAGAATTTGCTTATAAAGTGTAACTGAAAATCATTCAACTCATTGATGTGTTTTCCTCCATTCAGAAACCAAACAAAACAAAAGCAAGCATTAGATTCAAAAACTCCTCAACTTCTTAGGAAACCAAATGGAAGTGAATAATACAATTCTAAGTTAAGAAGGAAAATTCATTGATTCAAGCAAAGAAACAGCAGACTTTCTGAGACTTGCCCACTGAACAATTTCGCAGATTAGTGTAGAGATTGAGAATTTGAGGAGTCTCCAGAGTGTTAAGATCATGGACACCCAAAAAAATAAACAACAAGCAATCACACACAACTGAGACATCAATATTTATGTTGTTCAGCCCAATGCCTATGTCCACGGACAGAAACAAGAATTTCATTAAAACGAAGCAAATACAAAAACAGATAAGGAGATAAAACTCTCACTCAACTCACAAATTTCTCTCTCAATTTTCTGATACCATTCACTCTCTCCCTCTCGTCTCTATTTATACACAAAGAGAGAAAGAGAGAGGGAGACAAGCCCACCAAAATTTCTACCTTCTTAATGGTGAGCGTCAACAATGGCAAGAATGTGAAAAGAAGGGAGAGTTGACCTTGTAGGTGCCCAGCTCAGACTTTCACTTGCGGTGGAAGTCCTCGTACACCATCCTCCTTGACTCTTTGCTTGCATGCATGGGGTTGGAGCTAACAATTCACCCCCCCCCCCCCGGTAGCCACATACATGACTGACTTCTCACTTAAAATCCATCCCTGCAATGTCTCTGCAAATTTCGAGTTTGTCTCTCGAGATCACCTTTGTAAGCATGTCAGGTGGATTCTTATTTGTATGGATCTTGATCAGTTCCAATAACTGCTTTTCCATCACATCGCGTATCCAATGATATCGAACACCAATGTGCTTTGTGCAAGAATGGTACATAGAATTCTTGCTCAGGTCTATGGCACTCTAGCTATCACAATATACCGTGAACTTTTCTTGCTTTAGTCCCAACTCTTGGAGAAACCGCTTTAACCACAACATTTCTTTCCCAGCTTCTGCTATGGCAATATACTCTGTCTCAGTTGTGGATAAAACAACACACTTCTGCAACTTGGATTGCCAAGACGCAGCTCCCTCTGCAAAAGTGAACAGAAATCCTGATGTAGATCTTCTACCATCAAGATCTCCCGCCATATCTGAATCCATATAGCCTTCCAAGACTGGTTTGGCATCTCTAAAGCATAAACACATTTTAGATGTACCTTTCAGGTACCTCAAAATCTACTTGACTGCTTCCCAATGCTCTTTCCCTGGATTGAAAAGGAATCTGCTTACTACTCCAACAGCATGAGCAATATCTGGTCAGGTGGACACCATTGCATACATTAAACTCAAAACGACGGATGAGTTGGGAATAGCCTTCATCTCTTCTTTTTCTTTTGTATAGGACGGGACAAGAACTCTTGCTCAGCTTGAAATAATTAGCCAGTGAAGTACTGATTGGCTTGGCATCTTTCATGTTGAACTTCTCAATCACCCATTTAACGTACTTCTCCTGTGACAGCCACAACTTTTTGGCTTTCCAGTCATGCATAATTTTCATGCCCAAAGTTTGTTGTATAGGGCCTAGGTCTTTCATGTCAAAGGACTGTGTAACTCCTTCTTCAGTGATTTGATTGCGGTGGCATCCTGTCCAACAATCAACATGTCATCAACATAGAACAGGAGTGTAGACCGCCCGGAGAACTCCCGGCTCCGCGCACGAAGGCGCGAAATTGTTTGTTCATTAGCTACTACAATTCGAACTCGTGTCACGGTTTTGAATCTAATCTCACAAAGTGCAATGTGAGACCGATAAATCACCAAAGTGTCCAAATCCGGCAAATCGTTTATAAAGAAGTGCCAAACATAGACTGCTTTGCCAGATACAGAGTCGCCACCTAAATATTTTATTTTGGGAAAATTTAGGAAACCCTGACTCGTGCCTAAGGCCACGTGTCCGTCATCACCAAAGTTGCCTCGGCTCGGGAACTTAGGTACGAGAGGGGAAGGTCATGCAATGAGCACCCCCGCTCGCCCGATCAAATATCGGCCTTTACTAACATGATATTTTGTTTTTGAAAACACATGCGTTCTTATTCCGATTATTAACCTAGAATTACTATGTGATGCGCACAGCATACAAGTATAGACTAGATCGCCTAAGTTGGAACAAAACATTTTATGTTCGTTTGTTTGAAAAACGGTTTAGAGGTGCTGCTCACAAGTAGGTTAAGTCGTGGATTTGCAACCCTCAAGTGGGCTTAGAAAAACATGATTTTGCCACTCTCAAGTAGGCTTAAAATGCACATTTTGATGACTTGTTCCAATTCAAGCAATCCAACCTTCACCACAGGCATTCATGCAGTTAATCACTTAAGCAGTTAGCCTCATGGCAAGCATGCTAAACATGGCAACACTTACACGCATGCAGTATGCTAAAGCGAAAACACTCACAGTGTACTCTGAGCCAAAATAGAGAACTAGTTAGAAATCATGCATGATCCTGGTTCATGTTGAGATGGCTAATGCAACACATGAAAAAATGCAACTAAGATAGGCTCGGCTATTCTAAGATGTCATGTGAAATGCAATTCAATACATGTATTCAAATCGGAATTGAAATACAATACAGTTTATATGATGCGCCGAGCCCGGTGCATGCAAGATAAATGAATGATGCACGCATGCAAGCATAAGGATGCTAACTGAAATATGCCCTAATCTAACCACTGAAAGCGGATAAGTAAAGCAAGAAAGAAATGGGGGTTAGAAGACATGCATCACATACGCGCACACTTATTTACAACATCGCCCTCTCGGAGGAGGGTCCGAATAAATAATACAAACCAACTAATTAACTAACTATCCTAGCTAATTAATTATTACAAAAATCTTAACTAATTAAAAAAATTAATTAAGTTACAAAACCAACTAAGTAAGAAACTAAATAGGCTGCCACAGCTCTGCCTCGGAATGATGAATGATACATGCTCGGTCGCGTCCTCCCGGAAATCCACTACCGTGCCTCATGTTGCCTCTGTTTGCACTGTTTTAGACTTCTGAAAATTGTGCCAACCTCCAAAGTACTTCTGATCCACCTCATGGACATGCTAAGAGGTCATCGGCCAAGAGGAGTGGCCATCAGCCAGATTTGATAGCCGATCGGCAGACAAGGTGGTCGATCGGCCACTGTTTCCTGCAAATTCTCCCTTTTGCTGTAGCAGAGCACTAACAGAGGCATGACAATGTATTTACAAGAAAATGTGTGTGCAACTACACTCCTTATCATGTCTAAGGCTCAAAGGAGTGTAGTGCTCGGCTCTTGAGCCATCAATCACACATCTCAATGCATGATGGCCAAAGAGGCCGGGTTGCACAAATCCATATCAAATGAATGCACAAAAATACATAAATGCCTTAACCTATATCATGCATGATCAAGAGGGTCGGTGACCGAGAATTGAGGCACGTTTCGTCACTTCAAGTACGAAGCGTCTCTCGTTTCTCGTGTTTGGACTAACACCCTGTCCAAACACAATGCAACACAAGTATGCCAAATACAATGCAATGCTACAAGCATACAAAAATCATGCTACGCAACAAGCATGCAACAACATGCAATGCACCAAACATGCAACAACATGCAATGCCACAAGCATGCAATAACATGCAAACAACAATGCAATGGTAAGGGCCACGTAATGCAAAATTCAATGGACCAAACCAACCCCAAATAAGCCTCATGCATGCCAATATAATGGCCCAAAGCATGTTGAAAATGAAGTCCAAAAGTATATACAAGCATGCATACCAATTGGTTCACAAACAAAGCATGAAGGCACCAACTCTCAAGCACATTGAAGGAGTGGAAAATGTGAGAGTGTGGCAGTGAAATAGGCTCTGGAATCACATCCCAAGTGACACTAAATCATGCACAAACAACAAATGACGCATGCTAGTGGGCTCAAAGCTTAGAGCTACCCAAAAGACTTGCACCATAGCTATGCAATACATGAAACATATAGCCAAGGCAACTCAAAACAGTCCTAGATCATGCCAAAATGAGTCTAAAACATGCATGGAGCATCACCAAAACAAGCTAACATGAAGGGCATTAAACATGAACTTGCAAGGCTAATAAGGAGTATTACACTACACCTATCAAAACCAAGCATGAGGTGACTTCAACAACAAAAATCAGAGTTATATCATGGCAAAATGAGACCAAATACACACTGATATGGCAGCTTACAAGCTTAGGCAAAATGGCATATGCAATGGCTTATTCTTAAGGCATAAAGAACCAACTCCTCAAGCATGGAAAGAGTGACAAATGTGAGGGCATGGCAATGAAACATGCTCTGAAATCACATAACAAATTATGCCAAATCATGTGAATAGCCCAAGCAATGCATGCTAGTGGCTTGGAACCTCAAGGCTAATGAGCTAGAATAAACCATGGCTATACAAAGCAATGCATGTATGACCAAAAAAACACAAATCAGACCTTAAGCATGGTAAAACATGGCCAAAAGCTTCTTGGAGTTAAGCCAAAACATGCTAGAATGATGGTTCAAACACATGATGCATGTTAGGCTATCATGCAAGATTGCACTACAAGTATGTGAAGCATGCAAGATGCTATCAAACCAACCTAAAACAGAGTTGAGGCATACTAAAATAACGCCAAAAACTTGCTGAAATGGAACAAATACATGCTAGACAAACATGCTACTTTGATGAGCCATCTATACAAGCATGCAAGACACAAGGAGAGGGGATGACCCTCTCCTATTTAAGGCCTCAAAACACACTTTCTACCACTAAAATTCTTCTGGAATTCAGTGGTAGAAAGTTCAAACAAAGGCTAAAACAAAAGCCTAAAGGGGTGGCCCAAAACAAGGCAAAACAAGGCACTCAAGGGGGTAGATCACCCCCGACACCAACAAGACCTTAAACAATCATTTCAAACACATGAAAATGAAGCTTTTTACAATTGAGAGTTAAGCCAAAATAAGCATGCAAATAAGGCTAAGTAAGCAATGAACACAAAGCTTAAAACAAGGTTAGTGACTCACCCTTGTAGAACAACTTCAAAGAGGTAACTTCAGCAACTTTCTAAGCTAAAAACCAAACTTTGAGTTCAAACAAAAACCTCAAGTTCCTCAGCAACAAGAGTATGGTGTTTCACTAGGTGCTTTAGTGCAAAAGTGTGAAGAAATTACACTTTTGAGCACAAACAAGTGCAAATATATAGAAAGAGAAAGAGAGAGAGAGAGAGAGAGAGAGGAAATATAAAGAGAGAGAGAGTGTGTGATATATATCATCTATATCAAGATTTCAAAACCTCTGGAAAGGGAGAGGGGTCTCCCTTCTTATAGAAAATCAAATCTCAAGCTTATTGAGCAAGCTTGAGACTTGTTTCAACCCCTCCATACACGTGTATAGAGGATGAAATCTGTGCTCACCAGCTGTCACAGCTGGCACAAAAATATCTGCAAAAGCAGGTGGAAAGGTCTCAGCCAAAAGATATGGCCGATCGACCAAAAAGGGTGCCGATCGACCACCACCAATGGCCGATGGCAAGAAGACAAGGCCGATAAGCACAAGGCTTGGCCGATCAGTTGTAGAGATGGCCAACAAGCCACCCTCTTCCCTCAGAAGCAAAACCACAAGTCCTTGGTCCACAACCAAGCACAAAACAAACAAGTTGAAAGATCCTAAGGTAAGGCATGCAGCCGAGGCCTTCGAGAACTCAAAACGAACACAAGCATGGATGATCATCGTGTGTTCAAACGATGACGTCCAAGTCTTGAGGACGGTCAAAAATGGGGTGTCTACAAGGAGTATGATGTAGTTTCCACCAGGAAATTTCCTGGCATATACACACTGGTCTAAAGTAGTTCTCTTGTACTCATGACCCACCATGAATGAGTCAAACTTCTTATACCACTGTCTTGGCACTTATTTGAGGCCATAGAGACTCTTCTTTAATCTGCAAACTAAGTTTTCTTTCCCTTTGAATTTAAAACCTTTTGGTTGCTCCATGTAAATTTATTCCTTCAGATCACCATGGAGAAATGTTGTCTTCACATCCATTTGTTCAAGTTTCAAATTCAAACTGGCTGCTAGTCCCAAAACTACTCGAATGGATGTCATTTTCACAACTGGCAAGAAGATTTCATCAAAATCAATACCTTTCTTCTATCCAAAACCTTTGACAACCAATCGAGCTTTATACTTGACTAGTTTTCCACTGCCATCTTTCTTCAACTTCAACACCCATTTGTTCTTCAATGCTTTTCAACCCTGGGGAAGTTTTACCAAATCATAAGTCTGATTTTCCTGCAAGGACTGCATCTCTTCTTGCATAACTTGCTGCCAACTACTCTTCTCTTTATTATTCTGAGCTTCTTGAAAACTTTCTTGCTCCCCCTCAACAGTAAGCAAAATATACTCAGAAACAGGGTATTTTGATGATGGCTTAGGCTCTCTTGTTGATCTTCATAACTGTGGACCAACAATCTCTGGCAGAGGGGGTTGTGGCGTCCGCTGCTCAACACCCTCTTCTTCTGGATCTTCTTCTTTTTCTAGAAATCCATCCTGCAACTCTACATCATTGGTTAAATGTTGCGGTAGCTCTTCTTCATCAGTGGCATGTTGTGATGGTGCAGGATTCGGAACAATTTCTAATAAACATCATCAACTTTGGGTTTGGCTAGTTGCCCAAAGTCTTCTAAGGTCTGGCCTTCTTGAAATATCACATCTCGGCTTCGAATGACCTTCTTGTTTTTCAGATCCCCATGATCTGTATCCAAATTCTTCATCTCCATAACCAATGAAGATGCATGGAGTGACTTTATCATCCAGCTTCTATCTGTGCTCCTTAGAGACATGTGCAAATGCTTTGCACCCAAACATTTTCAAGTGATCTCTCTTCCAGACCATACTTCTTCTGGAATCTGAAAATTCAGTGGAATGGATGGCGATCTGTTAATCAGATAGCAGGCAACACGAACAACTTCTCCCCAAAATGGCTTTGGCAGTTTTTCCATTTTGAGCATGCATCTGACCTTCTCCACAATAGTCTGGTTCATTCTTTCGACTACACCATTGTGTTGTGGGGTTCCAGAAACAGTCTTCTCATGCCGCAAGTAGCATAGTAGGCTTCAAATTCCTTTGATGTGTACTCGCCTCCATTGTCTATTCGAAAAAACTTCAGCTTCTTTCCGATCTCCCTTTCCACCATAGCATGGAATGCCTAAAAATGCTGGAACACCTCAGCTTTGGTCTTTAGGACATAAACACATACCTTCCGTGATGCATCATCAATAAATGTCAAGAAGTATTTTCTTCCACCCAAAGATTCCACTTCTATGGGACCGCACATATCAGAGTATACTCTACTCAACAATTTTGATTGTCTTATGGATGATGAATGGAAAGCGACTCTACGATGCTTCCCAAACAAGCAGTTGTCACAAGGATTCAATTTTGCATCTTTGGCCAAGGGAATAACAGACTCCTTTGTCAGAATCTGCAACCCTTTCTCACTTATGGGACCTAACCTTTTGTGTTATAAATTTGGTGATGCCTCATCTTCTGCTACATTAAGGCAATCTGAATTCACCTCCACATGAGTCTTGTACAGCGTGCCACTTATTTATCCTCTGGCTACCACCAGAGATCCCTTTTTCAACATCCATATGCCTTTGCCGAAGTAGCTCTCATAGCCTTGTCGATCTAAGGCTATCCCTGAGATAAGATTCAGGCGTAAATCGGGAACATGCCTGACATCTTTCAACACCATCGTGCACCTAACTTTGGTTTGGATATGAATATCACTGATTCCCACAATCGTCGAAAGACTGGAGTTACTTATCTTCATTGTACCAAAATCTCCAGCTTGGTACGTACTGAAGAACTCTTTCCTGGGTGTGTTATGGTAGGAAGCTGCTGCATCTACCACCCACTCGGTGTCACTGTCTGACATATGGAGACATTCTTCTTCTTCAACAAAGAATAATGCAACATCCTCTGAGACAGTAACTGCAGTGTTCCCATCTTCGGTCTTTGGTTGTCTATTGCCTTGTTTTTGTTCTCTTTTTAAGACATAACAATATTTCTTGATGTGACCCTCCTGGCCACAGTGGTAACACTTGAACTTCGGCCAGCTTCTATAATCTCTGGACTTCTCTCTGACTTGAGATCTTCCTCTGTTGCGTCCTCTACTTTTGCTTATTCCTCTACTTCTATCGTTGCCTCCACCTCTGTCTCTGTTTTCTGTGACGAGGGCATGAGACTGATCTTCACCCATGTCTTTCTTTTTTGCCTCTTCATTAAATAGAGCATCTGTAACCATGCTTATGGTCAGTTTTCCTTCAGGTGCAGAGTTGCTGAGGGACACCACCAACGTCTCCCAACTGTCTGGCAAAGAGCTGAGCAGCAATAGGGCTTGCATCTCATCATCTAACTCCATTTTGACAGTTGCCAATTGGTTCACCAGATTTTGAAACTCACTGGTGTGTTCAGCAACAAAGATACCGCCTTTCAGCTTCAAATTTACAATTCTTCTCATTAGGAGGGCTTTGTTTCGAGCAGTCTTCAACTGGTACATGCCTTCTAACTTCGTCCAGAGAGCATAAGCATCAGTTTCCTAGGCGACATGGTGGAAGACACTGTGATAAATCCATTGTTTGATCTGGCCAATGGTTTTCTGATTCTTTCGCTTCTAGTCTTCGTCATTTTCCGTTGTTGGTTTAACTCTATTAAGCTCAATGGGGTCAAACAAATCTCAGCAATACAGGACATCCTCTATTCTGGGCTTCCAGATTGCATAGTTAGAAGCAATCAACTTGATCATAAATCCCGAAGTTGACGTTAATTCCTCCATCAACACTTGTCTCTACATAAAATGATCTCTGTCTAAAAATTAGGCTTCGCTGTTGAGTCTGGACTAGTCAAATTATCTGGAAAAGCACTTTGGATTGCCAAAATAAAAATTATAATTTTTGAAATCTGATTTGTAAAATTTGACCATACGGATGTGTCCGAAATATTCCAAATAGTTGGAAAGCACTATTAGATCACCCAACTCAGACCTCAAATGGCTTGGATCTAGCCAAAACAATTCAATGGTTCAGATCGATGCAATTTAGTATGCCTGAGAAGTACTGGATAATTCCTCCAGTTCGACTGGCTTCAGCAGCTTGGTCAACAGCTCAGTCAACGGTGGCTTGGTCAGAAACGCGGTCAACGACTCGGCTGCTCGACTGGGCAGCTCGAATGACGTCAGCGTCTAGTGTGTACGCGTGTAATGCGTGCTTAAGCGTGAGATCACGCGTCTTCTTCCTTTGGAAGCACATACGGCGCGTGGGTGCACGTGAGCACGGTGTCAAGTGGCACGTACGGTTGCGTCCAATCTCCTTTTTCGATGCGATTTTCACCGATGTGCTCTTATTGTTGAGGACTTCAACCTGGTGTGATGAAAAGTGGGTTTCGACCACTTTGAATTCTGGACAATTTTTGAAAACACACTCTGTTTTTTGGAAAAACACCCAACACGGCTCTAATACCACTTGTTAGGATCATGGACACCCAGAAAAGTAAACAACAAGCAATCACACACAACTAAGACACTAATATTTACGTGATTCAGTCCAATGCATACGTCCACGGACAGAATCGAGAATTTCACTAAAATAGAGCAAATACAAAAATGGAGGAGGAGATAAAACTCTCACTTAACTCACAAATTTCTCTCTCAATTTTCTGATACCATTCACTCTCTCCCTCCCATCTCTCACTTGCCGTGGAAGTCCTCATACGCGATTCTCCTTAACTCTCTACTTGCATGCATGGGGTTGGAGCTAACACAGAGCAGATATCACATTTTCGAAACTATTTTGGTTCGTTCTCTTTTGATTTTTGACAATCAAAAAGACAATCGAATCGTTTAAATATATATATATATATATATAAAATAAAGAAAAGTGTATGGCGTTTTTGGTTCAAATTTCAAACCCGCCTTCACAGAGAGAAAGTGTGTCGCATGGGTTTTGTTGTGTGTTTTTTTAGCACTCGCAGTTAAAGGTGTTCGCAGTTCGGTTTTGGACGGTTTGGTTTGTGGTTTGAGAAAAATTGAATTCGCAACCGTCTACAGTGCGGGTTGCGATTTGTGCAGATACGGTTCGCGGATATGTGAGCGGTTGCGGACAGTTTGCAGATTGAACTTTAAAAAAAAAAAATTATTTTTGGGTCTTTTTTCCCTATTTTGTAAATATTTATTTTGGGCTCTTTTCCTCCAATTTTCTAAAATGCTCAACATTAATAATTAATGAATTAAAACTTATAAAATTAAAAAATAACAAAATCAATTTCTAACCCAAACAAATCATTCAAAATCCTAAACCTTTAAATAAAATCTTAAACTAATCCAAACACATCTTTCAAAATCCTTAACTAAATCATCGAAATCATTCACTATCTAACAATACAATTAGGCCATGTTTGATTCGCAAGACTAATAATGAAAGTATTAATAATCCTATCAAATTAGTGTGGTATTCACTATCCAATTGGATTAGTAAGATAAATTATCCCCTTATCCATTGTTTGATTTGCATTGGATAAGAAAACATATTAATGGGGTGTCTCTATTTACACACCATATTTGGTCTCAAGATACATCACTACTCAGTTCACACCTTTAATAATTTAAAAAAACATAATTTTTCTCAACACACACCACAACGTTCCATTTTCACTATCCAATTGGATTAGTAAGATAAATTATCCCCTTATCCATTGTTTGATTTGCATTGGATAAGAAAACATATTAATGGGGTGTCTCTATTTACACACCATATTTGGTCTCAAGATACACCACTACTCAGTTCACACCTTTAATAATTTAAAAAAACATAATTTTTCTCAACACACACCACAACGTTCCATTTTTACCCTTAGTCCCACACCACTTAGTACACACCTCAAAAAAAAAAAAAAAAAAAAAAAAAAAAACCTAACTGTTGGACACTTACCATTGGTGACAGCTGCCATCACCAGCAACCACCATCAACGCCAACCATGGCCACCACCGTCAACCCTTCCTTCCGTCTTCACAACTGTTGCTGCCCACTTTCCAGTCTCATAAGTCGCTTCCATTCCCAAAGATCCACCACCTCGCAGATCGTCGCCACCATCTCCAATCCCTCCATCCTCCCTCACGTTTGCCGCTACATCCTTCTTAGCCCTGTCGTTGCCTCCTTTCGTAGATCACCTTTACCGCTGTCAACCCCTCTTCTCACTCGCACTTTGCCACTGTCTCCTTCCTAGCCTAGTCGCGCCTCCCTTCCGTCACGAACACTGCAACCTACCACCTTGCAGATTGTAAGAATACAGATCGCGAGAGAGAGATCACCGGCGAGGGTTTGTGGTCATTTTAGGTAAAGTCATTATTGTAATAAAAAATAATTAATTAATGGTGTGCCTTGAGACAAAATGTGGTGTGTAAATAGAGGATTACAACTATATTTATCTTCTTTTTTTCAATCTTACCCTCCATCAATGTTTCTTCACAATCTTTACTTGATCAAAATTTCTTCATAAACGTGGTTTTGAAAAAAATTATAAATAAAAGCAAAATAAAAATACAAAATAAAAATACAAAATAAAAAAAGCCATGTTTGGTTTGTTTTTTTATTTTTATTATTTTTTAAATATAAACAAATTTGATAAAATAAATATCAAAAAATATTTTTAAATTTTAAAAAATCATTTTTAGCCTTCTAAAATATAAAATTATATAAAAATAATAAGTGTTTTAATTTTTAGTCAAGGATAAAAGAGTCTTTTTATTTTATTTTCCAGCTTAGGATATATAATCTCACCCCTACCTCATTACTAATAATCCTACAAATTTGTTGGATTAATTATCCATTGGATTAATAATTCTGAAATAAAATTTCAAAATAAATACAGGATTATTGGCCCCACGGATTAATAATCTCAATCCCATGCTCTAATCCTGTCAATCAAACATGTCCTTAAAGTAAAATCATTCAAAATCTTAAAGTAACCTAAAAGTAATTCTTCATTAACTTTTACATTCATCCAAAATGTAATAATAAAATAACAATAAATTGTTATCAAACTTCCTCCAATTCAAACCCATTAAATAAAAGAAAAACATTTGCAAACTCGCAGAGTCCATCATGAATCACATCCAACTTTCAAAAATTTCAATTCCATGTATATGTTTGATGAACCCTGCACAAAAACAAACTGAATAATATTAATCTTCAATCTTCATAATTCATTTGACAAAAAAATTCTAAAAAAATGAACTAATGAAAAGATAAACAAATGTGTATATATTAAATGCATCTCAATATAATAAGAAAATGTGTTAAGCGATTATGGTTTGGTTTGTTGGGCAAAAATATCTAGCATATGATAAATGAAATCAACGGTCCAAGTTAAAAAAAAATAAAAAGTCTAAATGCGGGCGGATTCTTACGGGTGCGGGTAAAACTGCAATAATACCATATTCCAAACCATATCTATCCGTATTGTGTTTGCGAAACCACCCATTTATATGGGGATCGGTTCGAGTTGGCAGGTTATGCGGTTCAGATAACCTTATATCCAGCCCTACTCACAGTTCGTTCGGAAAGTGGGTGAGAAAGAAATTACTACCTTTTCCAAATTGTTGTTCCTCACAAAATATTTTCGTATTAAAACTTAAAATTTTAAAAAATAAAATAAAATAATTAGTGAAACATCCCTCTCCAACTTTGTGTAATAAGAGCGGTTCAAAAAAAAAAATTTATTAGCTAAGCTCCCTTAATAATTTCACAGAAAAAATTCAACTCAGAAAAAATTTCACCCGACTCAAAGAAATTTCAAAATTTCTTTGGTGTGATCTCAGGGAAACTTCTCTATAAAAATTAAAATTTCTCAAAGTTGTGACAAAATTTCTCTGAGTCGAGCAAAATTTCTCTAAATCAAATTTTTTCTGTAGAAATGTTGAGGGACCTTAACTACTATGAAATATTATGTCTTTTATTTTATAAAATCTTAATATCAGGAATCTTAAAAAAAATTCTCCAAAAAAAAAAACACACAAATTAAAAATAAATTAGTAAATTAGTATTTAATTTTAATACAAGAATATATTATTTTTAAGCTCTAGACTTTTGTACCAAACAAATTATTTGGAACAGACAAAAGTGTAATATTATAATTTATTACCTAAAATAAGAAATGAAATGATATGAATAAAATTTTATTTGGTGAAATGATGGAATGTTAGAATAACAAATTAATTTCATGAAAAAAAAAATTAAAAATTACCAATTTTTTTTTAAAGACCCATTGTAACCAAATAAAATTTTAAATTATAATTTTATCAATTTAAACTTTAATCTTTTGATTTATTTTTAACCTAGACCATCTATTTATTTTTGTTAAATAAAACAAATAGAAAAAATATATATATACATATAGGAGCACTTACCAGTAAGTCTCATACACAAAATTTAAAATTCATCTAGTTCTAAAACAAAATACTTGCACCAATTAATCTTATATATTTTTAATTGTTACAAAAATATCATTTTTTTATATAACTTTAAAAATGCTACTATATCGCACCACCGCTGTACTTCGGTCAAACGGTCACCGGAGACTTGCTAAAATATTCAACATCACTGGAATGTTCGGCGGGGTATCGTCGAAAGTTCGCCAAAATGTTTTGAACGTCACTGAAAGTCGCCAGAATGTCCAAAATGTTCGTTGAACGTCAAGAATATCATCAGAGACTCATTGGAATATCCAGAATATTGTCGGGGAAAAAAATAGAGAAATTATAGTGAAAACATAGCAAAATATGCTAAATATTAATAGTCTGAAAGGAAAATAAAAATAAAAATAACAAAAAACAACAATGGGAAAAAGAATATATTATTTTTTAATTTTTGTAAGGTTTAAGCAAATAATCTTCAATATTGATTAAATTGAAAAGTAAGCTTTGAAATTGTAAAATGTTACAATTTCAAAACATTATTCTATTAAGCATTTATCCTTATTAATCAAACTAAAAATTATGTTATGAAACTGCAAAATTTTACAATTTTAAAGAATGTTATGAAACTATAAAATTTTATAGTTTTAAAGTATGATTCATTTCAGTACCAAAAAAATTGAAACTATAAAATTTTACAATTTTTACTGCCTGTAACTAAAACTTAAAAACAACTTGTTTATAACTTGAAAATTTTCTCTATTAAAACAGAAAAATAGAAGTGTAATAGAGAAAATGTAGAAAAATTGAAAAATCGAAGGAGAGAAATAGATATAGAAAGAATATTGTACTCTGACAACTATTTTTGGTTTAATCCTAGTCAGATCTCATGTAGATTTACTTAGATCTGAGTAAATCTATTCATCTTCTTTGTTGAAAACTCGTCTCTTTCGCCGTCGGTAAGGGTGAAGTAAGGAGTCGATAGTCTATGGTTGTCGGTGAACCCCAAATAATGACCGGTCACCGGTGACTATATATTAGAAAGAAAAAGAGAAGAAGTAAGGCATGGTCGCCGGTCACCAAAAATCAAAAAGAGAAAGAGGTAAAGAAAAACAAATACAGAGAAGAATGAAGAAGAAAAATACGTAGTGGACTTTTGAGAGTATTCAGAAGATTATGGGACTAAATAGACTTATCATCTTTTAATTAGGACTTTCAAATAATTTGCCCATATGTTATAAACACACGTGGCCCAACATATATAATGGAGGATATATAACTTTGATTGAACCATGAAAATTTATGTATAAACTATCAATAGGTCTAATAATTCGATTTAATTCTTATCAAATCCTATTAAAAATAAATCCTAATACAATCGCCTTTAAAAATAATTTTTTGTGGTGATTTTTTAATAATATACAATGAAAAATACCATTACTTATCATAGAATCTATTAGACAATAAATCCACTTTAAAAGACCTACACGCAAATCCTTCAATATTTAATAGTCTAACCTAATCACTCCAAAATTTGAATCACGATTCCATCTTACATAAAGGGTTGGCCCTGTTAGCCCTCCCTAATTAACATCTATCGTTAAGCATGCATTGAAAAGTTGTACAGATGCAATAGACTATGCTCATATCAATTAACACATGCAATAGAAACTGAAATGCTCTTTCCTATCAATGTTTTTCGAGTTGTTTCCGTGACTCAAACTTGAGCTTCTAAAAATGCTAATAGGCCATTAGGCCAAGTCGACCTTTCAATTTTTATAAGAGAGGAAACGACGACACTGATAAAGAAAAATATGACTTTTATAAGAACATATTTTCTTGAATTTAAGATGAGAAATAATTTTATGTAGAACTGGTGTACATATAAGCAGCAGAAAACTTCTTTACCAAAGAATTATGGAACAACAACAACAACAACAGAAACAAATGAAATAAAGTGCAGAATTGAAACAAGATTACAATAATGCCACTAGCATGAACTGTCCATGAAATCCACCAACAACTCCTGAACCATAACTCTATCCGGCATCTTCCCAGCAGCACCATATATTGGAGCAAGCCCTCCGCTTATGGGACCCGGGTTTGCTTTTACCTGAAAAAATAAAAATAAATCAAACTCATAAAAATTGAGTGGTGGAGCACAATCCCATATGCAGAATTGGTAAAACAATCTGTGCTAATGACGGCTGTGTTTGTTTGGGGATAAGCCCATGGGATTGGATGTATTCTAGTCAATCCACAATCCCGTGTTTGGATACAAAAGTGGGCCTCCGGATTGACAGTCCCCCTCTCCCGAACTATATATCTCATTCCAAACTAATAAATGATAGGTTAGGATTCTACCAACCCCCTCTCCTAATCCAACAATTCCAGTTGTGGGATAGGATATGTAATCCTAAGGGATTGCTAATCTCAAGACTCATCATATAATCCAGTCCAACGAAACAAACATTACCAACCGGTATCACTAATCTGTTACTAATTATTATCACCTCAATCATTCCTCCACACCTTAATTGACTTAAATTGAACATCAGGGATGATTCATCATTTTTATTTATACTAATTACTAAAAAGCAACTTACAGTTTCCACGGAATTCCTCAGATCCTTCAGGAAGTCTTCAACCATTGGAACATGTTGAAGGGTCACACAGATATGAATGCTGATAAACACAACGAAAATGCCTTTCAGAACAAAATCACAGTGAAATCTGTCTGAAAGATCGAATCTAATTCTCTTACTTATGAAAACAACTACATAGCATATAAACCGTTCTAACCACCAGTGTGGTAGATGACCCACCAATTGGGATCATGCAATCAAGTTTAAAAGTGAGAGGCCTGATCAGTTCAATGCCTCATATCAGTGAGTCAGCTACCCCAACTGCCAATTACAGTTGACTTTGTAATTACCATTCTCTGAGTCTCATATTTGTGGAGAAAACTTACCTGTTGGGTCTCTGTAATGCATTCAAATGCCAGCCTTTAGATGACATAATGTCATTGACTTCAAATACATCTACAACATTAGATCCAAATGCCACAATTGTCATGTCTGGCCTTCCAACAATATGTAACTCAGGAATCTCCTTTATCCTGCAAAACAAGTAAAAGTGATTTCCAGTAGTATAAGACTTGAAACACCATTGAGAAGTTTTAATGACAATTGATACCCTTTCTGTATTCTCTTTGATGCTTCCATGATCTCTTTTGTATTCTCCAAGTAACCTATAAAATGTAATGGGACACAAAAAAATAAATTAATAAAAATCAGACAAACCACGAAACAAACACTTGCCATGATATGTTGTTTAGCAATCATGGAAACCAAAAACAGTCCTAGCATGGAAGACCAGGAAAAAAGGTTTTTCTTATATATATATATATATGTATGTATATAACGAAAAGAAAGAAATCGTAGCAATGAAATCAGGCAAGTGATTTTGGGAATTTGTCACCTTCAAATCCTAAAGACATCATTGCTGCCCAAGCCCCGGCAATCAAACTCCCTGGCCTGCTTCCAGCGATGGTTGGAGACACATAAAGCCCACCAGACCACTCAGTAACTGCAGTATAGATACAAGCAGAGAAGTTTGATATAGACATGAGACATGTTTTAACAACCGAATATAACCTAATTCTTTCAATGACAATGTTAAAACCTATCACCTACTTCACCCACTTAAACCTACTCCACTAAACCTAACCCACTACACCACTACCACCTCACCTACTCCACTAAACCTAACCCACTACACCACTACCACCTCCACTTCACCTACTCCTTACCTACTACACACTCACCCTCTTCTATATATAGGAATCATGAATCATTGTAATAAATCAATATAAATCAATCAATAATACATACAATTTATTCTCTCTCTATTTCTCTTTATACATTAAATTCTACATGGTATCAGAGCAAGGTTAAGATCTTAGTATTTCTCGCTTCACCGGCGGGCGGCAACCTCGCCTTGGCCGCCCGCCGGACCTCAACCTATTCCGCTTATTTTCTACACATACCTTGACTTCTTCAACATTTTCTTACACCCCTCCTCCGCTATGTCGGCGGCGGCACCCGCATCATCGTCTAGCCTCTATCGCCGTTCACCTCGCCTCTCACATATCCGTGGTTGTACTCTTACTCGTCGTCGTCGTCGTTGGCGTTTCTGGCACTGCTTTTCTGCTCGTCACTGCTATTTTTTTCCCGATTTGCTCTCTCTCTTAGCCATGGATTTGGGTGTGGGGTGTAGAGCTGTGGCTCTGTTGTTGGTAGCCATGTTTGCTGGCTTGAAGGTTTCAATGGCAGCAGTGTACAAGGTTGGGGACTCCGCTGGTTGAACCATCATTGGGAATATTGATTACAAGGCCTGGGCTGCTTCCAAGACGTTTCATGTTGGAGATGTCATTATTTTCGAATACAATTTTCAATGTCACGTGTTGCAAGTGCCCCACAAAGAATACCAAGCCTGCAGAAGTGTAAGACAGTAACATGCATCTTCACATACAGCTTGGGTAATGTGTAACTATCAAAAGCACAAGCTTCTTGGACATCCCTCTCTCTCTCTCTCCATGGACCCAACATCATCATCATGCACCCACTCTATCTCCCTCTCTCTCATCTTTTCCCACTTTCAAACCCACTTTAATCATATCTCTCCTTTCTCTTAATTTATTTCATCCACGTTCTTTCACCCTTTTCTTTTATTTTAATATATATATATATATATTTTATTATAATATATTTTCCCTATCCCTTGTTAGTAAGCATCACCCGTTTTCCATTCTCTTATTATTATTTATTTTATATTCCACCAAAAAAAAAAAAAAAAAAAAAATCACACTGCTGTTTTTCTTATCACCCATCCACAAATATTTTTCTCTATTTTCTTTATCCATTATTTTCTTTTATTTTATTTTTCTTATTAAACAAAACAACACCACAAAATAACACCAACAACATTCCACAACCTTGTCATTTTATTCATATCAGGGGATCAACCCCGATCACACTTTTACATCAAAAAAAAAAAAAAAAAAAAAACCACACAAACAAAAACAAAACTACCACACCCACAGTGGGATTTTTCTTCTCTACTCAGCCGCCGGTCTTTTCTTCTTGCCTCCGTCCTGGGTGGTCCTTGCCGATGTTGCCTCCGTGCTTCCTAGACCACCAAGCAAGTTGCCTCCTCCCTGCTCCTCCACTACAGCATACGGTGGACCTCCAAATCGGAACATCACGGTGGCCTTCCGCTTCAGCTCCTTATTTTCCGCCTTTAGCACACTTAACTCTGCTCGCGCATCCTTATACATGCGTTGGAGCAGAGCCAGTTGGGCGTTTAACTGCTGCACCTCATTTGTCCTACTCTGCAGCCGGTTCGACAAATTTGTAACCGCAGTCATGGTTTCCACACATGACTTCAATGTATACTGATTGGCCTCCACATCCGACTGCACTGCCATTCTTTGCTCCACCGACCGCATCGGAAAGTTCAACGGAACAAAACCAGAGGTTTTTGGTTGAGGTTCACGGGCCTCCGCACCAGTTATCTCTCTTGTTGACTCGTTGAGGTCGGGAAAGAGAGTGAGTAGACCACGGGATGAAGAGGCCATATTCTGGGTAGCTGAACGGGAAGAAGAGGCCATGTTTTTTGGGTTGCTGAGTGTTTCAGCGAAATAGCAATTTCAGACTGATAATGTTCGGAAGGGGAGTGTTTCAAGATTTGCAGCTCTTAGAGGCAATCTCTCAGAAAAACGAATATCTCTCTCAGAAAATGAAGAGTTTTTCAGAAGTTTTTTCCCAGGTTTTTTTTTTTCTTCGCTTCTGCCTCAAGCACAGCCTCCGCATTGGTTTATATCGACACTGACGACGCGGCCGACACGCCACTCTGTCGCTCACGTGCCTCGCCGCGTCTCCGGCTCACCTTTTGATGGCTCGACACTTTCTGTCGGGCACGACTTTTGATGAAGTGGGCGCGCCTTTTGAGGGCGCAACTTTTGATGGCACGTCTTTTTATGGATTGGGCACGCATTTTGATGGCACGTCTTTTTATGGATTGGGCACGCCTTTTGATGGCACGCCTTTTGAAAGATTGGGCACACCTTTTGAGGGTGCGACTTTTTAGGGTCCGACAAGACTCTGTAAACTGTTCCGACATTGATTCCGGTTAGCTCCTTCATGGGTCCGACAAGACTCTGTAAACTGTCTCGACATTGATTCCGGTTAGCTCCTTCATGGGTCCGACAAGACTCTGTAAACTGTCTCGACATTGATTCCGGTTAGCTCCTTTATGGGTCCGACAAGACTCTGTAAACTGTCCCGACATTGATTCCGGTTAGCTCCTTTATGGGTCCGACAAGACTCTGTAAACTGTCCCGACATTGATTCCGGTTAGTTTCTACAAGGGTCCAGCAAGACTCTGTAAACTGTCACAACATTGTCTGCTACAACGGTCCGACATGACCCCATAAACTGTCTTCTACATCGATCTGACACCACCATACAGTGTCCTCTACAACGTTATGACACCCCCATACAGTGTCCTCTACAACGTTATGACACCCCCATACCGTGTCCTCTACAACGTTATGACACCACCATCCAGTGTCTTCACCAATGGTCTGACACGACCATACAGTGTCACTTATCCTCTTTTATTTTTATGTATTTTCTTGTTTTGTAACTCTCTCCAAACTCAAGTTGGTTAGTTCCTATCCCCCTTGAGTTTGCGGGGGGCTGTTAAAACCTATCACCTACTTCACCCACTTAAACCTACTCCACTAAACCTAACCCACTACACCACTACCACCTCACCTACTCCACTAAACCTAACCCACTACACCACTACCACCTCCACTTCACCTACTCCTTACCTACTACACACTCACCCTCTTCTATATATAGGAATCATGAATCATTGTAATAAATCAATATAAATCAATCAATAATACATACAATTTATTCTCTCTCTATTTCTCTTTATACATTAAATTCTACAGACAACAACAATGATATAAGAAATGACAAATCATGGCAGATCATTATAACAAAAGTCACAGGCAAGCATCATAACTGTGTTATGCTATGCTCTTCTCTGCATTGAGATGTCATTTCCTTACGGTCATAAAAATCAAACACATGCTCAAAGTGGCATAGTTTCCATAATTAAAACCACAAAGAAGAAGAAATAATTAACTCAAATTTTTTTTTGAAAGCAAGTAACTTACCAGCAACAAATTGATGCTGTTTGCCAACAACCGATAAGTTAACAGGCATAGAATTGATTCCCACACCGCCAACAATATGCCAAAACAAGAAAAGATATATGAGAAAAGGTAAATAACAAAGCAGGAACTAACAGCTTCTACTACATAATCAGTGTGTGATATTTACCAGTCAAGAAAAAAGTGCATACTGTAGACCTATAATAAGATAGCAATCACCTGTTCTATTAAACATTACTTAATTTCCATGTATTAAAGAAATTTATGGCTTTAAGACCCTATCGTTGAACAGTGGCATTTGCATTGAGGAATTTCTTGTCATTAGATGAACCCTGACCAGTATGTAGATTATATGGCCAAAACAATAACATGATCAGGCTATTCCAACTAACTGAAATGTAAATGTTCTCTAGAAAATTATTATTAATTTCATTGTCTAAAGTAACAAAGTTTGACCAAATGGCATACTAATCATGGGATACACCAAATTTATTTGTATTTTGATTCCAAAAATGAGACAAGTTAAGAGAGAGAGAGAGAGAGAGAGAGAGAGAGAGAGATGGTTCCTTGTCTTTCTAGAAAAAGATACATGATTTCAGGTGCCCATATTACTTACCTTTCGAATGTCATGATTCCTGTATAGGACCACACTTGTTCCTTTGGGAGCCAACCCATACTTGTGCACATCCACTGATATTGAGGTAACTCCTTTGACAGAAAAATCAAAAGGTGGAATAGGGTACCTGAAAAGAAAAGGTTAATTATTTAACAGCTAAAAGTAACATAGTTCATAAGAAACACAGTAATTTCGGGGCAAGTATTGCCCAAAGTTTTTAAAGGCAATGTGTAACGTAAGACGTTTTACCTCTCATGAGGCGAGGCATAAGCCTTAAGGCGTTGAGGCTTAAGCATTTCAAATTTCAAATTTTTATATTTAGTAATAGTTTAAATAATTTAGAACAATAAATAAATTCATCAAAATTAAATATAAAGGTTTAAATACTTTTTTCCACTGCAGAGAAGGAAGCTTTGTTTTATTGAAAGTGAAATTGATATTTTCAACTTTAGTGATTGAGCTTCTTATTATGCATTAACTTTGTGTTTTTTTCTTTCTTGGTCATTTACTTAATTTTTCCTATAGAATGTAGTTGCAAAATGAGTTTTATTTTATTTTCTATTTTTTATTTTTTATTTTTTTAATTTTTTTTTATGTTTAAACCATCTACTAGACTAAGTTCAACAAGAGTCTAAGGTACACCCTTCATATGCTTACTCCTCACATGCTTATGCATGCGTAAAAGGTGTACAAGATGCACCTAGGGCACATGTCTCAAGACTGTGTGCGCAAGCCTTTGGGGAGTAAAGCCTAAAAATCAAAGTCTTGAGGCAACTTGCCTTACTCTCGCCTCAAGACGAGCATCGAGGCAAGCCTTAGTAAAGCCTTTTAAAACTTTGGTATTGCCAACAGTTCTTAGGTATCAAAAGCAGTTTTTACTGAAAACTTGTGCCTAAGTCATAATGTCAAATCTGAAAACAGCAATTAGTTCTATCTATGTAGGAGATGCTAAGAGGCTCTTGTGAATTTTTTATAGAATTTTACAAGAATTACCCAATAACCAACAAGATGGGCAACATGTTGGCTAAAACTACTATCCTTAGATGGATATCATTGACTATAACTAACAATGGCAAGATGGGCTATCTAGTACTCATATTCATCGGCTCATCTTAATTGTGGATAATAAAGAAGCAGCATTCCTCTTTAAAAAATTACTTCAGAAAAGCAAGTTCATAAGAAAAATGTTAAATCTTTTTACTGATATGCTGCCCACTTATAATTAGCATAAAACTTTTCAATTCATCATACTTCAGCTTGAACTTATCAAACAAAAAAATTGATTCAACTTCAGGATTATAAACATGTAAAGTGCTTTTTCTGCAACTCCCATAATGGAAGATTAAATGTCTACCACATCACTCTAACTTGATGACACCACAAGTAATTCCAACTCTCATTCACATTTAACAACAAAAAAACACAAACTCCCCAGACAGAGCAAATAGGTAAAATAGAATATCTATAGCGATGCATAATTGCAAAAAAACTTAGAAGAGATTGAGGTGGGAATACAACAATAGCACAAATCTTGTAGAGTAATATTAAGAGAAGCTGCAAAACAATAAGCAAAAATGCCTTGAAATAAAAAATAGCCACAATATAGTTTCATCACAAAGCAACACCTTATCAGTCAATGAAAAAATCAAACCAGACATACCCAAGTTTACGAGCGAAAGGCAATACAAAACCTCCAAGACAAAGGTCAACATGGAAACAAACCCCAGAACCAAAAGCTAGTTCACCAAGCTCCTACAAATTTCAAAGTGATAAGCAAGAACCAATGAGAATTACAGATCTTCACATAACCAAAATTCAGTGTCACATACCTCAACAGGGTCAATGATCCCATGTGGGAACCCAGGTGCCGATCCAACAATCTGAAATTCATTTGAATTCAAATACACCATCACAGAATCTAGGAGAAAAATGAAAGGCAAATGGAGTAAAATCAGCGAGCCTGGTCTAAAATGCATACCAATATGGTATTTCTGTTTATACATCGTTTAATAGCTCTGACATCTGCCAGAAATTCATTGTTCACAGGTACACGCCGCAACTTGATTTTGAAATATTGTGCTGCTTTATCATATGCTGAGTGTGCAGATTCAGGTATTATCCTATGCTTAGAAAGAAAATCATTTATACAATTGAATATTAGATCATAAATAAATTAGCGGCAAAACAAAAGGCACCTAACCAAAAATTAACGTACATTTCTGGCATTGTAATTCCTCGTTTAGCTTTCATAAAGTCACGTGATGATTTCACTGCTAACAATATACTTTCAGTTCCTCCAGATGTCATGTTTCCACATATCTGGCCTCCAGAAGCTTTTTCTTTACCTCCTAGTAGCGCAGCTGTCATCGCAACCACTTCTGCTTCATACCGAGCAACACTCTGGAACACATCCGTATGCAGTGGATTGGTATGTGCAAACCTGAAAAGTTATGCAAACTAAAACTAAGATGATCTGAATAGATAATAATTCTGAACACAAAGGCAGTGTTGGTAACTTGCACGTCCACGTCTAAGGTCAATGAGTCAGATGTTTACCGCACCAGATGAAAGGGCACTGGGCACATTGGCATATCACACATGCCTAAGTCCCAAGACTTTTTTCACATGATCATCCCATTACTTTGGTGATTATATCACAGGAGGCAATTACCGGAGTAGTTGTCCCATCGGATGTATCACCATGGCAAGTCATAGACAAAATTATAGACAGAATTAAGATTCGTATAGGAACATATAATACAGATCATAAATGTGACATCTTACTAACATTGAACATGCCTCATTTATCAAAGAAAAATGCCCTTCAGCCTCATTTCCTCCAATGTAGCTGCACAAAAATCATAGTCTTGTTAGTACACCGGCTGAAGCATAAGAGCAAACTAGTGTTGATTATTTCTTTGAAAAAGAACACGTACATAGTTTTCTATCTAATAACAGTAAACATACACTGTACCAGAACATTTGCCTTGCCAAGCCACATCTTTTCTTTTCTCATCTTTCATTGTTTCTAGGACTCCCACTCCAAAGCCTGCCCTTGGCAACTCTGTCCTCCAACCATCTCTTTTAGATTTACCAGTAGATTGCAGCTTATCTACTACCTGCATATTCAAGGAACCAAGGCATTCATTAATAGTATGCAATTGCCAAACTCATAACTAGAAAATTTTCAATCTGAGAAGGGAAGGAACTCCCACGAAAAGGCATTAACTAAAGTAGATAAAGCATCTGAAATAATTATTCTTACCAGAAGCATGTTGCAATTGGTAGGAACCAGTTGGAACAAAAGCTTAAGCTATTAGGGATGGTCCAACAATGTATATGAAAATCTCGTACCTTCCCTCACATGAGGTTAGACAAGCTAAGATGCAAACTGAACCAAACAAGGAACATAAATACACAAGGAACAAAGCGCACACTAATAGACATAAATAATGGGGGACCAATCACATAGTAGGAGACTTGAACTAATACCTCTTGAAACTAAATTTCAGATACTGTGTTTGATAACCAATTGCCCAAAAAGCAATGCGCATATGGACCAAACTATGTACATCAAGCTCTCATAACCATCAGTTTTCCAATTTCAGGTATGAGGACGGTCTGCAACACCAACCATACTAGACATTGCCACAAAGGGCCTATACTCGAGAGCACAACCACAAAATTTGATCATGGTATATGCTAGAGGAATGAACATTTTAAACATGCATACCTGCGCTCCAATTTGTTTATAAGAAATTTATTGAAAAAAACAATAAAAATGTCACATTAAAACTCCAGGAAATAATTTAAAAAGTAGTAACAACTCTAATTGAAAAAAAAAAATGCTTCAAGAGTATAGCTAAAGAGATGATTTTGTGGGAAGCATTTTCCATACATTTTCCATTGTTTCCCAGCATGGTTGAAAAGTTTCTTACAAGCATCTACATAGTTTTTCCATGATTTTTAGACCATTAATGGAAAGAAGAAAAAAAAAATTCCAATAATTTCTGCTAAAATTTCTTAAAATTTTGTGTGAACATCCTATTGAAAACTAGTCCCTAGGAGCTGCATTTCCAATGTAAAACCAAGTTTTGTAGCAAATATACTAAGAAGCATGGACACGGACACGTGACACGACACGAGTACGACACGGACACGCTGACACGTTAATTTTCAAAAAATGTAGGACACGACACGTGAGGGACACGCATGAAATATGTAATTTTATATATTTATTATATGTTATATATATGAATATATCATTAAAAAGATAATAAAAAATACAATATGATACTAATTCCTATAAATTTATATAGTTTTTGTTTTATTATTGTATCTTAAGTTGTTTTGTTCAAACTTATAATTAATTTCACATATGTCTAATCGTTAGACACTTGTATTTAAGCGATGGACACGTATGTCCTTCAAGTGTCCAAAGAGTGTCCAAGTCTTCAAAAAAATTTAAAAAATAGGACACGTTTTGAAGAGTGTCGGACACGTGTCCTGAGAGTGTCCAAAGAGTATCGGTGTCCGACACGGATACGACACGAATACGTCACCTTCTTAGAAGTGTCCGTGCTTCTTAGCAAATATATATAAAGCACCATAAAATAAGTAATCGAAAAAGCCCAAACACCCCCTTCACTTCTCTTGCAATGATCCCAAGAGTGTCAAGATTAATGCTCAGCCACACAAAAATAATAGAAAACCTTTCTAACGACAACCATGCAGTTCACAGGTAGTCATTATAATTTATAAGAACTCAAAAAGATTTTTTTTTAAAAAAATACGATTCAGTTGCAATCTTATGGGGACAACATAAAGAAGAAACTGGCAAATATAGATCTAAATCCCAAGTATAATGAGCTTGACCTGCCACCTCTATCCGTGGATTCTCCTTCCTAGATGAAGGGCTTGAAACTCAACTTGCTATGTTATCAACTGAGTGATAACTCTGTAGGTGAGCTGCTTCAATAACTGTAGTAAGGAGTGACCCCATTTGTTGGCTCCACCAGAGTTTGGCTAATATACAGTGTATGAGACCACTTATTGAATCAACAAATGGAAAAGGCAAAATTGAACATCTTTTGCACCAGATGTATACAGGACAGCTTCCAACTAGCCATTAATTCAGATAAACCAATGAATATGTTCGTTTCCATTCAATTCACCCATCAAAAATCTATAATGTCGGTAGCTCCATAATTGATGGAACAAATCAGATAGCTAAGACTGATCTAGACACTAAACTCTTCGGCCCAGCTAAAATTAGCAAGGTCTGTGAACCAATCGTTGACAAATAGCACACCATCGCTGAAATCAAATCAACCCCAACACATGGCATTTAATGCTTTTCCAGTTGAATAAAATTAATGCTAAATTCTAATACACATTCGCTATTTCCTCGTATTTGATCTCAATTTTTTTTTTATTGTCAATAAATTATTACTTCCTCTGATTTTCAAATCAAACAAACATCCCAATACAATTTTTAACTGACCTTCTGTTTTGCGGCATCGATGTAATTCCTCACACCAGGTACCAACCTGTTTGTTCAAGATAAAAATCATCAAATCTGCGGACTAGTAACACATATATGAATGAAAAACATGCAAGTGTGGAGAAGAAATTACTTGATGAAGCTCATGAAGAGCCCTAGAAGTGTTGGATTGAGTCCTCTGTCGCGAACAACATCGAAGAAAGATTGGAGAATCCGAGCAGCGAGGAGAGAGAGGAGAGGAGCGAGAAGGAGAGTGAGAGGTTCGTATTGAGAGAGAAGTGAATTCGCAGAAGCTCTGAATCGATTGAAGGAAGATAGCAGCGAAGACTCCATTATCGTCTCTCGCGTTTGTTCCGATGGAGGAGACGATGGAGATGGACAGTTCAACAAATAAAAAACGACAGAGTAATCGAGAGAGAGAGAGAGATGTTTTGGGTTGGGTTATGACTTTGCCATCGCGTAGGGTATACGTCTGTGGTTTATTGGTTTTGGCGGGTTCGCTTCCGTTGATTTCCAGTGATATATAGATATATGGAAAATTTACCCATAACTCCTAATTTTTGAAAAGTTGAACTATTTAGTCTTAAAAGTTTTCTTATGCTCCATTTAGTTCCATTTACACATCAATCTAATGTTCGAAACATTAATTCGATGTTTGAAATCTAATGTTCCAAATATTAATCTGATGTTCAAAATCTAATGTTCGAAACATTAATCTGATATTTGAAACATTGTAATGGGATCTTTCAGTCTATAAGAAAACTTTTAAGACTAAACAGTGGATAAGTTATTAATTTGGGATTTATTGGTGCATTTCCCTAGATATATTTGTTTTTCTTTTTTTTTTTTTATACTCCTATATATATATATATATACTAGCATCATACCTCTACGGAATAAAATAATATATTATTTATTAAAAATATAATAATTATATTTAATTTTTTTATATTTTATCCTTCGTAAATAAAATTTTATATATAAATTTAAAAATTTTAGTTTAAATGTTCGTTTATTATAATATATTAAAATTATTATATTGATATTTAATAATTAAAATTATGGTTTGTTATAAAAAAAATTGACATAATTTTAATACTTCACTATTTTAGAATAAAAATATATGAATTTTAAAAAATTATCATATTGATTTTTGAAAGAAAAATAATTAAAAAAAATTAAAAACTTAATGAGTAAGAAAGAATCATCGTAACATGTAAAACCACTAAAATCACGATTAAACCAGCAAATCATTCAAACCAAAAACGATTTAGCTTTATTAGTTAGATCAAAAAATCAACCAACTTACACAAAAATTGATTAATTAAAACTTTTTAATTTTATTTTATTAAAATTTAAACTGTCACTAAATATGAAAACAATCTATTAATTTAAATTTAAAATCGACACAATATAAATTTAAAAATATAATAATCTATCTCATAATTTATAAGTTTTAAATATAAATTTAAATTATCATAATTATCTCATAATTTTTATATTAAGGAGCAATAAGAGTGGCATTGAAACATATAGAATTGAAACGTGCATAACATTACACTTATCATAATTATCTCATAATTAATTAATTAAAACTTTAGTAATTAATTATTTTAAAATTATCATTTTTATTAATTATAATTATCTCATAATTAATTAATTAAAACTTTTAAAATTTAAACTATATTGAATTGAAACCTGTACAACACTACAATATTAAATGGGATGAAAGTATAAGATTCACTTTATATAAGTAAAACAACTCATTTTTTTTCTTATTTTTTCGATGTTGGATTATCAAATAAAAACTAGCCAATGAAGATTTTCTTAATTATTTAAAATTAAGAAAATCAAGAAAATATTGAAACTCTTACAAGGCTTCTTACTAAATGGGATGAGAGTATAAGATTTACTTTATATGAGTAAAATAACTCATTTTGTTCCTTCTTTTTTCGATGTGGGATTATAAAATAAAAGTATAAAATCACGGTTAAACCAACGAATTAATAATTAATTAATTAAAACTTTAAAAATATAAACTCTATTGAATTGAAACATGCACAACACTACAATATTAAATGGAATAGGAATATAAGATTCACTTTATATAAGTAAAACAATTCATTTTTTTCTTATTTTTTCAATGTGGGATTATCAAATAAAAGCTAGCTAATAGAGATTTTCTTAATTGTTTAAATTTAAGAAAATCAAGAAAATTAATATGAGATACTGAAACTCTTACAAGGCTCCTCACTAAATTTTATGAAAGTATAAAATTTACTTTATATGAGTAAAACAACTCATTTTTTTCCTTCTTTTCCTGATGTGAGATTATTAAATAAAAGTTAGTCAATGGAGATTTTCTTAATTGTTTAAAATTAAGAAAATCAAAAAATTAGAATGAGGATTTGGAGCTACTAGAAGGCTTCTTACTAAAAGGTCCATTTTCCTTGTATAATACTAGCCTGTCACCCGTGCTATGCACGGGATAATTATAGTTATTTATATTTGTTTTAGATTTTTTTTAATATATAAATTATGTTCTTTAAGATTTTTTATAAAAATAATTTAGGGGATTTTGACCAAATCAATAAATGCAGGCATGTGCAAAGACATGTGGATTAAAAAAAATTAATAAATGCTGATCAGGAGATTTTGACTAAATCAATAAATGCTGAGTTTTTTTTTTTAATAAAAAATTTAGAAAATTCAGATTAAGATATTGAAACTCTCACAGGTCTTGGGGGTTAAAAACCCCATTTTGCTTAATAGATAGATAGATAGATAGATAGATATAGATATTTATATTTATTTTAGATAGTTTTTTAGATATTTATATTTGTTAAAAATAAAAATAAAAAAATTAAAAATAATGTGTATATAGGGGAAGTCAAAAAGACTTTAGAGAATTTAATAAATGCTGAGTTAAAACAAAAAATTTAATTAATGAAAACTACAATTTAATGGTCCAAGACATATATATATATATATTACATGTGGAATATACGCAGACATTGTAATGCCTTCAAAATAAACCCATAAATCATACATTCAAGACATCCATGTACTTAAGAGAATAAAGCATAATTCTATTTATCAGAGTATTCATTACAAAAGTATTACATGTTGATATCAAAAGTAAATGTCCTACGGACTTACAACTTTCCAAGTCAACACTTGGTTACAAAAAGAGAGTACTAACTCAAAGCACAAAATAAGCCTTTGGCTTGATTTACATGTACTACACAAAAATAAACAAGAGTCTTCAACTCCCACAACCATCCAAGCTAAGACCTCGGAGGCGGCATAATACTTGAACCTGAAAAATGATGTCCCATATAGGGTGAGCCAACGCCCAATAGAGATATGCTAAACATAATATGAGCAATAACTAAAACATCAGCATTCAATAAATGTTTAACTCATATATACCAACTTATAACACATTTCAATTTCATGACAAATATGTCCATGTTTCATTTCATTTTCCATTACTTATCCAGTTCTCAATTTATGAATAAGGCTCAGAACCTGCCCAATAATTTAATGAGACTATAACTCATATCAAAACACTTCTATAATTCACAATAGATACACATACTTGATGTATCAATATCACATCAAAACACTTTTATACTTTATAAATGATACACAGATTCGCTATATCAATAACATTAAAACACTTCCATACTTCATAAATGATACACAGATTTGCTGTATCAATGGAGTTCATCCCCCATCTCCTCCCAAATAAAATCCGGTTTAGGAGTCCATCCTCTATCTTCCCCTAAACCGTGGAGTGCATCCCCTATCTCCTCCCACACAACACAATGTATATAAGCACCTATCATATACATGAGTAGTCAATACATAAATTTGATGTATTATTCCAACCGTCATATTCGATGACATAACCAATTTATTAGTTTTAATTCGCCTAATCATCATGCATTGTCTACAACAATCAAGACTATTCTCCACCGATAGCCCAAAGCAATTTATTTCTAAACAAATAATAAATGCATCAACGGATAATTTGACAACAATTTCATAAGTGAGCGATTAATAAATCCAACTCCACCATTCCCTCTTATAATGAGCCAATTACATTATTTCCAACTCAATTCCATATTTCCATAACATTCCCAAATTAATTATATAAATTAATTCATACAACAATTTAGGACTTTCTCCCAATTTTTCTCTACAATGACCCAAAGGTCCCATATATCATCAACAACATCAATACCATCATTTTAAGACCCAAGATACACATTTATGAGTCAAAATAACCAAACCCCTCTTTATTCATTTTGAAACCCTAACACCCAAAATTACCCAACTTCAACATTACATCAAAATGACCAATAGTTTATATCAAAGACCATAAAAAAGAGTAGTTATCTCTACCTCAAATTCGGAGCTCAAAGGAGAAGATGAAAAAATTTGAAAGTGCTCCAAACCCCAATATTTTCGAATCAAAATGTAGCCCCCAACAAGCTCCACACTTTTTACAAGGCCCACGGATAGAAGATCACTCCTACTAGATCAAACCCTAGAGAGAAGTTGGAGTTCTAGAGTGAGGTGCTCTCCAATGGAGGTTTTGAAAAAGTAGGAGAGAGAAAGAAAATCAAAAAGTGATCTAAAATGTCACTTTTCGGACTGAAATAAGAGTCGCCCCGCTCGAGCGTGGAACTCCTCGCTCGAGCGTCAGACACAGACTCACGCTCGAGCGTGAAAAGCACCGCTCGAGCGTCGATTGCACACTTTCAGAAGTTTTGCAGACCATGGTCCCCGCTCAAGCGTCAGACTCCCCGCTCGAGCGGAGGAACAAAATCAAAAGGGCCCACTCGAGTGTCAAAACTCCTGCTCGAGCGTACGACGACCTGCAGAGAAAAACTACTGGGAGATGAATATTCACGCTCGAGCGTCAAAACGCTCGCTCGAGCGGAGAAGCAAAAACAAAGGCCCCGCTCGAGCGTCAAAAGCCCCGCTCGAGCGTGAAGGCCAAAATCTGGGCAACAACCCTCGGTTTCTAAACACAACCAACCTGTTCCAAACCTGTCCAACACAACCCAAGACTCAAATACAAAGAGTAAATGATGAAAATGAGAATAAGACAACAACATAACCACAGAACCAAGTCCGGAATACAATAAATAAATGAAGGGAAAACTGGGATCGCTATAGACATCATAATATTGTGCTATGCACGGGATAATTATTGATATTTATATTTGTTTTAGATTTTTTTTAATATAAAAATTATTTTTTTAAAGATTTTTTATAAAAATAATTTAACAATCTTATCACTAATCATAGTATATGAGAGAAGTTGAAAAGGTATTGCAGTAACTATACATGGATTGTATCTATAATTATTTGTATGAGGGGATTTTAAATGCTGATCAGGAAATTTTGACCAAATCAATAAATGCAGGCATGTGGAAAGACATATGGATTGAAAAAAGCTAATAAATAATGATCAGTGAATTTTGACCAAATCAATAAATGCTTAGTTTTTTTTTTTTAATAAGAAATTTAAAAAATTCATATTGGATATTGAAACTCCCACAGGCCTTGGGGTTAAAAATCTCTTTTTGCTTAATATATAGTATAGAAGTATAGATAGATTATTAGTGGTAACCCGTGCTACGCACCGCATGTAAAAAAGTTAATAATATATTTTTATACAAAATAATACAAATAGTTAAATTTCTGTATGCAAATTATGAAGACAAAGAAGTTTGAAATTTATAATTTAAGTCTCACAATTTTATCACAATTCATTTATTATTTTTTAATTTTTCACAAATTTAATCATGTAACTTTCAACCTCCCTTTCTAGAATTGCAAACTTAAGTGAGCTCAACCCAAGTAACTTGAGTAGAGCTTAAATTCTTTTAAAGATTAAATTATATAGTTTTTAATTAAGTGAGGACCTATATACAAAAATTCAAAAATTCAAATTAAATTTGAGTAGACTTGGGCAGAAACACCAAATAAAAACCTAAGCAACCAAAACAAAATTATATATATATATATATAAATATATAAATTATTTACTAATTTATTTTTAAAATAATAAATAAAATTAATTAAAAATTTAATATAAATGAATAAAAGAAAAAGCAATATACTTAAGATTTCCAATAGAATTTTTATTAAAAATATTTAAAAAATATATCTTTTAGAAAGGGATCATCAAATAAAGGGTTGTTTAGGAGGTACTATATTAGCTCACCCTTCTTTTTTTTTTTTTATATCTTTTTATCTTTTTTGGGTTACATCATATCTATACTTTTCTACATATTTTTTTATAAAAGGTAAAAAAATATACTTAATTATCTTTTTTGTGTCACATCAAATCTCTATTTTTCTATACATATTCTTGTAAAAAGTAAAAAAAAGTATATTTATTTAGTATTTCCCAAACTGTCATGACCCGCTCCTCATACCCAATGGTTAAGTATGGTGATGGCCAGTAACTGAAGTTACTTACGACCAATTCTTGAACAAATAAATAAACGCGAGCGGAAATAATATTTAAGTGAATGTATCAAAATAATCATCGGAACTTCTATTTTTATTACAAAATTTATTGACCCAAAAGGCCGATATTTACATATTAAAATATCATAAAATTGTTGTGTGTCTATTCTGTAGCTCTGCATCTAAGGCTTTCCAAAAGGTATTTCTGAATTGCATTATTTCCTGAAAATTGTTAAACAGCTATAAACACATGACAAAGTGAGAAATATTATATAAAGAATATAAGGGACACAAAATAACTATAGATAGTTATGTAACTAAAATATTTAAAATAACTTAGTCTGAACAAATAATCATTTAAGTAGCAAAACTAAGATTATGTAAATAAATAACCATAACCACGGTACCGAACAAAGCACAACAGATGTATGGACTCAAGAGGTGGCTCGTACGAACTCTAGAGGTGGCTCCCACAACAGTGTAGCACTTATCTTCGTACAACACTTTGTTCCACACCAGAAATCAGAGGGTTAAGGGTCAATGGATCCATGACAGATAGAGGGTCACAAAGTGACTAAACAGAGACCAATGGTTATTCAAGTCCTCTAAGACGTGGAACTCCTGTGGTGGTACTTACAAAATATAATTGTTTATAAGGTCATTGTCAAATATTCTTTAAAATATAAACAAACATATCCATGGGTTTCATTTTAACAAATAAAATTCATAAATTAATTCACGTAATTGAAATATTAATATAATTTATAAAACATAACTTGTATAAAATAAATATGGTACGTCAAAACATATGTAAATATATTATGGTAACTCAAGGTATAATATAACTCACATTAATATTGGCCTTTACTATTTTCTTCTTATTTTTACTACATTCTCACGGATGTTCCTTCACTCTCATTTTCCTTCTTATTTCCTTTCCCTTTCTCTCTATCCCCTTTTCCTTCCTTTCACTCTTTTTTTTCCTTTTATTTTCCCACGGTTGATCACCTCCTCCCTATTTATAGGGAGGTAAAAACATTAGCTGGCCAACACGTGGCCAGCGAATCCTCTCACAGATTTGATAATAAATTATATGGATTTATACTTATCTTTAATAAATATTTAAGATAATTACACTTTGACTCAGTTTTCTAATATAACTATATAAATAAATTAATCCCGAATTAAATTACACTCGATCGTATATCAACAGAAAATTAATTATTTATTTTACTACCACACCTATTATTATTATTATTGTTATCAATATTATTTATTTACTCTTACTTTTATATTTATTTATGTACTATCTTTAACTTTAATTTGGCCCAATTAGTATTATAATTCCACATTTCTGTTAATCTGACTCCAAATAATAATCCCTAATTAATCCCATATTTGATAATCCAATGCCAAATTAGATTCTGTATTTATTATTATTTATTTAATAATATATTATCACATACAACCATAATAATAGTATAAAATTTAAGGGACAACTTAAATTTTCGGGTTGTTACACAAACTACCACTAGGTTGATATTAAAAAAAAATTACTTTTCATAATGGCATAAATAATTTAAATATGATTTTTTTGAAATTATTTTTAATTTAAAAATTACAATAAAATATTAAATAGAATAAAAACAAATTTCTTACAAAATAAAAGTATTTGAATAAAAAAAGGTAAGAAATTTAAAATTTAAATATGGTATTTTCGTTTAATCTTAAAATAATTATAGATGAACAATAAATTATCACCTATAACCCTCTTTTAAAAAAATAAAATTAAATAAAAAATTAACAAACTATCACTTTTAATTTTTTTTTTTTAAAATCAACGTTTCTTCCTAATTTATTTTAGCAAAACTAACTTTTTAACAATTTGAGCCAAGTATATATTTATTCTTTATTTTGATTTCTTTAATTGACAATTGAAATAAAAAAATAAAAAATCTAACAAAATCCACCATGTTTGGTAAGTACTAAAAAAGTTATGTTTTGTTCTTTTGTTAAAATATATATATATATATTAAAAAATATTATTGTTCAAGTCCTTATAGTTTAGAAGGATATAATTTTTTTTTATAAAATTTAAAACAAAAAAAGAAAAAAAAATTAATAGCGATTAATAATTTGAACACATGTATTTAAAACAAATTATATTTAGATCAATAATATCATGACACACATGATTATTGATCTCATTCTAATTGTATTAATATATTTTGAATAAGAATGTAAATTTGAAAATTTATTTTATAATTTAATAAAAGATGCAAAATTTAAGGAATGAATATTCATCTCATTCCAATTATAGTTACATAATTTAAGTAAGAATCCAAATTTGAAATTTTCTTTTATGAATATAAAATTAATTTATAGACCAATCGTATTGTAACACATATTAACAAAAAATTAAACAAAATGAAAAAAAAAAAGAATTACAACTTTCAACCTTAACGAAATGACAATATTTTGCAACTATAATAGTGTATAGATATATAGATAAATCATGGAATGTTTTAAAACTTATATATTATGGGATAAATTATTATAATTTTAAATTTAAATTAATAGAATGTTTTCCATATTTAGTACTTCTCAAATTTGAATTTTGAAATGGATAGGTATACGTTCTATTTTTTTATTTTATATATTTGATATACTTTCCATTTGAAAGTCATATATAGCGATCCCGGTTTTCTCTCATTTGGTTGTTATATTCCGGACTTAGGTTCCTTGATGTTGGTTGTTGTATGTACCTTGTTTCCATCTTTCAATTCCTTATATTTGAGTTTTAAGATGTATTGGGCAGGTTTGTAACAGGTTGGTTGTTGTAACGCCCTCAAAATAATACATAAAACCCCACATTCTTGACAAGCATTGATATAAAAGAAATAAACACTTTTCGATTCTTCAGAGTAGTCCTTACAAATGTATTACATGTTGACAACAAAAGTAAATGCCCAACGGCTTACAACTTTCCAAGTCAACACTTGGTTACACAAAAGAGAGTACTAACTCACATCATATTAAGCCCTTGGCCTGAATTTACATGTAATACCACAAAAGATAACAAAATAACAAAAAGAGTCTTCAACTCCTAAGACCTTCCAAGCTATGTCCTTGGAGGTGGCATATCATCTGGACCTGAAAATGATGTCCCATATAGGGTGAGCCACAGCCCAGTAGAGATATACTAAACCAAATATAAGCAATGACTAAAACAGGTAGCATTTGATAGATGGTTAACACTCATAAACCAATTATATCACAATACAGTTCCATGACACTTGTGTCCATGTTACATTCCATTTTCCTTCACTTATCAATTCATTTCATAAATGTGGCTCAGAACCTAGCCAGATAATCTAATAACAACTCATATTAAACACTTCTTACTTCACAATAGATACACATAATTGCTGTATCAATCTTAAACAAACACTTCCATACTTCATATATGATATACAAATTTGCTATATCAATACTTCAATAGATACACATATTTGCTGTATTAATGGAGTACATCCTCTATCTCCTCCTAAACAATGTCCGGTTTAGGAGTCCATCACCTATCTTCCCCTAAACTGTGGAGTACATCCCCTATCTCCTCCCACACAACACAATGTATATAAACACGTATCATATACAAGGTTAATCAATACATAAGTTTGATGTATTACATCAACGGTCATATTTGATGACATACTCAATGTGATTAGTTTCGGTTTGCCCTAATCAACATGCAGTATCTACAACAATCAAGACTATCCTCTACCGATAGCCCAAAGTAGATATTTCTAAACAGAACATAAATGCATTAAATAGATATAATATCAACATTCTCATAGGTGAGTGATAAATTAATCCATCCACACCATTTAATCCCAAAATTTTCCAATTTCATTATTCCCAACTCAATTTCTCATTTCCCAAAATTAATTATACAAATTAATTTATCATAATAATTAGGGCATTTTCCCTATTTCACAAATCAACCCTAAGGTTTTGTTTCACCAATGTAACAACATTAATTCCATTTTCAACAACTCACAAACACATAGGCTTCAATAATTTGAAAACCCCTCTTTCTTAAATTACATAACCAGCCCTAACTTTTTCAAAATTACCCAATAACCCCAACATATCAAAATGTCAAAATTTAAAGACAAAGCTCATAAGATGGAGTAGGATATCCCTACCTTGAAATTAGAAGCTCAAAGAAAAAGATGGCCAAAAACCAAAGTGCTCCAAATCTGAGATTTTTCAGATTAAAAGCAAGCCCTCGCGACCCTCTATCTTTCTTAAAAAGGACTAAGGGTAGATACACACTAGAGGTAGATGAAACCCTAGAGAGAGAGTAAGTGTAGAGAGAGGAGCAGCCGGATCTAGGGTTTACACAAAAGAGAAGATGAAAAAGTGAAGTGTAATCCCGCTACTGTCTGCTGATATAACACAGGCTCGCTCGAGCGAATGATTGGTCGCTCAAGCGACCAGACACAAAGAATTCTCGCTCGAGCGTAGAAAGCCTCGCTCGAGCCAAGAATACGAAGCTTCATGTTTGCAACCTAGAAGCACACTCGAGCGACAAAATGCTCGCTCAAGCGAAGAAACTCAAAGCATACACCTTGCTCGCTCGAGCCAAGGAACATAGCTCTCAGGCCCAGAATCAGATGCAGATGCAAGCTCGAGCGAAGGACTTCTCACTCGAGCCACCAGACACAAAACTTAACTCTTGCTCGAGCGGACAAACCTTGGCTCGAGCGAAGGATCTAAAACAAAGATCTCGCTCGAGCGACAAAGTCCTCGCTCGAGCGAAGACACCAAAATCTGGGCAGCAACCATTTGCTTCCAATCACACCCAACCTGTAATAAGCCTGCCTAACACATCATATAACTCATAAATAAGGAATTAAAGGATAACAACAAGATATAACAACAGCCAACACTATGGAACACAAGTCCGGAACACTGTACATAAAGGGGCAAAGCCCGGGATCGCTATAGTTGTGATTGGGAACAAATGGTTGCTGCCCAGATTTTTGTGTCGTCGCTCGAGTGAGACTTTTGTCGCTCGAGCGAGTTCTGTGTTTTAGTTCCTTCACTCGAGCGAGAGTTGGGTGATGTGTCTGGTGGCTCGAGTGAGAAGTCTTGCACTCGAGCTTGCGTCTGCGTCTGGTTCTGGACCTAAGAGTTGCATTTCTTGGCTCGAGCGAGCTTTCCTTCGCTCGAGCGAGCGAGCTGTATGTTTTGGGTTTCTTCGCTCGAGCGAGCTTTTCTTCGCTCGAACGTGCTTCTGGATTGCAGACCTGAAGCTTCGAATTGTTGGCTCGAGCGAGGTTTTTTACGCTCGAGCAAGGTTTCTTTGTGTCTGGTCGCTCGAGCGACCACTCCTTCGCTCGAGCGAGCCTCATATATTTCAGTTCGCAGCAGCTTTTTTTTTTTCACTTTTTCTCCATCTCTTTTGGTTCAAACCCTAGATCCGGCTCTCTCTCTACACATACTTTCTCTCTAGGGTTTCATCTACTTTTAGAGTGTTTCTACCCTAATCTCTTTGTAAGAAAGATAGGGGTCGCGAGGGCTTCATATTAATCTGAAAGGTTGTAGATTTGGAGCACTTTGGGTTTTCTTCATCTTCTCCATTTGGTCTCTTCATTTCGAGGTAGGGATAACCTACTCTAATCTATGAGTCTTGACATAAATTTTATTCATTTTGATTAGTTGGTGTTGTTTGGTAATTTTGGAAAAGTTAAGGTTTGATTTGTAATTTATAAAAGAGGGGTTCTTCATATTTGAGTCAAACATGTGTTAAAGACTTGAAATTTGGTGTTGTTTATGAATTATGAGTGAAATATGAGCCTTCGGGGCAATCTTGTGAATAAGGGAAAAATGTCCTAATTACGTTAAATAATTAATTTGAATAATTAATTTTGGGAAATGTGAAATTAAGTTGAGGATAATGAAATTGGAAAATTGTGGGAGTAAATGGTGTAGTTGGATAATTTAATCACTCACCTATGAAAATGTTGATATTTTATCTGTTGATAAATTTATTATCTGTTTAGAGATAACTGCTTTGGGCTATCAGTGGAGGATAGTCTTGATTGTTGTAGACACTATATCTTGATTAGGGAAAATTGAAACTAATCAAACGTGTTATGCCATTGAATATGACAGTTGGAATAACACAGTAAATATGTGTATTGATTGATCATTGTATATGATAACTGTTTAACTACATTGTACATGCATATTGTTTGGGAGAAGATAGGGGATGTACTCCATGGTTTGAGGGGAGATAGGGGATGGACTCTCAAACCTGTTTGGGAGGAGATAGGGGATAGATTATATTAATACAGCAAATATGTGTATTAAATTGAAGTATTAATATAGCAAATATGTGTATTAATTGAAGTGTGAAAGTGTTTTAATATGAGTTGTAGACTCATTTGAATTGTGGATAAAGAAAGTGTTTTAATATGGGATGTAGTCTCATTTAATTGTTTGGCCAAGTTCTGAGCCATGTTTATGAATTGATTTGGATAAGTAAAGGAAAGTGGAATGAAACATGGACATAATTGTCATGGAACTGTATTGTGATATAAGTTGGTTTATAAGTGCTAGCCATCTATCAAATGCTAATATTTTAGTTATTTCTCATACTTGGTTTAGTATATCTCTACTGGGCATTGGCTCACCCTATATGGGACATCATTTTCAGGTTCAGGAGATATGCCAGCTCCAAGGACGTAGCTTGGGAGGCTTAGAGGCTTGAAGATCTTTTTGTTGTTTTCTTTTTGTATTACATGTTAATCAAGCCAAGGGCTTATTTTGTATAAAGAGTTAGAACTCTTCTTTTGTTGAACCCGAGTGTTGACCCCAAGTGTTGACTTGGAAAGTTGTAAGCCCATAGGACATTTACTTTTGTTGTTAACATGTAATACTTCTGTAATGAATACTCTGATAAATAGAAATATGCTTTATTCTCTTATGTCTATGTATGTCAAGCATGTGAGTTTATATGTATTATTTTGAGGGCGTTACATCATAAATCAAGAGATATAAATTAATTATTATTATTATTATTTATATTTCTTAAATGAGAGTTATAGAGGATTTTTTTAATTATTTAAAATGAAAAAATTAGAAATTTTAGTTTGACATATTGATGCTTCCACAAGACTTGTGTTAGAAACCTCATTTTACTTATATAATATATAAATAGATAGATAGATAGATTTAATAAGAATTTATATTTGTTTTAGATATTTTTTTAATATACAAATTATTTTTTTAAAGATTTTTTTATAAAAATAATTTAACAATCCCATTACTAACATAATGTATGAGAGAAGTTGACCAGGGTGTAGGAGTAGGTATGGGAGAAGTTAATAAATGTTGAGTTTTTTTTTTTAAATAAAAAATTTAGAAAATTAAAATTGAGATATTGGAACTCCCACAAGGTTTAGAACCCCCTTTTCCTAATATAGGAGACTTTTGGGAACACACCAAAAAAGCCAGTTTTTTGGCTTTTTAGTTTTTTTAGCCAAAAAAGTCAGTTTTTTTACTCAAAACAATCCAATTTTTTGTCAAAAAAGTCATCAAAAAAGTCAAAAAGCCACATTTTTACCAACTTCCCAAAACACCACATAATATATATATATATACACTAGCAGTAACTTGTGCTATGCACGGGACTTTATAAATTAAAAAAATTATTATTATAAATATGTGAAGTAATTTAATATTTTTTCTTGTGGTATTCATGAAACTTATAAGTTAATTTTTATACTTATAACTTTTTAAATTATTAGTTTAAAAAAATAAAAAATATATATATAGTGCAATTTTGATAATTTGTAATAAATAAATAAATAAGTTAAACTTAATTAAATGAGGTTACTTAAGTTATGATATATCTCTTCTTGTTATAAAAATATACAAATTTAAAAGTTATAATTAAGGCCTTGTTTGTCATAACCTAAAAAAGTCAAAAAGCCACTATTATATTTAAGTTACATTATCTTATTTAAGTCATATCATATCTCTATCACATCACTTCAAACCAAACTCATACCGAACTCATATTTCATAAAAAGTTAAAAAGTACACTTATTTAGATCATCTCAAACCACCCCTAAGACAAATATACAATGTTATTATTAAATGTGAAGTGAAGTGATATTTAACAATAATTGATATAATGTTTCTATTATTAATCCAATAATTTAAGTTACATTTCTTTTGATTTTAATTTCATAATTAAAAATACAATATGAATATAGTACGCACACTAATTTCTAGCCTTTAAGAATAAGAAGGTTTTAGAATATTTACAACATTTCATAATTTTCTTTTAATTTTATTTATCTAATTTGATTTTAAATTTGAATAAATAATAAAAATTAGATATGAATTACTTTAACTTTTTCATTCAATCTTTATCAATTTTTAAAAGAACTTTCATTCTTATCTCATTTTTTTTTCTTTTTATCAATTTTGATTAAAAAAAAAATAATTCCCAACGCTTCATCTTTTTAAATTTGTATCAAATTATAATTCGATAAAAAAATATCAAGGGTTCAAGATTCTCTTAATTGGAATTATAGTGAAATAACATCTTGAAATAGTGAAAGTTTGAGTATGTGATTGGTTGAAATGTATAATTTGATTAATTCTCTTCTCATATTTGTATAAAAATTGACACTTATGACTACATCATTATAAGTCGGATTATGAAAAAAAAATTTGAGGTGTCAAACATTTTTCATTTGTAAATATCCTACCTATTAAAAAAATAAATAAATAGAAGAAAAAGGAAAAAAATGTGTAATTTTTTTTTATATGTGTTTATTAATTTTGTTTTGTGGATGTAAACAACTGATATTTCAATTTAAACAATTAAAAAGTATAAAAAAAAATAGATTGGTTTTTTTGGAGATAAAAGAAGCTATCTAACTCCTCTATATACTATTTTAATATGAATTATTTTAATTACATAAACAAATAGAAATTATATTTCGAGATTATTCCTATTATGCTATTATATAGCAGTAACAAATTAATATATATATATATATATATATGAAAAATTATACTAATTTTTCATTTTCAATTAATTGAATTATGATTAATAAACTAACAAATAGCAGTAATGGTATAATAGGATAAAAAGAGGATAAAAATAAAAAACGCAATGATATTTAAAAGTTTTAAATTTATCTAGTTATACAAAAATATAATGTTGTAGTACAATTGTAGCACTTGAGCCCTTTAAAGCTTTTGGTAAATGTATTTGAACCCTTTATTTTATTTTGGGAATCTTCGATGTTGTTGTACCTTAGTTTTGGAGGTGTACAAATTGATTTAAACTTGTTGGGATTGCTCGTTTGCGCTGAAAAGTTGTTTGAAAACTTGAAAATCATGTTTTAGGGTTGACACCGGTCTTGGTGGTGTCAACACCTTCTCTTTTGTTTGCCACAAGGATCGACACCAAAACTGAGAAGGGTCGACCCTTGTTCTGAATTTGTTCACTGCATTTTGGTGTCGACACCGGTCTTGGTGGTGTCGACACCTTCTCTTTTTATTGGCCGCAAGGGTCGACACTATAGCGATCCCGATTTTCCTTTCCTTTGATTATTACATTCCGGACTTGGTTCCGTGGTTATGTTGTTGTCCTATTCTCATTTACAACCTTTACTTTTAGTATTTCAGTCTTGGGTTGTGTTGGGCAGGTTTGAAACAGGTTGGTTGTGTTTAGAAACATAGAGTTCATGCTCAGATTTTGGCCTTCACGCTCGAGCGGGGCTTTTGACGCTCGAGCAGGCCCTTCGTTTTTGCTTCTCCACTCGAGCAGGAGTTTTGACGCTCGAGCGTGGTTTTTCATCTCTCAGCATTTTTGCTCTACAGGTCGTCGTACGCTCGAGCGGGAATTTTGACGCTCGAGCGGGCCCTTTGATTTTGTTCCTCTGCTCGAGCGGGGAGTCTGACGCTCGAGCGGGGACCATGGTCTACAAAACTTCTGGAAGTGTGCAATCGACGCTCGAGCGGCACTTTTCACGCTCGAGCGTGAGTCTGTGTCTGACGCTCGAGCGGGGAGTTCCACGCTCGAGCGGGGTGAGTTTTATATCAATCAGTGAGACAGCTTTTTGGACCATTTTTCTTTGACTCTTTCTCTCTCTTACTTTCCCAAACCCAAAATTGAGAGCTCCTCACTCTAGACTTCACCTTCTCTCTAGGGATTGATCTACTTATAGTGTGATTCTACCCTAACCTCTTTGTAAGAAAGATAGAGGGTGGCTTAGCCTTCCTTTTAATCTGAAAATTTGTGAATTTGGAGCACTTTGAGTTTTCATCATCTTCTCCGTTGAGCTCCGAAATTTGAGGTAGGGATAACTACTCATTTTTATGGTCTTTGACATAAATCATCGGTCATTTTAATGAAATGTCGAATTTGGGTAATTTTGGGTGTTAGGGTTTCAAAATGAATAAAGTGGGGTTTGGTTATTTTGACTCATAATGTGTATCTTGGGTCTTATAATGATGATGTTGTTGTTGTTGAGGATATATGGGACCTTTGGGTCATTGTAGAGAAAAAGGGGGAGAAAGCCCTAATTTTTGTTATGAATTAATTTATATAATTAATTTGGGAATGTTACGGAATTATGAAATTGAGTTGGGAATAATGAAATTGGCTCATTATGAGGTAGAATGGTGGAGTTGGATTCATTAATCACTCACCTTTGAAATTGTTGATAATCTACCTGTTGGTGCATTTATTATCTGTTTAGAAATAACTGTTTTAAGCTATCGGTGGAGGATAGTCTTGATTGTTGTAGACACTGCATGATGATTAGGTGAATTAAAACTAATCAAGTTGAGTATTTGAATACATGGGTGCCGAATCCCGCGGATGAAATTTTCGTAAAATGGCCATTCGAAAATAATTACACATGGGTGCCGAATCCCGTGGACGCAATTTCTATAAAATGGCAATCCGAAGACATCTATACATCGGTGCCGAGTCCTGCGGATGGAATTTTCGTAAAATGGCCATGAGAAAATAATTACACATGGGTGCCGAATCCCGCGGACGCAATTTCTGAGAATTGGTAGTTTGAAGTATTCTTGGCTTGAGATGTAGTCTCGCTTAAGTTGTTTGGCCAGGTTCTGAGCCATGTTTATAAGTTGAGTTTTGTTAAGTGAAGGATTATGGAACTGGATTGTACTGTATGTTGGTTCATATGAGTTAAACATTTATCAAGTGCTAATGTTTTAGTTATTGCTCATATTATGTTTAGCATATCAAGTGCTAAGATTTTTCTAGGCCAGCTTCACCGTTGACTAAGTCGGCGCACTTCATTCCTATGCGCGTGAAGGATTCGGTAGATCATCTTGCCGACTTGTATATTCGGGACGTAGTGAGGTTGCACGGAGTCCCAGTGTCGATCGTCTCAGATAGAGATCCACATTTTATTGCTAGGTTGTGGCAGAGTTTGCAGAGTGCCTTGGGCACTAGATTGACCTTTAGCACAGCTTATCATCCTCAGACTGACGGATAGTCCGAGCATACTATTCAGATCCTTGAGGATATGCTTCGAGGCTGTGTCCTTGACTTTAGTGGGTCGTGGGAGAGGCACTTGCCCTTGGTGGAGTTTGCCTACAACAACAGTTTTTAGTTGAGTATCGGTATGGCACCGTTTGAGGCCTTGTATGGCCGACCGTGTAGGTCTCCAGTTTGTTGGGCCGAGGTGGGTGATGCACCTTTTTTGGGCCCGGAGTTGGTGAGGGAAATGACGGAGAAAGTTGAGCTTATCCGTAAGAGGCTTGTTACAGCCCAGAGTCGCCAAAAGAATTATGCCGACCGTAGGAGGAGACCTTTGGCATTTGAGGCTGGTGATCATGTTTTTCTGAAAATATCACCTAGGCGGGGATTGATGAGATTTGGAAAGAGTGGGAAGTTGTCCCCTCGGTTTATAGGCCCTTTCGAGATCCTTGAGAGGATTGGTGAGGTTGCCTATCGTTTAGCTTTGCCGCCGCAGTTGTCTGGGGTGCATGACGTGTTCATGTCAGTATGCTTCGGAAGTACGAGCCGGATCCATCGCATGTATTGGATTGGACCGACTTAGAGGTAGATGAGGATACCTCGTATGAGGAGAGATCGGTTCGGGTCTTGGATAGGCGGGAGCAAGTCTTACGAGGTAAGACCATTCCCTTGGTAAAGGTTTTGTGGAAACATCACGGAGTGGAAGAAGCCACTTGGGAACGTGAGTTGGAGGTCCGTGAAAAATATCCGGATATGTTTGTTGATGTGTAATCATGTATCAGTAATTTGGTAATGTTGATGAACTTTGAGAGCATGGAATATGTCTTAAGTTATAAAACATTATATATGTTTTGATTTATGGAAGTATTTTGGAACTTGCCTTGAAATGGAAGTCTATTTTAACATGGCATATGTTAATTCTATTTTAGAAATGCAATTATAATATTGGCATTGAATATGTTTTGTAATGCATGTTGGAGATTATATTGTGATTTGCCTCTTAAAAAGAGATGGGATGATCGGTAATGGGTCAGGTTGTGGAATGTTGGTTGGTAATGTTATTGAGAATTGAGGAAAACTTGTTTTTGAAAACTTGTACTTAATTTCGAGGACGAAATTCCTTAAGGGGGGGAGGTTATAGCGATTTTGGTTTTCCTTTCCTTTGATTATTACATTCCGGACTTGGTTCTGTGGTTATGTTGTTGTCTTATTTTCATTTGCATCATTTAGTTTTGTATTTGAGTCTTGGGTTGTGTTGGGTAGGTTTGAAACATGTTGGTTGTGTTTAGAAACCTAGAGTTCATGCCCAGATTTTGGCCTTCACGCTCGAGCGGGGCTTTTGACGCTCAAGCGGGCCCTTCGTTTTTGCTTCTCTGCTCGAGCGGGAGTTTTGATGCTCAAGCGTGGTTTTTCATCTCTCAGCATTTTTGCTCTGCAAGTCGTCGTACGCTCGAGCAGGGACCATGGTCTGCAAAACTTCTGGAAGTGTGCAATCGACGCTCGAGCGGCGCTTTTCACGCTCGAGCATGAGTCTGTGTTTGACGCTCGAGCGGGGAGTTCCACACTCGAGCCGGGTGAGTTTTATATCAATCCGTGAGACAGCTTTTTGGACCATTTTTCTTTGACTCTTTCTCTCTTTTACTTTCCCAAACCCAAAATTGAGAGCTCCTCACTCTAGACTTCACCTTCTCTCTAGGGATTGATCTATTTATAGTGTGATTCTACCCTAACCTCTTTGTAAGAAGGATAGAGGGTGGCTTGGGCTTCCTTTTAATCTGAAAATTTGTGGATTTGGAGGACTTTGAGTTTTCATCATCTTCTCCGTTGAGCTCCGAAATTTGAGGTAGGGATAACTACTCATTTTTATGGTCTTTGACATAAACTATTGGTCATTTTGATAAAATGTCGAATTTGGGTAATTTTGGGTGTTAGGGTTTCAAAATGAATAATGTGGGGTTTGGTTATTTTGACTCATAATGTGTATCTTGGGTCTTATAATGATGATGTTGTTGTTGTTGAGGATATATGGGACCTTTGGGTCATTATACAGAAAAAGGGGGAGAAAGCCCTAATTTTTGTTATGAATTAATTTATATAATTAATTTGGGAATGTTATGGAATTATGAAATTGAGTTGGGAATAATGAAATTGGCTCATTATGAGGCAGAATGATGGAGTTGGATTCATTAATAACTCGCCTTTGAAATTGTTGATAATCTACCTATTGGTGCATTTATTATCTGTTTAGAAATAACTGCTTTGGGTTATCGATGGAGGATAGTCTCGATTGTTGTAGACACTGCATGATGATTAGGTGAATTAAAACTAATCAAGTTGAGTATTTGAATACATGGGTGCCAAATCCCGCGGATGAAATTTTCGTAAAATGGCCATTCGAAAATAATTACACATGGGTACCGAATCCCGCGGACACAATTTCCGTAAAATGGCAATTCAAAAATATCTATACATGAGTGCCGAATCCCGTGGACGCAATTTCCGTAAAATGGAAATCCGAAGACATCTATACATGGGTGCCGAGTCCTGCGGATGAAATTTCCGTAAAATGGTCATGAGAAAATAATTACACATGGGTGCCGAATCCCGCGGACGCAATTTCTGTGAATTGGTAGTTTGAAGTATTGTTGGCTTGAGATGTAGTCTCGCTTAAGTTGTTTGGCCAGGTTCTGAGCCATGTTTATAAGTTGAGTTTTGTTAAGTGAAGGATTATGGAACTGGATTGTACTGTATGTTGGTTCATATGAGTTAAACATTTATCAAGTGCTAATGTTTTAGTTATTGCTCATATTATGTTTAGCATATCTCTACTGGGCGTTGGCTCACCCTATATGGGACATCATTTTCAGGTACAGGTGTTATGCCACCTCAAAGGACGTAGTTTGGGAGGCTTGAGGCTGTCAAATTCCTTTTTGTCGTTTTTGTTGTATTACATGTATATCAAGCCAAGGGCTTATTTTGTGTAGAGTTAGTACTCTCCTTTTTGTAACCAAGTGTTGACTTGGAAAGTTGTAAGCCTATAGGGCATTTACTTTTATTGTCAACATGTAATACCTTTTGTAAGAATACTCTGATGATTGTAATATGAAATCTCTTCTATTTATCGTGAATGTATGTTATGATGGGTTTATTTTTGAGGGCGTTACAGACACCAATATGAGGAAGGGTCGACCCTTGTTCTGAAATTACCCACTGCATTTTGGTGTTGACACCAGCCTAGGGAAGGGTCGACACCTGCAGTGCAGTCACACTTAGTGTTCCAGATTTCTTCTTGGGTGTCGACACCTGTGTTGTGAAGGGTCGACCCCTGCGACTTTTTTCCAGATTTTTCTCACGGTTTGGACCTACTTTTTAGGGATATTTTGACTAGATATTTTGAGTTGACTTTGGAGCTTATATCTATTTTTGACCTAGTACTATATAAAGGCCCTCACTTGACCTTTTCTCTCACTTTTTCTTCCATTTCCTCCCTCTAAACCGTGAAACACCTTCTCTCTCTCTCAAAAGGCACTTTTCACTCATAGATTCTTAGATCTACTTGCTTGAAGGCCTCTACTCACCTTGCTCCTTTGAGATAAAGTGTAGAGCTTGTCGAGAGTTTCATTTTGATCGGAACAAAGCTTGGTTTCTCCTCCATCGACTTTTGGGTTTTTCTTCCTTCTTTCCCTTCTAAACTTGAGGTATGGATATTCTACTCTCTTATATGGGTTTTAACATAGATATTGTCATCTTGTACAGATGGTGTGACTTGAGAAGGTTTTTGGTAAATTTTTGGTTAGTTCCTATGTATATAAAAGAGGGGTTTCCTATTTGAGTCCTTTATGGGCATGAGAGGTCTTGAATATTTTAAGGCTTGAGAGGAATTGATGAAATTTGGTCTTTGGTATAATATTTGATAAAGGGGGAGATTTGCCCTAATTTGATTAAATAAATTATTTTGTATAAATAACGAGATTGGTTCGGAAATTTTGGAATTGAATGAATATGTGATTAAATGCTGTGGTTGGATTTATGAATTACTCACCTTTGAAAACGTTGATAAATTATCTATTGTTAGATTTATTTATCTGTTTAGAAATATCTACTTTGGGCTATCGGTGGAGGATAGCCATGATAGTTGTAGAAATTGCATGATGATTAGGTAAATTGAAACTAATCGATTGGTTTATGTCATTGAATATGACGGTTGGATTTACACGTTGAATATGTGCTTTAATTGATCATTGTATATGACAAGCTGTTTAAATACATTGCATATGTATTTTGTTTGGGAGAAGAAAGGGGATGTACTCCACGGTTTGGGAGGAGATAGGGGATGTACTCCACTGTTTGGGAGGAGATAGGGGATGGACTCCATTGATAACTAAGTTGACCGGAGTGTCCAGAGTAAAAGTCCCGAAACCTTGATTACATTTGAATGACGTTAATGATTGAAGTATTAATAATATGATGAGTTGTAGTCTCATTTTGAAGTGTTAATGACTGAAGTGTTAATACTATGAGTTGAGATCTCATTATGATTTGATTGGGATAAATAAATGGAAATGGATTGAAACATGGTTGTAAGTGTTGATTGGTCTTGGAAGAGATGTACGTTGTTTTATAAGTGTTAACCATTTATCAAATGCTAATATTTTAGTTAATTCTCATATTATGTTTAGCGTATCTCTACTGAGTTTTGGCTCACCCTATATGGGACATCATTTTCAGGTACAAGTGATATGCTGCCTCCAAGGATGTAGCTTGGGAGGTTTAGAAGCTGAAGGCTTATTTTTGTAGTTATATTTTGTATTACATGTAATTCAAGCCAAGAGCTTAATATGTTAAGAGTTAGAACTCTCTTTTGTTGAAACCAAGTGTTGACTTGGAAAGTTGTAAGCCCGTAGGACATTTACTTTTGTTGTTAATATGTAATACTTTCTGTAATGGATACTCTGGTAAATGAATACATGTTTATTTCTCCTATGTCTATGGATGTCATGAATGATTGGTTTATATGTATTATTTTGAGGGCATTACAACAATTTTGAATTCCCTATAATTTTTCACATTTTCTATAAAATAAAATGGCAAGAAAAAATAAAAAAGTCGATACCCAGTATTTTACTTCAATTTTACGGTTTTCATTGAAAAAAATAAAATCTGATCAAAATCATTGGCACATAATCGGCATAAATACTTTGATTGCAATCATCATCACCAATAATTCTTTTCTACTATATAAACCTATAAACAAACACATAAATCTCACTAAAACCGAAACCGAAACCAAAACCAAACCAAACCAACAATAGAGAAAGATAATCACATAGGAAAAAAAAATTTTAAAAAAAAATAAATTTTTGGAGTGGTAGGATATTGGCCCCCAACAACTTAAACCTCGCCCCGCCTAATCTGGCAGCTCCTCCTCCAGTGCCCACGAAGTCTAGAAGCTGAGATGACTAATCAAATTATTTTTTAAATAAAACTTGAAAATTGATTAATTTGTCTTATTAAGTGATTTAAAATTTTGATAGATATACATAAAAAAAATAGATAATTATAATTCAAATTTAGATATAGTTATATCTTTTTGAGATCTATATCTAAATTCTTATCTTCTTTATTTTCGAGTGGTTAATATTTGTTTTTTTTTTCTCTTCAATTTATTTGTTTTTAATTTAATTTAATTCTTATCTTATTTATTATTATTTAGGTAAGTTATGATGTGAGTTAGATATGTGATAGACATGTGAGTTTTATTGATTTAAAGTATGCTGGTGTGAGATATTTTCAAATTAAATTTGTTTAGATAGACTTTAAAGATTTTTAAAATTTAAAATTGGATATTGAGAGATGAAAAAGAGATTTTAACTACATAAATAAAAATCATATTTGTTAATTTTATTTGTTTGTATATCTGATTTTTAATTTTTAATTTTTTTGGTTATGCAATAATATAATATATAAGATATAGATAGATACCCACAATTCTCATGAAAATTATTATCTGATTTTTTGAGGGAGAGAAAAGGAATGTAAGTTTTAATATTTTCTTTTGGAAATCAATTAGAGAAATTAGAATGGAGAGATTATGAAATATTTTTGTTATCTTTCCATTTCAAATCTATAAATTATGGGATAATTGTTATTTTCAAAATAATCTATATCTATCTATATCTATATCTATCTATATATATCTATCTACACTATATATTAAGCAAAATGGAGTTTTTAACTCACAGGCCTTGTGAGAGCTCCAATATCATAATCCTAATTTTCTAATTTTTTGATTTAACAAAAAAAAAAAAACCCTCAGCATTTATTGTTTCTTCCAACTCAACCTCAACATTTATTAACTTCTCCCAACCCACAATCCCTTTTGACTTCTCTTATAATTACTGCAGCACCCTTTTTAATTTCTCTGATACACTATGGTTACGCACAAAAATAAAGAAGATAAGAATTTAGCTATAGATCTCAAAAAAATATAACATCTAAATTTGAATTATGATTTAGTAATATAATTATATATATTTTTTATATATATCTATCAAAATTTTAACTCACTTAATGTGACAAATTAATCAATTTTCTAAAATTATTAATTTTTTAATTTACAAAATAGATTAAAAAAATATTAACTGATTTCTTTATTTAATAACAAAAATATTTCATAATCTCTCCGTCCTAATCTCTCTCACCAATTTTAAAAAACAAAAATTTAAAACTTACATTTGTTTTCTCTTCCCAAAAAATCAAATAATATTTTTTATTAAAGTTATAGATATCTATTTATATTATGATTTAGTAATATAATTATGTATTTTTTTTATATATATCTATCAAAATTTTAAATCACTTAATGTGACAAATTAATTAATTTTCTAAAATTATTAATTTTTTAATTTGCAAAATAGATTAAAAAAATATTAACTGATTTATTTGTTTAATAACAAAAATATTTTATAATCTCTCCCTCCTAATCTCTCTCACCAATTTCAAAAAAAAAAAAAATTAAAACTTACATTCGTTTTCTCTTCCCAAAAAATTAGATAACATTTTTTTATTAAAGTTATAGATATCTATTTACATCTTATATATTATATTATAAAATTAAAAAAAAAACTTTAAAGCTTATCTAATAATTATAATAATATATTTTTTTTTAATTTATAAAGTTCCGTGCATAACACGGGTTACCACTATCTATATATTTATATATATATATATATATATCTATACTATCTATATCTATACTTACTATATATTAAGTAAAATGAGGTTTTTAACCTCAAGTCTTGTGAGAGTTTCAATCTCCCAATCTAAATTTCTTAATTTGTTGATTTAAAAAAAAAAATCTTAGCATTTATTAACTTCTCCCAACTCCCAAGTTTTACCCTCATAGTAATACTTTAATGCATTAAGAATAAGCATAAAAAAAATTCTTTAAAATCTAACACATATAAATTCCTTGAAAAGTCTCAACACATATGATTATTATCCCTCATAATAATACTTTAATGCATTAAGAACAAGCGTAAAAAAAATTTCTTAAAAAGTCCAACACATATGATTATTATCAAAATATTAAACTTTAATATAATATAATTAAAAAAAACATTTAATTCTTTGAAAAATCCAACACATATGATTATTATCAAAATATTAAATTTTAATATAATATAAAAAAGAAAAAAAAGAAAACATTTAAAAAAAATATTTAAAAATCACAATTCACATATATAGATAATTGTAAACACAATCCGTGCATAGCACGGGTGATATGCTAGTATCTATACTATATATTAAGCAAAATGGGGTTTTTAACACCAAGTCTTGTTGGAGCTCCAATCTCCCAATCTAAATTTTCTGATTTTTTGATTTAAAAAAAAAAATCTTAACATTTATTAACTTCTCCCAACTCCCAAGTCTTACCATCATAATAACACTTTAATGCATTAAGAACAAGCATAAAAAAAATTCTTTGAAATCCAACACATATGAATTCCTTGAAAAGTCCGAACACATATGATTATTATCCCACATAATAACATTTGAATGCATTAAGAACAAGCATAAAAAAAAATTTCTTAAAAAATCCAACACATCTATATCTATACTATATATTAAGCAAAAGGGGGTTTCTAACCCCCAAGGCCTATGAGAGCTCCAATATGCTAATCCTAATTTTCTAATTTTTTATTTTTTAAAAAAAAAAATTAACCTCAGCATTTATTAACTTCTCTCAACCCACAAGACTTTTTGATTTCTCTCATAATTACTGCAGTACCTTTTCCAAAACAAATAATTTGTATATTAAAAAAAATTTAAAACAAATATAAATATCTATATCTATATCTATATCTATCTATTTATTTATATCTATCTCTAACCCACAAGTTTTGTGGGAGTTCCAATATCTGAACCTTAATTTCTTAATTTTTTTGATTTTTTTTGAAAAAAAAAACTTAACGCTTATTAAATTCTTCCAAGTCTTTTTAACTTCTCCAATTTACACACTCTTTTTAACTTTTTACATACCTATTACAAACAGTGAGTTTTCTTTTTGTTTTTTCCTGCTTGACTTCTCACTTCTACACTTTCAACTTTAGTGACCACGTATGCAAACAGTAAGTCTTCTTTTTATTTTCTCCTTCTTGACTTTTCCTTTTGTTTATTGTTTTAATATTGTAGTTAGATAGCACATAAAAATATTTGTGATTTGTCTAGCGAATAAAAAATTATAATTTGATTTTTTAATATGATTGAAGTTAGATAAATATAAACCCTCACAAAGAGGAAAATGTGATTATAATTAGTTGAATGATTCTTTTTTTTTAATGTGATTGTAGTTAGTTTAATAGTTCTTTTTTTTCATTTATTTATTTTATTATGGGAAAAATGTGATGTGATTGTAGCTTGTTCAATGACTCTTTTTTTTAATATGATTGTTGTAGTTAGTTCAATGGTTTTTTTTTAATATTATTTAATCTTTTTATTTACTATTTTAATTTTATTTTTAATATGATTGAAGTTAAATAAACATAAACACTCACAAAGAAAAAAATGTGATTGTAATGTGATGTGATTGTAGTTTGTTCAATGGCTCTTTTTTTTAATATGATTGTTGTAGTTAGTTCAATAATTTTTTTTAATGTTATTTAATCTTTTTATTTACTATTTTAATTTTATTTTTAATATGATTGAAGTTAGATAAACTTAAACACTCACAAAGAAAAAAATGTGATTATAGTTAGTTCAATGGTTCTTTTTTTTAATGTGATTGTAGTTAGTCAATAGTTCTTTTTTATTTATTTATTTATTTTTATTATGAAAAAAATGTGATGTGATTGTAGTTTGTTCAATGATTTTTTTTAATGTGATTTAATCTTTTGTTTACTGTTTTAATGGTTTTTCTTTACAATTATTTATGAAAAAAATATGATTGTAGTTAGATAGCATAAAAAAAATTGTGATTTGATATGATTTTTTTTCTGATTTGATTTTTAAAGAACCTATTATTGATAATGATTAGATTGTGTAATGCCCTCAAAATAAATCCATAAATCATGCATTCATTACATCCATAAACTTAAGAGAGTAAGACATAATGCCATTCGTCAAAGTATTCTTACAAAAAATATTACATGTTGACAATAAAAGTAAATGCCCTATAGGCTTATAACTTTCCAAGTCAACACTTGGGTTCAACAAAAGTAGAGTTCTAACTCTTTACACAAAATAAGCCCATGGCTTGATATACATGTAAAATACAAAAGAGACAACAAAAAGAGCTATCAGCCTCAAGCCTCCCAAGCTACTTCCTTGGAGGTGGCATATCACCTGAACCTGAAAATGATGTCTCATATAGGGTAAGCCAACGCCCAGTAGAGATATGCTAAACATAATATGAGCAATAACTAAAACATTAGCATTTGATAAATGTTTAACCAATATAAACCAACATACAGCGCGACCCAATTTCATAACAGGTATGTTCATGTCTCATACCATTTTTCCTTTACTTAACAATTTCGATTTATAAACATGGCTCAGAACTTGGCCAAACAATTCCCAAGAGGCTACGGCTCATGTAAAAACCTTTCCAATATCAACAATTTAAATGAGATCATAACTCATAATAAAACACTTCCATAATTCACAATTCACATGAGATAACAACTCATATTAAACACTTCCATACTTCACAAATGATACACAGATTTGCTGTATCAATGGAGTCCATCCCCTATCTCCTCCCAACCGTTGAGTACATCCCCTATCTCCTCCCACATAAAACAATGTATATTGTGATCTACGGTACAGTGCTATTTAGACTAGGGACAACTTTCCAGTTGCTAGAATCCGGGGTTGTACATCTCAGTCATAGATTTTACGCGTGTCCAGTTCTGATCCATAGCGAAAATGGTTTTGAAAAGTTTTAATAAAAGTTGATTTTGCTCAAATTAATCTTTTTACAACTTAGACCATTTTTGGACCAAACGGAAAATTTTCAGTACCCACAACCTTCAATTACTTTGATTTCAATACAGAGTTCTCCTACTCTTGAATGTAAATTGAAGTTGTTTTTATTACATTCATAAGGAAAACTTGAAAGTTCTGATTAAAGAAAATAAATTCAGGGCATAGTCAGGTGTTCCTACGCCGCCTCCCAGAGCTTGTAGAAGCCTCAGATGCCAAAGTGGGCCCTACCTATGCCTCTTCATTGAACCAATCTACACACTCATCAGAGAGAGTGCAGTTGAAAGTGAGAGCGGAGGCCAGAGGCTCTCTCGTCCTCCATGCTACGGCATACCGAGCTAGCTGTGCGCCTTAGACCGAAATGTAGCAGGGTACTCTATCCCCTCCTCCGGACAAGTCTGATCATGACCAAATTGGCGTCGGATCCGGAACGAAAAGTAAAAGACATAGTGTGTCAAGCCAATCAACTAAATCCCGGGCTGGCGAGTCATGCTGTAACTCATTGCTGGTAAATTAAGCCAGGGGCCGCGCCAAACAATGTCGAGAGCAGACAAATTGCACATCACAAATTGCACATCCAGTTGTACCACCATCCCTCATCCGGGGCATTAACTAAACGTCGTCGGAAGAAATAGCTGCGAGCTGAATATGCCGGGCATGAGTCCACCACTCTCAATTTGTCCATCAACCATACCTGAGGAGGGATAAAAAATGAGAGATTAAAGAATAGAGAGGTGTACGTTGAGAGAAAACGTGAGAAAAAGGGTTTTAACAGAAAAACTGAGCCTGAGGGCCGAGTGATGTGAGCAATTTATTTGAGATAGGGTAGGAAACATTACCTGCAGTAGTAGTGGACTCCCCGCAAATCTAGTCGTCTCCCGGTGATGAAAAGCATCCAAGCCCATCATTGTCTCGGCTAGCGTCATGGCGATGCAGCTCTTGCCCTCTCTTAAGCCCTCGGCGACCTCAATCAAATGAGTGCTAAACCCACCGGAGCCTGGGGCAAGTAAGAAATGAGACAGCATGCACAAGCAAAGCGCATGTCGCCGATAACCCTGCCAATGATGATCACCCCGTTCGCCGGCATCAGAAAACCGACAAACCAAGCTCGGAATGTCCACCTTTCTGTCGTGAATCAATGACCGAGCGTCATGCAAAGTAAGGCCGCACATCCGTCCTAAGGCTTGGATGTGGCCAAACCAGAGCTGAGGCAAGATTTATTCATCGCGCTCGGATTCCATTAAAGCTTGGAAATGCTCGAAAGTAGGACACATCTCTTGTCCACCAAAGCTAAATACGTGTGTCACCGAATTCCAAAACCTTGCCGCGGCATGAAGGAACGGAAAACGCAGCGGGGTGCGACTCAATATGAATAGTGCATTTATGCCGAAACCCCCAAAATTCAGCTTTTCCGAGCCATCCAAGTTGGCAATCCAATTTGTGAGATTTTGGACAAGAAATGCTTCCATTTGGTGCAAAATTGAGCTGAAATGAAGAGAATCTTGATGCTAGAACTCATATAGAAGATAAGGCAGTGAGTGGAGGATAAATGTCGATGTTTCGGAGAGTCTGCCACCGATTGTCGGCACCTTCCTATTGATGGCCGGCAGGCTTTCCCCTGTGGCCGACAGCCTCTCCCTCATGCTCACTGACCTTCTTGGTGAAAGTCCAGTTGTTTGTGTAGACACCCCATTTTTGACCGTCCTCAAGACTTAGACGTCACCATTGGAACACTTGGTGATTATCTATGTTTGTGTTCGTTTGGAGTTTCCGGAAGTCTCGGCTACGCGCCTTGCCTCAGGATCTCCGAACTCGACCGTTTAGTGTCTGGTTTTGCACCAAACACTTGTGTTTTGCCTTGGAAGGGCAGGGAATGCCTTGAGATGCATCCTCACACACCACCGGCTATGGCCAGAGGCCACCGGCTAGTTTTTGCTGCCACTGGCAATGTATATTGCCGGTCGGCACTATTTTTTGCCAAAATGGCATCTTTGGCCGGCCGACTACTGTGCATTTGCTTTTGCAGATATTTTAAGACAACTGTCTTGCTTTTGGCTCCCCTTCATTGGAGGGATCACCCTCTTTAGAAGCTTGTCTTGTAAGCTTTACAAGACAAAAGCCTCTATAAAGAGAGGTCTTCTCTCTAGTTGCAAGGGGTTAGACATTTTAGACATTTAGGGAGAGAGAACACAGAGAGAAGCTCTGGTTTTAGGGTTAGGGTTAGATACACACTCTATCTCTCTTTTACTCTCTTTGTGTTCTAGGTGTTTTAGTCCATACTATTGCACACAAACACCTAGTGTTTCACCTTCCTTTGGCTCCTGAGGTTCTAAGGGGATGATTTTGGTGTTTTGGTGTTGGATTCAAGCCAAGGAGGGCCATTGGAGCATCATTTGTGAAGGTGGTCTACAAGGGTGAGAAACTTCCCTTTTATTCCCCATTTTTCCATTACATTTTTACCTGTCTTAAAATCGTTTTTGAGCTTAGTGTATAATACAAAAAAGTTCTATTTTTTAGTCCTCTTGATTTTTTTATTAAGAGTGTTTTTTGGTTTGGAGGTGTTTGACCCCTCTTAGGCCTTGAAAGGCCCCATTTTGAGCCATTTTGAGCAAGTTTCGAGACTTTGGTGTTTGGGCCTCTTCACCACTGAAATCTTGAGGGATTTCAGTGGTGGAGATAGTGCCTTAAAGTCTCCAAAAGGGGAGGGCCACCCCCTCTCCTTGTTGTCCTTGAAATGGACCCCTTTTGGCCTCTTGAGAGAGCATCATGTTAGAGTGTGTATTGATCATATCTTGGCTGTTTTCCATGCTTATTATGCCATGATATAACCTTGTTGTGTGTTGGTTTTGGTACACCATGCATGCTTAGCATACCTACCATGTAATGCCATGTTATTGCCTTAGTATGCCTTAGGTTGTTAGCCTTTGTTCGAGCATGTTTTAGGTCTAGTTTTGTGAAGCTTGTGTGCTTATTTTGCCATGTCTTAGGTCTGTCGATAGTTGTTCGGGTCGGATTTGGCATGCTTAGTATAGCCCCTTTGTATTTTGGCTTGTTGGCCTCAAGTGTGTGAGTATATAGCATGCATTACTTGCTTCATTCTAATGATTTGACATCATTTATAGCATAATTTCAGACCTTATAGTATGCTTGTATGCTTGCCTTGGACATCTCTTTAATGCTTTGAAAGCTTGTGTAGCATGTTCCATGTTTTGGCCATTGTGCATGCCTTTGATTTTGAGCCGCTTAGATGCCATCTAGGGGGTCCCCTTTGCATGGTCTAGGTCTGCCTTGAACCTATTTTAAGTCCTCTTAGCCTTATGAGGCTTGGTTGGCTTGGTCATGGTTCAAGCCCCCTTGACTTGCTTCAAACACTTGGGCCATTTGTTGCATATTTGGCTTGACTTGTTGCGTGGTTTGACACCATTCTAACATGATTTTCAATGCTTATGTTGCATGCTATATGTCCATGATTACCTCCTTTCAAATGTGTTTGAGAGTTGTCCACTTTGTGCCTAAGTATTGGCCTTTGATCATGTGTATGTGTGCATCTGTATTTGGTCCCTTATTATAGCACTTTGGCCATTGTTTTAGGCCTATTTAGAGTTTCCTAAATCATGTATAAGTCCGCCTTTTCATAAGTTTGCATTGCCTCATGTTTGCTTGTATGCTTGCATAAGTGTCTTGCCATGCCATGTTGCATCCTTAGCTTGCATGCCTAGGTTGCAATGCATCTTGCATGCATGCCTTGTTCCTTGACTTGGTGATAGGAATTGGGCCTTGGTTTGTTTGTTTGGTTTGCATTTCATTTGACATGAAAGTTGCACAATTGGTTCTTTGGGCCATCATGCATGGAAATGCGTGATTGGTGGTCCGAGAATCGAGACACATGCCCCTTTGAGTCACAGACATGATAGGGAGCATGATTGGTGCATACATTATTTGAATTGTATTGCCATGCAAGTTCTGTCCTCTGTTGCTGTGAGTTGCAGGTTCTGCAGGCATTCTTTGCCGACCGGCAGTGTACATTGCCGACCGGCAATTATTCTTCTGCCGATAGCTTCATTTTGTGCCGGTGACCACATACCACTGCCGGTGGCAATTCTACTCAGCCGGTGGTGAACCCCAGTATCCAGAGAAGCATCATTGAGACTTTGGCAGTCTTCAGAGGGGCAGAGCAGGGAAAACAGAGGCAGACTATGCATGGCGGTGCACTTCCGAGCAAGACCCGAGCACGCACTGCATCTGGCCCTCCCCCTGAGGCGGTTTACTGTTTTTCTTAGATTAGTTAATTTGTTAATTAATTAGGCAATTTGTAATATTTAATTAGCTTGCGTAGTTAATTAATTTGTACTATTTATTTGGTCCCTCCGGGCGAGGGCAAATCTGTAATAAGTGTGCGTGAGTGTGTGTATGTCTTCCAACCTCACGTCTTTCTTCCCTTTTATTTACCTGCTTATGATGGTAGATTAGGGCACGTTTAAATTAGCATACCTCATGTAATGCATGCGTGCATTCATCCATTTGTTCTACATGCACCGGACTCGGCGCATCATTCTAACCACATCTATATTTCAAATTCCAAACTGAATACATGTTGGTTGTGCATTTTCACATGCCATGTTTAGGTTAGCCGAGCCTATCTAATTGCATCCCGTATGTGCTGCATTAGTCAATTCAACATGAACTAGGACACGCATGTTTGCTAACTAGTTTATTGTTTTGGCACGGAGTACAATGTAAGTATTTATGTTTTAGCATCTCGCATGCGTGTGAATACTATCATGACAGTATGCTTACCATGTGGCTAGATGCTTATATGAGATAAACTGTTTGGATGCCTGCGGGTGAAGGTTGGATTGCTTGAGTTGGAAAAACTAGTTGAAATCCGTGTTTTAGCCTACTCGCGAGTAGCAAATTCCAAAGCACTTTTCAAAATAAACGGATATGCAATGCTTGTTTCCAAATTAGGCAATCTAGTCTATACTTGTTTGCTGTGTGCATAACATAGTAATTCTAGACTAATAAATGGAATAAGAACACATAAAGTTTTCAAAAATGGATATCACAGTTAGTAGAGGCCGATCTTTAGATCGGGCGAGAGGGGGTGCTCATAGCTGACCTTCCTCAATCGTACCCTAGCTCCCGAGCCGAGACAACTCTGGTGATGACGGACATGTGGCCTTCGGCACCGAGTCAAGGTTTCCTAAATTCCCCATAAAAAATATGTAGGTGGCGACTCTGTATCTGGCAAAGCAGTCCATGTTTGGCACTTCTTTTCAAAAATCTGTTTCTCAAAACGATTTGCCAGATTTGGACTCTTTGGTTCAGATTAAGAACCGCAAACAAAGATCAAGTCCGAACTAGCGCGGGGTCCCTCGCGGACGTGTTACAGTTTCTAGCGACTCTGCTGGGGAAATTAGAGGGCTTGACTCGAACTCGTGATATCCCATTTTGACTTCATTTATGTGTCTATTTGCATTGCATTTGCATTGGTGCGCCTAGGAACACAGTGTTTGCCATCTGCCATTCCTGAACGGTTTGCCGGAGGCTTGTCTTGTCAAGGCATGACCATGAGGCTGACCGGTTATGGGCTCTGACAGTATGGGAACACAAACCCCGGTTTTACCGGGGCACGTTCTTCGACCATTCGACCTAGTGCATATTCGGATCCATAGTGACCATTCCAAATTAAGGCAGGTTGCTTACCCGATGTTAGGTTGTTTGAAAACTGCTGCATGCATAGTGAAACCCTAGCTCCTGACAAAATAGGACAGGGAAACCCTACCCCAACATAGGGGTGTTTTGGTTCTCTTTACTTGCTATGTGCTTTTAGAATGTATTTCTACAGGGAAAGTATATATCAGTTTGCAAGTTTGAATATCAGATCTGAGGACACCAGTATCAGTGTCAGTTATGAGAATCAGTTATCTGCGGGTATCGGGTCCAGTTTTTGGGACAGTGATTTCTGGGAACAGTGATCAGCAATAGAGTACAGTTGTTCAGCTACACCAGTGTTTGATCTGTTTGGGCTGAAATGCTGTTTGTTTCTCCTTTCAGTTCAGAGTGTCCAGAGAATTGATACAGAATAGCTAGTGCTCTCCCTCGCCGAGGCAGGGCTTATGATGACGCAGAATTCAGAAGAAATCGTAGTTATGACGGCTGCATTGGAGCAAGGGATCACTCTGCAAGGTGAGGCCAACACTGATGTGTCACATCCACCTAGGTCGCCTGTTGTGCACCCGGTTTGGGCCCCCCTGCTATACCAGGCTCGCGAGCCTACTACATTTGAGCTAATGGGGATGATAGGTGATCTCCAGAGGTCTGTGGCGGATATCGCCTATGGAATGTCAGCTTCACCTCCAGCCGCACCGTATGTCGGAAATTTTGTACCCCAGGAGCCCCCGCTGTTGGGGCGAATTGTGATTGAACTTAGCCAACCGGAGATGGCCTTCAACTATGGCAATGACATATCAACATTAACTCAAACCCTCGATCAGGCTGAGGCTAGAGGAAAAGACAAAATGAAGGCAGATGCCGATCCCATTGAACAACTGCTGTGGGCAGTCGAGGCTTTGAAAGCCGGGGGGATGAACAAGCAACAGATATCCGTAGTTGTGGCAAAAACTGTGGAGGATGCTTTCCCCACTCCACCTGAGGGTAGTTCAAGCCAGTCAGAAAATCGGGATAGGCCCTGTCATGCCAGAACAGTTCCTCCTGTTCCCGCCCCTGCACCCGGGAAAGATCAGAAAGCTAAGGTGGCGCTGCCGACCCTTTCGCTTGTGCAGCTAGTAAGAGCGCTCAGACCCCAAAGTACCTGCCCCGGGGGCGCAGGACCTTTCATGCTCTCTATATGCCTTTGTCCAAGGCACTTCAGATCCTTGCTGAGAGGGGACACCTTAAACCCTTGGAGCCTCGGCCCCTCCCGAAGAATCTCCCCGCTACGCATGATGCTGCTCAGTACTGCGCGTACCACCAGCAAACAGGCCATGCAACCGATAATTGCTTCCGCCTCCGTCATGAGGTGTAGGATTTGATTGACAACGAGGTTATCCTCCCGCCTACCTCAGCCAAGTCCGTTACTACCCAGTTATTGGATTTTGAGGACACAGATACTGCAAGTATGTAATCAGAAAGTGAACCACCTGCGGGCGGCATCTAGATGTATTTTGAATGTGGCGTCTGGCACGCATTTTTGAGTGGCTATGAATGCTAGCTTTGTAAATCCTGGCTTGGGTATTGAGTCAGTCTTTTGTTTTGAGTCTGTCTCTTTGTCTTGAGTCAATATTTTTGCTTAAGGGTCTGTCTTGTTGTAGCGAGTCAGTCCCCTTTGTATAGAATACCAGGTGATTCTGGGGTTGTTGTCCCGAACACCGTTTTGTCTGGTAATCACCTGTTTTTGTTTTTGAGTCTGTTTCTGCCAAGGGGCCAGTTGCACCAACAAATCTGAATGAAACAGTTGTTGCTATCACACTTTCATGCTTGCTTTCAGTATAAGTGCCAGAGGATTTGAATGGACTGACAGTACATCTCGCCTGCTCTCCTGCGCGCCAAACTCATTGCATTGACCTAAGTTTTTCAAAAAACCCTTTTGAACACTGCGGTGATAAAAACGAAGAGGAACGAATTCCTCGGGATTTGCAAAATTTTGATCATTTTGAGAGAAAGAGAGGAATGCTAAGCCCTTAACGAATGAAATCATGCTTGTCAGCGTGAGTACTGGGAAGGACCCTGGCTTGATCCAGATTGGTTCCACACTGTCTTCGGCGCGAGCAATTTGTCGCTTTCTTAAAAACTTTCAAAAACAAATGTTTTACGCGGCCCTGTGAAGACCTGTGTGGGATCGCTCTTGAGATTGTGCAGCCTAGGATCGCTCTTAGCCTCAAGATTCGACCTGTTGTCTTGAACCTCGAACTCATTCGAAACATTCAACAGTCAACCGTCAGAGGAGGCCCGTGCGGCCAGTTTTGAAGCAGCCCTCGAGCAAGAGGCACCGAAGGCGAGTCAAACAGAGTAGATCTCACCAGAAGAAGCTCGTAGAACAACCATGATGGATTCTTCCGCAAATCATTGCAACAACCGTTCTCTTAGACACAGAGAGGCTTTAACTTCAAAAACCATTTGGCATGGACTTGTTACACTTTTACCCTTTGAGAGGCTCGCTGGGCCGAAAACCCGGAAGGGCGACCCAGGCAAAAGTTAGAGCAAGAGAAGAATACAGAAAAGAAAAAAAAAGAAAAATACAAAAATACAAAAAGAAGAGAGGCAGAAGAGAAAAGAAAAGAAAAGAAAAAAAAGAAATGAACAAAAAAAGAAGGAAAAGAAAAGCTCGCAAGGTCGAAAACCCGCGTCGGGCACCTTGGCAAAAGTTAGAGCCTGAAAAGTGAAGGTTAAAATACCTGAGTGTACCTTAACCGGAACTACGTAAGGCTTGATTCCCATGTTTGGGATACGTAGGCAACTTCATCATGAAGTCCAGCCCCCAACGCTTTCATAGTGTCTCAGTCCATGCAATGGTTTCGATTTCATCCCAAAGTCCAGTCACCAACGCCTCCAAGGTGACTGTGTCCATATATTTGTTGTGACCATCTTCGTCATCTCTGTGTCCAAGAGTTCGACCACCACCAAGGAAGACCGTTTGCGGACTGCTGCGGCATCATCCAAACAAGGGGCAACTTTCCGTTGCCACGAGCCGTCACCCAAACTAGGGGAAACTTTCCGTTGCCTTCTACCCCCTTCAAGCCAGGGGCAATTTTCCATTACCTCCGATCCGAGGTTGCGCATCTCAAGGAGTAAGTTCCATGCTCGTTGAGCATTGACTGTTTGAAAAATAGTTTTTGAAAATTTTTACTGAGGTTGACTATTTTCTCGAAAACTATTCCATTTTTCAAAACTGGACCGTTTTCATGGACCCAAAAGGGAAAATTTTCAGTGCTTACAGCCTGACTTGCATGCTTTTCAAATCAAAAATCGAACAAGTACGTTAATCCAACTCTCATTTTGATCAAAATTGTTTTAGTAGAAAACCAAAACGAAAAGAATGGTTAAAATGATGAACTAGGGGCACAGTTGAGCCAGGCGTTCTGTCTCCCCCCCCCCGTCGTCAACGTACTTGCCAGAAGAGCACTCTACCCGCCAGAAGAAATAGCTGTGAGCTAACAGCATTGGGCATGAACCCGCAACTTCCTATTCATTCATTGATCACCTTGGGGAGGGACAGAAAATGAGAGAGCAAAGAATAGAGAGGTGTAAGTTGAGAGAAAAGTAAGAAAAAGGGTTTTGAGAGAAAAAAAAAACCGAGCCTGAGGGCCGAGCGATGTGAGAATCACAAATTAGAAAGGGTGGGAAACAATACCCAGAGAAACTGACTCCTCATGATCAGAGATCCCCCGTCTTCATTGACGCGTCTGTGTGTCGTGTCTTTTTGATTTGACGGTCTCGTCTTTTGTTTTTAGTCTTTCCCGAGCGTGTCTCGTTATGTTTAGGTCGTGTACCTATATTTGAGTCCTCCCCGCTGTGTTCAGTTGTAGGCTCGATACCTCGGTTGAAAAACCCTCATTCGATTTCAAAAATCGTTTATACTCAGAATGCTGTGCCATTCTCTATATTTGAGTATGCTTCAACTCCAACCGGTTCCGCCTTCGAGCTCCGTCTTGTCAGATTGGGCCGTTCACTCAGGATTTGCTGTGTGCAGAATGAACCGAATGCTGTGCTATGGGCTGTATGCAGACTAATCCCCAACAGAGTAAGGGCTGTGTGTCTATAATCAGGCAGTGGGCTGCTTGAGCTATTTTGCTGTTGGCTGTTTAGTTATCTGATTACCACCATGCAAGTGTTCAACATTCAAACAACAAATCATATTCCATTTACATTGAAGTGTAACATGATGGGATGCGATGCAATACATGAGATATGTAAATGTAACACTTTTTAAGCAAAAAATTTGTTCATTTCATAATCTTTTTTAAGTACAAAGTTTTGAGGAAAACAAAATCTGCCTGCGGAAGTACAAAGCATCCTAACTACCAACAAAAAGGAAAAGTACAAGAAAGAAGAAAAACAACAAAAATCTATGTCAAGCGACTCCAAGGGCCATCAGTCTGTCCTGGTCCTCTTCCTGGACGAGGGTCCAGGAGCATCATCAGCATCGTCGTCAGAGCCCGAGCTAGAACCGCCTCCGGTCTCCTCCTCCGATGACTCGGACTCCGCCTCTGACTCCTCGTCATCATCATCATCCGGGACTAGAGCTCGCGAGCTACTCCCGACATGAGTGCGCCCCGCCTTGGTGCGGGGGAATACTTGGCCCTCCTCATCTCTCCCTCGGGCAGGAACGGAAGGTCCAGCTGAAGCACCTCCTACCCCGGGAATCTGGAAGGGAGGCTGAAAAAGTACATAAAAGGAAAATGCATCAGTATACCGTGAACAGTTTTTCAGCACAGAATGCAGTGTATGAGTACAGTGTGTGAACGCCGTGAACAGTTTATCAGTGTAGGATGCAGTGTATGAGTACAGTGTATGAACGCCGTGAGCAGTTTATCAGTGCAGAATGCAGTGTATGAGTACAGTGTATGAATGCCGTGAGCAGTTTATCAGTGCAGAGTACAGTGCAGAATGCAGTGTATGCAGTGTATCAAACGCTGTAAGATCAGTGTATCAGGTGTTGTGCCGTGCATCAGATTATGTGAAGCAGTGTATGAATGGTTTGAGGCTAGTGTCAGAAGAACATACCGGAATGCTGTAGAGGGCCAGGAGATCAAAGGTCCGCTGGAGCATCCCCATCATGGAGGCATTCATCTCCAATGACTGCCGGGTGTACGCAGAAGAAGCCTGCAAAAATATCAGATGCATCAATATTATGTGGAATATCAAATAAACTAAAATGAAATGACTGTACAAAAATGCAGTAATACATACCGGAGGCAAGTCGGGGACACCGATAAACTCGTGATCAGCCGGCGGAGGGGCGAAGGGGATCTGATAGGTCGCCCCACCCTGCCCCTGGAAAGTCAGTACAGCAGGCAGGGCGGGCCAGCCAGCCCCCCGTCCTCCCTAAACTCCGCCCCTGCCACGGACTCGGGCCCTCCTCGAAGCTCCCGCTCCAACTCCTGCTCCTGCCCCAGCCGCTGGCGCCACGGGCCTAGCTCCCTCCGCTCGACGGTCGCCGCTCAGAGGCCGCATAAGGTACGTCTGCACGTACTCTCTGTAATCGCCAATGCCTCTGAAGCAGGTCTCCTCTCAGCCGATAGTGAAATCGTCCATCTGCTCGGTGGTGAGCCTCTCGGTCTCCCTCATATCCTCGGGAGGGTGAGCCGGGACTATTTGCTCCGGTAATCCTAGGGTCTGGCGTAAGAAACGCTCACCCAGGTACCAAGCCCGACAGACCGGGCCCTCCAACAAGATCCGAAAACGCGAGGTCTCATCGGCACCGGCAAACCGATCCCGCGTCACGGCTGGCAAAGGAGCCCAAGGCTGCCAGGTGATCTGAAAATGCAATACAGTTTGTTATCTACTGTTATTGAAATATGCAGTGGAAAGGCGAAGCTTAAATGAACTGCAAGTAAAACATACCTCCGCGGGGGTGATGGTATCAAAGAAGCGGCGGAAGAAGCTGAATGTCTCTCGCGGCCTCCGGGTTCATCTCCCGTCAAAGCGGCGCAAAAAGGAGACGACCAGAGGGGTCTCTGTGACTGGTACGGGAGCGAGCCTAGGAAAGTAGGCGTAAACCCACAACTGCAAGGTAAATACCAGTGCATTTATCAGATAAAGCAGAATACAGAATAAAGCAAAAATGGCAGAGCTGTGTGTTGTGCAGTGTATTGTGTACAGTGTACAGTGTAAGCAGTGTACAGTCAGTGTAAAGCAGAATGTATGTGTGTGCCGTGTGTACAATATACAACAAGTATAAAGCAGACTACAGTGTGTGCGGTGTACAGAGTACAGAAAATATAAGGCAGAAATGAAAAGCGGAGAAGAAATGTACCTCCCAAGCCCGCCAATAGCCTCCGAGCAACTGGCCGCTGCCGCGGGAAGCTGAGCTCATGTATCCATAGAGGGTGGCCAGAGCGGCGCCACCCCAATCATAATGCAGGATGTCTCGGACGTCCACCAGTGCGCTGAGAAGGCAGAGAGGCACGGTGTTCGCCCGGTCGGCGAAGATGGTCGTCCCGAACAAGAACATGAGGAAGCCGCGAGCGTACCTATCCACGGCCTCTGGGGTCATCGGGGCTGCGTCAACAAGGGTAGGCGAGACCCGGAACTGCACCTCAAACCAGGAGTATCAGACAAAGCCGGGACAAGCGAGAGGTGGCGCCTCACCGAGTAGATGGACCAGAGCGGCAGTCCACTCGTCCATGTCAATATCAAAGGGAATCGGATCACCCCCTACCCCGATGCCTGTGTGCATCAAGAAATCGTAAGGGGTCATCGTCATATCCCCTGCCGCAGAAAAATGAAATGAATCGGTGGTGTCCCACCACCTCTCCACCAGAGCGGCGAGTAGAGGTCTGCACATAGTGAGTCGCGAGAGCCCTCTGCAGAAGGCGCCGAAACCCGCTTGGTCCACTATGCGACGGACCGCATCAGGAAGCTCGGCGTACCACTCTCGAGCGCCGGTGTTCCCATACCCACGAATGGTATGGGAATCTCCCTGTAAACAGAAAACAACAATTGCGAGGCAATTTTCAAAATGCAGTTCTAAGAAGCATGCAGATGTGGCATGCGTGCAAGTTTGACAGGCTTAAATAAATACCGGGTGCCGGTGTGCTTACAGTGAACTACAACGTGGGATGCGTCAGCGTGTTTGGGTGGTTCAGTACAGTATAGCATGCGTGCAAGTTTAACAGATTCAAGCAAATACCGGGTGCCGGTGTGCTTACAGTGAACTACAACGTGGGATGCGTCAGCGTGTTTGGGTGGTTCAGTACAGTATAGCATGCGTGCAAGTTTAACAGATTCAAGCAAATACCGGGTGTCGGTGTGCTTACAGTGAACTACAACGTGTGATGCGTCAGCGTGTTCAGATGGTTCAGTATAGTATTGCATGTGTGCATACGTTCAAACTCAAGCAGATGTCGGGTGCCGGTGTTTGCAGTGGAATACGGTGTGCGCCGTGTGTTTGGGTGATTCAGGGCTAGTGCAGTGTGTGTGCACATGTGAGTCTCAAACAGATAATCAGTTGCAAGTGCATTTGCAATCGACTACAGTATACAGGGTATCTGGGCTAAAGCAATTAAAGAGTACAACTAGCAGTTGACAATTTTGTATCCTATATTGCAGAAAGTAAAGCAGAGAAAAGAGAGTTACCTCGGAAGTGTCGAAGGACAAGTGGGAGGTAGGCTCACGCAGTAGTAGCTCAGGCCGCGCGTACCTCTCGAAACTCCTGAACTGACGCAGTCCGTCTGGGGGCAGAACGTGGATCGCCGGCCGGTAGGTCGCCGGGTCGAATGGGCGCTCGCTCAAGGGTAGGAGCTCAACCCCGGGATTCATCTCGTGATCCAGGGGAGTCCCGCCGCGTGGGATGTCATCCGCCATATCAAAAATGATGAGAAAATAGCCGGAGGAAGGAAAACCAGGCTAGAATACGAAGAGTCAACCGAAAAGTCAACTCCCGAGAAGGTCAAAAATGGCCGGAAAGGCCGGGATGTGGAAATGGTACGGAAATCAAGAGGAAAGCGAGGGGAACAAACCCCAAAAAGGTGGGAATGGCAAACGATGCACCGAAACAAAGTTTTGTTCAGTTGAAAATGTCCGAAACGCGATGGAAATCGCGAATCCGACGATGAAACGGGCGTAGAACGCGAAGAAACGAAGGAAAAAGGAAAGGAAAACGCTCTAGAGAGAGAGAGAGTGGGTTTTCGGCGGTGAAGGAAGTAAGGAATAGGGTTTAGGAACCTTATTTTATAACACCCGTGGTGAATTGTCGAAACTGCCCCGACTCAGGAATTGTTTGCCTGTCGGCAACATTTTGTGCCGGCCGGCAGAATATTGTGCCGATTGTATTCTTTTTCAGCCGATGGACAGCCGATGGCCTCCTCTTCCGGCCGGTGGTGTTTCCACAACCTTGTTTAGGCCATATGAGCAGTTTCTGGTCTTCATAGCTCAAGAAAGTGCAAGAAAGTGCATCTCCGACGCTCAACCGGCCTCCGTTTTGACCTCGGGTCGTGTCTTCTGTGCGTGGCACTCGAATTCGTGCAAGGTGTATCCTTTTTGTATCCTTTTAAATTCAGAAGTTGCCCCACATGCATCGCATCTTCATCGCACTGTCTTGTGCATTTCAAAATCAATCGCGTTGTTTAGCGCATCGCACTGTTTTGTGCATTTCAAATCAATCGCACTGTTTTGTGCATTTCAAATCAATCGCACTGTTTTGTGCATTTCAAAATCACTTGCTCTGTTTCGCGCATCGCACTGTTTTGTGCATCGCAAATCAATCGCGTTGTTTAGCGCATCGCACTGTCTTGTGCATTTCAAAATCACTCGCGCTATTTTGCGCACCGCATCGCACTATTTTGTGCACCGCATCGCACTATTTTGTGCACCTTACTTGCATCTTGCATGTATCCTATCGCGTTATCTTGCGCACCTTACTTGTACTTGTTAGTACATTGCATTGTTTTGAATATAAACCGGCTTCGCGTAGCGTATAAGTCCAATTTTCAAAATTTTGCATTCCGTGTGGCATGCGTGTCACACTTGTATTATTTTTGCATCTTATGAGGCATGCGTGTCTCATTTGTTTCATTTTACATTCCGTGTGGCATGCGTGTCACACTTGTATCATTTTTGTATCTTATGAGGCATGCGTGTCTCATTTGTTTCATTTTGCATTCCGTGTGGCATGCGTGTCACACTTGTATCATTTTGCATCTTATGAGGCACGCGTGTCTCATTTGTATCATCTTGCATCATGCTTCATTTGCATCGGTATGCGTGTCACATTTTCGCTGGTATGTGTGTCGTCATTAGCATTAGCATGCGTGCCTCATTCGTGCATTGTCATGCATATTGCGTCGGTCTGGCGAGACCTTAAACACGTACGGTCTAGGAGACCTTAAATCCTTGGGAGGTGCGAAACCTCCGGTGCATTGATGTGCACAGTTTTTCGTGGCGTATAAGTCCAATTGTATCAGTTTACATTCCATGTGGCATGCGTGCCTCATTCTTGCATTGTCATGCATGTTGCTACGTGGTCTGGCGAGACCTTAAACACGCACGGTCTAGGAGACCTTAAATCCTTGGGAGGTGCAAAACCTTCGGCACATTGATGTGTGCAGTTCGGTTGCATTGTCATTGCTAACGATATTGTACCTGTTAAGTTTGTTTTCTTTGCAGGCACGATATTATATGTACGGTTCATTTAAGGCTGGCGCAACCAGACGAACCGCACAGGTATACGCCATGGTCTGGCGAGACCTTAAACACGCACGGTCTAGGAGACCTTAAATCCTTGGAAGGTGCGAAACCTTCGATGCATTTCTCGTGCAATATCCACGGTCTAAGAGACCCTAAATCCTCTGAAGGTGCAATTCCTTTGGTGTTTGTCGTGCCCGAATGACTTTCGGTGGTCTGGTAAAGCCACCTGCCTATGTTTGCGATGAGTTCCTAGAAGACCAACTGGGACGGTGGAAATTAGAGTTCGAACGGCTTATGCCTAGAACGCAAAGGTTCGGGAGTTCCGAGACTAAAGTCTGGTTTAAATACCCAGGGGTGTATTCTCGGCTTGAAATCTGTATGGAAGCCCCATAGATTGAGGCAGCATGTCGGCGCTTCAGTTCTGGATACTGAACCAACCTAGTATATCGCCCTGTTGGTAAGATAGGGAAAGTTGCAATCATAGTTGTTGCATCATAGTGCATTGTCATGCATTTCTATTGTAGCTTGCATGCATCCATTGCATTTTCCCCAGTAGATCGCATCATACTGCATTGTCATGCATTTTGTAAATATCCATTCCATTGCATATTTGTAAATATTGCATTGTCGCTTACGTGCATTCATTGCATCACCTTCCATCTATGGCTTGCGTCTTTCCAGGTTGAGCTTGGTCTGGTATGTGCCCATACTTCTCGTGTCGAAACATAGTTCAGTGGACCGTTCTATGTTAGCCGCGGCCTGTTTGTGTACATGCCTTTCTTAGGCAAGATTTGGTTTGACCCGCGTGCCATATCCATTGCATTGTAGATTGCGTGCATCCACCGCATCACCTTCCATCTATGGCTTGCGCCTTTCCATGTTGAGCTTGGTCTGGTATGTGCCCTTAGTTTTCACGTTAAAGCACAGTTCTGCATGTGTACGCGCCTATTCCACGCTGGTATGTTGGTTTGAGGGTTGCGGCACCTTTTCTGTGTTAGACATGGCTTGTACGTGTACATGCCTTTCCTAGGCAAGATTTGGTTTGGCCTGCGTGCCATATCCATTGTAAATATCCATTTCCATTGCATTATAGATCACATGCATTCACTGCATCACCTTCCATCTATGGCTTGCGCCTTGCCATGTTGAGCTTGGTCTGGTATGTGCCCATACTTCTCGTGTCGAAGCATAGTTCAGTAGACCGTTCTATGCTAGATGTGGCTTGTATGTGTACATGCCTTACCTAGGCAAGATTTGGTTTGGCCCGCGTGCCATATCCATTGCCATCTCCCCAGCATATTTATATATATATTGCATTGTAGTGTAATTTTTGCATCCGGCATTAGGATCATTGTCCTTTCTCCAGCGGGTTGTTTCCCCACTTATGTCAATCCTCCCCAATACTTGTTCTTGTGTCTGTCTACGATGCTCATAGTTCAGTTGACCGTTCTATGGTAGACAGACTTGTTACCTCCATCAATCTATTTGACATAGGTGTGGTTTCGAACCACTCGTGATTGAATCGTGATTCAATTGCTTTGCATATAGTTTGCATTGTTTCAATTGCATTGCATCTTCGTTTGCATTATTTATACATTATTTTGTATATATTGCATATCATTTTGCATGCATTCTTGCATTGTCATGCATGTTGCTAACAATATTGTATCTATTAAGTTTGTTTTCTTTTCAGGCACGATATTGTATGTACGGTTCATTTGAGGCTGGTGCAACCAGACGAGCCGCACAGGTATTGTATCCTCCGAGTGAGACGTATTGAGAATTGCATAATTCTCTTACATCCCTTCTGCATTGTAGTGTAGTTCGGTGTATGCTAGCTTAAAATTGTCGCATGTGTGCTTCGTTACAGCTTTCTTTGCATGATCATAAGTTATGTTCGGCTCTGTGCATTGTCTTGCATTTTGCCCCTGCCTTCGGGCGCATATCTTGTTTGTCTTGCATGTTTGTCTGAGTCTTCGGCCTTGTCAAAAATGGGTCGTCTCTGGGCTTTGACAATCACTCCCGTCATTGTTATGACTTTCGAGTTCTGTCAAAGAGGGGCAACTGTAGACACCCCATTTTTTACCGTTCTCAAGACTTGGACGTCACCATTGGAACACTTGGTGATTATCCATGTTTGTGTTCGTTTGGAGTTCTCGGAAGTCTCGGCTACGCGCCTTGCCTCAGGATCTCCGAACTCGACCGTTTAGTGTCTGGTTTTGCACCAAACACTTGTGTTTTGCCTTGGAAGGGCAGGGAATGCCTTGAGATGCATCCCCACACACCACCGGCTGGTTTTTGCTGCCACCGGCAATGTATATTGCCGGTCGGCACTATTTAGTGCCGGCGGCACTATTTTTTCCCAAAATGGCATCTTTGGCCGGCCGACTACTGTGCATCTGCTTTTGCAGATATTTTAAGACAGCTGTCTTGCTTTTGGCTCCCCTCCATACACGTGTATGGAGGGATCTCCCTCTTTAGAAGCTTGTCTTGTAAGCTTTACAAGACAAAAGCCTCTATAAAGAGAGGTCTTCTCTCTTGTTGCAAGGGGTTAGACATTTTAGACATTTAGGGAGAGAGAGCACAAAGAGAAGCTCTGGTTTTAGGGTTAGGGTTAGATACACACTCTATCTCTCTTTTACTCTCTTTGTGTTCTAGGTGTTTTAGTCCATACTATTGCACACAAACACCTAGTGTTTCACCTTCCTTTGGCTCCTGAGGTTCTAAGGGGATGATTTTGGTGTTTTGGTGTTGGATTCAAGCCAAGGAGGGCCATTGGAGCATCATTTGTGAAGGTGGTCTACAAGGGTGAGAAACTTCCCTTTTATTCCCCATTTTTGCATTACATTTTTACCTGTCTTAAAATCGTTTTTGAGCTTAGTGTATAATACAAAAAAGTTCTGTTTTTTAGTCCTCTTGATTGTTTATTAAGAGTGTTTTTTGGTTTGGAGGTGTTTGATCCCTCTTAGGCCTTGAAAGGCCCCATTTTGAGCCATTTTGAGCAAGTTTCGAGACTTTGGTGTTTGGGCCTCTTCACCACTGAAATCTTGAGGGATTTCAGTGGTGGAGATGGTGCCTTAAAGTCTCTAAAAGGGGAGGGCCACCCCCTCTCCTTGTTGTCCTTGAAATGGACCCCTTTTGGCCTCTTGAGAGAGCATCATGTTAGAGTGTGTATTGATCATATCTTGGCTGTTTTCCATGCTTATTATGCCATGATATAACCTTGTTGTGTGTTGGTTTTGGTACACCATGCATGCTTAGCATACCTACCATGTAATGCCATGTTATTGCCTTAATATGCCTTAGGTTGTTAGCCTTTGTTCGAGCATGTTTTAGGTCTAGTTTTGTGAGGCTTGTGTGCTTATTTTGCCATGTCTTAGGTCTGTCCATAGTTGTTCGGGTCGGATTTGGCATGCTTAGTATAGCCCCTTTGTATTTTGGCTTGTTGGCCTCAAGTTTGTGAGTATATAGCATGCATTACTTGCTTCATTCTAATGATTTGACATCATTTATAGCATAATTTCAGACCTTATAGCATGCTTGTATGCTTGCCTTGGACACCTCTTTAATGCTTTGAAAGCTTGTGTAGCATGTTCCATGTTTTGGCCATTGTGCATGCCTTTGATTTTGAGCCGCTTAGATGCCATCTAGGGGGTCCCCTTTGCATGGTCTAGGTCTGCCTTGAACCTATTTTAAGTCCTCTTAGCCTTATGAGGCTTGGTTGGCTTGGTCATGGTTCAAGCCCCCTTTGACTTGCTTCAAACACTTGGGCCATTTGTTGCATGTTTGGCTTGACTTGTTGCTTGGTTTGACACCATTCTAACATGATTTTCAATGCTTATGTTGCATGCTATATGTCCATGATTACCTCCTTTCAAATGTGTTTGAGAGTTGTCCACTTTGTGCCTAAGTATTGGCCTTTGATCATGTGTATGTGTGCATGTGTATTTGGTCCCTTATTATAGCACTTTGGCCATTGTTTTAGGCCAATTTAGAGTTGCCTAAATCATGTATAAGTCCACATTTCCTTAGCTTGCATGCCTAGGTTGCAATGCATCTTGCATGCATGCCTTGTTCCTTGACTTGGTGATAGGAATTGGGCCTTGGTTTGTTTGTTTGGTTTGCATTTCATTTGACATGAAAGTTGCACAATTGGTTCTTTGGGCCATCATGCATGAAAATGCGTGATTGGTGGTCCGAGAATCGAGACGCATGCCCCTTTGAGTCACAGACATGATAGGGAGCATGACTGGTGCATACATTGTTTGAATTGTATTGCCATGCAAGTTCTGTCCTCTGCTGCTGTGAGTTGCAGGTTCTGCAGGCATTCTTTGCCGACCGGCAGTGTACATTGCCGACCGGCAATTATTCTTCTGCCGATAGCTTCATTTTGTGCCGGTGACCACATACCACTGCCGGTGGCAATTCTACTCAGCCGGTGGTGAACCCCAGTATCCAGAGAAGCATCCTTGAGACTTTGGCAGTCTTCAGAGGGGCAGAGCAGGGAAAATAGAGGCAGACTATGCATGGCGGTGCACTTCCGAGCAAGACCCGAGCACGCACTGCATCTGGCCCTCCCCCCGAGGCGGTTTACTGTTTTTCTTAGCTTAGTTAATTTGTTAATTAATTAGGCAATTTGTAATATTTAATTAGCTTGCGTAGTTAATTAATTTGTACTATTTATTTGGTCCCTCCGGGCGAGGGCAAATCTGTAATACGTGTGCGTGAGTGTGTGTATGTCTTCCAACCTCACGTCTTTCTTCCCTTTTATTTACCTGCTTATGATGGTAGATTAGGGCACGTTTAAATTAGCATACCTCATGTAATGCATGCCTGCATTCATCCATTTGTTCTACATGCACCGGGCTCGGCGCATCATTCTAACCACATCTGTATTTCAAATTCCAAACTGAATACATGTTGGTTGTGCATTTTCACATGCCATGTTTAGGTTAGCCGAGCCTATCTAATTGCATCCCGTATGTGCTGCATTAGTCAATTCAACAAGAACTAGGACACGCATGTTTGCTAACTAGTTTATTGTTTTGGCACGGAGTACAATGTAAGTATTTATGTTTTAGCATCTCGCATGTGTGTGAATACTATCATGATGGTATGCTTACCATGTGGCTAGATGCTTATATGAGATAAACTGTTTGGATGCCTGCGGGTGAAGGTTGGATTGCTTGAGTTAGAAAAACTAGTTGAAATCCGTGTTTTAGCCTACTCGCGAGTAGCAAATTCCAAAGCGCTTTTCAAAACAAACGGATATGCAATGCTTGTTTCCAAATTAGGCAATCTAGTCTATACTTGTTTGCTGTGCGCATAACATAGTAATTCTAGGCTAATAAATGGAATAAGAACACATAAAGTTTTCAAAAATGGATATCACGGTTAGTAAAAGCCGATCTTTAGATCGGGCGAGAGGGGGTGCTCATAGCTGACCTTCCCCAATCGTACCCTAGCTCCCGAGCTGAGACAACTCCGGTGATGACGGACATGTGGCCTTCGGCACCGAGTCAGGGTTTCCTAAATTCCCCATAAAAAATATTTAGGTGGCGACTCTGTATCTGGCAAAGCAGTCCATGTTTGGCACTTCTTTTCAAAAATCTATTTCTCAAAACGATTTGCCGGATTTGGACTCTTTGGTTCAGATTAAGAACCGCAAACAAAGATCGAGTCTGAACTAGCGCGGGGTCCCTCGCGGACGTGTTACAGTTTGTTGCAGTGGAACCCTGTTATTCCTGTCTTTTAAGGTCTTGTTTTTGTCCTGTTGGACTCCGTTATGTCCCATTTAAGACGTATTAGTTTTCATTTTTGTATCGAGTTGTAATCATCTTCCTTTCATTTATCAAGTTGTTGTAACTTGCTTATCGTGTTATAAACTTGTTAAGGCTTTGTTTTGCTTATCGAGTTGTTTTGTTGCTAGTCGGTTCACTACCTAATTAATGCAGTTCGAGTGTTTGGTTTTCGAAACAAAGTTCAATCTCATTTACATTGTTATGTAATGCGATGCGATGCATAGAGTGTACAAATGCAACACTTTTTCAACAAAACAGTTGTTTCGTTCCATCATATTTTCTTTTGCAAAAGGTACATAGCTTTGAAGAAAACAAAACCTACCTGACGCAGTACAATGTGCAAAACTACCAGTACAAAGAAAAATAAAGCAAAAAAGAAAAAGAAGCAAAATGTATGGGTCGGCGCCGGTAGCCTCAAGTGAGAGAATTTGTCCTGGTTCTCTTCTTGGACGAAGGTCCAGGATCTCCACCGTCAGAACCTGAATCTGAGCCATTCCCAGCCTCATCTCCATCCTGAGACGACTCTGACTGCGGACTCACTGCCTCATCGTCAGACTCATCATCATCTGGGGTAAGCCCCCGTGAACTACTCCCTGCGTGAGCACGCTTAACTCCGCCACGGCTGTGTACTGAAGTCCCTCGTCCCGCTCCCTCTGCTGCTCAGGAAGGTGTTGAAGGACCCGCCCCTGCTCCTGTTGGGGCATCTGATGGGCCTGGCATCAGGAAAGGACTTTGAAAAAGGGTAATTCGCCAAAATGCATTAGTAATCAAAATGTATTAGATGCAAAGAATAATGTGCTGTAAGCAATGAATGATTTGCAGTGTATGTGTACCGTGAGTGGTGTACGGGAGCAATGTATCAGATCAGTGTGGTGTGGAAATGTGCAAATGATTGTGTGGCAAGAAAAGACTTTGTGACATAAAGTGTAGTTTGAAAGAACTTATCGGAATACTGTAAATACTGAGAAGGTCCATGCTCATCTGCAGCATCCCCATCACCGAGGCCGTCAGCTCCAGAGACTAACTAGTCTACTCAATGGAAGCCTGCAAAGTGTTGAGATAATTAGTAATCTGCGGGATATCAAATGAAATGAAATGACTGTACAAAATGAAAAGTATAGCACATACCAGGGTCGAGCCGCGAACTTCGACGAGCTCGTGACCAGCTGGAGGAGGAGCGATGGGAATCTGATAAGTCTCTCCAGCCCGCCCTCGGCATGTCATAGTAGTAGGCAGCGCTGGCCATATAGTCCCCTGTCTCCCCTCAGGACCTCTCCCCCTACGAGATCTGGTCGCTTCGCCTCTCCCTCTCACAGCTGGAGCCCTCGCTCCCTCTCCTCCTCAGACGCCGGACAAAGGTGGCATCAGATGCGTTTGAATGAAGGTCGCGTAGTCGCCCTCTGCGCGGAAGTAATCTGTCTCTAGTCCTACCATGAACTGGATCACCTGGTCGACGGACAACCTGTGTCTCTCCCTCATTGATGGTGAAGGTGGCGTCGGTACAAATGGAGCAGGCAATCCCAAGGTCTGGCATACGAAGCGCTCACTCAAAAACCAGGCGCGACAGATCAGACCCTCGAAGAAGATGTGGTAGCGGGAGACAGTCCGAGCAGTGCAGTACTGATCTCGTAGTCCTGACAGAATCACATCCCATGGTTGCCACGTGATCTGAGAAAAGAGAACGAACAAGACGATCAATTGTCAAATAACTAATGTGGGCGCATCAGGTTAATTGAAATAATCTCGTTGCAGAATTACCTCATGCGTCGTGACCGAATCGAAATACTGCCGGAAGAACATAAAGCTCTCTCGGGTCCTACGACGAAGCTGGCCGTCGTATACATCAGAAAATGGGACTGTCGCTGGGGTCTCCTCCACAGGCTCTAGAGCAAGTGTCGGGAAGTATGCATACACCCACAGCTGTAAGAAAGATGTGATCAGTACAGTGTATGAACAGAGTGTTGAACATGCAGAAAGCAAAACATAGTACAATGCATAAAGAGTGCAGGTCTAAAGCAGATATTAGATTTTGTGTGTACAGTGTATGGTATGTAGTGTACAACATGTACGGTATACAAAAGATGCAAAGTAGAAAGCATACAATACGAGGGTAGATACAAAGAATGCAGAAAGTACAAGCATTGAACAAAATGAAAGCAGAAAACACTAAGCAAAATAATGAAAATGGGGAAACTAAGCTGTGTACCTCCCAAGCTTGCCAGTAGCCGCCGATCAATCTCCCGCACATCCGAGAGGTCGAGCTCAAATATCCATAGAGAGTGGTAAGGCTGGCTGCGCCCCAGTCATAAAAATGAACCTGTTGGAGCACCACCAGAGCACCTAGGAAGTATAAACCCACGGTATTTCACCTGTTCAAAAACAAGGTGGTATTGAAAAGGAACAGAAGAATGCCCCTGGCGTACTGCTCCACCTCCTCATCAGTCTCAGGATCCTCCCATCTGTAATGCTTCTCGAACCAGGTATATCTAACCATGCCCGCTCGAAGCGTCAATGGACACGCTCCAAGTAATGTATCCCATGCGGCCACCCACTCTCCCATGTCGGGATCAAGAGGAATCGGATCACCTCCTACGCCCAGGCCAGTGATCATGGCAAAGTCGAAAGGAGTCATCGTCATCTCTCCCGTCGTGGAGAAGTGGAAAGAGTTGGTGGTGTCCCACCACCTCTCCACAAGAGCCCCTAGGAGAGGGCGACTCGCCATGACCCATGTCAAGCTAAAGCAAAATAGGTCGAAGCCGGTCCCGTCGATGATCTGGCGGACCCTCACGGGAAGTACATCATACCAATCTCGAGCTGTCGTCGCACCATAACCTCTGAAGGAGCGGGATCCGTCCTGTTGGCAGTGCATATGTCGAAATCAAATTAGTGATGTTTTGAAAATACAGTTGCATTCAGATCAGTGATGTATTGAAAATACAGTCGCATTTAGAGCAGTGATGTATTGAAGATACAATTGAATTCAGAGTAGTGATGCATGAGGTATAGTCGTATACAACATATACAGGACAGTGACGTGTGAAGTACAGTTAAATGCAGAGCAACAATGTATGAAATACGGTCAGATTAAAGCATGTGATGCGAACAGATCAAAATAGTGCAAGGAATGCAAATAAATTGAAAGTAAAGCTGTAGAAAAGTAGAGTTGGTACCTCCACAGGAATGGCTGGCAAGTAGGACATCGGCTCCCTCAGCAAGAGGTCGTCTGGCGCGTCCTCATCGAAATCAGTAAAGGTATGGATGTCTTTCGCCACTGGTATAATATGAGTCTCCGGGTGATACCTTGCGGGGTCAAAAGGGTGGATACTAGGCGGCAAAGGCTGAGGCTCGACCCCCGGCTTGGCCGCAAAGTTTGCGCCAAGCTCCACTGGAGGGAGTGCAGGGAACCTTCCATCATGCGGAATGTCATTGGCCATCTGAAATAGATGAGAAAATGAGCAAAAATGAGCAAAATGGTGAAGTTTTTTTGAACAAACCAAACCCTAGGAGAGAGAAAGATTCAAATAGAGTTGAAAGTCTGGGAAAAGCAAACTAACCTCGAGAGAAATTCGGGGGAAATGATCCTTGAATGGTGGAAATGACAAAAGACACCTCGGATCCAAATTCTGATCAGTTCAAATTGAAGAGAACAAAGAGGTTTTAACAATTCAAGGTTGTTTAGGGTGTTGGAAAACGCGTAGAATGCGTGAATCTAGAGAGAAGACACACCTAGAGGGCAAGGGAAATGTTTTCTGTGCAAGGGGTGTGGGGGAAATGAAATGATTTTGGGTGTATATAAAGAGCCACGGGTCAAAAGACCAAAATGGCCAAATCCGCCAGCGGTGGGCGGCACCCCCCTCATCGGTGGGCGGCACTCCTTTGTTGATGGCCGGCAGTTGACATTGATGGCTGGCAGGGGGCCGGTGGCTTTCCCTGATGGCCGGCATGCCTCCACCAGATTCTACTATTTGTTTTACCTTGGTATGTGTCCTTGGGTTTCAACAATTCTGAGTGGTGTTCAAAATTTGATTCAAAATGCCCCCGTGGAAGCCCGGAATTGTGTTTTCAATGTACCGTGGTCATTGCTCATCAACGCGCACAAGGTGTATCCTTTAAACGCATCACAACCCTTCCGGGAGGTAAACCGAAAGTTACCTTCGAAGTGTCTTTATCAAGCATGCTTTTGTTTTCACCTAGCGTGTGTTTGTCATATTAAACGTCCATTCCATATACTTGCATTGTTTTGCATATCTGTCTTGCGCTGTCACGCATGTTATTTACATTGTTTTGCACTTCATCTATCTTGCGCTGTCACGCATGTTATTTACATTGTTTTGCACTTCATCTATCTTGCATTGTCACACATGTTATTTGCATTGTTTTGCACTTCGTCTATCTTACGCTGTCACGCATGTTATTTACATTGTTTTGCACTTCATCTATCTTGCGTTGTCACGCATGTTATTTATATTGTTTTGCATATCTATCTTGCGATGTCACACATGTTATTTACATTGTTTTGCACTTCATCTATCTTGCGCTGTCACGCATGTTATTTACATTGTTTTGCATATCTATCTTGCGCTATCATGCATGTTATTTACATTGTTTTGCATATCTATCTTGCACTGTCACGCATGTTATTTACATTGTTTTGCATATCTATCTTGCGCTGTCACACATGTTATTTACATTGTTTTGCATATCTATCTTGCGTTGTCACACATGTTATTTGCATTGTTTTTCCATCCGCATTGTCTTGCACCCTTATGTTGCATTGTCTTGCACCCTTCCACCCACCCTTAGGTTGCATTGTCTTGCACCCTTCCATCCGCGTTGTCTCGCACCCTTAGGTTGCATTGTCTTGCACCCTTCCACCCGCGTTGTTTCGCACCTTTTGGTTGCATTGTCTTGCATCCTTCCACCCGTGTTGTCTCGCACCCTTAGGTTGCATTGTCTTGCACCCTTCCATCCGCGTTGTCTCGCATCCTTAGGTTGCATTGTCTTGCACCCTTCTACCCGCGTTGTCTCGCACCCTTAGGTAGCATTGTCTTGCACCCTTCCACCCGCGTTGTCTCGCACCTTTAGGTTGCATTGTCTTGCCCCCTTCCACCCGCGTTGTCTCGCACCCTTAGGTTGCATTGCCTTGCACCCCTCCACCTGCGTTGTCATGCACTTTTCACTTACATTGCTATGTATGTTTCTAACGATATTGTACCTGTTGAGTTTATTTCTTTTGTAGGCGCAATATTGTATGTACGATTCATTTGAAGCTGGCGTGACCAAACGAACCGGATGGTGTTGTATGTACTCCGCGTGAGACGTAGCGAGAATTGTATAATTCTCTTACATCCTTTCTACATGTAATGTAGTTTGGTTTGAATTTGCTTGTTTAAACTGTTGCATTTATTTTGCATAAATGCTTCATTACAGCTTTCGTTGCATAATCATAAGTTATGCTCTTGCATCGTGCATGTCATTTGCATTTTGTCCCAGCCTGCGGGCGCATCTCTGTATGGTTATATTGATTGTTTGCCTGAGTCTTCAGCCTTGTCAAAAATGGGTCGTCTCTGGGCTTTGACATTCACTCTCGTCACTTTGTGACTTTCGAGTTTTGTCAAAGAGGGGCAACTGTAGACACCTCATTTTTTACCGTCCTCAAGACTTGGTTGTGCTTGCAGATACATCCAGCCACAAGTTTGATTGCTCATCGAGCACTCGACCTTCGAAGCAGAACGTCACAGGTTTGAGCTTTTCAAACCCTGTATCCTTTCTTCCCCTTTTTTGGACCATGTGTTGGCCCTTTCAGCTTGCTTCTTGTGAGGCAATGCCGACCACCTTTTGGCCCTGCCGACCATGTTTTTGCCTTTGCCTACTATTGATGAAGCCTGCCAGCCATCAATGAGGCACTGCCGGCGACAACTGATGGCCGGCAGAACACTTTGTCTCAGCAGATTTCACTCCAGATCTTTTGAGCCAGCTAGTTTTCACTCATCCCTTCTCCATACACGTGTATGAAGGGATGAGGCCCTTTTCAAGCTTGTTTAACAAGCTTGGCTTTGCATTCTTCTATATAAGGAGAGGCCCCTCTGTAGACGTCCCCGAACGCCCCGGTAGGAACGAGTCCGCCGTTCCGTTCGATATTGGGCTCACTACAGTTCGGACTCAAATTGTTACGGTTCTAAGTCTGAACCAAAGAGTCCAAATCCGGCAAATCGTTTTAAGAAAACAAATTTTTGAAAGAAGTGTCAAACATGGACTGCTTTGCCAGATACAGAGTCGCCACCTATATATTTTATTTCGGGGAAATTTAGGAAACCCTGACTCGTTTGCCTAAGGCCACGTGTCCATCATTACCAAAGTTGCCTCGGCTCGGGAACTTGGGTACGATTGGGGAAGGTCACTTCGTGAGTACCCCCGCTCGCCCGATCAAAGATCGGCCTCTACTAACCATGATATCTAGTTTTGAAAACTTTATGTGTTCTTATTCCGGTTATTAGCCTAGATTTACTATGTGATGTGCACAGCATACAAGTATAGACTGGATCGTCTGAATTGGAACAAAACATTTCATGTTTGTTTATTTTGAAAATGGTTTGATGGTGTTACCCGCAAGTAGGCTAAGATGTGGATTTGCCACCCTCGGGTGGGCTTAGAAAACATGATTTTGCCCGGTGTATGCAAAACAGATGAATGAATGCAAACATGCTATCATAATATATGCTAATTGAAACATGCCCTAATCTAACCATCACAAGCGGGTAAATAAAAGGGAGAAAGACGTGGGGTTGGAAGACATATATCACACACACGCACACTTATTACAACATTGCCCTCGCGCAGAGGGTCCGAATAAATAATATGCAGTCCCAAATGAATAATTACAGTCCAAATATGTACAAAACTCTAATTAATTAACAAATTAAATTAGGAAAGCAATAAATTGGCATGCAAGCCAGGGACTGCCTCAAATCTGCTCCGGATGATGAATGATGCATGCTCGGGTTGCCTTGTGCGAAAATCCACTGCGATGCCCTGGTTTGCCTCTGTTTGCAATTGTTCTTGGGATGCGTGCCAAGCTCCGAAAGGCTGCTAGCTCTTGATTTGCTGTAATAGAGAGCAAGAAAGGGGCATGGCAAAGTATTTTCACATATGTATGCATGACTACCCTTCAGGGAGTGTAGTTCTCGATCCTCGTGCCACCAATCACGCATATTGATGCATGATGGTCGAGGAGTCGAATTGTACGACTCAATATGAAATGAATACACATATAAACACAACAAAATCTAAACTCCATCATGGATAATCCGGAGTGTCAGTGATTGGGAATTGAGACACATTCCGTCACTCGAAGTACGAAACGTCCCTCGTTTCCCGTGCTCGGACTAACCCCTATCCCAAGCACAATGCAATATGCATGACATGCATGAATGCAACTAAGATACAACCTAACATGCACAATGCTATGAAATGGCATACACGATGCATGAGGTAACATGGCATACACAATGCGCTAATATACAACCTAGTATACGCAATGCTATAAAATGAAATGGCATACTCAGTGCACAATGGACTTACACCAACATGAGTGGACCTCAGCCACACTCACATTAGTAGCCATGAGATGAAAATGAGACACTCGAAATGCGTGCACACGTGCACGCAAACCGAGGACCAAGTCTAAGGCATAAATGCCACTCTAACAAGGCATGGCAAGGCACGAAATATGGCACACAAACATGCAAGTTTCAGCACTGAAATGTGATGCAAAACAGCCCCGAAACATGGAAACATGGCATCCGATGCATGAAATGAGACCCGAAACGCAAAACTAGGCACACGCAATGGCCTATAGCTATACAAAGCATGCATTATTTGAAAATGAAGTGTGAAGATAGAATCGAGACAGTCCCAAAAAAAGCATATTTACAGTTTTAAGAAAGGCCAAAAGGTGAACACAAATAGGGCTAAGTTAACATGCAAAAATGGCCCCAAAAGAGAATAATGAAGCAAGTAGCAGATGAAGGTCCTAAATGGCCAAAAGCCCTTCAACAAAGTTGAAGAGGGGCTCAAAATGAAGCACTTTACAGTTTACAACAAGCCACGAAAACAAACACAAGTATGGATAAACTATTGTGCAAGAAATGGGCCAAAAGGGAGACAAAGAAGCAAATGATGGTTGCTGGCCTCAAACAGAGGAGGGTCCTACAACAAAGTTGAAGAGGGGCCCAAAACATGGTGTTTTACAGTTAGTGACCAAACCCAAAACAGTGCACATGCAAGCTTAAAATACTATGCAAAATAAGGCCTAAAAAGAGGTTTAAACACAAAGAGCAAAAAGGGAGCTTCAAACAGCAAAGGCCCCTTGATCAAACATGAAGAGGGGGTCAAAATAAGGCTATTTATAGTTCGTACCAGAGCCCAAAAATACAAGCACATGGGGCTAACAAAACATGCAAAAATAAGGCCAAAAGAGGGATAAAGAGGCAAGTGACAAAAGGAAGCCTCAAACAGTGAAGAGCCCTTCAACAATGTTGAATAAGGCTCAAAATAAGCCACTTTACATTTTATAACCAAGCTCAAAATAGTTTACAAATGAGCCTAAAATACTATGCAAGAAAGAGGCATACAAGAGAGGTAAAGAAGCAAGTGGTAGCTAGAGACCTTAAATATGGAAGGACCCTTAATCAATCATGAAAAATACATCAAAACATGACTATTTTCAGTTAGGATCGGAGCCCAAAAATGTAAGCAAGTATGGCTTAGATATAGAACAAAATAAAGCACAAAAGAGTGAGAATGAAGACTCACCCTTGTAGACCAAGCTTCAGCAGCTCTTGGCTTGAGAAAAGGTGCCCCTAAGCTCTGGAAAACCAGCTCCAAGTTTTAGAAAGGATGGTGGTGGTGTGGTCCTATGTGGTGGTGTAGAAAGGGGTGTGGGATTTGAGAGGTTTTGGTGCTTGGAAGAGAAGGAGAGGGAGGATCAATGCAAGAGCCTCAAAGCAATTTTTTGTAACCTCCAAAACACAGCTGGGGGGGCTGGATATATAGGCAAAAGTATGGGAAAAAAGGGAGGGAAATGGATTTCAAATTTCCCTCCAAAAGTGCAGCCCCCCGGATACGCAATCTGGGGGGAAACAGAATACATATTTGTAATGTACCAGAGGAGGGAGCAAGGCCGGCCTGGTATCTAAGTTGCAGGTGGCCGGCCGGCCCTTCCCATGGCCGGCCGGCCAAGGGTCAAAAGGATCAAGAAGTATTAGTGGCTGGCCACCCCAAATTGGTGGCCTCCCATGTGTGCACAACACAACCATGTAGTCAAAAACTGGAGAAAGTAAACTAGGAGAGGGAAAAGGCCACATTTAGGAGGGGTTCAAAAGGGTCACACACAATTACTGGCCGGCCATGTGATATTGGTGGCCTCCCAGGTGTGTACAACACAAATATGTGGTTTAGGGCTGGAAAAAGTGGCCTTAGGGTGGTCAACATCAAGTGAGAAAAACGAGCGACGGAGGGTGATGGAGGAATAAAACTGGTTGTCAGAACAATTACTGGCCTCCCACCCTTCTACGACCTTCTTAACAATGAAACAGAGGTCCCTGCCAAAAATGAACCCAAATCGATGCAAAATGAAGGTTCGGGGGGCCGAAACGCGCAGCCCGAGGCCCCAAAAACTGACTGTTAGGCACCGGAAGTGGTGTTCGACCACGAAGTTGGTCTCTCGAGCCACAATGTCCCTAAAAAAGGAGCAAATAAGATGCATGCCAAAAACCGGAGCAAACGGAGGTGGTTAAGCGGTCCCGAACCGAGGCATACGGCCAACGGCTCCGAAAAATCGGAAACCGGACTCCAAACGGGCAAAATGGCCTACGACCATGAAACGTAGCCTACGGCCACTGAGAGATGATCTACGAGACCTCTCCCTCCCTTCGGGAAGAGAAAACAGAGAAAACAGAGCCTAGTTCGCAAACCGAGGCAAAGCATGAAAGAGTCCGGAAGTCCGGAGGCAAGGCTCGCAGCCGAGACTCTGAATCTTCTGAACGAGCACGATATGCAACATCACCAAGCGCTCAATCGGTGACGTCTGATTCTCAAGGTCGGTCAAAAATGGGATGTCTACAGTTGCCCCTCTTTGACAGAACTCGAAAGTCACACGTGATAGGAGTGAATGTCAAAGCCTAGAGACGACCCATTTTTGACAAGGCCGAAAACTTAGACAAACAGGCAAGATAACAAAGATGTGCCCGCAGGCATGCCTGCAGGCAGGAGGCAAGATGCAAAATGATATGCAGGAAGATTTTGATAATTGGACTTATACGCTACGCGAAGCCGATTTGAAAATTGGACTTATACGCTACGCGGAGCCGGTTTGATAATTGGACTTATACGCTACGCGAAGCCGGTTTGAAAATTGAGGATTCATGCAATGCACTGTAATGTAGTGGCTAAAAGGCAATGTAATAGCTAAGAGGTAAAGGTACCTTACAGGAGCAATTGGCAATGTCTTGCCTCATGCTGCTGGGGATCTTTCGCTTCTCCTTGGTTGAACCACAGGTACTACTTTTCTCCCTGACTATGGTCGCAGTTTTCCCTATTCTCCAACAGGGTGACAGACTAGGTTGGTTCAGTATCCAGAATTGAGACGCATACATATGCTATCTTAATCTATGGGGCTGCCATACAGATTTCAAGCCGAGGATGTACCCCTGGGTATTTAAACCAGACTTTAGTCTCGGAAATCCCGAACCTTTGCGTTCTAGGCTAGAGCCATTCGAACTCTAGTTTCCACCGTCTCAGTTGATCTCCTAGGAACTCACTGCTAACACAGGCAGGTGGCTATACCAGACCACTAGAAGTCGTTCGGGCACGACAAACACCAAAGGAATTGCACCTTTAGAGGATTTAAGATCTCCTAGACCAGAAAGTGCACAAGACGGTGCGAATAAATGCAAGTGCGATGCGCAAAACAACGCGAATGATGATGTAGGATTTAAGGTCTCCTTAGACCGAACGATAAAACAGATATGGTGCAATGGATGTAATAGATAATAGATGCGATGCAACAGAGAGTACAATAGATGCAAAATGGTGACATACTCCAACCACGTTGGACTCGTGAGTGGAGGAAGAATAAAGAAAATTAATCAGGAGCGCGCTCCATGCATCCTAAGATAAATTCCAGACACGTTGAAATCGTGTGAGGAAGGGGACAAAGAGAGAAACATAGAGACTTATCCCAGTGTTTCGGAATGGTATAAGCATTGGAACGTATTCCGAACGCTTTTAACCGAAAGGGGTGAAACATAGGGACGTATCCCGGTGTTTCAGAATGGTGTGAGCATTGGAACGTATTCCGAACACTTTTAACCAAAGAGGGAGAAACCTAGGGACATATCCCGGTGCTTCGGAATGGTGTGAGCATTGGAACGTATTCCGAACGCTACGTATCCCGATGTTTCAGAATGGTGTGAGTATTGGAACGTATTCCGAACACTTTTAACCGAAGAGGGAGAAACATAGGGACGTATCTCGGTGTTTCAGAATGGTGTGAGTATTGGAACGTATTCCGAACACTTTTAACCGAAGAGGGAGAAACATAGGGACGTATCCCGGTGTTTCAGAATAAAAGATGCGGGCATTGGAACGTGTTCCAAATGCTCTAAACCAAAGGAGGTCTAAGCCATCGCACGCGCGAGGAGAAAGAATGATAATTGCAAGTGAATTGGTGCATAACAATGCAATGAATGAGCATAACAATGCGATATAGATGTGCATAATCAATGCAATGAATAGGTATAACAATGCTAGTGAAGTGGGTGCATAACAATGCGACTGGAACGTGCATCACGATGCAAGTGAAGTGGGTGCATAACAATGCAATTGGGACATGCATCACGATGCAAATGGAACGTGCGTGACAACGCATATTTAAAACAAAATGCCGAATAAGGGAATACAAGCCTTAACGAGACCAAATTCAAACGCGACCTCTGATTTACCTTTCAAACGGGCACACCCTGTTCATACTAGAGAGAGATAACATCTGCTGCTGCTTTAATTGCCATTCTGACTTGGAAAAGGCTTAAGCTTGGGGCCGAGATACACTCATGCTTCAGAGTAGTGACAAGGCCTGAGGAGGTACATCCGGAGTACAATCACAGAATTTGCTGAAGGTGAAACATACTCAGATGCTTCGATTTTCCCTTTTTTCTTTTGCTTTGCAGTCTGGAACCCATATAGCTTTAGATAGGTCCTGGTTTTACTGTTCTCACATGACCTGGGTTGAACCGTGCGGTTTCATGAAAGAACGAATCTTGTTTTGTACAAACGTGAAGAATGGCACAGCACTTTGAGCACAAAACTATTTTATTTTTGAAATTGATAGATGAGTTTTCGACCAGGTATTGAGCCTACGACTGAACACAGCAAGACAACTCAACATGGAAATAAAAGGCACACAACCTAAACACTAATCAACAAAGGAAAAACAAGGTAAAACAACTTAAACACATTGAGACACGCTCGGAACGACCCAAAGCAAGAATCGAGACAAACAAAACAAGAGACATGACACACAAACATGTTATAAAGACGAGAGACCTCTCCGTATGCGAGGAGCCAGTTTCTCCAGGTATTATTTCTCACCCTTTCTCATTTGTGATTCTCACATCACTCGGCCCTCAAGCTCTGTTTTTCTGAAAAAGCCTTTTTCTCACTTTTTCTCTCAGCGCACACCTCTCTATTCTTTATTCTCTCATTTTTATCCCTCCCCAGGGTGGTTGATGGATAAACAAAAAGTTATGGGCTCTTGCCCCTAGCACTCAGCTAGATTCTTTTTTTTTTTTTTTTTTGCGCGCAGCTAGTGAGTTCCTCCCACAGAGGGGTTGCGCTGCAGCTAGGCGTGTAGCGAATCTGCAGCTGACATCGGCTGTCGATGCTCTGCCGGGGAGTTTGGAGGTGGTTAGATCTGTCCAGATGAGGGAGTGGGATATCTTGATCCATTCCAGTTCGTGCTTCGCACTTGGCTTGATACCTCGTTGCTTGGAGGATGTGAGAGCTTTTTGCCCTTTTGTGGTCAGCTTTAGTGGTGCCCTTTCTGGCAGGGAGAGTGCCCTTCTTGGCAAGTATGGTGCCCTTTCTGGAAAAGGCATTGGCAACGGGAAAAAGACAGGAAGCCTGACTCAACTGTGCCCCTAGTTCATCATTTTAACCAATTTTTTTTGTTTTGGTTTTCGACTAAAACAATTTTGACCGACATGAGAGTTAGATTAACATGCTTATTCGATTTTCTGATTTGAAATCATGCAAGTTAGGTTATGAGCACTGAAAATTTTCCTTTTTTGGGTCCAAGAAAAAGGTCCAGTTTTGGAAAAATGAAATAGTCTTCGAGAGAAGATCAGTCAACCTTAGTAAAAATTCTCAAAAACTGTTTTTTCAAACGACCACTGCTCAACAAGCATAAAACCCACTCTCGAGATGCACAACCTCAGATTCGAAGGAAAATTGCCCCTTGCTTGAGGAGAGCTACATGGCAACGGAAAGTTGCCCCTTGTTTGAATGGCACCGCGGCGTATTGAATGGCAACGGAACGTTGCCCTTTGTTTGAATGGCACCACAGCGCATCGAATGGCAACGGAAAGTTGCCCCTTGTCTGAATGGCACCACAGCGCATTGAATGGCAATGGAAAGTTGCCCCTTGTCTGAATGGCCTCGCAGCGCCTTGTAGTCAGTCCTCAGAGTGACGAACACAACCAAATTCTCGGATACAGAGAAAGCAAAGATGATCAAAACCATTACAAGGGCACAATCGATTTGGAGTGTTTTACGGTTGGACTTCAGAATGAAGTTGCCTACGTATCCTAAACATGGGAATCAAGCCATACGTAGTTCAGGGTTAAGGTACACTCGGGTATTAACCTCTCCTTTTGCGCTCTAACTTTTGCCAAGGCCGCCCTTTGCGGGTTTTCAACCTCGCGAGCTATGTTTTTCTTCTTTTCAATTTTTTTGTTCTTTTCTTTTCATTTCATTTCATTTTTGATTTTCTTTTTTTGTTCTTTTCTTTGCATCTTTCTTTTTTGTTCTTTTGTTCTTTTCTCTTTTTTTGTTCTTTTTCTTCTTTTCTTGCTCTAACTTTTGCCTGGGCTGCCCTTCCGGGTTCTCGGCCCAATGAGCCTTTCAAGGGTAAAAGTATTGCTTTGTCCATGTCAAATGGTTTTGAGATCCCGAAGTCATCTGAATCCAGGAGAATGGCTGTTGTATCGATTTGCAGAAGGATCCATCTTCAGCTCTTTGAGCACATCGGACATTTTCGCCCCTAGTTCGAGGGGTGTTTCTGTTCTAGCTTCGCAAGCTTCTTCTGATGAGGTCTGATCTTCTTGATCTGACTTTGGTGCCTCTTGTTCGAGGGCTATTTCAAATTTGGCCACACAGGCCTCATATCGCGGTTGACCATTGAACACTCTAAATCCAAGGTCAAGGCTTGAAAGCAAGGGCTCAAGTCTCGAGGCTGAGAGCGATCCTAAGCTGCACAATCTCAAGAGCGATTCCACACGAGTCTTCACAGGACCGCGCAAAACATTTTGTTTTTGAAAATTTTTAAGAAAGCGAGAAATCACTCACGCTGAAGATAGTGTGAAATCAGTCTGGATCAAGCCAGGGTCCTTCTCAGTACTCACGCTAACAAGCATGATTTTATTCATTAAGGGGCTTACCACGCCTCTCTTTCTCTCAATTGATCAAAATTTTTCAAAACCCGAGGAATTCCTTCATCTTCGTTTTCACCGTAGTGTTCAAAAAGTTTTAGACAACTTAGGTCGATGCAATGAATTCAAGGCACAGAAAAGACACAGCTTCTAGTCAGATACTGCCATCTCATTTGGAATTTCTGGTACAACTGGCACACGGCAGAAGCAAACATAAAAGCATGAAAAACCACTGCTGTTCATTCGAACCTGCTGGCGTTACTGGCTCCAAGGCAGAAATAGACTCAAAACAAAATAAAAAGACAAACACAAAACAAAATGGTGACGCCCGAGGTAACACCCCCGGGAATCACCCGACTCCTATACAACAGGACTGACTCGATACAACAAGACAAACCCAAAACAAAAGAGACTGACTCAAAACAAAAAGACAGACTCAAAAACAAAAAAACAAGACTGACCCAATACCTAAGTCAGAATGTACAAAAACCAGCATTCACAAATGCTCAAAACAGTGCGTGCCATACACCATATCTGAAATAAACTGAACGCCGCCCGCAGGTGGTTCATCCCTCGATCACATCACATTATCCCCTACAAGTTCACTGATCAAGTGCCGATAGACTTTGCAGGACCTGGTGCGGGGATGACCCCGTTGTCAATCAAATTTTGTATCTCGTGGCGGAGACGGACGCAACTGTCGGTGTCATGACCGATTTGTTGATGGAAAGCACAGTACTTAGTCGGGTCATGTTTTGGAGGGAGAGGATTGGGTAGAGGTCGTTGCTCTAACGGTTTCAGATGTCCTTTCCTGAGTAGAACCCTCAGGGCTTTAGACAAAGACATATAGAGTGGGGTGAAAACCCTCTTGCCTCGGGGTAGATAGTCTGAAGTTCGGGGGTTTGAAGTGGATGCACCAACAAAGGGGGTGGCTGCTCTTGGTGTGGTGGTGGCGACCATGCCCACTTCGGAAGATCTTGCAGCTGCGTCACCACTAGTGGTCGCATTCAAACTGCGGGTAAACGCCCTCCTGGGCTGCTCCTTCTCTTGGTCAATGAGGCCCTGCTTCATAGCATCCTCAATCTGTACTCCCATCTCATGCAAATCTGAAAAGGTAGGGAAGGGGAGCACGATCATTTTCTGCATTAGTTTGGGCTGGAGGTTGCGCATAGCCATCCGTATTTGATCCTTATCCATTGGCCTAATGGTCATCATTGAGGCTTTGGCCCTCCAGCGGGCCACGAATTCTGAGAAGCTCTCCTTAGGCTCCTGTCTCGTCGTCTCAAGATCACGGGTAGTAATCTCGATTTGGATATTGTATGAATATTGTGCGACGAAGGCCTCGGCCATCTCCTCCCAACTTCGTTTCACCGAATCCTCCAATTTGGCGTACCAGATGGCCGCAATACCCGATAGGGTCCTGCCAAAAAGGGAAAGCTTCTATAATCTTGTCAAGCCCATCGGGCGCAGAACATCTGAAAATAAACTCAGGTGGACCATGGGATCTCCTGACCCGTCAAAACGGTCGATGTGAGGCATCTTGAACCTGTCCGGCAGTGTCACAGCTGCGTTGGTGTACCCGTCCTCAATGTCCGGGATGGACTTTACCCCCTGGGATTTCTTGAACAACTTTTCAAGCTTGCTCAACTTCAACGATGTATGGTCTACCTCAAACTCAAAGGGAGAGTCTGATGGGTTGATTGGTGCTTTAGACAGCTGGGGTAAGATTGGGGGCGGAGCCGGCGCTGTCGGAATGTCCGTACCTTCTTGGACATTTGGCGTCTCCCCGGGTATTGGATCTACTGGTGGGGGGGGGAACTTGATGCGAAGCAGATGCTCCGTTTTGCTATTGCAATCTGGTGATTAGCTCTGCCTGTTGGGCCATGACCGCAACCTGCTGTTTGGCGAATTCAGCTTGACGGACAACATCTTGCTGCATGAGTTTCATACTTTCTTGCATCTGGCGCATCATTGCCTCCATCCCTGATGTGTTTTGCTGATCCATCTAACTGACTGGTATCTATCCCTGCAGTAAAAACTGAGACCCCAGCTTGACTGTTCACTAGTGGGGTGGATAAGGGCCACTGATCTGGTAACTGCTGAACTGGTGATTTGTGCCTGACTGGCCCTTTTACCCTGCCTCTGGCAAAGGAACACTGATTGCCCTTGAACTGGATCTCTGACCTGACAAAGTCTATCAGGACAAGTTCGATGAACCACGGGGGATATCGGAGCCTTCTGAAGCTATGGTTCCCAGATTACCTCTAGCAAAAGAGAAAACATGCAGCATCTCAGCTTAACTTCACCAAAATAGATACGAGCACAGTTGAATGAGTGTGCTCTCTACTGAATTCTGCCCAAAATTCTACCGGTGAACTGATACCCTCAGGTAAAACTGATTCCTAGACACTGATGCTCGCAGGCCTGATACCCAGACTTGGAAACTGTTACATGCATTCCTGTAGAGACGCACTCTAAAAGCACATAACAAGCAAGTGAGAGCCAAAACACCCTTATGTTGGGGTAGGGTTTCCCTGTCCTATTTTGTCAGGAGCTAGGGTTTCACTACGCACGCAGCGGTTTCAAACAACCTAAATCGGGTAAGCAACCTGTCCTAGCTTGGAATGGTCACTATGGATCCGAATATGCACTAGGTCGAATGGTCAAAAGGGTGCGCCGGTAAAACCGGGGTTTGTGTTCCCATATTGGCAGAGCCCACAACCGGTCAGCCTTATGGTCATGTCTTGACAAGACAAGCCTCTGGCAAACCGTTCAGGAATAGCAGATGGCAAACACGGTGTCCTAGGCGCACCAATGCACATGCAATGCAAAGAAACACATAAGTGTAGTCAAAAACAGATATCATGAGTTCGAGTCAAGTTCTCTAAGTCCCCAGCAGAGTCGCCAAAAACTGTAGACGTCCCCGAACGCCCCGGGATGAACGAGTCCCCCGTTTCGTTCGATATTGGGCTCACTACAGTTCGTACTCAAATTGTCACAGTTCTAAGTCTGAACCAAAGAGTCCAAATTCGGCAAATCGTTTTGAGAAAACAGATTTTTGAAAGAAGTGCCAAACATGGACAGCTTTGCCAGATACAGAGTCGTCACCTAAATATTTTATTTCGGGGAAATTTAGGAAACCCTAACTCGTTTGCCTAAGTCCACGTGTCCGTCATTACCAAAGTTGCATCGGCTCGGGAACTTGGGTACGATTGGGGAAGGTCACTTCGTGAGCACCCCCGCTCGCCCGATCAAAGATCGGCCTCTACTAACCATGATATCTAGTTTTGAAAACTTTATGCGTTCTTATTCCGGTTATTAGCCTAGATTTACTATGTGATGCGCACAGCATACAAGTATAGACTGGATCGTCTGAATTGGAACAAAACATTTCATGTTTGTTTATTTTGAAAATAGTTTGATGGTGCTACCCGCAAGTAGGCTAAGACGCGAATTTGCCACCCTCGGGTGGGCTTAGAAACATGATTTTGCCACTATCTAGTGGGCTTTAAAACACACATTTGATGAATTGTTCCAATTCAAATAACCCAACCTTCACCCACAGGCATTCAGGCAGTTATATCACATAAGCATATAGCCTCATGGTAAGCATGCTATTCATGGCAGTCACTCACACACATGCAAGGATGCTAAAGCATAAAACTTACCGAGTACTCCAAGCCAAAACAGAAGCTAATTAGAAATCTATGCATGATCCTAATTATACGGAAATGCCTAATGCAACACATGCAAGAATGCAACTATAGCAGGCTCGGCTATTCTAAACATGGCATATGAAATGCTACAGCTAACATGTATTCAACTTGGAATTGAAAATACAATGCAGTTAGTATGATGCGCCGAGCCCAGTGCATGCAAAACAGATGAATGAATGCAAACATGCTATCATACTGTGTGCTAATTGAAACATGCCCCAATCTAACCATCATAAGCAGGTAAATAAAAGGGAGAAAGACGTGGGGTTGGAAGACATACATCACACACACGCACACTTATTACAACATTGCCCTCGCGCAGAGGGTCCGAATAAATAATATACAATCCCAAATGAATAATTACAGTCCAAATATGTACAAAACCCTAATTAATTAACAAATTAAATTAGGAAAGCAATAAATTGGCATGCAAGCCAGGGACTGCCTCAAATCTGCTCCGGATGATGAATGATGCATGCTCAGGTTGCCTTGTGCGGAGAATCCCTCGCGATGCCCCGGTTTGCCTCTGTTTGTAATTGTTCTTGGAATGCGTGCCAAGCTCCGGAAGGCTGTCGATTTCTGATTTACTGCAACAGAGAGCAATAAAGGGGCATGGCAAAGTATTTTCATATATGTATGCATGACTACCCTTCAGGGAGTGTAGTCCTCGATCCTCGTGCCACCAATCACGCATATCGATGCATGATGGCCGAGGAGTCGAATTGCATGACTCAATATGAAATGAATGCACATATAAACACAACGAAACCTAAACTCCATCATGGATAATCCGAAGTGTCGGTGACTGAGAATTGAGACACATTCCGTCACTCGAAGTACGAAACGTCCCTCGTTTCCCATGCTCGGGCTAGCCCCTATCCCAAGCACAATGCAATATGCATGACATGCATGAATGCAACTAAGATACAACCTAACATGCACAATGCTATGAAATGGCATACACGATGCATGAGGTAACATGGCATACATAATGCGCTAATATACAACCTAGCATACGCAATGCTATAAAATGAAATGGCATACTCAGTGCACAATGGACTTACACCAACATGAGTGGACCTCAGCCACACTCACATTAGTAGCCATGAGATGAAAATGAGACACTCGAAATGCGTGCACACGTGCACGCAAACCGAGGACCAAGTCTAAGGCATAAATGCCACTCTAACAAGGCATGGCAAGGCACGAAATATGGCACACAAACATGCAAGTTTCAGCACTGAAATGTGATGCAAAACAGCCCCGAAACATGGAAACATGGCACCCGATGCATGAAATGAGACCCGAAACGCAAAACTAGGCACACGCAATGGCCTATAGCTATACAAAGCATGCATTATTTGAAAATGAAGTGTGAAGACAGAATCAAGACAGTCCCAAAACAAGCATATTTACAGTTTTAAGAAAGGCCAAAAGGTGAACACAAATAGGGCTAAGTTAACATGCAAAAATGGCCCCAAAAGAGAGATAATGAAGCAAGTAGCAGCTGAAAATCCTAAATGGCCAAGATCCCTTCAACAAAGTTGAAGAGGGGCTCAAAATGAAGCACTTTACAGTTTACAACAAGCCACGAAAACAAACACAAGTATGGCTAAACTATTGTGCAAGAAATGGGCCAAAAGGGAGACAAAGAAGCAAATGATGGTTTCTGGCCTCAAACAGAGGAGGGTCCTTCAACAAAATTGAAGAGGGGCCCAAAACATGGTGTTTTACAGTTAGTGACCAAACCCAAAACAGTGCACATGCAAGCTTAAAATACTATGCAAAATATGGCCTAGAAAGAGGTTTAAACACAAAGAGAAAAAAGGGAGCTTCAAACAGCAAAGGCCCCTTGATCAAACATGAAGAGGGGGTCAAAATAAGGCTATTTACAGTTCGTACCAGAGCCTAAAAATACAAGCACATGGGGCTAACAAAACATGCAAAAATAAGGCCAAAAGAGGGATAAAGAGGCAAGTGACAAAAGGAAGCCTCAAACAGTGAAGAACCCTTCAACAATGTTGAATAAGGCTCAAAATAAGCCACTTTACATTTTATAACCAAGCTCAAAACAGTTTACAAATGAGCCTAAAATACTATGCAAGAAAGAGGCATACAAGAGAGGTAAAGAAGCAAGTGGTAGCTAGAGACCTTAAATATGGAAGGACCCTTAATCAATCATGAAAAATACATCAAAACATGACTATTTTTAGTTAGGGTCGGAGCCCAAAAATGTAAGCAAGTATGGCTTAGATATAGAACAAAATAAAGCACAAAAAAGGGAGAATGAAGACTCACCCTTGTAGACCAAGCTTCAGCAGCTCTTGGCTTGAGAAAAGGTGCTCTTAAGCTCTGGAAAACCAGCTCCAAGTGTTGGAAAGGATGGTGGTGGTGTGGTGCTATGTGGTGGTGTAGAAAGGGGTGTGGGATTTGAGAGGTTTTGGTGCTTGGAAGAGAAGGAGAGGGAGGATCAATGCAAGAGCCTCAAAGCAATTTTTTGTAACCTCCAAAACACAGCTGGGGGGCCTGGATATATAGGCAAAAGTGTGGGAAAAAAGGGGGGGAAATGGATTTCAATTTTTCCCCCAAAAGTGCAGCCCCCCGGATACGCAATCTGGGGGGAAACAGAATACATATTTGTAATGTACCAGAGGAGGGGAGCAAGGCCGGCCTGGTATCTAAGTTGCAGGTGGTCAGCCAACCCTCCCCATGGCCGGTCGGCCAAGGGTCAAAAGGCTCAAGAAGTATTAGTGGCCGGCCACCCCAGATTGGTGGCCTCCCATGTGTGCACAACACAACCATGTGGTCAAAAACTGGAGAAAGTAAACTAGGAGAGAGAAAAGGCCACTTTTAGGAGGGGTTCAAAAAAGTCACACACAATTACTGGCCGGCCATGTGATATTGGTGGCCTCCCAGGTGTGTACAACACAAATATGTGGTTTAGGGCTGGAAAAAGTGGCCTTAGAGTGGTCAACATTGGCTTTCAAGTGAGAAAAACGAGCGACGGAGGGCGATGGAGGAATAAAACTAGTTGTCAGAAAAATTACTGGCCTCCCACCCTTATACGACCTTCTTAACAATGAAACAGAGGTCCTTGCCAAAAATGAACCCAAACCGATGCAAAATGAAGGTTCGGGGGGCTGAAATGCGCAGCCCGAGGCCTCGAAAACTGACTGTTAGGCACCGGAAGTGGTGTTCGACCACGAAGTTGGTCTCTCGAGCCACAGTGTCTCTCAAAAGGGAGCAAATAAGATGCATGCCAAAAACCGGAGCAAACAGAGGTGGTTAAGCACTCCCGAACCGAGGCACACGGCCAACGGCTCCGAAAAACCGGAAACCAGACTCCAAACGGGCAAAATGTCCTACGACCACGAAACATAGCCTACGGCCACTGAGAGATGATCTACGAGACCTCTTCGAGAAGAGAAAACAGAGAAAACAGAGCCTGGTTCGCAAACCGAGGCAAAGCATGAAAGAGTCCGGAAGTCCGGAGGCAAGGCTCGTAGCCGAGACTCTGAATCTTCTGAACGAGCACGATATGCAACATCACCAAGAGCTCAATCGGTGACGTCTGAGTCTCAAGGTCGGTCAAAAATTGGGTGTCTACACCCTCCTCCCTTACAGAGGTTTAGCATTTTTGGAGAAGACATATCTCTCTCTATATATATTTCTCATTCTCTTTCTATATTGTGTTTGTTTTGTGCCTTAAAAGTGCATTTTTCTCTCACTTTTGCACTACAACACATAGTGATACACCACCATCTTTGAGCTGAGGTTCTTGGGAGTGTCGTTTGAGCTCTGAAAGTTGGTTTTTGGCCTCAGATATTGCTGGTTTCGAAGTTATGCTTCAAGGGTGAGTGTTTTCCCCATTTAAGCTTTTGTTTGTATACCACTTTGGCCATCCTTGCATATTGTTTTAGGCCTTGCTTTCAACTGAAAAAAGTTCTATTTTTAAGTGCTTTAGATGGTTGTTTAAGGCCTCTTTGGTGTTGAGGGTGTTCTACCCTCTTGTGTGCCTTGTTTGGCCTTGTTTTGTGCCATGTCTTAAGGCCTTTGAGTTAATCTTTGTTTGGCCTTTTAGCCACTGAAATCTAGTGGATTTTCAGTGGTAGACATGTGGTTTTGAGGCCTCAAATTAGAGGGGATGCCCCCCTCTCTTTTTTTGTTTTGTTTGCTTGAGTTATTGGCCTATCAAATGAGCATGTATCTCTATACTTTTGAGGCTTAGTTCAAGCATTTTTTTGTGACTTTTAGGACCTGCCTTAACTCTGTCCATGGCTGGTTTGGTCACCTTATGCATGCTTCTTGTATGTGTAGTGTAATCCCACTTGTCGCTCATCAAAGTAGCATGTCTTTCTAGCATGCATTGGCTCCATTTCAGTAGGTTTTTTTTTATCATCATTTGACATGTCATAACTCTGATTTGGGTTGGCTTGGTAGCCTCTTGCATGCTCCATATACTTATAGTATAAATCTTGCTTACTAGCTTTGTATGCTTGATGTTTTGGCTCATCATTCTAGCATATTTTGGCTATGCTCCAGCATGATTTGATCCATATTTTGGGCTGTTCTAGGACTTTTTTGGGCTGCCATGGTCATATGACTTATGTTTTGTATAGCTACGGTGCAAATGCTTTGACTAGTCTTAAGTTTTGAGGCCCTTATCATGCTACACTTGTGATGTTTGCATGCTTTGGCATCATTTTAAATGTCATATTAGTGCATATTTCATGGTCATACACTTGTGCTTGTCACTCTTTTAATGCCTTGGAGGTTTGGCTCTTTATGCCTGAAAAGTGAATCTTTGTGCATGCCATCATGCCTAGGCCTTTGGGCCATCATATTAGTGCATTTTTGGTCTTGTTGTATCATGATATAACTCTGTTTTATGTCGTTCAAGTCATGCCATGTTGAGTCGAAATAGGTGTAGTGTAATCCCCCTTGTTAAGCCTTGCATGCCTCATGCTTTTTGGACTTTTGTTCTAGCTTGTGTTGGCTAGGTTCTAGCATGTCTTTGGTCTTGTCTTGACCTGCTTTGGGACTATTTTGGTTGCCCTTGGCCTTTGGGGCTTGCTTGGCATGGCTATGGTGTAAGTTCCTTTGCTAACCTTGAGCTTTGAGCCTCTTAATATGCTATACTTGCTTTGTTTGCTTGATTTGGCATCACTCCATACATGATTTCAGAGCTTATGGTGCTGCCACATATCCATGCTTGTCACTCTTTAAGTGTGCTTAAGAGTTGAATCTTTGTGCCTTAATCCTCGAGCCAATTGGCATACATGCTTGTCTTACCTTTTTCATGCTTTTCATACCATCATTTTAGCACTAATGGCCCTTGATTTGGGGCATGGCTGAGGTCTACCCTTTTGGTTTAAGTCCATTGAGTATGCTATGTATATTGCATTGAGTATGCCATATTTTTCATTGCATGTAGTATGCCATCCTACATTGCATTATGCATGTCGCGTGATTATTTGCATCGTGTATGCCAAGTTATTTTGCCTTGCATTGAGTATGCATATCCCTAACATGTCTAATTTGTCCTTGTAGCATTGCATTGTGCATGCATGCATTGGCATTGTTCGCATATCATTAGCTTTGTTAAGTTAATCATATCACATTGCATTGAGTATGCCATGTAGTTGCATGTTTACATGCTTAAGTCATATTGCATGTTTGCCATGCTTGTGTTGCATTGTTGTTTGGATTAAGTATTAATCCGAGCACGAGAAACGAGGGACGTTTAATACTTCAAGTGATGAAACGTGCCTCGATTCTCGGTTGCCAACGCTCTTGATGATGCATGATAGAGTTTTAGGCTTTATATGTTTATTTGCGCATTCATTTTACATTGAAATTTGCACATGTTGGATCTTTGGCCATCATGCATCGAGATGCGTGATTGATGGTCTTGGATTCAATTATGCCTCTCCCTTGATGTTTTAAGGTGATAAGGAGTGGCATAATGCGTACATATCCTTGGGAGACCCTCCATTTTCTCTATTTTGTGCTCTGCTGCAGCTTGGTGTCACAGCACACCAGTGGCCGACACCCCCCTCATTGTTGGCCGACACCCTTTCATCCTTGGCCGGCAGAAGGGACGGCAGCAACCATTCATGGCCAGCAGGCCACTGGTGCACTCCCCAGTACTATTTTGGTAAGTTTCAGCAGCAAGCATTGAAAGACACCTTGCAAACAGAGTCTCAAGAGAGCAAACCGGAGAGCTTTTCGGGGCGAAAACTGAGCATGCATCTTTTACTTCTTCGAGCAAAGCTGGAGCAGCTTAGTCTAATGCTTACTTGTTAGTTAGCTTCAATTTGTAATTTAATTAGCTAATTTGTTAATTAATTAAGTGTTGTAATAATTAGTAAGTAGATTTGCTTATTATTCAATTTGGTTGTGTAATAATTAATTAGCTTGTTAGTTAGTTAATTAGTTGGTTTGTATTATTTATTCAGACCCTCTGTCGAGAAAGCGAATTTTGTAATAAGTGTGCGTGCGTGTGTGCATGTCTTCCAACCCCATGCCTTTCTCCCTTTTACTTATCTGTTTTCGATGGTTGGTTTTAGGGCATGTTTCAATTAGCATCCTTATGCTTGCATGCATGCATCCATTCATCTGTCTTGCATGCACCGGGCTCGGCGCATCATACAAACTGCATTGTATTTCAATTCCAATTTGAATGCATGATTATCAAGTTGCATTTCACATGCCATTCTAGAATAGCCGAGCCTATTTTAGTTACATTCTCGCATGCGTTGCATTAGCCATCTTAACATGAACTAGGGTCATGCATGACTTCTAACTAGTTCTCTGTTTTGGCTCGGAGTACACTGTGAGTGTTTACGCTTTAGCATACTGCATGTGTGTTATTGATTGACATGATAGCATGCTTACCATGAGGCTATTTGCTTAAATGATATAACTGCCTGAATGCCTGTAGGTGAAGGTTAGATTACTTGAATTGGAACAATTCATCAAATCCCTAATTTAGCCTACTTGCGAGTAGCAAGCTTCAAACCATTTTCAAACAAATATGTAATATTTTGTTCCAAATTAGGTGATCTAGTCTATACTTGTTTACTGTGCGCATCACGTAGAAAGATTAGCTAATTAATCGGAATAAGAGCACATGTGTTTTCAAAAATAAAATATCATGTTAGTAGTGGCCGATCTTTGATCGGGCGAGCGAGGGTGCTCATTGCATGACCTTCCCCTCTCGTACTCAAGTTCCCGAGCTGAGGCAACTTTGGTGATGACGGACATGTGCCCTTAGGCACGAGTCAGGGTTTCCTAAATTTCCCCCAAAACAAAATATTTAGGTGGCGACTCTGTATTTGACAAAGCAGTCCATGTTTGGCACTTCTTTACAAAAATCAGTTTTCCAAAACGATTTGCCGGATTTGGACTCTTTGGTGATTTATCGGTCTTGCATTGCACTTTGCAAGATTAGATTTAGAACCGTGACATTTGAGTCCGAATTGTAGTAAGTCCAATGAACAAAATGGGATTTTCACGCCATTTTGCGCGCGGAGCCTATGGCGTTCGGACGCGTCTACAGCATGCTTTGCGTAGTAGTGGTAGAGATGTGTATAATTTCATTGATCTATTTTTTCATGTAGATTGTTTTAGAGAGTCATACAATGAATCTGTTTATCCAGTGCCTTCAAGTGAGAGATTTGACTTTGATGGTGACGGTAGTTCGATTATCAAACCTCCTATAACGAAGAAGCAGCCTGGGCAGAACAAGAAGAAGAGAATACCTTCTAGGGGTGAGAATGTGAAGCAAATCAAGTGTGGGAGGTGCTTGAAATATGGGAATCACAATAAGAAGACGTGTAAGGCTGCTATTTGAGGCCACAGTCTATTCTTTTAGATTTGTATTTGAATTTGAGGAATTATGATTATAAAAAATGTGATACTTGGTATTATGGAAGTAATGAATAAAGTTGGCTGAATTGTTTTTTGTTTTTTGATGTGTTCTTTAGTTATTGAAATTGTTTTGTAACAGTCTTGTTTTGTTTTTTATTTTTGTTTTTTTTGTGGGTTTGGTTGGTTTTATTTTTGTGGAATGCTGAGAAGGTAGTTGAAAATTTCTTATTAAAACTATATAATATTGAAATGCAGTTTTATTACATGATTCATTTATTTCATATTTCATAGCGACAAAACTGTAAAATTTTGCAGTTTTGTTTTTAATTTTGAAATGTAGTTCATCTATTTGTTGATTCATGCAATTGGATGCATAATTGTGTAGCATAATTTTTGTTTGAGTAATAAAATTGTATAATTTTTGCAGTTTTAAGAATTATTAGAAACAACATGATGAAACTGCATAATTTTACAGTGTTAAGAATTATTAGAAACAACCTGATGAAACTGCATAATTTTGCAGTTTGAAGAATTATTAGAAACAAGCTTTACTGTATGAAAATATATGCAACCACAAACAAGTACACAAACAATCAGAAGAACAACCACAATAATAATAACAAGAAGAAGAGCAACAACAACATCAATGACAATAATCATTTTCACCATAATAACCAGAAGAAGATCATTTCCAAAAGTATATAAAGTACTTGTCACATGTTAAAAAAAAAAAGTACAAAAATATGTTCACTTGAATATTTGTATTGTCAAGAAGTTTGTTCATTGTTTCTATGGTTTGGTATGTTTTGTCAACATTTGGTAGTGCTCGAGTTTCCAAGATCGGTTCTCATCATTGAGGAATTGACTGATGATTTCTGCTCGAAATTTGACCCACTCAGTTGGTCAAAGTGATTTCTGCACAGGTGGCCAATTGATATATTGGTTGATAACATTGCAGACGGCGATTGCACAATCATTCCTGCAAAGTTTTAGATAAAGTTAATTAGTTAGGTAAAACTGTAAAATTCAGCATATTGGAATATTAGTTTATTGATTTTGTATCTTACGAGTGTGGGGTTTGTTGTGGGCATTCCTCAATTGATGCAATTACTGTCTCACACTCTTGAGATGATAACATGTTTCCTTGATTGTTGAGTAATGCTTTATTCCATCTCAGTTGATGTTGTTGCTACAAAATAGTTAGCGGGTGTTTTTTGTTAGTTATAGTGATGAGTTGAGATGTTTTTAAAGGAATGAAACTAAGTATGAAATTTAATTTAACTTATAATTTCGTTTGCAATTTCAAAGTGCTTGTTGTGACAATCTTTTGTTGGTCTCAAAGAGTCATAGTGTCTCCATATCCCATCAGCATTGTCAAAGACCACAATTGTCCAATGGTTGTCATGGTTGATTGGGAAATGGATTTATCTGTTTTTCATTGCTTCTGGAAAATGGTTGTTCATCATTTTTTCTCTTAGTGCTTGATCTTGGTTTTGTAGTGGAGTCTGTAAGTTATATAAATGTTTGAAATACGTTATAAAACTATGTAGTAAGACATGTTAAGAAAGTAGAAAATTTTGCAATTTGAATAATATTGAAAGGTATGTTAAGTTTTGCTTATATTGATGACTGTTGAGAAAACGTAAGATCTTCCCGCGTACGAATTTCTTGCAAAGGCTAGATCATTCTTCTCAAATTCTTCAATGGTTGGTTGGAGTGCCAATTTCTTTTCTAAGAAGGCATCAATGACCTGAAACATGTTATATATGAGAATGTGTTAGGCTTGTGGAATAGGTTATTGAATATGGACAGAAACTGTAAAATTGTGCAGTTGGAGACCTACATTCCAATATAAGGGTTCCCTGTTGGTCAATCTGCATATATCTGAAAAGTATACGCAATTTTCATCTTCGCTGCCAGACCAGACACAAGTACTTGATTGTGTGTTGTTGATGAGTTGAATTTGGTCTTGGTCTTTTTTGGATAGGCTATGCCAAACCTTGTTTGTTTACGGCATTAAATGGCAAGTGGCTTGTTCTGGATTGATTCTTCTTTGAAATCATCATCACTTTCCAATACTCGAAGTTGTGTCTTCTCTTGATTGGCATCCTCTTTTGGGTTGGTTTCAGCAGCAACTGCTTTTCTGTTGGCCAATATTTTCTTGCATCTTTTCTTTCTACTGTTGTTTTGCTTCATGAGCACCCTCTTTTTGCTCGGGTTCAGTAGGAGGTTCTGTCTCTGTTTTGATTTTTTTTCTTTTTTTTTTGCATTGGTACCCTCTGTTGGTTTGGGTACATCAGCAGCAGTTTGTGTCTTGTTCTTTGTATCTTCTTTGGCTTTTGTCATTAGTTGGTATTCAAAATTTGGGTCATGTGCTTGTTTTCTTGATTTTTGTTTGATTCTCTTGACCATTGATCTTTGTTGGGGACTGCTAGTTTTTTTGGTGGACATTTCCTTCAATTGATCTTTTTTACGCAATTCAGCCATGAATTTTGTTCCATATCATGCATTTGTTCTCTCATGGCTGGTATGAGCTTGTCCTTGTCGTCCTCTTTGGTTGGTGTTTGTGCTTGGTCATGGCCCATAAAAATGTTGGATTGTGTTTTGGCTAGTTTAATTAAATTTTGCAGTTTGCTTTAGTATTAGACAATAGTTTACCTTGTGCATGAAATATGTTAGATTTCTCTTGGAGTTCTTCTTGTTGGTTTGTCAGTTCTTGTTCATTGACTTCTTGTTGTTGGTTTGTTTGTTGTTCTTCTTGTTCTTGTTCTTGTTGTTGGTCTTCTTTTTCATTAGCGTCTTCTTGTTGATCACCTTTTGCTTCTTGTCTTTCTTCTGCTTCATCATTGTCTTGTTGTTCATCAGGTTCTTCTTCTTCTTCTTCTTCAATTTCTTCTTCATCAGTCACTTGTTTTTTTCATCATCACTCTCTTCTTCTTGTTCATCACTTTCTGGTTCTTCTTGTGATTTTTGCTTTCTTTTCTTTTTTTGTTGTTGTTCTTCTTGTTCTGATTCTAATTCTGATTAATGTTCTTCTTCGAGAAAGTCATCCTCATCACTGTCTAGAAGTCTTTTTTTTTTGTTGCTTTTGTTTTTTTTTTTTTTTGCTTATTGTCCTTTTTGTGGTCATGTTTCTTTGCTGAAGAGTCTGTTGATGTGCTTTGATTGATATGCAATAACTGTATTTCTTGTTCAGTTGGGGTTAAAGCATTTTGGTTAACCTGCATTGGAACAATGTGGCATATATCAGTAATCATAAGATGAGTTGTACTGTGAGTAATGTGGGTTAAGTGTCGAAATATGTTTCTTGAAACTGAAAAATTTTATAGTTTCATAATATGAGTGATGTGAAATAGATTTGTGCGTTTAAACTGTAAACTTTTGCAGTTTCATAACATGAGTGATGTTAAATAAGTGTGTGCTTTGAAACTGCAAACTTTTACAGTTTCATAATATGATTTGTACTGTGAATAATGTGAGTTAAGTGTTGAATATATGTTGTTTGAAATTGAAGAATTTGATAGTTTCATAACATGATTTTTACTATAATGACTGTGAAAGGAGTGTTGAATGGATTTGTGCTATGATAGTATAGAAGAGTTTGAATAGCTTTTCAAAGTGAGCAAGGTTGATGTGTTTCCACCCAGAGTACATTTTGCCAAGGTTCCATTTCATAAACCTTGGGAAGCCTTTCTTGTTGGATGGTCGGAGGAGTTTACTGTGCTTATAGTACCAGTACTGTAAAAAAAAATTGAAATATGTTAGATAGTTAGAAATAGATGGATGTCTGATATTTTTGTGTGAAGTAGTTGAGTAATGTGTTTACCAAGAGTAACATGACGCATCCAGTGACATGCCTTGGGTTGTTGTTTGCATTTGCCATTGAATTCATCAGTGTGTCTTTTATTGCCTCAACCTAATTGTACTTCTTGATGTTGTTGAGATTGTCAACATAATTGAGGAAACTCCAACTGAGTGTATGGCCTGTTGTAGGCATGAGAAGTTTCAAGCACAAGTAAAGGGTGATGACCCTTGCAAGATCTTGATGATCATTGGTTGATTTTCCTTTTTTTGTTTGTTTAAACATTTTGGTCAAAGACTTGCCATCCAATCTCTTTACTAATTTGCATCTTCGTTTGTAAAATGGAAGCTCAAAATCCTCTGGTCTTGCATTGGATTTGGTGGTAATGTGGTCTTCTCCACAGTCGATACCAAAAATGAGCTTGACATCACTATTTCTGAGTTTCATTTCCTTTTTGCCAAGTATAAATGCTCTTTTTCTTTTGTTGTAGAGTGTTGTCATTTCTACTACAATGGAATTGTAGCATCTGCACCAAGAGGCCTTCAGTTATGTTGAGGAGAGAGCATTTATAATGGGCCAAAAAGGGGTTTTTTCAAGCTCTGTCTGTTGGGCTTTTGTGAATTTGACCCCTTTCAACAGTTTGATTACTGTTCCGATGTTGGAACGGTAATTAAATTATTGGACTCTCTTTGTAGGGACTACTGCTTTTTTCCTTTTTGATGCCTTGGTTTTTGTTTTGGGAGTTGATTGGCTTTCTTGGAACTTTCTTTTTTTGGTTGGAGGTGCTTCTTGTTTTTTTGTTGGCTTTCTTTTGTTTGTTTTTGTTATGGTTGGAGGTGTGGTTGGTGTTTGTTGTGTGGGTGGGGCCTGTGGTGTAGTTCTTAGGCTTTTTCTTGTAGGTAGTGTGGTTGTTTTGTGGGTTTTTTGGTGGGGTCTGTGGTGTTTGGTTGTTTTTGGTTGTGGTGGTTGGGTTTTTTGTGGAGGGGGAGATGTTGGTGGCATTTCAGTGGATACAGGAGAAGGACTTTCAAAAGGGGAGATACTTAAATCCCTTATTGGATTTTTGGGCATATGGGTTTGTTTCTTCCAATATCTTCCAACAACTATTTCTAAAAAAATGAAAGCGACGGCAGGGTATGAGTAATATAGTGACAAAACTGTATAATTTTGAAGTTTTATATGCAGTTCAATATGAAGTTATATGTATTTGTTGGTAACAATTACGAAACTGTATAATTTGATAATTTGATTTGCACTTTATAATAAGTTACCTATTTGTTTTGAGTAGTGATTAAACTGTGTAATTTTGCAGTTTCATTTGCAGTTTGAATAAATTTAGATATGTTACTTGTAGAGTGATGAAATGAAACTGTATGATGTTGCAGTTTTTATAAACAGTATCAACAATAAGAACAGCCCATTGTATTTTGTAAACAGCGACAATAACCATGAGAAGATTAAGTATTCAACAATAACAATAAGAAAAACCAATATTGAACAACAAGAATAAAAATCTTCATGGAGCTCCCTTGCGACAAGTATGTAGTATGGCTGATAGGCTAGTTGGAGGAGAGATTGTAGGAGTTCTAGAAGTTGTTCTTTTGGGCATAGGCATTGTGGGTAAGTGAGGAAAACATTCTTGGCATAAAAACGGAAAGAGGCTTGGCGAGGCATTTTGTAGTGGTAAACAGTGAACTCACACCAGCCGTACAAGGCCTCCTTATTAGTTAAAAAACCTGGTGTGAATAGTGTGAGTGGTGTGACTGGGGGGCGCTGTATTAATATTACCAGCGCCCCCCCCCCGGCTGATCTGAGCCGTCCATTGCTATACTTATGGACACATGTATGGATGTAGTAAAAAGGAAGTCACACCCGAGCCCAGGTGTGAGTGGTGTGAGTACTTTTGATTCCTTTGCCAGATAGTGCTATACAAGTGTCGCTCTTTTGGTGGTTTGCGTGGTTGTAAAGAAAATATTTTTGCAGAATGATAGACATAAAGCAAAGGCGGGAAAATAAATGCGTTTGAATTATTTTGAGTGGGGAATCTTCGTCCGTACATGCGGGCCAGTTTTGCTATATATTTGGTACCAGAAAATATTTTATGGCATAGAGGAATATCCTTTTGCAGTGGGATAGCTATTGTGGTGAAATTGCTTTCTGGTACCTTATTTCGTCCTTCCTTTTCTTTTTGTCTTTTTTGTTGATTTATTTGGAATACAATGTTGTACTCCTTAGAAGAGTATCCCGAGAATTACGGGCAGTTCACTCAAATGTGTGTAGATCGCTTTTTGACGTTGCAAATAGGGCTGTGGGAAGAGAGCCGGCGGTCAGCTCCGGCAAAGTTTGTTCCGGTGAACAAGGAGCAGAGGGCAAATATATCAAAGCTAAGGTGTCTGAACAAAAGGGTTAGCAGAGGTAAGAGAATCAGCAGAATTTGTAGGATAAAAGATTTGGAGTGTTTTATAAAAAATAGAAGGAATAGGAAGCAGCCAGTATCGGACCCCCTTTGTGTACCGGAGGTCAAGGACACCGGTGGTCAATGGATATAAGCGAAGTTACCGTGGTCGTGCACCTTTTAAGGCGGCATACATTCGCCGATGGTACGTTCAAAATATTCCGCGTTATATTAAGAAGACTAAGAGGGGAGTAAGGAAGTTGCAATTGTACGATGAACAATTAAGGGACGTTAAATTTGATAATAAAAGTTTGGCCAGATTGCTTAATGGTATTGAGTTGGGTTATAAGAGATGTGACCGTCAATCTGACAAGATCGTGGTTAAGGGTATAAAATTAATTGGGAATGTTCAATTGGGACAAGATGCTAAAGACGAAGCTGCGGTCCACCACATATTGTTTTTCATCATAAGTGATAATAGTCCGTCAGATTCCGTCCCCACACTTGACAAGATATTTATTGGAGTTGGGGAGGGTAATCCTGAGACCTAGATTGTTGATCCTGACCAGTCCGACCGGTTTCGGATGCTAAAGAAAATGAGATTCAAGCTCGTTGGTGGCAAGGACAAAGAGTACGTTCGTCACGGGATAGAAGTTGTAGATCGGTTCTTCCCAGTTGATGTTTGGACGGACTACAAAGATACGTTATTGGGAAATGTTGGAAGTATTCAAAAGGGTGCCATATATTTAGTGGCTGCTACTGTTAGTGGAAAGGAATGCAAAATTACTTTAAGGAGTCAAATGTATTTTAAAACTGTTTAGAATTGTAATTTTATGTATTTTATTTCTAATGTTCAGGTTAATGGAGGTGGACGATATAAAAACTGGAGTTGTTGAAGGTGTTTCAACAAGTTATTTCAATTGTATTGAACTTGCATTGCTTACTTTATTTTCTCAATTGCGGTTAAGATACAAAAAAAAAAAGTATTTAGGTTGATAAAATATTGATAAAATATTCCCCCCTTTGCGCACCCAATGCTAGCGGGTTGGTCAGAGTAAATATTTATGATCGGAGGTTAGACGGTAATGACAGTTTGCAGGCGTGGTTTATTTTCTCAGTGGATTGTCAATGCGAGTTAGTCTATTATGGGAATGGTTATTGTTCAATTAACGACAAATAGGTGCCATGGATGGTGAAGTATCGACTTGAAAATTCAAATATTAAAAAGGGGGTTACGTATTGTAAAATGAAGGGATATCTGAAGTATTCTACGAGTGACATGCGAGAAGATTCGCAAATGAGGGCCACCTCTATTGTTATGTTATCTAAAAAATATACTAATGATAATGTTGATGTTTGGCATTGCCCTCCAACGAAGGCCATTCCGATTCTGACACGGACTAAGTCTGTTGGTTTATCGGAGAGGCGAAGAGATTTGTTATTAGGAGGTTTTGGAGAAAGTGGTTCAGTTATTCATGAACGCAAAGGTCGTCTGAGCATGTCAGAGATTGAGAAAATAAATTAGGCAACGCAAGTTCAATACAATTGAAATCACTTGTTGAAACACCTTCAACAATCCCAGTTTTTATATCGTCCACCTCCATTAACCTGAACATTAGAAATAGAATACATAAAATTACAATTCTAAACAGTTTTAAAGTACATTTGACTCCTTAAAGTAATTTTCCATTCCTTTCCATTAACAGTAGCAGCCACTAAATATATGGCACCCTTTTGAATACTTCCAACATTTTCCAACAGCGTATCTTTGTAGTTTGTCCAAACATCAACTGGGAAAAACCGGTCCACAACTTCTATCCCGTAACGAATGTACTCTTTGTCCTTGCCACCAACGAGCTTGAATCTCATTTTCTTTAGCATCCGAAACCGGTCGGACTGGTCAGGATCAACAATCCAGGTCTCAGGATTACCCTCCCCAACTCCAATAAATATCTTGTCAGGTGTGGGGACGGAATCTGACGGACTATTATCACTTATGATGAAAAACAATATGTGGTGGACCACAGCTTCGTCTTTAGCATCTTGGCCCAATTGAACATTCCCAATTAATTTTATACCCTTAACCACGATCTTGTCTGATTGACGGTCACATCTCTTATTACCCAACTCAATACCATTAAGCAATCTGGCCACACCTTTGTTATCAAATTTAACGTCCCTTAATTGTTCATCGTACAACTGCAACTTCCTTACTCCCCTCTTAGTCTTCTTAATATAACACAGAATATTCTGAACGTACCGTACATTCGCCCTGGAGTATGGACACGTGTATGGATGTTGTAAAAAGGAAGTCACACCCGGGCCCAGGTGTGAGTGGTGTGAGTACTTTTGATTCTTTTGCCAGATAGTGCTATACACGTGTTGCTCTTCTGGTGGTTTCGGACTGGTCTGGATCAACAATCCAAGTCTCAGGATTACCCTCCCCAACTCCAATAAATATCTTGTCAGGTGTGGGGACGGAATCTGACGGACTATTATCACTTATGATGAAAAACAATATGTGGTGGACCACAGCTTCGTCTTTAGCATCTTGTCCCAATTGAACATTCCCAATTAATTTTATACCCTTAACCACGATCTTGTCTGATTGACGGTCACATCTCTTATTACCCAACTCAATACCATTAAGCAATCTGGCCACACCTTTATTATCAAATTTAACGTCTCTTAATTGTCCATCGTACAACTGCAACTTCCTTACTCCCCTCTTAGTCTTCTTAATATAACGCGGAATATTCTGAACGTACCATCGCCGAATGTACGCCGCCTTAAAAGGTGCACGACCATGGTAACTCCGCTTATATCCACTGACCGCCGGTGTCCTTGACCTCCGGTACGCAAAGGGGGTCTGATACTGGCTGCTTCCTATTCCTTCCAGTTTTTATAAAACACTCCAAATCTTTTATCCTACAAATTCTGCTGATTCTCTTACCTCTGCTAACCCTTCTGTTCAGACACCTTAGCTTTGATATATTTGCCCACTGCTCTTCGTACACCGGAACAAACTTCGCCGATTTTGGGGAAAGTGGTTCAGTTATTCATGAACGCAAAGGTCGTCTGAGTTTGTTAGAGATGGATGTACGCAGAGGTGGTGATGATACTAGTGATGTTGATCCTGGTCCGTCGATTTCAGAGGTTGGTGTTAGCAAAGAGGAAGTTGATCGTAGAGGATCAGTTATTATGGATACAGCAGAATTTTCTAATGTTTTATGAAATGTAATCATCAGTGTAAAAAATAGTGATGTGACACAAGATGTAATAGTTGATGATAAAGGAAATGTAGTAAGTAAATAAAATTTTGAGTGGTTTCATAAATAAAATTAATAAAATTTTTCATTAATCATGACAGTGGTTACATTAACATCAAACCATTCTCTCATTTTTGGGGACATTGCATCTAACCAACTACTGTCCCCATTTGTTAATAAAATACAAGGAATTCCTCCTCTAATAGTGAGATCTGGTTGGAACTTAACAAATACATGGAAATCTCTCTGGCAGCCTACTAAATTCTTCATTAATTCGGTAGGGACTGTCGAGTATTTGACGTTGTCTATGACGTTGTAGACGGCGTGTTGGTCGTAGTCCTTAAAGCTTATTCTACCAGAGAAGTAATTGTGTCGTCCGAGGCTTCTGGCCCAGGCGGTTTTTCCTGTTCTTGAGGGTCCTTCGAGGTAGAGGGAGATTGGGCGGATGGGCCTCTGCTCTGGTTCCTGTTATCAGAGGAGGAGGAGAGTTCTTCGTCAGTATATAAATTATTGATATTGTTTTTGTGTATCTCTAATCTAAGGAAGTCGTCTTCCCTCCAAACGGAGAGACAACAATTTTGACATAACTCGTACTGAACGAAATTTCGACTTACAAACAAAATATTATTTTCTGTCCATTTTTTTACTTCTTCATTTAAGAAAGAAAATGAATTAAAGGGGCTAGTATATGGGGGCCTCTTTCTTTTGTAATGATCTCTCGAAAAAGTTTTTAATTGGGGGTATTTTGTGACGTAATCGGTGGGACATCTTTCTTTACAGAGAGCAAAGAATTGTTCCTCCGTTTCTACTTCGCCAAGTATTCCCCTCCAAAGTTCATCTCTGTTTTTCGAAGGATTTTTCCCCTTAGCTGAAAATTCTCCCCATTCGACGAACTCGCCCTCTTTCTGTATATACTGTCTACTTGCTGTTGGAGAGTGGATTTTTTCTATATTTGGATGGTAGATCCTCCCGTTGGTTCTAGTGAGATCGAAAAATCTCGGGTTTGAGGTTTGGATCTTCTTCGTGCATTGAACCATGGCATGAAAGTGAGGGTTTCCATCTTTATGGAGCTCCCTTGCGACAAGTATGTAGTATGGCTGACAGGCTAGTTGGAGGAGAGATTGTAGGAGTTCTAGGAGTTGTTCTTTTAGGCATGGGCATTGTGGGTAAGTGAGAAAAATATTCTTGGCATAAAAACGAAAAGAGGCTTGGCGAGGCATTTTGTAGTGGTAAACAGTGAACTCACACCAACCATACAAGGCCTCCCTATTAGTTAAAAAACCTGGTGTGAATGGTGTGAGTGGTGTGACTAGGGGGGCGCTGTATTAATATTACCAGCGCCCCCCTCCCGCTGATATGAGCCGTCCATTGCTGTACTTATGGACACGTGTATGGATGTAGTAAAAAGGAAGTCACACCCGGGCCCAGGTGTGAGTGGTGTGAGTACTTTTGATTCCTTTGCCAGATAGTGCTATACACGTGTCACTCTTCTGGTGGTTTGCGTGGCTGTAAAGAAAATATTTTTACAGAATGATAGACATAAAGCAAAGGCGGGAAAATAAATGCGTTTGAATTATTTTGAATGGGGAATCTTCGTCCTTACACGCGGGCCAGTTTTGCTATATATTTGGTACCAGAAAATATTTTATGGCATAAAGGAATATGTTTTTGCAGTGGGATAGCTATTGTGGTGAAGTTGCTTTCTGGTACCTTATTTCGTCCCTCCTTTTCTTTTTGTCTTTTTTGTTGATTTATTTGGTACACAATGTTGTACTCCTTAGAAGAGTATCCCGAGAATTACGGGCAGTTCACTCAAATGTGTGTAAATCGCTTTTTGACGTGGCAAATAGGGCTGTGGAAAGAAAGTCGGCAGTCAGCTCCGGCGAAATTTGTTCCGGTGTACGAGAAGCAGAGGGCAAATATATCAAAGCTAAGGTGTCTGAACAGAAGGGTTAGTAGAGGTAAGAGAATCAGTAGAATTTGTAGGATAAAAGATTTTGAGTGTTTTATAAAAAATGGAAGGAATAGGAAGCAGCCAGTATCGGACCCCCTTTGCGTACCGGAGGTCAAGGACACCAGTGGTCAGTGGATATAAGCGGAGTTACCGTGGTCGTGCACCTTTTAAGGCGACGTACATTCGCCGATGGTACGTTCAGAATATTCCGCGTTATATTAAGAAGACTAAGAGGGGGGTAAGGAAGTTGCAGTTGTACGATGAACAATTAAGGGACGTTAAATTTGATAATAAAGGTGTGACCAGATTGCTTAATGGTATTGAGTTGGGTTATAAGAGATGTGACCGTCAATCTGACAAGATCGTGGTTAAGGGTATAAAATTAATTGGGAATGTTCAATTGGGACAAGATGCTAAAGACGAAGCTGTGGTCCACCACATATTGTTTTTCATCATAAGTGATAATAGTCCGTCAGATTCCGTCCCCACACCTGACAAGATATTTATTGGAGTTGGGGAGGGTAATCTTGAGACCTAGATTGTTGATCCTGACCAGTCCGACCGGTTTCGGATGCTAAAGAAAATGAGATTCAAGCTCGTTTGTGGCAAGGACAAAGAGTACGTTCATCACGGGATAGAAGTTGTAGACCGGTTCTTCCCAGTTGATGTTTGGACGGACTACAAAGATACGCTGTTGGGAAATGTTGGAAGTATTCAAAAGGGTGCCATATATTTAGTGGCTGCTACTGTTAGTGGAAAGGAATGCAAAATTATTTTAAGGAGTCAAATGTATTTTAAAACTGTTTAGAATTGTAATTTCATGTATTTTATTTCTAATGTTCAGGTTAATGGAGGTGGACGATATAAAAACTGGAGTTGTTAAAGGTGTTTCAACAAGTGATTTCAGTTGTATTGAACTTGTGTTGCCTAATTTATTTTCTCAATTGAGATTAAGATACAAACAAAAAAGTATTAAGGTTGATAAAATATTGATAAAATATTCCCCCCTTTGCGCACCCAATGCTAGTGGGTTGGTCAGAGTAAATATTTATGATCAGAGGTTAAACGGTAATGACAGTTTGCAGGCGTGGTTTATTTTCCCAATGGATTGTCAATGTGAGTTAGTCTATTATGGGAATGGTTATTGTTCAATTAACGACAAACAGGTGCCATGGATGGTGAAGTATCGACTTGAAAATTCAAATATTAAAATGGGGGTTATGTATTGTAAAATGAAGGGGTATCTAAAGTATTCTACGAGTGACATGCCAGAAGATTCGCAAATAAGAGCCACCTCTATTGTTGTATTATCTAAAAAATATACTAATGATAATGTTGATGTTTGGCATTGCCCTCCAACGAAGGCCATTCCGCCAAAAAGCAACAAACAAAATCAAATACTCGACAGTCCCTACCGAATTAATGAAGAATTTAGTAGGTTGCCAGAGAGATTTCCATGTATTTGTTAAGTTCCAACCAGATCTCACTCTTAGAGGAGGAATTCCTTGTATTTTATTAACAAATGGGGACAGTAGTTGGTTAGATGCAATGTCCTCAAAAATGAGAGAATGGTTTGATGTTAATGTAACCACTGTCATGATTAATGAAAAATTTTATTAATTTTATTTATGAAACCACTCAAAATTTTATTTACTTACTAAATTTTTCTTATCATCAACTATTACATCTTGAGTCACATCACTATTTTTTACACTGATGATTACATTTCGTAAAACATTAGAAAATTCTGCTGCATCCATAACAACTGATCCTCTACGATCAACTTCCTCTTTGCTAACACCAACTTCTGAAATCGACGGACCAGGATCAACATCACTAGTATCATCACCACCTTTGCGTACATCAATCTCTGACAAACTCAAACGACCTTTGCGTTCATGAATAACTGAACCACTTTTCCCAAAACCTCCTAATAACAAATCTCTTCGCCTCTTCGGTAAACCAACAGACTTAGTCCGTGTCAGAATCGGAATGGCCTTCGTTGGAGAGCAATGCCAAATATCAACATTATCATTAGTATATTTTTTAGATAACACAACAATAGAGGGGGCCCTCATTTGCGAATCTTCTGGCATGTCACTCGTAGAATACTTCAGATACCCCTTTATTTTACAATACGTAACCCCCCTTTTAATATTCGAATTTTCAAGTTGATACTTCACCATCCATGGCACCTGTTTGTCGTTAATTGAATAATAACCATTCCCATAATAGACTAACTCGCATTGACAATCCACTGAAAAATAAACCACGCCTGCAAACTGTCATCACCGTCTAACCTCCGATCATAAATATTTACTCTGACCAACCCACTAGCATTGGGTGCGCAAAGGGGGGAATATTTTATCAATATTTTATCAATCTTAATACTTTTTTGTTTGTATCTTAACCTCAATTGTGAAAATAAATTAGGCAACGCAAGTTCAATACAACTGAAATCACTTGTTGAAGCACCTTCAACAACCCCAGTTTTTATAAGGTGTTGAATGTGTAAAAATATGGATTTATATGTAAAAACAGTGGATTAGAATATTTAAAAACAGGGGACTAGAATGTTTTAAAACAGGAGATTATATATAAAAGAGGGTTTATATATTTTGAAGTATGTAAAATGTGTATATACGAAATATGAAAGAATAATGTACAAATTTGAATGAAAAATAATGAATATGTGAAGAAAGATGTTACTTTTTTTTTCCATTTCTGTGAATCGGAAGTCAGGAACTATGAAATTTCTTCAGAGTGGTAATGGTTCTTCGTGTTGTTGAGAGTCGCCGATTGGAGAATATGAACGGCTTGGTGTTGTGTTTGAAGATAAACAGTTTCGTTTTGTGGTTAGGGTAGGGTTTTAGAAGGAATGGAGTCGAACGGAAAAGAGATGGAGGATTGAGAATGCAATTTCGAGCGGCGGAGATGTAACAGTGTACTGATCAGACTGAGATGATCGTGGGTGATGAAGATGAACGGTTTCGTTTTGTGGTTAGGGTAGGGTTTCAGAAGGAATGGAGTCGAACGGAGGAGAGATGGAGGACTAAGAATTCGATTTCGAGCGGCGGAGATATGACAGTGTACTGATCAGACTAAGATGATCGTAGGTGATGGTTGCGCGCTTGTAAATTGGATGATATATTGTGGGTATTTTCGTCTTATTGATAATTTGAGGACTTAATGGAGTATTAAATTTGTTTTGGGCCTAAATGGGATATGATATGTTGGGTTTGGACCTTTGGGTCAGCTCCTCTTTATTTTTAGTTAATGATGAAATAATTTAAACAAAAGGAAAGATATACGTCTTTGGGCTTTCCTTTTAAATCGAATCTATTGGATTAATGGGTTCCTATAATGGGCCTCCAGTAATGGTCACGATTGAATTTTTTTTTATTTTAAATAACCAAAAATATGAAATCATATCATATCATATGCAAAGTTATTTATCACACCCCGTGTTGTTAATTTGTATTAGATCATTTGAAGTGATATCATCTTTTGTCGTAAAACGTTGCATTGAAATGTTATGATATCAATAATATGATAGTAAGATATAAGATATTGTACAAATAAAAATAAACACCAATTTAATTAATAATATTAAGAATAATGGTCCTTAAGTCCTCACTAAATACATATTTGACATATTTTTGTGTTTTATATATGATTGATTGTGCCACTTTAAACAACATTGAACGTGTTAAATAGTTTATTTTGTTTATGAGATGACTTTGTTAAGTTATTTACACATTTTAGTGATATTTCAAGGGTTGTTGATAACCTCTTTTTTTTTTCTTTTTTTTTTTTTCTTTTTTGTTACAAGGAAATCCTCCTACCCTCCCGCAGGTCCAAGGCAGCGCCCTATGAAGAGATCACCAGGGTGTCCTGTTGTCCGTTTCGAGTAAGAGACTATAATCTGGAAGCTTGTCCCGACCTCCCAAGACAAGTTTCGATTAAGTCAAGACTCGCACAGCGGGGAACATTAAACCCACACCAAGTAGCTGATTAGGCATCCTTGAGGTTCAACCTCCTAACCAACAGTGCTTCGCCCAGAAGATTGGCCCAAGAGGGGAATTGAACTTGTGACCTTGGGACTTAAATCCCAAGGTCTTACCACAATGCCGCAACCCCTTGGGTTAACTTTTTGACCTTTTATACACAGGATTGCCAGGTTCTCAACTTTGATGTCTTGCATCAATCATTAACAATGCAAATATATATAAATATATATAATAGTATTTTTTTTCCCCTCCCAACCATAGTTCTCATATCAATAGTGGGCCTTATTGCGCGACTTTTATTGCTTGTCTTGGGTACAAAGGCCCAAGAAAATAGAGCGCTTGCAATTGAAGTTCAATGGTTGTATTGTTGGTGTAGCTTTTTCAAAATAAAAAAGGCGGGTAAATTACACTTACACCCATGAAGGTGTAGGTTCAATAGATACCATATTTGATATTTAGAAAATTACACTAACTAATCTGTCATTATAATTATTTAGATACAATTAAAACATTAAATTCATATACTGTCTCTTTTCTTACTTTACTTCCTCTCTTTTTTTCCTTTTCCTTTGCTTTACTTTTTGTTTTAATGTAATTTATATTGTTTTTCTATTAGGAGTTGGTACCTTTTATATAAGTAGAGGCTTGTGAAATGAGACTATTAACCACATGAGTAGGAATGTAATTTCTAGAACGTCAAGAGGGTAGAATGTAATTAGATCAAATCTCAAGGATATCAGTGTAATTTACCCATAAAAGGCAAAAGTTATAATTCTTAATTTTTAGATAATATTTTTTTATCTGAGAAGTTATGAGTATAAATTATACAAAAACACTCTAACATAAATTGTTATAATAAAAAAATTATAAATAATTATAATAAGTTGAACCAAACAAGACCTCCCATGCTTAAAATGAGAAATATTTAATATTTGAAGAATTTCACGTGATCTCACCAAATAATAAAAAATATATCATCATTTAAAAAACTAGAAATAAAGTGTCCACAACACACGATTATATTAAAATTTCTTATTTACTTGATAATATATATATATTGACTTTTTAAAATATGGATAAAAATAAAAAGGAAATTGGTTGAGTGTATAAGGTGCATACCATATGTACTTGCATAAATTTTTATAAATATGCATAAGTTACCTCATAAAATTACGTTACAAATATATGTAAGTTGTAATTTTTTAAATTTATATATATTAACTTATGTATATTTGTGAAAATTTACACAATTTTGTGATATAACTTATGTATATTTGTAAGAATTATGTAAGTGCATATTGTATGCACTTACATACAATATATACTTGCACACTTAAAAATTACCCTAAAAAAAAATTGCCGCCAATCAAATTTAAATAACTTGCCAACAACATCATATTGAAAGTTTTTATTGGAGTTAGTAGTTATATATTTGGCTTCATATTATACAATTTTCGGAGGTGGGGACGCTGCTGCGCAGCCCGCGCAGCAGCGTCTGTTGTGCGGCGATTTGGGCTCCATTTGGGGCTCATTTTGATAATCCGAACCATTCATATTTTAGAATACGTCAAGTAGAACATACTTGTAAAAAATCAAATTAATCGGATATCGTTTACCTATTCATCCACTCATATTTGTATTCATTTTAATAAAGCTAAAACACATTTGTATTTATTTTTGTAGATACAAATATGAGTGAATGAATGTGTAAACGATATCCTATTAACTTGATTTTTGGCAGACATGTTCTACTTGACGTATTCTAAAATATGAACAATTAAAATTATCAAAATGAACCCCGAAATAAACTCAAATTACCGCACGCTCCCTATATCCATAATTTTCATGTTTTCTTAACAAAATTTGGGCCGTGATTCCCGCTTCATCCGTTTTCCAACTAGCACTCCTTTTAACTTGTTGATATCTTTTTCCTCTAAAAAAATAAAAATAAAAAATAAAAAAATTGTTGATATCTTAAATTAAATTGTCTTAAGCAATGTTTTAAAAATCGGACCGATGAATGAACCGGAAAAGAGATTAGGTGGACAGGTCACCGGTCGGGTCGAACCGTGACGTCATAATTAAGTCATAAATAATTTTTTTTAGAATATAAATTAATAATATATAATAAATTTTCAATTTTTTAAAAATTCTTAAATATTTTCAGTTATGCTTTTCTAAAAAAAAAAAAAAAAGCATCCTAGATATAAGTTATAGTACTTCACATTCTAACAACAAATAAAATTAAAAAAAAGAAAAACTCATTGCTCAAAGAACAATAAAAAAAATGCCCCTCACTTACACTCTCTCTCTCTGCTCTCATTCTCAATTTTCATAAAGATGAAAAACCCACTGCTCAGCCTCAAAACAGAGGGCCAAAACGATGGGTTCTCTAAAATGGGTTCTATTGAGAGTGGTCTTTCATTCAAGAGAGAGAGAGATCAAAATCTACTTCATTCAATGAACAAGCAACAGCAGGAATTAGTGAAACGCATTTGATCAAAGGCCCAGATCGAGACTCGCAAGATTTGTATTATTCAAGAAGATTGATTGTCTACAATGGATTTGGACTGTGGGTGTCTTCTTCTTTATTGCAAGAAGAGTTGAGAGCTTGAGTTGAGTTGAGTGATTCGTTAATGGTGATGATGATTGATGAAGAGAGAGAGATGCGGCTGTGCAAGATTTTGCCGAAGAAGATCTGCTGCGGCTGAAGAGAAACAAGATAGATTTGGTTTTTTTTTTTTATTTTAAACAAAACCGTTCCTGTTTGATTGACCCGTGAACGGGTCGAACGGTTCGGCGGTTCAACCGGCGGTTCAAACGGTTCTCTTTGAATACATCGGTTTTTGACTTTGAACGGTTTGAGGGGGTTAACCAGATCGGAACCTCACTCGGTCGACGGTTCAACCGGTTGAACCGGCCGGTCCGATCTAGTTTTCAAAACCTTAGTCTTAAGAACCATCCTAAATAAAATAACAATGCTAAAAATTGACACAAAAGAAATGTCAATTACACAACTTTTTTCGTACAGTGGAAGTGATGTGACTATTAATTATAATGTGGTTGCATTTAAAATAAATTTTTTTTTTTGTTAATTATAACTCTCATTTTTTTGTCATACCAAATACTAAAAAAAAAATAAAAAAAATTGAAAATTGTTTCATCAAAAGAAACGGAATGTAGCTATTTGTACCATATATATTTTTCTGTCGATTATGGCTTATTGATTGTGACCAAATATAATCTTAATCAATTGTAGTCAAATATAATTTTGTTGATTGTGGCCCTGCCAATTGTGACCCGTCGATCATAGCCAAATCTAATCTCATTGATTACTATGACTACATTATTATTATTATTATTATTATTATTATTTGTTTTGTTATGGTTTACAGGTGATGAAATGGGTTTAGAAAATGGTTGCAAGTTGGCAATGTGTGGCAGTAGTAGCACTTCGTAAGGAATGTGGCTTGATTTTATTTCATGAAGTGACCAAACTGCGTCCAACAATTATACTTCAAATAGGAAACTGTTAATCGTGACTCTACAAATAGACTGAAGACAGATTAAAGAAGGGATTAAGAAATCATCAAACTTAGCAGTCTTTTCTTTATTTTTAGAAGTAGACTACCTTAATTCTTATGAGTAGATTATCTTAATTTTTAGGAGTAGCTTTTAACTGTTTGTAATCTTGTAAACATAGAATGTTTTGTTGGAAAATTGATTTTTATAGGCTTATTTTGGACCAACTTTGAGCTCAAAATTGAATGGGGTCCACACATCTTTTGAGGGGGTCCGAAGAGGTAACGTGTTCCTTGTCGCATGGCAAGTCATACAGTGAAGACGGTTCGTCAAAACCATTTATGAGTGAATGGGAGCTTGACGTCATTTTCGGATTCATGGAATTGGACAATTAAAGAATTAAATGTGAGTTTCCTAGTAAGGTTTGTCCTACATTGGAAACTTAAGAGAACTTATGTGTGTATATAAGTTCTAGGTGACAATACTTAGGTTGGGTCCCAAAGGGCACCCCAAGTTTGTAGAATAGAGGAGTTATGAATAAAGTGAACCTTAACCCAAACCACCACACGCGCGCCGCCGTCCGTCCGGCCGGGCGCAAGTGTGGGTCGAGTCTAATAGTAATTTTTTTGACAAAATTTATTTGAATTTTTAATGAAATTAAATTCTAATTTTGTGCCAAAATTGAAATCAATTTTCTGTCCAATTTTTACCACCTTCAGTCCAAAATTCCTAACAGATTCAAACTGCTTTACAGTTTTAAAACTGCCCAGCAGTAACAGATTTAACCTAGCAGCAGTTATCTGTTTGAATCTGTCACCAGATCTGTTTCAATTCAAACAGTATCTGTTTAATTCAAAATTACACCTATTCACTTCTATTTTGTACCTGTTTGGGTCTGTTTGTTTTGCTTATAAATAGAAGGCTGTTTCAATAGTTTTTTCCACCCAAAACAATCTGAAAATTTCATTTTGTTGTCCAGATTTTGCTCAATTGCATATATATTCTTCATATACTTTTAGGAAAAAAAAAAGAGAGTATAGAATACAGGTTTTGTTCACCGAACAAATTATTTGGAGTGCTACTACAATTTGTGAAGATCATTGTATCCTGGGAGATAGATGCCATTTGTCCGAAGAGGTAACGTGTTCCTTGTCGCATGGCAAGTCATACAGTGAAGACGGTTCGTCAAAACCATTTATGAGTGAATGGGAGCTTGACGTCATTTTCGGATTCATGGAATTGGACAATTAAAGAATTAAATGTGAGTTTCCTAGTAAGGTTTGTCCTACATTGGAAACTTAAGAGAACTTATGTGTGTATATAAGTTCTAGGTGACAATACTTAGGTTGGGTCCCAAAGGGCACCCCAAGTTTGTAGAATAGAGGAGTTATGAATAAAGTGAACCTTAACCCAAACCACCACACGCGCGCCGCCGTCCGTCCGGCCGGGCGCAAGTGTGGGTCGAGTCTAATAGTAATTTTTTTGACAAAATTTATTTGAATTTTTAATGAAATTAAATTCTAATTTTGTGCCAAAATTGAAATCAATTTTCTGTCCAATTTTTACCACCTTCAGTCCAAAATTCCTAACAGATTCAAACTGCTTTACAGTTTTAAAACTGCCCAGCAGTAACAGATTTAACCTAGCAGCAGTTATCTGTTTGAATCTGTCACCAGATCTGTTTCAATTCAAACAGTATCTGTTTAATTCAAAATTACACCTATTCACTTCTATTTTGTACCTGTTTGGGTCTGTTTGTTTTGCTTATAAATAGAAGGCTGTTTCAATAGTTTTTTCCACCCAAAACAATCTGAAAATTTCATTTTGTTGTCTAGATTTTGCTCAATTGCATATATATTCTTCATATACTTTTAGGAAAAAAAAAAGAGAGTATAGAATACAGGTTTTGTTCACCGAACAAATTATTTGAAGTGCTACTACAATTTGTGAAGATCATTGTATCTTGGGAGATAGATGCCATTTGTCCGTAAACACCGTAGCGAAGCGAATCTATCTTAAGGACAGAGTGTTACACACTCGACTTGATCTTTTAATTATTTATTCGGCTTGGTAAATAAATCCTGTAAGTTATTTATTTTATTTGTTTGATTTGGTTTCAATTTATTTATTGTACACAAAAGATTGTTCCAACAATCTTAAGACAGATTCGAATTATTCTGTTTATATAATTTTTTGTTTGTTTCATTTTCTTTTTCTTCTTCTTGCAGAAATTATTTTCTATGATTTTACAAAATAATATTCTAGTTGGAAAAATAAATAGTAGTAATGTATTGTTTGACAGATAGTAGTAATATACTGTCTATTTTCTTTGACAACTAGTAGTAATATATTGGTGTCATTAACAATTCAGAATATTTATTTGTGAAGTTTGTCAGAAATTAATTTTGATTTTCAAAAATAATTTCTGAGTGTTCATTAGTTAAAATTCTGTTTCAGTATTTTAATTATTGAAGTGTTACAGAAATTTAATTTTCTATGTGGAATTAATTTGGTTAATTAAAATTTTATTTTATTTCCAAGTTAATTGAAAATAAAAGTTACAACTCTTGTTTCTTCTATTTTTACAGAATTTAATTTTGCGATTTTGGTTTAAATTTTCTGTGTAGTATAAAATTCTAATTATAATTTTGTTTTATAATTTAGAATTCATGACTACTGAAACTGGTCAAACTAATGCTCAAACAAGTACTAATATGGTGGCTGCAATTACGCATATCCCTCATCTTATTGTAATTGTGCCAGTTAATCCCGGTGAGAAGCCAGAGAAGTTCTCAGGAATTGATTTTAAAAGATGGCAATAGAAAATGCTATTCTATCTTACTACTCTCAACCTGGCTCATTTTCTCCGTGAGGATGCTCCTATTTTGAAAGATGATGAAACTGATCGACAAGTGGCTGCTGCGATCAATACCTGGAAACATGTTGATTTCCTTTGCTGGAACTACATCTTGAACGGACTTGACAACACATTATACAACGTCTACAGTCCTATCAAGATAGCAAAGGAACTTTGGGAGTCTTTAGAGAAAAAGTACAAAATAGAAGATACTGGCTCAAAGAAATTTGTGGTTGGCAAATTTTTGGACTTTGTGATGGTTGATTCTAAGACTGTGATCAGCCAAGTTCAAGATCTCCAACTCATTCTGCATGACATTCACGTAGAAGGCATGTCTCTTAGTGAATCCTTCCAAGTTGCAGCCTTAATTGAGAAATTACCACAAGGCTGGAAGGAATTCAAGAACTACCTCAAACACAAGCACAAAGAAATGTCTTTAGAAGAATTAATTGTGCGTTTGAGAATTGAGGTGGACAACCGCAATTCAGAAAAGCGGACTGGCAAGCATCCAATGAAGTCAAAGGTAAATGTGGTGGAACATGCTCCAAAAGCCAAGAAACGGAAGTTTTCTGGAGAAAGTTCATCACAAGACTCTAAAGGGGGGAAACTAAAAAGTACAAGTTTAATGGCAAGTGTTACATCTGTGACAAAGAGGGACATCGGGCCAAAGATTGCCATAGCAATGGCAAAAACAAAAGAAGAACAAGCAAGAAGCCTGCTCAAGCCCATATGACCGAAGTGGACAATATTTCCAATGGTGTAGATGACATAAATCTTTCTATAGTTATTTTCAAGGCAAACCTTGTCGAAAATCCTAAATAATGGTGGGTGGACACTAGTGCTACTCACCACATCTGTGCCAACAAAAAGATGTTCACATCTTATTCTATAGTGGACAACGATGAACAACTTTTTATGGGCAACTCCTCAACTTTCAAAGTTGAAGGACAATGAAAGATTATTCTGAAGATGACGTTTGGAAATGAACTCACTCTCAATAATGTGTTGCATGTATCGGACATTCGCAAGAATCTTGTTTCCGGATCTTTATTGAGTAAAAACAGGTTTAGGCTAGTTTTTGAAAGTGACAAATTTGTACTTATAAAAAACGAAATGTATGTAGGAAAATGTTACATGTCTGATGGCCTTTTCAAAATGAATGTAATGACTGTTATACCATCTATTATTAATAAAAATACATCTTTTTACTTGCTTGAGTCTTTAAATTTATGGCATGTTAGACTTGGACATGTTAATTATGGATCTTTGCGTAGATTAATTAATATGGAATGTTTACCTAAATTTGAGATTGATTCAAATCATAAATGTGAAATTTGCGTTAAAGCAAAATTATCCAAAACTCCTTTTCATTCAATTGAAAGAAGTACAGAACCACTTGAATTAATTCATAGTGACATTTGTGATTTTAAATCAATTCAAATTAGAGGTGGAAAAAAGTATTTTATCACTTTTATAGATGATTATACTAGATATAGCTTAATTCGAACCAAGAATGAAGCTTTGAAAACTTTCATTCGATATAAGAATGAAGTTGAAAATCAACTTGGTAAGAAAATTAAGAAACTTAGAAGTGATACAGGTGGTGAATATGAATCACCTTTTGGTGAATTTTGTAAAGAACATGGAATAATTCATCAAACCACCGCTCCTTACTCACTTCAGCAAAATTGAATTGCTGAAAGGAAAAATAGGACTTTAAAAGAAATGATAAATGTCATGTTAATTAGTTCTGGATTACCTTGAAACTTGTGGGGGGAAGCAATACTTTCTGCTAATTATATACTTAATAAAGTACCTTAAAAGAAAGTAAATCAAACACCTTATGAAATGTGGCATGGGAGAGTACCATCCTATAAATACTTAAAAGTATGGGGGTGTTTGCCTAAAGTGGCTATTCTTTGTCCTAAAAAGACTAAGATGGGTCCTAAAACTGCTGATTGCATTTTCATTGGTTATGCCAAGAATAATAGTGCATATCGGTTTTTGATTTATAATTCAGAACATTTCGAAATGCATGTAAATACTATTATTGAATCTCAGAATGCGTCTTTCTTTGAACATCTGTTTCCAAACAAAACTGCACAAGAGACTAGTACTAATAAAAGATCTTCTGATGATATTATTAGTCAGGATCAAGAACAAGATCAAGAGATAGATCAAAATGAGAAAAAGGAACCAAGGCGTAGTAAACGTGCTAGAATCTCAAAATCTTTTGGTTCAGATTTTCTAACATTTTTGTTAGAAAATGAGCCTTTAACTTTTAAGATGATATGTCTCGTTCCGAGGCTCCTTTATGGAAAGAAGCTGGAAACAGTGAAGTTGAATCCATTTTGTAAAATCACACTTTGGAATTGGCGGATTTGCCACCAGGTTGTAAACCTCTTAGGTACAAGTGGATTTTCAAAAGAAAAATAAAAGCGGATGGATCAATTGACAAATACAAGACAAAACTTGTGGTCAAAGATTTTAGACAAAAAGAAGGTCTTGATTACTTTGACACATACTCACCAGTTACTAGAATAACATCTATTAGAATGCTAATTGCTATTATATTGTTGTACAATCTACAAATTCATCAAATAGATGTGAAAACCGCTTTCTTAAATGGTGAGTTAGATGAAAAAATAGTTACATGGAACAACTAGAAGGATTTTCTGTTCTAGGAAAAGAAAAGAAAGTGTGTAAATTAGTTAAATCATTATATGGTTTAAAACAATCGCCAAAGCAATGACATGAGAAATTTGACAAAGCAATGATGTCAAATGGATTCAAAATTAATGAATGTGGCAAATGTGTTTATATTAAAAACACAGACAAAGGTTATGCTATAGTATGTCTTTATATGGATGATATGCTCGTCATTGGTAGTAATAATGATACGATTAAAACTACCAAGAAAATGTTGAATAAACATTTTGACATAAAGGACATAGACATTGCTGATGTAATTCTTGATATGAAAATTACTAATATATTATAAGGTTATGCTTTGTCACAATCACATTACATTGTAAAAATACTTCACAAATTTAGCAAAGATGATGATCATCTTGCTAGAACACCTGTGGATGTTAATTTGTTTCTTTCTAAGAATGTACATGAAAGTATTTCTCAATTAGAGTATGCCCAAATTATTGCAAGCTTAATGTACTTGATGAACTGCACTCGCCCAGATATAGCTTATACAGTTGTAAATTAAGTAGATATACGAGTAATCAGGGAGTAAAACATTGGAAAGCAATTATAAGGGTTCTAAGATATCTCCGATTTACCCGTAACATTGGGCTTAATTATACTAGATATCCAGCAGTATTTGAAGGATACTGTGATGCAAACTGGATATCGAATACTAGGTAGAGCACGAAGTCATATGCATACATTGTGATAGTCAATCAGCAATAGGTAGAGCACGAAGTCATATGTATAACGGTAGGTTACGACACATTCGTCGTCAATATAACACCATAAGACAACTACTCTCTAATGAAATTATTTCCATTGAATATGTGAAGTCTAAAGTCAACATAGCAGATCCACTAACCAAGGGTTAGCAAGAGAGTTAATTGGGAATTCATTGCGGGGAATAGGACTTAAGGCTATTAAATAAGAGTTACCACAACAGCAACAAAACCTAGTTGACTGGAGATCCTAAGATCTAGGTTCAAAGGGACAACCGAGTTGTGTATAACTCAGAAGGATCAGTGAGGAGTCAAACTCCTACTCATTTCTAGGATGAAATAGTGATGTCTGCAGCGTTTTAGGTTAAGTAAAATTTTAATGATTCTTATATATAGGTATACCTAGTGGAGTATGGCAGGATACTCTTCATACCAATCACCTATGTGAGTGTGAACTAGGCCGGTTCTATAAGATTTGTAAAGGGCTACAATTCTCTAGAGCACTCATGAAAGACCAGGTTGTTCAGGGTCAAAATGAACACAATAGTGAGAATTAAATTGTGTTTGGTAAATATACTGTGTGAGTTCTATTGTCTTGGTTTACACAAATGGCTGAACAGTTCAAGACATCATGTTTACTAGTTAGCTAGTAAATCCGATAATGTCTCACAAGGGAAGGTTCAAAGCCAAAAGCTACCTATCCTTTGCAGAATATTTCTAATTTCTGTACTCTCTGTAATTAGATCATGTTGTTGCACTTTCTCTCCGTCAAATTCTATTCATGTGGGGGATTGTTGGAAAATTGGTTTTTTATAGGCTTATTTTGGGCCAACTTTGAGCCCAAAATTGAATGGGGTCGACACATCTTTTGAGTTGGGTTCGAAGAGGTGACGTGTTCCTTGCCGCATGGCAAGTCACACGATGAAGATGGTTCGTCAAAACCATTTATGAGTGAATAAGAACTTGACGTCGTTTTCGGGTTCGTGGAATTGGACAATTAAAGAATTAAATGTGGGTTTCCTAGTAAGGTTTGTCCCACATTGGAAACTTAAAAGAACTTATGTGTGCATATAAGTTCTAGGTGGCAATACTTAGGTTGGGCCCCAAGGGGCACCCCAAGTTTGTAGAAGGGAGGAGTTATGGATAAAGTGAACCTTAGCCCAAACCACCACATACGCGTGTTCGCGCCGTCCGTCTGTCCGGCCGAGCCGAGCACTTGCCGAGTGTGGGTTATGGGTCAGGTCGGTTCTAATATTAATTTTTTGGACAAAATATATTTGAATTTTTAATAAAATTAAATTCCAATTTTGTGCCAAAATTGAAATTAATTTTCTATTCAATTTTTACTACCTTAAGTCTGAAATTCCTAACAGATTCAAATTGTTTTACAGTTTTAAAACTGCCAAGAAACTGCCCAGCAGCTACAGATTTAACACAACAGCAGTTATCTATTTGAATCTGCCACCAAATCTGTTTCAATTCAAACAGTATCTGTTCAATTCAAAATTACACCTGTTCACTTTTATTTTGTACCTGTTCGGGTCTGTTTGTTTTGCCTGTAAATAGAAGGTTGTTCCAGTACTTTTTTGCACCAAAAACAATCTGAAAATTTCATTTTGTTGTCCACATTTTGCTCAATGGCATATATATTCTTCATATAATTTTAGGAAAAAAAAAATGAGAGTATAGAACATAAGTTTTGTTCGCTGAACAAATTGTTTGGAGTGCTACTACAGTTTGTGAAGATCATTGTATCCTGGTAGATAGACGCCATTTATCCGTAAGCACCGTAGCGGGACAAATCTGTCTTAAGGACAGAGTGTCACAAACTCGACTTGATTTTTTAATTATTCATTGGGCTCGGTAAAATAAATCCTGTAAGTTATTTATTTTATTTTTTTGATTTGGTTTCAATTTATTTATTGTACACAGAAGATTGTTCCAATATGTTTGAATATAAGTTTTTTCTGTATTTACTTCACTTTTTCGATTGTTAAGTGTTCTAAAGAAATCCTTATACTTTCAAGACATTAGAACTTTTAAACGGTCATTTGATTTTTTATTTAATTATTTGATTAAAATTATTGTTAAGTCTCTACCGAACAAGACTTAATATGATTTTTTACTAACAGCAGCATAATTACCATTTTTTTTTAAAGTTATTAACAACCGATAATCATTGTTTGTGAGTTTAGTCAAGGAACCCCATAAAACAACCAATGTAGTGGGGTAGGTGCCTCTTGAAACTTCTATCTAAACTTATGTAATGAAATGCTCAAACCTTCCGTTTGAACTATTAATTATTCGAAGTCATTTTTACTTTTCCTAAGTTGGAGCAACTACACTATCCTCACTTTTCATTGGTTAAAATATATATATATATATATATATAAATAAAGTATCCTTGTTATTTTATCTAATCGCTATTTTGTATTGTTCGAATATTACTCTTTATTTTATGTATTTATCCATACAAACTGTTTAAAATGTTTCAATATTTTTTTAAATAGAGAATTGTTATAAAATAGTTATTGTAATAGTTAGGTTTTTAGATGAAGTAAAATGGATTGGCATCCTGTGGTTTGAAATTGATGGGAAGGGTATTTTAAAATAAGTGAAAAAATTGTGTTCTAAAATTTGTCAAGTTTTTTAGATTCCGTAATAAATGTCTGCGTAAAATTTTCCAATCCAACAATTTGGAGCAATGAATCTACATGCATGATGTAGCAGTGTGCTGATTAACTGAACTGATAAAATAAATTGATATATAAAAAACGATTTGCAGATAAACAATGACATTAATTATAAATGGATTTTTATGCAACAACTCTTTGTCCAACTTATCGACTTAAAAAACCTGTTATCTGGAAAGCTTGACTAGATTGGCCATTGCAAAAAAGTTAAATCACAAGCTTCTTTGAAAAAATAACATCAATAAAAATATAATTTTATTACGTGCATTGAATTGGTGCACATAATAGAAATAAGGGATTGAGCCTATATTATTGTTTATATTCTATGAATGTATGCTTTTTCATAAAAATAATAGATGATAACCATAGATAATGAGCAAAACTTGTAAAAACATGAACAATACTTTTTGACTGTGTTTTCATTATTTTATATTTTTAGAAACAAAACAATAAAATGTTCTAACACTCCATTCTTTCCACATTCTTCTTACTTTTGTACAAAAATATTTTTAAAAAATTTAAAAACAACTTTTAATTTTTTCAAGAAATAATTGTTTTCAAAAAAATTGAAAATAATTATTTTCAAAAATAATTCGTCAAACGAAGTTATTGCATTCTTAATGCCACCGATTTTCTAGTTTCGTAGACTATCACATAATAGTATATAATATCGCCAAATTTGTACTATAATGGTCAAAGTTGTACCTTACTTGATTTTTTATTTTTGTATTTTTTATTACATCTTACTTGATGTATTGTCTTTGTATTATATGATTTTTATTATAACTTCATATTTGACAAAGTAGTAGAAGTAACCATCAAACCTAATATTATAAAATTTCACATTAATAATTTAACAAAAGTATGAAAAGAGGCAATAGATTTTGTATTCAAATATTATTGTTTATCCGGTAATTAAAATATATGTATGTGTTAAGAATATAAATAATAAAATATATCTATGTACCTCGATGATTCAAATAATTTATTTGATAGGACTTTTTGAATAGATTTTTCATATAAAAAATCAAGCTGATTTATTATCAATATGTCATTCATTTTTGTAAAAGATAAATATGATATGATCGTTTCGTCATGATTGTCTAATCAATCTAATTTATGCATGAATGATTTGTTCAAATAATCTTATAAGATGAATGATTCAAATTATTGAGATAAAACTTATGATTTGATCCGTAAAATACAACACATTCCAATTAAAATACCGAATTGAAAATAATTCTTTAACACCAATTAATCGAATGAATCCAAGATAAAAAGATAGACAAGAAAGTTCAATCTACAATCTTTTCCTTTTTGTCAACTATAGAAATTCTTGGACATGGCTGCTGTCCTGCTGCCACCAACCTTGAGTTGGTAGCTTTTGTTTTTTTTTGGTGACTAAGAAAAACAAAAAAAAAAAAAAAATTGGGTGAATTTGAGTTGGTGGCCTGGCACAAATGTTTGGTTTGATTTTGAGAGAGTGATTTTCAAAACAAGTTTTGGGGAAAGAGTTTAGAAAAGTTTTTAGTTTGTTTAGTTGTATATTTTAAAAGTAATTTTGGAATTTGAGAGTTTGGATGATTTGATATTTTGTTATAATAGTAGATGTGTGTGAGAGAAAAGTGAGTGAGAATGAGAGATGAGAAAGAAAAAGTAATTGATTGATGTATAAGAAAGAGAAAGTGATTTTGAGAATTTTTTGAAAAAAATCTCAAATCAAACAATTTTTTAAAAAATTTTTTTCCAAAACTTCTCGCTCAAAGCTAAACCAAACACACCCCTAATATTCCTCCTCTTTTGGGAAGTTTCGTGTTCCTTTTCCTTTATGGAAAAAAAAAAAAAAATCTATTGTGAAAAAATGTGGTTGCGACATTATTCAAATTTACACAGTATCAATCATTTTCAAAAACTCCATCGAATTACCGTACAAATTTAGAAATAATGAAAAACGGTCAAATATCATGCTAACAAGCGTCATCAGTTACGTCAACAACCCTTTATTTCGAAATTTTTTTTTAGTAATGTTATGCGCATGTACACTTTTCTTCGCATAATTTATATATTGCAATAATTGCTATGATCAAATCATGTTGAAATACGGGAAATAAAATTATAAAAAGGAAGTTCAGTGCTCCTTGTATTGCTTGTTGCTCTTGTACAAAATTGTAATATTTCCAGGTAATACAAAAATAAGTTCTAAAATTGTGAAATTTTTTATTTTCATACACTTGATTAGGTCAAGGCACATATTTAATGAAATATTAATTTAATAATAATTATCTTCTAAATAAAAATAACCATAATAGACATCCAGTAACACCTATAATATTATATGAAAAAATTCTCTGCATACATCTTTTAAAAATAAAAAAATCTCAATGTACACCTTTTGAATTAAAAAAAATTAAACTTTAGTTTTTCTATTATTGTCACTTTACTTGTTGCACACTCTATACTGCTTTATTGCAAACCAATGGAAGTTTAAACTCAAGCAAAAATATGTCTGTTGACAGCAAAATCAATAATGAAAATGTTAATTTTTTCGTGTAGTATTAATTTTATTTATTTATTTATTTATTTTTGCGATTTTCAATCACATATCCAGTGTTGAATTTCTTCATTATATTCAGAAATCAAGTGCCGAAATATTATTATTTTTTCAATACTTGAACTATGAAAATAACAGATTAATTCGATGGTAAAATTCCGAATTTTTTTTCTTCCTTTTGATAGCTAAAAACCGAATTTTTTAGCTTATTTCGATAGACAAGTGCCGAATATTTTTATTAATTTCAGCTCTGTAGGACCAATGATCGCTAACATTACACTTTGATCTGTTGTTTCGATTTGACTTTGTAAGTAATCCTTCTATCTCATTCCTAATCCCACACACAAACACTATCTGAGGAAATTTGGGGTTTCTGGTACGGAATTAGGGTTTTGATTGTTTTGTATAGTGGAATTGGAACAGCCTGCCTTGCGAGGTGTTCAATTGTTTGTTTCCCGAGAAATTTGGCTGTTGGAGTCGATTTTTGGGGTCTCAGTTCTTTGGGGAATCGGATCAAAAACTGTGGTCAAAGTTGCTGAATTCTATAATTTGTGAATAATTCTCATCTATCTATCTCAAAATGTTAAGATGATTTTTAGTTTTCCTATGAAATTACAAAAATCATTCCAAATATTTTATTGAATTGAGGAGAAAAAAAAAAAAAAGAAGGATTTTTGTGATTGCATTGTGTTTTGTTGAACAGAGAAAACCTTGTACTTTATTTTGGTAGCTTCTTCTAATAATGGTCTGTTGAATGAATAATGGTTACATGTTGAGATAATTTTGCACTGCTGATGAAGAATTTTGTGTTGAATTTCTAATAATGGTGGGTTTATGGTTTCACTTTTTGTGAAGTTGATTTTTTGGAGATTCTACTGGAGAGATTCTCTTTGTCAGTCAGTCTTCACTCCCTTGAAGCTAGGGTTGAGAAATTCTTTCAGTGTATGACAATGTTCCATTAGCGGTAAATGTTGTGTTGTGATATATAGGACATGACAATGTATGTGTGTTTGTGTGTGTATAATGGTTACAAGTGAAGGGTGTAATTGTAACTTGTATGTAGATTGAGAAAATTAATTGATAATCAAATTAATAGGTGTGTGTATTGAGAAAAGATGCGCCTTGAGCTAATTAAGTGTGTGGAAATAGAATTTCTCTAAAACTGTTAAAAAAGTTGTAAAGTTTTATTAACTTTTTATTTAGCGATATTGTTGCTATTCTGTACACAATATATTATTCTCTATAGATTTAATTTTTGTTGAATAACAACAGCTTCTAATTGTCATCAACATTTAATTTGTAAAAAGCTCAAAGTGGTTGTAACATAATTTTATATAAATAAAGCAAAATAATAATGCTTATGAGAACGGATCATCTGTCTCACTTTTTATCATCAAAATCAATAATAATAATAAAAATAAAACAAAAGTTGGTACAATAAGTGACGATGTCATGACCCCAACCCCCGTTCCACTGGATTAGAGTCGTAACCGACCAGTAATTTGTGATTACCAAAAGCCTACTTAACAGTAATAACAATAATATAATAATAGGGGCCGGCGGAAGCCTATAAATAAGAAAATAGTACGTCCAAGGAGCTGTGAGGATTTAAAACATTTGCATAGCTTAGGGAACTAAATCCCATTAACAAACTTAGTCAAAACAAAAGATCTTAAACCAAACCATAGCATGATCACAATGTCAAAATGGTGAACTCCACACCACTCAAAAGACCATAGAGCTAGACAAGGAGGAACCTCGAGATGAGGCAATAGTTGGCTTCACAAAATAGAGTGTAGGTTGACGCTATTAGGTTCGGTCTTAAACTTGGTCATCTACATACATACACAAAACAATGAGCTAAAACCCAGTGAATAACAATTGTGTAAAGAGGTTATGAATGATGTCCTTTCAGTCACTTAAAACAGTCAGTTCAGTAGTGAATCAATTCACAAAATAGTATCTCATACAGGTAATAAAATCATATCAGTCATACGCGGTACATCCAATAGCAGACAGTATAGTAGGTCTTAAAGACCGAACAGTTATTTGATGGCCATCAATACAGTAAACAGAAGTTCCAAGAATTGGATCTGACAGAGATTTCTGTAACAGTAGCAGTACAGTAGCAGTAAACAGTAACAGTATGCTATGAATGCTACGAATACAGTTCACAAAATAGGACAATCATTCATTTAGTAAATCACATCATTTCAAAAACAGTTAATACATAACAATAACATTCAGAAAATAATTATAGCTTAAATATATCTTTACAACATTGTTACTCATAATTGGCTCCGCGAAACACGTTGCTAGGACGAGGCGTCTGACTTACATAAACACATTCAGGTACAACAGTTCAAAATACAGTCCATCCATGCACTTGATATGTAATGTACTCAGTCTATTCGTTATCTAATCCCTAAATTCTTTTTTTTGTTCCTTACTTTCCATCATGTTTATGACATGCAAATGCACATGAAAAACACTTGAAAACCATGCAAATGGAGGCCTGGAAGTCAGGAAAATAAGAGGAAAATCAAACTGAACCTACTCTGTTGGCTACACGTGCGGTGGCCTGGCCGTTCTTGTGGAGTTCTTGGCCGCTCGTGCGAGCAGAATGCAAGTTGGAACAGGGCAAGGTGGGCCGCTCATGCAGTGGCCTAGGCCACTCGAGCGGACTAGGTTGAAACCCAGTCTGAAAATCTGCTGAAACATGGAACTTCCCCCTTTACAAAACCAACCTCAATGGATACAAAATAAGGCTCAAAACTTTTCAAAAACATGTTGATTCAAACTTACTCAACTCAATTAAAGGCTATAGCTTCAAATCAAAACTCAATTCTTGTATACAAAAACTCAAAATCATGAACTTTGAATGTAAAATCATACTCTATGCAAATTGTGGTTGCCAAAGCTACAATCAATGAAATTTCTCCTCAAATTTGAGGAATCATGCACAATCTCACATGGAACAACAAAAATGATGCTATGTGTGCTCAAATTTAAAGCTATTTCCTACAATCTTCTTCTTTAGGGTTCTTAACAACAACTAACACTACTCGACTTCTTGATTCAACTTATTCCATGATGAAGACAACCTTAATTCATGAGATTGAAGGAAAATTTCGTACCTTACTTGATATTTTGGTGAAGATTGCTCAATTCCCCCTTTCTTCTTCTCGAACCCTAGTGTTCTCCCTCTCTCTCTCTCTCTTTCCCTTGGCTCTAGAATTCTTTGAAGTCTCTCTCTTTACAAAATATCTATCTCTATATTCTCCCTCTTATTTGTTGACTTGAGCTAACGAAGGACTTGGACACTAATAAACTCTTATTAATCCTACGTTTAGATTACTGAATCAAAGTCACTTAATTATTTCCCTTCTCATCTCATACTACTTCAAAACACACTAAATTTAACCATACTACTATGAATCAGACTCTAATTGCCTATTTCAAATATTTAATTTTAATCCTGTGGTTTACTAATTCAGACAAGTTTATTTTCTATTCTCTATACATCTGTTTATATAATCTGTTCATATAACCACAAGACAATAACAAATGGTACATAAGTGAACATAAAACACATAATTAAGACAATCTCATAATTTAGCACGTAATCAAGGAGACGAATGTTACAGACAACATTGATCCCATGTCCCTTCGTATCATCATCATCACCGCAAATCATGTTATTGCAATCATATATTTGTGTGCGTGCGATTGTCAATTGAATTATATAATTATTTGTAAATTATGTATATCAATTAAACTCATTTCGACAAAAAATAAATAAATTTAAACTCGAGTTTCACTTGTGATATTTATGTTTTATTGTGTTTAAAAGTGTATTTGGGTTAGTTTATTGCCAACTTGTTTTTCTGGGGATACTGGACACTTGGTTTCACTTCTCACCTCTGCTTATTAATACCAAATAGGGTGGAAGCAAGACAGCGAGAACTAATCAAAATAATTAAAAGATAGATAACTGAAATAAAATAATTAAAAAACAGATTAAAAACCAAATAACTAAAATAAGATTAACTTACAATCGTAAATTGTTTGCTGAAAAAACTTGAAAGCCTAGCTTCAAAATACATAACTTCAAAATACAACTTGAATACAATTTTTGAAAGTGAAAAGAGTAAAAAAATAGGTGGATTCTCAATTCTTGAAAATTCTGCCTTCTTCCTTACTAGAGAAGCTCTTTTATAAGCCAAACAGATGATTGTGAGGCTTGTGACTGGCCCTGCAAATGACTGTGAGACTTGTGACTTCAAAAGTTGGAAAGTAGAACGCACATGGGTTCTGTGGGCAACTGTCGGTGACTGATGGAAAGTTGTCTACTTTTAACTCTTTTTTTTATACTCGTGACTACTCAGTTGACTGATAGAGAATCAATAAATATATTAGTAGCTTTTCTCAAAGTAATAGTAGCGACTGAAGCTGATGTATATATGGAATCCAATGATTGTTTTAAGTATATAGGTCTTGAGCATTTTGGAATTGTGGACCATATGGATCATGACTAGTAGAGGCTTTGGATGAGGCTGATCCATTTGAAGCATCACCTTCATCTTGTGACTTGGCTTGGGCCAATAGTAACTTTGCAATTTGAATAAGTTCTTCATTACTGGTCTTGGATTTGGGTTTTGACTTGGGCTTTGACTTGGATGACTTGGATTTTGAAGGCCTAGAACTGGCTGTTGGGCTCCCAAGTCTGCCTGTGGCAAGAGGAAGTGGGCTTCCTTGAGTGACTGAAGTAGTTAGGTTCTGTTGAGAAGATGTAACCATTGCAGGAGTGGGAGGAAGAACATGAATATTGATTGGAAATTCTTGCTGGACTTGTTCAATAATACGTTGGACTTTGCAAGCATCCCACCATTTGACAAAATATTGGCAACTGACTAGGTTGTTGGAAATATTATATTGCCATTTAAATATCCAAGGGACTTTATATTTGAACATAAAATGGAGCAATATAGGGAATTGACTTTTATGTTGACTCAATTTATAAATTGAAGAGAAAAAATTGACTTGTTCCATTAAATTAGTAGGTTATAATTTCTAGGATGACACCATGTTGAGACCACCATCTCAGAAACCATGAAGGAAATTTGGACTTGAATTTATGGTCAAAAAAGAAGAACTAGGAGTGACTATAAGACTCATTTTGGTGGAAAAGGATCTTAAACCAGGCATCAATATAATCATAGTAACTATATTGTATCTTGTGATTGGGAAGATCACGAAGGAGAAAAGGGAGACCCCATTCATCCATGGATACAATATTGTGTATGTATAAAGAATGATAAATGATTTACTAGCATGGACTCGGTCATAAATGGGTTTGATGACTATGGACTGGTGATGAAAGAGGATGTCTTTATAAAAAGTAATTGACTTTTCTGGATGGGAAGGAATGAAATGCCATCCAAAAGGGAACTAGGATGTAACTAGTTCATTGACATTGTGAATATTTTTTTGAACTGGTTCTATGTAGAAAAGATGGACTGGTTGGGGTTTAAGAACATAATTTGTTCTTGTAGTTCTGTATGGATTATTAAGAGGCATTGGAGTAATGGACTGACAAGTAAAGGGATTTGAAGCAAAGGCAGGAGTGTAACTAGGTTTAGGAATGTTACCAAGAATTTCGTATCTGTTGACTAGATTAATTGGAGAAGCAACAATAGGTTGACTAGTTGGAACAATGTCAAGTTTAGAAGGAGACTTCTGGTTTGACGTTTGTAGTTGAACAAACAGAAGTTCATTAGCATCCATTGAAGAGATCTAACTTATCAATATGGAAATTGAGAAGATTAGTGTAATGGGAAATCAAATTGCATTGACTACGAATTTGCTGGAATCGTAAATAAGGATCTTGGTCAATCATTTTTAAATAGGTTATTTTAAAGGAGCAACAATGAATCAATTTGCAATATTAGGTGACTGCTAACTTGTGTGTAGAACAATAAGGAGTAGACATGATGATGCACCATCCCCCCTTTAAAAATTCTCGGGTAAGGAAATTAGGGATAGAATTTTGATTACCAGGAATGTACTCAATATCAAAATAAAAAATACTTAAAATAGATTGTCAAGGGGCAAAAATATGTTTACTAGCAATATTTTGAACATCTTTTTCTAAAACGTATTTAGCACTTTTATAATCAACACGTAATAAAAAAAAAATTGATTTAAAATATCATCTTGAAATTTACTAATACATAATACAATTGATAAAATTTCTTTTTTAGTAGTAATATAATTTTTCTGCACTTTGTTCCAAACACCAGAATAAAAACAAACAATTTATTTAGATAACTTAGGAGTGACCTGCTAAAGGAAAATGCCACCATAACCAACATCAGAGACATCAGTTTGAATAATTTTGAATGAATTTTCAGTAGGAATACCAGGAAAAGGAAAAGTTTTGACATATTTTTTGACTTGTTGTACAATAGCAGTATGACTGGGAGACCAGGGAGGAGGATTATCTTTTAATCTATCAAAAAAGGGTTGACAAATTTTCCTAAGTGTGGGTCCATAAAACCAAAGGGGAAATTTGGTTAGAGAGCACTGGTAGAATAGATTAAGCCCAACAACTTGTAACAAGATGATGAGAATTCTCGTGGTGGTTCATCCACCCGAGGGCACTCTGACGATCAAGTCAGTAAATCTTGTCTCTCACAGATATCAAAACAATACTTAATGCACAAGTCAAAGCATCACAAATAAAAGCATACCTTAGACCCACGAGGGTGCCTTACTTTTATAATGATCAGTGTCCAACTTCTATTAGAAGTCTTACTTCATGGGACTCTATCCTTTACAAGGATAACATCTATCACAACTCGCATTATTTAGATTAAGATGAACTCCCTCAAGAGTCTCATCTCTATCCTAATAGGTAGCTTGATGTCATCTAGGACTCTAGTCCTCTATCTAAATATCTCAAATTCTGCTATCCCCGCAGAATACCTCGGAAGTGCCCTAAACATCTCGGCAAACATGATTTGCTCACGTAGTACCTCGACTGACACCTCAGCATCACCTTAGCCATGTGACGTCATCATAAAATACTTCCCCACAACTTCTCCTAGGTTCTATTACCTCGGGAACCTAAGGTGATGGAACCTACATCGTTTCATCTTCCAATATGCTAGAGATACTCTTCCGACCGAGATCATGACTCACCGGTGTATCAAAACAAGGACTCAAATGTCCACTCGTCAAGAATCAAGAATCAAGAACCATTATGTTCTATTTCATCCAGGTCCAACATCGACAAAGATCATGGGTGTGTTTGGTTTGTGTTTGTAGAGTAATTTTTGAGATAAAAAGTATGAAAACTTGTTTGGTTTGCCTTTTTTCAGAAATGCTTTTGGGAAATTGTTTTGCGGAGAGAGTTTTAAAAAAAGTGATTGATTTGATGTGTATGAGAGAGAGAGAGTGATTTTGGAAAGTAGGCAACCAAACAAAATTTTGAGATTTTTTTTTGAAAAAATTTGTTTGGTTTCATTACTCTTGAAAATTTGTTTGTAGAGAATTTTTCCCAAAATTTTTTCTGAAAAACAAGCCAAACAAGGCCCACATTACTAGCAGAGATCATGATTCACTAGTTCAAAAACATTAAGACCCTAGTATCAACTCATCAGGAACCAAGAACAAACAAGTTCTGTCCCATCTAAATTTAACATCTCAACCGAGATCAACATCTAAACTGAGATCAACATCTCAACCTAGATCATCATGTCATCACCTCGTTGGTTGTATCAGTCATGCATCACTCTATCACATCAAAGCTACCCACGCCGCCTGATAGGCACGTCGTCCATGGCAGTTACATAATGTTTTGCCACCTTTTCGTTTTTAGACAAAATCTCTTTCACTCTCTCTCTAGAAGTCTCCATTGCCATTTCTTCGAAGCTTTTCCAACTACAACTCTGCTTACCACTTCCGGCGTGCACTCAGCAGTTCCGTTCTGATTAGAGCGTTGTTTGACTCCGGCGAATCCCATTCCGGCATTTACTTCCTTGGCTCCGCTTTGTAAGTACTTGATTTCTTTTATTTTAACTTCAGTTTTTCACTATTTTCAAATATATTCCTTCTGTGGATTGTTACACATCACACACGGTATCTGTATTTGCATCTACATTGTCATCTTATATTCATATTCGAATCCCATTGTTCTATATGCCTTTGCTTGCTTTGACTCATATTTTGTCATTCATGTTCTTGAGCCCATCTTCACATTTTCTGTATTTGACACATATCTTCTGGTATACTGTCACCGAATTCTATCAATTTTGTTCATACCCTGAACCTGTTAATGCTCTATTTTTCTCGTATTCTTGAATCTTTTATCACTATTTCATAATTTTGAGACATGTTTCTTCTATCTGTTCTTGCTTGTTAGGAGATTACTGCTTTTGAATCTTGTGCATTTGCATAGACTTAGGTTTGGGATTTGCTAGAATCCACACTTAGGAAAACTAAAACAAGTTTTGCCCCCAAACCTTCCTCAGAACCCTGAAACTGATAACCCAGTAGTCCTTGGGGTTTTGCCAAGGTCTTTAACCCACACAGTCCAACCTTCCTTACTAAAATCGCCCTAGCTGAGGTAATGGGGATGTTCAAATGGAGGGTGGACTCCTCCAACAAACTAGAATACTTCCGTCAGGAATTCTCCATTCTAGTTGACATTCATCTAAGGTTGGCTGGGGAGAAGGATTCCATGTTTCATGGAGAGACATGTATGCCCTTCCCTGTAGTATCTATCATCGAGGGTGGAATCAGATTCCATCTTGACATCTTGTTGTGCTTCGGGCCGAGGTGCCTTCTTTTGTATCTGAACAAGTTGTCTTTTTAAATGTAAGTCCTCTTTTTGACTAAGTGTTGAATGTTTGTCTCTATCTTTACTGTCTTGTATGATTCCATACTTAGAATATTTTTGTACTTCTCCCAAGTATACTTTAACTGTGTAATCATTTATGGTTAGAACACATCTGTTTTGTATTACCTCGGATCCACTTCATCTCTGGTGCATCCTTAGTTGGTCACCTCGGACCAACTTACCTTGGAGTTCACCTTTTATTGTGATCTCGGCCAATAGGCACTTTATAAAAATTCTTTAAATAACATTCAACAAGTATTGCTTCTTTACTTATACTTGCTGTCTTTTATCAAGGCTTCACCCTTCCAACATTTCCAAGTTTGACAACTTGGTTGTGATCTCGAGTAACCAACAACTCGAGTATCCCCTCATTTGGATACTTCTGTTGGCTCTAACTTGTAAATTTTTTCAAAAATTTCAACAAGTGTCAAGTCTATTCCTTATTCTTGCTTCTGGTCCCCTAATGTGAACCTAAGTATCACTTATGTTCACATTAAGCATGCATCTTCAATTTTGCCGAAGTCTGATTCAAACAAATCTTAGCTGATGTTTTTTACCTCGGTGTCTCTGTTAATCTGACTAGATCAAACTTATTTCAACTTTTCCATTATGGAAAGTCTAAGTTATTCATCATGTTTCATTCAGAAACATTGCTAACTTAGTTCAACTCTGCCATAGGCAAATTGAGTTCAACTTTACCATATGGTAAGTTTAAGTTATTCGTCATGTTTTATTCGAAAACATCGCCAACTCAGTTCAACTCTACCATAGGCAAGTTGAGTTCAACTCTACCATATGGTAAGTCTAAGTTATTCGTCATGTTTCATTTGGAAACATCGTCAACTTAGTTCAACTCTACCATAGGCAAGTTGAGTTCAACTCTACCATATGGTAAGTCTAAGTTATTCATTATGTTTTATTCGGAAGCATCACCAACTTAGTTCAACTCTACCATAGGCAAGTTGAGTTCAACTCTACCATATGGTAATTTTAAGTTATTCATCATGTTTCATTCGGAAATATCGCCAACTTAGTTCAACTCTACTATAGACAAGTTGAGTTCAACTCTACAATATGGTAAGTCTAAGTTATTCATCATGTTTTGTTTGGAAACATCGCCAACTTAGTTTAACTCTACCATATAGCAAGTGTTAATTCAACTCTACCATATGGCAAGTCTAAGTCATTCGTCATGTTTCATGCCAAAACATCACAAACTTAGTTCAACTCTGCCAGTATGACAAATCTAAGTTATTCGTCATGTTTCATACTGAAACATCGCAAACTTAGTTCAACTATACCATCTCGGTAAATCTAAGTTATTCGTCATGTTTGTTAGGGGAACATCATCATAAGACTTTTCGGTCTTATCGCATAATCATGGATTTCAACATCTTCACATTTTTTTACATAGGCGTCGGCATCCTTTTACATGTAGGGCCACCAGAATCTCTGCGATATAGCTCTGTGGGCAAGGGATTTGCCCCCTACATGGCTTCCGCATACTCTTTTGTGGATCTTGTATAAAATGTCTTTAACCTAGGAAGGATGTACCCATCGTAATAGAAGTCTAGTAAAAACCCTTCTGTAGATGGCCTTCTGCAGACAAGCAGAACCTGGCCAACTTCAATCTAATCTTATGTGCTTCTTTTTTATCTTCTGGGATCTGGGATCTAGGATCTGCTTACTTAGATTGAGTTCTTCTTTTCTCGAACTTAATCACCTAGGCCAAGAGCTTGTCTTTTGAAATTTGGGATCTGTGCATTTAGGCTGAGCTCTTCTCTTCTCGGACCTAATCATCTAGGTCGAGATCTTGTCTTTTGGAATCTTAGATCTGCATACTTAGGCTGTGCTCGTCTTCTCAGACCTAATCATCTAGGCTGAGATATTGTCTTCTGGAATCTGAAATTTGCTCACTCAGGCTGAGCTCTTTTCTTTTCGAACCTAATCATCTAGGTGTAGACGTCCCTGAACGCCCCGGGAGGGATGAGTCCCATTCTGTTCATTTGGGGTTCACTACAGTTCGAACTCTCAAATTGTCACGGTTCTAAATCTGAACCAAAGAGTCCAAATCCGGCAAATCGTTTTGAGAAAACAGATTTTGAAAGAAGTGCCAAACATGGACTGCTTTGCCAGATACAGAGTCCCCACCTAAATGTTTTATTTTGGGGAAATTTAGGAAACCCTGACTCGTTTGCCTAAGGCCACGTGTCCGTCATCACCAAAGTTGCCTTGGCTCAGGAACTTGGGTACGATTGGGGAAGGTCACTTCGTGAGCACCCCCGCTCGCCCGATCAAAGATCGGCCTCTACTAACCATGATATCTATTTTTGAAAATATTATGCGTTCTTATTCCGGTTATTAGCCTAGATTTACTATGTGATGCGCACAGTATACAAGTATAGACTGGATCGTCTGAATTGGAACAAAACATTTCATGTTTGTTTATTTTGAAAATGGTTTGATGGTGCTACCCGCAAGTAGGCTAAGACGCGGATTTGCCACCCTCGGGTGGGCTTAGAAAACATGATTTTGCCACTATCTAGTGGGCTTTAAAACACACATTTGATGAATTGTTCCAATTCAAATAACCCAACCTTCACCCACAGGCATTCAGGCAGTTATATCACATAAGCATATAGCCTCATGGTAAGCATGCTATTCATGGCAGTCACTCACACGCATGCAAGGATGCTAAAGCATAAAACTTACCGAGTACTCCAAGCCAAAACAGAAGCTAATTAGAAATCCATGCATGATCCTAATTATACGGAAATGCCTAATGCAACACATGCAAGAATGCAACTATAGCAGGCTCGACTATTCTAAACATGGCATATGAAATGCTACAGCTAACATGTATTCAACTTGGAATTGAAAATACAATGCAGTTATTATGATGCGCCGAGCCCGGTGCATGCAAAACAGATGAATGAATGCAAACATGCTATCATACTGTGTGCTAATTGAAACATGCCCTAATCTAACCATCATAAGCAGGTAAATAAAAGGGAGAAAGACGTGGGGTTGGAAGACATACATCACACACACGCACACTTATTACAACATTGCCCTCGCGCAGAGGGTCCTAATAAATAATATACAGTCCCAAATGAATAATTACAGTCCAAATATGTACAAAATCCTAATTAATTAACAAATTAAATTAGGAAAGCAATAAATAAGCATGCAAGCCAGGGACTGCCTCAAATCTGCTCCGGATGATGAATGATGCATGCTCGGGTTGCCTTGTGCGGAGAATCCCTCGCGATGCCCCGGTTTGTCTCTGTTTGTAATTGTTCTTGGAATGCGTGCCAAGCTCCGGAAGGCTATCGATTTCTGATTTGCTGCAACAGAGAGCAATAAAGGGGCATGGCAAAGTATTTTCACATATGTATGCATGACTACTCTTCAAGGAGTGTAGTCCTCGGTCCTCGGGCCACCAATCACGCATATCGATGCATGATGGCCGAGGAGTCGAATTGCACGACTCAATATGAAATGAATGCACATATAAACACAACAAAACCTAAACTCCATCATGAATAATCTGGAGTGTCGGTGACTGGGAATTGAGACACGTTCCGTCACTCGAAGTACGAAACGTCCCTCGTTTCCCGTGCTCAGGCTAACTCCTATCCCCAACACGATGCAATATGCATGACATGCATGAAATGCAACTAAGATACAACCTATCATGCACAATGCTAGGAAATGGCATACACGATGCACGAGATAACATGGCATACACAATGCGTTAACATACGGCCTGGCATACACAATGCTATGAAATGAAATGGCATACACAATGCAATATGGGCTTACACCAACGTGAGTGGACCTCAGCCGCACTCACATAGGAGGCCATTGGATGAAAATGAGACACTCGAGGTGCGTGCAGACGTGCACGCAAACCGAGGACTGAACCTAAGGCACAAATGCCACTCTAACAAAACATGGCAGGGCATGGAATATGGCATACAAGCATGCAAATTTCAGTACCGAAATATGATGCAAAACAGCCCCGAAACGTGGCAATATGGTACCCGATGCATGAAATGAGACCCGAAACGCAAAACTAGGCACACGCAATGGCCTATAGCTATACAAAGCATGCATTATTTGAAAATGAAGTGTAAGGACAGAATCAAGGCAGTCCCAAAACATGCATATTTTCAGTTTTAAGCAAGGCCAAAAAGTGAACACAAATAGGGCTAAGTTAGCATGCAAAAATGGTCCCGTAAGAGAGATAATGAAGCAAGTAGCATCTTTTGGCCCTAAATGGCCAAGAGCCTTTCAACAAAGTTGAAGAGGGGCTCAAAATGAAGCACTTTACAGTTTACAACAAGCCACGAAAACAAACACAAGTATGGATAAACTATTGTGCAAGAAATGGGCCAAAAGGGAGACAAAGAAGCAAGTGATGGTTGTTGGTCTCAAACAGAGGAGGGCCCTTCAACAAAGTTGAATAGGGGCCCCAAACATGGTATTTTACAGTTAGTGGACAAACCCAAAACAGTGCACATGCAAGCTTAAAATACTATGCAAAATAAGGCCTAAAAAGAGGTTTAAACACAAAGAGAAAAAAGGGAGCTTCAAAAAGCAAAAGTCCCTTGATAAAACATAAAGAGGGGCTTAAAATAAGGCTATTTACAGTTCGGACCAGAGCCCAAAAATACAAGCACAAGGGGCTAACAAAATATGCAAAAATAAGGTCAAAAGAGGGATAAAGAGGCAAGTGACAAAAGGAAGCCTCAAATAGTAAAGAGCCCTTCAACAATGTTGAACAAGGGCTCAAAATAAGCTACTTTACAATTTATAACCAAGCTCAAAACAGTTTACAAATAGGCCTAAAATACTATGCAAGAAAGAGGCATACAAGAAAGGTAAAGAAGCAAGTGTAAAAAGGAAGCCTCAAACAGGGAGAGGCCCCTAAACAAACATGAAAAGGAGCTCAAAATAATTCTATTTTTAGTTAGGGTCGGAGCCCAAATATGCAAGCAAGAGGAGCTAATAAATTGAGCAAAAATAGGGCCAAAGAGAGGGATAGAAGACTTACCCTTGAAGACCAATGCTTTAACAACTCCTGGACCAAGTTTGGGAGCCCTTGACCTTTGGAAATGGCCTTGAAGCTGCTGGAATGGAGTGTGGATTGGTTGGCTTGGAGATGGAGTAGAATGGATGTAGGATTTGAGAGGTTTTGAGGGTTGGAGTGTAGAGAGAGAGAGATACAATGTAGGAGGCTTAAACCGAACTTTCTAACCCCTCAAAAGGGAGCTGGAGGGCCTGGATATATAGGCAAGAGTGTGAGAAAAAAGGGGGGAAATGGATTTCAAATTTTCCCCCAAAAGTGCACCCCCCCGGATAAACAATCTGGTGGGAAACAAAATACAGATTTGTAATGTACCAGAGGAGGGGAGCAAGGCCGGCTTGGTATTTAAGTTGCAGGTGGCCGGCCGGCCCTCTCCATGGCCGGCTGACCAAGGGTCAAAAGGCTCAAGAAGTATTAGTGGCCTGCCACCCTAGATTGGTGGCCTCCCATGTGTGCACAACACAACCATGTGGTCAAAAACTGGAGAGAATGAACCAGGAGAGAGAAAAGGCCACTTTTAAGAGGGGTTCAAAAGGGTCACACACAATTACTGGCCGGCCATATGATATTGGTGGCCTCCCAGGTGTGTACAACACAAATATGTGGTTTAGGGCTGGAAAAAGTGGGCTAAGGGTGGTCAACATTGGCTTTCAAGTAAGAAAAACGGGCGACGGAGGGTGTTGGAGGAATAAAACTGGTTGTCAGAACAATTACTGGCCTCCCACCCTTCTATGACCTCCTTAGCAGTGAAAATAAGGTCTCCACCAAAAATGAGCCCAAAACGATGCAAAATGAAGGTTCGGGGGCCGAAACGTGCAGCCCGAGGCCCCGAAAACTGACTGTTAGGCACCGAAAGTGGTGTTCAACAATGAAGTTGGTTTTTCGGACCGCAATGTCCTTCAAAAGGGAGTAAATAAGATGCATGCCAAAAACCGGAGCAAACGGAGGTGGTTAAGCGGTCCCGAACCGAGGCACACGGCCAACGGCTCCGAAAAATCGGAAACCGGACTCCAAAAGGGAAAAATGGCCTACGACCACGAAACGTAGCCTACGGCCACTGAGAGATGATCTACGAGACCTCTCCCTCCCTTCAGGAAGAGAAAATAGAGAAAACGGAGCCTGGTTCGCAAACCGAGGCAAGACACGAAAGAGCCCGGAAGTCCGGAGGCAAGGCTCGCAGCCGAGACTCTGAAACTTCTGAACGAGCACAATATGCACCATCACCGAGCACTCAATCGGTGACGTCTGAGTCTTAAGGTCGGTCAAAAATGGGGTGTCTACAGTTGCCCCTCTTTGACAGAACTCGAAAGTCACACGTGACGGGAATGAATGTCAAAGTCCAGAGACTACCCATTTTTGACAAGGCCGAAGACTTAGACAAACATACAAAATAACAAAGATGTGCCCACTGGCATGCCCGCAGGCAGGGACAAAATGCAAAATGATATGCACAAAGCCGAATGTAGCTCATGATCATGCAAATGCAGCAAGCTGTAATGAGGCAAGTATTCGCAAATAGATGCAATAGTTTTAAGCAAGAATGCAAAGCAACAACTACATTTCATGCAGTTAAGAATGCGGAGAATTGTTCGATTCTCGCCACGTTTCACACGGAGAAGATACAATACCTGCGCGATTCGTCTGGTTGCACCAGCTTCGAATGAACCGTACATGCAATATCGTGCCTCACGTTGCTGGGGATCTCTTGCTTCTCCTTGATTGAGCCACAGGTACTACTTTTCTCCCTGACTATGGTCGCAGCTTTCCCTATTCTCCAACAGGGTGACAGACTAGGTTGATTCGATATCCAGAATTGAGGCGCATACACATGCTATCTCAATCTATGGGGCTGCCATACAGATTTCAAGCCAAGGATATACCTCTGGGTATTTAAACCAGACTTTAGTCTCAGAAATCCCGAACCTTTGCGTTCTAGGCAAGAGCCATTCGAACTCCAGTTTCCACCGTCTCAGTTGATCTCCTAGGAACTCACTGCTAACACAGGCAGGTGGCTATACCAGACCACTGGAAGTCGTTCGAGCACGACAAACACCAAAGGAATTGCACCTTTAGAGGATTTAAGGTCTCCTAGACCCGGGAGTGCACAAGATAGTGCGAAAAAAGATGCAGGATTTAAGGTCTCCTTAGACCGGAGGATTTAAGGTCTCCTAGACCAGAAAGTGCACAAGACAGTGCGAATGATACAAAAAAAAACAATGTGCACAAGACAGTGCGATGCTAAAGGTGTACAAACCAGTACAAGCATGGTGAATGCACAAAACAGTGTGATACAAATAAGGTGCGCAAGATAGCGCGATGCAATGCACTAACAAGTGCAGGTGAGATGCGCAAGATAGCGCGAATGATACAATGTAATGCACAAAACAGTGTGATACGCTAAATAGCGCGAGTGTAAACTGCACAAAACAGTGCGATGCACAAGAAAGCGCGAGTGATTACTAATGCGGAAGTGCACAAGACAGTGTGATGCGCAAAATAGCGCGAATGTAAACTGCACAAAACAGTGCGATTGAGGTGCGCAAAATAGCGCAAATGATAAACTGCGCAAAACAGTGCGATACGCAAAATAGCGCGAATGTAAACTGCACAAAACAGTGCGATTGAGGTGCGCCAAATAGCGCAAATGATAAACTGCACAAAACAGTGCGATACGTAAAATAGCGCGAATGTAAACTGCACAAAATAGTGCGATTAAGGTGCGCAAAATAGCGCAAATGATAAACTGCACAAAACAGTGCGATGCGCAAAATAACGCGAATGTAAACTGCACAAAACAGTGCGATGCGCAAGAAAGCGCGAGTGATTCGAAATGCACAAGATAGTGCGAGTGAGATACGACCACAAGATGCACAAGACAGTGCTAGTGAGATACAAAGTGAAAGTGCACAAGACAGTGCAAGCGAGATAAAATGCACAAGAAAGTGCAATAAAATGCATCTTCTATGCAAGTATGGGGGCATTTTCCATGCAAAAGATACGAGCATTTTCTATGCAAGTATGGAAGCACATTCTATGCAATATTGAAAACAAGCATATTCTATGCATGAAACAAGCAAAGCATATTCTATGCGGAATCGAAAGCAAGCATATTCTATGCATGAATCATAACGATGCGCGGCACGCATGCAACAACAGTGTATATGAAAGTTCACATTCTACGCAATAGAGGAGCATCAAATATGTACTCTGGTGCCTCTAATTTGCCTCTTAGAGGGCTTCGCAACTCACTCAGCTCAAAAAGGGCACACCATGTTCATATTGGCGAGAGATAACATCTGCATGTGAAACCCTCGGGTGCTGCTTGGACTGTCATTCTGACTTGAAGCAGGCTTACACTTGGGGTCAAGATACACTCATACTCCAGAGAAACAGCGAGGCCTGAGAAGGTGCACCTGGAATGCAGTCTCGGATTTTGCTAAAGTTGAAACATGCTAAGATGCTCTAAATTTTTCCTCTTTTCTTTTGCTTTGCAGTCTGGAACCTAAATAGCTTCAGATAGGTCCTTGTTTCACCGTTCACACTTATCGGGGGTGGACCCTGCAGTTTTATGAAAGAACAAATCCTGTTTTGCACAAATGTGGAGAATGGCACAGCACTCTGAGCACAAGATGATTTTTTTGAAATTGAGAAATGAGTTCTCGACCGAGTATTGAGCCTACAACTGAACACAGCGAAAAAGACTCAATAATGGAAAACAAAAGGTAAACAACCTAAACACATCGAGACACACTCGGACTGACTCAAAGCAAGAATCGAGACAAAACAAAAGACACAACACTCAGACGTGTTACAAAGACGAGAGACCTCTTGGTGCACGAGGAGCCAGTTTCTCCGGGTATTATTTCCCACCCTTTTCTTATTTGTGATTCTCACATCACTCGGCCCTCAGGCTCTGTTTTTCTAAAAAAGCCTTTTCCTCACTTTTTCTCTCAGCGCACATCTCTCTATTCTTCAATCTCTCATTTTTATCCCTCCCCTGGGTGGTTGATGGATAAACAGAAAGTTGCGGGTTCTTGCCCAACATAATCAGTTCGCGGCTATTTCCTCCGGTGACATCTGTCGATGCGCCGAATGAGGGAATGGAGTATCTTGATCCGTTCCAATCTTGTGCTTCGCACTTGGCTTGATATCTCGCTACTTGGAGGATGAGAGAGCTTTTAGCCCTTTCGCTGTCGCCTTTAGTTGTGCCTTTTCTGGCAGGTAGAGTGCCCTTCTTGGCAAGTATGACGCCTTTTCTGGCATGTATGTTGACAATGGGGAAAAGACAGAACACCTGACTCAACTGTGCCCCTAGTTCATCATTTTGACCATTTTTTGTTTTTGGTTTTCTACTAAAACAATTTTAACCAAAATGAGAGTTAGATTAACACGCTTGTTCGATTTTCTGATTCAAAATCATGCAAGTTAGGTTATGAGCACTGAAAATTTTCCTTTTTTGGGTCCAAGAAAAAGGTCCAGTTTTGGAAAAATAGAATAGTTTTCGAGAGAAGATCAGTCAACCTTAGTAAAAATTCTCAAAAACTGTTTTTTCAAACGACCACTGCTCAACAAGCATAGAACCCACTCTTGAGATGCACAACCTCAGATTCGAAGGAAAATTGCTCCTTGCTTGAGGGGAGCTGCATGGCAACGGACAGTCGCCCCTTGTTTGAACGGCACTGCAGCGCATTGAATGGCAACGGAAAGTTGCCCCTTGTCTGAATGGCCCCGCAGCGCATTGAATGGCAACGGAAAGTTTCCCCTTATCTGAATGGCCCCGCAGCGCATTGTAGTCAGTCCTCAGAGTGACGAACACAACCAAATTCTCGGATACAGAGAAAGCGAAGATGATCAAAACTATTGCATGGGCACAATTGATTTGGAGTGTTTTACGGCTGGACTTCAGAATGAAGTTGCCTACATATCCCAAAGATGGGAATCAAGCCTTACGTAGTTCGGGGTTAAGGTACACTCAGGTATTAACCTCTCCTTTTGCGCTCTAACTTTTGCCAAGGCCGCCCTTTGCGGGTTTTCAACCTTGCGAGCTATGTTTTTCTTCTTTTCAATTTTTGTGTTCTTTTCTTTTCATTTCATTTCTTTTTTGATTTTCTTTTTTTGTTCTTTTCTTTGCATCTTTCTTTTTTGTTCTTTTGTTCTTTTCTCTTTTTTGTTCTTTTTCTTCTTTTCTTGCTCTAACTTTTGCCTGGGCCGCCCTTCCGGGTTTTCGGCCCAGCGAGCCTCTCAAGGGTAAAAGTATAGCTTTGTCTATGTCAAATGGTTTTGAGATCCCAAAGTCATCTGAATCCAAGAGAATGGCTGTTGTTCGCTGACGATGCAAGAGTCCATCCAATGGAGGGTGAATTTGCCCCTAGTGTTTGTGGATAGGAACTCGGTTGTCCTTCAACAATGTCTTCTTCTTTCCTCCCTTCTAGGGTTTGGCATTCTTGCTGATCTTCATCTTGGACTCTTCGAGCACATTTGAAATTCTTGCCCCTAGTTCGAGGGGTGCTCCTGATCTGGCTTCGCAAGCTTCTTGATCTGACTTTGTTGCCGCTAATTCACGGGTTGCTCTAGATCTGACCACACAGGCCTTACATTGTAGTTGACCTTTGAACTTTCTGAGTTCTAGTCCGAGGTTTGAAAATGAGGAGTCGAGTCTCGAGGCTGAGAGCGATCCTAAGTGTAGACGTCCCCCGAACGCCCCGGGAGGGTGAGCTCCCGTTCTGTTCATTTATGGGGTTCACTACAGTTCGGACTCGATTTGTGTCACGGTTCTTAATCTTGAACCAAAGAGTCCAAATCCGGCAAATCATTTTGAGAAACAGATTTTTGAAAAGAAGTGCCAAACATGGACTGCTTTGCCAGATACAGAGTCGCCACCTAAATATTTTAAAATGGGGGAATTTAGGAAACCCTGACTCGGTGCCGAAGGCCACATGTTCGTCATCACCGGAGTTGTCTCGGCTCGGGAGCTAGGGTACGATCGGAGAAGGTCAGCTATGAGCACCCCCTTTCGCCCAGTCCGAAGACCGGCCTCTACTAACCGTGATATCTATTTTTGAAAACTTTATGTGTTCTTATTCCATTTCTTAGCCTAGAATTACTATGTTATACGCACAGCAAACAAGTATAGACTAGATTGCCTAATTTGGAAACAAGCATTGCATATCCGTTTGTTTTGAAAAGCGCTTTGGAATTTGCTACTCGCAAGTAGGCTAAAATACGGATTTCAACGAGTTTTTCCAACTCAAACAATCCAACCTTCACCCACAGGCATCCAAACAATAATATCACATAAGCATTTAGCCACATGGCAAACATACTGTCATGGCAACATTCACACGCATGCGAGATGCTAAAGCATAAATACTTACATAGTACTCCGTGCCAAAACAATAAACTAGTTAGCAAACATGCGTGATCCTAGTTCATGTCAAGTTGACTAATGCAACGCATGCAGGATGCAATTAGAGTAGGCTCGGCTAACCTAAGCATGGCATGTGAAATGCAGTCAATTGATGCACGTATTCAATTTGGAATTGAAGTACAAATGCAGTTAGCATGATGTACCGAGCCCGGTGCATGCAAAGCAAGTGTATGAATGCACGCATGCATTGCATGAGGTATGCTAATTTAAACGTGCCCTAATACTAACCATCAAAGCAGGTAAATAAAAAGGAAGAAAGAAGTGGGGATTGGAAGACATACACACACTCACGCACACTTATTACAGATTTGCCCTCGCTCGGAGGGACCAAATAAATAATACAAATTAATTAACTACGCAAGCTAATTAAATACTACAAATTACCTAATTAGTTAACAAACTAATTAAGCTAGGGAAAGCAGTAAACCGCCTCGGGGGGAGGGCCAGATGCAGTGCGTGCTCGGGTCTCGCTCGGAAGTGCACGGCCATGCATAGTCTGCCTTTGTTTTCCCTGCTATGCCCCTCTGAAGACTGCCAAAGTCTCAAAGATGCTCCTCTGGATACTGGAGATCACCACCGGCTGAATAGAATTGCCACCGGCAGTGGCATGTGGTCACCGGCACAAAATTAAGCTATCGACTGGAGAATAATTGCCGGTCGGCAATGTACACTGCCGGTCGGCAAAGAATGCCTGCAGAACCTGCAACTCACAGCAGCAGAGGACAGAACTTGCATGGCAATACAATTCAAGCAATGTATGCACTAATCATGCCCCCTATCATGTTTGTGACTCAAAGGGGCATGTGTCTCGATTTTCGGACCGCCAATCACGCATTTCCATGCATGACGGCCCAAAGGATCAAGTGTGCAACTTTCATGTCAAATGAAATGAAAACCAAACAAACAAACCAATGCCCAATTCCCATCACCAAATCAAGAAATAAGGCATGCATGCAAGATGCAATGCAACCTAGGCATGCAAGCTAAGGATGCAACATGGCATGGCAAGACACTTATGCAAGCATACAAGCAAACATGAGGCAATGCAAATTGATGGAAATGTGGACTTACACACGATTTAGGCAACTCTAATTAGGCCTAAAGGAATGGCCAAAGTGACCAAAACAAAGGACTAAACACATACACACATGCACATGTTGAAGGCCTAAATGCTTAAGTGTCAAAAGACTACTTCTAAGCACACTTAGAAAGGAATGATCATGGACATATGACATGCATTATAAGCCTTGAAAACATGTAGGAAATGATGTCAAATTAACCTACCAATGCAAGCTATGCATGAGTCCGAACCTAAGGACCTAAAACATGACCATATGACTCATGATGCAAATGACCAAATTGAATCAAAACAGCCTCAAATCATGCAAAAGTAAGCCTCAAGAACCACTTAGATGGCATCCAAATGACCTAATCTTAGAGGCATACACAATGGCATAAACATGAAGCATGAAACATCAATTCTTGAAACATCAAAAGGGTCATGAAATGCAAGCATATGAGCATGATAAGAGGACTGAAATAACATGGTGGATAGTCCCAAACCACTAAATCGATACAAGAATGTCATGCTATACATTCATACACTTAAGGCCAACAAGCCGGAATGCAAAGGGGCTATATTAAACATGCCAAATCCGACCCAAACAACCTAGGACAGACCTCTAGCATGGCAAAATAAGCACACAAGCTTCACAAAACTAGACCTAAAACATGCTCGAACGAAGGCTAACAACCTAAGGCATATTAAGGCAATAACATGGCATTACATGGTAGGTATGGTAAGCATGCATGGTGTACCAAAACTAACACACAACAAGGTTATATCATGGCATAATAAGCATGGAAAACAACCAAGACATGATCAATACACACTCTAACATGATGCTCTCTCAAGAGGCCAAAAAGGGTCCCTTTCAAGGACAACAAGGAGAGGGGGTGGCCCTCCCCTTTTGGAGACTTCAAGGCACCATCTCCACCACTGAAATCCCTCAAGATTTCAGTGGTGAAGAGGCCCAAATACCAAAGTCTCGAAACTCACTCAAAATGGCTCAAAATGGGGCCTTTCAAGGCCTAAGAGGGGTCAAACACCTCCAAACCACAAAACACTCTAAACAAACAATTTAGAGGGCCTAAAAAAAGAACTTTTTTTGTATTATACACCAAGCTCAAAAATGAATTTAAGACAGGTAGAAATACAATGCAAAATTGGGGAATAAAGAGGCAAAATTGTTATCCTTGAAGACCCCTTTAACAATGGTGCTCCAACAGCTCCTTCTAGGTTGAAAACAGCTCCAAGACTTCAAAACCAACCTCTTAGAACCTCAGTAGCTAAGTGAAGGTGAAACACTATGTGTTTGTGTGCAATAGTAAGACACAAATGCACTTTAACACACACAAGAGGGAGATATAGAGATAGAAAGTGTATGGTTTCTAACCCTAGAACTCAAAACCCTAAAAATGGCTGTCTAAAAATATCTCAAGTGTCTAACCCTAAAGCCAAGAGAGAAGGCTCTCTCTTATAGAGCTTCTTGTCTTGTAAAGCTTACAAGACAAGCTTCTCAAGAGAGAGATCCCTCCATACACGTGTATGGAGGGGAGCCAAAGCAAGACAGCTGTGATAAAATATCTGCAAAAGTAGATGCACAGTAGTCGGCCGGCCAAAAATGTCATTTTGACAAAATTGAGTGCCGACCTGCAACAAAGAGTGCCGACCAGCAATATACATTGCCGATGGCAGCAAAAACCAGCCGGTGACCTCTAGCCACTACCGGTGGTGTGTGAGGATGCCTCACAAAGCATTCCCTGCCCCTCCAAGGCAAAACACAAGTGTTTGGTACAAAACCAGACACAAAACGGTCAAGTTCGGAGATCCTGAGGCAAGGCGCGCGTAGCCGAGACCTCCGGGAACTCCAAACGAACACAAACATGGATGATCACTGAGTGTTCAAACGGTGACGTCCAAGTCTTGAGGACGGTCAAAAATGGGGTGTCTACACTAAGCTGCACAATCTCAAAAGCAATTCCACACAGGTCTTCGCAGGACCGCGTAAAACATTTTTTTGAAATCTTTTAAGAAAACGACTAATCGCTCGCGCTGAAGACGGTGTGGGACCAATTTGGATCAAGCCAGGATCCTTCTCAGTACTCACGTTAACAAACATGATTTCATTCATTAAGGGCTTAGCACGCCTCTTTTTCTCTCAATTTGATCAAAGTTTTGCAAATCCTGAGGAATTCCTTCCCCTTTGTTTTCATCACAATGTTTAAAAGGTTTTGAAAAACTTAGGTCAATGCAATGATTTTCAAAGCACAGAAAAGTAGGTGAAAAGCACTGTCATTTCATTCAGAACTTCTGGCACAACTGGCACAAGGCAGAAGCGAACACAAGAATGTGAAAATCACTGCTGTTCATTCAAATCTGTTGGCATTACTGGCTCCAAGACAGAAACAGACTCAAAAGAAAGCAAAAAGACAAACACAAAACAAAACAGTGATGCCCGAGGTAACACCCCTAGAATCACCTGACTCTAACAAAATAGGACTGACTCGGTACAACAAAAGAAACCCAACTGACTTAGTAAGAAAAGACTGACTCTGTACGACACAACAAGACTGACCCAATACCCAAGTCAGAAAGCACAAAAACTGGTATTTGCATATTGCTCAGAACAGTGCATGCCATTCCCACGTCTGGAGTTAATCGAGCGTTGCCTGCAGGTGGTTCATCCCCCGATCACATAACATTATCCCCCCAAATTCACCGATCCAGTGCCGATAGACTTTGCTGAGCTTGGCGGGAGGATGGCCCCATTGTCAAATAGATCCTGTACTTCATGGCGAAGACGGAAGCAGTCGTCGGTAGTATGACCAGTTTGTTGATGGTACGCGCAGTACTGGGTAGCATCATGTGTAGCCGGAAGAGGGTTCGGGAGAGGCCGAGGCTCAAGGGGTTTGAGATGGCCTTGTCCAATAAGGATTTGGAGAGCTTTGGACAGAGGCATATAGAGGGCATGGAAGACCCTCCGACCTCGGGGTTGGTACTTCAAGGCTTGTGGATTTTTACTGGGCGCACCAGCAAAGGGATTGGCAGGTACTGGCTTGGTTTGCCGATCTCTTCCGAGTGGAGGATTAGAGATAACAGGATCGTCTCTGGTATGACAGCCCTTCTCCCGATGTTCCCTTTGATTCAGACTGCCCCCAACTTGAGTAGCGAAAGTGTCATCCACAGCTTTTGCAACAACTGCGAGGACTTGCTCTTTGTTCAGTCCCTCGGCTTTCAAAGCCTTAACAGCGAACAGGAGATGTTCATGGGATCCATGTTCGCCCCTACCTTGTTCTTTCCACTCGCCTCCACTTTGCCAAGGGATTGGCCTTCCTCAAATGCAACCCGTCCCAAGATCGGGGAGCTTTTTGACATGAAGTTCCCGGTATGTGGTATGGTCGATGATGGAGCCAATGTCCCGGAGGCCAGATCTGTCACGGTTTTTTGAAGATCTTTAATCATTCCCATCAACTCAGAAGTAGTGGGTTCACGGGTTTGAGGTGATTGGGGTTCAGATGTACCCATCATGCATAAGTCCATCCTTTCTGGGATAAACACCTCAGGCTTGAGTAGATGGGCCGGGGTGATGTATATGCTGGGGTCATAGGTAGATGGCAGTATATGGATAAGATTGAGGTAGGCAGGAGATGTTTGGTCATTGGGGTCTGAAGGTGGAGCTATCGTCCGATTGTCGATGAGGTTTTGGACCTCGTGACGAAAGCGGTAACAACGGTCGGTGCCATGACCGTGCTGTTGATGGTACATACAGTACTTGGCGGGGTTATGTCTGGCTGGGAGTGGGTCGGGAAGAGGTTGAGGATCGAGGGGTTTGAGATGCCCTTTTTCCATCAGGAGTTTTAGTGTGCTAGTCAGGCTCATATAGAGGGGGGTGAAAGTTCTGCCCTGAGCTCGGGCTGGGCTGGCTGGTTGTAGGCTTGGTTTGGCAAAAGGGTCGGCTGTGGCGACTATATTGATTTCTGCGGGTTTGGGATAGTGCTACTACCAGCATTGGTACTCCTTGAAATCACCCTCCTTGTCGGTTCACTTGTTCTGGGAATGATCCCACTGTTGAACGCATTCTCGATCTGAACCCCCAGTTCATGCAAACTTTTGAAAGTGAATAGTGGAGCGACTATCAACTTTTGCAACATATCATGCTCAAGGTTTCGCACCATCATCTGCACTTGATCCCTCTCAGACGGGCGGCGATCTGTCATCTGTGCTGCCTTTGCTCTCCACCTCGCAATAAATTCTACAAAAGGCTCTGTTGGGTTCTGGCAGGTTGCTTCAAGCTCTTGGATGGTCATTTCAACTTGGGTATTGTAGGAATACTGATCGACAAAGGCCTCAGCCAATTCTTTCCAATTTTGCTTCACTGTATTCTTCAACTTAGCGTACCAAGTGGCTGCTACACCCGACAGGGTTCTTCCATACAGAGAGAGTTTTTGTGGCTTAGTCAGACCCATTGGCTTCAGGACATCCAAGAAAAGTCGGATATGTACCATTGGATCTCCAGACCCGTCGAAACGGTCAATATGTGGCATCTTGAATCTGTCTGGGAGCCGTATGGCAGACTCCGTGTGCCCATCCTCAATGTCGGGAATGGAGTTAAGGCCATGTGCCTTTTTGAATTGCTTCTCAAGGTTTGCGATTTTCACCGCGGTCGGATTGAGGTCACTAGTATCAAGGGGATAAAGCCTCTCATTAGGCTACACCAGGGGTCTGGAAACTCGGGCTTGAGCCAACCCTTCTCGAGGATCTGGACCGTGCAAATCTTCAGCTGGCGGAAGTGGGTCAAAGTTCAGCTGGGGTCCCAAAGCTGGATGTGAGGCAGATGCCCCAGATGGGCGCTGCGTTTCAATACTGGTCTCAGCTTGCATGGCAGTTCCCTGATTTAGCGCTGCTGTCACGGCCACAAATTCTTCCGAACCTTGTGCCATCACGGTCTGCTGAGTCTGAACAAAAGTTATATGACTAGTGACTGACGGATCAGATGAACCGGTGTGCCCTGACTGGCTTTTCTTTGTCTTGCCTCAGCGAAAGAACACTGGTTGCCCTTGAATTGAATCTCTGGCCTAACAAAGTCTATCAGCACTAGTCCAATGTACCCGGGGGATATCGAAGCTTTCTGAAGCTATAGTTCCAGGACTACCATAGCAAAAGAGGAAACATGCAGCATCTCAGCCTGATTTCACCAAAACAGATATGAGCATAACAGGATGACTGTGCCCTCTACTGAACTCTGCCCCAAAATTCGACCTGTAAACTGTTACCTTTTGGTAAACCGAATCCCAAAATGCTGAACTGGTGCCCGCAGGCCTGATGCCCAAACTTGTAAACTGATACATGCATTCGTATAGAGACGCACTCTAAAGCACACAACAAGCAAGTGAGAGCCAAAACACCCCTATGTTGGGGTAGGGTTTCCCTGTCCTATTTTGTCAGGAGCTAGGGTTTCACCACGCACGCAGCGGTTTCAAACAACCTATATCGGGTAAGCAACCTGTCCTAGTTTGGAATGGTCACTATGGATTCCGAATATGCACTAGGTCGAATGGTCAAAAAGGGTGCCCCGGTAAAACCGGGGTTTGTGTTCCCATACTGGCAGAGCCCACAACCGGTCAGCCTTATAGTCATGTCTTGACAAGACAAGCCTCCGGCAAACCGTTCAGAAATAGCAGATGGCAAACACGGTGTCCTAGGTGCACCAATGCAAATGCAATGCAAAGAAACACATAAGTGTAGTCAAAACCAGATATCATGAGTTCGAGTCAAGTTCTCTAACTCCCGAGCAGAGTCGCCAGAAACTGTAGACGTCCCTGAACGCCCCGGGAGGGATGAGTCCCGTTCTGTTCATTTGGGGTTCACTACAGTTCGGACTCTCAAATTGTCACGGTTCTAATCTGAACCAAAGAGTCCAAATCCGGCAAATCGTTTTGAGAAAATAGATTTTGAAAGAAGTGCCAAACATGGACTGCTTTGCCAGATACAGAGTCGCCACCTAAATGTTTTATTTTGGGAAAATTTAGGAAACCCTGACTTGTTTGCCTAAGGCCACGTGTCCGTCATCACCAAAGTTGCCTCGGCTCGGGAACTTGGGTACGATTGGGGAAGGTCACTTCATGAGCACCCCCGCTCGCCCGATCAAAGATCAGCCTCTACTAACCATGATATCTATTTTTGAAAACATTATGCGTTCTTATTCCGGTTATTAGCCTAGATTTACTATGTGATGCGCACAGCATACAAGTATAGACTGGATCGTCTGAATTGGAACAAAACATTTCATGTTTGTTTATTTTGAAAATGGTTTGATGGTGTTACCCGCAAGTAGGCTAAGATGCGGATTTGCCACCCTCGGGTGCGCTTAGAAAACATGATTTTGCCACTATCTAGTGGGCTTTAAAACACACATTTGATGAATTGTTCCAATTCAAATAACCCAACCTTCACCCACAGGCATTCAGGCAGTTATATCATATAAGCATATAGCCTCATGGTAAGCATGCTATTCATGGTAGTCACTCACACGCATGCAAGGATGCTAAAGCATAAAACTTACCGAGTACTCCAAGCCAAAATAGAAGCTAATTAGAAATCCATGCATGATCCTAATTATACGGAAATGCCTAATGCAACACATGCAAGAATGCAACTATAGCTTGCTCGGCTATACTAAACATGGCATATGAAATGCTACAGCTAACATGTATTCAACTTGGAATTGAAAATACAATGCAGTTAGTATGATGCGCCAAGCCCGGTGTATGCAAAACAGATGAATGAATGCAAAAATGCTATCATACTGTGTGCTAATTGAAACATGCCATAATCTAACTATCATAAGCGGGTAAATAAAAGGGAGAAAGACGTGGGGTTGGAAGACATACATCACACACACGCACACTTATTACAACATTGCCCTCGCGCAGAGGGTCCGAATAAATAATATACAGTCCTAAATGAATAATTACAGTCCAAATATGTACAAAACCCTAATTAATTAACAAATTAAATTAGGAAAGCAATAAATTGGCATGCAAGCCAGGGACTGCCTCAAATCTGCTCCGGATGATGAATGATGCATGCTCGGGTTGCCTTGTGCGGAGAATCCTTTGCGATGCCCCGGTTTGCCTCTGTTTGCAATTGTTCTTGGAATGCGTGCCAAGCTCCGGAAGGCTGTCGATTTCTGATTTACTGCAACAGAGAGCAACAAAGGGGCATGGCAAAGTATTTTTACATATGTATGCATGACTACTCTTCAAGGAGTGTAGTCCTCGGTCCTCGTGCCACCAATCACGCATATCGATGCATGATGGCCGAGGAGTCGAATTGCACGACTCAATATGAAATGAATGCACATATAAACACAACAAAACCTAAACTCCATCATGGATAATCCGGAGTGTCGGTGACTGGGAATTGAGACACGTTCCGTCACTCGAAGTACGAAACGTCCCTCATTTCCCGTGCTCGGGCTAACTCCTATCCCCAACACGATGCAATATGCATGACATGCATGAAATGCAATATTGATACAACCTATCATGCACAATGCTAGGAAATGGCGTACACGATGCACGAGATAACATGGCATACACAATGCACTAACATACAGCCTGGTATACACAATGCTATGAAATGAAATGGCATACACAATGCAATATGGGCTTACACCAACGTGAGTGGATCTCAGCCGCACTCACATAGGAGGCCGTTGGATGAAAATGAGACACTCGAGATGCGTACAGATGTGCACGCAAACCGAGGACTGAACCTAAGGCACAAATGCCACTCTAACAAAACATGGCAGGGCATGGAATATGGCATACAAGCATGCAAATTTCAGTACCGAAATATGATGCAAAACAGCCCCGAAACATGGCAATATGGTACCCGATGCATGAAATGAGACCCGAAACGCAAAACTAGGCACACGCAATGGCCTATAGCTATACAAAGCATGCATTATTTGAAAATTAAGTGTAAGGATAGAATCAAGGCAGTCCCAAAACATGCATATTTTCAGTTTTAAGCAAGGCCAAAAAGTGAACACAAATAGGGCTAAGTTAGCATGCAAAAATGGTCCCGTAAGAGAGATAATGAAGCAAGTAGCATCTTCTGGCCCTAAATGTCCAAGAGCCTTTCAACAAAGTTGAAGAGGGGCTCAAAATGAAGCACTTTACAGTTTACAATAAGCCACGAAAACAAACACAAGTATGGCTAAACTATTGTGCAAGAAATGGGCCAAAAGGAGACAAAGAAGCAAGTGGTGGTTACTGGCCTCAAACAGAGGAGGGCCCTTCAACAAAGTTGAATAGGGGCCCAAAACATGGTATTTTACAGTTAGTGGACAAACCCAAAACAGTGCACATGCAAGCTTAAAATACTATGCAAAATAAGGCCTAAAAAGAGGTTTAAACACAAAGAGCAAAAATGGAGCTTCAAAAAGAAAAAGTCCCTTGATAAAACATGAAGAGGGGGTCAAAATAAGGCTATTTACAGTTCGGACCAGATCCCAAAAATACAAGCACAAGGGGCTAACAAAATATGCAAAAATAAGGCCAAAAGAGAGATAAAGAGGCAAGTGACAAAAGGAAGCCTCAAACAGTAAAGAGCCCTTCAACAATGTTGAATAAGGGCTCAAAATAAGCTACTTTATAGTTTATAACCAAGCTCAAAACAGTTTAAAAATAGGCCTAAAATACTATGCAAGAAAGAGGCATACAAGAGAGGTAAAGAAGTAAGTGTAAAAAGGAAGCCTCAAACAGGGAGAGGCCCTTAAAAAAACATGAAAAGGAGCTCAAAATAATGCTATTTTCAGTTAGGTTCGGAGCCCAAATATGCAAGCAAGAGGAGCTAATATATTGAGCAAAAATAGGGCCAAAGAGAGGGACAAAAGACTTACCCTTGAAGACCAATGCTTTAACAACTCCTGGACCAAGTTTGGGAGACCTTGACCTCTGGAAATGGCCTTGAAGCTGCTGGAATAGAGTGTGGATTGGTTGGCTTGGAGATGGAGTAGAATGGATGTAGGATTTGAGAGGTTTTGAGGGTTGGAGTGTAGAGAGAGAGAGGTACAATGTAGGAGGCTTAAACCAAACTTTCTAACCCCTCAAAAGGGAGCTGGAGGGCCTGAATATATAGGCAAGAGTGTGGGAAAAAAGGGGGGAAATGGATTTCAAATTTCCCCCCAAAAGTGCACCCCCCCGGATACACAATCTGGTGGGAAGCAAAATACAGATTTGTAATGTACCAGAGGAGGGGAGCAAGGCCGGCCTGGTATTTAAGTTGCAGGTGGCCGGCCGGCCCTCCCCATGGCTGGCCGGCCAAGGGTCAAAAGGCTCAAGAAGTATTAGTGTCCGGCCACCCCAGATTGGTGGCCTCCCATGTGTGCACAACACAACCATGTGGTCAAAAACTGGAGAGAATGAACCAGGAGAGAGAAAAGGCCACTTTTAGGAGGGGTTCAAAAGGGTCACACACAATTACTGGCCGGCCATATGATATTGGTGGCCTCCCAGGTGTGTACAACACAAATATGTGGTTTAGGGCTGGAAAAAGTGGGCTTAGGGTGGTCAACATTGGCTTTCAAGTGAGAAAAACGGGCGACGGAGGGCGATGGAGGAATAAAACTGGTTGTCAGAACAATTACTGGCCTCCCACCCTTCTACGACCTCCTTAGCAGTGAAAATAAGGTCTCCACCAAAAATGAGCCCAAACCGATGCAAAATGAAGGTTCGGGGGCCGAAACGCGCAGCCCGAGGCCTCGAAAACTGACTGTTAGGCACCGGAAGTGGTGTTCGACCACGAAGTTAGTTTTTCAGACCGCAGTGTCCTTCAAAAGGGAGTAAATAAGATGCATTCCGAAAACCGGAGCAAACAGAGGTGGTTAAGCGGTCCCGAACCGAGGCACACGGCCAACGGCTCTGAAAAACTGAAAACCGGACTCCAAACGGGCAAAATGGCCTACGACCACGAAACTTAGCCTATGGCCACTGAGAGATGATCTACGAGACCTCTCCCTCCCTTCGAGAAGAGAAAACAGAGAAAACAGAGCCTGGTTCCCAAACCGAAGCAAGACACGAAAGAGCCTAGAAGTCCGGAGGCAAGGCTCGCAGCCGAGACTCTGAAACTTCTGAACGAGCACAATATGCACCATCACCGAGCGCTCAATCGGTGAAGTCTGAGTCTTAAGGTCGGTCAAAAATGGGATGTCTACACTAGGTCGAGATCTTGTCTTTTGGAATCTAGGATTTGCTCACTCGGGCTGAGCTCTTCTCTTTTCGAACCTAATCATCTAGGCTGAGATCTTGTTTCTGGAATCTAGGATCTGCTCACTTAGGTCGAGCTCTTCTCTTCTCGGACCTAATCATCTAGGCCGAGATTTTGTCTTTTAAAATCTGGGATCTGCTCACTCAGGCTGAGCTCTTGTCTTCTTGGACCTAATCATCTAGGCCGAGATTTTGTCTTTTGGAATCTGGGATCTACTCATTTAGGCTGAGTTCTTCTCTTCTCGGACCTAATCATCTAGGTCGAGATCTTGTCTTCAGGAATTTGGGATCTGCTCACTTAGGCTGAGCTCTTCTCTTCTCGAACCTAATCATCTAGGACGAGATCTGGTCTTTTGGAATCTGGGATATGCTTACTTAGGTTGAGCTCTTCTCTTCTCAGACCTAATCATCTAGGACGAGATTTTGTCTTCTGGAATCTGAGATCTGCTCATTTATACTGAGCTCTTCTCTTCTCGAACCTAATCATCGAGGTCGAGATCTTATCTTTTGGAATCTAGGATCTGCTCATTCAGGCCGAGCTCTCGTTTTCTAGGACCTAATCATCTAGGCCAAGATCTTGTCTTCTATGTTCACTCAGGCTAAGCTCTTCTCTTCTCAAACCTAATCATCTAGGCCAAGATGTGTCTTCTAGGCACTAGTTTTGGTTGCTGGTACCGGCATGTCCTATCATGGGGATGTCGGTTGCATCACATTGTTCTGCATCATGAGATTGACCATTGTCTGTAGATCTGTTAACTTATTTGCTATGTCTTTCAGTTTCCTCGTCTTTTCTCCGGCATCTGTCCCTCCATACTTAAAGGTCGCTTTCACGGTAGTACTCATCTCGGCTACCTTTCTTGTTCTCTTCTCGGCCTTTGGCGACATTATTCGCCTCAAGATTCACTTCTTGTACTTTTTCGTTATGGTCCCCTTCTTCAGTGTTAGGATCCACATGCTCCTCCTCCTCATTGTGGATATCGTCCACAATTCTCACTTCCTGTTCGTTGTTAGCTATCTATTCTTACTAAGTTCCCACAGACGGCGACAAATTATGGGTGTTGATTTCTGACCATACAACCAAAGGGGGAACTCAGCTGGAGAGTACCGGCAAAATAGATTAAACCCAACAACCTGTAACAAGAAGATAAGAATTCCAGCGGTGGTTCGTCCACCCAGGGGCACTCTGACGATCAAGTCAATAAATCTTATCTCTCACAAATATCAAAACAATACTTAATGCACAAGTCAAAGCTTCATAAATAAAAGCATACCTTAGACCCACAAAGGTGCCTTACTTTTATAATGATTAGTGTCCAATTTCCTCTAGAAGTCTTACTTCGTGAGACTCTACCCTTTACAAGGATAACATTTATCACAATTCACATTATTCAGATTAAGATGAACTCCCTCAAGAGCACCATCTCCATCCAAATAGGTAGCTTGATATCATCTAGGACTCTAGTCATCTATTCAAATATTTCGAATTCTGATATCCCCGCAGAATATCTCAGCACTGCCCTAAACATCAAGGCAAACATGATCTGTCCACGCGCACTACAAGAAAAAGCATATTTGGCGACCAAATTTCCTGACTAAAAAAAATTTGGTTGTTGAAATTAGTAGCCAAAAGTAAAACTTTTTGGTGACTAAACAATTTTAGTAGCCAAAGTCTACAATTGGTGACTAAAACTAAGTTTGGTCGCTAATTATATGGGTTTTAGTGACTAAAAAATTTTTAGTAGCCCAAAGTAAAGCTTTTTGGCGACTAAAAAAATTTAGTAGCCAAAAGTCTACAATTGGCGACTAAAAATAAGTTTGGTCGCTGATTATATGGGTTTTATCGACTAAAAAAATTTTAGTAGCCAAAAGTAAAGGTTTTTGGTGACTAAAAAACAATTAGTAGCCAAAAGAATAAAATTGGCGACCAAAAAATAAGTTTAGTTGCCAAAAGTGGTCATTTTTAGCGTAGGAGAACAAAAATCCTAAGGCGAGAATTAAATTTTTTGGCGACCAAAATTTTGGTAGCTGAAAGTGCATCTTTAGCGACTAAATCTGACTTTGGTCGGCAAAAGTTAAGTTTTTTAGTGACTAAAAAAAATTAGTAGCCAAAAGTATAGAATTGGTGACTAAAAAATATCTTTAGTCGCCAAAAGTGGTCTTTTCTTATTTTGCTACTAAATAGTTTATTTTACATAAATTATGTTCATTAAAATAATTATGTTTATACATATACTTTTATATTAATATGGATGTATGTACTATATAAATAATATATGCCACATATATAATCAAGTGGTGCTATAGAGGTGTAGTAGGATGAGTGTGGTGCATAAGGTTTATGGTGCGAGAGGTTGGCGGTTTGAGTCTTCGCAAGAGCGGATCAAATTGTTCTGCAATGAAATTTTTTTTTTTCACGTTTGAAGCTTTTGGCAACTAAAGGTGTTGGTCGGCGATTCCTTGTCTATTGGTGACTAAAACATTGGTCAGTAAATGTATAATTTTAAAAAATAATAATTAACTATTGTCGACCAAAATTTTGGTCGCTAACGACTTGCTTTTTGCCGACCAAAGGTTTTTTGGTCAACAAAACCCTCCAAGACCTTTCCCGACAGTTTGGCGACAAACGTAGCGACCAAAAAATAGACAATTGGCGACTAATATTTTAGTCGCTAAAAGTGACTTTTTTTGTAGTGGTGGCATCTTGGCTGACACCTCAGCATCACCTTAGCCATGTGGCGTCATCTCAAAATACTTTCCCACACTAAGGTCTTTATAGAATTCAGCAATGTAATTGAGGGAACATAGGAATCGTTGTAACTGGGTTTTATCTAAGATTTCATCAGGAAACTTAGAAGCAAACTCAATAGATCGACTTATGGAGAGAATGGTACTTTGGTAAATATCATAGCCTAAAAATCGGACTTTGGTTTGAAATAACTTAACCTTAGGTGCAAAGATAACTAAACCATTATGTTTAATAATCTGGAGAAAGGAATGGAGATGTTTCCAATGTTCATCGATTGACCAGGAGAAAATAAGAATGTCATCAATGTATACGATAGAAAAATGACTAAAGGGATTAAATATTTCATTCATGATATTATGAAATTCATTAGGTGCATTTTTTAAACCAAAAGACATGACATTCCATTCGTAATGACCAAAGGGTGTAGTAAAAGTAGTTTTATATCTATCATTCGGATGAATTTGTATTTGCCAAAATCTACTTTTAAGATCAAATTTATTAAAGATGACAGCTTGGCTTAGCCTTTTAATTAAATTTTTTTTGTTAAATCCATTCTAAAGCTTTGTTTAAAGGTTTATAATTAATGATTAATCGTGGAACACGTCGTTCAAGTTCAGCATTTTTATTAACATAAAATGTAGGACAAGACCAATGTGACTTGCTTTTACTAATGATATTATTTTTAAGCAATTCAATGATTTCTTTTTTACACATTTCTACTAATTCATTATTCATTTGAATTGGACAAGATTTAGTAGAAATTTGTCTTTCATTAAAGTTTTTAATGTAACTACATGTTTTTTTCTATGCTAGAAAACACTAGGTAAAGTAGAAAAGACTGTAGTTTCGAAATGGGTTTTGAATTGTTCAATTTTTAAAACAAGAATTGGATTTGTTAATTGAGATTCAACTCGTTTATATTTGACTTCTTCCTTTAGAAACTTAAGTTGTTTGGTTAATCGATAGATAGATTGGGATACTGAACATTCTTTTAATTAATTTAATTTTTTGATTTCAAGAGGATGCAAGAATTTAAAGGTTACTGTTTGACTAAAAGCTTGTGTTGTTATTCCATGATTAGTGGTAGTGAATGGGTATAATAAGAAGATAAATAGAGTTCCTAAAATGACTTTGTCTGTCATATTTCGAACAAATGATGTTTTAAAACAAACATTATTTTGACAAATATGTACTTTAGGTAATTTATATTTAATATGCATTTGACTTCCATTAGTAGAACTTAATTGTTCACTAGTTTTATGATAATATTTTGTGGAGATTCAACCTTCTTGGATACAATTTAAATTAGCACCGGTATCAATTAGGGCTATGACTTCTATTTCAAAATCATTAATAACTAACTTGACTTTAGAATGTCATTTTTTAATATTAATTCTATTGATAATATTTAAACGATTATGATCGCCGTGATTAGTACTGTTACTATGAGATTTAGACGATCGATTATTAGAGATGGCTCGGTTAGGATTGTGACTAGAACTAGATTCATCTGATGAAGTATCATTATTATCTTGAAAATTATTAAGATTTTTATTGATTTTTAATATTGCAATTTCATCTTCTAATGATTTGTTTTTAGTTTTTAATTCTTTAATAGTTAATTTAATTTGGTTAATTTCTTTCTATAAATCTTGTAAGGTTACTTCTTGATGATAAGCTTTTTTGAATCTTTCTAAAGTAGAAGTTAAACTGATAATTGGTTTATCTTGATGTGGTTTTTTTTATCTTTATTCATTAGTAAAGATTTTAATTTATTAGTATATTTTCATTTCAAGTCAGGATTGTCTAATTTACTAAGTAATTCAATCAATGAATCTTCTTCTTGCTGGGATTTACTAAGTACAGTGACTTATTTGCAGCAGGTATCATTACATCCTAGTTCAATTGGATCATCATCAGTGTCATTAGTGGGAAATAATAATTAGAAGTGCTACTAGATGGATTAGGATCACTTGATAACGTACTAGATGGATATGGAGAGTGATTCGAGGTATTAGTTAAGTTGAATATTTCAAATATTTGACGTTGATTTTCTTCAGTAATTTGTAATTGGTTAAGTTTGTCTTTTAGGTGTTGTTTAGCTTTAGCTTTACATTTGTTAGAATAATGACCCTTTTTACCACAATTGTAACAAGTAACATCTTGGGTAGATTTTGACTTCTTAAATTTTTTTGTTTTCTTATGGTATTTCTTGTTAGGTTTAGCATAATATTTATCAGGTGATTTAGAAGATAAATATTTTTTACGATATTTGTTATAGGGTTTTTGGGAGGTTTTATTTTTCTTATTTTTTCTACGCGACGGTGTTACAGGAGGTAGACCATATTATTCATAAAAGTTACCTAATTCGCATTTAGCTTTATGTTTATCTCTAGTAGCTTTTTGACTAAGTTTTATATCGATATACATTTTTAATCCTTCTTTTTGAATAGTACTAATGATATCACCATAGGTTAGATTGTCATTTTCAATAATACCAGTAGGTTGACTAAGGATATCTCTAATTTTATAGGCAAGAAGATTAGGTAATCCATTAATAAATTTTTCTTTCCAAAATGATTTAGCACAATCATTTCTAAGCATAACTCTAGAGGTAAAGACATCTTTATACCAGCGAAAATCACTTAATGTAGGGCAAGTTAAATTACTGAGTTGATCGTGGACGCGAGAATCAATATTAGTAGGTATTCCAATAAAATGTTTGATTATGGTAAATATTAAAGTATTAATGTCATCAGGTTTATTAAATATTGGAAAGTCATTTTTATCAACTTGGATTGCATTTTGAATATCTTCACGCATATCTTGAGTGAGATATTTGTCCCACCAAGATTTAAGCATACCAGTAAAACCAAAGACAATTTTAGGTTGAATGTAGTTAGGATAATTACTAAGATAACTATTAGCGACCATAGACATATGATTTAACTTTTAAAGAATTTGAATTTCACTAAGACCATCTATATTCCATTCATATAATTTTTTAGCAGAAACAGGAAATTGATTACTAATATTAGTCTCTTCAAATTAAAGATCAGGTGGAGTAGGTTTAGTATACTAATTTTTTTGTGAGAGTATTAGGATTCATTTTGGGGTGTACAATTCTGTTAAGATTAGTAGATTGAAATTATTGGGTTAGTTTACTAATCTCATGACAAGTAGATGTATCTGAGTAACTAGTTGGATCGAAAGGTGATTGTTGTGTTAAGACGGTAATGCCTTTTTCATTGGATGGAGTGGATAATTTAGTAAATAATTGTTCAATAACTTTAACAGTATTAGTATTTTGAGTGACTAAACTTAATCTTCTTCCTGTGCTAGGAAGGTTAATCAGTGGTTTTTCGACAGATTTACTAGCTGATGCATGGCTAGTTGAGTAATCATCAAAATTAGTTTCAATTTTATTTAATTGTTTACCAATAACTTTTAAACATTGATTTGTATAATTATTTTGTTCAATCACTTTTTTAATTTTAGATTCATCACCAGGAAGTTTAAAAGGAGAAGCATGTAAAATGGATCCTTTATGTTCAATAATGATGGTTTTTAAAGGAGGATGACTAGAAGAAACAATAGTATTAGGGGAAGTTTTCCATTTAGTTTTTGCAATAGTATTTAATTTTTGATAATAATTTTCAAGATAATCAAAGAAATTAACTTCAGTATCAATCTTAGTCATAAATTTATACAATTTCTTAATTATTTTGGATTGTTGTTGTTCACTGTAAGTATTCCTATAAATCTGTCGTTTTATTTTATTATCTTTATATTTAAATTCAAAATGAAGTTTATTAAGATTTGGAGTAAAAGGTTTACAAAGAGTTAATAATTATGAATTAACAAAAAGAACAATTTCAAAATCAGTTTGAGTAGGGGAATCTTACGATATCGGGTGACTGCTAACTTGTGTGTATTTTTATTTTTATTTTGATTAATAAAAATATTACTTTTTTTTTTTAATAAAAAAAATCATCCATATCTCGCGCAACAATCAAAGATTATATTATACCCGTGCGTTACTGCTAATTGTCTCAGTCAGAGTAATTTCCATGCAATGATTCATCTAATTGAAATTTGTTGTGTCAAACGAGATAAGAGATGCATGCACCATTCATTGTGTGTAAAGCTTTTCCCCCAAGTAATTGAGACTTATTATCGATTCAAGCCCATAAAAAATAAAATAAAATAAAATAACAAATGTAAATAGAAAATGATATGTTTATGAAATTTTTATACAGATTTATAATAAGAATAATGTGACAATAGTATTTTTAAAATTATAAAACTAATGTTAAGTGTTTTCATTAAAACCAAAGAAACTGTAAGAAATTATATTATTTCATATAAAAAATTTATTTGTATATCGCTATTCTAATTACTAGGTCATGTGTTTTGCCGATTAATAAAAAATAGATGATGTGCAAAATAGGAGTAATTATTCATTTATAATATATTAATATCAAATCACAAGAAAAAAAATATAAAAAACTTGAAAACACAATAAATGAGACTTTGAACTTTGAAGCATTTTATGTCTTTTCATCCTCCAAAATTCCTTTCAACATCTCTTAGAAAATGACTCGTGTGGAATATTTAATTATATAGGATTAGTCGATTCAAAGGAGAAAAACAAACATTGCATTCACACTTATTCATATTCCTATCTCATGTGGAGAAACAATGTAAACAATGCAAACTATGCCTAAAGCATGAATACATATTAGGAAAAATTACTTATAAATCTCATATGGAGAAATATTTTGTTTGGGATAGAGGGAAAACATAAAACCTATAGTATGTTTTTGGGCATTTTTGTAACTACAACATCACAAAAAAATCACATTTACCCTCTAGCATAGACAACTCAGGCACTAATTTCATGGGTTTCTACGTAATTAACATTTAAATGAGACTTTTCAGTCTACAAAATAAAAGGTAGGACTAAATGGTTTAACACATCCAAATTTAAAATTTATTGGCGTTTTATCCTAAATATTAAGTGAAATAGTGATATTATGTTATATAATGTTCATTGATTAATAAAGTATTCAAATGATATAAGGTGAAATATTACATTGTCTCCCATTAAAATTCAAAAGTAAATTTTTATTGTTTCCTAAAATATATATTATTTTCAAACAATTTTTTTTATGTTCTAAAAGTGTTGAAAAAAAAAAAAGAAAGAAAGAAAAAAGAAGATATCAAACCTAATTTTCTAGCCAATATTGATTTGATTAGAATTTCTCTTCTTACCATGGTTGAAGCCAAAATAGACTACCTCAAACCTCACCCCATTCCTAGAGTCCACATGGAGAATCCCCATATAGGGCTATCCTAATTTGTAATAGATGAACCAACTACATACTATTGTGACACAAGGCCGATAATGGTAGACAATTTTTAGGAATTTTGTTGGCTACAGATTATAATTTGTATTTTATTTTAAATTAAGTGATTTCTTTTTTAAAAAATTGAGGCAAAATAATTTTTTTAAAGTCCGGCTAAATTAATTTATTCTAAAAGATTTGAAAAATAGATTTTTTTTAAAAAAAAACTTCAATAAAAAGAAAATAAATTTGACACTTTTTTTTTTGTTGCTTTTATAGATTTTTTTTTTTTTTTTGGGCTAAAATTAAGATCATATAATTTAGATAGAACCAAAAGATAAACTCGTTAAACATAATTTATTTATTTTTACAAACATAAATTAGGCCTTGTTTGGGAACATGCTATTTTAGTAACTTTTTGGCTTTTTGGCTAAAATATGAGGTAAAAAAAACTAGTATGTTTGGGGTGGTTTTTTGGCTTTTTACGAAAAGATGTGCAAAAAGTAGAGAGAAAAAGAAATTTTTGACTTTTTGGTATAGGTTATAAGCTTTTTGATTTTTTTAGTAACTTTTTGGCTTTTAGGCTAAAACAGCTACTTGCCAAACGAGGCCTTAATCCCAAAAAAATCAACTTATAATTTGGTACCAGGCTTCAAGTGGTGCATATCATTTTATCAAAAAATAATAAAATGGTGGTGCTTATCAAGCACCAATATTTAGTTTAGTTAATGAAATCATCTACTCGTGTTTATATATATATATATATATATAGACATACATCTCGACTTCCCTTTTTGAATCTAACTAATAGTAGATTGGAGTGATACAGCTTGTTTTATTATAGGAGATTCAGAGCTAGATTATTAATGCTCACTATATATATATATATATGAATGAATAGTCATGGAAATAAATGAGCTAGCTACACCAATGAAACAATGCTTGTGAACAAGATATTGACATATATTTTATTTGATTCAAAATATGCAGAGGGAGGCTGCGCCGCGGTGCTGACTACCAAGTCACCATCCAACTCAGCCCTCACGCGGAATTAGGCCGATAAACAAATCAAGTTGAGTCGATTAATAAATTGTGTGAATAATAAAAGATCTTGTAATTGTTTCTTCCAAAGATCAGAAAAAATGTTGATACCCAGAGCTCTACATCAGATACATTATTTCTTTAAAACACAAGATTGCTATTATTAAAACCTCAACCATATGGGTGTAGCTTGAGACTTTTTTTCCTAATTGGATTGGGTTTTATCTCATCATTCCTTCTTATCCCATTAGGATTACTCAACTTAGCAATCTCATGTTGATCGGTTATTTCGGTGCCTCAAATCATGCGTTGCCACGTGATATCTTTTTTCGAGATCCCATCACATCAGCTAATTTCATCTGTGTCCCCACATAAATTATTTAAATATGATTTAAAAACTTAGGCTCCGTTTGGTAGAGCTTTGTAACTATGATTTGAGAATATGAGTTATATTTTGAGTTTGTGTGTTTTAGAATTATGATTTGAGTGTAGAAAATTTGTTTGGTTATGGTTTTTGAATAAAGTGTTGAATTGAGTGTGGAATTGAGTGTAGAATTGAGTTTTGAAAGTTTGATTTGACATGTGAAGTAAGAAAATTTGTTTGGTTATGAGTTTTGAAAAGAGTTTTCAAAACTTAATTCAAATTGCTATAACCCATAACAAAACATATTACTTTCACATTATTGAAAATTTTGATCAATACTCAAAACCAAACTCTTTTTAAAATTCAATTAAAAAAATTTATTATTAACAAAAAATAACATTAATCAATTTTTTAATTGAAAATACTACAAAGGAAATAATTTTTTTTCAAAATAAATATTCAAAAAATTTAAATAATAAATATTTAAATAATTTAAATAATCTAAAAAATTTAATAAGTAAAAAATTAAAATAAATATTCAAAAATTTTAAATAATTTAAATATTCAAAAAATTAAAATAATTTAAAATTTTAATATTTTAAATTTAAAAACAACTCTACATTCAAATCGTAACCAAACACAAAACAAAACTCAATTAAAAAATTATTTTTAAAACTCATAACCAAACACATAACTCGAAACTCCATGCTACTTTCACAACTCTACACTCAAATCGTAACCAAATACATAACAAAAAAATTAAAATATTTAAAAATATTTTTATAAAATAGAGTTTGAATTTATTTTTATAAAATATTTTAAAATTTTAAAAATTAAAATCGTAATATTTAAAAATTAAAATATTTAAAAATTAAAAAAAATTAAAAAAAATTAAAAATATTCAAAAAATTAAAAAAATTAAAAAATTAAAAAAATCGTAACATATTTAAATATTAAAATATTTAAAATCTTAACAAAATTAAAATATTTTTAAAATATTGATTTGAATAGAGTTTTGAAAAGAGTTTTGAATTATGTGTTTGGTTATGAGTTTTGAAAAGTAATGATTATGTTTTGAATTGAGTTTTGAAAAATGAGTGTAGAATTATGATTTGAAAACCCTAAACAAACATCATACTCAAAAGTGAGTGTGGAACTAGATTTTGAAAACTCCACCAAACGGAGCCTTAATTTGTTTACTTTTCAAACCTATTAAAAAATTAATAATTTTTAATATTTTTTCAAATAATTTATTTATATAATAAATTGATCTCGAATAATTTGATTTTTATAACTCTACGCGGACCTTTGGTCTCTATTATCACTAGTCCTATTTATATCATGTTATTCTATGATAAAGAATTTTTTTTTTTTGTTTTTTTATTGTGAACTTGATCCTAGGATGGGTGGACAGGTGATGGGACATAAGAAGTGAAAAGGGAGGAATTAAAAATCTTTTATTTCCAAAGTCCTCGAGACAAAGCACATCAAATATATGGTCCCGTTTGGTAGTATTATAAAAAAGTAATTATAATTTATATTTTAATAGTTTATAATTTATAATTGTAAATATAAGTTAATTTTTGACTTATAAATTAAGTTTTTCTTCTTTCACTCAAAGAATAAATTGATTTTTGACTTATAAAAAGTTATAAGCTATATTGTTAAACTGAACTAAATACATCAAAATGACTTAAATTAAACTAAAAATTAAAATAAATTAAAAATAAGCCCTACTAAACAGGACCGATGTCCCACTCCATCCAGGAAAGTTCAAATTCACATGGAGTTATTGGTACAATTTATAAAGTAGTTAATAATTTTTTTTTTTAGTTTTAGAAAATTCAAAAGCCATGTGTTCTTTTAAGCTCACAATTTTATCCTTTCTGAACATACGACAAATCTTAGGGTTGGTTTAGGGTGCCCTAAAAAAATATATTTTTTGTTTTTTTATGAAAAAATGTGCAGAAAAGTAGAGAGGTGATGTGATGGAAAAAAGATAAAAAGATAGATTATATAGTCTATGCCAAACCAGCCTTTATTTTCACTAGCAACTGTTTAGGAGTACTTCTACAAATACTGATGAACGACTGTATTGCATTAGACTGTTTCATATTGATCCATTGGTTTTTAAATTATTATTGATTTTTCATATTTTACTAAATTCATGGAACATGATTTTCAATTCTATCAACAACTACTCTATTTTGGTTATTTTTATGCTATTCAAGTTTAGTTTATTTTTTTTCATAGAATATTAATTGTCACCAAAAAAAAAAAAAATGCAACAATTGTGTTTTTAAAAATAAATTATATATATTTTTTGATGACAAACGTAATAAATTGAATAAGTTGCAATTATCGGATTGACCTAATTTTTTGTATTGATAAAATTAATATACAAAGTTTCCGATAAAATAAACGATTTGAATAACTGAAATAGGACTCGTGTTAAGCCCGACAAGTTTAAACAGTATCCTCTAATCGAGATTTTGGACCATGCAATCCTCCTCCATGTGGCTAAATTTGTAATTGCAAATAAAATACTTTCTAATCACATTTGAAATAAGAAAATAAAAAGAAAGAGATAAATAAACTAAAAATGTATATGTTTTGCTAATTACGTGGTTGTTTTATTATTTATTATTTAGTGTTTATTAATCTGTCATATAACTTTTCTCCAAAATTAATTTGCTAATATATAAGAAAATTGTGTAATAATTTCTCATTTATAATATTGCACCTATATGTTTTACATTTCTTAAAAAATAAAGAATAAAAAAAGAGAGTAATTTTCAAGATAACTTTCTTTTTCATGTCTAGATAGGATTTCAAATCAAATAATATGAAAATTATTGGGTGTTCTTAGAGCGCCACGTGTTCATACGTTATCCATTAATTATCATACAACATGCTACCTTTCCTAATCACTAATACAAAATCATAGATCATACTTTTTTCACAAATCACAACACTTCTGAAATATCACGTGACCACCATGCACCAAGAGCACCTAATAACTTCCCAACGCATGATTTTTTAAATTAAAATTTTCTCTTATCATCATACACTACAACAAAATACAGAATTGGCGACCAAAAAATGAAATTTCGTCGCTGAAAGTGCATGAAATGGCGACTAAATTGGAATTTGTCGCCGAAAAGGAGGTTTTTAGCGACTAAAATGGTTTAGTCGCCGAACAGCATGTTTTTAGCGACTAAAAGGAAGTTTTGTCGCCTAATATAGGGTTTTCAGCGACTGAAGTTTGTTTAGTAGCCAAAAGTCACGGTTTTTACCGACTAAAATAATTTAGTAGCGAAAAGGTATGGTTTTGGCGACTAAAAACAGGTTTAGTCGCTGATTATAGCAGTTTTGCCGACTAAAAACAATTTAGTCGCTGAAAGTGGGGGTTTTGCCGACCAAAATCCATTTTAGTCGCCCAAAGTAGTGATTTTGGCGACGAAATTTCTGTTTAGTCGCCAAAAGTGCTGATTTTTATTTGAGAACTTGTTTTTTTAGCGACAAATAACTAATTAGTAGCCCAAAATAATACAATTAGCGACTAAAAAATGGTTTTAGTCGCCAAAAGTTGCCTAATTTTTTTTTTAGTAAATAATTTATTTTTTGACAAAAATTATATTGAATTAAAAAATTATATTTATAAATATTATTTTGTATTAATTGCGGTTAATATAGTATATAAATAATATATATTGCATATATAATCATGTGATGATGTACTGGCATAGTGGAGGGAGTGTTGTGCAAAGGGTTTGGCGTGTGCAAAGGGACGTCCCAAGTTCGAAACCTGTTGGGAGCAACGGAGGCAAAAAAAATTTTTTTCTGAAAATACTTTCAGCGACTAAAGTTATTAGTCGCCAAAGGTATAAATAATAAAATAAAAATGAACTATTGGCGACTAACATTTTAGTCGGCAAAAGTATAATTTCCAATAAAGAAATTGACTATTGGCGACGAAATATTTAGTCGCTGAAGACATATATATTGGCGACTAACAGTGTTTTAGTCGCCAAAGGCATTCGCGACCGTTTATTGGCGACAACACGGGCGACTAACTTTTTAGTCGGTAAAAGTGAAATTCTGACATTTGGCGACTAAAATAGGACTTTTGGCGACTAAAAATTTAGTCGCCAAAGGTGTTTTTTCTTGTAGTGATATAATGGAGAGGATTTGAATTAGTTATCAAACCCATTGTTTCCTTACAAAACCACCAAGTATGTAATAGTAAGAATTCAAATCCGCTACGGAACCCATTGTTTTTATTGGGTTTGGTTTCCCTCCGGCTCGTGATCAAACTTGAGAGTGTTATAGGATCCGTAGGTGCTTATCATGAGTCCCATTTTGATAATTTAAACCGTATAACATGTATAATTTGTCAAGTACTATAGATACATTAAAAATTACGTTGATTGGATATCGATAATTATGCGATCAAATCAGTTTTGTATTAATAAATGGTTAACAAAAATCTGACCCGATGAAATAGCTATCGATATCCGATCAATGTGATTTTTTACAGACATATAACACTCGACGAATTCTACATATTAAACAGTTTGGATTATCAAAACGAGACTCGTGATGGCCCCCAAAGGCCCAGCAACATCCTCCAAGCCAATCCCTTTTGTTTTTTATTTACCTGTAAAACTACCAAGAGACTTCTTTTTCTTTTTTAACAGCAAACCACCAAGAGATTAACTCAAAATTAAATTCAAAACAAAAGGTACAAGTGATCTTTCTCTATATGACGTCCTCATATTATCTGCTCACGCACGAGGCCTCTCTCTTTATCTAGCTTGCAATCGTCCAACAACGTGGACTATGAATAATGGCACATCCAAAATTTTCCACATCCCTTGAATTCCTTGTAATATATGGTTAAAAGTTTGGCTAAAGATTATAATATTTTTTTTTAAAGTCCAATCCACTTATGGCGAGGAGTTACGGTCAAAGAAAAACTAAAAGCAAAAAGATATAATACGATAAGAAATTAGGAACTTTATCAAATCAAAGATCTAATACATTAGATCACTAATTGTTTTAAAAATTTAACAAAAAATTATGTCGATAATATTTATATTTTGATTCTTGTGCATTTTTAGTTCTCATAATTTGTCTAAAATTTAAATTGTTAAGAAATATATATATATATATATATCTCAAACTAATAATTTAAATGAATAACATCAACATATAACCTCGTAGTTCCTAATTCATAGATTAATCCAATATTAAAAAATGATTTTTTAATTACATTCAATCAGTGAATACCTCATCTCCAAACCTACCTCAATTTATCTTACTATTTTACACTACGTTCAATTGACAATGAAAGGAATTGTATGTGTTTATTTGTTGCAGGAACATGTAAGGGTCGTTTGTGATGAATTTTTTTAGTTTGCTTTTTTTGATTATTTTAATTTGACTAAAAAAGTTTTGTTTGAGATAAATTTTTAATTTTTTTGTAGTTTTGTGAGAAATAAAATAAAATTATTATGGTTTGAATATAATATTTTGTCTTATTAACTTTTTAATCTATTTTATCTTTTAATGGATTAAATTAACCTCGACTATCTTTCCAAACCAAATCTAAATTTCACTATAACTATTTTCTTGAAGGAAACACTCTCAAATACCATTTTGTAAAAAGTGCAAAATTATGCATTGTGAGAAAGTTTAAATTATTCTTTTATGTGAATTTTCTTGTAACCCAAACAAAGTAAATCATTTAAATTATTTTTTCTTTTCTTTTAATTTAAAAATTTTAAGAAAAAATTTCCTTTAAATTCACGAATTGTTCAAAATTTGTGATTTTCATAACATGAATCAGAGCACTACAAACAAACGTTCAACTTCCACAACTCGTCAAGCAACACGTGGGTCTGATCTCAGCTTAACATGCCCGTTGATTGACTAGTTATTTTATTTTATATTTTCAGCCGTTGTTCATTGACCCGGCCGTTTCTATCGAGTTAACTCATACCATACGTGTGAGTTGAACAATCAACTTTTCTGTTTTTTTCGAACGAAGTTGAACAATCAACTTGATTTCAGAAAATTTACACTTTAACTCTTATAATTCGATTTAAATTTTATTTTAATCTTTATTATTTCAATTTAAATAATTTAATATACATTAAGTCTAATTTTAAGTTGATCTTTTTATCCAAATTTTATACTTGTACATCTTAAGTGATTGACACTCTTATAAAATCGTTAATTTTAATATTACATTTAAATTAAATGATCAAATTAAAATTAAATTTAAATTACAGGAACCACATTATTCAAAATAAAATAATAAAGAGTTAAAATAAAATTTAACTCAAATAACGAAAGCAAATGCATAATTTATCCCTTTTTTGTATTCATTTTTATTTTTCATCTCCAACTAGCTAATCTCATTCATCATGCTCGGTAAAGAAAATAACTTAGGAAGAAAGTTTGCTTGGTTATTATTTTTTAAAAATACTTTTCAGAAAATTTTACTTTCTTATTTTTCGTATTTTTTTTATTTTTGTTGAATTTTTAAAATATTTTGAGCAATTTTTAAAATTTTTAGACATACCTAATATAAATATACCTAAAAAGTAAAAAAAAAATTGAAAAAAACCTTTTAAAAATTTACTAAATACCAAAAATATATTAAAAAAAATGAGAATTCAATACATTTTTTATATTTTTATGTATTTATTCATTTTTAAAAATGTTTTTTCACAAATTTTTTTACTTTTTAGATACATCTAAGTAAGGTACATCTAAAAAAATTAAAAAAATGATTAAGATTTTAAAAATATTCACTAAAAATAAAAAAAATACAAAAATCAAAAAACTCAATTTTAAAAAAAATTTAATTCAAAAAATTCAAACTAAACACACTGAACAAAATTCTACTTTTGGTAGTCAATGAGATTGGAAATTTTTATATTATTATAGGGCCAATAATAATAATAATAATAAATTTGAAAATCACATGGTTTGACTAAAGGGATGGCTACACGTATTAATGAATTGACTGGCCGACGGCTTTTCACTAATGGTCCCATGCTCGTGGGGCTAAAATTATTAAGTAGCCTAACATCCAAAATAATAGTTATGGTCCAATTCAAATCATGTATTTGGATAATTTTATGCATTGAATTACATTATGCTATTTAATTGTTTAAGCTGTCATCATATTCTTTTTATTTATTTATTTATTTATGAATATATAACATCCAAAAATATTTGGGTCACTCTTATCACCATATATGGTTATGGATTAAAATATAATAAATTATTAATAGGTCTTATTTTTAGAATTTATTACTTATTTATTGATAAATTTATATCAAGTGATATTGATAAATTTATCAGTCTCTCTTATTTTTATAAATAAAATTATAGTAATAAATTTATCAGCCAAAACTTATAAATAAATAAATCTAGTTAATAAGATTGATTGATAAGTTTTCCTTAAAAATATTATTCTTCCAAAATGTTTGTACAAAATTAATTAGCTACTAAAATTGAAATGATAGTGATCTTTTTATAAACAAAACATTGAATTTAAAGTTAGCTTACAACTCATTACTAGTTTTTTATCTATTTTTTTATATACATTCTTTTATTTGCAAATCATTATATATCCATAATGGAATTACTTTCATAAGCTTAAGGAAAGTGATTCACAACCATAAAACTTGTAAATAAAAATAACATGGTAATGACAACTTAAAAAATATAAATCACATTGATAAATTTTTGTTTTAAATTGATAGAACCAAATATGTCACATTATTTTGAATCAAAATTATGTATAAATGTTTTGCAAATATAACATTACTCTAAACTTAATCACAAAAGAAAAATTCTAAGTACTCAAAATTCTATCACAACCCCAAAATATAAGGTTAAATTACAAGTCAATCCTATATGATAGAGTTAAATATCTATAAATTTTATGCACTTTTTTAATATATTGATAATTCCTAAAATACTTATTTTGCCTCTAACAATTTTTTAGACATATTGATATATAAAAAACAAGAAATTTTTTTATAAATGAGTCTGTCAAACGTGTAGTAAAACCACCATATTTACATGTGAGAAGATTATACATGTTATTTGTGTATCAAGAAGAACTGATCACGAAAGCCACCACGTACACATTTTTTTCAACTTTTTCTGTAGCATGATTTATGCCTAAAACAACATTACCTTTTCTTGGTACCAATCTTATCTTACCGCCTATTTACGTGCCGTTTACGACAACTAGCATAAAGATAAACCACACATCCATACATACAAACATACATACAGAGGACGCTGTAGCCATCCAGCTTTAGCCGCCTTCCCTTTTCCAACTTTACATTAGGTTGGTTTGGAATATGAGTTTTAACTATTTTAATTTAGAATTAAAAAATTTTGTTTGAGATGAATTTTTTGATTTTTTAAATTTGTTTTAAAAAATAAAATAATTATGATTTGAACGTAATATTTTTTAACCGAAAATAAAAAAACTTAGATCTCATTTAGTAATATCACTTTTTAACTTAAAAGTCAAAATGTCATTAAAAAAATTAAAAAACTAATAATCTATACTAAAAAATCAAAAAAAAAAAATTATCTACTTTTTGTACATCTCTTCGTAAAAAAATTAAAAAATTATCTCAAATATATTAATTTTTTACATCATATTTTAATCAAAAAATTAAAAAATTACTAAACAAATCTATTCCAAGCGAGGCCTTATTTTGTCAACCCGTCCCAAGCCACCCCAACCCATCCTTCCAAACGATGACATTATATCCCACTTTTCCTACACACAAAAACCATTTTCATATGCTTCTCTCTCTCTCTCTCATGGACAACTACTCATCAATCTTTTCATGTTCTTCATCCTCAACATCATCAGCTTCTCACTTGTCACTGAACATGGTGAATTCTCAAGCTTACCATGAATTTCAAGGTGACAAAGCAAATGGGTTTTTAGGGTTGATGACAAACATGGGAGTTCCAAATTCAGAAGCTAATAATAATAATGGTGGTGTTTCTCAGAGCAAAAGCTTTGTTGTTGGAACTGAAATTAATGATGAAATGAAATCATCAGAGAAGAAAAAGGGAGAGAAGAAGATTAGGAAGCCTAGGTTTGCTTTTCAAACAAGGAGTCATGTTGACATTCTTGATGATGGATATAGATGGAGGAAATATGGACAGAAAGCTGTGAAGAACAACAAGTTCCCAAGGTACGCATAATAATCTTGATTATAATTTTGAGTCTTCGATTTGCATATGCATCATCGTATTGTGCATAACAAAATTTTGTTTTTTTGTTTTTTGTTTTTCTTTTTTTGTTGATCCGGGGAGCGGATCAGGTGATCGACTTGGGTCATACACAGCTCAAACGATGCATTTCCACTTGTACCATTGTTATTTTCACATACATGTGCATTTTGACAAAGCTTTTAATCTATTAGATTGATCATTTTTATCATTTTCTTTACACAATTTAGTTTTGTTGGTCTAAAAAAGACCAAATAATCTCGGTAGTACTGTGGTTAGGGTAGATATCATGTCAGAGAGAGAGAGACAAAAAGAGATGGAAGGTAAAAATAGAAAAATATACAATCACCGCAATTTTTGCTCGCCGAAACCATTGTACGAACATTTACTTTTACATCAATAATTTTGGTGAGTGAAAATTTCAATAATCGTAACAGTGTTTGGTACATATGTGTGAAACCAATGCAATGAAATGCATAGAAACATCCATTTAGAGTGTAAATGGCGTCATTCATACCCTTTTGTCAATAATAACAACTACTTAAAAATGGGTATAACTCATTGAAGGGTTTTGCCTCTTCCATCACACCGGTTTGGTATTGATCACTCGCTAAGCATCCCCTCTCTCTTGTATGGGAAATAACCGCCATGATAAAAAAGGTGATTGTAAGGATCAACAAGTTCATGAGCAGGATTAATCCCTACTTAACAAAGCTGCAAATGTTAAGAAAATGGACATCCCATGGGAAGGACTAAACATAAATAAATAGTAGAGGAAAGAAAAGTCTTGCTGCTTAATTATTGAATCATATGTGATGAATATGTTCAACTTCAACATATGTATTTAGGACAATTGGTGATCAATCCCATGGTTACTGCTGAATTATAGGGTATGATATTTGATTGGCAAATAGAAGATTTGATTAACTTGAAATAATGAGGTAAATTGAGATAATAGGGATTAGAGAATCTCAACTAGGTTAGGATTTTAAATATATCAGCTGATACGTTTCGTATCAGTTATTACATAATAGGTATTCTATACTGTTATTTAAAATCATAATTTAAATTGGCACAAACCCAAACAAATCACCGTGAATACCAAAACCCGAAACACAAAAATATTGAAAGTTTTAATACGTAGACTTTGTAAAGAAGTACAGGCTTCCATTTCTACCTTACCTTTGCCTTATCTCAAATATTCAGGTTAGAGAAGAGAAGTGGGATGATTTTGTCATCGGGTAGGACAAGAATGCACTTGTAAATGTGTACTTGGGAATTTTTTCTCACGTGAATGTGTAGAATTTGAGTCACTCAAGAAAGCCTGTGATGCCCATGTATTAAGACATTGTATCTTTTCTTTTTATTAATGAAAATTATTTCCCTCATAAATAAATAAAAAAATAATGCCCGTGTGCAACTAAAACTAGCTGTGTTTGGAAATTCAAGTTTTGGTTGAAATTCAAAGATTTGAAGTAATCATAATAACCATTACATGCAAATTAACTTGTTTTTGTTTCTTGTTCGTAGAAGCTACTATCGATGTACTCATCAAGGTTGTAACGTCAAGAAGCAAGTTCAACGCCTTTCTAAAGATGAAGGAATAGTGGTGACAACTTACGAAGGAATGCATTCACATCCAATTGAGAAGTCTACTGATAATTTTGAGCATATCTTAAATCAGATGCAAATTTACACGGCATTTTGAGCTCTCCAATTGCAGATATAATAAATATTTTTGTGAAATATATACACTTCCAAACTATACCTTTAAATAAAATGTACCATAAACAATGCTTTTAGGACCCCATGTGTACAACTTACAATGGTTAATTATTAGTTACATTGTTTTTAAGTTTTGTTAAGGCACATTAGATTTTCATTAGTGAAAATAGGAGAATATGTATCCTGTTGATTACACAATTATGAATTTGGCAAAAACTTTAAGTTATAAACAGTGTCTCTTACTTGAATAATGATATGGTGAACATGTTTGGGTACTGTTTAATCTAGTGTGTTACATGACATTTTTGATTGAGTAATGTGGTGAAATCTCAAAATACAAGAATCTCAAGGCACAATTACGTGGTTAAAAGTGCATTGATGATAGGGAGACTGTTTAAAAGTGCATTGATAATATGGAGTGTTAGTATAATATTATGTATATTATTATGTTTAGCTTTAGCTTTAATAATTAGTGTAGCTTTAGCTTTCATAATTAGCTTACTTTAGCTTTATGCTTTCGGTGGCTCTCTCTCCAATGTATCACAATGTATCACAGGCTATAAGAAGAGAGCTAGGCTCCCTTTGTAAATCAATCTATGAAATACACATTTCATTTATTCACTTGTTCTCTCTCTCTATCAATTTTATCTTTCATGGTATCAGAGCCCAGTGTTACATTTCTGGCAATTTTTGATTCTGGTGTTTAGTCCCGTACACAGTGGCATTACATCAAACTGCTCGGAATTTCCTCACGATTCCAACGGCACCAAGCCCATTCTCAAACAACCTTCCACGCGCCCACACGCGCCGCTTTTGTCCCCTGCGCGTCATCACTTCTGCCACCACTCTCGCACGCGCCATCTGTTGTTGCTCACTTCCACCACGCGTCCACACGCGCCCACACATCCGTGGCTGACGTCAGCCCTGCCTCTCCCGTACGCCGCGCCTACTACTGTACGCCTATCGTGCGCCGCTTCACTAGTGTGCACCCGCGTGCGCCAAAACAGCTATCGTGCGTCGCGCCTGCACCTGTCCACTACCGTGCGCCGCAGCCTTCCTGCTAACGTGCACCTCCCTGCACTCTGCTAACGTGCGCCGCTGACATCACTGCTGACATCATCTCTGTCCAGCATACCTTTCCTTGCTATTTTCGACCTTCCGGACTCACTGGTGCACTCTATTTTACCTAATTTTGCTCCTACAGGTCTATTCCTCTTACTTTAAACCTACTAAAATTAGTATTATGAATCGTCATGATGCCTCCCATCACATTTCCGTTATTTTGAATGGTTCAAACTATATTCTGTAGGCCCAAGCCATGTCCTCCTTCCTCAAAGGCAAGAAGCTCTGGCGAATTGTCACCGGGGATGTGACTAAACCGGTAAAAGACAGTGCCACTAATGAAACTCCTGCTCATACTACTACATATGAAGACCGACTTGAGGAATGGGACAGTAAGAATTACCAAATCATTACCTGGTTTCGTAATACCTCTATTACCTCTATCAGTCTTCAGTTTGGTCGCTTTCAGCTTGACTCTGTAACTACTCCTGCAAAAGACATCTGGGATTTCTTGAAAGAATGATACCAGACTACTGGTCTTGCCCATCAATATCAACTTCAGAACCAACTTCACCGTATGCGCCAAGAATCCACTCAGTCCATTAATGACTTCCTTTCTCAAATGTACTCTGTTTGGGATCAGCTTGTTCTTTCAGAACCAACTTGGCATAACCCCGAAGATGCTGTTTTATTTACTATCTATCGTAACCAGTAAAGGTTGGTACACTTTCTCATGGCTCTTACTTCCTCTTTTGAGCCCGTACGTGCCTATCTGCTTCATCGCCATCCATTGCCCACTCTTGAACAAGTAATTTATGAGTTGCTATCAGAGGAGACTCGTCTCGGTACACTTCAAACTCATCATGTGGACTCTGTTCTTGCCACTACTCCGTACCGGCCATCATTTACCCAGCGGACCACTGCGTGCCTCTATTGTTAGAATCGGGGCCTTCCTTCCACCCATCTCCTGGTCAATTGCCCCGTCAGATCTTGCCGCTACTGCAACAAACTTGGTCCTGGTCATCTGCAATAGGATTGTTTTCACAATCCATCCCGATCATCCTCCAATAGCCACTCCTCTCGCGGTGGCTCTTCCCAGGGAAGCTTTCATCGTTCTGGGAATCAGTCTCATCACACTGCTCCTGCTGCTTCCGGGAATCAGTCTCATCACACTGCTGCTGCTGCTTCCGAGCATCAGTCTCATCACACTGATGCTTCTGCCTCTGCGGGGTTCTCTGAGTCACCTGCTCCGTCTACCCCTCGCTTTTCTCCAACAGATGTAGAGGCCATGCTCAAACAACTTCTCTCCCCTTCTGGTATACCTCCTCCTACTGCTTTGTCTGTCACCCCAGGTAACTCTTCTTGGTATTTTGACTCTGCCTGTTGTAATCATATGACCTCCAGTTCTACTATCTTTTCTTCCTTCTCCTCCTCTCCTCATCTTCCCTCAATTCATACTGCTGATGGTTCCCTCATGTCTGTTCGTCATGTTGGTACTGTTTCCACCTCTTCTTTATCCATACCTCAAGTTTATCATATCCCTACTTTCACCTTAAACCGTATTTCCATTGGTCAATTATGTGAACTTGGTCTAACTGTCACATTTTCTGCTACTGATTGTTTGGTACAGGACCCTCAGATGGGGCAGACTATTGGGATCGGCCGTAAGCGTGGACGTCTCTATGAACTCATTCACCTTCATGTTCCTGCCTCTCCTCAGATCGCTGCTCCTACATCTACTTCCTCATTATCTCCCTTTCATCTTTGGCATTGTCGCTTAGGGCATATTTCTGTTAATCGCTTAAAGTCTTTGGTTTCTAGTGGACAGTTGGGTCCTGTAATTCCCAATCATTTCGATTGTATACCCTGTCAACTTGCCAAACAACCTGCTTTATCATTTAATAAAAGTACTTCTGTTTCTCTTGCACCTTTTGATCTTATACATTCGGATATTTGGGGACCCTCCCCTACTACTACTATGGGGGGATCCCACTATTTTGTTGTTTTTATTGATGATTTTTCCCGGTTTACTTGGCTTTTTCTCATGAAAAATTGGTCTGAACATAAACACATTTATTATAGATTTGCCCAAATGGTCCATACCCAATTCTCCAAAGCCATCAAAATTTTTCGCTCTGACAATGCTATGGAATATCGGGATTCAGATTTCCTTTCCTTTCTTCAGTATCATGGTACCCTGCCTCATCGTTCTTGTGCTGGCACGTCTCAGCAAAATGGCCGCGCTGAACGGAAACATAGGCATATTCTTGACACTACTCGCGCTCTCATTCTCTCTTCTTCCTGCCCTGAAAGCTTTTGGGGGGAAGCTGCCCTCAATGCTGTTTACACTATCAACTGTGCTCCTACCCCTGTCATTCATAATCAAACTCCCTTTGAACGTCTACATGGAACTCTCCCTCCTTACGCCAATCTCCGGATTTTTGGCTCTGCCTGCTTTGTTCTACTTCAATCTCATGAACACACCAAGCTTGAACCTCGTTCTCGTCTTTGTTGCTTTCTTGGGTATGGAATTGAACATAAAGGTTTTCGCTGTTGGGACCCTATCTCTCAACGTCTTCGTATCTCCCGTCATGTTGTTTTTTGGGAGCACCAAAAGTTTTCCTCCCTATCCTCCTTTCACTTACCTGCACTTTCCACTAATGTACTATTTATTAATCCTTCCATAGATCTCTTCTCTGATGATTCTGATACAGGTTCCTCCTTCATTGAGACGTCTTTGCTCACTCCTGCTCCTGACCAGACTGCTCTCCCTGAAGGTCCACCTCTCCCTGCACCACCTTCTTCTCCACCGGTTCTTTCTCCCACCGATCCTCCTACGGGTCGACCACACCGGGTAACTCAACTTCCTATCCACCTTCGTGATTATATTGTTGGGTCTGCTGCCTTTTCTACTTATGAACCTACCTCCTATCGTGAGGCTTGTACTAATCCTCTTTGGCAGCAAGCTATGACTGATGAACTCCAGGCCTTGGAAAAAGCTCATACTTGGGATCTTGTTGATCTTCCTCCTGGCAAGACTGCAATTGGCTGCAAATGGGTTTACAAAATCAAAACACATTCTGATGGCTCTATTGAACGCTACAAAGCTCGTCTTGTTGCCAAGGATTTTAACTAGGAATATGGTATTGATTATGAGGAGACATTCTCTCCTGTTGCTCGGCTTACCTCTGTTCCAGTTTACTTGTTGTTGCTGCTGCTCGCCACTAGGGGCGCTTTCAGATGGATGTCAAAAATGCTTTCCTCAATGGTCATCTTCTTGAGGAGATCTACATGCAACCTCCACCTGGGTCAACTTTTCCACCTCATCAGGTTTGCAAACTACAGCGTGCTCTCTATGGCCTCAAGCAAGCGCTTCGTGCTTGGTTTGCTACGTTCAGTTCTACCATTCATGACTTCGGGTTCATCTCTAGCCCCTATGACTCTGCTCTTTTTATACGGACTACCTCTCATGGTACCACTCTTCTTCTTCTGTATGTGGATGATATGATTATCACTGGTAATGATGAAGCTGGTATTCTCCACCTCAAACAGTTTCTCCACCGACAGTTTGAGATGAAGGACCTTGGTACTCTTAACTACTTCTTAGGCCTTGAAGTCTCTCATGATTCTACTGGTTCCTATTTGTCCCAGGCCAAATATGCATCCGATCTTCTGGATCGTGCTGGTCTTACTGATTGCAAAACTACCTCTACTCCAGTTGATCCTCAGATTCGTCTCACTCCTCTTGATGGGACTCTTCTCTCTGATGCTACTCTTTATCGCCAGCTCATCGGCAGTCTTGTCTATCTCACAGTAACTCGTCCTGACATTGCCTATGCTGTTCACATTGTCAGTCAGTACATGTCGGCTCCCCGCACTCCCCACTATACTGCTCTACTCCGCATCCTTCGCTACCTCAAAGGCACTCTGTTCCATGGCCTTCACTTCTCTACTTTCTCCTCTCTTGAACTGCGTGCCTTTTCCGATGCTGATTGGGCTGGAAATCCTACGGATCGACGCTCTACCACGGGTTTCTGCTTCTTCTTAGGAGATTCTCTTCTTGCTTGGCGTAGCAAAAAACAATCCCTCATTGCCCGCTCTAGCACCGAAGCTAAATACCGAGCTCTTGCTGATACTACTCAAGAACTTCTCTGGCTTCGTTGGCTTCTTGCTGATATGGGTGTTTCTTCTTCTGGTCCTACCCCTCTCTATTGTGACAATCAGAGTGCCATTCAGATTGCTCACAATGATGTTTTTCATGATCGCACCAAACATATTGAGATTGATTGTCATTTCATTCGCCAGCATGTTACTAGTGGTACTGCTCATCTTCTCCCTATTGCTTCCGTCGATCAACCCGCTGATATCTTCACTAAGGCTCATCCTCCTGGCCGCTTCAATGATCTTGTTTCCAAACTCAACTTGGTTGATGCTTTCCCTCCTTGAGTTTGCGGGGGGATGTTAGTATAATATTATGTATATTATTATGTTAAGCTTTAGCTTTAATAATTAGTGTAGCTTTAGCTTTCATAATTAGTCTTTAGCTTTCATAATTAGTGTAGCTTTAGCTTTCATAATTAGCTTACTTTAGCTTTATGCTTTCGGTGGCTCTCTCTCCAATGTCTCACAGGCTATAAGAAGAGAGCTAGGCTCCCTTTGTAAATCAATCTATGGAATACACATTTCATTTATTCACTTGTTCTCTCTCTCTATCAATTTTATCTTTCATGGAGACTGAAATTTATCTGATGTAATGTCTTACATGGCATTTAGTCGCATAATGTGGCAAAAATATTAAAATATAAGAATCTTAAGGCACAGTTGTGAAATTAAAACTGTGTTGAATTCTTTGGATAAAACATCCCATCCTATTTAGTTGATAGTTTTTTTTTTTTTCAATAAACATTTTTTGTTAAAAAAATGTTAAACACATTATGATCGTCTCCAAGTTTTCATTCAAATATGAAAACTAACATAAACAAATTGAAGTAGGTTCCTAGAACTGTTAAGATTGCCAAGTATTACTTTGCATTTAATATGGACCACCTCATCTTTGTGGCTGAGTGCTTAACATAGATGATTCGAACATAAATATTTTACAAAATTATTATACAGAAAAATCACTTATTATAATTTTTTTATTCAAAAACAAAACGACCTACCATTATAAATATAACTTATAACAAGCATGACACTACCACATTATTCTAAAAAATATATTTTATATAAAAATTCTGATGATATAATATATATATATATATCTATTTAATATATTGGAGAGTGAAACTTGAAGAAAAAGGGGTCTCCGTAAAATTAATTGTTCCATTTTACCACTGGCCCAAGACACTATTTTTCTAACTAAGTTGCATTTGATAGTAGAGTTAGATAGAGCATTTACAAGTTTGTGTAATAAATAATGTATATTTTTTAAAGCTTTTTTCATCTGTGTTTAAGCGGTCGTTTAGGAATAGGTTAAAATAATTGGAAAATCATAAAATTATTTAAAAAATTTATTAAAAGATGTTACAAAAATAGAGAGAATGAGAATGAATTTTTAATTTTTTTTATATGACCTTTTTAACAATATATTTATTTATTTATTTTGAGTGTGGCACTAGAGATAGGTTAGGCGTTTGGTATATATAGCCCATTTACATAATGGGCCGCGCAGTTGGGTAGTACACTGCAAGGCTAGTGTACTCTTTTTTCGCTAGCTGTTTTATTGTTTGTTTGTTTGGTTTTCTTTTTCCATAAAAAAAAAATACACGTGTCAAGCTCAACATGTCATATCACTAGTGTTTTTTTTTTTTTTTTTTTTTTTGGATAAATCAATAAATAGATAAATTATAAAGAAAATGAGAATTAGATTAAACTAGGCATTTCATTATAAAAGAAACTCCAATAAATAATCACAGGTTTCCGACAAAACCAAAAAATAAAAAAATCACAAATACACTGACAAGAAATATTACCAAAAAATCATGCAATCAACTTCTCTATAGTTATTTTTTTGGAATGTTTTGGGAAGTTGATTAAAAATTATTTTTTATTTTTTATTTATTTTTTTGTGAGAGAGGAAAATAGGTTAAAAATTGGGAAGTGACTTTTAACCCACTTTCCAAAATAGACTTTTTGGGTGTCAAAAACTTCTTAGTCTCTTTATTTTTTATTTTTTTTTAAAAAAACTACAAAGTCATTTTCAAACATTTTAATTTTTTCTACCTCTAATATTAGAGAAAAAACAATTTAAAAAAAAAAATAGACAAATTACCAATAAGTCTTCTTTGAAAGACGCGTAGCCTATTTAGTTTCATAACTTTTTCTTTTTACTCAAAAGTCTCGTAACGTCTTTCTTCTTCTTCTCTGCCTTTTTTCTTCTCTATCTCTTTTGCTCTTTGTAATTTTCGACGATCGTTGACGGGCAATTACGTATTGTTTCTTCCCTTTCTCTTTATGATATATAGTCACTAGCGACCAACGACTACCATCGATTGGGATTCATTGGCAACTACCGACTATCGACTCCTTACTTTACCCTTACCGATGATAAAAAAGATATGTTTCCAATAAAGATGATGAATAGATCTACTTATATCAGTTCCAACTAGATCTAAATAAAAAATAGTTATCGGAGTACAATCCTCTCTCAATATCTGCCTCTCTTCCTCGGTCTCTTAATTTTTTTATATTTTCTCTGCTATACACTTATTTTTTCTACTTTAATGGAGAAAATTTTCAATTTTTGAACAAGTTGTTTTCGAGTTTTAGTTACTGGCAATGAAAACAGTAAAATTTTGCAATTTTAATTTTTTTGTGGTGTTGGAATGAATCATAATTTAAAATTGCAAATTTTCTCAGTTTATAACATTCTTTAAAACTGTAAAATTTTACAGTTTCATAACATGTTTTCTAATTTGATTAATAAGGATAAATGCTTAATAGATTTTTGTTTTGAAATTATAATATTTTATAGTTTCAAAGCTTGGTTTTCAGTTTGATCAATATTGGAGATTATTTGCTTAAACTCTACAAAAATTTAAAAATAACATATGTTTTTTTTCCATTGTTGTTGTTTTTTGTCGTTACATTTTTTTTTTCTTTTAGTTTATCAATATTTAGCATATTTTGCTATATTTTTTTGCTCTAATTTCTCCATTTTTTTTCCCAGTAAGATTCTAGACATTTCGGTGAGTCTCCAATAATGTTCTTAACATCCAGCGAACGTTCTGGACATTTCGGTGACTTTCATTGATATTCATAACATTTTGGTGAACTTTGAGCGATTTCCCGGCGATACTTCGGCGATTTCTGGTGATGTTGAACATTTCGGCGAGTCTCGCTGTCTAACGGAAATTCGATGGTATTAGGATGTTACAGCGCTTGTAAATTAAAAAAATAAAAATGAAGAAATTTTTTGGTAACAATTAGAAATATATAAGACTAATTAGTACAAGTATTTTGTTTTGAGATTAAATGAATTTTGAATTTTATATATCGGACTTATTGGTAAGTTTCCAAAAAAAAAAATCACCTTCCAAATGTTGATGACTTTAGCAAGACTAGGGTGCTGTTTGGTGTAGCTGTTAAAACAGATTATAAATTATAGCTTAACAGATTATAGATTATGACCTTAATCAGAAGCTGTTAATCTGTTTGGTATAGCTGTTGGATTATAGATTTAAGTTGCTGAGTAGTGTTTGTTAAATAAGTTGTGAAGTAACTTTTTCAATTAATTTTTATTTTTTATTATTCACTATTTGTCTACATTTTTCATAAAAAATAGTAATAATATTTTATAGTTCATTTGGGTCTTTTTCTATTTTTAAAAAAATAAAAAATAAAAAAATCTAAGAGTATAACCGTGAATTAAAATGTCCACAGCAGAAGCTGATAATCAGAAGCAAGGAGTGATCAGTTTCTCAGAATCAGCTATCAGCTTTTTTGACTTAAAATAAATTGTTAGAATAAGAAACTATTTGAAATAAGTTTAACCAAACAATCCAAAATAACTTTTTAAAAATCAAAAGCCATAAACTCGCTCAAAAAAGCCCCACCAAACACCCCCTAGGTCAGATTGGGGTTGCATTTGGATTGGGCCTAATTAGCCTCTTCAAACCTCGGATCCAAACATGGCCTTTTGCTAGTGAAAATTGCGGGAAGCCTTTCCCGCCAATTTTCTCTCTCATCAGGGAAAAAGTAGAGTAAAAACATGGTAGACTCATTCGGTGTTGATCGCTTCGTCTTCGGATTCAGATTCAGATTCACATTCAGATCGATCAAGCGGCGAAAATGGAGATCGTTCGTTCCCAGAAGAGAACTCTCGCTGCTCCCATTGTCGTCCTGACTCTCCCTCTCTACCGCTCTGCTCCTTCGCTCGAAGTCAGACTCGAAGATTTCGAACTTTTCGCCATCGATCGCCTCCGAGGTCATTCTTTCTTGCAAGTTTTCCATTTCGTTTCCTATGTGCTTTCTAGCTAACGAAACGAAGATTTGTTTTATAAGTTTCACTGGTATACGAAAATTTGAGGAATTTAGTTCTCTTTACATGTATTTAGGGTTTTAGAATTTCCTGGTTGGTTTGATGGAGTTTTGGCTTGAATTTTATGGCTTTACTCTCATCTTTAATTATATTTTTCGCTGTAAATGGTTTCAGTTTCCAATCTCTCTAAAACCTAAAATCTCTAAATTTGGTGTTGCTCGTGTAGTTCTTAAAGGGATCTCTGATGGATTATCCCGAGGAAAGAAGCCCGATGAAATGGAGATATTGGTAGAGTGACTGTTCTCGGCTTTGATTGTGTTTTTGTGTTCCTGTGTAGAGCCGTTTTTCTATTTGAATTGCTTGATTTGAATAGGTTAGAGATATGTGGAAGAAAAATATGAGCCACCCACAAGCATCTGAAGTTGTTAACAAAGACATCATTTCCCACTTTGTGCTGCGACTCGTGTATTGTAGAACGTAAGTTTTAATACTTAGTTTTTTTTTTGGGTGCTTCCTTGTAAAATTCTTACTTAATTTTTATTTATTTCGTGGTGCATTAGGGAGGAACTGAGAAAATGGTTTCTTTCCATGGAAACTACCCTCTTTCGTTATCGATTTCGGCTTGAAGGTCATGAAGGTCATGAAGTACAGGTATATAATTTGTTCATCAATGTCACAATTAGTTTGTTATTGTGTGATGCTGATTATTTGTGGCTCAACTTTTGGGGTTTGCAGAGGGCACTGATGGCTGAATTTGACCTTCCTTATAAAATAGTTAGCAATGCAGAATTTGAGGTAGTTGCATTCCATTTGCTTAATTGAAAAATAGAAAAAATAGAAAAATATTTCCATTTGGTCTCTCATATCTCCAAATAGAAAAATATATATTTAAGTGAAAGAAAATTTAAAATCTAACTCTTATCAAACACATGAAATTGCTAGCCAATATAGTAAAATCTAAACCTATTTTCCATCTAGGATAGATAGAATGCATGTCAAGCTTAACTTTAAAAGCTAATTTGTTCACTTTTATATTTTCTATTTATTTTTATGCAGAGTGTAAAGGAAAAATTGGGCCAAGTTGCACGGTCTATTGGTCCATATTCATCCAATGGTAATTGCTGCTACTTGAAAAATGTACTGCCTGTTTTTTCATCAAAATAACTATTTCTTTACCCTTGCTAAGCTCAATATTGTGGCCTTCACACTTTTTGGGTTATTTGCAGTGCACAACTTGATTTTTTTTTAATTTTTTTTCTAGCATGTGTTTTGCTTTGATTGTATGTATCCACAAACTTCTTTGTGGATTTATATATAATTAGGAGTATGGTGGAAGATTATTGATGTGCATTGTGGTGGGTTTTGGCAAATGCTTTTTTAGTAACTTTGTCAGTTGTTATATTTCACTTTCCTTTGAAGAAGTCAGTATTCTAACTTTCTTTGTTTTTTTCTCTTAATTGTTTTTCCTTCCTTCTGCAGCTGACACGATATACTTCAAGGTTTGTTTAGATTACTCAAATTTTCCTTTCAACTGCGTTCTTAGCTTACTCAAAACGAATGCATTCTTAGCTTTTTGTAAACAAAGGAATGCATACCTTTGATGGTAAAGAAATAGGCCTCCCTGCAACTAAGTGCAAACAAATTAGTAGTGATTCCTTGAACATTTATGGGCCGCACTCAGATGGTTCCAATCCTTGTCATGTTGCTTTATGGGTGGGTGAGAGAAATATATTAAAAGCTCAGCATCATGTAATTAGGGGACATGTAATGTTTGAAATTCTATGGTTGCTTCCAATCAATTGAACTTGAGAAATGGGAAAAGAGAAAATATAGGGAATTCCCCATCTTCTAGATCTCAAGTGAGCAACATCTTATGTTGGCTTGTTAGATTTGGACTATCTACATGTTTTTCTCCTCTTTTGTAAATGTAGGTACCCTTTGAAGAAGTTCCGGAATTAGTGGCCAGTCGCAGAGTATTTATACTGAAAGGGCATGCATATGTTGCTATGCATCAGGTGAATATCACTATGTAATCCTTGCTCTTAATCCATATCAAACCATATTTCATCAATCTCATGATGTTTCTATCCTTGTTCTATAGGTGGTTTCCCTTGTTGTCACACAATTTCGCAGCCATCTTTCGAAGGCACTTGTGCTGACAAACAGGTTATGAATAAGTTACTTGGTGTCCAAATAATTTTTATTGTTTGATCATGTAAAATGTGTCAGTATCTGGTAACTCATTGTTTGATCATGTAAAATGTGTCAATATTTGGTAACTCATGAATGGATAAGTGATGCGGTTAAAGAATTTAGTGTCACATGCGTGCAGAGAACGTTCCATACTTTCTTTGTTTGTGATCCAAAGCCTCTTCTTGGGCATCTTGTGGATATCATTTCTCATGGAAAGTGAAGACAATTTCGCAGCCATCTTTCGAAGGCACTTGTGCTGACAAAGAGGTTATGAATAAGTTACTTGGTGTCCAAATATTTTTATTGTTTGATCATGTAAAATGTGTCAATATTTGGTAACTCATGAATGGATAAGTGATGCGGTTAAAGAATTTAGTGTCACATGCGTATAGAGAACGTTCCGTACTTTCTTTGTTTGTGATCCAAAGCCCCTTCCTGGGCATCTTGTGGATATCATTTCTCATGGAAAGTGAAGAAAAAGAAGAAGAAGAACATTAAATTCATTGTATGTCCATTAAATTCATTGTGTGCAAGAATGATGAACATGATTTATTGACGGTAATGCATTAAATTCTCTAAGAAATTCTGCATGTCCAGAATTCATAAGTGAAGATAATTTTAATTGCTAGTCATCATCACCAGCATCATTGGTGTATTGAATGTTGTAGTTGTTTCTTACATGTCTTCCATATTACTTGTTTTCCATCGTCAAGTGCAATTTAAGCAATAGAATTGCATCCTTTGGAATTTCATAAAATTGTTGTGGCCTTTGCTTTCAGAAAATGGACTTCCACCATTAGAGAACGAGAGAAGGACCGGTTAACTCCTGTGAGTATTTTATTTATGGACTTTTAAGTTTAAAATGGACTCTCTTTCAAAATACAGTGCCTCACTTTTCTTCTGATATTGCATAGATTGTGGAAGCTTTATCCACAAGTTATCTGGGTCCTGACTATTCCCAGGTACTTTGTACTATAGCTGTTTGGTTCATCTGTTACCCTTGGGTCATAGAGGTTCAAGTGGACACTGATCAATTTGGTATACTGATTTTGCAGGCAAGAGAATTTGCAGAAATATCTTTAAAAGACATAGATCAAGTAGCTAAAAGTTCATTTCCTTTGTGTATGCGCCACCTGTTTGAAAAGGTAAAGACCTTTTCTATAGAATCAGTCCCATTACTGTTTCTATAGTATGAAAAAGTCTTTTCCTCACGAATTCCTCTTCTTCCTCTATCTGGATGTGAAGTTATTGTGATTCTGCTTTTATTTTCATTCACTTTTGTGGACCTTTCTGCTCCTGTGCAGTTAAGAGAGGACCATCATTTGAAGCATGGAGGGAGGATGCAATTGGGTCTATTTCTCAAGGTTACATCTTTGAACTTGAATAGGCATGTTTGGTTGTGTGGCCATCGGCATTTCAAGGAATATCATATATTGATGGGTTTGTGGGATTGTAGATGCATGAAGTGCATCACCCACTATGTGAAGTGTGAAGCCTCTATTTCAGTATATTATCTTTCATTTATTGGACAGTGTTTCACACATTGACACGTTGCAACTCATTTGATCTGTTTCAGGTTGCACATTTAAACATTGACTGCCACATATGTGTCCTTGTTTCGTTTACAAACATATGAACATTTTTACATAGATACACTTGTGCTTGGTTCAGAATTATGCATGATAATTTCTCAAAATTTCAAATTAGTGCAAGCAATTTTCTGTTCTTTGAATAGCACGTGTGCATTGGATATCTGAAAGAAATCATGAAGCATTCAAAAATGTTGATTATGGAAAAATTTAAATATTTGGCATTCATGTAATTTCGAAATTATTTTCCTTCATGCATTTTTGCCTTTTGGTATTGTATTTTGAATGGTCTTTCCCTCTTTTATCTAGAGTGTTGGATTGACGTTGGATGATGCCCTTGCCTTTTGGAAAGCTGAGTTTTCTCCCAAGGTAAGCCTGGTACTATTGAATTATTTGTTAACTAATTACAATTTTGGACGCTTCTGTTGTTTTTAAAAGAACATAGATGTATAGCCTTGCATTGTCAACATATGGTAAGTAGCAATAACAAACTTAGCTATATGAGTTACTGAGTAAATGCTTTGTGCATCTTCATTTGGATAAATTAACAGCATGTTTTTGTGCAATGTGCTATCACTGCAGTGCAGTGCTCCACTGATTGAATTGTTTAAATGGATAAATCATTTTCAGCTAGTTCAGTCCAGTGACATTTTTTTCTCTGTAAATCATTTTGCTGCCAAGACAATTTTTTATGACACTGAATTCCTTTGGTGTGTGTGTGTGAGAACTCACATGCACATTTAAACAAAATTGTTGGTGTATTATCTGTATTAAGTAGTTGTAGATCTGCCATGTTTCTTACATACACATGCTTTTTATTTTTTTTTTGTAGGTTGGTGCTGAGAGATTTGATAAAGAATATGCATATGGCATACGGCACAACTACGGAAAAGAAGGAAAGAGAATGGTAAGGAGTCTCCTTAGCATGATTGCCAATTATCTTATCATTATAAGTGAACAAATCATAAAACCTATTTGGCATTTTTTTAAATATTCAAGTTTTGTTTTTTTGTTTTTTTCTGTTGGCATTTGTTAGTGTAGAACTGCAATAATTTTTCATTTCAAGTTTAATCAATCAATTTTTATATATCTATATGCATATTAACTCTTTTCTTTCATTCTCGCGATGCACTGGTGTATCGCTAGTAGTTCTAATATTCAAGTGCTTTGTGCAGTTTTGTGACCCTTTTGAAACATTTTGTTTATGTTAAGCCTTGACTTTTTCTCTATAGCAGCAATCATAACTACTTGCATGCTTCATTTTTAAGGAATCTTGGTAAAGTAATATGATAAGTTCTACAATACAAGATCCTATGGCCTAACTATATTTCTAACATTGATTGTGGTAGAAATATTTTTACTAATTTGTATTTTTTTCCCCCCATTTGATGTTATTATTAGGAGTGTCGAATCCTAACAAGAAGCTTTAGCTTCCTCTGTTTGTACGGGTGGTCCTCTGCTTGCTACATTAAATTTCTTTTCCTGGTGAGTGCAGGATTATACACCTTATTCTTGTCAAAAGATCATCTCATCAACTCCGGGTATTGGAGATCATCATGGATGCCCTTTTCGTCATTTCAGGTCAACTACTGATCTATTTAAGTGCAATGAAAGCTTGCATTCAAGTAGGAAAAATGGGATTCTCTTTCACTGGTTCACATTCAGTCATGTGGTTTATACTAAGCTATAAGCAAAATTGTTACCCTTGCACAAAAATATGTGAATGGCAGCTTATAGCTACATAACTTTGGACTCTTTTTGCATTATTGAATTTAGATATAGGTGTCAGGGTTCAGTGGTGATAGTGATCTGAAATGTTGATTTATGTACAACCAACACTAAACTTGAGTGTTAGAAAGATGCGGGGTGGATATATGCACTAAATTTACCATATGCTCACCATGCATTTGAAAGCTATTGACGTCATAGTTGGCAATCAGTGTCATAAAGAATGTTTTTGCCGAGTCACGTGTTTGTCATTTTCACATGACAGTGAGGAGAATTTGAGGGCTGCCCTTGGAAAAATTGGAGTGGCCAATCATGCCATGGACGATGTGATTGATAAAGTTCGGAATAGGCATTATCAGGTGAGAAAATAGTATTTTGAGTTAAGAGTCCCCAGAATTGTTCCGGGTGCTTTAATTTTTCTTTGATTTTCTTAAGGGTGGTTATGTTTGTGAATAACATATGAGCAGTTGGCTTGCACCTTGACATTTGAAGCTGTTCATGGCTCATCTTGTGATGCTGGGATTAATCACCCTAATCAATACTTCATTGATAGCCAAAAGATTCTGCAAAAGGTAAATCATGTTAATGAAATTCTGTGATCTTAAAAGCGATTTCTCTGATTACAATCTTGTAAGTATGGTCTCAAAGTGTAAGCACTAACTCGAAATTGGGATCTATTCATTGCCTTGGTAAATCAATCTGCAGTAAAAGCAACATTAATATATCAAATAAATATGGGACACATGCGGGTCTTATTGTTCTTTGGGTCCAGGGTTTGTGCTTGGATGGGCCACCCTAAGTTTATTTAAAGTAAATATAAGTCCAAGTGCCAGCCCAGATTCGGCATGAGCGGATTCTTGTTTTGGGGTTGAATGATCGGTGTTTGGAAAGTTTGTTTAATTTTGTGAGCCTAGAAGTGCTGTTGTGGGCAAGCTTGCTTTAATACTTCCTTTGAGTAGTTTTTAGTGTATGGTTTAATATGTGGTTCTTGTACTCTGCAGAACAATTCAACGGTGTAATGTGCAAAGAGTGGTTATCTTTGGCATCACAAGGACTGGTAATACTGTTGCCCTCCATGAGGGCAAGTCTTTTTCCCTCAAGCCCCTCAAAGCATGCACTCTCTCTCTCTCTCTCTAAATGTTTATTTTATATTACTTTGGTGAACCTAGACCTCTAGTCAAACCTTTAATTTAACCTAGTGCAACTAACAATAAGAGTGCTAATTAGTATGCAAGGAGTTGAGCGCAACCAAAATATAAGAATTAAGTTATGATGTAGGCCTCTTTCACGTCACTTCTCTTGATGGAGTATCACAATAAAACGTACTTCATTACTTAATAAATTTGTGCTTTAAAAGGAATTTAGTAATAATCAGCAAACCAAATAATTAGTCGAAGGTTTTGATATATTCTTGCTTATGTAACTTGCTCGGTTTTTACTTGTTTTCAGGTGAGCATCTCAAGCAAGTTTTTGTTTTCTACTCTTGATGTTTAAAGATATTTTTAGTTTTGTGTAGCAGTAAGAGGATAGGAAATGTTGTTTGTAATGATGTTGAGAGTGCCTGATTTATTGTTTTAAAAGTTGATAACTTAATTACAGAAGATATTTTTTTCATTGAAGATGTTACAACTTATGATCCACTTGTTTGTAAAATAAATGCCGAGCTGAATATCAAGTTTATAATGTTAGTGTTGGTATGGAGATTAATTTTACTTTCTCGTATCTTGTTATATAAAAAATAAAAATAAATAAAATTACTGACTGCATTCATTTTCCATTTTTCAAATTGAGTTAAAAAAAGAGTTCTTATTAGCCAGAAAATTTATGGGTTACAGTTTTGTTTCATGTAGCTTTGCTGTATCAGGTCATAAAATATATCAGATGTGGTTTAATATGGGCAAAGATGTAATGATACAATAAATTAAAAAAAAAAAAAATCAAACACAGAAAATAAATAATATGTAAGTGGGCAATGTGTCTATGTCACAGGAGAGGAAGATCAAATTCACTATATGAATGGATAATCATCACCGGAGGTGGTGGCCAAGTGGATTATGCACTTGCCTCTCACACCAGGGCTTGATTCTTGGGGTGTAGAATAACTTTGGATTATTGCCCTGTATTTCAATCGTGACTCGGCCTCCTGTTGTGGCAAGATGGGTGAGGTTCATTGTTTGCTTCGGTGATAGGTCTCATCTTACAGATTGGGTTATATTTGATCGTTAATTGATTATCCCAGAGTAAGGACTCATGGATGTTGTAATGTCTCTATTGAATGTCCTTTTTTCAGTTCAAAAATTAAAAAATGAAAAAATTTCTGGTTAATTTTTTTAAAAAATTGCTCAATCTGAGTAAAAGCAAATATATTTTAATATTGCCCAGTAGCCAGGTACAAGCCCAACCCTAGTCTATAAGAACTCCCGTGATTGTTTTCACAATATTTGGGAACCTTTGTCAATGCTCAAGTTTATGCAACAGGTTTTGAAAGGCAAATGAATGGGAGTTCTAATTAGAGTTATTATTAATGATGTGGTAGTGGATCCCATCTATTGTCACAATATGTGTTGTGTCTGTTTTTGTTTTGTTTTGTTTTTTTTTTTATTTTTTCACCTCATTAGTGGTGGATTTTGAGTCACTAAATTAGTGGTCTCTATGACTTTGAAAATGACACAATCAAGTGTCCTATTGGCTCACATCCAGAGTAATCTACTTGGGCCCCTATCTTTTTAGGCTCATATGGAACCAATTTTTTTTTATTTTAAAATTCAATTTTATTAGAAAAAGTAGGAGTTTTTATTTTATTTTATTATTTTTTAAAGAATAAAATGTTGGAGCTTTAGGCCTCTACTATCCTCCACATCACACAAAAAGGGTGACTTCTGTTAAAATGTGAACTGAGATGGGTTAACATATATGTAGCCTTACTTTTATTTTTAAAGAGGAAGCAGTAGTTCCCATGACTCGAATGACCAAAAAACAAGCTCCCTCCCAACCTTACTTTAATTAGGACGGTAAAATGAATCAAATTATTTGAGTTCGATTTGTATTTTACTCATTAAAGTTCATATAGAACAATGCAAGTTTGGATAAATTTTAAAATTCATTAGATTTTCACGTTGAACTTGAACATTTATTATTTAAATCAATAAATTTACATGTATTATAAAAAATCAAGTTACTTGACCATTAAAAACTTATTTAATATTAATTTGTTATGTAAATAAGTTAAAATTGAACATATTTTAAAATTTATTAATTTTTTAAATTAAACTTAAAACAATATAATACTCAAATCAACTCTACATTAAAACTCAAAAAATTATTAGATACTCTTAAAATATAATTACCCATATAACTGTTACCCATTGAATTGTTGACCATGATTTGCTAGTGATTCATTTGTAACTTAAAAGCCTTGAACTCTTTGAGAACACTAGTAATAAAGTAAAACCTACTAGCGGATAAATAAATATAAAAAAAAAAACACAAAAAAACAACATAGTGTAAAACCTACTAATTTCAATCAAATTGGGGCCCACTATTTTTTTCTGATCACATATTTATTTTAGTTCTGCAAACTTTTGGTGGCATGTGACTGTATTATGTAATGAAAGACACTGAACTATAGATACTAACTTCACTTCACAAGTTGCCAAACTTGTTAGATGTAACATGTCATCTGCCTTCAATTCAAGCCTCTTCCAAACCAGCTCATGAGCCACAAGATTGACAAAGACATATCAAATAACATTCCTCATGTTTTTACTAAATTGTGTTTTAGTCCATGGACCCTAATGTTTAACCTTAACGATCTAATAATCTCGTAATGCCACATAAAATTATTGCCGATTTGTGATCAAACAACTATGTAATCAGGATTATAGGTTGTGGATTCCATATCAAGAAGCTAAAATAAAAACAACTATTTTCTTATCTTTAAATACATATTGACTGATAGTATAGAATGCAGGAAGGAATCACATAGTAAATTATTTAAAATTTACAATTTTAACCACCTCACTGTACTCCCCTCAACTATTATTGAACACCATTTCCTTCTGGTAGCTTTAAAATTGTACATTTATACCTTTTAATTATAAAAATTGCTTCACTTTCATCTTTAAATAAGAGTATTTTAAGCATTTTTTTTTTGTGTGTGTGGATAACTATGGTGTAGATGTAAGATTTTAAAATTGAGAGGCATTTAATAACAGTTGATGGAGAATAAAATGTAATTAACCCAAACGAAAAACGTAGCACAAAATGCAAGGTCACATGGTTCACTCAAGACTAAAAAAAATATAAATTGGAAACATAAATATATGAATAAATAAGATCCTTTGAAGGAGGTTTATTAAGAATTTTTTTTTTTTTTTTTTCAAGTACTTGTATACTTAGTCCATAATATATTTTTGCATTATAATGTCATATTATTTGGATATTTGATCTACCAAATTTTAATTTTTATATTTAAGGTATTTTATAAACAATTTTATAGTTATAAATATTTTTTTGAATGTTTAGTAACTTGGTGATGTGAATATTCATATTTTACCGTGTGAATATTCACATTAATAGTGTGAATATTCATATCACGGAACATTCACTATCAATGTGAGTATTATTATTAAGTGTATTTTGATAACTATGTCACTCTACGATTAATTAAAATATTAAAACATAACTTATACTAAGTAGAATATAAGTAGATAAAGATAAATTTATGAATAAATATCCATTTTTTGAAACTAAACCCACTAACAAACCGTTAAAAACTTGTTCATTCATATTTATTTTGTATTAAATTTTATAATATTTGTTTGCGTTGATAGCAAACTGTTCACTCAATTATGGTGATGTGGTTGCTGAAGGCACCATTTGGCCTACTGTTTCAAATTTTCTACCTGTGGCAGTCAAAAGATTATCAAAAGAAAGCATTTTTGGTTAAGGATTTGTGTATAAAAAATTTATGAGTCGTATTTATATTTATTTATTAAAAATTAAAATATATAATTTATAAATATAAAAATATTATTATTATATTAATTTTATTTTAAATTTTATACAAAAATTATTTATAAATATCATTTTATTTGATAAAAACAAAGCAAAACCAAACCAAACCAAACCAAGTTGCTTTCCTTACCAAAATAGTCTCTACCAAGTTGCTTTCGTTACTAAATTACTTTGCTGTTGTGCTGAGTATTAACTGTTACCAAGAAAGGGACCGTTACATTATTGTAAGGAAAATGTTAATAACTTTTAATCGGGGCGGAGCTAACAAGGATATAGGGTCACGTGCCTCCTGATTTTGAATTTTTTTTACAAATATAAAGAAAATATTTTTAATAAAAAAATTTATAAAATATTAATTTAAATATCAATGACATTCTTAAAATAATGAGAATAATAATGGTTGTTTTGGTTGAAAATAAAGTGACTACGATATTATTTGTGTGGGTGATTTTCCGACCACACTGCCCGCTTAGTAACCAGCTGGAGAGCACTGACAGAATAGATGGCACCTGACTGACCTGCAACAGAAATATAAGAATCCCGCGGTGGTTTCGACCACCCGGGGGCACTCCGACGATCAAGTCAGTATATCTCTCAAAGATAAATCAAGTACTAAACTCACAAGCTTGAGTATTAAAAGCATACCTTAGACCCATGGGGGTGCCTCTCTTTTATAGCCAATACAATCCTAGTCCCAATAGGAGCCTGGCCCTAATGGACTTAGGATTACTGCTAATCTGGAACTCCCAGTGGGTTTAGGATAAACTCTTTAAGAGTCTTATCTTTACCCAAACTGAAGTCTTCTCCCAATCTAGGACTCTTGTCTATATCCAAGTTGAGTTCCCTCTTCATTCTAGGACTCTTGTCCCTTATCTGCTTATCTCGGATTCCGATATCTTCGGAGGCAACCTCAGCCTAGCCGAGATGTCCTCGGCACAACGACCAAAACACGTGGCACCTCGGCTGACACGTCGGCGTCATCCTGCCACGTGTTGGTACTCAGAAAATATATCCCCACAACTGCCCCCTAGGTTCTATTACCTCGGCATTCTGAGGTGATGGAACCTACACTGTTCGTTCACTTGTGCCCCTCTGCCCGAGATCAAATTCGCCGACCTCAAAGTTCCCTGGACTTTACTGTCCACCGGTGTCAAGAGTTAAGTTTCATGCTTTCCAAGCTGTTTGAAATCGTACCTCCTAGCAGAGGTTTTGGTTCCATTAATTCGTAAACTCCAAGAGTTTTGCAACTGCTCCACTCACACTCTCTGGTGAGTTCCCGATTTCCAGTCATCTATTTGACTCCGGCGATCTTCATATCGGCATTCATTTTACTTTGTAGGTTCATAAACTCTTTACTTGCTATTAAGCTCAATCTTTCATAACTTTTTTTATTTACTTTAAATTTGTTTATTTGCCATCTGTTGCCTTCTATTTTCATCTGTCTTCAAGTTTTGAATTGTTTGAATGCCTGGCACATGTTCTTGTCATATCCGCTTTTTGTTGCTAGCATCATGTCTGGGTCATTACTTTCTTGTTCTTCACATACTTACTTAGTGCCTGTGCACTTGACTTTATTCTTGAACTTTGTCGTCTTCTTGACTATTTTTCTCTTTTTTTATTTAATCCTCTGGTTTCTTCTCTTTCTAGCTCTTTTGCTTAAATCCGTCATTTGTTCCAAGCTTTCAAGCTTCTGCAACTGTCTTCGTTTCTCTCCTCCGGTGAAGCTTTACGTCATTCTGTCATTGTCGTTAGACTTCGGCAATTCTCATTCCGGCTTCCCTCTTTCTGGTAAGCCACTGTTCCTTCTGGTTTTATTTCTTGTTGCTTTCCAAGAAGTTCTGCTTCATTATTAATCACCATTGCTTGTTTTACCCGTTATTTCCAAATCATCTTCTTGAATACACACTGTTCACACATCTGTTGATTTCTACCACTGTTCTTGGCTTGACACACTTGTGCAATCTTTTTGTCTTGATTTCTTGATAGCTTTCATCACCATTCTTGATTATGAATTACATTCTTGTTTCTGTTTTCTGTGTCTTTTTCCAGATTCTTGCTTTCAATCTTTGCCTTCAAACTCCGAGGTGCCAATCGCCAAGAAGAGCTTTGATCAAACTCTTCAGGAGGTTGATGCGGAGCTCGTGGCTGAGAAGGCTGCTGAGAAGTTCTTTCCAACTGTCTTCTGGGGGTGAGACACAACCTACCGCTGATGCCGAGTGGTTTGCTTCCTTCTTGAAATTGATGCCGAGGTAGCGGTAGAGAAGCTCCTCCAACTGTCTGCCGAGGCTGAACCATTGTCGTCCGTCGAAGTAGATTAGTCCGACGTTCTTGCTTTCAGTCCCTAGTTCTTTAAGGTCTTCATTTTTGTACTTGCCAACCTTCTCAGCTCTTAACAAGCTAGTTGGTCATCTCGGTTGATCATATCTCAGAAACGTCTTTCAGTGTTATCTCGGCTATATACCAAACTTGTAAATTGCTACAAATTTCAACAAGTGGTAGACTTCATAATCTTCGGTTAACTTATTTTGTAATTTGCTCAAAAATTTCAACAAGTGTTAATATTCCTTGCTCCTTAATTATCATTCCTTCCCCCTACACCTTCTCTCTGCCCCCTAATGTGAACGCAAGTTGTACTTAGGATCACATTAGGGAAGTGGGCTTCGTGCTGTAGTCACAGACCTGATGTGTTCTTCTTTCGCCGATGTATTAAAACTTCTGGTATTTAATTCACCCCCTTTAGACCCTCTTTCTCTTGGCCCTTGCAAACTATCATCGCTGTTTCTTGAAGCATTTATTCCTTTCACAATTCTGGTCACCACTTCTGGCGTGCACTTAATGGTTCTAATCAAAACGACGTCTGACTCCGGCGAATCTTTTGCCGACATTTTAACTTTGTGCACTTTTTAACTTGTAAATTCTCTCAGAATTTCAACAAGTGTAAAACATCATTTCGGTTAACTTCGGTTAAGTATCATCTCAATTTAACTTCAGTTAAATATCACCTCAGTTTAACTTCGGTTTAAACATCATCTCGGCTTAACTTCGGTTAAGCATCATTTCAGTTTTTGAAGTTTTTCCTTCTTTTTGTTAAATTGCTACAAATTTCAACAAGTGAAGATAAGGAATAATCTCAGTTTAACTTTAGTTAAACATCATCTTCGGCTTAACTTCGGTTAAGCATCAACTCGGTTTAACTTCGGTTAAACATCATCTTCGGCTTAACTTCGGTTAAGCATCATCTCGGTTTAACTTTGGTTAAACATCATCTTCGGCTTAACTTCGGTTAAGCATCATCTCGGTTTAACTTCGGTTAAACATCATCTTCAGCTTAACTTCGGTTAAGCATTTTCTCGGTTTAACTTTGGTTAAACATCATCTTCGGCTTAACTTCCGTTAAGCATCATCTCGGCTTAACTTCAGTTAAGCATCGTCTCGGTTTAACTTCGGTTAAACATCATCTGGGCTTAACTTCGGTTAAGCATCGTCTCGGTTTAACTTCGGTTAAACATCATCTGGGCCTAACTTCAGTTAAGCATCATATCGGCTTAACTTCGGTTAAGCATTATCTCGGCTTAACTTCTGTTAAGCATCATATTGGTTTAACCAACTTGTAAATTGCTACAAATTTCAACAAGTGGTAAACGCATTCTTCTTTTCTCTACCCCCCAGTGTGAACTTAAAATTCACTTGGGTTCTCATCATACATGTAGCTTCGACCTTGTCGCCGAGGTTTAATTCAAGCCGAGGTTGCCGGCCTTGGTTTCTCTATTGATCTTACTTGGCTCCAACCTGAGTTTGGTTTTTGGCCTCGCATCGGCGAGCCGTTTCTCTTTTCTTGTTCCGACGCCTTTGTTCTCAACATGTCCTCCTCGGCCCTAACATACTTCTCAATTCTGACCAACTTTAGTCTGATCTTGTGTGTTTCCTTTTTATCTTCTGGGATCTGAGATCTGCTCATTGTGCTCTTCTCTTCTCGGACTCAGGTCCTGAGATCTTATCTTCTGGAATCTTGGATCTACTCACTCAGGTTGAGCTCTTCTTTTCTCGGACCTACTCATCTAGGCCGAGATCATGTCTTCTGGGATCCGGGATCTGGAATTCGGGGTCTGCTCACTTAGGTTGAGCTCTCGTCTTCTCGGGCCTACTTGTCTAGGCTGAGATCATGTCTTCTCGGATTCGGGATCCAGGATCTGAAATCCGGGATCTGCTCACTCAAGATGAGTTCTTCTATACTTGAATGTTATCTCCTTGGGAGCGCTCATGCCCCCTGTCTTTGCATCCCTTCTGGAAGGGTCTTCGTTCCTCTGCAGGTATCTATCCTTCCATACCTGGAGGTCTTCTTCGTTGCTTCGATCTGTTGTTTTTGGTGCGTCACCTTCCTGGCCGGCATCTTTCACTCCGTGACTCTGGTCACGAGTTTCTGTGTTGCGTTTGTCCCCTTCAACGTCGAGGTTGATAGATCTCTCATTCCCAGTAGGAGCGTTGTCTCCAGTCTGATCCTTCTGTTCGTCATTGGCCATCTATTCTTCTTTCTTTCCCACAGACGGCGCCAAATTGTGTGGGTGATTTTCCGACCACACTGCCCGCTTAGTAATCAGCTGGAGAGCACTGACAGAATAGATGGCACCTGACTGACCTGCAACAGAAATATAAGAATCCCGCGGTGGTTTCGACCACCCGGGGGCACTCCGACGATCAAGTCAGTATATCTCTCAAAGATAAATCAAGTACTAAACTCACAAGCTTGAGTATTAAAAGCATACCTTAGACCCATGGGGGTGCCTCTCTTTTATAGCCAATACAATCCTAGTCCCAATAGGAGCCTGGCCCTAATGGACTTAGGATTACTGCTAATCTGGAACTCCCAGTGGGTTTAGGATAAACTCTTTAAGAGTCTTATCTTTACCCAAACTGAAATCTTCTCCCAATCTAGGACTCTTGTCCATATCCAAGTTGAGTTCCCTCTTCATTCTAGGACTCTTGTCCCTTATCCGCTTATCTCGGATTCCGATATCTTCGGAGGCAACCTCGGCCTAGCCGAGATGTCCTCGGCACAACGACCAAAACACGTGGCACCTCGGCTGACACGTCGGCGTCATCCTGCCACGTGTTGGTACTCAGAAAATATATCCCCACATTATTATTTATGAAAATTTCAATATAATGGTGATGTTTATCACTACTGACATGCAAACTTAATTAATTTCAATAAAAATATAGAATTTATTGAATTGTTAGTTATATTCGACATGTAGCGTTCATCCTCTATGTGTTTCTTTAGTATTAGTTGGTGATATCACATGTTAATGATGACATGGTATGACTATTATATTGAATTTTTATGCATATTTTGTATAAAAAATTACTTTATCTTTACGTAATTTATTTTAAAACTTTATATCCATGACTTTTTTAATATTGTCCATGATATACTAATTACAAATAACATTCAGCTTGTTTGGTTCTAGTTTTCAAAAAATAGTTTTAAAAAAATTCTACATTTTTATTTTTCGTACGTTAATGTTTTCAATATATCTTTTTAAATATTTTAAGCAATTTTTTAATTTTTAATTTTTAGACATACCTAATATAAATATACCTAAAAAGTATAATATTTGTGAAAAAAATCTATAAAAAATACACTAAATATCAAAAAATATAAAAATAATATGAAAATTCAGTATGTTTTTTGTAATTTTGAGTATTTATTTTTATTAATTCTTTAAAATATTTTTTCACAAATATTTTACTATTTGGATACATATCTAAGTACGGTGCATCTAAAAAAATAAAAAAATTGTTTAAAATTTAAAAAATATTCACTAAAACTAAAAAAATACAGAAAACAAAAAACTTAGACTGTGTTTGGTTGTGATTTCAAATCACAATTCCACACTTTAATTCAAGCATGGTGTTTGGTTGTGATTCTCAAATGATGTTTTGAGAACTCTACACAGAACACCTGCGTTGTTCTGTTTTTGACAAATGCGTTTTTTCTTTTGTTGGGGAAAATCTTGCTTGGCAGGACGTCCGGCAGGCTGTCCAGAACAGTAATTTTTTTTTTTTTGCAATTGATTTATATAATCGAAAAAAATATTTTCTGAAATTTTAAATTTTTTTTATGTGTTTTAAAATAATTTTGAGTTGTATATGAGTTGTAAATTTCTGTATCACATATCAAATGTCACATCAATAATTCTCCACTCAAATCAAAACTCTTATCAAAACTATTTTCAAAACTCTTTACCAAATAAATTTTTTACACTCAAATCATAATTGCACAGCACACAAATTCAAAATACAACTCATACTCTCAAATCACATTTACAAAACACAACCAAACGCAGGCTTAGTTTTTAGAAAACTAAAACCAAACACACTGATTATTTATTTATTTATTTATTTTTATCTTTCTTGAAGTCAATGTTAAAAATTTATGTGAAATATTTTTGTAAAAATTTTAAATATTGTAATTAATAAGTATTCCTCTAATTGAATTTTTAGTTCCATCACTGCTTTTAATTGGTAACTATTAGTCACTATAGACGTGTTAAATATATTAAAATGCAAAAATATGTGAAAACGTATAGAAATATACAAAAGGATTTTTTTTTACAAAAGATTATTTATAAGTCTTTGGAACACTTATTTAACGTGAAGTTGTATGAATATTCTTTTAGAATTTGAAATCCTATTTAAATAGGAATGTGTTCGATAAGATCCTATGAATTGTAAATGAATGATATTAGTGTACTATTATAACCTAATTTGTTTCCATATTATACCTTATTTTCTTATTCGTCATATTACGTTTGGGAAGGCTTTTAGAAAAGATAAGTCTATAGGCAACGACTGTGCAAGTTGTTTTTGCCTTGATTGTGTGATTCCAGAGCATTTTCAAAATGTTGCTTAGATGGATGTGGATATGGTCGATGATATGATGGAATTTGAGGGTTGTGTGTTAATTCCTTCGATAGATTTTGACTCCAATTGATTGAGGGGAAGAGATTTTTTTTTTTGGGTTGAAATGTGTTGCTATTTGTTGAAGTGTTGTTCATTTTTAATAGGATATTGACAATCTATTACACTCATCGATAGGCACACTTTGGTCAATGTTCTGATTGAATGTATGTAGTTGATATTGTGATGGTTGATGCGTTTTGATATGTTTGATGTGTGGAGTGGTTTGTATGGGTTCAAGGGTTGGGTTGGGGGTATTTGGATTTTGTTGTTAATTGGATGTCGAATGTGAACCACGTCGTATGATGATAGTTGTACATTGGAACTTGAATGATCGTGTTACGATGCATGTCACATTTATTGTGTAACGTTAATCCACATACACCACGTAGTAGATGACATTTGTGTGTTTGTGCGGTTGTATATGTCTTTGAATATGTATTGTGTCTTTGTTGTAATAAGTATTACATATATGTCACAGTACATTGCGCAAAATTATTTGGGAATTTCGTTTGTAATTGAATGTGGATTGAATCTCATTGCTCGATATGGATTGAATTTGGACATTTACGATGTCACATTATTCTCTTACAGCAGTACACCTATGTCAATACTATGCTCACATTGGATTGTAAAACACATATATTGCATGCCAAGTCACACGTCAATACATTGTGATCCCACGGTACAACCAAGGCACACCCGTACTCAATGTGAGCTTACATTTACGTTGGGTTATTTAGTGTTGATACAAAAAATGCATCGGTTTATGTGACTATGTCACATTCCTTTTTTAAATGTCATGTACACATTGTCAACCATTACGAACCCACATTAGTTGACATCGCGTCACTAACATGTCACACACACATTCCAAAGTACACTCAAATGTACATTGCGCTTCGTAATCTACCACTAACTGTCAGTCTAAATCCAAGCCCACATTAACATTGGGTTGTTTATTTGAATCCCAAGATGGTCCTTAATGTGTCGCACCCCCCGCGGAGTTCAAATTTACAATGGATTCAATTTATGTGACTCTGTCACATTCCGTTTTCAAAAGTCACGTGCACATTGGCATTGAGATTTGAGAGTACACATTTGAGGATTCCTATTGTCACATTCCATTTTTCCACATTAGATTAAATGTTTACATCATGTCACATTAACTTTATAAGTGTGTACACTTTTACATTGTGCGTCGTAGTCTAGAACCAACGATTGGTGGACATTCCAACTGCGTAATTGTCTCATTGCCCAATTGGGCTATGCACATGAGAATGTAACTTTCACATTCAATGTGCGCTCACATTTATGTTAGGGCTGTTTATATTTGATATGAAAAATGAATTCGTTTCTCTTTCAAATTATGCCAATAAACTTGATGCAACGGCGGCTAATATGTAAATCCATCACATTTCATTTATGTTTCAGAATAAATTAGGCTGATGTGAGACATAAGATATCACTTATATTTTGTTTCCTAAAATGTAGCTTCATCAAAGGTCATATCATCAAACAAAACATTAATTTTGAAATTTAAATTCTTAACTATATAGATATGATCACAATCTATGGTAATATTGGATTTTCCATATATGGAATGCCAATTTTGAAATTCATATTCTCAACTATATAGATATGATCACAAGTTATGATATTGAATTTTTCATATATGGTATTGCCATTAATTAAATTATTAAATAATAATATGGGGGGTAAATGTGTCAACAATAAATCTACAAGACTTATAGGAACATAAGTTTTTTCACAGGAAATTTTATTTCTACATACCAAATTAGCTCAGTGCACACACTTAATGAAATATTATTTTGATGGCAATTATACCATAAACTAAACTGACTATAATGGACATCCACTAACACTCATAATATTATATGAAAATATTCTCTGTACACATCTTTTAAAAAAAAAAAAAAAAAAAAAAACTCAATGTATAGCTTTTGAGTAAAAAAAAACTTATCTTAATTTTTTCATTGTTGTCACTTTGTTTGCTGCACACTCTATACTCATCTATTGCTTGCAAAATAATACTCTCAAAACAACTCTCATATTACTTTAATCTCTAGATTTTTACTTTATTAGTAATGAAAATGTTAATTTTTTTGTACATAACTCTTTTTTTTTTTCTGATTTTCAATTGGACAACTAGTGCTGAATTATTTCATTATATTCGGACATCAATTGCCCATTTTTTTTTCCTTTTTTTTTTTAGAGGAACAAATTTGTTGAACAAATCATTTTGGAAGTTAAGTTTTGAATTAAATGTATAATTTCATAAAATCAATGCCGAAATCTCCAAACCAAAAAACATAAAAAAAAAAGAAAAAAAAAAGAGGGTTTTATGGCAATGGAATGCGCAGAGAACTAAAATTGATAAATGCAATAACAAAATAGAAAGATGTCTCAACTTCAACAATATTTTGGAAGGTTTTCAATGGTGTTTTTAATGGATGTCCAATAGGGTTTTCAATGGAGGTCTTTGATGGAGGATTTTTCTTTACTTCACTTCATACGGTCTTGAATGGTCTTTACGTGGGTTTATAATGGGTCTACAAATCTGGAAGTAAGGTCACTCAACAAGTGTATGAAAAGAAGGACTGAGTAGTGTGTGTACAATGATTATGAGTGAATGATATAATTGTAACTTAGTGTGTGGATTGAGAAAATTAATTAATAATCAAATTAATAAGTATTTGTACTGAGAGAAAATGTATATTGAGATAATTAAGTGTGTGAAAATAAAATTTCTCCTTTTTCGCAGGATTATATGTAGTATAAGTCTTTGAAATATCCCTTTATATATATATATATATATAAACTAACAAGTCTTATTAATTGATGTGTTATATAATAATAATATTTTAAAATTTGAAACATGATATAATAAATTATAGGTTGGTGAGTAAAATAAAATTAATAAAATTTACTAATTTGTTTAACACTATATGTAAAAATTAGATTGGAATTTTAATTATTTTGACAAATTTTTCCCCCATAAGGACGTGCCATAAAAATGCTATTATCATGACAAATATTTTAATAGTTTTCATCATTCAACTATTAATTTTATTTATTTAGTTTTTAAAAGTTTCAAATTTTGGTTCATGTAGTTGAATTAGAGATAATTGTACAATCATTAAATGTTAAAACTTAATTTGATGGTCAAAAAAATCATTTAAAATTTAAACAATTTAACCATATAACCAAATACCAATCAAATTGATTGTGGAGTGTAGTTTGTTTAAAAAAAATAAAAATAAAAAAGAAAAAGAAAAAGAGTGCTTGGTTATATGATTAAAATTTGAAATGTCTTTTTTACTTTTCAAATCAATTTTCTATGGTTGCTAATTTGTAGAATTATATTTAATTAGACTATAGAAACTGAGATCAGAAATGTTAAGGATTAAATAAATAAAATTGATAATTCACTAGAAATGTTATTTAGTTAATTATAAGATTAGCCTTTAGGTAGGTGAAATTTTATATATTAACATTGAACAAGTCCTCTACATAGATCACTTGTTATTTATTGGGGGATTTCATAGCAATCTAATTTAAAAAATAATTACAAATCAGTAATAGATTTTATCAATATTAATAATTAAAATTAATTTTTTTATTACATATATGTAATAATCTCCTCAAATTACTACCAATAGGTAATTTTGAATTTTCACCTTATTTATTTATCTTTTCACTTACAATCACCTCAAATTAAACCTAAATTTCCATAATCCAACGTGAGAAAAGCATCGACAAACATCGAATCATGATGATGGATGGTGAGTGAGTGGGTATACAAAGGCACCATATAATCAACTTTAAACCAATATATAAAATAAGTCACTCAAAACTCCCCCCCACCACTATCATCACAAAACAACACCACCACCACTATAAGTATAGAAGACATTGGAGATATTGGGGATGAGAACCACTTCTCTCTCTTTTAAAGATAAATGGAAAGTGTTGAAACTTCACAATTTATGCTTATAAAGTCATTAATAATAATGTAATAAATTAAATAAATTTTATATAATTAAATATATAACAAATTAAATATTAACATTTATCCTATTATATCAATATGAATTAAATTATGAATATTTTACGGTGCTTAAACATTTTCCAGGATAAAAACACACAAGCACAGTGTGCGACGTTTTTGCAAAGGGAAAATTGACAACTAGGGTTTAGGTTTCATAGAGACCTAGGGATTCCTGCTTTTTAATAGGATAGGACCCCTCTAGGGTTTTCTAGTACGCTCCAGGCCCATTTTGACGTGACTTCCTTAAAGTGATAGTTCCCAAAATTGATACCTGGTCCACGTGTCATTATTGCTGACGTTGATGCTGCTTGCCCATATTGGACTTCTGATCTGACCTTATTTTTTCCTTCTGCTTCTGGGGCCCCACCCCCTCATTCATTGAATAATCTCACCACTACCTAGCTATGCCCACTCCCCACCCCCATTAAGATGACTTCTATCAAAAAATCTCAACAATAATGGTATAAATATCATCTCTTTTTTTTTTTTTTTAAATATTAAATTATTTTAAAAAGTGTTAAATAAGTAATTTTTTGAAAAATTTACCCATAAGTCCTAGTTTCTGAAAAGTTGAACCATTTAGTTCTAAAAGTTTTTTTATACTCCATTTAGTCCCATTTGCACTTCAATCTAATGTTCGAAACATTAATCTGATGTTTAGAATCTAATGTTCGAAACATTAATCTGATATTCGAAATCTAATGTTTGCAACATTAATCTGATGTTTGAAACATTGTAATGGGACCTTTCAGTCTATAAAAAAACTTTTAGGACTAAACAGTGTATAAATTATTAATTTAGGATTTATTGGTGCATCCCTTTTTATTTATTAAAAAAAAATATATAAAAAATAGAGATGTTATATGATCTAAACAAATTAAAAAATTAATAAACTGACTTATAAATCACTTTTTAAAAGCGGCCTAAATTTATTTAGAAGGTGTTTGAATTAAAAAATTTAAAAAAATTTATGGAAAAATAAATAAAAAAATGAATTAGAGGTTCGTTTGGCATACCCCTTGAAGCTAAAATAGTTATATAAGATAAAATAGATTATTTTAACTAAATAAGACAAAATATCACATCCAAATCATAATCATTTTATTTTTTCTCTTACAAAAATAAAAAAAATCAAAAAATCAATCTCAAATGAGATTTTTTAGTCCAGGACTAAAAAAATCAAAAAGTTGAAAAGTCAACACACATTTCAAACGAACTCTAAGGTCTCGTTTGACAAGTGACTTTTTTAGCCAAAAAATCACTAAAAAAATCAAAAAGGTAACAACCCATACCAAAAAGTTAAAGATTTTTTTTTCTCTATACTTTTTACACATCTTTTCATAAAAAGTCAAAAAATTATCCAAAACATTCTAATTCTTTTACATCACATTTTAATTAAAAAATCAAAAAATTACTAAAAAAATTTGTTACAAAACTAGGCCTAAATCTAATATTATCAAAAAAATCTTCATTGGTTTTGGTCCCATCAATGGAATATATAGATATATATTCTTCCTCTCTACCAAATGTACATTGGGATTGAAGTTTGAAGTTTGTTTGGCTATGTTTTACTTCAATTCCCTCATGGGGATTAGTGAGGTCTTTAGGGACTCCAAAGGCCAATTACCATTTTAAGACATTGTTGTCAATGGGTAATTAGCTTTGTTTAGCTCTTTCTCTTCTTCAAGGGTTACAAGTTAGCTTAAATGATGAAGCATTTAAAGGTGCTATATAATTTCCCACCATATCTTTCATACAAACTCTTATTACAAAGAAAGACTAACATGTCAGTTAGTGATTAGCTTATTACAATTTATAGATGAATTATGTTGAAGTTTATAAATGGGTCCTATATATCCCAAAAAAAAAAAAAAAGGTTTAAAAATGATATTGTTACCAATTGTTTTCATACACTTGTTAAGCAATAACTAATGTTACAAATTCCTATTTAATAAGTTTTGAATTAACAACAATACTATGTACCTAAAAAAATATATCTATGAACCATAATTATTTTGATGGTACATATCCAACAAATTTTATAGTGGGTTTACAGAGAAATTAATTGGGTGTATTTAAAAGTTTTCAAACCTTTTTTTTTTTTTCTTCTAGTTTTTAATATTGCTCTTCTACTTAGACAAATTAAATAAAATATATACCCTTACAATTTATTCATAATAGTCTAACCTAAAATATTTTTCACTTAAAATTAAAATTTACCATGAAAATGTAAAGCATGAAATATTCATCATCATTAAAAAAACTGGACTTCAAGCAACAATATTTGGTATTAAAAAATTTGGTTACTGCACAATAAGTGCAAGCAATCAGAATTTTGACTCATTAATTTTTTACTATAAAATAAATCATCGACTACACTGTAACAAGTGCCCCGAAACACTAATTAGCATTTGCCTTTTTAAGTTTTATAATTTGTTTGGTTTCCATTTTAGAAGTACTTTTCATTCTCCTGATGTAACTATTGTTCCAAACTCAAAATCCAAACTCAAAAGCAAACCAATCTTTGTTCTCAAAAGCAACAAAGCAAGAAAGTCAAATAGTACTTTTATCAATCCATTACATTTGGTTACATCAAAGGGCATATAGCATTCCATTAAAATTCACATCAAAGGTCTCATATATACCACTTGGTTGCACTATTGTATAGTTTTCATATATATATATATATATATATTGGTGACACATACAACTGTATGATTTTTTTATTTTTTTTTCTGAAAATATTTTTTTACTATTTTTAAACAATTAACAAGTATGCAATGCACAACTAATCATATATTGCCTGCAGCCTAATTAACATTTGCTTTGAAACAAGAGTGACTAGACAATTAAGGACTCATTGCATTTTAAGCATGTTTTCCTAAGTTTTGCCTCAACACCCACCAGTCACTCCTAAAACCTTGTCTTATTAGCATGTAAAGAAGCCTAGAATTCAGTGTATATGGTCCCATCGATTAGTTTAACCATGTTCTAAAAAATAAGTCATATTCCATCCAAAAAATAAAAAATAAAAAATAAAAAAATCATATGCTTTTTTTTCTTTTCTTCTTTTTTTTTTTTTGGTGTGTTAACCACGTGATTCACATTCTTAAATTGAAAAAACACTCAATTTTTTTTTTAAAAAAATATGTGGCATGCACGCACCGAGAGAGAGGGAGAGGGTCAGAGAAATTCATGTCTCCAAATGTCTCTATTACACTATTTCAATAAACATTCAATAGCACAGTATAATAAAATTTTTAAAATATAAAAATTTTGAGACATAATTATTAGTAAAGGGTGTTTTGGTAGAACAGAGAGATTTAGGAAAAGGAATTCATATCGAGGGAGATGATATAATGATGATGACATGACATAGAAAGTCGTGGTCTAATTATGTAGTGGACATTTCTTTCAATCGTGCACCTCATGTCTTTGGTAACTCAAGTTCCTTTATCTAATTGATAAAATAATAAAATAATCATTTTTTTTTTTTTGGTGGTATTCTTATAATCTTCTCAATTTTCTATGTTAGTGGGATTAGTTAAGAGAATTTAACGCAAATATAACTGCCCTCCTCAACAAAGTCTTAGAAATGTTGCAAGAAATTGCAAAGAGAATACTCTTCTTCCGAATTCGAGTGATTACTGCATGAGGATTCACGCTACTCAACAATGAGAATAAATAAGAAAATGTGTCGGGATAGAATTGGCTTGAAAGAGAAGAAATAGAAAGGAGAAAAAATCATTCAACTACGGGTTTGTTTCGAAAAGAAAAAAAAAAAAAAATTAGTTTGATTTTTTAATTTTTTGACTAAATTAGTTCCGTTTGAGAAGAATTTTTTAGATTTTTTGACTTTTTAATTTTTTTGTGAGAGAAAAAATGAAATAATTATAATTTAGATGTAACATTTTATCTTATTAATTTATTTAGCTTATTTTTACCTTTTTATACTTTTTTTATTCCCAATTCAAACCTAACCCACTTGCCAAAAAGGCAGCTATGTAGGACTTGGGCAAATCAACATGGAGTGTTTGACCAATTTGCTCAAAATTATCACATTTTCCACGTCGTTGAGTTCATACCTAGCATATATATTGTGTAGAAAGACAAAAGTTTGAATCTCTGGTGGGCTTTAACAGCTTCTTCTTTCGTACTTTGCACGTCAAAGCACTACTAGAAATAAATTCTAGGCGAATGTATATATTTGTACATATGTGTTGTTGAACAAGAATTAAGAGATTAATTCTAAAATTTTGATGTTTGGTTGTGTTCTTGTTTTCTTCATTTCCATTTGCATTTTTAACGTGTTTGGAAACAAAAAATAGTGAGAAGTTCAAAAATATCATCATTTTAATATCTTTTTTTTTTTAATTTTTGTGCGAAAACATTTTTTAAAAATTGAAACATAACTTTTGGTATTTCCTAATAAGTAGGTTGTTTTTAGATTTTTTTTTTCCCCAGAAATAGTTTCACAAATAAGCTTTTAGTGTTTTTAATAAAAACTAAAAAACAAGAACACAACCAAACAGATTAAATTTCTCCGTTTCAGACAAATTTTTAGAAAATAGTTCACAAATAAGTTTAAGGGTCCATTTGGGAAAACAATGTTTTTAGCTTTCATTTTTTTATTATCAACTTCATCTTGAGAAAATTGTACCAATTAATTTTTTTTTAACTTAGTTAAAATTAGTTTCATCTTATGAGAAGAATCTAAACTAAACATTCTAACACAAATTCTCAAAATTACAAAAAAAAAAAAAAAATTATAAGAACCTCCAATAAATTGCAAGAAAGAGGGTTGAAGAACGTTTCCAATTTCTACCTTGATTAAACCTTATTTTGTCTCTTTTTGGTTCACTTTGTGTACATCTCACATGTATGTGTGTTGTTGCTCATCCACACCTTGTCTTTTTCTTCAAGTGATATTCCCTTGAAATGGAGGGGGAAGTGATATTCCCTTTGTACTTTCTCACCACCCCTTAATTAGCAAGATTTGTCTAACCATGCTTATGTTTTCATCCATAAATTAGTATAACATTATTTTCAGCAAGCTTTTCTTAATCTCTTTTGAGATATATTACTATTTTTTGGTACATTATTAGCTCCTTCATAGTCATAAGAAAATATTTGTTTCACATTTTTCAGCCATATGACCATCACCAATGGAGAGTACATGAATCAACCTCATTTTTGCTATACTCTGTATTTCAAAGTTCTCTCTTTTATTGTTGCCTTTTGGTTATATTTCCATGAAAAGTGTTAGGAATTGGGATTGTGCAACCCTTGACCACCATTGATGAGACATGAAAAACAAAAAATAAAATAAAAATAAAAATAACGCCTAATTAGTATACATTAATGCACATAAAAATGTAAAATTTATGTGATTTAACCTAAAATTAGTTCTACAAGTAATGATTGATTAGAAATAAAATATCTTGGATGGTTTACAGAGGTGATGTGGACGAGTCCGTAATACTTCCCGTACATGCAACCCAATCATATATGGAGGTCAGGCTAAATTTGATGATAACTATGATTTCATTATAATCAGAAAGAAATAACTTGGATGGTTTATAGAGACAATGTTCATGTTAGATTATTCTTTCAGTTTGTTGTCAATGCGCGAGCACTATTTTCTAAGCAAGCTTCTATGAAACTGTTAAAAAGTGTAAGAAGACTACACAAAGCGCTTTGCATATCTCATCTATACATCAGAGGTGAAGTTAGTATTTCATATTAAGATGGACTGAGAACAATTCGATAAAAAAATTTCATACCAAAATATAATTAGGAAATGAATATAAACATTAGTATGTATATTATATAATGAATTTGATAGCAAAAATATCCATAAAAATGTTTTTTTTTTTTAATTTTTAATTTTTTAATTTTATGAATTCATATCAAGTGTATATTGATGATAAAAATGGTTTTTAGGCTTCGTTTGGGAACAGACTATTTTAGCAACGTTTTGACTTTTTACAAAAAGATATGCAGAAAAGTAAAGAGAGCGGTGTGACAATTTATAATGACTTTCAGACTTTTTTACTAAAATATATAATTGATAAACGAGACCTTAGTATTCCTTTAAGTTACAATAATTTTTTTATGACAATGAACAATCCTTAGACACAGTAACAAGATGGATGTCGTCATAAAATAACCACTTTTTTCCCCTTAAGATTAAAATATGAAGCTATCAAATTTCTCATGTCGCAACATGTAAATCTAAAATACATACCAAATTCGAATTGTTTTACATTAAAATACATGTCAATCATTAAAATATTAAACCCAACAAAATGAATATGTACAAATGTAAGTAAATGAGATACTAACAGCTTCCATTGTAGTAATGGTTTAATGGAGTACATCCAACCAACCATGTGTCCTTCACTCATGAATCAATGAAAGAGAAAAATCATCTAAAAGCATAGATCCTTTTTCCATGGAAAAAAAAAATTCTTGGTTGAATAGTTTTGCCATATAGTTGTGAAGGAAGCATACCATGTGATTTTAAAAATTCTTGTGATTTTGGGAGTAAATGGATGAGATCTTACAAGAGATATTCGTAGGAGAGAACCTGATTATAGGTGAAAATTTTAATAGCCATGTAGGCATAGATAAACTAGTCTATGAAAGGGTGTATGGTGGATACGATTTTGGTAACAGAAATGAGGCTAGAGAGAATATCTTAGATTTTGTGTTGGCTTCTGACTTGGTGGTGGCCAATACTATGTATAAGAAGAGGAAGCAGCATTTGATAACCTATACGAGTTGGTCAGTTAAGAGCCAAATAGATTACTTCTTAATAAGAAAAGTGGACCGCCTAAAATGCAATGATTGTAAGGTGATTCTTGGAGAAAGCTTGGCCTCTTAACATAGGATTTTGGTATTAGATTTATATTTTAGAGGGCAAGACAAAGCTAGGAAGGATGATAGGCGCCATAGGACGAGGTGGTGGGATCTAAAAGGGAATAAATCAGAAATATTTAAGAATAGAACGGATAAGGAAGGTACTTGGGACTTGAAAGATGATGTTAACACTATGTGGAACTCGTTGGCCAACTGTATGAGGAGAATTTCAAGGGAAGTGCTTGGAGAGTCGAAAAGGACGGGACCCAGCTCTAGGCAAACTTGGTAGTGGAGGGAAGATGTTCAAGTGGTAGTTAAGGCAAAAAAAGAGTATTTTAAAAAGTGACAGGATGATAGAACTGAGGAAAATCTTAAGAGGTATAGATTAGCTAATAAAGAGGTCAAAAAAGTGGTGAGAGAGGCTAAGTTGAAAGCTTATGATGACCTATATACTAGACTAGATAGTAAGGAGAGAGAGAAGAGGGTATACAAACTTGCTAAGATATGGGAGCGGAAAACAAGAGATTTTAATCAAGTTAAGTGTATCAAGAGTGAAGATTCTAAGGTATTGGTAAAGGATGAAGAGATTAAGGAAAGATGGAAGAATTATTTTGAGAAATTATTAAATGAGGAACACAGAGATACAACAATAGGGGAAGAGATAACCAATAATACGATAAACCAAGACTATAGGTTCTATCGCAGGATGAGGAACTTTGAAGTGAAAATTGCACTTAAGAAAATGAAATCAAATAAGACTTTAGGACCTGATGATATCCCAATTGAAATTTAGAAGTGTTTGGGTAAAAAATGGGTTGCTTGGTTGACTAAGTTGTTTAGCAAAATTTTGTTGACTAGGAATATGTCAGATGAGTGGAGGAAGAGTATTTTAGTACCCATTTATAAGAATAAAGGAGACGTCTAGAATTGCAACAACTATAGAGGAATTAAGCTAATGTGTCATATAATGAAAGTGTGGGAGAGGGTGATGGAACGCTGATTATGAGATATAACAGAGGTGTCATAGAATCAATTTGGGTTTATACTTGACAGGTCAACAATGGAAGCAATTTATCTTTTGATGAGAGTAATAGAAAAATATAGAGAAAAGAAAAGAGATATTTATATAGTATTTATTAACCTTAAGAAAGTATATGATAGAGTGCCCCGGGATATAATATGGTGGGTGTTAGAGAAGAAAGGGGTGACAAAAGGTTACTTTGATGTGATTAGGGACACATATGAAGGGGCAGTGACCACTATTAGATCGCCTGCTGGAGAGACAAATGAATTTCCTATCACTGTAGGGTTACACCAAGAATCTACCTTAAGTCTTTATCTTTTTGTTTTAGTTATGGATGAGTTGACGAGAAATATTTATGATGACGTGTCATGGTGTATGCTTTTTGCAGACGATATTTTGCTAGTGGATGAGACTAAAGAATGAGTTAACACAAAATTGGAGATTTAGAGAAAAGCTCTTGAATCTAAAGGATTCCGAATAAGCAGAACTAAGACAGAGTACATGGAATGTAAATTTAGTAATAGTAACAATGAAAGTAGAGAAGAAGTGAAAATTGAGAACCAAGAACTGTCTAAGAGTGAGCATTTTCGTTATTTAGGGTCAATTATCACAACAGCGGGGGAGATTGATACGGATGTGGCCCATAGGATTAAGGCGAGATGGTATAAGTGGAGAAGTGCGTCTGGGGTACTATGCGATAAACGAATTACCCACTAGACTAAAAGGTAAGTTCTATAGAACGGCTACTAGACCAGCGATATTGTATGGGACGGAATGTTGGGCAACCAAGAAACAACATGTAGATAAGATGAGTGTGACTGAAATGAGGATGCTCAGGTGAATGTGTGGCAAAACTAGACAAAACAGAATTAGGAATGAGTGTATTCGGGAATAAGTAGAGTGACACCGATAGAAGATAAAATGAGAGAGAATCGATTGAGATGGCTTGGTCACATTCAACGGAAACCAATAGAGGTTGTAGTGAAGAGATGCGATATTGTAACGGTAGATGAGAGTGTTAGGAGATGGGGTAGACCTAGATTAACGATGGCTAACGTTGTAAATAGAGATATAGATGAAGAAGAAGGATTCATGTAACCGACCCCATTTGATAGGACTTAAAGCTTGATTTGATATATATATTTTTATAAAAATTTCCATATCCAAAATATTACGTTAGTAGCACTGCATTAGTAATTTTGAATTGGACAAGTACTCAAAAAAGATAAATGTAGTGTTGCATACTGCATCGTAGACGCTTTTTTGATGACATTCTATATTTTTCTAAATCTGTAATAATATTATATATTTTAATTATGATGTCACTGCAAGGTTCTAATACAAGATTTTGTATAAAATTTAGAGTAAATCATAATTTACCCCTTTAAATTATTAGCAAATTGTCAACGATAACTTCTTATTTTTTTTTTATTGCCGAATAATTAAATGCTTTAATTATGATTTACAATAACAAAAATTGAAGCAATTTTCTTTTTCTCCTTCACTTTTCTTTTCATGTTCTCCATTTCTTCCATTTCTGCCCGGCCAAGCATGTAAATATTACTTGGATGCAACTCTCGGGAAAAAATTCTTCTTTTTTTTTTGTAAATATAATTAAAAAAAAAAACTGAAATCAATACTTCAAAAATTGATGTGAGCACAAGCTTCCTTTGAGAAGTTAATTATTTAGTAAATTATTTTAATTTTTAATTATTTTAAGAGGTTAAAATTTTTATATTTAGAAAGATGATTGAATTTTTTTGTAATTAAATGTAATATTTGTAAGAAAAAAATAAAATAATTATAAATTTAATAAGATAATTTATTTTATTAATTATTTTAATCTATTTTATCTTTATATAAATTTTAACTAAAAATTAAAAAATAAATTTAAAAAAAAAATTCAAAGACCCACTTGCCAAACATGTCAAAATGTAATAATAGTCACTCTCCAAATCGCTTGATCTGTCGACACGTATCACTATTCTGAACCATTGAGCATTCAATTACCTCATCAGTTTTAAGGTTTCGCCCTCTCTCAGCTCTCTAATTTACTGCCACTGCCATTCGTCTCTCCCAAGTACTTTCGACCGTCCGATCCGCGCCACTATTTCACATCACAATCACCCCTGGTCATGCAAACCATCAACTCATAAGCATTACTTCATTTTCTAATTAGGTACTCTCCCAAAATATTAACTCATTTTTTATTATTTTAAAATATTATTTTTTTTTCAAAAATTAAAAAATAAAATAAAATAATTATTCTATCTTTCTTTTAAATTCATTAATAATATAAAGAATAAAATTATAACAATTGATATTCCTAAAAAAAATACTATTTAATGGAACTTTTAAAAAATTAATATTTTTAAAATACAATAATTATATTATCAAAAAAGTTAAATTTGTTAAGGAAATTTGTTAAGGACAATCAGAGGAAGAAAAGCTGGTTCCATAGAAGTAACATCAACCAATCAATCGTAATTTGTTCTATTTTTGCTTCTTGTTTTGATTGGTTTCGCACTAATTTTATTTTATTTTTTTGATTGGCAATAGAAAATTTTATTGATGAAACACATATAAAATATGATGAAGTACATCAATAAAGAGGAGGTTGGAACTAGCTCAAGCTCTAACCTCCTAATTGGTGAGATACTAACAAACAGAGAAAAGCAAAAACAATAGCATCAAACAGCAATAACCAGCAAACAAAAATAACCAAAAGTTGCAGCCACTACTGAGCAAAGCAGACCAACAAAATAGCTAAGCAACCCTTTAACTTCTAACTTCCACCAAAACTAAAGCAGCCTTAAAAACTTCACAGCAGAAAAACCAGAAGTCACCCAACACCTCAATCAATGATATCCCTTCTGCTTATACACGAGGACCTATCTACATCCATCAACATCAACACATAGCATCACAACCTGTAGACACCCCATTTTTGACCGACCTTTAGACTCATACGTCACCAGTTGAGCGCTCGGTGATGTTGCATATTGTGCTCGTTCTGAGGTTTCAAAGTCTCGGCTGCGAGCCTTACCTCGGTTTGCAAACCGGGTCCTGTTTTCTCCGTTTTCTCTTTCCGAAGGAAGGGAGAGGTCTCGTAGACCATCTCTCAGTGGCCGTAGGCTACGTTTCATGGTCGTAGGCCATTTTTCCCATTTGGAGCCCAGTTTTCGGTTTTCGAAGCCGTCGGCCGTGCGCCTCGGTTCGGGACCGCTTGAATACCTCCGTTTGCTCCGATTTTTGGCACACACCTTATTTCCTCCCTTTAGAGGGACACTGTGGCCCAGGAGACTACCTTCGTGGTCATACGCCACTTCCGGTGCCTAACAGCCTGCTTTCGGGGCCCTGAACTGCGCGTTTTGGCCCCCGAACCTTCGTTTTGCATCCGTTTTGGTCCATTTTTGGTAGAGACCCTATTTTCATTGTTGGGAAGGTGGTAGGATGGTGGCCGGCCACATTTTCTCCTGAAAAACCAGTTTTTTCATTTTTTCTCTCCAAAAGTCGATTTTTCTGACAAAAAGTTGATTTTTCTCACTTTTGAGCCACATTTTCTGGCTTTTCATACTACCATTGTGATCTACTCATCTGGGAGGCCACCAATATGATAGGCCGACTAGTTTTCTCTTCTTGACCCTTTTGAACCTTGCTTAAAAGCTAACTTTTCTCTCTCTTGGGTCACATTTTCTAGTTTTTCTCTACATAGCTGTGCTGCACTCATCTAGGAGGCCACCTTTCTGGGGTGGCCGGCCAGAAAATTTTGTTGATCCTTTTGACCCCTAGTCGGCCGACCAGGGGGGGTGGCCAGCCGGCCACTTGAACTGGCCGGCCTGCTTATTACTTTTTACTTTTTCTGAGTGTAGTCCTGTTGTGCCAGATGGAGGCCATTTGGTGTATCCTCCATACACGTGTATGGAGGATACTTGGGGACCCTTTTGGATATTTTGGAGCCTCTCCTCTATAAAGGAGAGGCTTGGCTTCATATCAAAAGGTTGAACATTTTTGCTTAAGGCATATAACCTCCTTCCTCTATTGTCACTATTCCAAGCTCCAAAACCCTAATTTTCTTGGTCCATTTGCACTACAACCCTTAGCACCACACCTCCATCATCCATTCCAGCACCTTGGAAGTCATTTGCAGAGGTTGAAAGCTCACCAACTTAGTCCAAAAACTGCTGGAGGTTGGCTCTTCAAGGGTAAGTGTCTATTTCCCTTAAACTTGCATTTTTTTTTGCTTCATTACTTAGCTTCACTTGCAAGTATTTCTGGGCTTTGTCATAAACTAGAAAGTGTCATATTTTGATCTCCTCTTCAACTTTGTTTAAGGGCACTTTGTTGTTTGAGGTCATCTACTTCCCCTTACTCTCTATCTCTCTTTTAGGGCTATTTTTGCATCATACTTTAGCCTTACTTGTGAAATTTTTCGAGATTTGTTATAAACTGGAAAAAGCCTTGCTTTGACCTCCTCTTTAAGTTTGCTTCAGGTCACTTTTCTGTTTGGAGTTATCTCCTTCCTTGCATACCTCATTCCTTCATATTTAGGGCTATGCATTAGAGCATTCGCACTTGGACTTGTTTTAGCCTCTTAGCCATTGAAATCCAGGGGATTTTTAGTGGCTTTGATGAGGTTTTGAGCTTTGAAATCATAGAGGGGTGACCCTCTCACCCCTCATTTTCTGTACTAGCATCATTGGCTTTCCAAAGGGGCTCTATTTTGCATGCATTGAAGTCACTTTTTGGGCCGAATTTTGAGGGTTTTAAGCTGCCTTAGGTTTGTCCAGGGCCCTTTTGATCATATTTTATGTCTTTAGTACATGTGTAGAACAATTCCATTCAAGGCCTTTTGAGGGGGCCTTTCATCGTATGCTTCCTTGACTGATTTCAGGGCCAATTTTGTGGGTTTTAGGGCTGTCATAACTCATTTCCAGAGTTGGTTTGGTCATGCTAAGTGTCTATCTTATATGTGCTCAACAACCCCTTGAATGGCCTTCCAAAGAAGCCCCTCATTTTTGCATGCATTGGTTGCATTTCAGTGATTATTTGGGCATATTTTGGCATGTTTTATTCACTGTTTTTGGCTGGTTTGATGAGTTCTCATTTGCTTCATATACATGCCATGTAAACCATGCTTGCTAGCCAATGTTGCATGCTATTTTAGTCCATCATGTTAGCATCTTTTGGCCATGCTCTAAACTAGAAATGTGCATCTTTTGGGACTGCCTTGGCTCTGTCTTTTGACTTCATTATCAAATAATGCTTGCTTTGTATACTTGTGGTTCAATGCATTGGACTAGTTTTGAGTTTCGGGGCTTATTCCATGCATCGGGTGCCATATTTCCATGTTTCGGGACCATTTAGCATTATGTTTCAGTGCTGAAAATTACATGTTTGAATGCCATGCTTCATCCTTGCCATGTTTTGGTAGAGTGGCATTTAATGCCTTAGGTTCGGTCCTCGGTATGCGTACATGTGTGCACGCATTTCGGTCGTCTCATTTTTCATCTTATGGCCACTGATGTGAGTGTGGCTGAGGTCCACTCATGATGGTGTAAGTCCATTATGCATTGTGTATGCCTTTTCAATTCATAGCATTGTGTATGCTAGGTTGTATGTTAGTCGCATTGTGTATGCCATCTCATTTGCATTGTGTTTGGGATAGGAGTTAGCCTGAACATGGGAAACGAGGGACGTTTCGTACTCCGAGTGACGGAACGTGTCTCAATTTCCTGTCGCCGACATTCTGGATTACCCATGATGGAGTTTAGGTCTTATTGTGTTTTCATGTGCATTCATCTCATATTGAGTCGTGCAATTTGACTCCTCAGCCATCATGCATCGATATGCGTGATTGGTGGCACGAGGAACAATGACTACACTCCCTGAAGAGTAGTCATGCATACATATGTGAAATACTTTGCCATGCCCCTTTCTTGCTCTCTGTTGCAGCAAATCAGAAATCAGTAGCTTTCTAAAGCCTTGCACAGCATTCCGGCATTAATTGCAAACAGAGGCGAATCGGAGCATCGCAATGGATTTCCGCGCCAGGCAACTCAAGCATGCATTTCCTATCATTCGGAACAGAGTTGAGGCAGTCCATAGGCTTGCATGCTAATTTACTCGCTTTCCTAGATTAATTTGTTAATTAATTAGGGTTTTGTAATATTTAATTATTCATTTCGGACTGTATTATCATTCGGACTGTATTATTCTTTTGAACCCTCCGAGTGAGGGCACAACTGTAATAAGTGTGCGTGTGTGTGATGTATGTTTTCCAACCCCACGTCTTTCTCCTTTTTATTTACCAGCTTATGATGGTTAGATTAGGGCATGTTTCAATTAGCATATAGTATGATAGCAAGTCTGCATTCATTCATCTGTATTGCATGCATCGGGCTCGGCGCACCATACTAACTACATTTGTATTTCAATTTCAAATTGAATACTTGTTAGTTGTAGCATTTCATATGCCATCTTTAGAATAGCCGAGCCTATCCTAGTTGCATTTTGCATGTGTTGCATTAGGCATTTCTGTATAGTTAGGATCATGCATGGATTTCTAACATAGCTTCTGTTTTGGCTTGGGGTACTCGGTAAGTTTTATGCTTTAGCATCCTTGCATGCGTGTGAGTGACCACCATGATAGCATGCTTACCATGAGGCTATTTGCTTATGTGATATACCTGCCTGAATACCTGTGGGTGAAGGTTGGGTTATTTGGATTGGAACAATTCATCAATTGTGAGTTTTAAGCCCACTTGAGAGTGGCAAATCATCATGTTTTCTAAGCCCACCTGAGGGTGGCAAATCCACATTTTAGCCTACTTGCAAGTAGCAAACCGTTTTTCGAAACAAACATGGAATGTTTTATTCCAATTCAGGCGATCCAGTCTATACTTGTATGCTGTGCGCATCACATAATAAATCTAGGCTAATAACCGGAATAAGAACGCATAGTGTTTTCAAAACCCGATATCATGGTTAGTGGAGGCTGATCTTTGATCGGGCGAGCGGGGGTGCTCACGAAGTGACCTTCCCCAATCGTACCCAAGTTCTCGAGCCGAGACAACTTTGGTGATGACGGACACGTGGCCTTAGGCAACGAGTCAGGGTTTCCTAAATTTCCCAAAAATAAGTATTTAGGTGGCGACTCTGTATCTGGAAAAGCAGTCCATGTTTGGCACTTCTTTCAAAAAAATCTGTTTTCAAAAACGATTTGCTGGATTTGGACTCTTTGATGATTTCATCAGTCTTGCATTGCACTCTGCGAGGTTAGATACAGGACCGTGACATTGAGTCCTGAGCTGTAGTGGGCCCAATGAACAAAACGGGGGGAATTTCCTCCCGGGACGTTTGGGGACGTTAACCGTTTCTGGCGACTCTGCTGGGGATTTAGAGAACTTGACTCAAACTCATGATATCTTGTTTTGATTACACTTATGTGTTTCTTTGCATTGCATTTGCATTGGTGCGCCTAGGACACTGTGTTTGCCGTATACTATTCCTGAACGGTTTGCCGGAGGCTCGCTTCGAGAAGCGTACCATAAGGCTGACCGGTTGCAGGCTCTGCCACGACGAGAACACAAACCCCGGTTTTATCGGGGCACCCTTTTTGACTATTCGACCTAGTGCATATTCGGAATCCATAGTGACCATTCCAAACTAGGACAGGTTGCTTACCCGTTTATAGGTTGTTTGAAACCACTGCGTGCGTAGTGAAACCTAGTTCCTGACAAAATAGGACAGGGAAACCTTACCCCAACATAGGGGTGTTTTGGCTCTCACTTGTTTGTTATGTGCTTTTAGAGTGCGTCTTTATACGAATGCATGTATCAGTTTACAAGTTTGGGCATCAGGCCTGCGGGCACCAGTTTAGTATTTCTGGGTATCAGGCCTGCGGGCACCAGTTCAGTATTTTCGGAATCAGTTATCTGCGGGTATCAGATTCAGCTTCGGAGACAGTGATTTGGGAATAGTGATTTGGGAATAATAATCGGTCTTTGAGAACAGTGTATCAATTGCGTGTTAATTATACCCGACTGTGTGTTGTGTTTATTTACGCCGTTATGCTGTCCGTTCGTCTGCTATTTATTTCCTTATTATTGCTTTATTTATCTTTTTGCTAGGTAGTTTAGCACAATTGCTTCAGACCAAGCAGATATTCCCCAAGCACTCTGGACAAAAGGTCACCGACTCAATTGATCAGAGGATCTGGTCGACGGATAACCAGTGTCCCACTCTCTACCCCCGATTATCAAACGGAGGTTGAGAAGACGCAGTGTATCCGAGCAGAGGTTGCCAGAGCAGTGGATTACCCCATCAGTGGACAATCGGATTGAGATCCCAATTGTTGAAATAAAGATAGACCTGCTAGTAGTTCAAACAGATCAGGGCAGTATGGCGGGACCGACAGGAGTTGAGGAAATGATGCGTCAGATACAGGACACCATGAGAGCCATGCAACAGGATGCTGTTCGCCGAGATGAATTTGCCAAACAACAGGCCGAGATCATGGCCCAGCAGGCGGAGTTAATTGCCAGATTGTAACAACAAGCTAGAGCATCTGCTTCACACCCAGTTCCTCCCCCACCAAGAATCCCGGCACCCGAGGAGGCACCAAATGCCTAGGCAGATACGGACATACCAACGGGGCCAGCTCCGCCCCCAATTCTGCCCCAGCTATCTAAGGCACCTACGCCTGTCAATCAACTGGACTCTTCTTTCGAGTACGAGGTAGACCATACAGCACTAAAATTGAGCAAGCTTGAGAAGTTGTTCAAGAAATCCCAAGGGGTAAAGGCTATCCTAGATATCGAGGACGGATATACCGACGTGGCTGTGACGCTGCCGGATAGGTTTAAAATGCCGCAAATTGATCGCTTCGACGGATCTGGGGACCCCATGGTACATCTCCAACTATTTTCAGATATACTACGGCCAATGGGCCTCACCAGACCACAAACGCTTTCACTATTCGGCCGGACCCTGTCGGGTGTGGCCGCTATCTGGTATGCGAAGTTAGAGGATGATGTCAAGCGGAGTTGGGATGAAATGGCCGAGGCCTTTGTCGCGTAATACTCTTACAATACCCAAATCGAGATTACGACCCGGGATCTCGAAACAACAAGGCAGGAGCCTAAGGAGAGCCTCTTGAATTTCGTAACTCGGTGGAGGGCGAAGGCTTCGATGATGACCCTGAGGCCTATCGACAAAGACCAAATCAGGATGATTGTGCGCAATCTCCAGCCAAAACTGATGCAAAAAATGATTGTGCTCCCCTTTCCCACTTTTTCAGATCTACATGAAATGGGGGTACAAATCGAAGATGCAATGAAACAAGGTCTGATTGACCAAGATAGAGAGCAACCCAGAAGAACCTTTAACCGCAACAACAATACAGGCCCAAGTGGCGCTGCAACTACAAGAGCTTCGGAGGTGAGCATGGTCACCACCATTCCTCCTCCCCTTCCAAGACCCATGGCAGCTACACCTTTCTCCGGCGCGTCCAGAAGCAACACACAAACCACTCGATTCCAACCTAGAGGCCAAAGAACCTTCACCCCACTGTATATGCCCCTGTCCAAGGCTTTAGGGGTATTAATCAAGAAAGGGCACTTAAAGCCCCTGGAGTCGAGGCCATTGCCGAACCCACTCCCTTCTTTTCATAACCTAGCAAAATACTGCGCATATCACAAACAACATGGTCACGATACTAACCAATGTTTCAGATTGCATTATGAGATTCAAGACCATTGACAAGCAGGTGATTGTACCTCCAGAAAAACCCAATGTCACAACAAACCCTCTTCCACCGCACAACCAAGCTCCACCTCCCAAAAGAATCAACTTCATCCAGACTGGGGTCGTGTCTTACGATCCCAGCATATATATCACTCCTTTCCACCTGCCTAAGCCGGAGGTGCTCCTTCCTGACTGCACTGACTCTTTGTGCATGTTGGACATCTCCAAAACCCAACCCGAGCCAATGGTGGTAACTGGCAAAGATAGGACAGAGGAGATTTTAGAGGAGGGTGGAATTGTTCAATCAAGGTTTGAGAAGTCTGGGAGTGTCGCTGGGGAAGTGTAGACACCCCATTTTTGACCGACCTTAAGACTCAGACGTCATCGATTGAGCGCTCAGTGATATTGCATATTGTGCTCGTTCTGAGGTTGCGAAGTCTCGGTTGAGAGCCTTGCCTCCAGACTTCGGGGCTCTTTCGCGCTTTGCCTCGGTTTGCGAACCAGGCCCTGTTTTCTCCGTTTTCTCTTCCCGAAGGGAGGGAGAGGTCTTGTAGACCATCTCTCAGTGGCCGTAGGATACGTTTCGTGGTCGTAGGCCATTTTGCCCGTTTGGAGCCCGGTTTCCGATTTTTCGGAGCCATCGGCCGTGTGCCTCGGTTCGGGACCGCCTAACCACCTCCGTTCGCTCCGGTTTTTGGTATACACCTTATTTCCTCCCTTTTGAGGAACACTGTGGCCCGAGAGACCAACTTCGTGGTCGAACGCCACCTCCGGTGCTTAACAGCCTGTTTTCGGGGCCCTCAGGCCGCGCGTTTCGGTACCCAAACCTTCGTTTTGCATCCGTCTTGGTTCATTTTTGGTGGAGACCTTATTTTCATTGTTAGAAAGCTTGTAGGAGGGTGGGAGGCTAGCAATTTTTCTGAAAAGCCTGTTTTATTTCTTCATCGCTCTCCGTCGCCCGTTTTCCTCACTAGAAAGCTAATGTTGACCACTCCCGGGCCACTTTCTTTAGCCCTAAACCCCATATTTGTGTTGTACACACCTGGGAGGCCACCAATATGAATAGGCCGGCCAGTAATTGTCTCTGACCCTTTTGAACCCCTCTAAAAAGTTGGATTTTCTCTTTTCTGGTTCATATTTTCTGGGTTTTGACCACATATTTGTGTTGTGCACACATGGGAGGCCACCTTTTTGGGGTGGCCGGCCAACAATTTTGATTGACCCTTTTGACCCCTGGCCGGTCGGCCAGGGGGGGTGGCCGGCCGGCCCCCTGACCCTTTTGAACTTGGTCGGCCATGATCCTCTCTTCAAGTGTATTCCAGCTGTGCCAGCTGTTTCCCCCCAGATTATGTATTCAAGGGGCTGCCTTTTGGGGGAAAAATTTGAATTTGTTTTTCCCCCCTTTTCCTTGGCCTCTCTCCCTCTTTAAAACCAGCACTCTACCACCATTTTGAAGGGTTACAAAAAACCTGCTGAGGCATTGATACATACACTCCCTATCTCTCTCATTCAACCCTCAAAACCCTAAGGTTCTTGCACCCTTTACACTACACCTCCAAGCCTACAACCTCCATACTCCATTCCAGCAACTTGAGGCTGTTTTTCAGAGCTCAGGAACACCATTTCTCGGACCAAAAGCTGCTGGAAGTTTGGACTACAAGGGTGAGCCTCATTTCTATCTCTTTTTGTTCTATTTTGCATGCAATCTTAGCCTTTGTTGCTTACATTTTTGGGCTCTGACCTGAACTGTAAATAGTCATAATATTTTGAGCTCCTTTTCATGTTTGATGATGGACCTCTTGCTGTTTGAGATCTCTTATTGCCACTTGCCTCTTTATCTCTCTTTTAGGCCTTTTTTTGCATGGTATTTTAGTCTTATTTGTGAGCCATTTTGGACTTTTCCATAAACTGTGAAATGTCTTTTTTTGAGCCCCTCTTCAATGTTGTTGAAGGGTTCTTTGCTATTTGGGGCCAGCTGCTGTCCCTCGTCTCTAATTTCTCTTTTAGGGCCATTTTTGCATAATAGATTAGCCCTATTTGTGTTCACTTTTGAGATTTATTATAAACTGGAAAAAGTCTCATTTTGACATCATCTTCATGTTTGATTAAGGAAATTTTATTGTTTGAGGTCATATGCTTCCTTGTATGCTTGATTGTCCCTTATTTTGAGCCTTACACCTAAGCTCTTGTTGCATGCTTGGTTTGGCCTTCTAGCCACTGAAATCCAGTGGATTTTCAGTGGCTAGCACACTGTTTTTAGCCTCCAAATCAGAGGGGGGTGACCCCCTCTTACCTTGACTTGTTTGGTAGTCATTTTTGGCCTTCCAAAGAGACCCTATCTTGCATACTTTGAAGTCACTTTCCAGGGTCAATTTGGTGAGTTTTAAGACTACCATATTTGATTTTCATAGTTTTTTATGCCATGCTAAGTGTCCACCTTGTATGTGCTTAATAATCCATTGCATGGCCCTCTAAAGGAGCTCATCATTTTTGCATGTATTGGTTGCATCTCCATTGTTATTTGGGCATATTTTCACATGTTTTATTCACTGATTTTTTCTGGTTTGGTAAGATTCCATGTGCATCCTATACTTGCCATATAACTCATGTTTGCTAGTCAAAGTTGCATGCTACTTTAGTCCATCTTGCTAGCATCTTTTGGCCATGCTTTGAACTGGAAATGTTCATGTTTTGGGATTGCCTTAGCTCTGTCTTTAGACTTCATGATCAAATAATGCATGCTTTGTATAGCTATAAGTCATTCCATGTGCCTAGTTTTGAGTTTCGGGGTTCATCTCATGCACCGGGTGCCTTTTTTCCATGTTTCGGGGCTGTTTAGCATCATATTTCAATGCTAGAATTTGTGAGTTTGTATGCCATCTTGCATCCCTTGCCATGCCTTGTTAGAGTTGCATGTTATGCCTAGGATCGGTCCTCAGTTTGCGTGCATGTGTGCACGCATTTCGATAGTCCCATTCTCATCTAATGGCTACTGATGTGAGTGTGGCTGAGGTCCACTCATGTTGGTGTAAGTCCATCGTGCATGGTGTATGCCATTTCATTTCATAGCATTGTGTATGTTAGGTTGTATGTTAGAGCATTGTGTATGCCTCGTTACATCGTGCATTGTGTATGCCATTTCATAGCATTGTGTATGCTAGGTTGCATGTTAGGGTTACATTCATGAATATCATGCATATTGCATAGTGTTTGGGATAAGAGTTAGCCCAAGCATGGAAAACGAGGGACGTTTCGTACTACGAGTGAAGGAACGTGTCTCAATTCCCTGTCGCCGACACTCCGGATTACCCATGAAGAAGTTTAGGCCTTGTTGTGTCCACATGTGCATTCATTTCATATTGAGTCATGCAAATCGACCCCTCGGCCATCATGTATCGAGATGCGTGATTGGTGGCACGAGGATCGAGGACTACACTCCTTGAAGAGTAGTCATGCATACATATGTGAAAATACTTTGCCATGCCCCTGTGTTGCTCTCTGTTGCAGCAAATCAGAAATCGGCAGCCTTCCGGAGCTTGGCACGCATCCCGAGAACAATTACAAATAGAGGCAAACCGGGGCATCGCAATGGATTTCCGCGCAAGGCAGCTCGAGCATGCATCATCCATAATTCGGAACAGAGCTGAGGCGGTCCACGGATTTACGTGCAATTTACTGCTTTCCTAGATTAATTTGCTAATTAATTAAGATTTTGTACTTATTCAGACTGTACTATTTATTCGGGACTGTATATTATTTATTCGGACCCTCCGAGTGAGGGCAGAACTGTAATAAGTGTGCGTGTGTGTGATGTATGTCTTCCAACCCCACGTCTTTCTCCCTTTTATTTACCCGCTTATGATGGTTAGATTAGGGCATGTTTCAATTAGCATACAGTATGATAGCATGTTTGCATTCATTCATCTGTTTTGCATGCACCGGGCTCGGCGCATCATACTAACTGCATTATATTTCAATTCCAAGTTGAATACTTGTTAGTTGTAGCATTTCGCATGCCATCTTTAGAATAGCCAAGCCTTCTATAGTTGCATTTTTGCATGTGTTGCATTAGACATTTTTGTATAGTTAGGATCATGCATGGATTTCTAATTAGCTTCTGTTTTGGCTTGGTGTACTCGGTAAGTTTTATGCTTTAGCATCCTTGCGTGCGTGTGAGTGACTGCCATGATATCATGCTTACCATGAGGCTATATGCTTATATGATATAACTGCCTGAATGCATGTGGGTGAAGGTTGGGTTATTTGGATTGGAACAATTCATCAATTGTGAGTTTTAAGCCCACTTGAGAGTGGCAAAATCATCTTGTTTCCTAAGCCCACCTGAGGGTGGCAAATCCACATTTTAGCCTACTTGCGAGTAGCAAACCGCTTTAAAAAACAAACATGAAATGTTTTGTTCCAATTCAGGCGATCCAGTCTATACTTGTATGCTGTGCACATCACATAATAAATCTAGGCTAATAACTAGAGTAAGAATGCATAATGTTTTCAAAACCCGATATCATGGTTAGTAGAGGCCGATCTTTGATCGGGCGAGCGGGGTGGCTCACGAAGTGACCTTCCCCAATCGTACCCAAGTTCCCGAGCCGAGACAACTTTGGTGATGGCGGACACATGGCCTTAGGCAACGAGTTAGGGTTTCCTAAATTCCCCCAAAATAAATATTTAGGTGGCGACTCTGTATCTGGCAAAGCAGTCCATGTTTGGCACTTCTTTCAAAAAATATGTTTTCAAAAACGATTTGCCGGATTTGGACTCTTTTATGATTTCATTGGTCTTGCATTGCACTCTGCCAGATTAGATACAGGACTGTGCCATTTTGTCCTGAACTGTAGTGAGCCCAATGAACAAAACGGGGGGGCGGGGGGACTCATCCTCTTGGGGCGTTCGGGGACGTCTACACTTTCTGGCGACTCTGCTGGGGACTTAGAGAACTTGACTCGAACTCATGATATCTGTTTTTGACTACACTTATGTGTTTCTTTGCATTGCATGTGCATTGGTGCTCCTAGGACACCGTGTTTGCCATCGGCTATTCCTGAACAGTTTGCCGGAGGCTTGTCTTGTTAAGGCATGACCATAAAGCTGACCGGTTGTGGGCTCTGCCAGTATGGGAACACAAACCTCGGTTTTACCGGGGCACCCTTTTGACCATTTGACCTAGTGCATATTCGGAATCCATAGCGACCATTCCAAACTAGGACAGGTTGCTTACCTGATAGGTTGTTTGAAACCGCTGCGTGCGTAGTGAAACCCTAGCTCCTGACAGAATAGGACAGTGAAACCTTACTCTAACATAGGGGTGTTTTGGCTCTCACTTGTTTGTTATGTGCTTTTAGAGTGCGTCTTTATACGAATGCATGTATCAGTTTGCAAGTTTGGGCATCAGGCCTGCGGGCACCAGTTCAGTGTTTCTGGGTATCAAGGGCCTGCGGGCACCGGCTCAATATTTTCGGAATCAGTTATCTGCGGGTATCAGATTCAGTTTTGGGCAGTGATTTGAGAATAATGATCAGTGGTCGAATACAGTTATTCAACTTTGTTTACATCTGTTCTGGTAAAATTGGGCTGAGATGCTGCCTGTTTTCTCTTTAGGGGGGGATCAAAGATTCAGTTCAGAGCAACCAGTGTTCTCCTTCGCTGAGGTAGGGCAGAAAGAGGCTAGTCGAGGCCCACCAGTCCATCAGATTCGTCAGTCACCTGTCCGGTCCATCAGATCCGTCAGTCACCAGTCCAGTCTATCTGATCCGTCAGTCACCAGTCACATCACCTCTGTTCAGTTCAACAAAACTCGTGATGACGCAAAATTTGGAAGAAATTGTGGTTATGGCAGCTGCATCAGACCAAGGAATCACATTGCAGGGTGATACCGATGTTGAAGTGCCACACCCACCCAGGTCACCTGCCGCACATCCGATCTGGGAACCCCAGTTATTTCAAACCCGTGAGCCCACCACATTCGAGTTGATGGGAATGATTGGTGACCTTCAAAGATCTGTGGCGGATCTAGCCTGCGGAATGTCGGTTCCACCACCAAATGCATCGTATGTTAGGAATTTCATACCTCAGGAGCCCCCGCTACTGGGGCGAATTGTAATTGAGCTCAGCCAACCTGAAGCTGTCTCAAGCTTTGGCAATGATATGTCAACAACAGCCGGACTTATTACTGGTCAAGCAACCCAAACCTTCCACCAAGCTGAGGCTAGTGGAAAGAACAAGACGAAGATGGACACTGATCCCTATGAACAACTCCAGCAAGCTGTTGAGGCTCTGAAAGCCAAAAGGTTGAATAAGCAACAAGTACTCGCAGTTGTGGCTAAGACTGTGGATGACATCTTTCCCACTAAAGACGAGAGCAGTTCAAGCCAGGGGGAAAATCGAGATGGGGATCGTCATACCAGAACAGTTCCTTCCAATTCTAACCCTACACCTGGAAAAGATCAGAGAGCCAAGGCAGCACCTGCGGATCCTTTTTCGAGTACGTCCAGCAAAAACTCGCAGACTTCGAAATATCCGCCCAGGGGTCGCAGGGTCTTCCATGCCCTCTACACGCTTTTGTCTAAGGCCCTTCAAATCCTCGTCGAAAAAGGGCATCTCAAACCCCTCGAGCCTCGGCCTCTCCCGAGTCCCCTGCTAGCTAAGCATGATAGTACCCAGTACTGCGCGTACCACCAGCAAACTGGTCACAGCACCGACAACTGCTTCCGTCTTCGCCACGAAGTACAGGATCTGTTTGACAAAGGGGTTGTCCCTCCGCCAAGCTCGGCAAAGTCTACCATCACTGGGTCAATAAACTTCGAGGATAGTATGAGTATGTGATCAGGGGTTGGACCACCTGCGGGCGGCGCTCGGTTTACCTCAGATATGGCGTATGGCACGCACTTTTTTGTGCATTTGCCAATGCCAGTTTTGTAATTTCTGACTTGGGTGTTGAATCAATTCTGTAAGTTTTGTTTTGAGTCTGTCTCATTGTCTCGAGTCAGTCTTTTTGATTAAGGGTCTGTCTTGTTGTATCGAGTCAGTCCTGTTGTACAAAGGTCGGGTGATTCCGGGGGTTTTTATCTCGGGCATCACCATTTTGTTTTGCGTTTGTCTTTTCGTTTTCTTCTGAGTCTATTTCTGCTTGGAGCCAATTGCACCAACAAATTTGAACGGAATAACAGTGGTTTTTCACATTCTTGTGTTTACTTCTACCGTGTGCCAGAAGTTCAAAATGAGGTGGCAGTATTTGATTGAAAACTTTGCCTTTTCTATGCCTCGAAATCATTGCATTGACCTAAGTTATTCAAAACTTTTCTAACACTGTGATAAAAAAAAAAATCGAAGGGGGAGGAATTCCTCGGGTTTTGCAAAATTTGGTCAACTGAGAGAAAGAGAGGCGTGCTAAGCCCTTAATGAATGAGATCATGCTTGTTAATGTGAGTACTGAGAAGGATCCTGGCTTGATCCAGATTGGTTCTACATTGTCTTCAGCGCAAGCGACTAGTCGCTTTCTTAAAAGATTTCAAAAAATGTTTTGCGCGGTCCTGCGAAGACCTGTGTGGAATCGCTCTTGAGATTGTATAGCCTAGGATCCCTCTCAGCCTCGAGACTCGACCCCTTGCTTTCAAACCTCGAACTCGGACTCAGAAAGTTCAAAGGTCAACCGTAATGTGAGGCCTGCGTGGCCAGATTCGAAGCAGCCCTCGAACTAGGGGCAAGAAAAATCAGATCAAGAAGATCAAGTGTTTTCAAAGGAAGCTTGCGAAGCTAGATCAAAAGCCCTCAAACTAGGGGCAAAACTGTCAGATGTGCTCGAAGAGTCAAAAAAATTGGGATGTTTCTCAAGCTAACAAAAATCGGCAAGAATGCCAAATCCTAGAGGGGATGAAAGAAGAAAGTATTGCTGAAGAAAAACTGAGTTCCGATCTACAACACTAGGGGCAAATTCAGCCTCCACGGGATGGACTCCTGCATCGTTAACGAGTAGCAGCCACTCTCTTGGATTCAGACGGATTCGAGATCTCAGAACCATTTGACATGGACCAAGCTACACTTTTACCCTTGAGAGGCTCGTTGGGCCGAAAACCCGGAAGGGCGACCCAGGCAAAAGTTAGAGCAAGAAAAAGAACAAAAAAAAAGAAGAAAAATGCAAAGAACAAAAAAAGAAATGAAGAAAAAAAAATGAAAAATTCTGAAAAAGAATGAACAAAGTAGAAAAGAAATGAAAAGAAATGAAAAGAAAAGAAGAACATAGCTCGCAAGGTTGAAAACCCAGAAGGGCGGCCTTGGCAAAAGTTAGAGTGCAAAAGGAGAGGTTAAATACCCGAGTGTACCTTAACCCTGAACTACGTATGGCTTGATTCCCATCTTTGGGATACGTAGGCAACTTCATTCTGAAGTCTAGCTGTAAAACACTTCAAACTCAACTATGTCCACGTGATGGTTCTGGTCATCTTTGTCTTTTTTGTATCTGGGAGTTCGGTTGTGATCGTCACTTTGAGGATTGACTACAATGCGCTGCGGTACCATTCAAATAAGGGGCAACTTTCCGTTGCCATTCAATGCGCCGTGGTGCCGCTCAAACAAAGGGTAACTTTCCGTTGCCATGCAATGTCCTCCAAGTAAGGGGCAATTTTCCTTCGGATCTGAGGTTGTGCATCTCAAGAGTAGGTTCTGTGCTCGTTGAGCAGCGGTCGTTTGTAAGAACAGTTTTGAGAATTTTTTAATGAAGTTGACTAATTTTCTCAAAAAATTATTCCATTTTTCCAAAACTGGACCATTTCTTGAACCCAAAAAGGAAAATTTTCAGTGCTAGAAAAGGGCAAAGTTAAGTCAGGTGTTCTTTCTTTTCCCTGTTGTCAACATACTTGCCAGAAAAGGGCACTCTACTTGCTAGAAAGGACACTCTACCTGCCAGAAAAGGGCATAACTGAAGTTAACAACAAAGGGCTGAAAGCTCTCTCATCCTCCAAGCAGCAAGGTATCAAGCCGAGTGCGAAGCACGAATTGGAATGGATCAAGATACTCCATCCCCTCATCCGGCGCATTGATAGATGTCACCGGGGGAAATAGCCATGAGCTGATTATGTTGGGCGTGAGCCCGCAACTTCCTGTTCATTCATCAACCACCCAAGGGAGGGATAAAAAATGAGAGATTAAAGAATAGAGAGATGTGCGTTGAGAGAAAAAGTGAGGAAAAGGACTTTTTCAGCAAAAATAGAGCCTGAGGGCCGAGTGATGTGAGAATCACAAATGAGAAAGGGTGGGAAACAATACCCGAAGAAACTGGCTCCTCGCATACTGAGAGGTCTCTCGTCTTTGTAACACGTTTGTATGTCGTGTCTTTTGTTTTGTTTGTCTCGATTCTTGCCTTGAGTCTTTCCGAGCGTGTCTCATTGTGTTCAGGTTGTTTACCTTTTGTTTTTCGTTGTTGAGTCTTTTTCACTGTGTTCAGTCGTAGGCTCAATACCCAGTTAAGAACACATTTCTTAATTTCAAAAAATTGTCTTGTGCTCAGAGTGCCGTGTCGTTTTCCATATTTGTGCAAAACAAGATTTTGTTCTTTCAAAAAAACCGTAGGGTTCAACCCAAGTCATGTGGGAACAGTAAAACCAGAACCCATCTGAAGCTATATAGGTTCCAAACTTCGAAGCAAAAGGAAAAGAGGAAGATGTCGGACATCTGAGTTTGTTTCAACTTCTACAAGTTCCGTCATCGCATCCTGTATGTTCAAAATGAGCTGTGTGTTCAAAATTAAAAGACTACTGAGTTATGATCCGTGTGTTCAAATTGAGCAGTGTTATGTTATGAGCTGCGTGTTCAAAAATTGAAGTATATGAGCTGTGTGTTCAGAATTGCAGTACGTGAGCTGCGTGTTCAACATAAAGTATATGAGCTGTGTGTTCAGAATTGAAGTACGTGAGCTGCGTGTTCAACATAAAGTATATGAGCTGTGTGTTCAGAATTGAAGTATATGAGCTGTGTGTTCAGAATTGAAGTATGTGAGCTGCGTGTTCAACATAAAGTATATGAGCAGTGTGTTCAGAATTAAAGTATATGAGCTGTGTGTTCAGAATTGAAGTATATGAGCTGTGTGTTCAGAATTGAAGTATGTGAACTGCGTGTTCAACATGAAGTGAATGAGCTGTGAGTTCAGGACTGAAAATTTATGAGCTGCGTGTTCAGAATTAAGAATGAGCTGCGTGTAAATGAAAATGAATGAGCTGCGCGTTCAGAATTGAAATATGTGAGCTGCGTGTTCAAACTGAAGTGAATGAGCTGTGTATTCAAAAGTGAAGTGTATGAACTGTGTGTTCAGTATAAGCTGCGTGCAAATGAAATGAATGAGCTGCGTGTTCAGAAGAGATATGTGTGGACTGCGTGTTCACAAGTGAAATGTGTGAGCTGTGTGTTCAAAGTGAGATGTATAAGTTGCGTGCAAATGAAATGAATGAGCTGCGTGTTCAACTTTTAAAAACTGTGGGCTGTGTGTTCACTATCAAGAGTTCGGACTGCGTGTTCAACTTTCAAAAATGGGCTGCGTGTTCAGAAGTTCAAAAGTTTGAGCTGCGTGTTTAACTTTCAACAAGAGTGTGCTGCGTGTTCACATTCAAAATATGGGCTGCGTGTTCAGAAATCAAAGTTTGGGCTGCGTGTTCGACTTCTTTCAACAAGTGTGTGTTGCGTGTTCACAAAAAATGGGCTGCGTGTTCAGAAGTTCAAAAGTTTGAGCTGCGTGTTTAACTTTCAACAAGTGTGTGCTGCGTGTTCACAATCAAAAAATGGGCTGTGTGTTCAGAAGTTCAAAAGTTTGAGCTGCGTGTTCAACTTTCAACAAATGTGTGCTACGTGTTCACAATCAAAAAATGGGCTGCGTGTTCAGAAATTCAAAAGTTTGAGCTACGTGTTCAGAAATTCAAAAGTTTGAGCTACGTGTTCAACTTTCAACAAATGTGTGCTGCGTGTTCACAATCAAAAAATGGGCTGCGTGTTCAGAAATTCAAAAGTTTGGGCTGCGTGTTCGACTTTCAACAAGTGTGCGCCGCATGTTCACAATAAAAAAATGGGCTGCGTGTTCAGAAATTCAACAGTTTGGGCTGCGTGTTCAACTCTCAACAAGTGTGTGCTGCGTGTTCACCTTCAAAATTTGGGTTGCGTGTTCAGAAATTCAACAGTATGGGTTGCGTGTTCAACTCCCGACAAGTGTGTGCTGCGTGTTCACCTTCAAAATTTGGGCTGTGTGTTCAAGAAATTCAACAGTTTGGGCTACGAGTTCAACTCTCAACATGTGTGTGCTGCGTGTTCACCTTCAAAATTTGGGCTGCGTGTTCAGAAATTCAACAGTATGGGCTGCGTGTTCAATTCTCGACAAGTGTGTGCTGCGTGTTCACCTTCAAAATTTGGGCTGTGTGTTCAGAAATTCAATAGTTTGGGCTGCGTGTTCAACTCTCAACAAGTGTGTGCTGTGTGTTCACCTTCAAAATTTGGGTTGCGTGTTCAGAAATTCAACAGTTTGGGCTGCGTCTTCAACTCTCAACAAGTGTGTGCTACGTGTTCACCTTCAAAATTTGGGCTGCGTGTTCAGAAATTCAACATTTTGGGCTGCGTGTTCAACTCTCAACAAGTGTGTACTGCGTGTTCACAATCAAAATGGGCTGTGTGTTTAGAAATTCAAAAGTTTGGGCTGCGTGCTCAACTTCTTTCAACAACTGTGTGCTGCGTGTTCACAATCAAAATGGGCTGCGTATTCAAAAGTTTGGGCTGCGTGTTCAACTTTCAACCAGTGTGTGCTGCGTGTTCACGACAAAAAGTTTGAGCTGTGTGTTCAGATTTCAAAAGTGTGGGCTACATGTTCACGACAAAAAGTCTGAGCTGCGTGTTCAGATTTCAAAAGGTGTGGGCTGCGTGTTCACGACAAAAAGTTTGAGCTGCGTATTCAGATTTCAGAAAAGGTGGGCTGCGTGTTCACGACAAAAAGTATGAGCTGCGTGTTCACACATTCAAGTGCTTGAGCTGTGTGTTCAAAATGCAAACCGAATGCTGCGTTACGGACCGAGTGTTCAGATTGAGCCGAGCCCCGAAAATGAGCTGTGTGCCCGAAAATAAATGTGTCCCCAAAAATGAGCTGCGTGCCCGAAGAATGCGCTGTGTGCCCGAGATCTACTATCTGCCCAGAAGAGCTGTGTGCCCAGATTAAACAGAGTGTTGTGTTTCGAGCTGCGTGCCAAATGAACAGAATATTGTGTTGTGAGCTACGGGCCAAACGAACAAAGTGTTGTGTTGTGAGCTGTGTGCCAACTGAATGGAATGCTATGTCGTAAGCTGTGTGCTAAGTTTTACATTGTGCATGCATCTCGTCGCACTATTTTGCGCTGTGACCATTACTTGCATTGTGCATGCATTTTACCACGCTATTTTGCGCATCGCACTGTTTGGTGCAATTTATACTCGCGCTATCTTGCGCACCTTACCTGTGTCGCACTGTCTTGTGCACTGCAATTTATACTCGCGCTATCTTGCGCACCTTACCTGTATCGCACTGTCTTGTGCACTTACCTGGTCTAGGAGACCTTAAATCCTCCGGTCTCAGGAGACCTTAAATCTTGCATCATCATTCGCGCTGTTTTGCGTATCGTACTTTCATTTTACTTGCATTTCATCGCATTATCTTGTGCACCTACGCCGGTCTAGGAGACCTTAAATCCTCTAAAGGTGCAATTCCTTTGGTGTTTGTCGTGCCCGAACGACTTCCGGTGGTCTGGTATAGCCACCTGCCTGTGTTTGCGGTGAGTTCCTAGGAGACCAACTGAGACGGTGGAAACTAGAGTTCGAATGGCTCTTGCCTAGAATGCAAAAGTTCGGGATTTCCGAGACTAAAGTTTGGTTTAAATACCCAGAGGTATATCCTCGGCTTGAAATCTGTATGGCAGCCCCATAGATTGAGATAGCATGTGTATGCACCTCAATTCTGGATACTGAACCAACCTAGTCTGTCACCCTGTTGGAGAATAGGGAAAGCTGCGACCATAGTCAGGGAGAAAAGTAGTACCTGTGGTTCAACCAAGAAGAAGCGAGAGATCCCCAGCGGCATGAGGTAGGTCATTGCCAATTGCCCCTATAAAGTACCTCCACCTCCTAACCGCTACATCATCTAGTATCACATTGCATTGCATATGGAATACATTGCATTATAGTTTATTGCATTCAGCCGCATTGTCCATTGTATCGCTTGCGCCTTGCCAGGTTGAGCTTGGTCTGGCATGTGCCCATACTTTTCACGTCAAAGCATGGTTATAAAGATTTTGTGTACGCACCTATTCCACTAAAGGGATTATGGTTTGAGGGTGACGGCACCATTTCCGTGTTAGACATGGTTTGCTTGCGTCCATGCCTTTCTTAGGCAAAATTTGGTTTGGTCGCGCGCCTTATCCATTGCATTGTAGTGTAGTGTGTTGCATCCAGCATTTAGGATCATGATCTTTCCTCAGCAGATCATTCCTCACTTATATCATGCCACCCAATTATTTGTATCTTGTATTCCGTCTACACACACATAGTTCTGCATGTGTACGTGCCTATTCCACTGATGAGATTGTGGTTTGAGGGTGTCGGCACCTTTTCTATGGTAGACGGATTTTGCATCTCCATCATCTTTATGATATTTGTGTGGTTTTATATTGCTTGTGGTTTGATCATCTCAAATGCATTGCATACCATTTGCATTGTTTACTACATTGTTTTGTAATATCGCATATCATTCTGCATTTTGCCCCCGCCCGCGGGCATGCCTGCGGGCACATTTCTGTTTATCTCGTATGTTTGTCTAAGTCTTCAGCCTTGTCAAAAATGGGTCGTCTCTGGGCTTTGACATTCACTCCCGTCACTTATGACTTCCGAGTTCTGTCAAAGAGGGGCAACTGTAGACACCCCATTTTTGACCGACCTTAAGACTCAGACGTCACCGATTGAGCGCTCGGTGATATTGCATATTGTGCTCGTTCTGAGGTCGTGGAGTCTCGGCTGAGAGCCTTGCCTCCGGACTTCAGGGCTCTTTCGCGCTTTGCCTCGGTTTGTGAACCAGGCCCCGTTTTCTCTTCCCGAAGGGAGGGAGAGGTCTCGTAGACCATCTCTCAGTGGCCGTAGGCTACGTTTCGTGGTCGTAGGCCATTTTGCCCGTTTGGAGCCCGGTTTCCGATTTTTCGGAGCCGTCGGCCGTGTGCCTCGGTTCGGGACCGCCTAACCACCTCCGTTCACTTCGGTTTTTAGTATACACCTTATTTCCTCCCTTTTGAGGAACACTGTGGCCCGAGAGACCAACTTCGTGGTTGAACGCCACCTCCGGTGCTTAACAGCCTGTTTTCGGGGCCCCCGGGCCGCGCGTTTCGGTCCCCGAACCTTTGTTTTGCATCCGTCTTGGTTCATTTTTGGCGGAGACCTTATTTTCATTGTTAGAAAGCTTGTAGGAGGGTGGGAGGCCAGCAATTTTTCTAAGAAGCCTATTTTATTTTTTTCATCGCTCTCCGTCGCCCATTTTCCTCACTAGAAAGCTAATGTTGACCAATCCCAAGCCACTTTCTTTACCCCTAAACCCCATATTTGTGTTGTACACACCTGAGAGGCCACCAATATGAATAGGCTGGCCAGTAATTGTCTCTGACCCTTTTGAACCCCTCTAAAAAGTTGGCTTTTCTCTCTCCTGGTTCACATTTTCTGGGTTTTGACCACATATTTGTGTTGTGCACACATGGGAGGCCACCTTTTTGGGGTGGCCGGCCAACAATTTTGATTGACCCTTTTGACCCCTGGCCGGCCGGCCAGGGGGGGTGGCCGGCCGGCCCCCTGACCCTTTTGAACCTGGTCGGCCATGATCCTCTCTCCAAGTGTATTCCAACTGTGCCAGCTGTTTTCCCCCAGATCCTGTATTCGAGGGGCTGCCTTTTGGGGGGGAAATTTGAATTTGTTTTTCCCCCCCTTTCCTTGGCCTCTCTCTCTCTTTAAAACCAGCACTCTACCACCATTTTGAAGGGTTACAAAAAACCAGCTGAGGCATTGATACATACACTCCCTATCTCTCTCATTCAACCCTCAAAACCCTAAGGTTCTTGCACCCTTTACACTACACCTCCAAGCCTACAACCTCCATACTCCATTCCAGCAACTTGAGGCTGTTTTTCAGAGCTCAGGAACACCATTTCTCGGACCAAAAGCTGCTGGAAGTTTGGACTACAAGGGTGAGCCTCATTTCTCTCTCTTTTTGTTCTATTTTGCATGCAATCTTAGCCTTTGTTGCTTACATTTTTAGGCTCCGACCTGAACTATTAGTAGTCATATTTTGAGCTCCTTTTCATGTTTGATCAAGGACCTCTTGCTGTTTGAGGTCTCCTACTGCCACTTGCCTCTTTATCTCTCTTCTAGGCCTTTTTTTGCATGGTATTTTAGTCTTATTTGTGAGCTGTTTTGGACTTTTTCATAAAATGTGAAATGTCTTGTTTTGAGCCCCTCTTCAACTTTGTTGAAGGGCTCTCCTCTATTTGAGGTCAGCTGCTACCACTTGCCTCTTTATCCCTCTTTTAGGCCCTTTTTCTTGCATGTTGTTTTAGCCTCACTTGTATTTATTTTTGAGACTTGATATAAACTGTAAAGTGCCTTTTTTTGAGCCCCTATTCAACTTTGTTGAAGGGTTCTTTGCTATTTGGTGCCAGCTTCTGTCCCTCGTCTCTAATCTCTCTTTTAGGGCCATTTTTGCATAATAGATTAGCCCTATTTGTGTTCACTTTTGAGATTTGTTATAAAATGGAAAAAATCTCATTTTGACATCATCTTCATGTTTGATTCAGGGCATTTTCTTGTTTGAGGTCATATGCTTCCTTGTATGCTTGATTGTCCCTTATTTTGAGCCTTACACCTAAGCTCTTGTTGCATGCTTGGTTTGGCCTTCTAGCCACTGAAATCCAGTGGATTTTCAGTGGCTAGCACACTGTTTTTAGCCTCCAAATCAGAGGGGGGTGACCCCCTCTCACCTTGACTTGTTTGGTAGTCATTTTTGGCCTTCCAAAGAGACCCTATCTTGCATACTTTGAAGTCACTTTCCAGGGTCAATTTGGTGAGTTTTAAGACTACCATATTTGATTTTCATAGTTTTTTATGCCATGCTAAGTGTCCACCTTGTATGTGCTTAATAATCCATTGCATGGCCCTCTAAAGGAGCTCATCATTTTTGCATGTATTAGTTGCATCTCCATTGTTATTTGGGCATATTTTCACATGTTTTATTCACTGATTTTTTCTGGTTTGGTAAGATTCCATGTGCATCCTATACTTGCCATATAACTCATGTTTGCTAGTCAAAGTTGCATGCTACTTTAGTCCATCTTGCTAGCATCTTTTGGCCATGCTTTGAACTGGAAATGTTCATGTTTTGGGACTGCCTTAGCTCTGTCTTTAGACTTCATGACCAAATAATGCATGCTTTGTATAGCTATAAGTCATTCCATGTGCCTAGTTTCGAGTTTCGGGGTTCATCTCATGCACCGGGTGCCTTTTTTCCATGTTTCGGGGCTGTTTAGCATCATATTTCAGTGCTAGAATTTGTGAGTTTGTATGCCATCTTGCATCCCTTGCCATGCCTTGTTAGAGTTGCATGTTATGCCTAGGATCGGTCCTCGGTTTGCGTGCATGTGTGCACGCATTTCAATAGTCCCATTCTCATCTAATGGCTACTGATGTGAGTGTGGCTGAGGTCCACTCATATTGGTGTAAGTCCATCGTGCATGGTGTATGCCATTTCATTTCATAGCATTGTGTATGCTAGGTTGTATGTTAGAGCATTGTGTATGCCTCGTTACATCGTGCATTGTGTATGCCATTTCATAGCATTGTGTATGCTAGATTGCATGTTAGGGTTGCATTCATGAATATCATGCATATTGCTTAGTGTTTGGGATAGGAGTTAGCCCAAGCACGGGAAACGAGGGACGTTTCGTACTACGAGTGACGGAACGTGTCTCAATTCCCTGTCGCCGACACTCCGGATTACCCATGATGAAGTTTAGGCCTTGTTGTGTCCATATGTGCATTCATTTCATATTGAGTCGTGCAAATCGACCCCTCGGCCATCATGCATCGAGATGCGTGATTGGTGGCACGAGGATTGAGGACTACACTCCCTGAAGAGTAGTCATGCATACATATGTGAAAATACTTTGCCATGCCCCTGTGTTGCTCTCTGTTACAGCAAATCAGAAATCGGCAGCCTTCCGGAGCTTGGCACGTATCCCGAGAACAATTGCAAATAGAGGCGAACCGGGGCATCGTAATGGATTTCCGCGCAAGGCAACTCGATTCGGAACAGAGCTGGGGCGGTCCACGAATTTGCGTGCAATTTACTGCTTTCCTAGATTAATTTGCTAATTAATTAGGATTTTGTACTTATTCGGACTGTACTATTTATTCGGGACTGTATATTATTTATTCGGACCCTCCGAGTGAGGGCAGAACTGTAATAAGTGTGCGTGTGTGTGATGTATGTCTTCCAACCCCACATCTTTCTCCCTTTTATTTACCCGCTTATGATGGTTAAATTAGGGCATGTTTCAATTAGCATACAGTATGATAGCATGTTTGCATTCATTCATCTGTTTTGCATGCATCGGGCTCGGCGCATCATACTAACTGCATTATATTTCAATTCCAAGTTGAATACTTGTTAGTTATAGCATTTCGCATGCCATCTTTAGAATAGCCGAGCCTTCTATAGTTGCATTTTTGCCTGTGTTGCATTAGGCATTTCTGTATAGTTAGGATCATGCATGGATTTCTAATTAGCTTCTGTTTTGGCTTAGAGTACTCGGTAGGTTTTATGTTTTAGCATCCTTGCATTCGTGTGAGTGACTGCCATGATAGCATGCTTACCATGAGGCTATATGCTTATATGATATAACTGCCTGAATTCCTGTGGGTAAAGGTTGGGTTATTTGGATTGAAACAATTCATCAACTGTGAGTTTTAAGCCCACTTGAGAGTGGCAAAATCATCTTGTTTCCTAAGCCCACCTGAGGGTGGCAAATCCACATTTTAGCCTATTTGCGAGTAGCAAACCGTTTTAAAAAACAAACATGAAACATTTTGTTCCAATTCAGGCGATCTAGTCTATACTTGTATGCTGTGTGCATCACATAGTAAATCTAGGCTAATAACCGGAATAAGAACGCATAATGTTTTCAAAACCCAATATCATGGTTAGTAGAGGCCGATCTTTGATCAGGCGAGCGGGGGTGCTCACGAAGTGACCTTCCCCAATCGTACCCAAGTTCCCGAACCGAGACAACTTTGGTGATGACGGACATGTGGCCTTAGGCAACGAGTCAGGGTTTCCTAAATTTCCCCAAAATAAATATTTAGGTGGCGACTCTGTATCTGGCAAAGCAGTCCATGTTTGGTACTTCTTTCAAAAAATCTGTTTTCAAAAATGATTTGCCGGATTTGGACTCTTTGATGATTTTATCGGTCTGGCATTGCACTCTGCGAGATTAGATACAGGACTGTGGCATTGAGTCCTGAACTGTAGTGAGCCCAATGAACAAAACCGGGGGGGGGGGGAGGGGACTCATCCTCTCGGGGCGTTCGGGGACGTCTATAGGAAGCCTACGATCCAAGTGATTACATTCTGCCAGCAGGCCAGTTTGAGCCTAATATTGAATTGCCAGATAGGGCAGAGCTGTGTGTGATCCGAGGAGATGGATTTGAGCAGGGGACAGATGGTTTGACGGTTGTGGAAGAGGACTTGGCCTACCTCCAATTTTTCAACGACCAAGATCCAGGAGACGCGACTGTCAACTGGTTTGATTATGAGGAATCGGCAGAGGCTACTGGGTGGCTTGATGATTTGCCAGACGTTGTTAACGCCGGCAGGGGCAAGTATATCAGTGGTGGCCGGAAGGGCCGGAAATCAGAATGAATCGCCGGAGAGCGCCGGTGCTAAGAATTCCGCTCGAGACTTAGGCATTATGAATGCGGGAATTGTTGAACAGCCAGCTGTACTGACGCAGCTGGAACAAGAAAGGTTGGAGGATGCCGAGAGAATTAGGAAAGCTAAGGGCCTTGAAGGGACCGAGAGTGCTGTGTGCACGAAGATAGAGAATGTTGCGAGCATGTGGACGGAGAGTACTGCGGGTGCAATTGAACCGGAGCCAGACATGTGTCTGTTGGCTGCCGACGGAATATGGTGGGAGGACAATGATTTATGTCTTGCCCACATGGATAAGGATTGGGGGAGTAATCAACCAGATGATACCTGGTATATCGGTGAGGTCGATCATATGACGAGAAGCGGACGGTATTTTAAGCCCCCGCACTTAGACCAGCCAGAGGCATCTGGGAAGGATAAGGAAGTTGAGAGACAGAAAGAGAAGCAAGTCGAAGAAGAGGCTGTACTGAAGCAGTTAAAGAAGATACAAGCAGACATCTCCATCTGGGGACTGCTTATGGCATCGCGAGTGCATCGACAAGCTGTCTTATCGGCCATGGATAAGGCTAAGCTCTCTATAGACACCACGCCCGAACAGCTGGTGGGCTTAGTTTTTCCGGGAGGAGCTACCCCGATGTTGACCTTTTCTGACAAAGAACTGCCACCTGAGGGTGCGAACCATAACAAGTCACTCTACATCTCCGTGGAGTGCAGAAATAAATGGATACCCGTGGTGCTTGTCGACACAGGGTCCGCAATCAATGTATGTCCAGCGAGGACTGCCTAAGCAATCGGCTTGAAGACCGCGGACTTTGTGCCAACTGCCCAGGTGATTCGGGCATACGACAACAGAAGCAGTGAAGTCATGGGGATAGTGAAAATTCAGACCAAGGTTGGGCCGGGACAACATGAAATTGACTTTCACATCCTAGAGGTTCCCGCCACTTCCAATCTGCTCTTAGGGCGGCCGTGGCTGCATCAAGTGAAGGCAGTTTCTTCTACCTTGCATCAAATGGTGAAATACCCCCATGGAAGGGGAGTATCCATTGTTTTTGGGAATTCATCGATCCATCCACCGTCGGAAGTATCTACGCCAGTTTTAGAAATTGAGCACGGTATGGAGGATGTGTTCTTATCCGGTTTTACCCTAGCTGAGGCCCGGGTCGTGCAGAACATCTTAGCTGTTAATGAGGGGGTGTATGTCAGTGCTCAATCGATATACCTCATGAACAAGCTTCAACATATCCCTGGGATGGGATTGGGAAAGACCGGCCAGAAGGGCGTCGCAGCATCGGCCGAGGTGCCACATAACCCACACACCTTTGGTTTGGGTTATTTGCCTACCAAAGAGGATTGGATAAGGAAGGGTAAGGAGATGGCTGGGAGAGCCAGAGTGAAGAAGGCGGGGAAGCCTTTTGACTTAATGCACCGGACCATTCAGGGTACCCTAAACGGACGCTTCGTCCGGGAGGGGGAGGACTTTCCATTCTGTGGCTTCCCAGAGCCGTGGCTGAACGCAGAGAGGAAGCGCGTGCCGGGGTTTGAGATCTTCTTTCACCTGTAGTTACCCGGGGATGACGTTGTCGGAGAGCAAACAGACCCATTAGCTGAGGATGAGCAGAGCAAGAAAGTGGAGTCTGAGGATGTTGAAAGTGAAATGGGGGTAGCGCTGACGTGTCTACTTTCAGATCCTCCGATCGAACAGAAGTGCTTGGGGGATAACTTCTCGGTATGCGTGATAGAGAATGGAATGGCTGCGGGCCTACCAGCAAACATTTTGGATGCATCTATCGCACCCTTTCTCATTTGGTAGTATGAAGAGGGATTTTTGTCCAGCAGCACCGGGTCAGGTAGTGAGCTAGAATCAGATTCCACCGAATCTAGTGAGTCAGAATCAGGTTCCAGCTCGACTGAGTCTAAGTCTGGTAATCCTGGGGATGATAACCCGAATGCCACAATCTTGTCCAGGTCGTCTTTTTCTTTCTCTTTTGAGTCTGTTGTAATCGAAGAATCGGACGATTTGGATGTGCTTAATGAGAATCAAGTAGTTGTGGTTTTTGCGTACTTTTCTGTGCCCTTGATTTATTGCATTAATTCAGACTTTCAAAATTTTGATGAAAATGACGAGGAAGAAATTCCTCCGATTTTGCAACGCTTAATTGAACAAGAGCAGGAAAGATTTGTTAAACCCTTAATGGATGAAATCACTACCGTGAATGTCGGTACTGAGGAGGACCCGCGGTTGGTCCAGATCGGGTCCACGTTGTCTTCGGAGGAACGCGAGCGCTTAGTCGCTTTATTAAAAGATTTCAAAGATGTTTTCGCGTGGTCCTACGAAGACATGCCTGGAATCGATCCTGAGATTGTACAGCATCGGATCCCTCTTGACCCCGAGGCCCGACCCGTTAAACAAAAACTCAGAAGAATCCGCTCGGATTGGGCCCTTAAGATTAAGGAAGAAGTCACCAAGCAAATTGACGCAGGTTTCCTGCAGGTATCCAAATACCCGACTTGGTTGGCTAACATCGTTCCAGTGCCAAAGAAGGATGGTAGGATCCGAGTATGTGTGGATTTTAAGGATTTGAATAGAGCTAGTCCACAGGACGACTTTCCCTTACCGTACATTGATGAGTTAGTGGACTTCACAGCGGGGCATGCTTTGCTTTCGTTTATGGATGGCTTCTCAGGCTACAACCAGATAGTGATGGCACCTGAAGACCGAGAAAAGACTACCTTCACCACCCCGTGGGGGACATACTGTTACAGAGTAATGCCGTTTGGGTTGAAGAATGCTGGAGCTACATATCAACGGGCCGCGACCACGATATTGCATGACATGATCCACAAAGAGGTTGAGGTGTATGTGGACGACATGATTGTCAAGTCCAAAGAAAGGGAGGGCCACTACACCGCCTTGCAAAAATTCTTTCAAAGGATCAGAGAATTCCGGTTGCGGTTGAATCCTCAAAAGTGTACGTTTGGTGTTACAGCAGGAAAAATGCTGGGGTTTCTCATTATACAGAGGGGTATCAAAGTCGACCCTTCCAAAATCAAGGCCATCCTAGAAATGCCACCACCAAGGACTGAAAAGGAAGTGCGAGGCTTTCTGGGTAAAGTGCAATTCATAAGACGGTTTATCTCAAAATTAACATTGACTTGTGAACTACTTTTTGGTCTCCTGAAGAAAGGAATGAAATTCCAGTGAGACGGCCGATGCCAAGCTGCTTTTGAATAGATCAAAGAATATTTATAGAACCCACCTGTGTTGTCGCCACCAGAACTGGGAAGACCGTTGATATTGTATCTTTTGGTAACTGAGACCACAATGGGCAGCATGCTCGCGCAAGAATCAGAGGACAAAGTGGAAAGGGCCATCTATTATCTGAGCAAGAAGATGTTATAGTATGAAACTCGCTACACACCATTGGAGAAGGCTTTCTTGGCCTTGGTATGGGCTACCAGGAAGCTACGACACTACCTGTTAGCTCACTCTGTAATGTTGGTTTCGAGATTAAATCCCATCAAATATCTCTTCGAGAAACCGGCACTTACGGGTAGGCTAGCTCGTTGGTTGTTGTTGCTTTCCGAATTCGATCTGAAATATGTGACGCGCAAGTCGGTCAAGGGAAGAGCAGTAGCAGAATTCTTAGCCGATCATCCAGTGGAAGGGGGTGAAGTAGTTGAGTACTTATTCCCAGATGAGGCCATTTTGCATATTGATGACGAGTTTTGGATGATGTATTTCGACGAAGCGTCCAACCAGTATGGGTATGGAATAGGAGTGTTGCTGATAGCACCTGACAATTCCCGTATCCCTCTAGCCTTCAAGCTCCGGTTCAAAGTCTCGAACAACGAAGCAGAGTATGAAGCATGCATTGCCGGTCTAGAAGCAGCCCTGGAACTAGGGACAAGACGGTTGGACATCATCGGGGACTCAAACCTTGTTGTATCTCAAGCAAAAGGAGATTGGAAAGTCAAAGAAGAAAAGATGATGATGTGTCACCAAACCTTGGATTTGTTAATTCCTCAGTTTGAGAAGCTAAACTTCGCTCATCTAGCAAGAGAGAACAACAGGTTCGCAGATTCACTAGCAACTCTATCTTCTATGGTAGACATCCCGTTTGGAGTCCGGATGCGTCCAGTCATTATTGACCAGAAGTTTGCGCCAGCTTACGAGTCAATTGCTACTATAGAAGAGGTTCAAGATGAGAACCCCTGGTATTACGACATTTGGAACTTCTTGGAGAAAGAGGCGTATCGACCAGGGGCAAATGCCAAGGATAAAAGGGCAATAAGAAGAATGACTGTTCAATTCATTTTCTGCGGAGCTAAATTATAGAAGAGAGGTCATCTGGGAATGCATAAGCTATGCGTTGAAGCTGAAGAATCAAAACGCCTGATGGAGGCCATCCATGGAGGAGAATGTGGAGCACATATGAACGGGGTAATGCTGGCATGGAAGATCCTCAGACAGGGTTAATACTGGTCCACCATGGAGGAGGATTGTATCGGCTTTGTTCGGCGATGCCACAAATGTCAGATCCTTGCAAACCGCATGAACATCCCGCCGTCAAAGTTGTACAATATGACTTCGCCATGGCCATTTTCAGTTTGGGGAATCGATGTGATCGGGGCTGTTACTCCGAAGGGGTCTAATGGGCATGAGTTCATCCTGGTCGCAATAGATTATTTCACGAAGTGGGTTGAGGCCCAATCCTATACGGTGTTGAAGGCTTCGCATGTTGCAAAGTTCATCAGAAACAACATCATCTGTCGTTATGGGGTCCCAAACGAGATCATTTCAGATAATGGTTCCCATTTCAAGAAGGAAGTGATTGACTTGTTAGAGAAATACAACGTCGCTTTTCATAAGTCGTCTACATATCGGCTGCAAACCAATGGAGCGGTCGAGGCCACCAACAAGAATATCAAACACATATTGCTGAAGATGGTGGAAACCTACCGGGATTGGCCAGACAAGTTGCCGTTTGCTCTGTGGGGGTACCAGACTTCAATCAAAACTTCTACTGGGGCGACTCCGTATTCATTAGTTTATGGGATGGAGGCCGTTCTACCTATTGAAATTGAGGTTCCGTCTTTGCGAGTGTTGGCTGAGTGTCAGATAGCCGAAGCAGATTGGTAACAGAACAGATTTGAAGAACTCATGCTTTTCGACGAACGCAGACTGAAAGCGCTGTACCATGTTCAAGGCTATCAGCGCAGAATTGCCCGGGCTTTCAACAAAAAAATTAAGTCCAGGAATCTAAAAGAAGGAGATTTGGTGCTCAAGGACAACCGAGCTCCCATCCACGACCCAAGGGGCAAGTTCAGACGTAATTGGACTGGTCCCTACATCATCATAGCTATCTGGTTAGGTGGAGCTGCTGTTCTAATAGACCTAGATGGCTTGGAGTTCTCACAACCGATCAACATGGACAAGTTGAAGAAATATTACCCCTGAGAGGCTCGCTAGGCCGAAAACCCGAAAGGGCGACCTAGGCAAAAGTTAGAGCATTGAAAAATTAGAAAATATAAAAACTGAGCTCGCAAGGTTGAAAACCCGAAAGGGCGGCCTTGGCAAAAGTTAGAGCGTAAAAGGAGAGTGAAAATACTCGAGTGAACCTAAGCCTGAACTACGTAAGGCTTGATTCCCATCTTTGGGATACGTAGGCAACTTCATCCTGAAGTTCAGCCATAAACTTTTTCCCGATCAACTTTGTCCATTTGATCACCTCGGCCATCTTTGTCTATTCAGCATTCAAGAGTTCAGTTATGATCTCCGGTGCAGTGCTCTTCAGACTAGGGGCAACTTTCCATTGCTGCGCAGTGCTGCGGTGCTCTGCAGACTAGGGGCAACTTTCTAGTTGCTGAGATCCGGGGTTGTACATCTCAGTGAAGATTTCAGGCATGCCCAGCTTTGATCCATATTGAAAATGGTTTTGAAAAGTTTTAATAAAAGTTGACTGTGTTCAAGATTAATCTTTTTACAACTTAGACCATTTTTTGGACCAAAGCGGAAAATTTTCAGTACCCACAACCTTCAATTTCATTGATTTCAATACAGAGTTCTCCTGCTCTTGCATACAAATTAAAGTTGCTTTTTATTACAATCATAAGGAAAACTTGAAAGTACTAATAAAGCAATAAATTCGGGGCATAGCTAAGTCAGGTGTTCCTGCACCTCCTTCCAGAGCTGGTCGAAGCCTCTGATGCCAGAGTAGGCCCTTCTTGCGCCTCTTCATTAACCCAATCCAAGCACTCATCAGACAAGGTGCAACTGAAAGTGGGAGCAGGGGCCAGGAGCTCTCTAGTCCTCTGTGCTGTGGCATACCGGGCAAGCTGTGCGCCTCGAACCGGAAATGCGGCAGGATACTCTATCCCCTCTGGCAGGCAAGTCTGATCATGGCCAAACTGGCGCTGGAACCGGAACGGAAAGTAGAACACACAGTGAGTCAGACCAATCAACTAGATCTCGGTCTGCCGGGACATGCTATAGCTCATTGCCGGGAGATTGAGCCAAGGACAGCGCCAAGCAATGCGATCCGCAGACAAATTGCACATCCAGTCGAACCATCATCCCTCATCAAGGGCATCGACTAGTCGTTGTCGGAAGAAGTAGTCGTGAGCTGAGTAGGCTGGGCAAGAGTCCACAACCTATAATTTATCCATCAACCATACCTGGGGAGGGATGAAAAATGAGATAATAAAGAATAGAGAGATGTACGATGAGAGAAAAGTAAGAAAAGGGTTTTGTGAGAAAAACCGAGCCTGAGGGCCGAGTGATGTGAGCAATATATATGTGAAAAAGGGTGGGAAACATTACCTGCAGCAGTAGTGGACTCCCCGCGAATTTGGTCGTCTCTCGGCGATGGAAGGCATCCAAGCCCATCAGTGTCTCGGCCAATGCCATGACAATGCAGCTCTTTCCTTCCTTCAAGCCTTGAGTAACTTCAATTAGACGAATGCTAGATTCACTAAAGCCCGGGGCAAGCAAAAAGTGAGATAGCATGCACAAGCAAAGGGCGTGTTGCCAAAAACCTTGCCAATGATGGTCGCCGCGGTTACCGGCATTAGAAAAGCGATGAATCAAGCCAAGGATATCCAGTTCCCCGTTGCAGATCAGAGATCGAGCATCGTGCATGGTGAGTCCACACATCTGTCCTAAAGCTTGGGCGTGATCGAAGCGAAACTGGGACAAAATCTCTTCATGGTGTTCAGATTCCATCAAAGCTTGAAAATCTTCGAAGGTCGGACACATCTCTTGCCCGCCGAAGCTAAAGACGTGTGTTACCGGATTCCAAAACCTCGTCGTGGCATGGAGGAACGGAATGTGCAGCGAAGTACGGCTCAGCGTGAATAGTGCATTCAAGCCGAAGACCCGGAAGTTCAACTTTTTCGAGCCATCTAGAGAAGCAATCCAAGCTGTGAGATTTGGGTGAGAAATGCCTCCATTTTGGTGCAAAACTAAGATAAAATGAGAGAACAACGAGGCTGGAGTTTTTAAAGAGGATAAGACATTGTTCGGAGGACACGTGTCGAAAATTTGGTGGTTGCCAAGCTAGGTGGCCAGCCGGCCACCTTTTCTGGCAGGCCGACCACCCCTCTCCCCTCCAATGCAAAATGCTAGTCAGCCAGCTCCCTTAGGTGGTCGGCCATCAAGAGGAGGGTGGCTTTAGTCTTGTTCTAGCCTCTAGAAGAAAGTTCCAAGCATTTCCATGCATTGGGGGCGTTAAAGGTGCGAGTTTTCCTCTGTTTCGGATGCGTTCCGTCACCCAGATCGGCCGAAATGCATTCGTCTATCGAGTTGTTGTTAAATCCTGCTTATTGAGTTGTTGTTTTTACTTATCGAGTTGTTGCTTCGCTTACCGATTTGTTAATCTTACCAAGTTGTTAAGTTTTGTCGAGTTGACGAGTTTTGTGTATTGAGTTGTTACTCTTTGTTTATCAACATTGTTGTGTCTTGCTTATCGAGTTGTAAGTTTAATCAACATTGTTGTTTCTTGCTTATCGAGTTGTAAACTTGCTAAGGTTCTGTTCTTTCTTAGTAAGTTAAGTTGCTTTGTTGTTTGCGTCGATTCACTACCTAACTTGGCAATTTTCAATGCACGATTTCCATTCAATCTCATTTTTGTGCAAAATAATGCGATGCGATGCAAGAACATAAAATACAACACTTTTTTGAACAAAAGCTGTTTCATTCCAACATGCTTCCTTTGTTACAACATTTTATAGCAAGGGTACAAGTTTTACAGAAAATAAAAACTGCCTAATAACGTACAATGTGCTACAACTACTAGTAAAAAAGGCAAATAAAACAGGAACATCTGTGCGCTCAAGTGTAAGAAAAAGAGGCCCTCTTCGTCCTTTTCCGCAGAACAGCCTCTGTGCCATCTCCATCAGCACCACTATCCGAATCGGAGCCACTGTCCTTAGAATCTTCCTCGGCATCACCTCCGCCCTCAGAGCTAGACTCAGAGTCATCCTCTTTGCCAGCAGATGTCTCTGACTGACGATGCGCAAACTCCTCCTCCTCACTGGACTCCTCCTCAATGATATGTGCTCTGCGCTTGCCTCGTCCGCGAGACGACTCCCTTCTCCCGGCTCCTCGAGAAGGCATAGATGGCCCAGCTCCTCGGGAAGGCCCAGATGGCCCGGCCTGTGGTCCGGTATATATCGGAGGCATCTGAAAAGGAAGAGTGCAATTTGAATGCATTAGCCAAAATATGTATATCAGATGTACAGATAAAAAGCTACATGGAATGGATGTATGCAAATATAGTACATAGATGTGGTGTGTATCAGATGTGCTCTCCGCATACAGTCGGTCAATCAATGTAGTGTAATGTTCAAATTCAGCATGTCATCAGAAATACGATAAATGTAAGAAAACTAAAGAGTACCGAGACACCTATGATGGACAACTGCGCCTCTCTCCGCAAGACCATACCCTCAAGTGAGGCCAACAATCCGAGCATCTCCTCCATGTACTCTCTGGGTGGCTGCAGACACAAGCTCAAATCATCAATGAATAAATGAGTGTCTAAGTATCTGAGTGATGAATGAAAAGCAGTGGGACATACCGGTGGTGAGTCAGGATCACTGACATATCGATGATCAGGCATAGGAGGCTCTATCGGAATCGGGTAGGAGCTCCCGTATCGCCAACCCGTCAATTCGGTTGGAATGTCTGGCCATCCTGTATGATGATAAGTTGGGGGAATCGGAGGGACCAGTCCAGCCCTACCACTGGATGTACCAGCCCTACTGGTCGAAGGAATGTCTCTAGCTCGGGTGCGACCCGAAGATGGCATGCCAGTAGACCTCCTCGAGGGAGTACGGACACCTGTCAATGGAGGCATCAAGTAGGTGTGACAGTAGGTCATGTACTCCCCGTCCTCCAAATGCACCAGTGCATCAATGCCCAACCTGGCGTCAATGACACCCTGGGGAGTAAGCCTATCAGCGAGCCGCATATCGTCCGGGGTTGCTGAAGGGACACTCGGCTCAGGGAAGCCCATAGTCTGACGAAGGAAGCGGTCTCCTAAGAACCAGGCCCTACCAACTGGCCCCTCAAACAAGATCCTATACCGGGAGGAGGCCCATCCTCCGGCAAACTGGAATTGGAGATCCCCACCCAGAGGCGCCCAGGACTGCCATAAGATCTGCGGATGACCAATGCATAAGCCGATTAGAAATCGCAAATGTGCAAAATAAGTCAAAGATCAACACATAAAGAATTGAGAGTTCTGAAATACCTCGGTTGCCCGCACAGTGTCAAAATACTGCCGTAGGTAAGGGAGAGTCTCCCGGGGCCGCGACCAGTACTGGCCCTCGAAGACGAGCGAATAAGGGGTCATGAGAGAGGCCTCTACCTCGAGCTCTGGGGCTAACGTTGGAAAGTACGCGAAAACCCATAACTGTGGAAAACAGGGCAAAAACCATCAGAATACAGAATGCTGAGTGCAGAATCAGAATACAGAATGCTGAGTGCAGAATCTGAATACAGAATGCTGAGGGCAGAATGTAAGTACAGAATGTAAAGTGTGCCGTGTGTGCAATGTACAGATAATGAAAAGCAGAAATATGAATCAAGAGGGTAGAAGGTACCTCCCAGGCTCTCCAATAGCCGCCGACTATGTTCCCCCGTCCACGGGAGGTCGCGCTCATATAGCAATAAAGGGTAGCCAAGCTGGCGCCACCCCAGTCATACTGACCAACCTGCGTAAGGTCCACCAGGGCACTCAGCAAATATAGCCCAACGGTGTTCGCCCTATCGGCAAACAGAGTGGTCCCGAAGAGGAACATCAAAAACCCGCGGGCATACTGTGCAATCTCCTCAGGAGTCTCGGGCTCAGTCCCCCTGAACTGTGTAGAAAACCAGGTGTATCGGACTCGGCCCGAAGATTGGTCGATCGGTGGGTGAGCTCCCAACAGATGAATCCAGGCAGCCTCCCACTTGCCCATGTCCTCGTCGTAAGGGATCGCCCAGCCTCCCACGTTAAGGCCCGTCAACACGGCGAAATCAAATGGGGTCATGGTCATGTCCCCGGCGGCTGAGAAATGGAAGGAGTTGGTGGTGCCCCACCATCTCTCCACTAGGGCGCCCATCAATGTCCAGCTAGCTGGATAGCGAGATATCCCGGTACAAAAGGTCCCGAATCTTGCCAGATCAACCCAATCGCGGACAGCCTCCGGGAGCTCCCCATACCAATCTCTCGCAGCTATGGAGCCGTATCCCCGTGTAACGCGGGAGGATGTCTGCATTCATAATAAACACATGTATTCAGTTTCAGAATGAAATGAATAAGCCGTGTGCAAATGAAAAGATATGAGCTGTGTACAAATCAAATCAACTTTCATTCAACGTGGGTTGCGTGTTCACAATCAAATTTGGGCTGTGTGTTCAGATTTCAGAAATTTAAAGTTTGGGCTGCGTGTTCAACTTTCATTCAATGTGGGCTGCGTGTTCACAATCAAATTTGGGCTGTGTGTTCAGATTTCAGAAATTTAAAGTTTGGGCTGCGTGTTCAACTTTCATTCAATGTGGGCTGCGTGTTCATAATCAAATTTGGACTGTGTATTTAGATTTCAGAAATTTAAAGTTTGGGCTGCGTGTTCAACTTTCATTCAATGTGGGTTGCGTGTTCACAATCAAATTTGGGCTGTGTGTTCAGATTTCAGAAATTTAAAATTTGGGCTGCGTGTTCAACTTTCAATCAAATGTGGGTTGCGTGTTCACAATCAAATTTGGGCTGTGTGTTTAGATTTCAGAAATTTAAAATTTGGGCTGCGTGTTCAACTTTCATCAAATGCGGGCTGCGTGTTCACAATCAAATTTGGGCTGTGTGTTCAGATTTCAGAAATTTAAAGTTTGGGCTGCGTGTTCAACTTTCATCAAATGTGGGCTGCGTGTTCACAATCAAATTTGGACTGTGTTCAGATTTCAGAAATTTAAAATTTGGGCTGCGTGTTCAACTTTCAATCAAATGTGGGCTGCGTGTTCACAATCAAATTTGGGCTGTGTGTTCAGATTTTAGAAATTTAAAATTTGGGCTGCGTGTTCAACTTTCATCAAATGTGGGCTGCGTGGTCACAATCAAATTTGGGTTGGGTGTTTAGATTTCAGAAATTTAAAGTTTGGGCTATGTGTTCAACTTTCATTCAATGTGGGCTGCGTGTTCACAATCAAATTTGGGCTGTGTGTTTAGATTTCAGAAATTTAAAGTTTGGGCTGTGTGTTCACAATCAAATTTGGGCTGTGTGTTCAGATTTTAGAAATTTAAAATTTGGACTGCGTGTTCAACTTTCAATCAAATGTGGCTGCGTGTTCACAATCAAATTTGGGCTGTGTGTTCAGATTTCAGAAATTTAAAATTTGGGCTGCGTGTTCAACTTTCATCAAATGTGGGCTGCGTGTTCAGAATCAAATTTGGGCTGTGTGTTCAGATTTCAGAAATTTAAAGTTTAGGCTGCGTGTTCAACTTTCATCAAATGTGGGCTGCGTGTTCACAGTCAAATTTGGGCTGTGTTCAGATTTCAAAAATTTAAAGTTTGGGCTGTGTGTTCAACTTTCATCAAATGTGGGTTGCGTGTTCACAATCAAATTTGGGCTGTGTGTTCAGATTTCAGAAATTTTAAAGTTTAGGCTGCGTGTTCAACCTTCAATCAAATGTGAGTTGCGTGTTTACAATCAAATTTGGGCTGTGTGTTCAGATTTCAGAAATTTAAAGTATGGGCTGCGTGTTCAACTTTCAATCAAATGTGGGCTGCGTGTTCACAATCAAATTTGGGTTATGTGTTTAGATTTTAGAAATTTAAAGTTTGGGCTGCGTGTTCAACTTTCAATCAAATGTGGGTCGCGTGTTCACAATCCAATTTGGGCTGTGTGTTCAGATTTCAGAAATTTAAAGTTTGGGCTGCGTGTTCAACTTTCATTCAATGTGGGCTGCATGTTCACAATCAAATTTGGGTTGTGTGTTCAGATTTCCGAAGTTTGAAGACTGGGCTGCGTGTTCAACTTTCAATAAATGTGGGCTGCGTGTTCACAATTAAATTTGGGCTGTGTGTTCAGATTTCAGTGATTCAAGTGATTGAACTGTGTGTTCAAGATAGAGTATTGTGTTATAGACTAAGCATGCAGAACAAGCTGTGTATTTGAATGAGCAGAAGTATGACATGCGAATGTGTTCAGAACGAGCAAATAAGCATACATAGCATGAAATGCAGGGAAAATGCAGAATTAAGGCAAGAAATGTAAAAAGGTGAACTACGTACCTCTCGTGCTTAATGGAAGAGATGGGACTCCGGCTCCCGCAATAGCAGGTCTACAGGAGCTCGAGGGTCGAAGTAGGCAAAATGATAAAAAATCACCCGAGGGAGGACATGAGTCGGAGGATCGTACCTCTCGGGGATGAATGGCCGAACCCTCGGATGCAAAGACATGATGTCAGGCTCGCCTCCGGCGCCTGGAGAACCTCCGCCGTGGGGAAATTGACCTGCCATTTCAAGAAATCTGCAAAAACGAGCAAAAATGAGCGAAATGAGCCAAAATTGGAAAAAGTCAACAAAAGTCAACTCTCGGGAAATGAAAAAGTCAACAAAAGTCAACTTCTGAGAAAATCTTCCAAATATTGAGACAAACTTACCTCAAGTGGTGAAAATGAGAAAAGAAGCTCCGAAATCAAATTTCAATCGGTTCAAAGTGAAGAAAACTGAAAGTTTTCGCGAAATAACTTTGCGTAGGGCGTTGGAAAACGCGTATAGAGTGCAGATCTGAGAGAGAAAATGGTCTAGGAAGGAGGAGAAAGCAGTTTCGGAGCTGAAGTTATGAGGAAAAGAGCTTTGGACATGTACATTTAAAGAAATGAGAGCAAAAAGACCAAATTGCCCCGGATTTGGGCTAGGTGGTCGGCCGGCCACCTTTTCGTGTAGGCCGACCACCCCCTGCACTGAAACCTGGTCGGTGGCCTCCCCTGGACTCCAAACCTGGTCGGTGGTGTTCCCAAGAGGGTCTCCAAGGTCTCTGCAAATTTTGGTAGTCATCGGAGTTCCCAGCACCCGAGAAAGTAAAAGAAAAATGCACTTTTCGTCGCGAAATCCCTCCGCGGGAACTCCAACTCCAATTTTCGATGCGTGTTTCATCGTCACTCACCAAGAGCAAGATGTATCCTTTTTGAGCACGCTGTGACCCGTCCGGGAGGTAAACCGGAGGTCACGATTGAGTCGCACTCGGTGAAATTTGCATTTCTTTGCTCGTTGTTTCGTGTCAAACATGCATTCGAATTTGCACTTATCTTGCATTGTTGTGCACGTCACTTGCATTCTCATGCATACCACTTGCATTGTTGTGCACATTTCATTGGTATTGTTATACCCTCACGCTTAGCTTGCGTTGTTACGCGCGTGTCTCTCGCATTGCGATGTGCTTTCCCATCAACACCCTGTTTGTCTGCATTCGATGTAGTGTTGAACATGTGTTGCTAACTATGTTGTACTTGTTAAGTTTCTTCCTCTTTCAGGCACGATATTGTATGTACGGTTCATTTGAAGCTGGTGCGACTAGACGAATCGCATAGGTATTGTATCTTCTCCATGTGAGACGTGGCGGGAATTGAATAATTCTCCACATTCTTAAACTGCTTGAAATGTAGTTGTTGCTTTGTATTCTTGCTTAAAACTGTTGCGTGTGCGCTTCATTACAGCTTGCTGCTTTGCATGATCATGAGTTATATTCGGCTTTGTGCATATCATTTTGCATTTTTCCCCTGCCTGCGGGCATGCCTGCGGGCACGTCTTTGTTATCTTGTATGTCTGTCTAAGTCTTTGGCCTCGTCAAAAATGGGTCGTCTCTGGGCTTTAACATTCACTCCCGTCATGTATGACTTCCGAGTTCTGTCAAAGAGGGGCAACTGTAGACACCCCATTTTTGACCGACCTTTAGACTCAGACGTCACCAGTTGAGCGCTCGGTGATTTTTGGCACACACCTTATTTCCTTGCCTCGGTTTGCGAACCGGGTCCTGTTTTCTCCGTTTTCTCTTCCCGAAGGGAGGGAGAGGTCTCGTAAACCATCCCTCAGTGGCCGTAGGCTACGTTTCGTGGTTGTAGGCCATTTTTCCCATTTGAAGCCTAATTTTTGGTTTTCGGAGCCGTCGACCGTGCGCCTTGGTTCGAGACCGCTTGACTACCTCCGTTTGCTCCGATTTTTGGCACACACCTTATTTCCTCCCTTTAGAGGGACACTGTGGCCCAGGAGACCACCTTCGTGGTCATACGCCACTTCCGGTGCCTAACAGCCTGCTTTCGGGGCCCCGAACCGCGCGTTTTGGCCCCCAAACCTTCGTTTTGCATCCGTTTTGGTCCATTTTTGGTAGAGACCCTATTTTCATTGTTGGGAAGGTGGTAGGATGGTGGCCGGCCACCTTTTCCCATGAAGCCCAATTTTTTCATTTTCTCTCTCTAAAAGTCGATTTTTCTGACAAAAAGTTGGTTTTTCTCACTTTTGAGCGACATTTTCTGGCTTTTCATACCACCATTGTGATCTACACATCTGGGAGGCCACCAATATGATAGGCCGACCAGTTTTCTCTTCTTGAACCTTTTGAACCTTGCTTAAAAGCTAGCTTTTCTCTCTCTTGGGTCACATTTTCTAGTTTTTCTCTACATAGCTGTGTTGCACTCATCTAGGAGGCCACCTTTCTGGGGTGGCCAGCCAGAAAATTTTGTTGACCCTTTTGACCCCTGGTCAGCCGGCCACTTGAACTGGTCGGCCTGCTTCTTGCTTTTTGCTTTTTTCTGAGTGTAGTCCAGCTGTGCCAGCTGGAGGCCATTTGGTGTATCCTCCATACACGTGTATGGAGGATACTTGGGGACCCTTTTGGATATTTTGGAGCCTCTCCTCTATAAAGGAGAGGCTTGGCTTCATATCAAAAGGTTGAACATTTTTGCTTAAGGCATATAACCTCCCTCCTCCGTTGTCACTATTCCAAGCTCCAAAACCCTAATTTTCTTGGTCCATTTGCACTACAACCCTTAGCACCACACCTCCATCGTCCATTCCAGCACCTTGGAAGTCATTTGCAGAGGTTGAAAGCTCACCAACTTGGTCTAAAAGCTGCTGGAGGTCGGCTCTTCAAGGGTAAGTGTCTATTTCCCTTAAACTTGCATTTTTTTTGCTTCATTACTTAGCTTCACTTGAAAGTATTTATGGGCTTTGTCATAAACTAGAAAGTGTCATACTTTGAGCTCCTCTTCAAGTTTGTTTAAGGGCACTTTGCTGTTTGAGGTCATCTACTTCCCCTTACTCTCTATCTCTCTTTTAGGGCTACTTTTGCATCATACTTTAGCCTTACTTGTGAACTTTTTTGAGATTTGTTATAAACTGGAAAAAGCCTTGCTTTGACCTCCTCTTTAAGTTTTCTTAGGTCACTTTTCTGTTTGGAGTCATCTCCTTCCTTGCATGCCTCATTCCTTCATATTTAGGGCTATGCATTAGAGCATTCGCATTGGACTTGTTTTGTCCTCTTAGCCACTAAAATCCAGGGGATTTTCAGTGGCTTTGATGAGGTTTTGAGCTTTGAAATCATAGAGGGGTGACCCTCTCACCCCTCATTTTCTGTACTAGCATCATTGGCTTTCCAAAGGGGCTCTATTTTTCATGCATTGAAGTCACTTTTTGGGCCCAATTTTGTGGGTTTTAAGGTCTTCCTTAGGTCTGTCTGGGGCCCTTTTGATCATATTTTATGTCTATAGTGCATGTGTAGAACAATTCCATTCAAGGCCTTTTGAGGGGGCCTTTCATCGTATGCTTCCTTGACTGATTTCAGGGCCAATTTTGTGGTTTTAGGGCTGTCATAACTCATTTCCAGAGTTGGTTTGGTCATGCTAAGTGTCTATCTTATATGTGCTCAACAACCCCTTGAATGGCCTTCCAAAGAAGCCCCTCATTTTTGCATGCATTGGCTGCATTTCATTGATTATTTGGGCATATTTTGGCATGTTTTATTCACTGTTTTTGGCTGGTTTGATGAGTGCTCATTTGCTTCATATACATGCCATGTAAACCATGCTTGCTAGCCAATGTTGCATGCTATTTTAGTCCATCATGTTAGCATCTTTTGGCCATGCTCTAAACTAGAAATGTGCATGTTTTGGGACTGCCTTGGCTTTGTCTTTTGACTTCATGATCAAATAATGCTTGCTTTGTATACTTGTGGTTCAATGCATTGGACTAGTTTTAAGTTTCGGGGCTTATTCCATGCATCGGGTGCCATATTTCTATGTTTCGGGACCATTTAGCATTCTGTTTCAGTGCTGAAAATTAATGCCTTAGGTTCGATCCTCGGTATGCGTGCATGTGTGCACGCATTTCGGTCGTCTCATTTTTTATCTTATGGCCACTGATGTGAGTGTGGCTGAGGTCCACCATGATGGTGTAAGTCCATTATGCATTGTGTATGCCTTTTCAATTCATAGCATTGCATATGCTAGGTTGTATGTTAGTCGCATTGTGTATGCCATCTCATTTGCATTGTGTTTGGGATAGGAGTTAGCCCGAGCACGGGAAACGAGGGACGTTTCGTACTCCAAGTGATGGAACATGTCTCAATTCCCTGTCGCCGACACTCTGGATTACCCATGATGGAGTTTAGGTCTTGTTGTGTTTTCATGTGCATTCATCTCATATTGAGTCGTGCAATTTGACTCCTCGGTCATCATGCATCGATATGCGTGATTGGTGGCACGAGGATCGAGGAATACACTTCCTGAAGAGTAGTCATGCATACATATGTGAAATACTTTGCCATGCCCCTTTCTTGCTCTCTATTGCAGCAAATCAGAAATCAGCAGCTTTCTAAAGCCTTGCACAGCATTCCGGCATTAATTGCAAATAGAGGCAAATCGGGGCATCGCAATGGATTTCTGCGCCAGGCAACTCAAGCAAGCATCTCCTATCATTCAGAACAGAGTTGAGGCAGTCCATAGGCTTGCATGCTAATTTACTCGCTTTCCTAGATTAATTTGTTAATTAATTAGGATTTTGTAATATTTAATGATTCATTTCGAACTGTATTATCATTCAGATTGTATTATTCTTTCGGACCCTCCGAGTGAGGGCACAACTATAATAAGTGTGCGTGTGTGTGATGTATGTTTTCCAACCCCACGTCTTTCTCCCTTTTATTTACCAGCTTATGATGGTTAGATTAGGGCATGTTTCAATTAGCATACAGTATGATAGCATGTCTGCATTCATTCATCTGTATTGCATGCACCGGGCTCGGCGCACCATACTAACTGCATTTGTATTTCAATTCCAAATTGAATACTTGTTAGTTGTAGCATTTCATATGCCATCTTTAGAATAGCCGAGCCTATCTTAGTTGCATTTTGCATGTGCTGCATTAGGCATTTCTGTATAGTTAGGATCATGCATGGATTTCTAACATAGCTTCTGTTTTGGCTTGGAGTACTCGGTAAGTTTTATGCTTTAGCATCCTTGCATGCGTGTGAGTGACTGCCATGATAGCATGCTTACCATGAGGCTATTTGCTTATGTGATATACCTGCCTGAATTCCTGTGGGTGAAGGTTGGGTTATTTGGATTGGAACAATTCATCAATTGTGAGTTTTAAGCCCACTTGAGAGTAGCAAATCATCATGTTTTCTAAGCCCACCTGATGGTGGCAAATCCACATTTTAGCCTACTTGCGAGTAGCAAACCGTTTTCAAAACAAACATGAAATGTTTTGTTCCAATTCAGGCGATCCAGTCTATACTTGTATGCTGTGCACATCACATAGTAAATCTAGGCTAATAACCGGAATAAGAACGCATAGTGTTTTCAAAACCCGATATCATGGTTAGTAGAGGCCGATCTTTGATCGGGCGAGCGGGGGTGCTCACGAAGTGACCTTCCCCAATCGTACCCAAGTTCCCGAGCCGAGGCAACTTTGGTGATGACGGACACGTGGCCTTAGGCAACGAGTCAGGGCTTCCTAAATTCCCCCAAAATAAATATTTAGGTGGCGACTCTGTATTTGGCAAAGCAGTCCATGGTTGGCACTTCTTTCAAAAAAATCTGTTTTCAAAAACGATTTGCCGGATTTGGGCTCTTTGATGATTTCGTCGGTCTTGCATTGCACTCTACGAGATTAGATACAGGACCGGGACATTGAGTCCTGAACTGTAGTGAGCCCAATGAACAAAACGGGGGGGAATTTCCTCCCGAGACGTTCGGGGAAGTCAACACAACCCAGCACACAACATAACAGCAACATATAGCACAAGCTCCAACCAATAAAAAACACCCAAGAGTTACAGCCACTGCTGAGCATAGCAGTCCAACAAATCAGCTCATTATTGAGCAGAAAACACCCAGACATTTCACACCCTTCCATCAATACATTTCTTAATACCTGAGATGTAATAAAGGAAATCATTAATGAAGAATGGAAGCTCTTTGGAAGAGGCCTTTAGCCAAACTGCAAGCCTTGTGATTATGAGCTCTTACAACTCCTGCATCTTTGGTTGTGAATCTTGAAAGAGATACTCATTTCTGAGCTTCCATAAGGACCAATGAGTGACTAGTGGTATTGCACGCCAAATTCTCTGTTCATCTTCCTTATAGGAGTACCCTGCCCACCATAGTAGCAATCCCTCTACCAAACTAGCAACCACCCAAAGAACCCCCCACCACTGCAGCAGCCTAGTCTAGACTCTCCACACCAAAGGGCAATGGATAAACACATGTTCAATTGTGTCCTGCTGTGCTTTGTAGAAAATACATAAGGTAGATGCAGACCTATCCAGTACATCAATCCGTTGCAAGAACACATATGTTTTAACCTTGTGTTTTCATGCAAGCCAACCAAAGAATTGCACTCTAGGTGGGAGATATTTAAGCCAAACCAAACTACTAGAACTAACAGTGCCACCAAAAGCAAGATTGGTATGGTTGTATAGAACAGATACAAGGGACTGCCCAGGTTTTACCGCTAGCCATACAACACTGTCGTGGACCACCAGATTCAATGCATGTGTTGATGCTATGATGCCAAAGAGTCTGAGTAGCTCCTCTTTTTCCCATTCAAAAAAGACCTCCTAAAGGTGAGCAACTAGTTGTTAGACGAGCCAGAGACATCCACAAAGTCTTTAAGTGATCCCTCATTTTCATTAGACAATTGAAATAAATAGCCTTGGGAATTCACCTTTAAGGCATAAAGCCATTGATCATGCCAGAACCTAATTCTACAACCATTTCCCACTTTTAGTTGTAAATAACTAACATAGAACAACAAAACTACAACAAAAAGAGTCTTTAGAGATGAAAACTAATGACGAAACTAAATTTTGTCACAAAACATGTACCTTTTAATGAAGAAAATAATATTTTGTCTCCAAATGTACCATTTTTAGAGACAAAAATAAAATTTCGTCACCAATGTACATACATAATAAAAAAAATTAGGTGACGAAATTATTTTTCGTCATTATTTATATTTTTTTTGTCACCAAAGATTTTCCCACTAATTTTTTCGGATGGTGCCAAAATTTTAAGACTTTTGGTGAGGAAAAAATTGGTCACCAATTATAAAATTATTAATGACGAATATATTTTCGTCACTAATAATTTTTAATATTTTGATATCATTTAGTGAAAACTATTTTCGTGGCCAATATTTTTGTCTTTGGTGAGGAAATAATTTTGTCACTAAATAAATGGTTTAGTTGCTAAAGGTTTTAGAGGGAAATTAATATATTGGCACCTTATGGAATCAGATATATCGGTTCTTTTTCTCACACAGAGATTATATTTGACCACCAAACCTCATCCTAGATCACCTCACCTCAGCGAAGACCACCAACGCCGCTCGCCACCGCAACTACCGCTCACCACCGCCACCGTCGCATCCTCACAGGTACTCTCTCACTCTCGGTCTGTCTCTTTCTCACTTGTGGTCTGTCTTTCTCTTTGCTTCTTGCTCTGTCTACCTCTGTGATGACCCTGTTCCGTATTATAGTAATTGGTCCTTATTATGAATGTGATTATGTGTTTGATATGATTGTGAGTGTCATTTATGTGAAAATATGTGGTTTTGAATTTCTATCTGTTCACCGTAGGAATATCTGTTTGATTATCTACTTTGAAATTTAAATTGAAGGCCCTATCGGCCACAAAAATCGAAATTGACTACGCCATTGTGATTAGCGTAATTTTTAGAGCCTATGGTGAAATTTAATTGAAAATTGACTTGGATCAAAATAATCAGATTCAGAATGGCTAATTAAAGCATCATTACTTAATCTTAAGTGATTTGATTAAAGGAGCCTATTAATAGGCCAACTTGCACTCACAAGCATTTGTTTTGAGTTCAAAAATTTGAGTTTATACTTTAGTGAGAGAGAGAGGCCGGCTATAGAGAGAAAGGGGGAGAATTGTACAAGGTTGGCTCAAGGCTTGGAAATTTGAAGTTAAACTCCAAGAATTTGAGTGTTTGAAGCTCCTAGGTGAGTAATCAACCCCTAATTCATGAGTTGAACTTGTGATTTTGTGAATTCAAGTGATTTGGTAGCTCACGACAAAGATTTAGTTGAAAATGAAGCTAGAATGTACATGCATGCATAGAATTATCATAAATAAGCAAGGATTGTATAATCTATCATGTAGTTTGTTAATCATGAAAAATTGAGTTGTAGGATCATACATGCAAGCATGATTTGGATGAATTTTATGTGTTTAAGCATCACTTGACCCATTTGAAATGGAATTGGAGTTAAAAGATTGCATGCATGTTTGATTATTAAAGATATGGAACTCATATGAGGTTTGAAAGCATGAGCCATGATTATATAAAAATGTTAATTGATTTTGAAGAATTGAACCATGATTTTGAGTAATTGGCCTCATATTGTTTGTGTACTCATGATATATAATGTATTTGCATGTTTGGGAACCAAAATTATGGGTTTTGGACCTTTGGAGGTCGAATTTGGACTTGAGGAACAATTCTGGAAAACCCAGAATTTATGATGTCCGCTCGAGCGGGGGAACCGCCGCTCAAGCGGGAAATATGAGCTCCCAGGATATTTTGCAAACATGATGTCCGCTCGAGCGGGGAAGTCCACGCTCGAGCGGGGAGCTATGTAGGATGACCTTCAGCTCGAGCGTCCGACTTCACTCTCGAGCGTAAAAGTAAGGCAACCAGTACTTTTGTAGACCTTATGGGTTTGCTTGAGCAGGGAAGTCCATGCTCGAGCGGGGGACCCCTGTTTCTGAAATTTTGAAAATGCATTATGTGCTTTGTTTTTCATTCTTTTTCACTTCTAAGTACTCTTAGGCATGCATTAAGCATTGTAAATGAGTTAAAAGAATAAGAAAGAAGCCTAAAGAGGAATATGTGAATTAAGAACGAATTGAATTGTTTGTGACCCGTTGTGTTCATGGAATGTGTAGGGTCGAGCTCCAGGGCAAATCATCCAGCCGATCACTGTGAGTAATATCTTAATAAAGATATTTGAAATATGTTGTTTGTCCAATTGCTTACTTCTGTGTAAGTCTTATAAGTTCGTTAATTTGAATGCTGGACAAATGTTTGCTATGCTAAAAGAATGAGCCAAAGGCCAGTTTGACACGAATGATAGAATGAAGGGGCCAAAGGCCAGTTTGACATGAATGAAAGAATGGAAGGGCCAGAGGCCGTATGATATAAATGAATGGGCCAGAGGCCGTACGAAATGGATAATAGTCTGACTCGAATGATAAGTCTAACATAAATGAATGCGCCAGAGGCCGTATGACATGAGTGAATGGGCCAAAGGCCGTATGACATGAATGAATGGGTCAGAGGCCGTATGACTTGAATGAATGGGCCAGAGGACGTATGATACAAATGAATGGGCCAGAGGCCGCCCGACATAAATGATATGATGAATTGGGCCCGAGGCAGTATGATGTGTTTGGAACCGCAGTCACTTGACCTATATTTATATATAAGCTAGATAGAAATACGAATTGGGCCCGAGGCCGTTTGAAGTACATTGTTCTAAATACCGTTTGTGTAACTTCTTTATTTGATATTATTCACTGGGCTTTCGCTCACGCTCATTCATGTGTCTGTAGTTGAGCCAAGGGAGGTCCAAACCCAGCCTCAGTGAAGTTTGTGTGGAACAAGCAAGGTTTTGAAGAGTCAGCCCTTATGTCTCACGCATGAGACTCGTCTTCGCCCTTTTGCTATCCTGTGTTATTTTGTCATGTTGACGAGGACTTTGGACACGTTTGTATATAGTTTTGATTGGCTGAGTTAGACTTGAATGATCTTGTCTGTACAGAACTTTATGTCACTGTATTTTTTGATGTGAGTTATTAATATGTATATGTATGGTTTGTTATGACATGCCATGTAAGCACAGCTTTATGGACAAAGTTTTAAAATTTGCTTCCATTTGGCCCCTTTACTCTGATGAGTTATGTCAGGTATGGTTTGAGGCCGTACGTAATCTCAGGATTATTGGCTGATTATGTCCTTAACCCATGGGGACGGGTTCGGGTCATGACAACCTCGGTCACTTTCTCTTCCTCTCTGCCCCTCTTTCTCTATTTCCCCCTTTTTGAATCTTGCTCTAGGGTTGTTATGATTTGTTCAATTTAATTTGGTGTTGATTTCAAAAAATGGGTTTGGTTGAAATGGTTTGATGTATTCAAAGCCGTAATCTATTATATTGAAAAACCTTCTTCTGGGGTTTTTCACTCATTAGTAAAAAAATATTTTTTACCAAAATAAATATTGTGGCTCTTTTCACTGGTTTAGCTCCAAAGAGTATATTATGGCAAATCAGCGGAACGCCTTCATATAGATTCTAGCTTGCATGGTTCTTATAAATCACCAGAATGCCTTTATATAGATTCTGGCTTGCGTTGTTCTTGTTTATTGATTTTCTTCTTTTCATATATAAGAATCCAAGGGAATGTTAAAATTTTTTGTTCTATATGAATGCTAAATTTGGGGAAGGGGAGTGAAGGGAATGGGAGGAGTGATATATTTCTTTTTGTTTGGTTAGATGACACTTATAAAGGAAAGGGAGGAGCATAAGTCAAATAAGTAGCATTTTAGAAAAATGAGGAGTATACTTGGTATTAAAAGTATATTAATATCCAATATTTCACTTTTCCCGCGTCCTTCGAATTTTTTAGGGGAAGTAAAGCACCCAAATTGTAGGCCCTCTTTCCCCTTTCAAACCTTTTGTATACTTTCCTTCCCCTTAAAAACCATCCAAAGTAATGTTACCCTTCCCCTCCATATCCGCCGCTTTCTTCTCAAACCCTCCAATCTAAGAACAATTATTATATATTGTTGTTATCAGTGGGCTTTTTCAAAGGATTAGGCACATGCCTATTCTAATACATAAACTCTTGTTTCCCTCTTTATATTTAGTGTTTTTTATCATCAATTTCTACATCTAGCTTTGATATATAATCTTGTGTTTGTTATTGAATTAGATTCTAGCTATAATAAATTTCTTACTATTTAGAAATTGTTATTTCATGTGTTTGCAATCGCTAACTAGTAGTGCTGTATGAGATATATATCTTGTGATGTATTTTTGGTGTTTTGTTTCTATCTTTGTCATGGGTGAAGTAGACATCATCTTGATTCCTTATTGAAGTAGATTTCTGCGGACATTTTTTTCTTATGTAGTAATTTTGACTGCTCAATTCTATAGAGAGCTTAAGTGGTTATTTGCAAATCCTTGTGGTTGCATATAAATAGACATGTGTTGTTGTCAATTGTTTTTTTCCCCCTATATTCCATTTGTGAAATGCTGAAAATTGCAGAAAGATATGCATTTCTGGGTTGGTTGAAAATTATTTCTTATGTCAAAATGACTACTGGATGGAGGAATTGGGCTTCCGCTTATTATTATTTCTTGGTGGAAGACACTCCATAACTTATGAATAAAGTATTCTGCTTCTTACTAGTTGTGAAATAGGACCTGGTAGCACGCTAATTTGCATTGCAATATCCTAATTTGCCTTCTTGATGGTTGGAGTTGTGACTCTCTGTAGACTCTGTGCAGGATCATTACACTTGGTCGCCAACATAGATTTATTTATATTTTAGTAGGGATCAATAAAATCTTATATAATTGGTTGGTGTATAAGGTTATAAGAATAAGTTGTGAAATCATTACAATTGAATTAAATTTCATTTTTTGTTGATTTCTTTTAAACAAAAAAAATATTAAAGATGTGTAGACATGTGGTGATTTTTGTTGATTGTTTAATGATCTTTTTTTGTAAAGATGTGTTAAAATTATCAATGACCAGTTTTGTTAGTTTTTAGTCCTTGCTTGCATATAACCTTAGAACTTGTATAAGAATCTTCATTAAAGATCTAGACATATTTGGTGAAGCTCTTATTGAATTTTTCAATTTAATTAGTTCATAAATACACAAGTCTACATTATACTATATTGTTCTTAATCTTTCATTTGTGATCAGACATGGACAAAAGTTGGATTGCCCTAGGTAAGACGGTTGATAGAAGGATGAGTAAACCATATAATGATGGGGTCAAGTTATTTCTTCAATTTGCAATAGGGGTTTTAGACCAGAATGGTAATATTTTGTGCCCGTGTATAAAGTATGTGAATGTTTATAGACAAAATCTTCAAAATGTGGAAATTCATTTGTTCCAATATGGGATTATACAAACTTACACTATATGGCACCAGCACGAGAAACTTGTGTTTCAAACGAGGCTTACCATAATGATGAGATGTGACTTGATGGTGATGAAATTTTAGATGGTATTGAAGCCTTAGTGAAAGATCGAATAAAAGGGGAATCGACTGATACAACCCAAGGGGAGGAAATGAGAACTTTTGATCAGTTATTGACTGATGCCAAGCGTGAGGTGTTCCCAAATTGTACAAATTATACTTTGTTGAAGTTTGTGATTGAGGTGCTTAATATGAAGGTAACAATTCATTAGAGTAATAAGTCAGCTGACATAATGCTAGAGTTTTTAAGTAGACTTTTACCAAAAGAAAATTTCGTTCCAAAGTCAACTTATGAAGGTAAGAAAATACTACATGACTTAGGCTTGTCATATGAGCCCATTGATGCTTGCATAAATGATTGTATATTATTTTGGAAGGAGAATGCAACACTAGATAAATGTCCGACTTATAAGACATCTAGATACAAGATCAATCGTGGAAGGGGTAAGAAGATTCCCTATAAAGTATTGTGGTACTTTCATTTGACACCAAGGTTGAAAAGATTGTATATGTTAAGGAAGAGGCTGAGGACATGAGATGGTACAAATACAAACGAGTGGATGACGAGATATTGAGGCATTCCGCTGACAGTGATAAGTGGAAGGAATTTGATGCACAACATCCTGAATTTTCCTTGGAGCCTCGAAATGTGAGGCTAGGGTTGGCCATTGATGGGTTTAACCCTTTTGGGAATATGAACAACTCTTACAGTTTGTGGCCTGTCATACTCATTCCATACAACTTGCCATTTTGGTTGGTTATGAAGGATCAATTTTGTTTGATGTCATTACTTATTCCTGGAGAATAGCAACCAGGGATTGATAATGACGTCTATATGAGACCATTGGTGGATGAGTTGAATGAGTTATGGATAAATGGTGCACTAACTTACGATGCCTCCACCAATGAGACTTTTCGAATGCATGCAGCTTCGTTGTGGACAACACATGATTGGCCTGCATTTGGTGACATATCTAGGTGGAGAACAAAGGGTCATTATTCTTGTTACACTTGTAATGATGAACCATATTTTGAATCTTTGAGAAGTAAGATGGGGTACACTAACCATCGATGTTACTTGCCCGAGGACCACCCAGAAAGGCGAAAGAGTAGGGCTTATAGTGGTAAGATTGAAAAACGGAAGAGATCTTTGGAGTTGTCGGTGGAAAAGATACAAGACCAATTGGACAACGTGACAGGTGTCATATATGGAAAGCATCCAAGTAATAGAAAAAGGTCCCGTCAAGCACCTAATTGGACAAATGTGAGCATCTTGTATGAGCTACCCTATTGGAAGAAGCGAAAACTTCGACATAACATTGATGTCATGCATGTGGAGAAAAAATTTAGTGAAAATGTTTTCGAAACTATGTTAGACATTGATGTAAAGAAGAAGGACACAAACAAGACACAATTAGACTTGGAAGATATGGGTATAAGGAAAGAGCTATGGCTAACACAACGACTCGATGGGTCATATGTCAAGACTCGAGCAAGCTTTTCATTGACACCTGCAGAGAGGGAGGGTTTCTTTGAATTTTAAAAAATTGTCAAGTACCTAGATGGGTATGCGGCAAACATATCCAAAGCAGTGAATGCAAGAAATGGTAGACAAACAGGACACTAAGGCCTATGCTCAACACTTTTTGAGTTAGGCAATTTCTTCCAAGACCTATGCTCTAGGACACTAAGGCGGAACGAACTGGAGAAATTAGAGGAACATATAATACACATTTTATGTAAGCTTGAAAAGATCTTTCCTCCAGCCTTCTTCGATGTGATGATCCACTTGGCTGTTCATTTGCCTCGTGAGGCTATTCTTGGAGGACCCGTACAATATCGATGGATGCACCCAATTGAAAGGTATTTTTTACACTTATACTTATAAATGAGATTTGCATAACTGTGTTGCATGTGTAACCATACTCCTAATTCGTTCTCTCTTGAAGGTTTCTTGGAGCATTAAAAAAATATGTGACCAACCGAGCTCGACCAGAAGGTTCAATTGCCAAGGCTTACATTCTCAAATAATGCATTACTTTTTGTTCAATGTATATTGATGGGATTGAAACCGTGCATAATTGACCAGAATGGAATGAAGATTGTGGTGAACGTCAACAAGGGTTGACAGTATTCACAGAAACCGCATGTCCAATTGGTCTAATCACATGGGATGCTGAAATGTCTTAAGAAATTCGTGAAATTGCTCATTGGTTTGTGTTGTACAATAGCCCAGAGATAGAAAAGTATTTGGAGTATGTGTTTCATTGAATTATGTTTATGCTTAGCTTTTTTATTTTCGAAACTACGTAGTAATCACTTTTTTTTTTTTTTTTTTTGAGTAGGGAACACAAAAATCTATTACAAACTTGAGCTAGACATGACATAACCCACATACAATGACAAGAATTTCCCAAGTGGTTCAAAGAGTGGGTAAAATATTTATAATTTTTCAACATTTACAACTTAAACAAAATTAAAATTTTATAAAATGTTGTCATTTATAAATTATTTACTTATTGTTTGTTACGTGTAATTGTAGATAAATAGATTGAGAGTGGAAGAGTCATCAGAGGACTTATGAATTGTGGTCATTAGCAAATGGTCCTAATTTTCTAGTGAAAGAGTACTCAGGTTGCATAATCAATGGTAGACGGTTCCATACTTGAGATCTAGACAATCGTCGTACGAGTCAGAATAGTGGTGTGCTTATACAAGGGGATCATGAAGGAAAATTGCATGACTTCTACGATCACTTGTGCAAGGTTTTGGAATTTGACTACATATGTGATAAAAATATTGTTTTGTTCCCGTGTGAATGGTACAACACCGGTAACACTAGTAGAAAAAGAACAATACGATTTGATACATATTGCACAAGCATTGACATGAAAAGTCAGTGGTACCAATCTGACTCGTTTATCCTACCTAGTCAAGCTAAGCAAGTCTTTTATCTAAATGATACCAAATTGGGTGAACCTTGGAATGTCGTACAAAGGGTGCAACATAGAGGTGTCTTTGATGTTCCAGAAGCTAGTGATGGAGAATTATTAGATCCTTCAGAAAATAATGATGTGTTCCAACAAGAAAACATTACTAATGTTATTCCAATTGACATTGACCCAATTGTTCGATATTGTAGGGATGATGTTGAATTCAATGTTATTTCGGAAGTAGGGTCATTAGATGAGATAATGGAAGAGAATAGAGATGATGAAGGAGATGAAGAACATAACGTTCCTAATGTTGATATGGATCCTGATATGGAATATGATATGTAATTTTTATTTTATACTTTATTTTCGAACATATGTTATTAATTAATGTAATTTTTACTTTACATGTTTATGTTACTTTCTTTTTCTTCTTTTATTTAATGGTGCATGATGACATTGTCTATATTTTTCAATAAAGTTGACTTATGTTATATATTTGTAGAAAACGGTTTGAGGCAAAAAAACAATGGTTAAAACCAGGTGATTTGAGAACTAAGAAGCTAACAGAATACGAGAAACAAAGAAATAAGCGAATCAAGGAGAACTGTGAGATAATGAACAATCTTGGAGTGAAGAATATTACAAATTCTTTAGTGAGTGCAGTTCAACCCAAATGTGCAAATACAAGGGAAAAAGGAATTAGGGTTGAGGTAGATGATGATGTTGAGTATAACCCTTCAGAGAGTGAGGATGACAATGATGATGAGTCATTGGGTTCCTTTGACCGTGAGGTATTATACACATTATTTTATATTTGTGTGTGAACATGTCTTTTATTATTTACATTTCTTCTTCACAAACCTTACACATCATATCTTTCCTAAAATATTTTAACTATGTTAAATATCTTTCTTACTATTTGATTATGTTATTTCAGGAACAAGAGATGCCATCAGGACTCCGTTTATAGTCTCATTCAAGGCCATTAACTCCCACCCCAGAGGAAGGGATGGATCCCTTAAGTCAGGACGTCGGTACCCAACCCTTACCACCTCATAATGTGCAACCTGAGCACAAGGTGATTGCATCTAGCAGCGTTGGTAAGTTTGCAAAGTTGTTTTTAAGGTTTAACTTGCATTTGTTTACTTACTAACTCAATTAATATTATGTCTTTATAGCATCACATGACAGATGTGTTCGTGGCCCGACACGCGGCATACAAGCCCATCGCATTGTCGATAAGAATGGAAAGATGTTAGTTTCTATACCTGAATAGTTTCGTGCACCAGTAGAAGATAATGCATCTAAGTTGGACTCCAAGATTGGTATAGAGGTTTGAACGCAGTTACCAGACCTGAGCGTTCGTAGGTGGAAGAATGTGAATGCTGCTGATAAGGAGCCGATGATCCAACGCTTAGCGGTAATTATTGACAAACTCTTGTCTTTGAAGTTGTAGCATTGTTTGTGATAAGGCTTCAAATAAAAGGATATGACTATTCATTTCTTGATTTATAAAAGTTTGAATATATTGTTTTAGATGATTAGATATGGTCACCTTGAATCAGATAAGCATCTCTGTCTTTCTTTTTTTAATGAATTAATTAGTTATGGTTTTCATGTTTAGGCTCTGGTTCTTTTTTTTTTTTTATTTTTATTTATTTTTTAATTTTGCAGGATCAATTTGATCTACAAGGCAATCGGAGTGATGTAGCAAAGGCTTTAGACACATAGTTTGATCAACGATTGAGTGGCTTCACCGATAAGTTGCACAAACAATACAAGCAACTTAAGGATGCAATAGGGGAGGATTACGCGAGAAGCCACCCACCTGCAAGAGTTACTCTTAATCAGTGGATATCTCTAATTGACAAGTGGAATAGTAAAAAATTCAAGGTAAAATGTTTCATATATGTTAATTGTCAAAAATTAAGTTTCTTCTTACTAATGTTATCTTTTCTTGTTTTTATTGGTGTTTCAATTGTGTAAGAACAATCACTAGCTAATGTGAATAATAGAATGCAAATGAAAACAAAGCATCGATGTGGATCAAAATCAATCCCGGTCAGGGCATACAGCTCGATGCATTCTACTAGTTTATTTTATTGGATTAGTAGGCTTTGTTATTTAAATATTTGAAATAACATTGAAAAACAAATGAATCAGATAATTGCAAATGGAAAAGTGCCCGATTTAGTAGAATTTTACAAGTCCATCCACTATAATTCAGACACGCATGAATGGATTTTGTCGGAGAGCCAAGTTAATTATGTATGTACAAGGCATTGTTTTTCAATTTTGATAAAATTATTTATTTTGCTGTGTAGGGTAGATTAACTAATAATTATTTGATTTATTTCAAATTAATAGGATAACATGATACAGATGTAAGCAGAACACCTCTCGCAGACTGGTGCGATCCCCTTGCCCCAGAGGAGTTGTCAGTCAAGGTGCTTAAGCCAAGGTCAGGTTATGTGAAAGGACTCAGCATGCGGCCTTATTCTTCTATGAATACAACTGTTGCACCTGCTGAAAATAGTGACTATGTTCAATGCCTCGAGATGCAAATAGCACAACAAAATGAACAAATTACAAGGTTTGAAAAGTCAGAGAAGAAACAAAGCAAGAAGATACAAAGTATCATAGAGTGTTTCGGGCAGAAAGGTATCACGGGAAATTTTGAGAGTGGGGAAAGTTCAGATTCTGATGAAGCTTCTTGATTAGTATATTATGTTTCTATGTTAATCTAGTATAAATTTCTTCTTCAACTAAGATAGCATAAAAAAATACTTTGACATTTAGGCGCGAAAGGTCCCGAGAAAATAGTGAAATATGCATGTAAAGGCCCGAGAAACATCACAAACACCTTGAGACGAAGCAACATAAGTTATGCAAACTTATGAAAGAAGCACCTGGCTCCTAATTTGAAAACTATGAAATTTGCACTCTTCCAACATGTAGGCATGAAACTAAGTCAAAAAATGAACTTGTCCAACGCTTAAACTTGAAAATAGGCCATCAAGGGGCCAAAATCATGTAACAGCCACGAGACAGCCTAGGGAACACCTAAAACACCTCGGGAGGCACCAATGTAAGTTGTGAAAACTTACAGAACTAGTACGGGACTGCCGGTTTGAAAATGAAGTTAAAAAATGCACTTTTTCAACACTTAAGCTTCAAAATAGGCCATCGGGGGCCAAAATCATGTAACATTCATGAGAAGGCCCGGGGAATACCGCAAACACCTCGGGAGGGACTAATGAAACTTGTGTAAACTTACGGAACTAGCACGGGGCTTCCGACTTGAAAATTAAGTCAAAAAATGCACTTTTCTAACATTTAAACTTGAAAATAGGCCACTGGGGGCCAAAATCATTTAACAATCATGAGAAGGCCTAGGAAACACCTCAAACACCTTGGAAGGGACCAATGAAATTTGTGAAAACTTACAGAACTAGCACGGGACTCTCGGTTTGAAAACTAAGTCGAAAAATGCGCTTTTTTAATACTTAAGCTTGAAAATAGGCCATTAGGGGCCAAAATCGTGCAACAGTCACGAGAAGGCCCGGGGAACACCTCAAACAGCTCAGGAGGGACCAATGTAAGTTGTGAAAACTTACAGAACTAGCGTGGGAATCTCGGTTTGAAAACTAAGTCAAAAAATGCACTTTTCCAACACTTAAGCTTGAAAATAGGCCATCAGGGGCCAAAATCGTGTAACAATCACGAGAAGGCCTAGGAAAAACCTCAAACACCTCAGGAGGAACTAATGTAAGTTGTGGAAACTTACGGAACTAGCACGGGACTCCTGGTTTGAAAACAAAGTCAAAAAATACACTTTTCCAACACTTAAGCATGGAAATAGGCCATTGGGGCCAAAATCGTGAAACAACTATGAGAAGGCCTAGGGAACACCGTAAACATCTCGGAAGGGACCATTCTAACTTGTGTAAACTTACAGAACTAGCACAGGACTTCCGGTTTGAAAACTAAGTCGAAAAATGCACTTTTCTAACACTTAAGCTTGAAAATAGGCCATCAGAGGCCAAAATCGTGTAACAGCCATGAGAAGGCCCAGGGAACACCTCAAATACCTCGGGAGGGACCAATTTAAGTTATGAAAACTTATGGAATGAGCACGGGACTCCCGGTTTGAAAACTAAGTCAAAAAATGCACTTTTCCAACACTTGAGCTTGAAAATAGGCCATTGAGGGGCCAAAATCGTGTAACAGCCACAAGAAGGCCCAGGGAACACCTTAAACATCTCGGGAGGGACCAATGTAAGTTGTATAAACTTACAAAACTAGCACGGGAGTCCCGATTTGAAAACTAAGTCGAAAAATGAAGTTTTCTAACACTTAAGCTTGAAAATAGGCCATCGGGGACCAAAATCGTGTAACAGCCATGAGAGGGAACACTTTAAACACCTCGAGAGGGACCAATGTAAGTTGTAAAAACTTACGAAACTAGCATAGGACTCCTAATTTGAAAACTAAGTCAAAAAATGCACTTTTCTAACATTTAGGCTTGAAATACACCTCAGAAGGGATCATTGTAACTTGTGTAAACTTACGGAACTGGCATGGAACTCCAGCTTTGAAAACTAAGTCGAAAAATGCATTTTTCCAACACTTAAACTTGAAAATAGACAATCGGAGGCCAAAATTGTATAACAGCCACGAGAAGGCCCAGAAAACACCTCAAACACCTTGGGGGAGACCGATGTAAGTTTTGAAAACTTACAGAACTAGCACGGGACTCCCCGTTTGAAAACAAAGTCGAAAAATGTAGTTTTCTAACACATATGCTTGAAAATTGGCCATCTGGGGCAAAAATTGTATAAGAGTCATGAGAAGGCCCAGGTGTAGACGCGCCTGCGAGGGACCCCTGCTACAGTTCGGACTCGATTTTGTCACGGTTCTAAATCTGAACCAAAGAGTCCAAATCTGGCAAATCGTTTTGAGAAAACAGATTTTTGAAAAGAAATGCCAAACATGGACTGCTTTGCCAGATACAGAGTCGCCACCTAAATATTTTTATGGGAGAATTTAGGAAACCCTGACTCGGTGCCGAAGGCCACATGTCCGTCATCACCGGAGTTGTCTCGGCTCGGGAGCTTGGGTACGATCGGGGAAGGTCAGCTATGAGCACCCCCTTTCGCCCGGTCCGAAGACCGGCCTCTACTAACCATGATATCCAATATTGAAAACGTTATGTGTTCTTATTCCGGTTATTAGCCTAGAATTACTATGTTATGCGCACAGCAAACAAGTATAGACTAGATTGCCTAATTTGGAAAAAGCATTGCATATCCGTTTGTTTTGAAAAGCGCTTTGGAATTTGCTACTCGCAAGTAGGCTAAAACACGGATTTCAATGAGTTTTCCAACTCAAACAATCCAACCTTCACCCACAGGCATTCAAATAGTAATATCACATAAGCATTTAGCCGCATGGAAAACATACTGTCATGGCAACATTCACACGCATGCGAGATGCTAAAGCTAAAATACTTACGTAGTACTCCGAGCTAAAAACAGGAACATGTTAGTAATCAATGCATGATCCAAGTCCATGTTAAGTGCCTAATGCATCGCATACAAAATGTCACTAGAGTAGGCTCGGCTATTCTATGAATGTCATGTGAAAATGCACAACCAACATGTATTCAATTTGGAATTTGAAATACAGATGTAGTTAGAATGATGCGCCGAGCCCGGTGCATGCAAAGCAAATGTATGAATGCACGCATGCATTACATGAGGTATGCTAATTTAAACGTGCCCTAATACTAACCATCAAAACAGGTAAATAAAAGGGAAAAAAGAAGTGGGGATTGGAAGACATACACACTACTCACCCACACTTATTACAGATTTGCCCTCACTCGGAGGGACCAAATAAATACAAATTAATTAACTACGCAAGCTAATTAAATATTACAAATTTCCTAATCAGCTAACAAACTAATTAAGCTAGGAAAAACAGTAAACCGCCTCGGGAGGAGGACCAGATGCAGCGCGTGTTCAGGTCTTGCTCGGAAGTGCACCGCCATGCATAGTCTGCCTCTGTTTTCCCTGCTCTGCCCCTCTGAAGACTGCCAAAGTCTCAAAGATGCTCCTCTGTATACTGGGGTTCACCACCGACTGAATCAAATTACTACCGGCAGTGGTATGCGGCCACCGGCACAAAATGAAGCTATCGGCAGAAGAATGATTGCCGGTCGGCAATGTACACTGCCGGTCGGCAAAGAGTACCTGCAGAACCTGCAACTCACAGCAGCAGAGGACAGAACTTGCATGGCAATACAATTCAAGCAATGTATGCACTAATCATGCCCCCTATCATGTTTGTGACTCAAAGGGGCATGTGTCTCGATTCTCGGACCGCCAATCACACATTTCCATGCATGACGGCCCAAAGAATCAAATGTGCAACCTTCATGTCAAATGAAATGCAAACCAAACAAACAAACCAAGGACCAATTCCTATCACCAAGTCAAGGAATAAGGCATGCATGCAAGATGCAATGCAACCTAGGCATACAAGCTAAGGATGCAACATGGCATGGCAAGACACTTATGCAAGCATACAAGCATAGATGAGGCAATGAAAATTGATGGAAAGGCGGACTTATACATGATTTAGGCAACTCTAAATAGGCCTAAAACAATGGCCAAAGTGACCAAAATAAGGGACCAAACACATACACACATGCACATGTTAAAGGGGCCAACACTTTGGCACAAATTGGACAACTCTCAAGCACATTTGAGAATGGATATTATGGACAATTAGCATGCAACATAAGCATCAAAAATTATGTTAAAACATGGTGCCAAACCAAGCGACAAGCCAAGCTAAACATGCAACAAATAGGCCAAGTGCTTGAAGCAAGTCAAAGGGGCTTGAACCATGACCAAGCCAACCAAGCCTCACAAGGCTAAGAGGACTTAAAATAGGTTCAAGGCAGACCTAGACCATGCAAAGGGGACCCCCTAGATGGCATCTAAGTGGCTCAAATTCAAAGGCATGTATAATGGCCAAAACATGGAACATGCTACACAAGCCTTCAAAGCATCAAAGAGGTAACTAAAGCAAGCATACAAGCATACTATAAGGTCTGAAATAGCATGGTGGATAATTCCAAACCACTAAATCAATGCAAAAATGTCATGCTACACACTCATACACTTAAGGCCAACAAGCCGGAATGCAAATGAGCTATATTAAGCATGCCGAATCCGACCCAAACAACCTAGGACAGACCTTAAACATGGCAAAATATGCACAAAAGCTTCACAAGGCTAAGCCTAAAACATGCTAGAACTAAGGCTAACAACCTAAGGCATATTAAGGCAATAACATGGCATTACATGGTAGGTATGCTAAGCATGCATGGTGTACCAAAACCAACACACAACAAGGTTATATCATGGCATAATAAGCATGGAAAACAACCAAGACATGATCAATACACATTCTAACATGATGCTCTCTCAAGAGGCCCAAAAGGGTCCATTTCAAGGACAACAAGGAGAGGGGGTGGCCCTCCCCTTTTGGAGACTTCAAGGTACCATCTCCGCCACTGAAATCCCTCAAGATTTCAATGGTGAAGAGGCGCAAACACCAAAGTCTCGAAACTCACTCAAAATAGCACAAAATGGGGCCTTTCAAGGCCTAAGAGGGGTCAAACACCTCCAAACCACAAAACACTCTTAATAAACAATCAAGAGGGCCTAAAAATAGAACTTTTTTGTATTATATACCAAGCTCAAAAATGATTTTAAGACAGGTCAAAATACAATGCAAAAATGGGGAATAAAGGTGTTAGTTTCTTACCCTTGAAGATCCCTTCAACAATGGTGCTCCAACAGCTCCTTCTAGGTTGAAAGCAGCTCCAAAACTTCAAAACCAACCTCTTAGAACCTCAGTAGCTAAGTGAAGGTGAAACACTATGTGTTTGTGTGCAATAGTAAGACACAAATGCACTTTAACACACACAAGAGGGAGATATAGAGATAGAAAGTGTATGGTTTCTAACCCTAGAACTCAAAACCCTAAAAATGGCTGTCTAAAAATATCTAAGGCCTCTCAAGTGTCTAACCCTAAAGCCAAGAGACAAGGCTCTCTCTTATAGAGCCTTTTGTCTTGTAAAGCTTACAAGACAAGCTTCCAAGAGAGAGATCCCTCCATACACGTGTATGGAGGGGAGCCAAAAGCAAGACAGCTGTGATAAAATATCTGCAAAAGCAGATGCATAGTAGCCGGCTGGCAAAAAATGCCATTTTGGCAAAAATGAGTGCCGACCGGCAACAAAAGGTGCCGACCGGCAAAATACATTGCCGATGGCAGCAAAAACCTGCCGGTGGCCTCTATCCACTGTCGGTGGTGTGTGGGGATGCCTCACAAAGCATTCCCTGCCCCTCCAAGGCAAAACACAAGTGTTTGGTGCAAAACCAGCCACTAAACAGTCGGGTTCGGAGATCCTGAGGCAAGGCGCGCGAGCCGAGACCTCCGGGAACTCCAAACGAACACGAACATGGATAATCACCAAGTGTTCCAATGGTGACGTCCAAGTCTTGAGGACGGTCAAAAATGGGGTGTCTACTGTTGCCCCTCTTTGACAGAACTCGAAAGTCATAACAATGATGAGAGTGAATGTCAAAGCCCAGAGACGACCCATTTTTGACAAGGCCGAAGACTCAGATAAACATGCAAGACAAACAAGATATGCGCCCGAAGGCAGGGGCAAAATGCAAGACAATGCACAGAGACGGACATAACTTATGATCATGCAAAGAAAGTTGTAACGAAGCACACATGCGACAATTTTAAGCTAGCATACACCGAACTACACTACAATGCAGAAGGGATGTAAGAGAATTATGCAATTCTCAATACGTCTCACTCAGAGGATACAATACCTGTGCGGCTCGTCTGGTTGCACCAGCCTCAAATGAACCGTACATACAATATCGCGCCTGAAAAGAAAACAAACTTAACAGATACAATATTGTTAGCAACATGCATGACAATGCAAGAATGGATGCAAAATGATATGCAATATATACAAAACAATGTATGAACAATGCAAATGAAGATGCAATGTAATTGAAACAATGCAAACTATATGCAAAGCAATTGAATCACGATCCAATCACGAGTGGTTCGAGACCACACCTATGTCAAATAGATTGATGGAGGTAACAAGTCTATCTACCATAGAACGGTCAACTGAATTATGAGCATCGTAGACAGACACAAGAACAAGTATTGGGGGGGATTGACATAAGTGGGGAAACAACCCGCTGGAGAAAGGACAATGATCCTAATGCCGGATGCAAAAATTACACTACAATGCAATATATATATATGGATATGCTGGGGAGATGAAATGGATATGGCACGCGGGCCAAACCAAATCTTGCCTGGGTAGGGCATGTATGCATACAAGACACGTCTAACATAGAACGGTCCACTGAACTATGCTTCGACACGAGAAGTATGGGCACATACCAGACCAAGCTTAACATGGAAAGGCGCAAGCCATAGATGGAAGGTGTGATGCAATGAATGCACGCGATCTAAAATGCAATGGATATGGCACGCGGGCCAAACCAAATCTTGCCTAGGAAAGGCATGTACGCATACGAGCCATGTCTAACACAAAAAAGGTGCCGCAACCTTCAAACCAACATACCAGCGTGGAATAGGCGCGTACACATGCAGAACTGTGTTTTAACGTGAAAAGTAAGGGCACATACCAGACCAAGCGCAACATGGAAAGGCGAAAGCCACAGGTGGAAGGTGATGCAATGAATGCATGCAAACTACAATGTAATATCTACAAATATGCAATGGAATGGATATTTACAAAATGCATGACAATGCAGTATGATGCGATCTACTGGGGAAAATGCAATGGATGCATGCAAGCTAAATGAAAATGCATGACAATGCACTATGATGCAATGACTATGATTGCAACTTTCCCTATCTTACCAACAGGGCGATATACTAGGTTGGTTCAGTATCCAGAACTGAGGCGTAGACATGCCGCCTCAATCTATGGGGCTTCCATACAGATTTCAAGCCGAGGATACACCCCTGGGTATTTAAACCAGACTTTAGTCTCGGAACTCCTGAACCTTTGCGTTCTAGGCATCAGCCGTTCGAACTCTAGTTTCCACCGTCCCAGTTGGTCTTCTAGGAACTCACTGCAAACATAGACTGGTGGCTTTACCAGACCACCAAAAGTCGTTCGGGCACGACAAACACCAAAGGAATTGCACCTTCCAAGGATTTAGGGTCTCCTAGACCGGGATGCAAAATGTATGCAAGAAAATGCATGTGAACTGCGCACACCAATATGCCGAAGGTTTTGCACCTCCCAAGGATTTAAGGTCTCCTAGACCGTGATGATGCACCAGAGGTGCACCGAAGGTTTCGCACCTCCAAAGGATTTAAGGTCTCCTAGACCGTGGATACCTGCGTGGTTCGTCTGGTCGCTCCAGCCTCAAATGAACCGTACATACAATATCGTGCCTGAAAAGAAAACAAACTTAACAGATACAATATCGTTAGCAATATGCATGACAATGCAACCGAATTGCACACATCAATGTGCCGAAGGTTTTACACCTCCCAAGGATTTAAGGTCTCCTAGACCGTGCGTGTTTAAGGTCTCGCCAGACCAATGCAATATGCATGACAATGCAAGAATGAGGCACGCATGCCACATGGAATGTAAACTGATATAATTGGACTTATACGCCACGAAAAACTGTGCACATCAATGCACCGGAGGTTTCGCACCTCCCAAGGATTTAAGGTCTCCTAGACCGTGCATGTTTAAGGTCTCGCCAGACCATCTGCAACATGCATGACAATGCAAGAATGAGGCACGCATGCCACATGGAATGTAAACTGATACAATTGGACTTATACGCCACGAAAAACTGTGCACATCAATGCACCGGAGGTTTCGCACCTCCCAAGGATTTAAGATCTCCTAGACCGTGTGTGTTTAAGGTCTCGCCAGACCATCTGCAACATGCATGTCAATGCAAAAATGAGGCACGCATGCTAATGCTAATGTCGACACACAAGCCAACGAAAATGTGACATGCATGCCAACGAAGAAGATGGGGCAGATGTGCCAATGCAAATGAGGCATGATGCAAGATGATACAAATGAGACATGCGTGCCTCATAGGATGCAAAATGATACAAGTGTGACACGCATGCCACACAGAATGTAAAATGAAACAAATGAGACACGCATGCCTCATAAGATGCAAAATGATACGAGTGTGACACGCATGCCACACGGAATGTAAAATGAAACAAATGAGACACGCATGCCTCATAAGATGCAAAATGATACGAGTGTGACATGCATGCCACACGGAATGTAAAATGATACGAGTGTGACACGCATGCCACACGGAATGTAAAATGAAACAAATGAGACACGCATGCCTCATAAGATGCAAAATGATGCAAGTGTGACACACATGCCACACGGAATGCAAAATTTTGAAAATTGGACTTATACGCTACGCGAAGCCGGTTTGTATTCAAAACAATGCAATGTACTAACAAGTACAAGTGAGGTGCGCAAGATAGCGCGAGAGGATGCATACAAGATGCAAGTAAGGTGCACAAAACAGTGCGATGCGGTGCGCAAAATAGCGCGAGTGATTTTGAAATGCACAAAACAGTGCGGTTGATTTGCAATGCAATAAACAGTGTGATGCGCTAAACAGCGCGATTGATTTTGAAATGCACAAGACAGTGCGATTGATTTGAAGTGCACAAAATAGTGCGATGCGCTAAACAGCGCGATTGAAATACAATGCACAAAATAGTGCGATGCGCTAAACAGCGCGCGTGAAATGCAATGCACAAAACAGTGCGATTGATTTGAAGTGCACAAAACAGTGCGATGCGCTAAACAGCGCGAGTGAAATGCAATGCACAAAATAGTGCGATTGATTTGAAGTGCACAAAACAGTGCGATGCGCTAAACAGCGCGATTGAAAAACAATGCACAAAACAGTGCGATGCGCTAAACAGCACGAGTGAAATGCAATGCACAAAACAGTGCAATGCGCTAAACAGCGCGAGTGATTTTGAAATGCACAAAACAGTGCGATGCGCTAAACGACGCTATTGAAATGCAATGCACAAAACAGTGCGATGCGCTAAACAGCGCGAGTGATTTTGAAATGCACAAAACAGTGCGGTTGAGGTGCGATGCACGTAGGGAAACTTTTGAATTTCGTAAAAGCTAAAAGGATACAAAAAGGATACACCTTGCACGAATTCGAGTACCACGCATGGAAGACACGATCCGAGGTCACAACGGAGGCCGGTTGAGCATCGGTGATGCACTTTCTTGCACTTTCTTAAGCTATGAAGACCAAAAACTACTCATATGGCCTAAACAAGGCTGTGGGAACACCACCGGCCGGGAGGGGAATCCACCGGCTGTCCATCGGCTGAAAAAGAATCCCATCGGCACAATATTCTGCCGGCCGGCACAAAATGTTGCCGACCGGCAAACAGTTTATGAGTCGGGGCAGTTTCGACAATTCACCACAGGTGTTTTAAAATAGGGTTCCTAAACCGTATTCCTCACTTCCTTCACTGCCGAAAACCCATACTCTCTCTCTCTAGAGCATTTTCCTTTCCTTTTTCTTCCGTTTCTTCACGTTCTACGCCCGTTTCGTCGTCGGATTCGCGATTTCCTTCGCGTTTCGGACATTTTCAACCGAACAAATCTTTGTTTCGGTGCCTCGTTTGCCGTTCCCACCTTTTTGGGATTTGTTCCCCTCACTTTTCTCTTGATTTCCGTGCCTTTCCATATCCCGGCCTTTTCGGTCATTTTCGGCCTTCCCGGGAGTTGACTTTTCGGTTGACTTTTCGTATTCTAGCCCGGTTTTCCTTCTTCCGGCTATTTTCTCATCATTCTTGACATGGAGGATGACATTCCACGCGGTGGGACTCCCCCGGATCACGAGATGGATCCCGGGGTCGAGCTCCTACCTCTGAGCGAGCGCCCGTTCGACCCGGCGACCTACCGGCCAGCAATCCATGTTCTGCCCCCAGACGGACTGCGCCGGTTTCGGAGTTTCGAGAGGTACGCACGACCCCAGCTGTTACTGTGCGAGCCTACCTCCCACCTGTCCTTCGACGCTTCCGAGGTAACTCTCTTTCTTTGCTTTACTCTCTGCAATGTAGGATACAGAACTGTAGTAGCTAGTTGTACTCTTTAACTGCTTTAGCTTAGATACCCCGCATACTGTAGTTGATTGTAAACATACGTGTAACTGATATCTGCTTAAGACTGACACATGCACACACACTGCACTAGCCCTGAACCACTCAACACACGGCACACACCGTATTCCACTGCAAACACCGGCACCTGATATCTGCTTGAGTTTGTCAAACTTGCACGCATGCTACACTGTACTGAAACACCCAAACATGCTGATGCATCACACGTTTGTAGTTCACTGTAAGCATACCGGCACCCGGTATTTGCTTGAATCTGTCAAACTTGCACACATGCTACATCTGCTCTGAACCACCCAAACACGCTGACGCATCACACGTTGTAGTTCACTGTAAGCACACCGGCACCCAGTATTTGCTTGAATCTGTCAAACTTGCACGCATGCTACATCTATATGCTTCTTAGAATTGCATTTTGAATATTGCCTCGCAATTGTTGTTTTTTGTTTACAGGGGGATTCCCATACCATTCGTGGGTATGGGAACACCGGCGCTCGAGAGTGGTACGCCGAGCTTCCTGATGCGGTCAGTCGCATAGTGGACCAGGCGGGTTTTGGCGCATTCTGCAGAGGGCTCTCGCGACTCACTACGTGCAGACCTCTACTCGCCGCTCTGGTGGAGAGGTGGTGGGACACCACCGATTCATTCCACTTCTTCGCGGCAGGGGACATGACGATGACCCCTTACGATTTCTCGATGCTCACAGGCATCGGGGTAGGGGGTGATCCGATCCCCTTCGATACCGACATGGATGAGTGGACTGCCGCGCAGATTTACTTGCTCGGTGAGGTGCCACCCCTTGCTCGTCCAGGTTATGTCCGATACTCTTGGTTCGAGGTGCAGTTCCGGGTCTAGCCTAGCCTCGTTGACGCAGCCCCGATGACCCCAGAGGCCGTGGAGAGGTACACTCACGGCTTCCTCATGTTCTTGTTCGGGACGACTATCTTCGCCGACCGGGCGAACACAGTGCCTCTCTGCCTGCTCAGCGCACTGGTGGACGTCAGGCGGATCTTGCATTACGATTGGGGTGGCGCCGCTCTGGCCACCCTCTACGGATACATGAGCTCGGCTTCCCGCGGCAGCGGACAGTTGCTCGGAGGCTACTGGCGGGCTTGGGAGGTACATTCTTCTCCACTTTTCATTTCTGCCTTTCTATATTTTCTGTACTCTGTACACTGCACACACTGTAGTCTGCTTTATACTTGCTGTATACTGTACACACGGCACACACATACACTCTGCTTTACACTGACTGTACACTGCTCACACTGTACACTCTGCACAATACACTGCACAACACATGGCTCCGCCATTTCTGTTTTATTCTGTATTCTACCTTATCTGATAGTCATCTTGATGTTTTCTCTGCAGTTGTGGGTTTACGCCTACTTTCCTAGGCTTGCACCCGTACCGGTCACGGAGACCCTTCTGGTCGTCCCCTTTTCGCGCCGCTTTGACGGGAGATGCACCCGGAGGCCGCGAGAGACTTTCAGCTTCTTCCGCCGCTTCTTTGATACCATCACCCCCGCGGAGGTATGTTTTACTTGCAGTTTATTTAAGCTTCGCCTTTCCACTGCATATTTCAATAACAGTAGATAACAAACTGTATTGCATTTTCAGATCACCTGGCAGCCTTGGGCTCCTTTGCCAGCTGTGACGCGGGATCGGTTTGCCGGTGCCGATGAGACCTCGTGTTTTCGGATCTTGTTGGAGGGCCCGGTCTGTCGGGCTTGGTACCTGGGTGAGTGTTTCTTGCGCCAGACCCTAGGATTACCTGAGCAGATAGTCCCGGTTCACCCTCCTAAGGACATGAGGGAGACCGAGAGGCTCACCACCGAGGAGATGGACGATTACACCATCGGTTGGGAGGCGACCCGCTTCAGAGGCATCGGCGACTACCGAGAGTATGTGCAGACGTACCTTATGCGGCCTCTGAGCGGCGGCCGTCGAGCTGAGGGAGTTAGACCCATGGCGCTAGCAGCGAGGGCGGGAGCGAGAGCTGGAGCTGGAGCTTCGAGGAGGGCCCGAGTCCGTGGCAGGGGCGGAGTTCAGGAGGGACGGGGGACCGGTTGGCCTGTTCTGCCCGCTTCATTGACTTTTCGAGGGCAGGGCGGGGCGACCTATCAGATCCCTTTCGCCCCTCCGCCGGCTGAACACGAGTTTGTCGGTGTCCCCGACTTGCCTCCGGTATGTATTACTGCGTTTTTGTACAGTTATTTCATTTCAGTTTATTTGATATTCCACAGAATATTGATGCATCTGATATTTTTGCAAGCTTCTTCTGCGTACACCCGGCAGTCATTGGAGATGAATGCCTCCATGATGGGGATGTTGCAGCGGACCTTTGATCTCCTGGCCCTCTACAGCATTCCGATATGTTTTTCTGATCACGGCCTCAAATCACGCACAAGCTGATTCACGTAATCTGATCCATGACACAACACCTGATATACTGATCTCACAGCATCTGATACACTGCATGCACTGTATTCTGCACTGTACTCCGCACTGATAAACTGCTCACGGCATTCACACACTGTACTCATATACTGCATTCCGCACTGATAAACTGTCCACAGTATGCTGCATTCTGTACTGATAAACTGCTCACGGCATTCACACACTGTACACTACATTCTGCACTGATAAACTGTCCATAGCATACTATTCACTGCATTCTGCACTGATAAACTGCTCACGGCATGCTGCATTCTGTACTGATAAACTACTCACGGCATTCACGCACTGTACACTATATTCTGCACTGATAAACTGTCCATAGTATGCTGCATTCTGTACTGATAAACTGTCCATAGCGTACTGTTCACTGCATTCTGCACTGATAAACTGTCCACAGCATTCTGATGCATTTGCCTTTTGTGTATTTTTTTTTCAGCCTCCCTTCCAGATTCCTGGGGTAGGAGGTGCTCCAGCTGGACCTTCTGTCCCCGCCCGAGGGAGAGATGAGGAGGACCGAGTATTCCCCCGCACCAAGGTGGGGCGCACTTATGCTGGGAGCAGCTCGCGGGCTCCTGTCCCCGATGACGACGATGATGAGGATGACGAGTCAGAGGCGGAGGCAGAGTCAGAGGCGGAGTCATCAGAGGAGGAGATCGGAGGCGGCACTAGCTCGAGCTCTGACGACGATGCCGATGACGCTCCTGGACCTTCGTCCAGGAAGAGGACCAGGACAGACTGATAGCCCACGGAGTTGCTGGACACGGATACAGATTTTGTTATTTTTTCTTCTTTCTTGTACTTTTCCTTTTTATTGATAGTTAGGATGCTTTGTACTGCCGCAAGCAGATTTTGTTTTCCTCAAAACTTTGTACTTGAAAGAGATTATGAAATGAACAAAATTTTTTGCTTAAAAAGTGTTACATTTACATATCTCATGCATTGCATCGCATCCCATCATGTTACGCCTCAATGTAAATGAAATTAATTGGTTGTCTGAAAATTGAACACTTGCACTGTAATAATCAGATAACTAAACAGCCAACAGCAAAATAGCCCACTGCCTGATTCTGGACACACAACCCTTACTCTGTTGGGGATTAATCTGCATACAGCCCATAACACAGCATTCAGTTCATTCTGCACACAGCAAACTTTAAACAAAACAGCCCAATCTGACAAGACGGAGCTCAAAGACGGAACCGGTTGGAGTTGAAGCATGCTCAAATATAGAGAATGGCACAGCATTCTGGGTATAAACGATTTTGAAATTAAATGAGGGTTTTTCAAACCGGGGTATCGAGCCTACAACTGAACACAGCAGGGAGGACTCGAACAAAAAGGTACATGACCTAAACACAACGAGACACGCTCGGGAGAAACCTAAGACAAAGGTTGAGGTAAACAAAACAAAAGACACGACATACAGACGCGTTAACGAAGGCGGGGGACCTCAGATCAAGAGGGGCCGGTTTCTCTGGGTATCGTTTCCCACCCTTTTCTCATTTGTGACTCTCACATCACTCTGGCACTCAAGCTCGGTTTTTTCTCTCAAAACCCTTTAGCTCGCTTTTCTCTCGACTTACACCTCTCTATTCTTTATTCTTTCATTTTTCGTCCCTCCCCAAGGTGATTAATGAATGAGTAGGAAGTTGCGGGTTCATGCCCAATGCCGTTAGCTCACGGCTATTTCTTCTGGTGGGTAGAGTGCCCTCCTGGCAAGTGTGTTGACGATGGGGGAAAGACAGAACACCTAACTCAACTGTGCCCCTATTTCATCACTTTAACCATTCTTGTCTTTGATTTCTACTAAAACAGTTTTGATCAAAATGAGAGTCGGATTAACACACTTGTTCGATTTTTGATTTGAAAACCATGCAAGTCAGGCTGTGAGCACTGAAAATTTTCCTTTTTGGGTCCAAAACAATGGTCCAGTTTTAGAAAATGGAATAGTTTTCGAGAAAATAGTCAACCTTAGTAAAAATTTTCAAAAACTATTTTTCAAACAGTCAATGCTCAACGAGCATGGAACTTACTTTTTGAGATGCGCAACCTCGGATCGGAGGCAATGGAAAATTGCCCCTGGCTTGAAGGGGGGGATGGCAACGGAAAGTTGCCCCTGGTTTGAGTGGCGTCTTGCGACGGCTCATGGCAACGGAAAGTTGCCCCTTGTTTGGATGATGCCGCAGCAGTCCGCAAACAGTCTTCATTGGCGGTGGTCGAGCTCTTGGACACAACGATGACAAAGACGGTCACAACAAATATATGGACACAGTCACCTTGGAAGGTGTTGGTGACTGGACTTTGGGATGGAATCGAAACCATTGCATGGACTGAGACGCTATGAAAGTGTTGGGGGCTGGACTTCAGAATGAAGTTGCCTACGTATCCCAAACATGGGAATCAAGCCTCACGTAGTTCCGGTTAAGGTACACTCGGGTATTTTAACCTTCACTTTTCAGGCTCTAACTTTTGCCAAGGCGCCCGATGCAAGTTTTCGACCTTGCGAGCTTCTTTTCATTTCTTTCTGTTTTTTTACTTCTCTTCATTTTTTCCTTTTCCGCATTTTTCTTTTATTCTTTTGCATTTTTGCTTTTTTTTTTTTGCTTTTTTTGTATTTTTCTCTTGCTCTAACTTTTGCCTGGATCGCCCTTCCGGGTTTTCGGCCCAGCGAGCCTCTCAAAGGGTAAAAGTGTGACAAGTCTATGCCAAATGGTTTTTGAAGTTGAAGCCTCCCTGTGTCTAGGAGAACGGCTATTGCACTGATTTGTTGAAGAATCCATCATGGCTGCTCCACGAGCTTCCTTTGGTGAGATCTACTCTTTTTGACTCGCCTTCGGTGCCTCTTGCTCGAGGGCTGCTTCAAAACTGGTCATGCGGGCCTCCTCTGACGGTTGACTGTTGAATGTTCCGAATGAGTCCGAGGTTCAAGACAACAGGTCGGATCTTGAGGCTGGGAGCGATCCTAGGCTGCACAATCTCAAGAGTGGTCTCACACAGGTCTTCACAGGGCCGCGTAAAACATTTGTTTTTGAAAGTTTTTTAAGAAAGAGACAAATCGCTCGCGCCGAAGATAGTGTGGAACCAATCTAGATCAAGCCAGGATCCTTCTCAGTACTAACGCCGGCAAGCATGATTTCGTTCATAAAAAGGCTTAGCACGCCTCTCTTTTTCTCAAAATGATCAAAGTTTTGCGAAACCCGAGGAATTCCTTCCTCTTCGTTTTTATCACCACGGTGTTCAAAAGGTTTTTTTTTTTTTTGAAAAACTTAGGTTAATGCAATGAGTTTGGCGCGCAGGAGAGCAGGCGAGATGTACTGTCAGCCTGATCAAATTCTCTGGCACTTAAACTGAAAGCAAGCATGAAAGTAAGGTAACAACAGTTGTTTCATTCAGATTTGTTGGTGTGACTGGCCCCTCGGCAGAAACAGACTCAAAAACAAAAACAGGTAATTACAAGACAAAACGGTGTTCGAGGCAACAACCCCAGAATCACCTGGTATTCTATACAAAGGGGACTGACTCGTTACAACAAGACAAACCTTTAAGCAAAAAGACTGACTCAAGACAAAGAGACAGACTCAAAACAAAAGACTGACTCGATACCCAAGCCAGAATTTACAAAGCTAGCGTTCACAGCCACTCAAAAATGCGTGCCAGACGCCACATTCAAAATACATCCAGATGCCCCCCGCAGGTGGTTCACCTTCTGATTACATACTTGCAGTATCTGTGTCCTCAAAATCCAGTAGCTGGGTGGTAACGGACTTAGCTGAGGTAGGCGGGAGGATAACCTCGTTGTCAATCAAATCTTGGACCTCATGACGGAGGCGGAAGCAATTGTCGGTTGCATGGCCCGTCTGCTGGTGGTACGCGCAGTACTGAGCAGCATCATGCGTAGCGGGAGATTCTTTGGGAGAGGCCGAGGCTCCAAGGGTTTAAGGTGCCCCCTCTCGGCAAGGATCTGAAGTGCCTTGGACAAAGGCATGTAGAGAGCATGAAAGGCCCTGCGCCCCCAGGGCAGGTACTTTGGGGTTTGAGCGCTTTTACTAGCTGCACAGGCGAAAGGGTCGGCGGGCGCCACTTTAGCTTTCTGATCTTTCCCGAGTGCAGGGGCGAGAACAGGAGGAACTGTTCTGGCATGACGGGGCCTATCCTGATTTTCTGATTGGCTTGAACTGCCCTCAGGTGGAGTGGGGAAAGCATCCTCCACAGCTTTTGCCACAACTTCGAATATCTGTTGCTTGTTCATCCCCCCGGCTTTCAAAGCCTCGACTGCCCACAGCAGCTGTTCAATGGGATCGGCATCTGCCTTTATTTTGTCTTTTCCTCTGGCCTCAGCCTGATCGAGGGTTTGGGTTCATGTTGATATGTCATTGCCATAGTTGGAGGCCATCTCCGGTTGGCTAAGTTCAATCACAATTCGCCCCAACAGCGGGGGCTCCTGGGGTACAAAACTCCCGGCATACGGTGCGGCTGGAGGTGAAGTTGACATTCCGTAGGCGAGATCCGCCACGGACCTTTGGAGATCACCTATCATTCCCATCAGTTCAAATGTAGTAGGCTCGCGAGCCTGGTATAACTGGGGAGCCCAAACCGGGTGCACAACAGGCGACTTGGGTGGATGTGACACATCAATGCTGGCCTCACCTTGCAGGGTGATCCCTCGCTCTAATGCAGCCGTCATAACTACGATCTCTTCTGAATTCTGCATCATCATAAGCCTTGCCTCGGCGAGGGGGAGCACTAGCTATTCTGTACCAGCTGTCCGAACTGAAAGAGACAACAAACAACATTTCAGCCCAAACAGATCAAACACTGGTGTAGCCGAACAACTGCACTCTACTGCTGATCACTGTTCCCAGAAATCACTATCCCCAAAACTGAACCGGATACCCGCAGATAACTGATTCTTATAACTGACACTGATACTGGTGCCCTCAGGTTTGATACTCAAATTTGCAAACTGATATATACTTTCCCTGTTGAAATACATTCTAAAAGCACATAGCAAGTAAAGAGAACCAAAACACCCCTATGTTGGGGTAGGGTTTCCCTGTCCTATTTTGTCAGGAACTAGGGTTTCACTACGCACACAGCAGTTTTCAAACAACCTAACATTGGGTAAGCAACCTGTCCTAACTTGGAATGGTCACTATGGATCCGAATATGCACTAGGTCGAATGGTCAAAAAGGGTGCCCCGGTAAAATCGGGGTTTACGTTCCCATACTGTCAGAGCCCATAACCGGTCAGCCTTGTGGTCAGGCCTTAACAAGACAAGCCTCCGGCAAACCGTTTAGGAATGGAAGATGGCAAACACTGTGTTCCTAGGCGCACCAATGCACATGCAATGCAAAGAGACACGTAAATGAAATCAAAATAGGATATCACGAGTTCGAGTCAAGCTCTCTAAATCCCCAGCAGAGTCGCCAGAAACTGTAGGCACGCCCGCGAGGGACCCCTGCTACAGTTCGGACTCGATTTTGTCACAGTTCTAAATCTGAACCAAAGAGTCCAAATCTGGAAAATCGTTTTGAGAAAACAGATTTTTGAAAAGAAGTGCCAAACATGGACTGCTTTGCCAGATACAGAGTCGCCACCTAAATATTTTTATGGGAGAATTTAGGAAACCCTGACTCGGTGCCGAAGGCCACATGTCCGTCATCACCGGAGTTGTCTCGGCTCGGGAGCTTGGGTACGATCGGGGAAGGTCAGCTATGAGCATCCCCTTTCACCCGGTCCGAAGACCGGCCTCTACTAACCATGATATCCGATTTTGAAAACGTTATGTGTTCTTATTCCGGTTATTAGCCTAGAATTACTATGTTATGCGCACAACAAACAAGTATAGACTAAATTGCCTAATTTGGAAAAAGCATTGCATATCCGTTTGTTTTGAAAAGCGTTTTGGAATTTGCTACTCGCAAGTAGGCTAAAACACGGATTTCAATGAGTTTTCCAACTCAAACAATCCAACCTTCACCCACAGGCATTCAAATAGTAATATCACATAAGCATTTAGCCGCATGGCAAACATACTGTCATGGCAACATTCACACGCATGCGAGATGCTAAAGCTAAAATACTTACGTAGTACTCCGAGCTAAAAACAGGAACATGTTAGTAATCAATGCATGATCCAAGTCCATGTTAAGTGCCTAATGCATCGCATACAAAATGTCACTAGAGTAGGCTCGGCTATTCTATGAATGTCATGTGAAAATGCACAACCAACATGTATTCAATTTGGAATTTGAAATACAGATGTAGTTAGAATGATGCGCCGAGCTCGGTGCATGCAAAGCAAATGTATGAATGCACGCATGCATTACATGAGGTATGCTAATTTAAACGTGCCCTAATACTAACCATCAAAACAGGTAAATAAAAGGGAAGAAAGAAGTGGGGATTGGAAGACATACACACTACTCACCCACACTTATTACAGATTTGCCCTCACTCGGAGGGACCAAATAAATACAAATTAATTAACTACGCAAGCTAATTAAATATTACAAATTTCCTAATCAGCTAACAAACTAATTAAGCTAGGAAAAATAGTAAACCACCTCGGGAGGAGGGCCAGATGCAGCGCGTGTTCAGGTCTTGCTCGGAAGTGCACCGCCATGCATAGTCTGCCTCTGTTTTCCCTGCTCTGCCCCTCTGAAGACTGCCAAAGTCTCAAAGATGCTCCTCTGTATACTGGGGTTCACCACCGGCTGAATCAAATTACTACCGGCAGTGGTATGCGGTCACCGGCACAAAACGAAGCTATCGGCAGAAGAATGATTGCCGGTCGGCAATGTACACTGCCGGTCGGCAAAGAATACCTGCAGAACCTGCAACTCACAGCAGCAGAGGACAGAACTTGCATGGCAATACAATTCAAGCAATGTATGCACTAATCATGCCCCCTATCATGTTTGTGACTCAAAGGGGCATGTGTCTCGATTCTCGGACCGCCAATCACACATTTCCATGCATGACGGCCCAAAGAATCAAATGTGCAACTTTCATGTCAAATGAAATGCAAACCAAACAAACAAACCAAGGCCCAATTCCTATCACCAAGTCAAGGAATAAGGCATGCATGCAAGATGCAATGCAACCTAGGCATACAAGCTAAGGATGCAACATGGCATGGCAAGACACTTATGGAAGCATACAAGCATACATGAGGCAATGCAAATTGATGGAAAGGCGGACTTATACATGATTTAGGCAACTCTAAATAGGCCTAAAACAATGGCCAAAGTGACCAAAATAAGGGACCAAACACATACACACATGCACATGTTAAAGGGGCCAACACTTTGGCACAAATTGGACAACTCTCAAGCACATTTGAGAATGGATATTATGGACAATTAGCATGCAACATAAGCATCAAAAATTATGTTAAAACATGGTGCCAAACCAAGCGACAAGCCAAGCTAAACATGCAACAAATAGGCCAAGTGCTTGAAGCAAGTCAAAGGGGCTTGAACCATGACCAAGCCAACCAAGCCTCACAAGGCTAAGAGGACTTAAAATAGGTTCAAGGCAGACCTAGACCATGCAAAGGGGACCCCCTAGATGGCATCTAAGTGGCTCAAATTCAAAGGCATGTATAATGGCCAAAACATGGAACATGCTACACAAGCCTTCAAAGCATCAAAGAGGTAACTAAAGCAAGCATACAAGCATACTATAAGGTCTGAAATAGCATGGTGGATAATTCCAAACCACTAAATCAATGCAAAAATGTCATGCTACACACTCATACACTTAAGGCCAACAAGCCGGAATGCAAATGAGCTATATTAAGCATGCCGAATCCGACCCAAACAACCTAGGACAGACCTTAAACATGGCAAAATATGCACAAAAGCTTCACAAGGCTAAGCCTAAAACATGCTAGAACTAAGGCTAACAACCTAAGGCATATTAAGGCAATAACATGGCATTACATGGTAGGTATGCTAAGCATGCATGGTGTACCAAAACCAACACACAACAAGGTTATATCATGGCATAATAAGCATGGAAAACAACCAAGACATGATCAATACACATTCTAACATGATGCTCTCTCAAGAGGCCCAAAAGGGTCCATTTCAAGGACAACAAGGAGAGGGGGTGGCCCTCCCCTTTTGGAGACTTCAAGGTACCATCTCCGCCACTGAAATCCCTCAAGATTTCAGTGGTGATGAGGCCCAAACACCAAAGTCTCGAAACTCACTCAAAATAGCACAAAATGGGGCCTTTCAAGGCCTAAGAGGGGTCAAACACCTCCAAACCACAAAACACTCTTAATGGACAATCAAGAGGGCCTAAAAACAGAACTATTTTGTATTATACACCAAGCTCAAAAACGATTTTAAGACAGGTCAAAATACAATGCAAAAATGGGGAACAAAGGTGTTAGTTTCTTACCCTTGAAGATCCCTTCAACAATGGTGCTCCAACAGCTCCTTCTAGGTTGAAAGCAGCTCCAAAACTTCAAAACCAACCTCTTAGAACCTCAGTAGCTAAGTGAAGGTGAAACACTATGTGTTTGTGTGCAATAGTAAGACACAAATGCACTTTAACACACACAAGAGGGAGATATAGAGATAGAAAGTGTATGGTTTCTAACCCTAGAACTCAAAACCCTAAAAATGGCTGTCTAAAAATATCTAAGGCCTCTCAAGTGTCTAACCCTAAAGCCAAGAGACAAGACTCTCTCTTATAGAGCCTTTTGTCTTGTAAAGCTTACAAGACAAGCTTCCAAGAGAGAGATCCCTCCATACACTGGAGGGGAGCCAAAAGCAAGACAGCTGTGATAAAATATCTGCAAAAGCAGATGCACAGTAGTCGGCTGGCCAAAAATGCCATTTTGGCAAAAATGAGTGCCGACCGGCAACAAAAGGTGCCGACCGGCAAAATACATTGCCGATGGCAGCAAAAACCAGCCGGTGGCCTCTATCCACTGCCGGTGGTGTGTGGGGATGCCTCACAAAGCATTCCCTGCCCCTCCAAGGCAAAACACAAGTGTTTGGTGCAAAACCAGCCACTAAACAGTCGGGTTCGGAGATCCTGAGGCAAGGCGCGCGAGCCTAGACCTCCGGGAACTCCAAATGAACACGAACATGGATAATCACCAAGTGTTCCAATGGTGACGTCCAAGTCTTGAGGACGGTCAAAAATGGGGTGTCTACACTAGGGAACACCTCAAACACCTTGGAAGGGACCAATATAAGTTGTGTAAACTTACAGAATTGGCACGGGACTCCCGGTTGGAAAATTAAATAGAAAAATAAACTTTTTCAACACTTAAGCTTGAAAATAAGCCATCAAGAGGCCAAAATCGTGTAACAGTCACGAAAAGGCCTAGGGAACACTTCGAACACCTCAGGAGGGACTAATGTAAGTTGTGGAAACTTACAGAACTAGCATAGGACTGCCGGTTTGAAAACTAAGTAAAAAAAACACATTTCCAACACTTAGGCCTTGTTTGGGAACTGCCTCTTTTACTCTAAAAGCTAAAAAGTTACTAAAAAAACCAAAAAGGCAACAACCTACACCAAAAAGTCAAAGATTCCCTTTTCTCTTTACTTTTTGCACATCTTTTCGTAAAAAGTCAAAAAGTCATTCCAAACATACTAGTTTCTTTTAACTCATATTTTAGCCAAATAGCCAAAAAGTTACTAAATTAGCCTGTTCCCAAACGAGACCTTAAGCTTGAAAATGGTCTATCGGGGGCTAAAATCGTGAAACAACCACGAGAAAGCCTGGGGAGCACCTCAAAAACCTTGGAAGGGACCATTGTAACTTTTGTAAACTTACAAAACTAGCATAGGGCTCCTGGTTTGAAAATTAAGTCGAAAAATGTATTTTTCCAACATTTAAGCTTGAAAATAGGCTATTGGTGGCCAAAATCGTGAAACATCTACGAGAAGGCCCAGGGAACATCTCAAACACCTCGGGAGCGACCAATGTAAGTTGTGAAAACTTACGGAACTAGCATGGTGTAGACACCCCATTTGTGACCGACTTTAAGACTCAGACGTCATCGGTTGAGCGTTTGGTGATAGTGCATGTTGTGCTCGTTTCGAGGTTTCGGAGTTTTCGGCTGAGTGTCTTGCCTCCGGGCCTCTGAACTCTTTGTGCTTTGGCTCAGTTTGTGGACCAAGCCTTGTTTCTCTTCCCTGGAGGGAGGGAGAGGTCTTGTAGACCACCTCTTTGTGGTCGTAGACCACTTTTCCTGCTTAGAGACTAGTTTCTGATTTTCGGAGCCTTCGGTTGCGCGTCTTGCCTTGGGACCACTTAACGTTCTCCATTTGGCTTGGTTTTCGAACCACACCTTGTTGCCTCTGCCTAGAGGGACACTGTGGTCTGGGAGACCACTTTTGTGGTCGTAGACCACTTTTGATGCCCGTAGACTGGTTTTTGAGGCTCCCGGCTGCGCGCCTTGCCTCCCGAACTTTCGTCTTGCATCCTTTTTGGTTTGTTTTTGGTACAAACCTTATTTTCCTTGTTTGGAAGGTGGTACAAGGGTGGGAGACCAGTTCTTCCCCTTGAAGACCACTTTCCCCCCTGCCAACTAGTTTTCTCGTCGGCCAACTGGTTTTCTTAGTCTTTGGACCACCTTTTCTGATCGGCCACCACACCACTGCCTTGCTTTCATGCTACTGACCATCTCCCACCATGGCCGACCACTTTTTGCCCTGGCTGACCACTTTCACTGGTCGGCCGACCAGTAAAAGTAGCTGGCCGACCACTTCAGGTGGTCGGCAGCTTTTTATCACCTTTTTGGAGATATTTTAGAGCCAACTGTGTCAGCTGGAAAGCATAGAAGCCATCCTCCATACACGTGTATGGAGGGATGGCTTTAGGCCCAAAGTTTGTCCAACAAGATTGTTGCTTGTTCTCTATAAGAGAGAACCTCCCTTTCCCTCCTCTAGGTTCAAATTTTCTTGCTTGAGTTATACATATACACCTTTGTATCTATATTGCTCTTGTTCTTCATTTTTGTGTTCAAAATGCCTTTTTATCACACTTTAACACACAAACACACTCTCAAACACCATCCTTTTCTTGTTGAGGCTTCTTGAGGTTTGTTTTGGAGTTTTTGGACTGGTTTTGGTTAGAAAAAGCTGCTGGAGTTGTAGCTTCAAAGGTGTTCTTCAAGGGTGAGTTGTTAACCCTTAAAACCCTTATCTTTGCTTAAGCTTTTGAACCTATTTGTATGCTGTTTTTGCCTTGACTTTAAACTACAAAAAGTTCTATTTTTTAGTCTTTAACATGTTTGTTTAAGGTCTCTTTTGTGTTCGGGGTAGTCTACCCCTTCTTAGCCCTTGTTTGGTCTTGTTCTTGTGCCATCTTTTTAAGCTATTGGGACCACCTTGTTTTGGCCTTCTCACCAATGAAACTCAGAGGAATTTCAATGGTGGAAATGATGTTTTGAGGTCCCAAATAGGAGAGGGTCATTCCCTCTCTTTGTGTCTTATATGCTTGCTTTGAATGCCTCATGTTTGAGCATGTTTATTAAGCTTATGTTGGCTTGTTCTTAGCATGTATTTGGGGTTATTTTGAGATGGCATACCACTATTTTTGGTTGTCTTGAGCACCTCATGTATGCTTAATACACTTGTATTGTAATCCTCACAAACTAGCTTTGTATGTCTCATGTTTGAGCATGTCTTTCTAGCATGTTTTGAGTCCATTTCAGTAGATTTTTGGTGTTGTTTTAACATGCCTTATATCTGTTTTGGCTTGGTTTGATAGCCCCATGCATGCTCCATGCACTTGTAGTGCAATTCCATGAACTAGTCTAATGTGTATCATGCTTTAGACCATCATTCTAACATGATTTTGGCTAAACTCTAAGAAACTTTTGTCCATATTTTACTATGCTTAAGCTCTGATTTGTGTGGTTTTGGTCATGCATGCCATGCTTTGTATAACTATAGTGCATTCTACCTTGTTAGCTTTGTGTATTGAGTCCACTAGCATGCATTTCTTGGCCTATTTGAATGATTTGGCATTATTTTTTATGAGATTTCAGTGCATGTTTCATAGTCATACACTCACATCTTTCACTTATTCCATGTTTTGAAGGGTTGGCCCTTTATGCCTTAAAAATGAGCCATTGCATATGCCTTCATGCCTAAGCTTGCGAGCTATCATTTCAATAGGTTTTTAGGGTTATTTTGCCATAATATAACTCTGAATTTTGTTGGCGAAGCCATCTCATGCTTGGTCTTGGTAGGTGTAGTGTAATCCTCCTATATTGCCCTTTCATGATCCATGTTTTGGCCCTTCATGTTAGCTTATTTTGGCTTCCTTTCATACATGTTTTAGCATCATTTTGACATGCTCTAGGACTTTTTTGGGTTGTATTTGCCATATGCTTCATGTATTGCATAGCTGTAGTGCAATTGGCCTTGCTAGCTTTGTGTTTTGATGCCTCTTGCATGCTATCTTTGAGCTATTTGAATGATTTGGCATCATTTAATACTTGATTTCAGAGCATGTAACATTGTCATACTCTCATGCACATCACTCTCTAATTGAGGTTTAAGAATTGTGCATTGTTGTCTCATTTGTGGCCTAGCATGTATGCCATCTTGCCTATAGGTCCTTGAGCTCCCATCTCAACATGTTTTGGTCTTTGTTTAGACCTATTTGAGCTCTGTCCATGGTTGGTTCATGTATTTGTGCCATGTATTGCATGCCCCCATTGTAGTCCTCTTTACTAGCTTTGTGCCTTAAGGACTCTTGCATGCCTTATTTGTGTTGTTCGAATGATTTGGCATCATTTATTACTTAATTTTAGTGCATATAGTGTTGTTACACTTCCATGTTTATCAATTCTTGAGCGCTCTTGAGAGTTGTGCTCTTAGGCCTAGTTGACGGGCCATTGCATGTGCATGCTTGTATTTGCTTTTGTGCCTTCGTTTCATCATTATGGCCACTGATTTGGGCATGACCGAGGTCTATCCATATTCGGTTTAAGACCATTGAGCATGTTTGTTTACATGTTATTTGCATTGTGCATGCTTATGTTACATTGCATTGCGTATGCCATGTTGTTCTTTGTATTGTATATGTCATGTTACATTGTATTGAGTATGTCATGTTGTTGCATTGCATTGTGTATGCATGCCTTACATTGTGTTTTGCATGCTTGAGTTGTATTACATGTTTGCATGCTTGAGTTGCATTGCATATTTGCATGTTTGTTGCTTGCATTGTGTTTGGATTAGGTGTTAGTCTAAACACGAGAAACGAGAGACGTTTCATACTTGAAGTGATGAAACGTGCCTCAATTCTCGGTCGCAATTTGGCTTCTCGGCCAACATGCATCGAGATGCGTGATTGGTGGCCCGAGGGTCAAGTACCGCACTCCCTTGAGCTTATGAAATGATAGGGAGGGTGGTTGCGCACACATATCTTGCAAATACATTGCCATGCCCTTTCTTGCTCTCTGTTGTAGCAAGCTGGAAGAGTGCAGCAAAAACTGGTCGACCATGTTCCTACAGGTTCCCATGGTGGAGTTGAAGCTTTGTGGGGCTTTGTGCAAGGTTCTGAGAACAGTTGCAAACAGAGGCAAATCGGGGCATCGCGACGGATTTCCAAACGAGGCAATCGGGCATGCATGCACTCCTCATCCCGAGGACCTCTTTTACCGCTTTCCTTAGCTAATTTATGCTTTGGTTATGTATTTAAGTAGTTAATGCGTTTAGCTGCTTATTTGTGTTATACTTAATTAGTTAGCTTGTTAGTTAATTAGCTTTATTCTGTAATAATTAGTTTAATTAGCTTAGATTAGCTAGTTAACTTCTTATTCGGACCCTCCGTCGAGCGGGCCAACTGTTGTAATAAGCGTGCGTGCGTGTGATGCATGTCTTCCAACCCCCATTTCTTTCTCCCTTTTACTTAACCGCTTACGATGGTTAGTTTTAGGGCATATTTTGATTAGCATCCTTATGTTTTGCATGCGTGCATCATTCATCTGTTTTGCATGCACCAGGCTCGGCGCATCATACAAACTGCATTGTATTTCAATTCCAAGTTGAAAAGTTGCATTCTTATGCCATCTTCGAATAGCCGAGCCTATTTTTAGTTGCATTTTTGCATGTGTTGCATTAGTCATTTTAACATGAACTAGGATCATGCATGATTTCTAACTAGTTCTTTGTTTTGGCTCGGAGTACACTGTGAGTGTTTATGATTTAGCATACTGCATGTGTGTTAGTGTTGCCATGTAAGCATGCTTGCCATGAGGCTAACTGTTTATTTGATTAACTGTCTGAATGCCTGTGGGTGAAGGTTGGATTGCTTGAATTGGAACAATTCATCAAAATCCTCGTCTTAGCCTACTTGCGAGTAGAAAACTTCAAACAATTTTCACAAACGAACATGCAATGTTTTGTTCCAACTCAGGCGATCTAGTCTATACTTGTATGTTGTGCGCATCACATAGTAATTCTAGGTTAATAACCGGAATAAGAACACATGTGTTTTCAAAAACAAAATATCATGCTTAGTACAGGTCGATCTTTGATCGGGCGAGCGGGGGTGCTCATTGCATGACCTTCCCCCCTCGTACCCAAGTTCCCGAGCCGAGGCAACTTTGGTGATGACGGATACGTGGCCTTAGGCACGAGTCAAGGTTTCCTAAATTTCCCAAAAACAAAACATTTAGGTGGCGACTCTGTATTTGGCAAAGCAGTCAATGTTTGACACTTCTTTATAAAAATCAGTTTTCCAAAACGATTTGCCGGATTTGGAGTCTTTGGTGATTTATCGGTCTCACATTACACTTTGTGAGATTAGATTCAGAACCGTGACACGAGTCCGAACTTGTAGTGGCCTAAAGAACAAAACGAATTCGCGCCCTCGCGCGCGGAGCCGGGGAGTTCTCCGGGCAGTCTACATACGGGATTCCCGGTTTGAAAACTAAGTCAAAAAATGCACTTTTCCAACACTTCAGCTTAAAAATAGACCATCGAGGGTCAAAATCGTGTAACAGCTATGAGAAGGCCTTGGGAACACCTTAAACATCTCGGAAAGGACCATTTTAACTTGTGTACACTTACAAAACTAGCACGGGACTCCCGGTTTGAAAACTACGTCGAAAAATGCATTTTTTCAACACTTGAGTTTGAAAATAGGCCATCGGGGGCCAAAATCGTGTAACAACCACAAGAAGGCCTAGGGAACTCCTAAAAAATCTCAAGAGGGACCAATTTAAGTTTTGAAAACTTACAGAACTAGCACGGGACTCCCGGTTTGAAAACTAAGTCAAAAAATGCACTTTTCTAACTCTTAAGCTTAAAAATAGACAATCGGGGGTCAAAATCATGTAACAGCTACGAGAAGGCTCTGGGAACACCTCAAACATCTCAGAAGGGACCATTTTAACTTATGTACACTTACGAAACTAGCATGGGACTCCCGGCTTGAAAACTAAGTCGAAAAATGTATTTTTTCAACACTTGAGTTTGAAAATAGGCCATCGAGGGTCAAAATCGTGTAACAACCACGAGAAGGCCCGGAGAACACCTCAAACACCTTAGAAGGAAGTATTGTAACTTGTGTAAACTTACAGAACTAGCATGGGACTTCCGGTTTGAAAACTAAATCGAAAAATGCATTTTTCTAACATTTAAGCTTGAAAATAAACCATCGGGGGCCAAAATCGTGTAACAGCCACGAGAAAGCCTGGGGAATGCGTCAAACATTTTGGGAGGGACCAATGTAAGTTGTGAAAACTTAAAGAATTAACACGAGACTCCCGGTTTGAAAACTAAGTCAAAAAATACATTTTTCCAACACTTAAGCTTGAAAAATAGGCTATTGGGGGCCAAAATCGTTAAACAACCATGAGAAGGCCCAGAGAACACCTCAAATATCTCGAAAGGGACCATTGTAACTTGTTTAAACTTATGGAACTAGCACGGGACTCCTAGTTTGAAAACTAAATCGAAAAATGCCTTTTTCTAACACTTAAGCTTGTAAATAGGCCATCGGGGTCCAAAATCGTGTAACAGGCACGGGAAGGCCCGGAGAAGACCTCAAACACCTTGGGAGGGACCAATATAAGTTGTGAAAACTTATAGAACTAGCACGGGACTCGCGATTTGAAAATTAAGTCGAAAAATGCATGTTAAATTGTATATTTAATTGATAAGATAATAATTGTCTAACTCGTATTCTTTTTTATTTTATTTTTTTGTGTTTTGTTTTGTTGTAGATTCGAGATTAGAGATAGACATGTTTGGTAATATGGAGAGCAGAAGCTAGCTCATTTTGTGTTTTTGTTCATATTACCTTACAAGTATTTTTGTTGCGTTGTAAATTTTATATTTTTGTGGGTATTACAGGACATGTTTGGTAATCCGCACTTGATATTATATTTTTGTGGATATTAGTTGACGTGTTTGGTAATCCGATGCAGTTGATATTCTATTTTGGTGGATATTGTGCTGAAATTCGACTGTGGTGTTTATGAAAATAAACAGATTTTTGTATTGATTTGTAATAGATATTTTATTGAATAGGTTATTGAAATGCGCAAGGAATTTTTAGTGAAAAAAAAATTAAAATTGAAAATATTACCCCAATTTAAAAAAAAAAATAATTATTATTAGTGACGAAAAAAAAAAATGTTGCTATTAGTTTTTAAACAACATAACGAATAATTTTGTCACTAACGATATAGTACCAAACAAATAATTTCGTCACATTTGCTGAATATTTCGTCGCTAATTTGAAATATTTGGCGACAAAATGTTTTTTTGTCATTGAAGAATTTTCTTTTGTGCTCATTTTAGTGACAAATTTTTTTGTCACCTTGGTGAGGATAAATTTCGTCACTAAAACCTATTTGGTGATGAAATATTTCGTTGCCAAAACAATTAAAATAAAATATTATCTAATTTTAGTGATGAAATTGATGTTATAGAGGACAAAATATACAACATTTAGAGATGAAAAATTTCGTCGCCAAAAATGAAAAATAGGCGACGAAACTATTTTTCGTCCCCTGGTACTTTCAGCAACAACGTATAGGCGACAAACATGGTGACAAAATTATTTTGTCACAGATCACTTTGGTGATGAAAATTTGATGTTTGGAGACAAAATGAGTTTGTCACCAAAAACCTTTTTTGTTGTAGTGAGAGACTCTTACTGCTCAACTGTTGCTATGATGCCACCCCAGATTTTAGAGAAGGTGCTGCTAGAGCTGAGATTAGGTAGCCATACCCCACCTTGAAAATTGTATTTGCTGCAAATTACCGTCTTCCATAATGAATCATGATCAGAAGCAAACCTCCACCACCACTTGAGGAGTAATCACACATTCACATCCCTAATTCTTCTAATGCCCAGCCCACCTTGTTTCATGCTTTTTGTTACCTCTATCCATTTCACAAGATGGATGTTCCTCCTTAGATCTAAGCCACCTCGTAAGAATGCATCTTGAATTTTATTTAACTCCTTAGCTATTTCTTCATTCATCTTGAACAGAGACAAGTAAAACATAGGTAGACTTGACAACACTGCTTTCACTAAGATCGATCTCCCTGCAAAAAAGAGAAACCTCATTTTCCAACCAGCAAGCCTCAATTTGAACTTGTCAATAACTGGTTTCCAAAACCTCTTTCTTCTTGGATTAGCATCTAAAGGCAATCCTAGGTACTTAAATGGTAAACTTTGAGTCTTACAATTTAACAAGGAAGCAAACTCATCAAGAACAGAGTCAGGGATACCTATCCCACAAACCACACTTTTATGGTAGTTGATTTTAAGTCCTAAAGCTACTTCAAAACACCTGAGGATCCTTTTCAAGCTCAGAACTTTTGGCAGCTCAGCTTTACAGAACAGAAGAGAATCATCTGCAAATTAAAGATGAGAGAGTTGTACTTGATTGTTTCCAATAATTACCTCTTTTAGCAAACTCAACTCCCTAGCTCTTTGAAGAAGAATATTTAGTGCTTCTACAACCAAGTTAAATAGGAATGAGGATAAGGGATCACCTTACCTAAGACCTTTCTGGGAGAAAAACTCTTTGGTTGGTGAGCCATTATCAAGTATTGAGATCCTTGCAGTAGAGACACATTCCTTAATCCAAGAAATCCATTTGGAACCAAATCCAAAGTTTGCTAACATTGAAAAGAGGAAATTCCGATTGATGGAGTCAAATGCCTTTTCAAAGTCTATTTTGAATAGTAGCCCTGACTACTTGGATTTATACCAACCATCCACAACATCATTAGCAATCAACACTCCATCAAGGATATTCCTACCACCTAGAAAGGCTGACTATGAGTCACCAATAACCATGGGCATGACCTTTTTAAGTTTGGATGCAAGGATTTTAGAGAGTATTTTGTACACAGAACCAACTAGGCTTGTAGGCCTAAACTCACTTAGAGTGATAGCTTTCTCTGGCTTTGGAATCAAAGTAATGAATGTACTATTCAAACCTAAAACTAATCTGCCACTGACATGGAAGTCTTTCATAAAGTTAATCACATCCTCCTTGAGTGCCTTCCAATATTTTTGAAAAAACATCAGATTGAAACCATCTGGTCCAGTCCAGGAGCTTTATTCCCATTGCATTATATTACTGCTGCCCAGATTTCTTCTTCAGAGAACTCTGCTTCAAGTATATGGAAAGAGTCACTAAGCCTTACACTCTTAAAATCCCCAGCAAACATTGGTCTATTGTTTCAATCTTTAGTGAAATGATTTGAAAAGTGTCTCCATACCTCATGTTTAACTTGATTTGGCTCATACAAAACCACATCCCCTGCTGTGATGGAGTTGATAGTGTTCCTAGTTTGCCTGCTACTGGCCATAACGTGAAAGAATCTTGTGTTCCAGTCTCCCTTCAGATTCCAGTCCAACCTCGATTTTTTGGAGCCATTCCCATTCCAACTTCCTACTCAACATCCACATATCATTTCTTTTCTCTCTTTGCAGCTTCAATTCTTCCTCCTCCAAAGGTCTAGATTCAGCTTTCAGATCAAGATCATGAAGTTCATTTTCAATGACTTGTAATTTGGATGCAACATTACCATAAACCTCTCTACTCCATTTTTTTAATGCCAACTCAAGAGTGTGTAGTTTTCTCTACAGAATGAAACCATCTAACCCAGAAAGCTGTGATTCTCTCCATGTTTGCTCCACTAAAGAGGCAAGATTCAAGTGCAACAGCCAAGCATTTAAGAACTTAAAAGGCTTAGGTCCCCAATCCATGTCATCTTTCATGAGCACAATAGGGTAGTAGTCAGATGCAATTCTAGGAAGGCCCCACAGTTTGAGCTTGTATCTTTCCAGCCATTCAGGGCTTAGAAGGAACCTATTAATTCTACTCCATTTATTCCCATCAAAAGCATTGCACCAGGTGTATTTTCTACCTAGCATTTATAGATCCACCACCTCACATCTATCTATGAAATCATTGAATTCTTTCATGCCCTTATCCCTTATTGATATACCTACTATTTCCCCTGTGTTCCTGATCTCATTGAAGTATGCTAGAAAATAATTGTGTTGATTTTACGGTACCAACTTAGTTGGGCTTGTAGGGTTCAATTGTGATACTCTTTGAACCCTTCTTTTTTATTGATGTATAACTCTTATTTGTATGGATTTTTTTTTCATCAATAAAGATTTTCTTTTACTGATTAACAAAAAAAAAAATCAGTCTGCCCCCATGTTAACTTAGTGATCAAGATCATGTTCAAGTTAGGAATCCTAAATATCCCTCAAACTCAGTTAAAGAAATTATGGGAGTAGTATTTTGTTTAGAGTTTCAAATTATTTAACATTGTGGGGGAGTGGATTTGGGATGCCTCTTTATCCAAGAAGATTATGGAACAGTCATTTGATGGTTATTTGAAACAGAAGAACAACTCCGGTCGGGAGTGCTGGAATTAGCACTCTGACGATCTAGTTAGTTTTCACCTCCCAAAGATATTTGTTGCACTTTTTCTTAAGTAAACTATTTCGAACGTACCTCTTTCTTGAGCCCTCTCCCTCTTTTTATAGAGTTTTTGCTTCGAGTTTTTATCCCTCTACTATGCATCCGATCAAGACCCATTCCCTCGCTACACTTAAGGAGAGGAATCAGCAACTACACGAGACGCCGGCTTTCCTGGACTACTCGGCTCGACTACCATGTTATGATCGATGAAAATCGGAACCCCCCCAACACCCAAACCTAGAAAAAGCTGTCATAACACGTGGCAATGTCAGAGCCAAGTCATTGGAAGATCTATATGACATGTCAATGAATGAACAATGCCCTTAGTTTCTGATTTATTAAACTGAACAATATTAAACATTCACAATTTAAAATTTATAGTGTCAATTAAAATGATAGCAAAAAATTTAAATTTTATATAGTTGAATTTTTAACAAATTAAAATTTATCATAAAATTTGTCATGTTATTATAGGTAAATTAGGTAAAACTTTTTAGAGGTTTTAATTTTTTTCATAATTAAAATAATAGGATTCACTATATTAAATGAGTCTATTTCATTTAATATAATGCAAGGCTTGCTACTGCGGGTGAAAGCACAAAAGGTAAAGTTTGCTGAACAACTTTAGAAAATGAAGTGGAACAGTTCACAGATTAAGGACAACTAATTCCCATTTCTGGTAAACAAGCAGCTTTAAATTATGCTATGATTAATGGGATATTGTATCACTCATGCTTTAGCTTAGTTGGAATGATGTATTTGATTAAGTAGTAATTGTTTAAAAAGATGATTAGCTTCAAAGAACATGAAATGCAGTATCGAGTAAAACTTGGTAATGAAACAAAAATAATTATTTGAAGGAGTTAGAGGTGGAGTCATGCTCTAGCATGTACTTAGGGAAGAAGGGCTTTCTTTGAGAACACAAATGCAATTAACAAAAAGGTCTTTTGTGGGTCAAATTTAAAAAAGGAAATAGCCTTTTGTGGGTCAAATTTAAAAAAGGAAAGCACAAAAGGTAAAGTTTTTCATGTTTAGGTAAAGGATGCTATGGAAGGTGAAGATGAAAGAATGAAAGATAAAGGTGTTTATGTTGGTGTTGAGGATGATATGGAAACCCAAGAACGCAATGATTATGATGGTCTGGATGATATTTGGAAGGAAATGACTGTTGCATTAGAATGTTCCAAGAAACTTTGTGTTTGACACTAGAAAAGGTCCAGTGTCATATATTCATTCAAATTCACTTTTGAAGAGTTAATGCTTGCATCTTTGTAGGTATTTTGCCAATTCTTTTCCTTATAAGTTAGTTGCATGTTTGTGGTTCTAAGAATTTGTGACACAGCATATTTCAAAATCAGTGCTATAATTTTTACTGTTTAGTTAAATCTTATGTTTTGATTATTTTTTTAATGGAAATAAGTATTTTGTGCATGCTGTTCTTGAAACACATTTACTAGTAAGATAAGATGTTTATCAAACAGGGTACTTAGAAGGAAAACCAGAATAGTTTTTTTGTTTGTTTTTAATATTTGTATTTTTTAAGCTTTAAGGTTTCTTTATGCTGTTTAAATGGGTGCAAGGGTTGGTTTGTACGCTAGTTTGCTGAACACCTTTAGAAAATGAAGTGGAACAGTTCACAGATTAAGGACAACTAATTCCCATTTCTGGTAAACAAGCAGCTTTAAATTATGCTATGATTAATGGGATATTGTATCACTCATGCTTTAGCTTAGTTGGAATGATGTATTTGATTAAGTAGTAATTGTTTAAAAAGATGATTAGCTTCAAAGAACATGAAATGCAGTATCGAGTAAAACTTGGTAATGAAACAAAAATAATTATTTGAAGGAGTTAGAGGTGGAGTCATGCTCTAGCATGTACTTAGGGAAGAAGGGCTTTCTTTGAGAACACAAATGCAATTAACAAAAAGGTCTTTTGTGGGTCAAATTTAAAAAAGGAAATAGCCTTTTTTGTGGACTGAATAAAAAATATGGAAATAAAGCAAAGTAGTATGAGGAGAATAATCTAGAGGAGATGGATATAGCAACTCAAGTTTTCATTAACATAAACAAGTTTTTGTTAACAATTCTAATGGCTAGTCTGGAACCAAAGAAAACAATAGAAGTTGAACCCAAAGAAAAAAACCAAAAACTACCTCGTAGAAAATTGAAAGTTCAAAGGAGATAGAAAGTTCTTTAAAAAATCGATTCTTGTTAAATTTGTAACCGACTCAAATAATTCTCATTATCAATATGAACTAGAACACTTGATCCGACTATTAGAAGGGTACAGGTTAGTAAGGTGTACTTAAAAAGACTTGATTGTATGACAAGTATATATACACCCTTGATGGCCAAGAGTAGAAAATGTAGAAATGAAATAACATCCATTGCCTTTGGTGTTTCAGTGCTTGAGGAACCTGGTCAAGTGAAGTCTGCAGTTTTTGAGCACTTCAAGAAGCAGTATTCTGAGGAGTGGGTGTCAAGACCTAAGTTAGAAGGCATATTCAAATCAGTGAGTAGTAGTCCATACTTTCATGTGTTGGAAACTGATTTCTCAAAGTCAGAAATCCTGACAGCAGTGAAGGATTGTGAAGGAAACAAGGCACCTAGTCTAGATGGTTTCAAAATGTTATACTTCCAAAAATTCTGGAAGGTTATTAAAGGGGAAGTTCTCAATTTTATAAAGGAATTTTATAGTAATGGCAGATTGGTGAAGGGTTTGAATAACTCCTTTATTACTCTTGTCCCTAAAAAGGAAAACCCTGTGGGCTTAATAGACTATAAGCCAATCAGTTTAGTAGGATCAGTATACAAGGTCCTAACTAAGGTCCTTTCAAGAAGATTAAAAGAAGTGCTACCCTGCATCATTAGTGAGACCCAATCAGCCTTTATGGGAGGGACGAACATACTAGATGGGGTTTTGATTGCCAATGAAGTGGTAGATGGGTGGAAGAAATCCAAGAAAAAGGGTGTGATCATTAAACTTGATTTTGAGAACGCGTACGATTCAGTCAGCTGGGGGTTTCTATATTCTCTGCTCCTGAAGTTTGGTTTTGGGTTAAGATGGATAAAATGGATTATGGAGTGTGTTAGTGTAGACGTCCCCGAACGTCCCAGGAGGAAATCCCCCCCGTTTTGTTCATTGGGCTCACTACAGTTCAGGACTCGAAGTCACGGTCCTGTATCTAATCTCGCAGAGTGCAATGCAAGACCGATGAATAATCAAAGAGTCCAAATCCGGAAAATCATTTTTTGAAAACAGATTTTTTGAAAGAAGTACCAAACATGGACTGCTTCGCCAGATACAGAGTCGCCACCTAAATATTTATTTTTGGGGGAATTTAGGAAACCCTGACTCGTTGCTTAAGGCCACGTGTCCGTCATCACCAAAGTTGCCTCGGCTCGAGAACTTGGGTACGATTGGGGAAGGTCACTTCGTGAGCACCCCCGCTCGCCTGATCAAAGTTCGGCCTCTACTAACCATGATATCTAGTTTTGAAAACATTATGCGTTCTTATTCCGGTTATTAGCCTAGATTTACTATGTGATGCGCACAGCATACAAGTATAGACTGGATCGCCTGAATTGAAACAAAAAATCTCATGTTTGTTTTGAAAATGGTTTGCTATTCGCAAGTAGGCTAAAATGTGGATTTGCCACCCTTAGGTGGGCTTAGAAAACAAGATGATTTGCCACTATCTAGTGGGCTTAAAACTCACAATTGATGAATTGTTCCAGTTCAAATAACCCAACCTTCACCCACAAGCATTCAGACAGTTATATCATATAAGCACATAGCCTCATGGTAAGCATGCTATCATGGCAGTCACTCACACACATGCAAGGATGCTAAAGCATAAATACTTACTGAGTACTCCAAGCCAAAACAAAAGCTATGTTAGAAATCCATGCATGATCCTAACTATACAGAAATGCCTAATGCAACACATGCAAAATGCAACTAAGATAGGCTCGGCTATTCTAAAGATGGCATGTGAATTGCTACAACAAACAAGTATTCAACTCAGAATTGAAATACAAATGCAGTTAGTATGATGCGCCGAGCCCGGTGTATGTAAAACAGATGAATGAATGCAAACATGCTATCATACTGTATGCTAATTGAAACATGCCCTAATCTAACCATCATAAGCTGATAAATAAAAGGGAGAAAGATGTGAGGTTCGAAGACATACATCACACGCATGCATACTTATTACAGTTGTGCCCTCGCTCGGAGGGTCCGAATAAATAATACAGTCCGAAATGAATAACGAATTACAGCTAATTATTACACATCCACTAACTAACTAACAAATTAGCTAAGTAAGCTATAAACTGGCATGCAAATGGACTGCCCCGGCTCTGTTTTGGATGACAATGACTGCATGCAAGCTCGATACGTTTTGTCGGTAAATTCCATCGCGATGCCTTGTCCCGCCATTGTTTGCAGCTGATTTCAGAAACTTACACAAAGCTCCAGGAGGCTGAAACTCCACCTGGAGAAGGCTGCCGACCAGCTCTTGGCTTGGGAAACACCTGCCGACCACCCCTCATGGTGAAAACCAAAAAAGGTGATCGGCCTACCAGAAAACCTGGTCGGCCGACCACTTTCTGCCCCTGGACTCTGGTTTTTCTACAACAAAGGCAAGAAAGAGAGAAAGCAATTGTAGACACCCCATTTTTGACCGACCTTGAGACTCAGACATCACCAGTTGAGCGCTTGCATAATGTGCTCGTTCAGAAGTTTCAGAGTCTCGGCTGCGAGCCTTGCCTCCAGACTTCCGGACCCTTTCATGCTTTGCCTCGGTTTGCGAACCAGGCTCAGTTTTCTCTGTTTTCTCTTCGCGAAGGGAGGGAGAGGTCTCGTAGATCATCTCTCAGTGGCTGTAGGCTATGTTTTGTGGTCGTAGGCCATTTTGCCCGTTTGGAGTCCGGTTTCCGATTTTTCGGAGCCGTTGGCCGTGTGCCTCGGTTCGGGACTGCTTAACCACCTCCGTTTACTTGGGTTTTTGGCATACTTCTTATTTGATCCATTTTGAGGGACACTGTGGTCCGAGAGACCAACTTCGTGGTCGAACACCACTCATGGTGCTTAACAGCCCATTTTCGGGGCCCCGAGCTGCGCGTTTCGACCCCCGAACCTTCATTCTGCATCGGTTTTGGTTCATTTTTGGCAGGGACCTCTATTTCATTGGTAGGAAGGCCATAGAAGGGTGGGAGGCCAGTAATTGTTCTGTCAGCCAACTTTACCCCTTCATCGCCCTCCGTCGCCCGATTTTCCTCACTTCAAAGCCAATGTTGAACACCCTTGGGCCATTTTCTTGCACCCAAAACCACATATTTGTGATGAACACACCTGGGAGGCCACCAATATCATATGGCCGGCCACTAATGTTGCTTGACCCTTTTGAACCCCTCTAAAAAGTGGGTTGTTCTCTCTCCTGGGTCACTTTTTCCAGTGTTTGACCACATGGTTGTATTGTGCACACATGGGAGGCCACCAATATCATATGGTCGGCTACTAATGTTGATTGACCCTTTTGACCCTTGGCCGGCCGGCCATGGGAGGTGGCCGGCCGTCCACCTGCAACTTGGAAAATTGGCCGGCCATGATCCTCAGGGTTGGTACATTACAAATATGTATTCATTTTCCCCGGATTTGGTATCCGGGAGGGGGTTGCCTTTTTGGAGGGAAACTTGGTTGGTTTTCCCTCCATTTTTTCCCCCCTTTTCCCCCCCTTTTTTGCCTTTATAACAGCAGCTCCAGCTGCTGGTTTGGAGGTTGGAAAAATTACCTAAGAGCCTTGCATACATACACCTTCTTCTCCCTCTCTTCCAAGCTCCAATCCTTCAAACCCTACACCATTTTTCACACCACCACCTAGCACCACCCTTCCATCCTTCATTCCAGCAGCTGGAGGTGATTCTTTAAGGCCTAAAAGTCACCAAACTCAAGCCAAAGAGCTGTCAAGACTTGGTCTACAAATGTGAGCTCCTTTTTCCTCTTTTCTACCCTTTTCTTGATCAATACATAAGTCATTCTTGCTTACTGTTTTGGGCTCCGACCCTAACTGAAGTTAAGATTATTTTGAGCCATTTTTCATGTTTCATTAAGGGCCTCTCATTGTTTGAGGCCTCCTTGGTGCACTTACTTCATTATCTCTCTTGTATGCCATTATCTTGTGTAGTATTTTTGGCTTATGTATAATCTGTTTTGAGGCATGTCATAAACTGAAGAGTTTCTTATTTTGAGTCCTTATTCAACATTGTTGAAGGGCTCATTGCTGTTTGTGGCCTCCATTTACTACTTGCCATTATATCTCTCTTTTGGCTATATTTTTGCATGATTTGTTAGCCTCGGATGCTTCTGTTTTTGGGCTCTTTTCAGAGCTGAAAACAGTCTTATTTTGACCCCCTCTTCATGTTTCATTGAGGGTCTTTTACTGTTTGTGGCTTCCTTTATATACTTTGTGTTATATCTCTCTTTTTGGCCTCATTTTGCATAGCATTTTGAACATATTTGCATATTGTTTTGGGTCTGGCCATCAACTGTAAAATGCATTATTTTTGGCCCCTCTTCAACATTGATGAAGGGATCCTTTGTGTTTAAGACCAGAAACCACTACTTGCTTCTTTGTCCATCTTTTGGTCCATTTCTTGCATGAGGGTTTAGCCATACTTGTGTTGGTTTTTGTGGTTTGTTGTGTACTGTAAAATATCATATTTTGGGCCCCTCTTCAACATTGTTGAAGGACCCTAATCTGTTTGGGGTCAACAGCTGTGAGTTGCTTCTTTATCTCACATTTAGGGCCATTTTTGCATGCTAGTTTTGCCCTATTTGTGTTTGCTGTTTGGCCTCGCTTAGAACTGAAAACATGCTTTTTTTGGGGCTGCCTTAAATCTGTCTTTACATTCCATATCCAAATGATGCACGTTTTGTGTAGCTGTAGGCCAATGCATAGGTCTAGTTTTGTGTTTCGGCTTCATTTCATGCATCGGGTGCTATTTTGCCATCTTTCGGGGCTGTTTTGCATCCCTTATTGCCTCTGAAATTTTCATGCTCGTATGCCATATTCCATGCATTTGCCATGTCTTGTTAGAGTGGCATTCGTGCCTTAGGCACGGTCCTCGGTTTGCGTGCATGTGTGCACGTATTCCGAGTTATCTCATTTTCATCTCATGGCCTCTTATGTGAGTGTGGCTGAGGTCCACTCATGTTGGTGTAAGTCCATTGTGCATTGTGTATGTCATTTCATTTCATTGCATTGTGTATGCTAGGTTGCATGTTAGCGCATTGTGTATGCCATGTTACCTCGTGCATCGTGTATGCCATTTCATAGCATTGTGTATGCTAGGTTGTATCTTAGTTTCATTTCATGCATATCATGCATATTGCATCATGCTTGGGATAGGGGTTAGCCCGAGCATGGGAAACAAGGTACGTTTCGTACTCCGAGTGACGGAACGTGTCTCAATTCCAAGTCACCGACACTCCGGATTACCCATGATGGAGTTAGGTCTTGTTGTGTTTATATGTGCATTCATTCTATATTGAGTTGCACAATTTGACCCCTCGGCCATCATGCATCGATATGCGTGATTGGTGGCACGAGGATCGAGGCATGCATACATCTGTGAAAATACATTGCTATGCCCCTTTCCTGCTCTCTGCTACAGCAAATCAAGAATTGGCAACCTTCCTGAGCTTGGCGCGCTTTCCAAGAATAATTGTAAAACAGAGGCTAATCGGGGCATCCCAGTGGATTTCCGCGCAAGGCAACCCAGACATGCATCATTCATCAGAGTCAAGGCAGTCCCTGGCTTGCATGCCAGTTTATTATTTTTCTTAGTTAATTTGTAAATTAATTAGGAATTTGTATTATTTGGACTGTATTATTTAGAACTGTATCATTTGGACTGTACTATTTATTCGGACCCTCTGCGCGAGGGCACAACTGTAATAAGTGTGCGTGTGTGTGTTGTATGTCTTCCAACCCCACGTCTTTCTCCCTTTTATTTACCAGCTTATAATGGTTAGATTAGGGCATGTTTCAATTAGCATACAGTATGACAGCATGTTTGCATCATTCATCTGTTTTGCATGCACCGGGCTCGGCGCATCATACTAATTGCATTTGTATTTCAATTTTAAAGTTGAATACTTGTTAGCTGTTGCATTTCATATGCCATGTTTAGAATAGCCGAGCCTGCTATAGTTGCATTTTTGCATGTGTTGCATTAGGCATTTCTGTATAATTAGGATCATGCATAGATTTCTAATTAGCTTCTTTTTTGGCTTAGAGTACTCGGTAAGTTTTATGCTTTAGCATCCTTACATGCGTGTGAGTGACTGCCACGAATAGCATGCTTACCATGAGGCTGTTTGCTTATGTGATATAACTGCCTGAATGCCTGTGGGTGAAGGTTGAGTTACTTGGATTGGAATAAATCATCAACTGTTTGTTTTAAGCCCACTAGATAGTGGCAAAACCATCTCTTCTAAAGCCCACCCGAGGGTGGCAAAATCTGCATTTTAAGCCTACTTGTAAGTAGCAAACCATCTTCCAAAAACAAACATGAAATGTTTTGTTCTGATTCAGGTGACCCAATCTATACTTGTATGCTGTGCGCATCACATAGTAAATCTAGGCTAATAACCGGAATAAGAACACACAATGTTTTCAAAACCAGATATCATGGTTAGTAGAGGCCGATCTTTGATCGGGCGAGCGGGGGTGCTCACGAAGTGACCTTCCCCAATCGTACCCAAGTTCCCGAGCCAAGGTAACTTTGGTGATGATGGACACGTGGCCTTAGGCAAACGAGTCAGGGTTTCCTAAATTTCCCACAAAATAAAATATTTAGGTGGCGACTCTGTATCTGGCAAAGCAGTCCATGTTTGGCACTTCTTTCAAAAATCTGTTTTTCTCAAAACGATTTGCCAGATTTGGACTCTTTGGTTCAGACTTAGAACCGTGACAATTTGAGAGTCCTGAGCTGTAGTGACCCCAAATGAACAGAACGGGAGCTCAACCCTCCCGGGGCGTTCGGGGGACGTCTACAGCAATGTATTTTCAACATATGTGTGCGCGACCACTCCTCCCCGTCCTTGCACAAGCTCTAGGGAGTGTGGCCCTCGGTTCTTGGGCCACCAATCACGCATCTCGATGCATGATGGCTGAGAGACCGAATTGCACGTTTTAATATGACATGAATGCAGGTATGAACATATGAAGCCAACAATTCTATCATAGACAATCAAGAACATCGGGGATCGGGAATCGAGGCACGTTTCGTCACTTGGAGTACGAAACGCCCCTCGTTTCCCGTGCTTGGACTAAATCCTATTCCAAGCACCATGTAAATGGAATGGCATGCAACTAACATGCAACCTAGCATACGCAATGCTCTGTACTAAAATGGCATACACAATGCTCTAAGATGGAACCTAGCATACGTATTGCTATGGATTGAAATGGCATACACAATGCACGATGGACTTACACCAACATGAGTGGACCTCAGCCACACTCACATCAGTGGCCATTAGATGGAAAATAGACAACCGAAATGCGTGTACACGTGCACGTATACCGAGGGCCGAACCTAAGGCATAAAATGCCACTCTACCAAAGCATGGCAAGGGATGAAAGATGGCATACAAACATGTAATTTCCAGCACTGAAACGTGATGCTAGATGATCCCAAAACATGGAAATAAGGCACCCGATGCATGAAATAAGCCTCGAAATTCAAAGCTAGGCACATGTGTCGAATTGTAACTATGCAAAGCAAGCATTATTTGGCCATGAAGTATAAAGATAGAGCTAAGACAGTCCCAAAACATGCACACTTCTAGTTTAGAGCATGACCAAAAAGTGCTAACATGATGGACTAAAATAGCATGCAAATTCGGCTAGCAAGCATGGTTTACATGGCATGTATATGAAGCGTATGAGAACTCATCAAACCAGCCAAAAAAAGTGAATAAAACATGTCAAAATATGCCCAAATAACCACTGAAATGCAGCCAATGCATGCAAAAATGATGAGTTCCTTTAGAGGGCCATACAAGGGGTTATTAAGCACATACAACAAGAACACTTAGCATGGAAAAACCAACTCTAGAAATGGATTATGAAAGCCCTAAAACCCATCAAATAGGCCCTGAAATCAGTCTCGGAAACATGCAAAGAAAGGCCCCTTTGAAAGGCCTTGAATGGGGTTGCTCTATACATGCATCATAGACATCAAATATGGCAAAATGGGCTCTTGAAAGAGCTCAGGCAGACCTTAAAACCTTCATAATGAGGCCTGAAACATGACTTCAATGCATGAAAAATAGGGTCCCTTTGGAAGGCCAACAATGCTAGTAAAGAGAATGAGGAGTGAGAGGGTCACCCCTCTATGATTTTGGAGCTTAAAGACACATCAAGGCCACTGAAAATCCACTGGATTTCAGTGGCTAAAAGGCCAAATCAAGGCCAATGCAAGTGCTCACATGCATAGCTCAAAACATGAGGAAATAAGACATGAAAGGGGGTAGATGACCCCAAACAGAAAAAGTATCTTAAACAAACATGTTTATAAGCTCAAAAGGAAACTTTTTTTGTAGTTTATGACAAATCTCTAAAATGCTCACAAGTAAGGCTAAGATATGATGCAAAATAAGCTTACAAAGAGGGATAAAGCATGCAAGGGTGTAGGAGGCCTCAAATAGAGAAGTGTCCTTAATCAATATTCAAGAGGAGCTCAAAATATGACACGTTCTAGTTTATGACAAATTTTAGAAATACTTGAAAGTAAGGCTAATCAATAGAGCAAAAAAATGCGAGTTTAAGGGAAATAGACACTTACCCTTGAAGAGCAGCAAAGCTGGAGCTTTTGGACCAAGTTGGTGAACCTTCAACCCTTGCAAGTCAGTCCCAAAGTGCTGGAATGGATGATGGAGGTGTGGTGCTAGGGGTTGTAGTGCAAAAAGGCCAAGAAAACTAGGGTTTTGGAGCTTGGAATAGTGACTATGGAGGATGGAGGATATATGCCTTCACCAAAATTGCTCAACCCTCAGATATGAAGCCAAGCCTCTCCTTTATAGAGGAGAGGCTCCAAAATATCTCCAAGATATCCCAAGTATCCTCCATATGGAGGATGCACCAAATGGCCTCTAGCTGGCACAGCAGGATTACACTCAGAGAGAGCAAAAGCAAGAAGCAGGCCGGCCAGTTCAAGTGGCCGACCAAGGGTCAAAAAGGTCAGCAACAATTTTTGGCCGGCCACCCCAAAAAGGTGGCCTCCTAGATGAGTGCAACACAGTTGTATGGTGGAAAACCAGAAAAAGTGACCCAGGAGAGAGAAAAGCTAGCTTTTAAGCAAGGTTCAAAAAGGTCAAGATGAATTTCTGGCCAGCCTACCCATATTGGTGGCCTCCCAGATGAGCACAACACAATGGTGGTATGAAAAGCCAGAAAAAGTGGCTCAAAAATGGAAAAAACCAGCTTTCGGTCAGAAAAATCGGCTTTTGGAGAGAGAAAATGAGAAAAATGGTTTTTCAGGGGAAAAGGTGGCCTCCCACCTAGGAATGGCAACGGGGCGGGGCGGGGCCGGGGATCACCCTCCCCGTCCCCGATCCCCGATGAGAAAAAAACTCCCTTCCCCGTCCCCGATTGTAGACAGGCCCGTGGGCCTCATGCTACAGTTCGGACTCAATTTGTTGTCACGGTTCTAAGTCTGAACCAAAGAGTCCAAATCCGGCAAATCGTTTTGAGAAAAAAACAGATTTTTGAAAGAAGTGCCAAACATGGACTGCTTTGCCAGATACAGAGACGCCACCTAAATATTTTATTTTGGGAAATTTAGGAAACCCTGACTCGGTGCCAAAGGCCACGTGTCCGTCATCACCAAAGTTGCCTCGGCTCGGGAACTTGGGTACGATTGGGGAAGGTCACTTCGTGAGCACCCCCGCTCGCCCGATCAAAGATCAGCCTCTACTAACCGTGATATCTATTTTTGAAAACTTTATGTGTTCTTATTCCGGTTATTAGCCTAGGTTACTATGTGATGCACACAGCATATAAGTATAGACTGGGTCGCCCGAATTGGAACAAAACATTTCATGCTTGTTTATTTGAAAATGGTTTGATGATGCTACTCGCAAGTAGGCTAAGACGTGGATTTGCCACCCTCAGGTGGGCTTAGAAAAATGTGATTTTGCCACTATCTAGTGGGCTTAAAATTCACAGTCAATGATTTGTTCCAATTTAAACAACCCGACCTTCACCCACAGGCATTCAGGCAGTTATATTACATAAGCACATAGCCTCATGGTAAGCATGCTATTCATGGCATTCGCTCACACGCATGCAAGGATGCTAAAGCATAGAACTTACCGAGTACTCCAAGCCAAAACAAAAACTGTATTAGAAATCATGCATGACCCTAAGTATACAGAAATGCCTAATGCAACACATGCAAAATGCAACTATAGCAGGCTCGGCTATTCTAAACATGGCATATGGAATGCTACAGCTAACATGTATTCAATTTGGAATTGAAAGTACAATGCAGTTAGTATGATGCGCCGAGCCCGGTGCATGCAAAACAGATGAATGAATGCAAACATGCTATCATACTGTATGCTAATTGAAATATGCCCTAATCTAACCATCAAAAGCGGATAAATGAAAGGGAGAAAGACGTGGGGTTGGAAGACATACATCACACACACGCACACTTATTACAGTTATGCCCTCGCACAGAGGGTTCGAATAAATAATACAATCCCAAATGAAAGAATATTACAGTCCTGAATAAAAGAATGTTACAGTCCAAAATATTACAAAATCCTAATTAATTAATGAATTAACTAAGAAAACAAGTAAAACTGGCGTGCAAGCCAGGGACTGCCCTGCTTCTGATGGATAATGCATGTCCGGATTGTCTTGCGCGAAAACCCACCGGAATGCCTCAATTAGCCTCTGTTTACACCTGTTCTTGAAATGCGTGCCAAGCCCCGAAATGTTGCTGATTCCTGATTTTGCTGCAACAGAGAGCAGGAAAGGGGCATAGCAATGTATTTGCACAGATATATGCATGTCTCGATCCTCGTGCCACCAATCACGCATACCAAGGCATGATGGCCGAGGAATCGAAATGCACAACTCAATATAGAATGAATGCACATGAAACTACAGCTAAAACCTAACTCCATCATGGATAATCCAGAGTGTCGGTGACTGGGGAATTGAGACACATTCCGTCACTCGGAGTACGAAATGCACCTCGTTTCCCGTGCCCGGGCTAACTCTTATTCCGGACATGATGCAATATGCATGATATGCGTGAAATGCAACTAAGATACAATCCTAACATATACAATGCTATGGAAACGAGATGTCTCGAAATGCGTGCACACAGGCACGCAAACCGAGGCAACGGTAAATGCAATAAAAATGAGATGCCTCGAAATGCGTGCACACGGGCACGCAAACCGAGGCAATGGTAAAATGTTATGAAAATAAGATGCCTCGAAATGCGTGCACACGGGCATGCAAATCGAGGCAATGGTAAAATGGCAAGAAAATGAGATGCCTCGAAATGCGTGCACACGAGCACGCAAACCGAGGCCATGGTAAAATGGCATGAACATGAGATGCCTCAAAATGCGTGCACACGAGCACGCAAACCGAGGCAACGGTAAATGTAATGAAAACGAGATGTCTTGAAATGCGTGCACACAGGCACGCAAACCGAGGCAACGATAAAATGCTATGAAAATGAGATGCCTCGAAATGCGTACACACGGGCACGCAAACCGAGGCAATGGTAAAATGGCATGAAAATGAGATGCCTCGAAATGCGTGCACACGGGCATGCAAACCGAGGCAACGGTAAAATGCTATGAAAATGAGATGCCTCGAAATGCGTGCACACGGGCACGCAAACCGAGGCAATGGTAAAATGCTATGAAAATGAGATGCCTCGAAATGCGTGCACACGGGCACGCAAACCGATGCAATGGTAAAATGGCATGAAAATGAGATGCCTCGAAATGTGTGCACACGGGCACGCAAACTGAGGCAATGGTAAAATGGCATGAAAATGAGATGCCTCGAAATGCGTACACACGGGGACACAAACCGAGGCAATGGTAAAATGGCATGAAAAGGAGATGCCTCGAAATGCGTGCACACGGGCACGCAAACCGAGGCAATGGTAAATATAATGAAAACGAGATGCCTTGAAATGCGTGCACACGGGCACGCAAACCGAGGAAATGGTAAAATGGCATGAAAATGAGATGCCTCGAAATGCGTGCACACGGGCATGCAAACCGAGACAATGGTAAAATGGCATGAAAATGAGATGCCTCGAAATGCGTGCACACGGGCACGCAAACTGAGACAATGGTAAAATGGCATGAAAATGAGATGCCTCGAAATGCGTGCACACGGGCACGCAAACCGAGGCAGTGGTAAAATGGCATGGAAATGAGATGCCTCGAAATGCGTGCACACGGGCACGCAAACCGAGGCAACGGTAAATGTAATGAAAAGGAGATGCCTTGAAATGCGTGCACACGGGCACGAAAACCGAGGCAACAGTAAAATGCTATGAAAATGAGATGTCTCGAAATGCGTGCACACGGGCACGCAAACTGAGGCAATGGTAAAATGGCATGGAAAACATAACATGGACTTATACTAACATGAGGGAACCTCAGCCACACTCACATAAGAAGCCGGTTGATGAAAATGAAGTGCCTCGAAATGTGTGCACACGGGCACGCAAACCGAGGCAATGGCATACGCAATGCAAATGACATGGAAACATGATATGGGCTTATACCAACATGAGTGAGCCTCAGTCACACTCACATAGGATGCCGGCGGATAAAAATGAAGTGCCTCGAAATGCGTGCACACGGGCACGCAAACCGAGGCGGTGACGGAATGAAATGAAATGACATGGAAACATGATATGGGCTTATACCAACATGAGTGAGCCTCAGCCACACTCACATAGGATGCCGGTGGATAAAAATGAAGTACCTCGAAATGCGTGTACACGGGCACGCAAATCGAGGCGATGGCGGAATGAAATGAAATGACATGGAAACATGATATGGGCTTATACCAACATGAGTGAGCCTCAGCCACACTCACATAGGATGCCGGTGGATAAAAATGAAGTGCCTCGAAATGCGTGCACACGGGCACGCAAACCGAGGCGATGGCGGAATGAAATGAAATGACATGGAAACATGATATGGGCTTATACCAACATGAGTGAGCCTCAGCCACACTCACATAGGATGCCGGTGGATAAAAATGAAGTGCCTCGAAATGCGTGCACACGGGCACGCAAACCGAGACGATGGCGGAATGTGATGAAATGATATGGAAATGAATGGCAATCATTCTAACAGAATTTCAGCAACAAAATATGGGGGAAAACAGTCCCGAAATGAAGCGAAATGATATCAAATGCAAGGAATTGTCCCGAAATGCAACATTAGGCACCCGAAATGGCCTATAGCTATGCCAAACATGCACAATATGGACATGCAATGCAAAGACAGAAGCTAGACAGTCCGAAAAAATGCACTTTCACAGTTATAAACATGGCCAAACAGCAAACATAGTTATGGCAAAAATAGCATGCAAGAATAGGGGCCAAAAGAGGGGTTATGAAGCAAGTGATACAAAAAAAACCCAAACTGAAAAATTTCCTTCTACAACACTGAAGAGGGACCAAAAATATAAATATTTACAGTATATGGCAGACCTCAAATCAGCATACAAACATGATAGAAATGTGATGCGAAATAAGGCTCAAAAGTGGCTATAACATGAGGTGTACAAAATAATCACCAAACAGCCAAAGACCCTTAATAAAACATGTAGAATGGACCAAAATAAGCACTTTTCTAGAACTGTAAAATGGCCAAAAACAAAAGCATGGTAGGCTAACTAAACATGCAAGAATGGGGAATAAAAGAGGGATATAACATGAAGTGACCTATGGAGGCCCCAAACCATGAAAGGACCTAAATGAAACATGAAGTATGGACCAAAATAAGAACTTTTTCAGAACTGTAAAATGGCCAAAAACAAAAGTATGATAGGCTGCCATTGCATGCAAGAATGGGGAAGAAAAGAGGAGTATAAAGGTAGGTACAACATGGAAGTCCCAAATGGTGTTGAGCCCTTCTTAAATGTTGAATAGGAGCTCAAAATAAGCCTAATATCAGTTTACAACATGCTCGAAAATAAATTTCTCATGGGTCAAAAATAGCATGCAAAATTATGACATACAAGAAGATCAATGAAGCAAGTGTGTCATGGAGGGCTCAAACAAGGTTGAGCCCTTAATGAAAAGTGAAGATGAGCTCAAAAGAGGGCCCTTTTCAGTTTTGGTCGGAGCTCAAATTAATAAGCATGTATGGCTTAGAGATGGTGCAAGAATGAGCTAGAAAAGAGGGAAATTGGACTTACCTTTGAAGACCAACACTTTTGTTGCTTCTTGGACCAGATTTGGTGACTCTAAGCTGCTGGAATTCTTTCCCTTGCTGCTGGAATGGAAGTGTGGTGGTAGAGCTTGAAGATGATGAAGAAATGGAACCCAAAACTTGAAGGAAATGGGGTGCTATGTATGTATCTCCTCCAAGCAAGCCTTGTAACCCATTTTCTTGAGTTGGGAGGCCAGCAAAATTTAAGAGAGAGAGAGAAGAGCCTCCCCCCAAAGTGGAGAGAAAAATGAGACTTTTTCTTCTTTCAAAAGGGTCCCCGGATGTAGATATTTTTTGGGGGAAAACCAAGGCACAACTGGAATGCACTCAACCTGAAAAAGCAGGCCGGCCAGGTATTTTGCTGCAGGTGGCCGGTCGGCCACTTCCTCTAGCCGGCCGGCTAGGTCAAAGAGAAAAGTGGCCGGCCACCCCCTAGGATGAAGCCCCAGAAGTTAGCTTTCCAATGGCGCAAACCTTGCATTAAAATTCCTCCTGTAGAAAAAGTTATGCCCTTTTCCGTGAAGCCGCACAGATTCAGTCCAGGCGTACTTCAACCAACCACATCTCTCCCCCCCGGACTTGGACTTGGGAGATTCTTGAGTGCAAAATGAAGCCCCGGAAGTAAGCTCTCCAATGGTGGTGGCCTCATATCTTAATTTCTCTTGTGAAAAGAGTTAGGCCCATTTCGGTGAAGCCGCGCAGCTTTTTCTCCTTCCCGGATTCATGCTGAACCACTTTTGACCAAAAAGAAGTTGGCTTTTCGGCAAAATTACTAGCCTCCCACCAACTTTTGGTGTCCTCTCATGTGTGTAGATCACATATATGTGGTTGAAAGTTGGCAACACTAACTCCAAGGTGTTCAACATTGCATTTGAAGAGGAGGGGCAAAAATGGAAAGAAAAATTAATGGCCGGCCATAAACTTTTAGGATCCTCCCAAGTGTGTAGATCACAAATATGTGGTTCAAAGTTGGCAACACTAACTCCAAGGTGTTCAACATTGGCCCGGAAGTTGGAAAAACGGGCGTCGGGAGGCTCCGGAGGAGAGATAACTGGTTCCTGCAACAATTACTAGCCTCCCGCCCTTCCATGGCCTTCCTAATGATGAAACAGAGGTCCCTGCCAAAAATGAGCAAAAACCGATGCAAAACGAATGTTCGAGAGCCAAAACACGCAGTTCGGGATCCCGAAAATGGGTTGTTAAGCACTGAAAGTGGCGTTCGGCCACGAAGTGGGTTTCCGAGACCCCCAGTGTCCCTCAAAAGGGAGCAAATAAGAAGCATGCCAAAAATCGGGGCAAACGGAGATGGTTAGACGGTCCCGAACCGAGGCACACGGCCAACAGTCCCGAAAAACCGGAACCGGGCTCCGAAATGGGCAAAATGGCCTACGGCCACAAAACGTAGCCCATGGCCACTGAGAGATGGTCTACGGGACCTCTCCCTCCCCTCGGGAAAAGAAACAGAGAAAACCGAGTCTGGTTCGCAAACCGAGACAAGGCACAGAAGAGGGTTCGGAAATCCGGAGGCGGGGCTCGCAGCCAAGACTCTGAAACTTCTGAACGAGCACATTATGCAATATCACCAAGTGCTCAACTGGTGACGTCTGAGTCTCAAGGTCGGTCAAAAATGGGGTGTCTACACCGATCCTCGGCAGGGACGCCATCAACCCCCCCGCCCCCGCCTCCCCCAACGGGGATCGGGTTTCCCCGACCCCGAAAATCCCCGACTTTTTTTTTTTATTTATAGTTTTGTTCAACACAGAAAAACAAAAAAAAATTAATCTGTTTTTCAGTATATTTGTTCAACACAAAAAAACAACAACAAAAAAAAAATTTAATCTGTTTTTCAGTATATTTCATCATTAACAACGTAAAAAAGAAAAAAAGAAAGAAAAAGAGAGATCTGAGATTGTTCATCTCACGCACACACAGACATATATATATATATATATATCAGCATCATCAACAATCTATTCAGAGAGCTTCACGGTTCACAATCAGTGGCAACGGTTCACGATCACAGTTCACGATCTGTTCAGATCGGTGATCAGTGGCAACGGTCACGATCTGTTCACGAGCGGCGGTGAGGGAGGAGCAACAGCCATCGGCGTCGTGCGTGAGAGAGTGAGAGAGGGAGGCGAAAGCAGCGGCAGTGAGGGAGCAACGAAAGCGACAGCCATCGTGTGTGTGAGAGAAAGGGAGGGGAAAGCAGCGGCGGTGAGGGATAAGCGGCACTGCCGTGCCGTCGTTGTGAGAGAGAGAGAGAGAGAGAGAGAGAGAGAGAGAGAGAGAGAGAGGGAGGCGAAACCCTAAGTGGTGAGAGAGAGAGAGAGCAGCACCCAACACTTCTGTGAGTGTGCGAATGAAGTGAAGTGAACAAAACCTAAGCATACATATATATATATACTGGGCATAATGGTAATTTTCCATCGGGGCTATTCGGGGCGGGAGTCAGGGTCGGGGCCGGGCCGGGTTCGGGGCTGGGATATGTATCCCCGTCCTCGGCCCGAACATCATCGGGGAATTTTTTTTTAATACCATCCTCGGCCCGTAGGGGATATTTTTTGGGAAATAATCGCTAAATTCGGGGTCGGGGGGTCGGGTCACCGTCGGGCCGGGTTCAGATTGCCATCCCTACTCCCACCATCCTACCACCTCCCTAGTAATGAAAATAGGGTCTCTACCAAAAATGGACCAAAACGGATGCAAAACGCGCGGTTCGGTGCCCCGAAAACAGGCTGTTGGGCACCGGAAGTGGCATATGACCACGAAGGTGGTCTCCCGGGCAACAGTGTCCCTCTAAAGGGAGGAAAAAAGATGTGTGCCAAAAATCGGAGCAATCAGAGGTAGTTAAGCGGTCCCGAATCAAGGCACATGGTTGACGGCTTCGAAAACCTGAAACCGGGCTCCAAATGGGAAAAAATGGCCTGCGACCATGAAACGTAGCCTACAGCCACTGAGAGATGATCTACGAGGCCTTCCCTCCCTTTGGAAAGAGAAAACAGAGAAAACAGGACCTGGTTTGCAAACCGAGGCAAAGCACAAAAGAAGTCCGGAGGTAAGGTTCGCATCCGAGACTCTGAAACCTCAGAACAAGCGCAATATGCAACATCACCGAGCGCTCAACTGGTGACGTCTGAGTCTTAAGGTCGGTCAAAAATGGGGTGTCTACAGTTGCCCCTCTTTGACAGAACTCGGAAGTCACACGCGACGGGAGTGAATGTCAAAGCCTAGAGACGACCCATTTTTGACAAGGCCGAAGACTTAGACAAACAGACAAGATAACACAGATGTGCCCGCTAGCATGCCCACAGGCAGGGGCAAAATGCAAAATGATATGCACAAAGCCTGACGTAACTCATGATCATGCAAAGCAGCAAGCCGTAATGAAGCACACACGCAACAGTTTTAAGCAAGAATGCAAAGCAACAACTACATTTCATGTAGTTTAAGAATGCGAAGAATTATTCAATTCTCGCCACGTCTCACACGGAAAAGATACAATACCTGCGCGATTCGTCTGGTTGCACCAGCTTCAAATGAACCGTACATACAATATCGTGCCTGCAAAAGAGAGAAACTTAACAAGCACAACATAGTTAGCAACACATGTTCAACGCTACATCGAATGCAGACAAACAGGGTGCCGATGGGAGAGTGCATCACAATGCGAGAGACACACATGTGACAACGCAAGCTAAGCGTGAGGGTATGACAATACCAATGAAACGCGCACAACAATGCAAGTGGTATGCATGAGAATGCAAATGACGTGCATAACAATGTAGGATAAGTGCAAATTCGAATGCATGTTTGACACGAAACAACGAGCAAAGAAATGCAAGTTTTGACGAGTACGACTCAATCGCGACCTCCGGTTTACCTCCCGGAAGGGTCACAACGTGCTCAAAAAGGATACGTTTTGCTCTTGACGAGTGACGATGAGACACGCATCGAAAGTTGGAGTTGGAGTTCCCTCGGAGGGATTTCGCGACGAAAAGTGCACTTTCCTTGTACTTTCTCGGGTTCCGGGGACTCCTATGACTACCAAAATTTGCAGAGACCTTGGAGACCCTCTTGGGAGCACCACCGACCAGGTCTGGAGTCCACTAGAGGCCACCGACCAGGTTTGAGTGCAGGGGGTGGTCGGCCTACCAGAAAAGGTGGCCGGCCAACCACCTAGCCCAAATCCGGGGCAATTTGGTACTTTCACACTTAGATCTTTAAGTATACTCAGCCAAAGCTCTTTTTGCTCACATCTTCAGATCCGAAATCACCTTCTCCTCCTTCCTAAACTATTTTCTCCCTCAGATCTGCGCTTTATACGCGTTTTCCAACGCCCCACGCCAAGTTGTTTCTCGAAAACTTTTAGTTCTCTTCACTTTGAACCGATTAAATTTTGATTTCGGAGCTTCTTTTCTCATTTTCACCACTTGAGGTAAGTTTGTCTCAATATTTGGAAGATTTTCTCGGGAGTTGACTTTTGTTGACTTTTTCATTTCCCGAGAGTTGACTTTTGTTGACTTTTTCCAATTTTGGCTCATTTCGCTCATTTTTGTAGATTCCCTGAGATGGCGGGTCAATTTCCCCATGGCAGAGGTTCTCTAGATGCCGGAGGTGATCCAGATATCATGTCTCTACCGCCGAGGATTCGGCCCTTCATTCCCGAAAGGTATGACCCTCCGGCACACGTCCTTCCTCAGGCGGTTTTCTATCACTTTACCAACTTCGATCCTCGAGCTCCTGTGGACCTGCTACTGCGAGAGCCGGAGTCCCATCTCTCTCATCAGGCACGAGAGGTACGTACTTCACCTTTTTACATTTCCTGCCTTAATTCTGCATTTTCCATGCATTTCATGCTATGTATGCTTATTGCTCGTTCTGAACACATTCGCATGCCATACTTCTGCTCATTTTAGCACACAACTTGTTCTGCAAGCTTAGTATATAACACGATACTCTGTCTTGAACACACAGCTCAATCACTTGAATCTCTGAAATCTGAACACACAGCCCAAATTTAATTGTGAACACGCAGCCCAAGCTTTAAATTTCTAAAATCTGAACACACAGCCCAAATTTGGTTATGAACACGCAGCCCACATTTAATTGAAGGTTGAACACGCAGCCCAAACTTTAAATTTCTGAAATCTGAACACACAGCCCAAATTTAATTGTGAACACGCAGCCCACGTTTGTTGAAAGTTGAACATGCAGCCCAAACTTTAAATTTCTGAAATCTGAACGCACAGCCCAAATTTGATTGTGAACACGCAACCCACATTTAATTGAAAGTTAAACACACAGCCCAAACTTTAAATTTCCGAAATCTGAACACACAGCCCAAATTTGATTGTGAACACGCAGCCCACATTTAATTGAAGATTGAACACACAGCCCAAATTTTAAATTTCTGAAATCTGAACACACAGCCCAAATTTGATTGTGAACACGCAGCCCACATTTAATTGAAGGTTGAACACGCAGCCCAAACTTTAAATTTCTGAAATCTGAATACACAGCCCAAATTTGATTGTGAACACGCAGCCCACATTTAATTGAAGGTTGAACACGCAGCCCAAACTTTAAATTTCTGAAATCTGAACACACAACCCAAATTTGATTGTGAACACGCAGCCCACATTTAATTGAAGGTTGAACACGCAGCCCAAACTTTAAATTTTTGAAATCTGAACACACAGCCCAAATTTGATTGTGAACACGCAGCCTGCATTTAATTGAAAGTTGAACACGCAGCCCAAGCTTTAAATTTCTGAAATCTGAACACAGCCCAAATTTGATTGTGAACACGCAGCCCAAGCTTTAAATTTCTGAAATCTGAACACACAGCCCAAATTTGATTGTGAACACGCAGCCCACATTTAATTGAAAGTTGAACACGCAGCCCAAGCTTTAAATTTCCGAAATCTGAACACACAACCTAAATTTATTGTGAACACGCAGCTCACATTTAATTGAAAGTTGAACACGCAGCACAAACTTTGATTGAATTTGATTTGATTTGCACACAGCTCATATCTTTCATTTGCACACAGCTTATTCATTCCATTCTGAAACTGAATACATGTGTTCATTATGAATGCTGATGTCCTCTCGCGTTACACGGGGATACGGTTCTATTGCTGCGAGAGATTGGTATGTGGAGCTCCCGGAGGCTGTCCGCAATTGGGTTGATCTACCAGGGTTCGGGCCCTTTTGTACTGGGATATCTCGCTATCCAGCTAGTAGGATGTTGATGGGCGCCCTGGTGGAGAGGTGGTGGGACACCACCAACTCTTTTCATTTCTCATCTGCCGGGGATATGACTATGACGCCATTTGACTTCGCCGTGTTGACAGGCCTCGACGTGGGAGGCTGGGCGATCCCCTACGATGAGGATATGGGTTGGTGGGAGGCTGCCTGGATTCATCTATTGGGAGCTCGCCCACCGGTCGACCAATCTTCGGGCCGAGTCCGATACACCTGGTTTTCTACACAGTTCAGGGGGGCTGAGCCCGAGACTCCTGAGGAGATTGCATAGTACGCCCGAGGGTTTTTGATGTTCCTCTTCGGGACCACTCTGTTTGCCGACAGGGGGAACACCGTTGGGCTATTTCTGCTGAGGGCCCTGGTAGACCTCTCGCAGGTTAGTCAGTATGACTAGGGTGGCGCCAGCTTGGCTACCCTCTATTGCTACATGAGCGCGACCTCCCGCGGACGGGGGAACATAGTCGGTGGCTACTGGAGAGCCTGGGAGGTACCTTCTGCCCTCTTGATTCACATTTCTACTTTTCATTATCTGTACATTGCACACACGGCACACTTTACATTCTGTACTCAGCATTCTGTATTCAGATTCTGCACTCAGCATTCTGTATTCTGATGGCTTTTGCCCTGTTTTCTACAGTTATGGGTTTTTACGTACTTCCCGACGCTAGCCCCAGAGCTCGAGGTGGAGGCCCTCTCATGACCCCTTATTTGCTCGTTTTCGAGGGCCAGTACCGGTCTGGGCCTCGGGAGACTCTCCCCTACCTGCGGCAGTACTTCGACACGGCGCGACCGACAGAGGTAATTCAGAACTCTCAGTTCTCTATGTTTTCATCCTTGATTTATTTTGCACATCTACAATTTCTAATCGACAGAGGTAATAGATCACCTGGCAGCCCTGGGTGCCTTTGGGTGGGGACCTCCGATTTCAGCTTGCCGAAGGATGGGCCACCTCCCGGTATAGGATCTTGTTTGAGGGTCCGGTTGGTAGGGCCTGGTTTCTGGGGGAACGCTTCCTTCGTCAGACTATGGGCTTCCCTGAGCCGAGTGTCCCTTCAGTACCCCCAGATGATATGCAGCTCACTGATAGGCTTACTCCCTAGGGTGTCATTGACGCCAGGCTGGGCACTGATACACTGCTGCATTTGGAGGACGGGGAGTACGCGACCTACCGTCACACCTACTTGATGCCTCCATTGGCAGGTGTTCGTACTCCTACGAGGAGGTCTACTGGCATGCCATCCTCGAGTCGCACCCGAGCTAGAGACATTCCTTCAGCCAGTAGGACTGGTATATCTAGGGGTGGGGTTGGACTGGTCCCTCCGATTCCCCTGACTTATCATCATGCAGGATGGCCAGACATTCCGACCAAATTGACGGGTTGGCGATACGGGAGCTCCTACTCGATTTCGATAGAGCCTCCTATGCCTGATCATCGATATGTCAGTGATCCTGACTCACCACCGGTATGTCCCACTACTTTTCATTTATCACTCAGATACTTAGACACACATTTATTCATTGATGATTTGAGCTTGTATCTGCAGCCACCCAGAGAGTACATGGAGGGGATGCTCGGATTGGTGGCCTCACTCGAGGGTATGGTCTTGCGGAGAGAGGCGCAGCTGTCCATCATGGGTGTCTCGGTACTCTTTAGTTTTCTCGCATTTATCATACTTCTGATGACACGCTGATCTTGAACATTTCACTACATTGATAGGCTGCCTGTGTATAGCACATCTGACACACACCACATTTACGTACTGTATCTGCATGCACCCACTTCATGTAGCTTTCTTGTACCTGCATCTGATATACACATTTTGGCTGATGCATTCAAATTGCACTCTTTCTTTTCAGATGCCTCCGATATATACCGGACCACAGGCCGGGCCATCTGGGCCTTCCCGAGAAGCTGGGCCATCTAGGCCTTTTTGAGGAGTTGGTAGAGGGGAGTCGTCTCGCAGACAAGGTGGGCGCAGAGCACCTATCATAGAGGAGGAGTCCAGCGAGGAGGAGGAGCCTGCGCATCCCCAGTCAGAGACATCTGCTGAAAGAGATGGTGGTTCCGGTTCCGGTTCCGGTTCTGGAGATGAGGCCGAGGAGGATCTCGAGAATGACAGCTCTGACTCAGATGGCGATGATAGTGCTGAGGCTGTTCCGCAGAAGAGGACGAAGAGGGCCTCTTACTCCTGTGCTTGAGAGCATTGATGCAGCTGTTCCCTGCTTTATTTACCTTTTTTTACTAGTAGTTGTAGTACATTGTACATTATTAGGCAGTTTTATTTTCTGTAAAACTTGTACCCTTGTTGTAAAATGTTGTAACAAAGGAAACATGATGGAATGAAACAGCTTTTGAAAACGTGTTGTATTTTATGTTCTTGCATCGCATCGCATCATTTTGCACAAAATGAGATTGAATGGAATTGTGCATTTGAAAATTGCCAAGTCAAGTAGTGAACCGACGCAACAAACAAAGTAACTTAACTTACTAAGAAAGAACAGAACCTTAGCAAGTTTACAACTCGATGAACAAAACACAACAACGTTGATTAAACAGAGAGTAACAACTCAATATACAAAACTCGACAGCTCAACAAAACTTAACAACTCAATAAACTAAACAACTCGATAAGCAAAACAACAACTCAATAAGAAAAGCAACAACTCGATAAGCAGGATTTAATAACAACTCGATAAACAAATGCATTTTGGACGATCTGGGTGACGGAACGCATCCGAAACAGAGGAAAACTCGCACCTTCAACACCCCAGATGCATGGAAATGCTAGGAACTTTCTTCTAGAAGCTAGAACAAGACCAAAGGGGTGTTTTCCTCCATGGCCGACCACCTTTGGGAGCTGGCCGACCAGCTTTTTATATTGGAGGGGAGAGGGGTGGTCGGCCTACCAGAAAAGGTGGCCGGCCGACCACTTAGCTTGGCAGCTACCAAATTTTCGACACGTGTCCTCCGAACAGTGCCTTATCCTCTTTAAAAGCTCCAGCCTCGTGGTTCTCTCATTTCATCTTAGTTTTGCATCAAAATGGAGGCGTTCTTCACCCAAAATCTCACAGCTTGGATTGCTACTTTAGATGGCTCAGAAAAGTTGAACTTCCGGGGCTTCGGCTTAAATGCACTATTCACGCTGAGCCGTACTTCGCTGCACATTCCTTTCCTCCATGCTGCGGCGAGGTTTTGGAATCCGGTAACACATGTCTTTAGCTTTGGCGGGCAAGAAATGTGTCCGACCTTCGAAGATTTTCGTGTTTTGATGGAATCTGAACGCCATGAAGAGATTTTGTCCCAGTTTCGCTTTGGTCACGCCCAAGCTTTAGGACAGATGTGTGGGCTCACCACGCACGATGCTCGGTCTCTGATCTGTAACGGGGAACTTGATATCCTTGGCTTGATTCATCGCTTTTCTGATGCTGGTAACCGCGGCAACCATCATTGGCAAGGTTTTCGGCAACACGCCCTTTGCTTGTGCATGCTATCTCACTTTTTGCTGGCCCCGGGCTTTAGCGGATCTAGCATTGGTCTGATTGAAGTTGCTCAAGGCTTGAAGGAAGGAAAGAGCTGCATTGTCATGGCATTGGCCGAGACGCTGATGGGCTTGGATGCTTTCTATCACCAAGAGACGGCTAGGCTTGCGGGGAGCCCACTACTATTGCAGGTAATGTTTCCCACCCCATCTCACATATGTATTGCTCACATCACTCGGCCCTCAGGCTCAGTTTTTCTCGCAAAGCCCTTTTCTTACTTTTCTCTCATCGTACATCTCTCTATTCTTTATTCTCTCATTTTCCAATCCCTCCCCAGGTGTGGTTGATGGACAAGTTACAGATTGTGGAGTCTTGCCCCGCATACTCAGCCCGCGGCTACTTTTTCCAAAAACGCCTAGTCGATGCCCTTGATGAGGGATGGTGGTTCGACTGCATGTGCAATTTGTCTGCGGATCGCATTGCCTGGCGTTGTCCTTGGCTCAATCTCTCGGCAATGAGCTATAGCATGTCCCGGCAGACGGGGATTTAATTGATTAGTCTGACTCACTGTGTGTTCTACTTTCCGTTTCGGTTCCGGCGCCAGTTTGGTCATGATCAGACTTGCCTGCCAGAGGGGATGGAGTATCCTGCTGCATTCCTGGTTCGAGGCGCACAGCTTGCCCGGTGTGCCACAGCATGGAGGACTAGAGAGCTCCTGGCCCCTGCTTCCACTTTCAGTTGCACCTTGTCTGATGAGTGCTTGGATTGGCTCAATGAAGAGGCGCAGGAAGGGCCTACTTTGGCATCGGAGGCTTCGACCAGCTCTGGGAGGGGGCGCAGGAACACCTGACTTAGCTATGCCCCGGATTTATTGCTTTATTAGTACTTTCAAGTTTTCCTTATGATTGTAATAAAAAATAACTTCAATTTATATGCAAGAGCAGGAGAACTCTGTATTGAAATCAATGAAATTGAAGGTTGTGGGTACTGAAAATTTTCCGCTTTGGTCCAAAAATGGTCTAAGTTGTAAAAAGATTAATCTTGAACACAGTCAACTTTTATTAAAACTTTTCAAAACCATTTTCGATATGGATAAAAACTGGGCATGCGTGAAATCTGTCACTGAGATGCACAACCTCGGATCCTAGCAACTGGAAAGTTGCCCCTAGTCTGAAGAGCACCGCAACACTGCGCAGCAACGGAAAGTTGCTCCTAGTCTGAAGAGCGCTGCACCAGAGATCATAACCGAACTCTTGAATGCTGAATAGACAAAGATGGATGAGATAATCAAATGGACAAAGTTGATCGGGGAAAAGTTTATGGCTGAACGTCAGGATGAAGCTGCCTACGTATCCCAAAGATGGGAATCAAGCCTTACGTAGTTCAGGCTTAGGTTTACTCGAGTATTTTCACTCTCCTTTTACGCTCTAACTTTTGCCAAGGCCGCCCTTTGCGGGTTTTGAACCTTGCAAGCTCAGTTTTTATATTTTCCAATTTTTCAATGCTCTAACTTTTGCCTAGGTCGCCCTTTCGGGTTTTCGGCCTAGCGAGCCTCTCAGGGGTAATATTTCTTCAACTTGTCCATGTTGATCGGTTGCGAGAACTCTAAGCCATCTAGGTCCATTAGAACCACAGCTCCACCTAACCAGATAGCTTTGATGATGTAGGGACCAGTCCAATTGCGTCTGAACTTGCCCCTTGGGTCGTGGATGGGAGCTCGGTTGTCTTTCAGCACCAAATCTCCTTCTTTTAGATTCCTGGACTTAACTTTCTTGTTAAAAGCCCTGGCAATTCTGCGCTGATAGCCTTGAACATGGTACAGTGCTTTCAGTCTGCGCTCGTCAAAAAGCATGAGTTTTTCAAATCTACTCTGTTGCCAATCGGCTTCGGCTATCTGACACTCAGCCAGCACTCGCAAAGACGGAACCTCAATTTCAATAGGTAAAACAGCCTCCATCCCATAAACTAATGACTACGGAGTCGCCCCAGTAGAAGCTCTAATTGAAGTCCAGTACCCCCACAGAGCAAACGGCAGCTTGTCTGGCCAATCTCGGTAGGTTTCCACCATCTTCTGCAATATGTGTTTGATATTCTTGTTGGCGGCCTCAACCGCTCCATTGGTTTGCGGCCGATATGTAGACAACTTATGAAAAGCCACGTTGTATTTCTCCAACAAGTCAATCACTTCCTTCTTGAAGTGGGAACCATTATCTGAAATGACCTCGTTTAGGACCCCATAACGACAGATGATGTGGTTTCTGATGAATTTTACAACATGTGACGCCTTCAACACCGCATAGGATTGGGCCTCAACCCACTTCGTGAAATAATCTATCGCGACCAAGATGAACTCATGCTCGTTCGACCCCTTCGGAGTGACAGCCCCAATCACATCGATTCCCCAAATGAAAATGGCCATGACGAAGTCATATTGTACAATTTCGACGGCGGGATGTTCATGCGGTTTGCATGGATCTGACATTTGTGGCATCGCCGAACAAAGCCGATACAATCCTCCTCCATGGTGGACCAGTAGTAACCCTGTCTGAGGATCTTCCGTGCCAGCATTACCCCGTCCATATGCGCACCGCATTCCCCTCCATGGATGGCCTCTATCAGGCGTTTTGATTCTTCAGCTTCAACGCATAGCTTATGCATTCCCAGATGACCTCTCTTGTACAATTTACCTCCGTAGATGATGAACTGAACGGCCATTCTTCTTATTGCCCTTTTATCCTTGGCATTTGTCCCTGGTGGATACGCCTCTTTCTCCAAGAAGTTTCAAATGTCGTAATACCAGGGGTTCTCATCTTGAACCTCGTCTATAGTAGCAATTGACTCGTAAGCTGGCGCAAACTTCTGGTCAATAATGACTGGACGCATCCGGACTCCAAACGGGATGTCTATCATGGAAGATAAAGTTGCTAGTGAATCTGCGAACCTGTTGTTCTCTCTTACTAGATGAGCAAAGTTTAGCTTCTCAAACCGAGGAATTAACAAATCCAGGGCCTGATGATACATCATCATCTTTTCTTCTTTGACTTTCCAATCTCCTTTCGCTTGAGATACAACAAGGTTCGAGTCCCCGATGATGTCCAATCATTTTGCCCCTAGTTCCAAGGCTACTTCTAGACCGGCAATGCATGCTTCATACTCTACTTCGTTGTTCGAGACTTTGAACCGGAGCTTGAATGCTAAAGGGATACGGGAATTGTCGGGTGCTATCAGCAACACTCCTATCCCATACCCATATTGGTTTGACGCTCTGTCAAAGTACATTGTCCAAAACTCGTCGTCGATATGCAAAATGGCCTTATCTGGGAATAAGTACACAACTGCTTCACCCTCTTCCACTGGATGATCGGCTAAGAACTCTACTACTACTCTTCCCTTGACCGACTTACGCATCACATATTTTAGATCGAATTCGGAAAGCAACAGCAACCAACGGGCTAGCCTACCCGTAAGTGCCGGTTTCTCAAAGAAATATTTGATGGGATCTAATCTCGAAACCAACATTACAGAGTGAGCTAACAGGTAGTGCCGCAGCTTCCTGGTAGCCCATACCAAGGCCAAGCAAGCCTTCTCCAATGGTGTGTAGCGAGTTTCATACTCTAACATCTTCTTGCTTAGATAGTAGATGGCCCTTTCCACTTTATCCTCTGATTCCTGCGCGAGCATGCAGCCCATTGTGGTCTCAGTTACCGAAAGGTACAATATCAACGGTCTTCTCGGTTCTGGTGGTGACAACACAGGTGGATTCTGTAAATATTCCTTGATTTTTTCAAAAGTAGCTTGGCATCAGCCGTCCTACTGGAATTTCTTTCCTTTCTTCAGGAGACCAAAAAGTGGTTCACAAGTCAAGGCTAATTTTGAGATAAACCGTCTTCTGAATTGCACTTTACCCAAAAAGCCCCGCACTTCCTTTTCAGTCCTTGGTGGTGGCATTTCTAGGATGACCTTGTTTTTGGAAGGGTCGACTTCGATACCTCTCTGTGTAATGAGGGACCCCAACATTTTCCCTGCTGTGACACCGAACGTACACTTCTGAGGATTCAACCGCAATCGGAATTCTCTGATCCTTCGAAAGAACTTTTTCAAGGCGGTGTAGTGGACCTCTCTTTCCTTGGACTTGACAATCATGTCATCCACATACACCTCAACCTCTTTGTGGATCATGTCGTGCAATATTGTGGTCGCGGCCCGTTGATATGTAGCTCCAGCGTTTTTCAGCCCAAATGGCATTACCCTGCAGCAATAAGTCCCCCACGGGGTGGTGAATGTAGTCTTTTCCTGGTCTTCGGGTGCCATCACTATCTGGTTGTAGCTCGAAAAGCCATCCATAAACAAAAGCAAAGCATGCCCCGCCGTGAAGTCCACTAACTCATCGATATGCAACAAGGGGAAGTCGTCCTTCGGACTAGCTTTATTCAAGTCCCTGAAATCCACGCATACTCGGATCCTACCATCCTTCTTCGGCACTGGAATAATGTTGGCCAACCAAGTCGGGTATTTGGATACCAGCAGGAAACCTGCATCAATCTGCTTGGTGACCTCTTCTTTAATCTTGAGAGCCCAATCCGGGCGGATCCTTCTGAGTTTTTGTTTAACTGGTTGAGCCTCGGGGTCAAGAGGGATCCGGTGCTATACAATCTCAAGATCGATTCCGGGCATGTCTTCGTATGACCACGCGAAAACATCTTTGAAATCTTTTAATAAAGCGACTAAGCGCTCGTGTTTCTCCGAAGACAACGTGGACCAGATCTGAACCAACCGTGGGTCCTCCTCAGTACCGACATTCACAGTAGTGATTTCATCCATTAAGGGTTTAACAAATCTTTCCTGCTCTTGTTCAATTAAGTGTTACAAAACCGGAGGAATTTCTTCCTCGTCATTTTCATCAAAATTTTGAAAGTCTGAATTAATGCAATAAATCAAGGGCAAAGAAAAGTACTTAGAAACCACAGCCAAATCATTCTTATTAAGCACATCCAAATTATCCGATTTTTCAGTTACAACAGACTTAAAAGAGAAAGAAAAAGACGACCTGGACAAGACTGTGGCATCCGGGTTATCATCCCTAGGAATACCAGACTCAGACTCAGTCGAGCTGGAACCTGATTCCGACTCAACAGACTCGGTGGAATCAGACTCCGGCTCACTACCTGACCCAGTGCTGCTTGACAAAAATCCCTCTTCATACTGCCAGATGAGAGAGGGTGCAATGGATGCATCCAAAATAGTTGCTGGTGGGCCCGCAACTGTTCCATTCCCCATCATGCATACCGAGAAGTTATCCCCCAAGCACTTCTGTTCGATCGAAGGATCTGAAAGTAGACACGCCAGCGCTACCCCCATCTCACTTTCGGCGTCCTTAGACTCCACTTTCTTGCTCTGCTCAACCTCGGCTAATGGGTCTGTCTGCTCTTCGGCAACGTGATCCCCGGGTAACTGCAAGCCAAAGAAAATCTCAAACCTCGGCACGCGCTTCCTCTCTGCGTTCAGCCATGGCCCTAGGAAGCCACAAAATGGAAAGTCCTCCCCCTCCTGGACGAAGCGTCCGTTTAGGGTACCCTGACTGGGCCGGTTCATTAAGTCAAAAGGCCTCCTCGCCTTCTTCGCTCTAGCTCTCCCAGCCATCTCCTTACCCTTCCTTATCCAATCCTCTTTGGTGGGCAGATAACCCAAACCAAAGGTATGTGGGTTATGTGGCACCTCTGCCGATGCTGCGACGCCCTTCCGCCGCTCTTTCCCAATCCCATCCCGGGGATATGTTGAAACTTGTTCATAAGGTATACTGATTGAGCACTGACATACACCCCCTCATTAACAGCTAAGATGTTCTGCACAACCCGGGCCTTAGCTAGGGTAAAACTGGATAAGAACACATCCTGCATACCGTGCTCAATTTCTAAAACTGGCGTAGATACTTCCGGCGGGGGATAGATCGATGAATTCCCAAAAAAAATGGCTACTCCCTTTCCATGGGGGTATTTCACCATTTGATGCAAGGTAGAAGAAACTGCCTTCACTTGATGCAGCCACGGCCGCCCCAAGAGTAGATTGAAAGTGGCGGGAACCTCTAAGATGTTAAAGTCAATTTCATGCTGCCCCGGCCTAACCTTGGTCTGAATTTTCGCTGTCCCCATGACTTCTCTGCTTTTGTTGTCATAAGCCCGAATCACCTGGGCTGTTGGCACAAAGTCCGCGGTCTTCAAGCCGATTGCATAGGCAGTCCTCGCTGGACATACATTGATGGCGGACCCTGTGTCGACAAGCACCACGGGTATCCATTTATTTCTGCACTCCACGGAGATGTAGAGTGGCTTGTTATGGTTCGCACCCTCAGGTGGCAGTTCTTTTTTAGAAAAGGTCAACATCGGGATAGCTCCTCCCGGAAAAACTAAGCCCACCAGCTGTTCGGGCGTGGTGTCTATAGAGAGCTTGGCCTTGTCCATGGCCGATAAGACAGCTTGTCGATGCACTCGCGATGCCATAAGCAGTCCCTAGATGGAGATGTCTGCTTGTATCTTCTTTAACTGCTTCAGTACAGCCTCTTCTTCGACTTGCTTCTCTTTCTGTCTCTCAACTTCCTTATCCTTTCCAGATGCCTTCGGCTGGTCTAGGTGCAGGGGCTTGAAATACAGCCTGCTTCTCGTCATATGATCGACCTCACCGATATACCGGGTATCATCAGGCTGATTACTCCCCCAATCCTCATCCGTGTGGGCGAGACATAAATCATCGTCCTTCCACCACATTCCGTCGGCAGCAACAGACACCTGTCTGGCTCCGGTTCAATTGCACCCGCAATACTCTCCGTCCACATGCTCGCAGCATTCTCTATCTTCGTGCACACAGCACTCTTAGTCCCCTCAGGACCCTTAGCTTTCCTAATTCTCTCGGCATCCTCAAACCTTTCTTCTTCCAACTATGTCAGTACAGCTGGCTGTTCAACAATTCCCGCATTCATAATGCCCAAGTCTCGAGCGGAATTCTTAGCATCGGCGCTCTTCGGCGATTCATTCTGATTTTCGGCCCTTCCGGCCACCATTGATATGCTTGCCCCTGCCGAGCCCTGTTCCAACTAAGCTTCATCAACAACGTTTGGCAGGTCATCAAGCCACCCAGTAGCCTTTGTCGATTCCTCATAATCAAACCAGTTGACTGCCGTGTCTCCTGGATCTTGGTCGTTGAAAAACTGGAGGTTGGCCAAGTCCTCTTCCACAGCCGTCAAACCATCTGTCCCCTGCTCAAACCCATCCCCTCGGATCACACACAGTTCTGCCCTCTCTGGCAATTCAATGTTAGGCTCAAACTGGCCTGCTGGCAGAATGTAATCACTCAGATCATAGGCTTCCCCAGCGACACTCCCAGACTGCTCAAACCCTGATTGAACAATTCCATCCTCCTCTGAAATCTCCTGTGTTCTATCTTTGCCAGTCACCACCATTGGCTTAGGTTGGGTTCTAGAGATGTCCAACATGCACAAAGAGTCAGTGCAGTCAGGAAGGAGCACCTCTGGCTTAGGTAGGTGGGAAGGAGTCATATATATGCTGGGATCGTAAGACACGACCCCTGTCTGGATGAAGTTGATTCTTTTGGGAGGTGGAGCTTGGTTGTGCGATAGGAGAGGGTTTGTTGTGACATTGGGTTTTTCTGGAGGTACAATCACCTGCTTGTCAATGAGGTCTTGAATTTCATGACGCAATCTGAAACATTGGTCAGTGTCGTGACCATGTTGTTGGTGATATGCGCAGTATTTTGCTAGGTTATGATAAGGAGCAAGTGGATTTGGCAATGGCCTCGGCTCCAAGGGCTTTAAGTGCCCTTTCTTGATTAATACCCCTAGAGCCTTGGACAGGGGAATATACAGAGGGGTGAAGGTTCTTTGGCCTTTGGGTTGGAATCGGGTGGTTTGTGTGTTGCTTCCGGACACGCCGGAGAAAGGTGTAGCTGCCACGGGTCTTGGAAGGAGAGGGGGAATGGTGGTGACCATGCTCACCTCCGAAGCTCTTGCAGTTGTAGTGCCACTTAGGCTTGTATTGTTGTTGCAGTTAAAGGTTCTTCTGGGTTGCTCTCTATCTTGGTCAATCAGACCTTGTTTCATTGCATCTTCAATTTGTACCCCCATTTTCATGTAGATCTGAAAAAGTGGAAAAGGGGAGCACAATCATTTTTTGCATCAGTTTTGGCTGGAGATTGGGCACAATCAACCTGATTTGGTCTTTGTTGGTAGGCCTCAGGGTCATCATCGAAGCCTTCGCCCTCCACCGAGTTACAAAATCCAAGAAGCTCTCCTTAGGCTCCTGCCTTGTTGTTTCGAGATCTCGGGTCGTAATCTCGATTTGGGTATTGTAAGAGTATTGTGCGACAAAGGCCTCGGCCATTTCATCCCAACTCCGCTTGACATCATCCTCTAACTTCGCATACCAGATAACAGCCACACCCGACATGGTCCGGCCGAATAGTGAAAGCTTTTGTGGTTTGGTGAGGCCCATTGGTCGTAGTATATCTGAGAATAGCCGGAGATGCACCATGGGGTCCCCAGATCCGTCGAAGCAATCAATTTGTGGCATTTTAAACCTATCTGGCAACATCACAGCCACGTCGGTATACCCGTCCTCGATATCCGGGATAGCCTTTACCCCTTGGGATTTCTTGAACAACTTCTCAAGCTTGCTCAATTTCAGTGCTGTATGGTCTACCTCGAACTCGAAGGGAGAGTTCGGTTGATTGACAGGCGTAGGTGCCTTAGATAGCTGGGGCAGAATTGGGGACGGAGTTGGCCCCGTTGGTATGTCCGTATCTGCCTGGACATTTGGTTTGGTGCCTCCTCGAGTGCCAGGACTCCTGGTGGGGGAGGAACTGGGTGTGAAGCAGATGCCCCGGTTTGTTGTTGCAATCTGGCAATTAACTCTGCCTGCTGGGCCATGATCTCGGCCTATTGTTTGGGAAATTCATCTCGGCGAATAGCATCCTGCTGCATGGCTCTCATGGTGTCTTGCATCTGACGCATCATTTCCTCAACTCCTGTCAGTCCCGCCATACTGCCCTAATCTGTCTGAACTATTGGCAGGTCTATCTCTATAGCAACAATTGGGATCTCAATCTGACTGTCCACTGATGGGGTAATCCACTGCTCTGGCAACCTCTGCTCAGATACATTACACCTTTTCAACCTCCGTCTGATAACCAGGGGTAGAGAGTGGAACACTGGTTGTCCGTCGACCAGATCCTTAGATCGATTGAGTCGACGACCTCTTGTCCAGAGTGCTTGGGGATTATCTGTTTGGTCTGAAGCAATTGTGCTAAGCTACCTAGCAAAAAGATAAATAAAGCAATAATAAGGAAATAAACGAGCAGACGAACAGACAACATAACGGCATAAATAAACACAACACACAGTCGGGTATAATTAACACACAATTGATACACTGTTCTCAAAGACCGATCATTATTCCCAAATCACTATTCCCAAATCACTGTCCCCGAAGCTGAATCTGATACCCGCAGATAACTGATTCCGAAAATACTGAACTGGTGCCCGTAGGCCTGATGCCCAAACTTGTAAACTGATACATGCATTCGTATAGAGATGCACTCTAAAAGCACATAACAAACAAGTGAGAGCTAAAACACCCCTATGTTGGGGTAAGGTTTCCCTGCCCTATTTTGTCAGGAACTAAGGTTTCACTACGCACGCAGCGGTTTCAAACAACCTATAAATGGGTAAGCAACCTGTCCTAGTTTGGAATGGTCACTATGGATTCCGAATATGCACTAGGTCGAATGGTCAAAAAGGGTGCCCCGGTAAAACCGGGATTTGTGTTCCGGTCGTGGCAGAGCCCGCAACCGGTCAGCCTTATGGCACGCTTCTTGAAGCGAGCCTCCGGCAAACCGTTCAAGAATAGCATACGACAAATACAGTGTCCTAGGCGCACCAATGCAGATGCAATGCAATGAAACACATTAGTGTAATCAAAACAAGATATCATGAGTTCGAGTCAAGTTCTCTAAATCCCCAGCAGAGTCGCCAGAAACTGTAGACGTCCCCGAACGTCCTGGGAGGAAATCCCCCCCGTTTTGTTCATTGGGCTCACTACAGTTCAGGACTCGAAGTCACGGTCTGGATTAAGAGTCACGCACTTGCAATTTGCGGATGATACGATTTTGTTTTGTAATGCAGACAGAGTGGAGGTGAGCAACATTAAAAGAATTTTAAGATGCTTTGAGATTTCATCAGGTTTGAAAATTAATTATCATAAGAGTGTCATATGCGGTGTTGGGGTTGATGAGGGATTGTTGCTGGAGTTTGCAGCTTGTTTGAATTGCCTTTACCAAAAGTTGCCTTTCAAATACTTGGGCCTTCCTTTAGGAGCCACCCCTAGCAGAATGAGTACTTGGAAACCGATTCTTAATAAATTCAAACAAAAATTGTCCACATGGAAGGGAAGGTTAATATCTTTTGCTAGGCGTTTAACCCTAATAAGATTTGTTATGTCCAATCTGCCCATTTATTTCCTTTCCTTGTTCAGTGTCCTTGTTAGAGTGGCTAAGGAGATTGAGAGACTGGAATCAACTTTCCTTTGGTGTGGCTCCGATCTCAGAAGAAAAGTACATATGGTCTGGTGAGAGGTGGCTACTAAGAATAAGAACTTAGGTGGGCTAGGTTTGAGGAGGATTAAGAGTTTAAATCAATGTCTCTTGCTAAAATGGTGGTGGAGATTTGGAGTTGAGAACTAGTCCCTTTGGAATGAGGTGATCCGTGCAAAGTATGTACCAATGGATGATAGATGGATACCAAAATCAATGGGTAGAGATTCCAAGATTTGGTTTGATATAATTCAGGTTGTTTTGTCTAATCCAGAGTTGCATCATTTCTATATTTCTCATTCCCAGATTGTCTTGGGGGATGTGAGGAGAGTTCAATTTTGGAGAGACAAGTGGGTGGGTAATGCATGCCTAATGGATGAATTCCCAAGGCTCTTTTCCTTATCTACTGATAAACATGGTGTTGTGAGTGCGCTCTTTGAAAGAAGGGCAACGGATGATGGCTGGAATTTGGGCTTCAAATGACCTCTGTTGGTCTAGGAGGAGGAAGAAGTTACTAGAATTTTAAATCTGTTGAGCAATGCCCCACTAGTGTGTACTACCAGATCTGATGAGCTCAAGTTGGATGCAACCCCATCTGCTGTTTTTACAGTTTCATCCGCTTATGATTGGTGTGAATCACTTATGGGTCCTACAGTCCAGTGACTGCCTCAATTTGGAACAACTTTGCTTCTCCCAAAGTGCACTTTTTTAGGTGGCTAGCTTGGCTTGGTAAGACAAAAACCTTTAGTTTTCTTCATAGAATTGGAATACTTACAAGGAGTGCAAACCTTGATTGTGTGTTCCGTCACACTGAAGTTGAAACTGTGGATCACATTCTCCTTTGCTGTCCTTTTGTTTGGTTGCTTTGGTCCAACATTGTTCGATGGTGGGGTATGCAGTGGGTGTTAACAGGTTCAGTGAATGGTTTGCTGCACTGGTGGTCTGGTTGTAAAATAAATAAGCGGGAGAAGAAAATTTGGAAGGTTTTACCTTTAGCTATTCTCTGGTCTACATGGAAGCATCGAAACGAGTGTGTTTTCAATGGCTCTCACCCAAATTTGGAAGATCTGTGTGAATTAGTGAAGGTTAGAGTAGCTATGTGGCTCAAAGCTTCGCCACTTCAAGTGGAGTACTCGATGTATGACCTGGCATTTAATTTGCAACAAGTGCAGTTTTGTATTAGAAATAGAGGTTGAATGATCTGGATTATGTCAGGTGTCCTGCAACAGCTATCTGTTTGATTGTCTGTTTGTTTGCTATTGGAAAGTGTTGGTGAGGTGGTGTTCATGGCAACAGGATCGATGGTGTGTCTCTAGTCTGTGGCTGTTGTAGAGGGTTCTAGTCTGTTGCTGATAGTCCTCTGTTGTAGAGGGTTCTGGTTTACATTAGGAAGTAAGGTCTTGCTAATCTTGTGCTTCTGGAATGGTGGTTGAGTTTGTGACTGCATAGTCTTGGTGGTTGAGTTTCTAACTACTATGCTACTTTGTTGTTATGCTCAATTATAGTTTTGTGGTTGCTTAGTCTTGGTGATTTTTGCTACTATGCTGTTTTGTGGTGTGGGAAGAAGTTAGCTTCAAGCAGGTGAGAGGTAGTTGGTGACTGTTTTCTGTCTCTTGCTCTGGAAGGTCTGTTAGATAAATTAAGATATAATTCATTATGGAGTATGCATAATGGAATTCATTATGGAATTAAATTTGAAGTTAATGCAGATTTAGGGGAATTCATTCTAGTTACTCAGTTAATGACATGGTGTATAATCTGCAACAAGTTAAAGTATGCATTATGGCCCCATCATGTCTGTTCTGTGATCTGTTTTGCTCTGCTGTTGTGGTTGATTCTAGAGTGTGTTTTGCTTTGGTGTGTGATCTGCCCTATTGTTGCTGAAAGGCTTCAAGGATGTTGGCTGAGCAAATATTTCTTCCTTGGGGTGACTTCAGGAATGATGCTTTGTGCTTTTGTTTTTTCTGATTTTGGTTTCTTTTGATTGGTTTCTCACTAATCTTGGGTCAAGTGCTAGTAAATGATTGTATTCCTTTTACAGTGCCAACCTAGTTTGAATTGTGGAGGATGGCTATGATGCTTTGTACACTTCCTTGATTTGTTGATATAATTTTGCATATTTTTCTTTTATCATCAATAAATCTTTTCTTTTGCTGATCAAAAAAAAAAATGTCACTTTTAATCACACTTTTTGAGTGTCATTAAAAGATGATTCCATCACATGTTTTAAGTGTGATTAATAACATTTAGATCACATCTTTTAAGTTTGATTAATAATTTAGATCATATCTTTTAGTGTGATTAATAACTAATAAAACATGTGATAATAAACATTTAGATCACATCTTTTAAGTGTGATTAATAACATTTAGATCATATCTTTTAAGTGTAATTAATATCTAATAAAACCTGTGATTAATAATGAGATAAGATCGCACATTATATGCATTTCTCATCACAGTTAATGCGTGTGATAAAAAGAGGATTAGACATATTTGAAAAATAATCAATATTATTTTTATACGCGCATTTGAAAAATGTAATACACACTATATATTATACTTTGAATCACAACCACATATTGAATGAAATAACGTCATATATTTCATAAATGAAAGCTAAATGTTCAAAAGTATATACAAAGAATTAAATAAAAAGTTTTTAACTGTGCTTACATATATTAAAAAATGAAAAAACTTGAAAAAGTAAGTTCTCAAATTCTTTGACCATATTTTGCACTCCAAGAAATTTCTAATCTGAAAAATGAAAACACAAATTAATTCAGAAACCACTAGAAACATATAAATAAACTAATTATTTGTAGAGACTGTTCTTGATTTCTATATAATATTTTGTAGTTGTGTGTTCATGTTAACTAATAGGCATGAGAATTCTAACTAAAAAAAATGAAAACAAGTGTCACTATATTTGCAATAGGGCAACCCTATTGCATGAACAATAGTGGCTTTTGCCAAAGCAGAGTATAGTTGTTTAAAGCAATTAGCAATTGTACTCTACTTGAGCAAAAGTCATAATTGTTCTGGCAATAATAGCAGCCTAATAGCAAAGGACCATAAAATATATAGACAACTGCACTCCCAAAAATAGAGCTATAGTAAAGCATATACCAAAAGCAATACATGTGCGTTGCAAATACAATTTTGCCAATCATTGGAATGAATCCTGCATCAAATTCCTAATTTACAGAGTTTCCATAAAACACAACACATGTCAAAGACAAACCAACATAAACTCTAAAGGACACTGAAAAAATTGACATCAACTATCTTAAGTTTTTCCTGAATTGCACTGCAGAATTCATCTAATCCATCACCATTTATGGCAGAGATGCATACTGTGTCTTTTCTTTTCTCTGCTTCCAATTGGATTTTGAGAGGATCATTGGCTTTATCAATCTGTTGTGAATAAATGTATAAGTAATCTTGTGGCTTCCCTATAACACAAGAGATGCTATGGCCATAATCAAGCATTTGTCACTAATAAAATAATGAATGGTCAACATCGACAACAAGCTTCACATTCTAGATAAACATCTCAAACTTGAAAAAAGATCAGTTTTGTAGAAAACTAATCAGAGTAACAAAGGCAAAACATCTTTCTCAAGTCTGGACAAAACGGTTTAAGTTTACTGTGCCACTCAATAAATAGTTTAAGTGGCAACCTATCACTTAATTTAAATTTGATAAATGAAATAAAGACACACACACACACAAACAAAGGGTTTAGGGACATAAATCTTTAGTTTGACAATCACGAATATACAGATAAACACTCATTTTTCATCTCCACTTTCAAGTATGATATAAATTATTAGTAGCAATAATTGTCACATATGCAACTTGAAGATGTAACAGAGCTTACTAGTGTAGTTGGTAACTTTTGAATAAATCCAACAGTATCTGTAAGAAGAAACTCCTTTCCATTCTTCATTAGGATAGAGCCAACAGAACAACATATATGTGAGTTATACCTATAAAAAGGAAGCTTTAAATCATAAGATATAGAGGATACAATGTTGTCCAACAGAGCTAAAGATGGTGTTGCATATAAATGAAATGGCTTTCAAAAAATGGAACCATTTTCCACATGACATTGATTACTATATTGAGTAACTGCTCTTATATATATATATATATATATTATCAGCAAAGAAAATGAACTTTATTGATGAAACAGAAAACTATTACATCAATAAAAGAAAGAGGAAGATGCGTGCAAAAAATATCACAGCGAACCTAATCAATCCCAACTAGGTTGGCACCCATAAGACTGTCCAATCATATGCTAGCACACTATCACCAGTTGGTGAGGAACCAACCATAAACACCAAAAACAATCTCACCGAATAAGAAGCTAACCAAACTTGATCCAGACCAAACAACCCAAAACTACCAAAATAGCAATAACATAATGAAATAAACAAACCAAAACTAGTTGATAGATCAAAAACAGATCAAAGCAGCATTCCATATATAGTATCAAAGTCCACCACATAGTAATTACTCCTTTTATTAGTAGCCCATCTTCACCAATAACCAGACCAAAACTACCATACAGCTCACCAGCATTCCATATGTAGCAGCAGCAGCCACTACAGAGTAATTACTCATTTTATCAGTAGCTTATCTACACCAATACTAACCCAAACCAGAGAGCTACCAAGTAAAAATAGACAAAATTTTATGAAACCCGCAGCAATACGAATTAGTTCAGCACAGCAAGACATACACCACAACAGTTCAGCACTCCACATTACAGCAGTTCAGGCCAACATAACACCCTTCATCCTCCTAAACAACATCTGATGTCTGTAAGATTAGAAATAGAATCCTGGGTGAACAGAGTAGAAGCAGGCTCCAGCAGCAGCAAAAAGAGATCCAATCCACCAGCAAGACCTCAATAATACCTCAGTAGCAGAATTTGCACAGATAGGAAGGCAATTCAATCAGCAATACCACAACAATACACATAGCATACGCTGCCAGCACAACCTAGATCAATCATTAACCTCAGCAACCAGAGGAGTCCACCCAGATTAGACTCTAACCCCAGCACCCTAATGGTAATACACAAATTAGTCATTCCATCTATATCATTTGCCACTTTACACACTTCTTCCTGAAATGCACCTTCTCACTTGCCTAAGATTTATCACAAAATCCTGAACTGTAAAACTATGGCCTAAGTAATATGGTCTCAACCATAATATGGTCTTAACCATAGTGCAACTCTGACTTTTATCACTTCACATAACTCAGCCACATCATGGAGTGAAGTATTGAACACCACATCGTTTCTAAGCTTCCACAAGGACCACAACACAACCAAAGGTATGCCCCTCCAAGTCTTTTGCTCTTTACTGCTGAGCCTCCCCCAATCCCACCATAGAAGTAACCCTTTAACAGTTCCAAGTAAGGCCCCTTGAACATCCCACCAATTCAGCATTTTAGACCACACAGATTACGCAAATAGGCAGGACACCATGACATGGTTCATAGTTTTAATCTTAGCTTTGCAGAATATACATAAAGTTAATGCATTGCTTTGAAGCACACCAATTCTTTGGAGAAAAGTTGATGTCTTTAATCTACTCTACCATGCAAGCCACCCCAGAAATTGGACTTTGGGAGGCAAGTATTTAATCCACACTAGTGTACAAATACTCAATTGAGGACATTGAGAATACCTTTGTTGTTGCTGCTAACCACACTGGTCTATCAACTTGATTAACCCCCAAAGTAGGTGCAGCACCCAAGTGATTTGTAAGCCTTGTTACCTCACAGTCTTCCCAACCATAGAGCCTTCTTCTAAAGTTAAACACCCAGTCCCCTGCAGTTTCCTTTCTATCATACATTGTTCTTAGTGAAACCTCCTTATCCAAGGTTAAAGAGAATAAGCCAGGATATTCCTCGTTGAAACAGGTGGCATTACACCATTTATCTAACCAAAACCTTACTCTGCTCCCATTCCCAACCTTTAACTGCTAATTATTCAGGTAAAACTGTAGAAGTGGGCTATCAGACAGAGCAATATTGATTATACATTTCCATACACTAGAGACACTAGGCCTTATGCAAGAAGTGGGCGCCCAATCACTAAAGTCCACCTTATACTTGCTCCAAATAACCTTCATCCACAGTACATCTTTTTCATACCCAAACCTCCACCACCATTTGATTAGTAGATAGTCATTCATCACTTTTACTCTTCTCAAACTCAGTCCCCCTTGATCCACACTTTTTGACAAATCAGCCCATTTGACCAAGTGTATCATTCTCCTTACTTTTGACCCCCCCAAATGAATGAAACCTGCAACCTGTCAATCACTTTAGCTACCCCTTGAGGTAATCTAAACAAGGATAGATAATATATAGGCAACAATGCAGTTATAGATTTGATTAAAGTTAGCCTCCTAGCATAGGATAAAAGCTTTCTTTTCCAGCTAGCTAGCCTGCTACGAATCTTGTCCAACACTGGTTTCTAAGTTTGCTTTCTATTAGGATTAGCCCCAAGGGGTAGACCTAAATATTGTATGGGTAGCTTCTTGATCTTGTAATTCAAAATAAATACAAATCTAGCTAGAGATTCATCTGAAACACCCACTCCACAAACCTGACTCTTTTGATAATTAATCCTCATGTCCGAAATCACCTCAAGAGCCTCTTCAAGCTTTTGACCTCCTCTTCTTTAGCCACACAAAAAAGAATAGAATCATCCGCAAATTGCAGGTGATACAGCATCACATCATTTGCACCAATTTGCACACCTTTAATAATTCTCTTCTAGTATGCTCTTGTCAGTAACATATTGAGACCTTTAGCAACCAAGTTGAATAGGAAGGGAGACAATGGGTCACCTTGTCGAAGACCCCTTTGAGGACTAAACTCTTCAGTTGGAGACCTATTTACAAGTACTGAAATTCTAGTCGTGCTAACTGTAGACACCCCATTTTTGATCGACCTTAAGACTCAGACGTCACCAGTTGAGTACTTGGTGATGTTGCATATTGCGCTCATTCTGAGATTTCAGAGTCTCGACTGCGAGCCTTGCCTCCGGACTTCGGGGCTCTTTTGTGCTTTGTCTCGGTTTGCGAATTAGGTCCTGTTTTCTCTTCACGAAGGGAGGGAGAGGTCTTGTAGATCATCTCTCAGTGGCCGTAGGTTACGTTTCGTGGTCGCAGGCCATTTTTTACCATTTGGAGCTCGATTTCTGGTTTTCGGAGCCGTCAGCCGTATGCCTCGGTTTGGGACCGCTTAACTACTTCCGATTGCTTTGGTTTTTGGCACACATCTTTTTTCCTCCATTTAGAGGGACACTGTGGCTCGGGAGACCACCTTCGTGGTCATACGCCACTTTCGGTGCCTAACAGCCTGTTTTGAGGGCCCTAAACTGCACGTTTTGGCCCCCGAACCTTCGTTTTGCATCCGTTTTGGTCCATTTTTGGTAGAGACCCTATTTTCATTACTAGGGAGGTGGTAGGATGGTGGGAGGCCACCTTTTCCTTTGAAAACCCAATTTTCTCATTTTCTCTCTCCAAAAGCCGATTTTTCTGACCGAAAGCTGGTTTTTCCCACTTTTGAACAACTTTTTCTGGGTTTTCATACCACCATTGTGTTGTGCTCATCTGGGAGGCCACCAATATGGGTAGGCTGGCCAGAAATTCATCTTGACTTTTTTGAACCTTGCTTAACAGCTAGCTTTTCTCTCTCCTGGGTCACTTTTTCTGGTTTTCCACCATACAGTTAGTTTGCACTCATCTGGGAGGCCTCCTTTTTGAGGTGGCCGGCCAGAAATTGTTGTTGACCTTTTTGACCCCTGGTCGGCCGACCAGGGGGAGTGGCCGGTCGGCCGACTTCTTGCTTTTGCTCTCTCTGAGTGTAATCCAACTGTGCCAGCTGGAGGCCATTTGGTGCATCCTCCATACACGTGTATCGAGGATACTTGGGGTCTCTTGGAGATATTTTGGATTGGCTTCATATCTGAGGGTTGAGCAATTTTGGTGAAGGCATATACCCTCCATCCTCCATAGTCACTATTCCAAGCTCCAAAACCCTAGTTTTCTTGGCTACTTTTTGCACTACAACCCCTAGCACCACACCTCCATCATCCATTCCAACACTTTAGGACTGACTTGCAAGGGTTGAAGGTTCACCAACTTGGTCCAAAAGCTCCAGCTTTGCTGCTCTTCAAGGGTAAGTGCCTATTTCCCTTAAACTTGCATTTTTTTGCTCCATTGATTAGCCTTACTTGCAAGTATTTTTAAACTTTGTCATAAACTAGAAAGTGTCATATTTTGAGCTCCTCTTGAATATTGATTAAGGACACTTCTCTGTTTGAGGCCTCCTACACCCTTGCATGCTTTATCCCTCTTTGTAGGCTTATTTTGCATCATATCTTAGCCTTACTTGTGAGCATTTTAGAGATTTTTCATAAACTATAAAAAGTTTCCTTTTGAGCTTATAAACATGTTTTTTTAAGATACTTTTTCTGTTTGGGGTCATCTACCCCCTTTCATGTCTTATTTCCTCATGTTTTGAGCTATGCATGTGAGCACTTGCATTGGCCTTGATTTGGCCTTTTAGCCACTGAAATCCAGCAGATTTTTAGTGGCCCTGATGTGTCTTTGAGCTCCAAAATCATAGAGGGGTGACCCTCTCACCCCTCATTCTCTTTACTAGCATTGTTGGCCTTCCAAAGGGACCCTATTTTTCATGCATTGAAGTCATGTTTTAGGCCTCATTCTGAGGGTTTTAAGGTCTTCCTAAGCTCTGTCAAGAGCCCATTTTTCCATATTTTATGTCTATGATGCATGTATAGAGCAACCCCATTCAAGGCCTTTCAAAGGGGCCTTTCTTTGCATGTTTTTGAGACTGATTTCAGGGCCTATTTGATGGGTTTTAGGGCTGTCATAATCCATTTCCAGAGTTGGTTTTTCCATGCTAAGTGTCCTTGTTGTATGTGCTTAATAACCCCTTGTATGGCCCTCTAAAGGAACTCATCATTTTTGCATGCATTGGCTGCATTTTAGTGGTTATTTGGGCATATTTTGACATGTTTTATTCACTGTTTTTGGCTGGTTTGATGAGTTCTCATACGCTTCATATACATGCCATGTAAACCATGCTTGCTAGCAGAATTTGCATGCTATTTTAGTCCATCATGTTAGCACTTTTTGGCCATGCTCTAAACTAGAAGTTTGCATGTTTTGGGATTTCCTTGGCTCTGTCTTTATACTACATGGCCAAATAATGCTTGCTTTGCATAGTAACAATTCGATACATGTGCCTAGCTTTGAATTTCGGGGCTTATTTCATGCATCGAGTGCCTTATTTCCATGTTTTGGGATCATCTAGCATCATGTTTCAGTGCTGAAAATTACATGTTTGTATGCCATCTTTCATCCCCTGCCATGCTTTGGTAGAGTGGCATTTTATGCCTTAGGTTCGACCCTCGGTATACGTGCACGTGTGCACGCATTTCGGTTGTCTCTTTTCCATCTAATGGCCACTGATGTGAGTGTGGCTGAGGTCCACTCATGTTGGTGTAAGTCCATCGTGCATTGTGCATGCCATTTCAATCCATAGCATTGCATATGCTAGGTTGCATCATAGAACATTGTGTATGCCATGTTACATCACGCGCACTGTGTATGCCATTTTAGTACAGAGCATTGCATATGTTAGGTTGCATGTTAGTTGCATTGTGCATGCCATTCCATTTACATGGTGCTTGGAATAGGGTTTACTCCAAGCACGGGAAACGAGGGGCGTTTCGTACACCAAGTGACGAAACATGCCTCGATTCCCGGTCCCCGAACGTTCTTGATTATCTATGATAGAATTGTTGGCTTCATATGTTCATACCTGCATTCATGTCATATTAAAATGTGTAATTCGGTCTCTCGGCCATCATGCATCGAGATACGTGATTGGTGGCCCGAGAACTGAGGGCCACACTCCCTAGAGCTTGTGCAAGGACGGGGAGGAGTGGTCGTGCACACATATGTTGAAAATACATTGCTTTCTCTCTTTCTTGCCTTTGTTGCAGAAAAACCAGAGTCCAGGGGCAGAAAGTGGTCGGCCGACCAGGTTTTCTGGTAGGCTGACCACCTTTTTTGGTTTTCACCATGAGGGGTGGTCGGCAGGTGTTTCTCAAGCCAAGAGTTGGTCGGCAGCCTTCCCCAGGTGGAGTTTCAGCCTCCTTGAGCTTTGTGTAAGTTTCTGAAATCAGCTGCAAACAATGGTGGGACAAGGCATCGCGATGGAATTCACCGACAAAGCGCATCGAGCATGCATGCATTCATTGTCATCCAAAACAGAGTCGGGGCAGTCCATTTGCAGGCCAGTTTATAGCTTACTTAGCTAATTTGTTAGTTAGTTAGTGGATGTGTAATAATTACCTATAATTCGTTATTCATTTCGGACTGTATTATTTATTCAAACCCTCCGAGCGAGGGCACAACTGTAATAAGCGTGCGTGCGTGTGATGTATGTCTTCCAACCTCACGTCTTTCTCCCTTTTATTTACCAACTTTTGATGGTTAGATTAGGGCATGTTTCAATTAGCATACAGTATGATAGCATGTTTGCATTCATTCATCTGTCTTGCATACACCGGGCTCGACGCATCATACTAACTGCATTTGTATTTCAATTCCGAGTTGAATACTTGTTAGTTGTAGCATTTCACATGCCATCTTTAGAATAGCCGAGCCTATCTTAGTTGCATTTTGCATGTGTTGCATTAGGCATTTCTGTATAGTTAGGATCATGCATGGATTTCTAAGATAGCTTTTGTTTTGGCTTGGAGTACTCGGTAAGTGTTTATGCTTTAGTATCCTTGCATGTGTGTGAGTGACTGCCATGATAGCATGCTTACCATGAGGCTATGTGCTTATATGATATAACTGCCTGAATGTCTGTGGGTGAAGGTTGGGTTATTTGAATTGGAACAACTCATCAATTGTGAATTTTAAGCCCACTAGATAGTGGCAAATCATCTTGTTTTCTAAGCCCACCTGAGGGTGGCAAATCCACATTTTAGCCTACTTGCGAGTAGCAAACCATTTTCAAAACAAACATGAGATGTTTTGTTCCAATTCAGGCGATCCAGTCTATACTTATATGCTGTGCGCATCACATAGTAAATCTAGGCTAATAACCAGAAAAAGAACACATAATGTTTTCAAAACTAGATATCATGGTTAGTAGAGGCCGATCTTTGATCGGGCGAGCGGGGGTGCTCATGAAGTGACCTTCCCCAATCGTACCCAAGTTCCCGAGCCGAGGCAACTTTGGTGATGACAGACACGTGGCCTTAGGCAATGAGTCAGGGTTTCCTAAATTCTCCTCAAAATAAATATTTAGGTGGCAACTCTGTATCTGGCGAAGCAGTCCATGTTTAGTACTTCTTTCAAAAAATCTGTTTTCAAAAACGATTTGTCGGATTTGGACTCTTTGATGATTCATCGGTCTTGCATGGCACTCTGCGAGATTAGATACAGGACCGCGACTTCGAGTCCTGAACTGTAGTGAGCCCAATGAACAAAACGGGGGGGATTTCCTCCCGGGACGTTCGGGGACATCTACAGTTTCTGGCAACTCTGCTGGGGATTTAGAGAACTTGACTCGAACTCATGATATCTTGTTTTGATTACACTTATGTGTTTCTTTGCATTGCATTTGCATTGGTGCGCCTAGGACACTGTGTTTGCCGTATGCTATTCCTGAACGGTTTGTCGGAGGCTCGCTTCGAGAAGCGTGCCATAAGGCTGACCGGTTGCGGGCTCTGCCACGACGGGAACACAAATCCCGGTTTTACCGGGGCACCCTTTTTGACCATTCGACCTAGTGCATATTCGGAATCCATAGTGACCATTCCAAACTAGGACAGGTTACTTACCCGTTTATAGGTTGTTTGAAACCGCTGCGTGCGTAGTGAAACCTTAGTTCCTAACAAAATAAGACAGGGAAACCTTACCCCAACATAGGGGTGTTTTAGCTCTCACTTGTTTGTTATGTGCTTTTAGAGTGCGTCTCTATACGAATGCATGTATCAGTTTACAAGTTTGGGCATCAGGCCTGAGGGCACCAGTTCAATATTTCTGGGTATCAAGCCTGCGGGCACCAGTTCAGTATTTTCGGAATCAGTTATCTGCGGGTATCAGATTCAGCTTCGGGGACAGTGATTTGGGAATAGTGATTTGGGAATAATGATCGGTCTTTGAGAACAGTGTATCAATTGCGTGCCAATTATACCCGACTGTGTGTTGTGTTTATTTACGTCGTTATGCTGTCCGTTCGTCTGCTCGTTTATTTTCTTATTATTGCTTTATTTATCTTTTTGCTAGGTAGTTTAGCACAATTGTTTCAGACCAAACAGATATTCCCCAAGCACTCTGGATAAGAGGTCGACGACTCAATCGATCTGAGGATCTGGTCGATGGACAACCAGTGTTCCACTCTCTACTCCCGGTTATCAGATGGAGGTCGAAAAGGCGTAATGTATCTGAGTAGAGGTTTCCAGAGTAGCGGATTACCCCATCAGTGGACAGTCAGATTGAGATCCTAATTGTTGCTATAGAGATAGACCTGCCAGTAGTTCAGACAGATTAGGGCAGTATGGCGGCACTGACAGGAGTTGAGAAAATGATGCGTCAGATGCAGGACACCATGAGAGCCATGCAGCAGGATGCTATTTGCCGAGATGAATTTTCCAAACAACAGGCCGAGATCATGGCCCAGCAGGCAGAGTTAATTGCCAGATTGCAACAACAAACCGGGGCATCTGCTTCACACCCAGTTCCTCCCCCACCAGGAGTCCCAGCACCCGGGGAGGCACCAAACCAAATGTCCAGGTAGATATGGACATACCAACGAGGCTAGCTCCGCTCCCAATTCTGCCCCAGCTATCTAAGGCACCTACGCCTGTCAATCAACCGGACTCTCCCTTCGAGTTCGAGGTAGACCATACAGCACTGAAATTGAGCAAGCTTGAAAAATTGTTCAAGAAATCCCAAGGGGTAAAGGCTATCCCGGATATCGAGGACGGGTATACCGACGTGGCTGTGATGCTGCCGGATAGGTTTAAAATGCCGCAAATTGATCGCTTTGACGGATCTGGAGACCCCATGGTGCATCTCCGGCTATTCTCAGATATACTACGGCCAATGGGCCTCACCAGACCACAAAAGCTTTCACTATTCGGCCGGACCCTGTCGGGTGTGGCCGCTATCTGGTATGCGAAGTTAGAGGATGATGTCAAGCGGAGTTGGGATGAAATGGCCGAGGCCTTTGTCGCGTAATACCCTTACAATACCCAAATCGAGATTACGATCCGAGATCTCGAAACAACAAGGTAGGAGCCTAAGGAGAGCTTCTCGGATTTCGTAACTCGGTGGAGGGCGAAGGCTTCGATGATGACCCTGAGGCCTATCGACAAAGACCAAATCAGGATGATTGTGCGCAATCTCCAGCTAAAACTGATGCAAAAAATGATTGTGCTCCCCTTTCCCACTTTTTCAGATCTACATGAAAATGGGGGTACAAATTGAAGATGCAATGAAACAAGGTCTGATTGACCAAGATAGAGAGCAACCCAGAAGAACCTTTAACAGTAACAACAATACAGGCCCAAGTGGCGCTGCAACTGCAAGAGCTTCGGAGGTGAGCATGGTCACCACCATTCCCCCTCTCCTTCCAAGACCCATGGCAGTTACACCTTTCTCCGGCGCGTCCAGAAGCAACACACAAACCACCCGATTCCAACCCAGAGGCCAAAGAACCTTCACCCCTCTATATATTCCCCTGTCCAAGGCTCTAAGGGTATTAATCAAGAAAGGGCACTTAAAGCCCCTGGAGCCAAGGCCATTGCCAAATCCACTCGCTCATTCTCATAACCTAGCAAAATACTGCGCATATCACCAACAACATGGTCACGACACTGACCAATGTTTCAGATTGCGTCATGAGATTCAAGACCTCATTGACAAGCAGGTGATTGTTCCTCCAGAAAAACCCAATGTCACAACAAACCCTCTCCCACCGCACAACCAAGCTCCACCTCCCAAAAGAATCAACTTCATCTAGACAGGGGTCGTGTCTTACGATCCCAGCATATATATGACTCCTTCCCACCTACCTAAGCCGGAAGTGCTCCTTCCTGACTGCACTGACTCTTTGTGCATGTTGGACATCTCCAGAACCCAACCTGAGCCAATGGTGGTGACTGGAAAAGATAGAACATAGGAGATTTTAGAGGAGGATGGAATTGTTCAATCAAGGTTTGAGCAGTCTGGGAGTGTTGCTGGGGAAGCCTATGATCCGAGTGATTACATTCTGCCAGCAGGCCAGTTTGAGCCTAATATTGAATTGCCGGAGAGGACAGAACTGTGCGTGATCCGAGGGGATGGATTTGAGCAGGGGACATATGGTTTGACGACTGTGGAAGAGGACTTGGCCAACCTCCAGTTTTTCAACGACCAAGATCCAGGAGACACGGCAGTCAATTGGTTTGATTATGAGGAATCCACAGAGGCTACTGGGTGGCTTGATAACCTGCCAGACGTTGTTGACGAAGCTCAGTTGTAACAGGGCCCGGCAGGGGCAAGCATATCAGTGGTGGCCGGAAGGGCCGAAAATCAGAATGAATTGCCGGAGAGCACCGGTGCTAAGAATTCCGCTCGAGACTTGGGCATTATGAATGCGGGAATTGTTGAACAGCCAGCTGTACTGACGTAGTTGGAACAAGAAAGGTTTGAGGATGCCGAGAGAATTAGGAAAGCTAAGGGCCCTGAGGGGACTGAAAATGCTGTGTGCACGAAGATAGAGAATGCTGCGAGCATGTGGACGGAGAGTACTGCGGGTGCAATTGAACCGGAGCCAGACAGGTGTCTGTTGGCTGCTGACGGAATGTGGTGGGAGGACGATGATTTATGTCTTGCCCACATGGATGAGGATTGGGCAAGTAATCAGCCTAATGATACCTGGTATATCGGTGAGGTCGATCATATGACGAGAAGTAGGCTGTATTGCAAGCCCCCGCACCTAGACCAGCCGGAGGCATTTGGGAAGGATAAAGAAGTTGAGAGACAGAAAGAGAAACAAGTCGAAAAAGAGGCTGTACTGAAGCAGTTAAAGAAGATACAAGCAGACATCTCCATCTGGGGACTGCTTATGGCATCGCGAGTGCATCGACAAGCTGTCTTATCGGCCATGGACAAGGTCAAGCTCTCTATAGACACCACGCCCGAATAGCTGGTGGGCTTATTTTTTCCGGGAGGAGCTATCCCGATGTTGACCTTTTCTGAAAAAGAACTGCCACCTGAGGGTGCGAACCATAACAAGCCACTCTACATCTCCGTGGAGTGCAGAAATTAATGGATACCCGTGGTGCTTGTCGACACAGGGTCCACCATCAATGTATGTCCAGCGAGGACTGCCTATGCAATCGGCTTGAAGACTGCGGACTTTGTTCCAATAGCCCAGGTGATTCGGGCATACGACAACACAAGCAGAGAAGTCATGGGGACAGTGAAAATTCAGACCAAGGTTAGGCCGGGGCAGCATGAAATTGACTTTCACATCTTAGAGGTTCCCGCCACTTTCAATCTACTCTTGGGGCAGTCGTGGCTACATCAGGTGAAGGCAGTTTCTTCTACCTTGCATCAAATGGTGAAATACCCCCATGGAAAGGGAGTAGCCATTTTTTTGGGGAATTCATTGATCCATCCACCGCCGGAAGTATCTACGCTAGTTTTGGAAATTGAGCACGGTATGGAGGATGTGTTCTTATCCGGTTTTACCCTAGCTGAGGCCCGGGTCGTGCAGAACATCTTAGCTGTTAATGAGGGGGTGTATGTCAGTGCTCAATCGGTATACCTCATGAACAAGCTTCAACATATCCCCACGATGGGATTGGGAAAGAGTGGCGGAAGGGCGTCGCAGCATCGGCCGAGGTGCCACATAACCCACATACCTTTGGTTTGGGTTATCTGCCCACCAAAGAGGATTAGATAAGGAAGGGTAAGGAGATGGCTGGGAGAGCCAGAGCGAAGAAGGCGGGGAAGCCTTTTGACTTAATGAACCGGCCCATTCAGGGTACCCTAAACAGACGCTTCGTCCAGGAGGGGGAGGACTTTCCGTTTTGTGGCTTCCCAGAGCCGTGGCTGAACGCAGAGAGGAAGCACGTGTCGGGGTTTGAGATTTTCTTTGACCTGCAGTTACCCGGGGATGACGTTGCCGAAGAGCAGACAGACCCATTAGCTGAGGTTGAACAAAGCAAGAAAGTGGAGTCTGAGGACGCCGAAAGTGAGATGGGGGTAACGCTGGCGTGTCTACTTTCAGATCCTCCGATCGAACAGAAGTGTTTGGGGGATAACTTCTCAGTATGCGTGATTGGGAATGGAACGGTTGTGGGCCCACCAGCAACTATTTTGGATGCATCCATTGCACCCTCTCTCATCTGGCAGTATGAAGAGAGATTTTTGTCAAGCAGCACCGGGTCAGGTAGTGAGCCGGAGTCTGATTCCACCGAGTCTGTTGAGTCGGAATCAGGTTCCAGCTCGATTGAGTCTGAGTCTGAGTCCGGTATTCCTGGGGATGATAACCCGGATGCCATAGTCTTGTCCAGGTCGTCTTTTTCTTTCTCTTTTGAGTCTGTTGTAACCGAAAAATCGGACGATTTGGACATGCTTAATGAGAATGATTTGGCTGTGGTTTCTGAGTACTTTTCTATGCCCTTAATTTATTGCATTAATTCAGACTTTCAAAATTTTGATGAAAACAACGAGGAAGAAATTCCTCCGGTTTTGTAACACTTAATTGAACAAGAGCAGGAAAGATTTGTTAAACCCTTAATGGATGAAATCACTACTGTGAATGTCGGTACTGAGGAGGACCCACGGCTGGTCCAGATCGGGTCTACGTTGTCTTCGGAGGAACGCGAGCGCTTAGTCGCTTTATTAAAAGATTTCAAAGATGTTTTCGCGTGGTCCTACGAAGACATGCCTAGAATCGATCCTGAGATCGTACAGCACCGGATCCCTCTTAACCCCGAGGCTCAACCAGTTAAACAAAAACTTAGAAGGATCCGCCCGGACTGGGCTCTCAAGATTAAGGAAGAGGTCACCAAGCAGATTGACACAGGTTTCCTGCTGGTATCCGAATACCCGACTTGGTTGGCCAACATTGTTCCAGTGCCGAAGAAGGATGGTAGGATCCGGGTATGCGTGGATTTCAGGGACTTGAATAAAGCTAGTCCGAAGGACGACTTCCCCTTGTCGCATATCGATGAGTTAGTGGACTTCACGGTGGGGCATGCTTTGCTTTCGTTTATGGATGGCTTTTCGGGCTACAACCAAATAGTGATGGCACCCGAAGACTAGGAAAAGACTGCATTCACCACCCCGTGGGGGACTTATTGCTACAGGGTAATGCCATTTGGGCTGAAAAATGTTGGAGCTACATATCAACGGGCCGCGACCACAATATTGCACGACATGATCCACAAAGAGGTTGAGGTGTATTTGGACGACATGATTGTCAAGTCCAAGGAAAGAGAGGGCCACTACACCGCCTTGCAAAAGTTCTTTCGAAGGATCAGAGAATTTCGGTTGCGATTGAATCCTCAGAAGTGTACGTTTGGTGTCACAGCAGGGAAAATGCTGGGGTTCCTCATTACACAGAGAGGTATCGAAGTCGACCCTTCCAAAATCAAGGCCATCCTAGAAATGCCACCACCAAGGACTGAAAAGGAGGTGCGGGGCTTTCTGGGTAAAGTGCAATTCAGAAGACGGTTTATCTCAAAATTAACCTTGACTTGTGAACCACTTTTTGGTCTCCTGAAGAAAGGAAAGAAATTCCAGTAGGACGGCCGATGCCAAGCTGCTTTTGAAAAAATCAAGGAATATTTACAGAACCCACCTGTGTTGTCACCACCAGAACCGAGAAGACCGTTGATATTGTACCTTTCGGTAACTGAGACCACAATGGGCTGCATGCTCGCGCAGGAATCAGAGGATAAAGTGGAAAGGGCCATCTACTATCTAAGCAAGAAGATGTTAGAGTATGAAACTCGCTACACACCATTGGAGAAGGCTTGCTTGGCCTTAGTATGGGCTACCAGGAAGCTGCGGCACTACCTATTAGCTCACTCTATAATGTTGGTTTCGAGATTAGATCCCATCAAATATCTCTTCGAGAAACCGGCACTTACGGGTAGGCTAGCCCGTTGGTTGCTGTTGCTTTCCGAATTCGATCTAAAATATGTGGCGCGTAAGTCGGTCAAGGGAAGAGCAGTAGCAGAGTTCTTAGCCGATCATCCAGTGGAAGGGGGTGAAGCAGTTGAGTACTTATTCCCAGATAAGGCCATTTTGCATATCGACGACGAGTTTTGGACAATGTACTTTGACAGAGCGACAAACCAATATGGGTATGGGATAGGATTGTTGCTGATAGCACCCTACAATTCCCGTATCCCTTTAGCATTCAAGCTCCGGTTCAAAGTCTCAAACAACGAAGCAGAGTATGAAGCATGCATTGCCGGTCTAGAAGTAGCCTTGGAACTAGGGGCAAAACGGTTGGACGTCATCGGGGACTCGAACCTTGTTGTATCTCAAGTGAAAGGAGATTTGAAAGTCAAAGAAGAAAAGATGATGATGTATCATCAGGCCCTGGATTTGTTAATTCCTCGGTTTGAGAAACTAAACTTTGCTCATCTAGTAAGAGAGAACAACAGGTTTGCAGATTCACTAGCAACTCTATCTTCCATGATAGACATCCCGTTTGGAGTCCAGATGCGTCCAGTCATTATTGACCAGAAGTTTGCGCCAGCTTACGAGTCAATTGCTATTATAGATGAGGTTCAAGATAAGAACCCCTGGTATTACGACATTTGAAACTTCTTGGAGAAAGAGGTGTATCCACCAGGGACAAATGCCAAGGATAAAAGGGCAATCAGAAGAATGGCCGTTTAGTTCATCATCTGCGGAGGTAAATTGTACAAGAGAGGTCATCTGGGAATACATAAGCTATGTGTTGAAGCTGAAGAATCAAAACGCCTGATGGAGGCCATCCATGGAGGGGAATGCGGTGCGCATATGAACGGGGTAATGCTGGCACGGAAGATCCTCAGACAAGGTTACTACTGGTCCACCATGGAGGAGGATTGTATCGGTTTTGTTCGGCGATGCCACAAATGTCAGATCCATGCAAACCGCATGAACATCCCGCCATCGAAATTGTACAATATGAATTCGTCATGGCCATTTTCAGTTTGGGGAATCGATGTGATTGGGGCTGTCACTCCGAAGGGGTCGGACGGGCATGAGTTCATCCTGGTCGCGATAGATTATTTCACGAAGTGGGTTGAGGCCCAATCCTATGCAGTGTTGAAGACGTCACATGTTGCAAAATTCATCAGAAACAACATCATCTGTCGTTATGGGGTCCCAAACGAGGTCATTTCAGATAATGGTTCCCACTTCAAGAAGGAAGTGATTGACTTGTTGGAGAAATACAACGTGGCTTTTCATAAGTCGTCTACATATCGGCCGCAAACCAATGGAGCGGTTGAGGCCGCCAACAAGAATATCAAACTTATATTGCAGAAGATGGTGGAAACCTACCGGGATTGGCCAGACAAGCTGCCGTTTGCTCTGTGGGGGTACCGAACTTCAATTAGAGCTTCTACTGGGGCGACTCCGTAGTCATTAGTTTATAGGATGGAGGCCGTTTTACCTATTGAAATTGAGGTTCCGTCTTTGCGAGTGCTGGCTGAGTGTTAGATAGCCGAAGCAGATTGGCAACAGAGCAGATTTGAAGAACTCATGCTTTTTGACAAGCGCAGACTGAAAGTACTATACCATTTTCAAGGCTATCAGCGCAGAATTGCCAGGGTTTTTAACAAGAAAGTTAAGTCTAAGAATCTAAAAGAAGGAGATTTGGTGCTCAAAGACAACCGAGCTCCCATCCACGACCCAAGAGGCAAGTTCAGACCCAATTGGACTGGTCCCTACATCTGGTCAGGTGGAGCTGTGGTTCTAATGGACCTAGATGGCTTAGAGTTCTCGCAACCGATCAACATGGACAAGTTGAAGAAATATTACCCCTGAGAGGCCCGCTAGGCCGAAAACCCGAAAAGGCGACCTAGGCAAAAGTTAGAGCATTGAAAAATTGGAAAATATAAAAACTGAGCTCGTAAGGTTGAAAACCCGCAAAGGGCGGCCTTGGCAAAAGTTAGAGCGTAAAAGGCGAGTGAAAATACTCGAGTGAACCTAAGCCTGAACTACGTAAGGCTTCATTCCCATCTTTGGGATATGTAGGCAACTTCATCCTGAAGTTCAGCCATAAACTTTTCCCCGATCAACTTTGTCCATTTGATTATCTCGGCCATCTTTGTCTATTCAGCATTCAAGAGTTCGGTTATGATCTCCGATGCAGTGCTCTTCAGACTAGGGGCAACTTTCTGTTGCTGCGCAGTGCTGCGGTGCTCTTCAGACTAGGGGCAACTTTCCAGTTGCTGGGATCCGGGGTTATGCATCTTATGCATCTCAGTGACAGATTTCAGGCATGCCCAGTTTTGATCCATATCGAAAATGATTTTGAAAAGTTTTAATAAAAGTTGACTGTGTTCAAGATTAATCTTTTTACAACTTCGACCATTTTTGGACCAAAGCAAAAAATTTTCAGTACCCACAACCTTCAATTTCATTGATTTCAATACAGAGTTCTCTTGCTCTTGCATACAAATTGAAGTTGCTTTTTATTACAATCATAAGGAAAACTTGAAAATACTAATAAAGCAATAAATCCGGGGCATAGCTAAGTCAGGTGTTCCTGCGCCCCCTCCCAGAGCTGGTCGAAGCCTCTAATGCCAAAGTAGGCCCTTCCTGCGCCTCTTCATTGAGCCAATCCAAGCACTCATCAGACAATGTGCAACTGAAAGTGGAAGCAGGGGCCAGGAGTTCTCTAGTCCTCCATGTTGTGGCACACCGAGCAAGCTGTGCGCCTCGAACCAGGAATGCAGCAGGATACTCCATCCCCTCTGGCAGGCAAGTCTGATCATGAACGAACTGGCGCCGGAACCGGAACGGAAAGTAGAACACACAGTGAGTCAGACCAATCAACTAGATCCCGGTCTGCCGGGACATGCTATAGCTCATTGCCGAGAGATTGAGCCAAGGACAGCGCCAGGCAATGCGATCTGCAGACAAATTGCACATCTAGTCGAACCACCATCCCTCATCAAGGGCATCGACTAGGCGTTGTCGGAAAAAGTAGCCGCGGGCTGAGTATGCGGGGCAAGACTCCACAATCTGTAACTTGTTCATCAACCACACCTGGGGAGGGATTGGAAAATGAGAGAATAAAGAATAGAGAGATATACGATAAGAGAAAAGTAAGAAAAGGGCTTTGCGAGAAAAACCAAGCCTGAGGGCCGAGTGATGTGAGCAATACATATGTGAGATGGGGTGGGAAACATTACCTGCAATAGTAGTAGGCTCCCCGCAAGCCTAGCCGTCTCTCGGTAATAGAAAGCATCCAAGCCCATCAGCGTCTCGGCCAATGCCATGACAATGCAGCTCTTTCCTTCCTTCAAGCCTTGAGCAACTTCAATCAGACGAATGCTTGATCCGCTAAAGCCCGGGGCAAGCAAAAAGTGAGAAAGCATGCACAAGCAAAGGGCGTGTTGCCGAAAACCTTGCCAATGATGGTCGTCGTGGTTACCGACATCAGAAAAGCGATAAATCAAGCCAAGGATATCCAGTTCCCCATTACAGATCAGAAACCGAGCATCGTGTATGGTGAGCCCACACATCTGTCCTAAAGCTTGGGCGCGACCAAAGCGAAACTAGGACAAAATCTCTTCATGGCGTTCAGATTCCATCAAAACTCGAAAATCTTCGAAGGTTGGACACATTTCTTGCCTGCCGAAGCTAAAGACATGTGTTATCGGATTCCAAAACCTCGTCGCAGCATGGAGGAAAGGAATGTGCAGCGAAGTACGGCTCAGCGTGAATAGTGCATTCAAGCCGAAGCCCCGGAAGTTTAACTTTTCTGAGCCGTCTAAAGTAGCAATCCAAGCTGTGAGATTTTGGGTGAAGAACGCCTCCATTTTGATGCAAAACTAAGATGAAATGAGAGAACCACGAGGCTGGAGCTTTTAAAGAGGATAAGGCACTGTTCGGAGGACACGTGTCGAAAATTTGGTGGCTGCCAAGCTAAGTGGTCAGCTGGCCACCTTTTCTGGTAGGCCGACCACCCCTCTCCCCTCCAATACAAAAAGCTGGTCGGTCAGCTCCCAAAGGTGGTCGGCCATGGAGGAAAAAACCCCTTTGGTCTTGTTCTAGCTTCTAGAAGAAAGTTCCTAGCATTTCCATGCATTGGGGGTGTTAAAGGTGCGAGTTTTCCTCTGTTTCGGATACGTTCCGTCACCCAGATCGTCTGAAATGCATTTGTTTATTGAGTTGTTGTTAAATCCTGCTTATCGAGTTGTTATTTTTCTTATTGAGTTGTTGTTTTGCTTATCGAGTTGTTTAGTTTATTGAGTTGTTAAGTTTTGTCGAGCTGTCGAGTTTTGTATATTGAGTTGTTACTCTCTGTTTAATCAACGTTGTTGTGTTTTGTTTATCGAGTTGTAAACTTGCTAAAGTTTTGTTCTTTCTTAGTAAGTTAAGTTGCTTTGTTTGTTGCGTCGGTTCACTACTTGACTTGGCAATTTTCAAATGCACAATTCCATTCAATCTCATTTTGTGCAAAATGATACGATGCGATGCGATGCAAGAACATAAAATACAACACGTTTTCAAAAACTGTTTTATTCCATCATGTTTCCTTTGTTACAATATTTTACAACAAGGGTACAAGTTTTACAGAAAATAAAACTGCCTAATAATGTACAATGTGCTACAACTACTAGTAAAAAAAGGTAAATAAAGCAGGGAACAGCTGCATCAATGCTCTCAAGCACAGGAGTAAGAGGCCCTCTTCGTCCTCTTCTACGGAACAGCCTCAGCACCATCATCGCCATCTGAGTCAGAGCTGTCATCCTCGAGATCCTCCTCGGCCTCATCTCCAGAACCGGAACCGGAACCGGAACCACCCTCTCTTTCAACAGATGTCTCTGACTGGGCATGCGCAAGCTCCTCCTCCTCGTTGGACTCCTCCTCTATGATAGGTGCTCTGCGCCCACCTCGTCTGCGAGATGACTCCCCTCTCCCAGCTCCTCGAGAAGGCCTAGATGGCCCAGCTCCTCGGGAAGGCCCAGATGGCCTGGCCTGTGGTCCGGTATATATCAGAGGCATCTGAAAAGAAAGAGTGCAATTTGAATGCATCAGCCAAAATGTGTATATCAGATGCAGGTACAAGAAAGCTACATGAAGTGGGTGCATGCAGATACAGTACGTAAATGTGGTGTGTGTTAGATGTGTTCTACACAGGCAGCCTATAAATGTAGTGAAATGTTCAAGATCAGCGTGTCATCAGAAGTATGATAAATGCGAGAAAACTAAAGAGTACCGAGACACCCATGATGGACAGTTGCGCCTCTCTCCGCAAGACCATACCCTCGAGTGAGGCCACCAATCCGAGCATCCCCTCTATGTACTCTCTGGGTGGCTGCAGATACAAGCTCAAATCATCAATGAATAAATGAGTGTCTAAGTATCTGGGTGATAAATGAAAAGCAGTGGGACATACCGGTGGTGAGTCAGGATCACTGACATATCGACGATCAGGCATAGGAGACTCTATCGAAATCGGGTAGGAACTCCCGTATCGCCAACCCGTCAATTCGGTCGGAATGTCTGGCCATCCTGCATGATGATAAGTCGGGGGAATCGGAGGGACCAGTCTAGCCCCACCCCTAGATATACCAGTCCTATTGGCCGAAGGAATGTCTCTAGCTCGGGTGCGACTCGAGGATGGCATGCCAGTAGACCTCCTCGTAGGAGTACGGACACCTGCCAATGGAGGCATCAAGTAGGTGTGACGGTAGGTCGCGTACTCCCCATCCTCCAAATGTAGCAGTGCATCAGTGCCCAGCCTGGCGTCAATGACACCCTGGGGAGTAAGCCTATCAGCGAGCCGCATATCGTCTGGGGGTGCTGAAGGGACACTCGGCTCAGGGAAGCCCATAGTCTGACGAAGGAAGCGTTCCCCTATAAACCAGGCCCTACCAACCGGACCCTCAAACAAGATCCTATACCGGGAGGTGGCCCATCCTCCGGCAAGCTGAAATCGGAGGTCCCCACCCAAAGGCACCCAGGGCTGCCAGGTGATCTGCAGATAACCAATGCATAAACCGATCAGAAATCGTAGATGTGCAAAATAAATCAAGGATGAAAACATAGAGAACTGAGAGTTCTGAATTACCTCTGTCAGTCGCACCGTGTCGAAGTACTGCCGTAGGTAGGGGAGAGTCTCCCGGGGCCGCGACCGGTACTGGCCCTCGAAAACAAGCAAATAAGGGGTCATGAGAGGGGCCTCCACCTCGAGCTTCGGGGGCTAGCGTCGGGAAGTACGCAAAAACCCATAACTGTAGAAAACAGGGCAAAAGTCATCAGAATACAGAATGTTGAGTGCAGAATCTGAATACAGAATGCTGAGTACAGAATGTAAGTACAGAATGTAAAGTGTGCCGTGTACAATGTACAGATAATGAAAAGCAGAAATGTGAATCAAGAGGGCAGAAGGTACCTCCCAGGCTCTCCAGTAGCCGCCGACTATGTTCCCCCGTCCGCGGGAGGTCGCGCTCATGTAGCAATAGAGGGTAGCCAAGCTGGCACCACCCTAGTCATACTGACTAACCTGCGAGAGGTCTACCAGGGCCCTCAGCAGAAATAGCCCAACGGTGTTCCCCCTGTCGGCGAACAGAGTGGTCCCGAAGAGGAACATCAAAAACCCTCGGGCGTACTGTGCAATCTCCTCAGGAGTCTCGGGCTCAGTCCCCCTGAACTGTGTAGAAAACCAAGTGTATCGGACTCGGCCGAAGATCGGTCGACCGGTGGGCGAGCTCCCAACAGATGAATCCAGGCAACCTCCCACTCACCCATGTCCTCATCGTAGGGGATCGTCCAGCCTCCCACGTCGAGGCCTGTCAACACAGCGAAGTCAAATGGCGTCATAGTCATATCACCAGCAGATGAGAAATGAAAAGAGTTGGTAGTGTCCCACCACCTCTCCACCAGGGCGCCCATCAACGTCCTGCTAACTGGATAGCGAGATATCCCGGTACAAAAGGGCCCGAACCCTGCTAGATCAACCCAATCGCGGACAGCCTCCGGGTGCTCCGCATACCAATCTCTCGCAGCAATAGAACCGTATCCTCGTGTAACATGGGAGGACATCAGCATTCATAATGAACACATGTATTCAGTTTCAGAATGGAATGAATAAGCTGTGCGCAAATCAAATCAAATTCAATCAAAGTTTGGGCTGCGTGTTCACAATAAATTTGGGCTGTGTGTTCAGATTTCGGAAATTTAAAGCTTGGGCTGCGTGTTCAACTTTCAATTAAATGTGGGCTGCGTGTTCACAATCAAATTTGGGCTGTGTGTTCAGATTTTAGAAATTTAAAGCTTGGGCTGCGTGTTCAACTTTCAATTAAATGTGGGCGGCGTGTTCACAATCAAATTTGGGCTGTGTGTTCAGATTTCAGAAATTTAAAACTTGGGTTGCGTGTTTAACTTTCAATTAAATGCAGGCACCGTGTTCACAATCAAATTTGGGCTGTGTGTTCAGATTTCAGAAATTTAAAGTTTGGGCTGCGTGTTCAACCTTCAATTAAATGTGGGCTGCGTGTTCACAATCAAATTTGGGCTGTGTGTTCAGATTTTAGAAATTTAAAGTTTGGGCTGCGTGTTCAACCTTTCAACAAATGTGGGCTGCGTGTTCACAATCAAATTTGGGCTGTGTGTTCAGATTTCAGAAATTTAAAGTTTGGGCTGCGTGTTCAATCTTCAATTAAATGTGGGCTGCGTGTTCACAATCAAATTTGGGCTGTGTGTTCAGATTTCAGAAATTTAAAATTTGGGCTGCGTGTTCAATCTTCAATTAAATGTGGGCTGCGTGTTCACAATCAAATTTGGGTTGTGTGTTTAGATTTCAGAAATTTAAAATTTGGGCTGCGTGTTCAATCTTCAATTAAATGTGGGCTGCGTGTTCACAATCAAATTTGGGCTGTGTGTTCAGATTTCAAAAATTTAAAGTTTGGGTTGCGTGTTCAACCTTCAATTAAATGTGGGCTGCGTGTTCACAATCAAATTTGGGCTGTGTGTTCAGATTTCAGAAATTTAAAGTTTGGGCTGCGTGTTCAACCTTCAATTAAATGTAGGCTGCGTGTTCACAATCAAATTTGGGCTGTGTGTTCAGATTTCAGAATTTTGAAGTTTGGGCTGCGTGTTCAACCTTTAATTAAATGTGGGCTGCGTGTTCACAATCAAATTTGGGCTGTATGTTCAGATTTCAGAAATTTAAAGTTTGGGCTGCGTGTTCAATCTTCAATTAAATGTGGGCTGCATGTTCACAATCAAATTTGGGCTGTGTGTTCAGATTTCGGAAATTTAAAGTTTGGGCTGCGTGTTCAACTTTCAATTAAATGTGGGCTGCGTGTTCACAATCAAATTTGGGCTGTGTGTTCAGATTTCAGAAATTTAAAGTTTGGGCTCCGTGTTCAACTTTCAACAAAGGTGGGATGCGTGTTCATAATCAAATTTGGGCTGTGTGTTCAGATTTCAGAAATTTAAAGTTTGGGCTGCATGTTCAACCTTCAATTAAATGTGGGCTGCATGTTCACAAACAAGTTAAAACGTGCATTCATGTTTATGATAGAATTGTTGGCTTCATATGTTCATACCTGCATTCATGTCATATTAAAACGTGCAATTCGGTCTCTCGGCCATCATGCATCGAGATGCGTGATTGGTGGCCCGAGAACCGAGGGCCACACTCCCTAGAGCTTGTGCAAGGACGGAGAGGAGTGGTCGCGCACACATATGTTGAAAATACATTGCTTTCTCTCTTTCTTGCCTTTGTTGCAGAAAAACCAGAGTCTAGGGGCAGAAAGTGGTCGGCCGACCAAGTTTTCTGGTAGGCCGACCACCTTTTTTGGTTTTCACCATGAGGGGTGGTCGGCAGGTGTTTCCCAGGCCAAGAGTTGGTCGGCAGCCTTCCCCAGGTGGAGTTTCAGCCTCCTGGAGCTTTTTGTAAGTTTCTGAAATCAGCTGCAAACAATGGCGGGACAAGGCATCGCGATGGAATTTACTGACAAAGCGCATCGAGCATGCATGCATTTATTGTCATCCAAAACAGAGCCGGGGCAGTCCATTTGCATGCCAGTTTATAGCTTACTTAGCTAATTTGTTAGTTAGTTAGTGGATGTGTAATAATTAGCTGTAATTCGTTATTCATTTCGGACTGTATTATTTATTCGGACCCTCCGAGCGATGGCACAACTGTAATAAGTGTACGTGCGTGTGATGTATGTCTTCCGATCTCACATTTTTCTCCATTTTATTTACCAACTTATGATGGTTAGATTATGGCATGTTTTAATTAGCATACAGTATGATAACATGTTTGCATTCATTCATCTGTCTTGCATACACCGGGCTCGGCGCATCATACTAACTGCATTTGTATTTCAATTCCTAGTTGAATACTTGTTAGTTGTAGCATTTCATATGCCATCTTTAGAATAGCCGAGTCTATCTTAATTGCATTTTGCATGTGTTGCATTAGGCATTTCTGTATAGTTAGGATCATGCATGAATTTCTAACATAGCTTTTGTTTTGGCTTGGAGTACTCGGTAAGTGTTTATGTTTTAGTATCCTTACATGTGTGTGAGTGACTGCCATGATAGCATGCTTACCATGAGGCTATGTGCTTATATGATATAACTGCCTGAATGTCTGTGGGTGAAGGTTGTGTTATTTGAATTGGAACAATTCATCAATTGTGAGTTTTAAGCCCACTAGATAGTGGCAAATCATTTTGTTTTCTAAGCCTACCTAAGGGTGGCAAATCCACATTTTAACCTACTTGCGAGTAGCAAACCGTTTTCAAAACAAACATGAGATGTTTTGTTCCAATTCAGGCGATCCAGTCTATACTTGTATGCTGTGCGCATCACATAGTAAATCTAGGTTAATAACCAAAATAAGAACGCATAATGTTTTCAAAACTAAATATCATGATTAGTAGAGGCCGATCTTTGATCGGGCGAGCGGGGGTGCTCACGAAGTGACCTTCCCCAATCATACCCAAGTTCCCGAGCCGAGGCAACTTTGGTGATGACGGACACGTGGCCTTAGGCAACGAGTCAGGGTTTCCTAAATTCTCCCAAAAATAAATATTTAGGTGGCGACTCTGTATCTAGCGAAGCAGTCCATGTTTGGTACTTCTTTCAAAAAATCTGTTTTCAAAAACGATTTGTCGGATTTGGACTCTTTGATGATTCATCGGTCTTGCATTGCACTCCGCCCCGTGAATTAGGCCCAACTCTTTAGCTCTACTCAACAACATATTGAGTCCCTCTGCTACAATATTGAATAAGAATGGTGACAACGGATCACCTTGTCTAAGGCCTCGTTGTGGATAAAACTCAGATGTTGATGACCCATTCACCAACACAAAGATCTTAGCTGTGGAAACACAAGTTTTCATCCAGCTAACCCATCTATTTCCAAACCTAAACTTTGATAACATGTCAAACAAAAACTCTCAGTTGATAGAGTCATAGGCCTTTTCGAAATCCAATTTAAGCAACAAGCCTTTTCTATGATAGCTTTTCCACGCATCCACTATTTCATTAGCGATCAGAATGCCATCTAGTATATTCCTTCCCCCCAAAAAAAGTTGACTGAACCTCACCAATAATCTTGGGCATCACCTGTTTCATTCTGTTGGCTAGCACCTTAGCTAGAATTTTATATAAGGAACCAACCAAACTAATGGACCTATATTCATTCAAGCCAAAAGGGCTTAACAAAAGTGACCATTTTTAATCACACTCTCAAATATCACACTTTGACAAAATTTAAAAAGTGTAACTAAATTACATATATCACACAAAAAACGTATGATCTTTAGCTATTTTTGTAGTAGTGTCAAATCAAACACATGGGAGGAAGCACACTCTTAAGCCTAAGTCCTGACCACTAGGCTAATCCTTTGAGGTTAAAGATAGAGGATCTCTTGATATTCTTAAAAAATAATGAACCACAATGCATACTTATTCTTATCTCTCAACTACAAGTAATTGTCCAGTTTGATGACATGTTTGCCCATTAATTGAGCATACAGTTAGGTGTGAGGATGGATCGGTTTAGGAGTAAATCAAAGACTAAACTGCTATGATCAACTCTGTAAAAATTGAAACATAACTAAATTATGAAAATTTTAGTTAACCAAACCTAACCGAAGTAGTAAAATGTTGTTTAGCCCAGTTCGGAATAACAATTTTTAGAAACATTTTATTATTTTGAAACATGATCATAACCTACTAAAATATCAAAAAAATAAGCTATCATTTTTCAAACATTATGGTAAAAATGATTGTTTAGAACTAGTTTTATCACTAGGCAAAGTAAAGAATATTATATATATATATACACTTATTTATTTAACGAACATTAATTATAAAATTATAGATGGAATCATGAAATACAGTTCCACTGGCTACTGAGAAAAATATATTGAATAGTTACTAGTCTTATCATTTTCACTCAAAAAAGTTTACTTCCAAAAAAGTGAACCATAAATTTTTTTAAAAAGTTCAAATCAATGGAATTTAAAAAAAAAATTATATATTAGTAATAAATTTTATAAATATTAATAATTAGAATTTTAAATTTTTCTTTAATGTAACTATTTTATTTTTTAAATTTCACTGAATTATAAAATTTTCTAAAATTTTAAATCAATAATGTACATCTAAATTTCTTGTTGTCAGACCAAATTAATCATGAATCAATCTTCGCCTCTTATTGTAAATTCTGGATGGTTTTATGAGTGTTTTTATCATGATTTGTAGAAATACAGTTCTTATTTCAGTTGGGTAAAAAATAAGAAAATCTAAAGTAGGAGAGAGAAAGAGAGAGTGTGTTAGAAAGAGAGAGAGAGAGAGAGAGAGAGAGAGAGAGAAGAGTTGTAACTTGTAACTTGTATAGACTCAAAAAGGGTGCACTCTGAAAATACATGTGGGCGTGTATGTATATATATAGCGATGCAAGGTAGGAAAAGCTAGAAAGCAAAGTGAGGTACTGAAAAAATTGTCTAGTAAGCTTCTTTTTTTTTTTTTTGGTTTGTGAGGAGTTTTTTGAAGTGAAAGAGAGATTAAAAAGGGAATATGGGGAGAGGTAGGGTTGAGCTGAAGAGGATAGAGAACAAGATCAACAGGCAAGTGACCTTCGCTAAACGAAGGAATGGCCTTTTGAAGAAAGCTTACGAGCTTTCCGTTCTCTGCGATGCTGAGGTCGCTCTGATCATCTTCTCCAATAGGGGAAAGCTCTATGAGTTCTGCAATAGCTCCAGGTATTCCACTATAATAGAACAAATTCCTCTTTTTCTCTCTCCTCTCTCATTCTCTCCCCCCCTCTCTCTCTCTCTAGGGTTCTATTTTTCTGTTTTGATTCTGCTTTTAGATCTAAGTCGCTCAATGAAAAAGAAAGAAAAAAAAGTAGTCGTGTTTCTTTTTTGTGATTTATTTCTTTGATCTTGAGCTTTTCCATTTTCATGAATGTTTCGGTGTTTTTAGAATTTCGTGCTTGTGTTGTTGTTAGATCTGCAAGTGGAAATCTTAAAACAACAAGTTTTTTTCCTTTTCTTTTCTTTTCTTTTTCATTTTCATTTCCTTGCTTTTTCTTTCTATTTAATTTGATTTTATTTGCTTTGCTTAAACTCCTAGACGTTTGCATTTGTTCTTTGTCTGATTTTGTGTTGAAATTATCTGATCCATTGCTTTTTAAGTTCAGTTAGCCGAAGAATCTAATTTGGAAAAAAAAAAAAATTTGGTAAGAAATGAGCTCTCCTAAAATATAGGAAAATGAAGGTGATTTTATGTTGCACATCATTTCAATTAGTTCAATTTCTTTTTCTCTCCACTACTTACTGTAGATTTGTTCAGTTTATAAGCCCCCCCCCCTTCTCTCTCTCTCTCTCTCTCTACATGCTTGTGTACATATATAAATATGAATTCAACAACTGTTTTGGTCTTCTTATTGGAGATTCTACCTGATCTTAGATTTGTATCTCAGAAATGGAAATTGGTTTTTTTTTTTTTTCATTTTTTTTATAATAAAAAGAATTGAATATAGGGCTAGATTGGAGATGTTTCATAACCTGCTTCTGCAAGTTTTTATTTATTTATTATTTTAAAATAATAATAAAAATATATAAGAAGAAGAAGAGGTTTGATCTCACAGTTTTCACTCAATCAGTCTATCTGAGTTCAGATCAGTCTTGAGTTGTGAGTGTACTCTCTCTCTCTCTCTCTCTCTCTCCTCCATTTCCTCAGTGAAGCCGATGTAGACATTTCTAAACCTGCATCTGATTTTAGGGTTTGAGCTTTCCAAAGTTGGGTGGAGTTAAGGTTTTTTTTTTGGTACAATGAGTTTAAAGCTTTTGTTCGCAGGATTAGTACCTCTCTCCTCTAAATATTGAAAATTTATATTAGTGGTATATATATATTTCTCCTCCAAATATTAAAAATTTATATTAGTGGTGTATATATATATTTCTGATTGCATATGATTCTGTTTGTAGTTGTTCTACTTCTATTTTTAAAAAAAAATTTTAAACATTTTTTTAATTAAAATTTTTAATCAATGAAAAAGTGGTAAGTGCACTTTTTGATTTTTTATAAAAAGATGTGTAAAAAAATAGAGAGGAGATATTGATTGATGTGACTTAAAAAAGATAAAAAGATGGGCTAAAATAGATTATGCCAAACAAAACTATTATATTTGTTTTGATCAGTAAAAAAGAATTTTTTTAAAAAATGAGAGATTATTGATACAAGGGCAGCACAACAATTTGATATATTTTCTGCTTAAGAGTTGCTACTGGTAAAACAAATACGACATTATTGAGATATTATTTTGTGTTTAAGAGTTGTTTCTTGATGCTGCGTTCTTGGTTATACAATTTTTAAAGGGTGAATTATATTAACAGTCCCTATAATTTAGGATTCGTGTTATTTTGATCTTTAATTTTTTAATTGTAATACATTTGAGTTTGAATTTTGGATCTTGTTCTAAACAAGGACAATTATTTTAATTTTTTTAAAATTATTTCTGCTCACTAAATATAAAATTATGTAAAATTGATAAATCTTTTACACATTTATTTTTTTTTTTTTGCCAAATTAATTATTAGTATGTGTTTGGATGATAATCATATAATAGATGATTGGGTGTTGCTCTTGGTGTCAACCTAGTTGGGATGAAGGGTAATACTATGATGCTCGATGCTCTTCGCCTTTGCTTTATTGATGTAATCCGTTTTTTGATGTCAATAAAGTTGTTTCCTTTGGCTTATCAAAAAAAATATAATAGAGGGTTGTTTTTGTTGATGATTTTCGATGGTTATCATGTAATAAATTGTTATATTTGTTGTTAACATATATTTTTTAATAATTATCATGTAATAGATGATTGTTAAGCTTTTAATAGATAGTTATCATGTAATAAATGGTTATATTTGTTGTTAATAAATATTTTTGGATGATTATCATGTAATAGATGGTTATTGTGCTTCCTTTATAGTGCCAATCTAGTTGGGATTGTTAAATTTAACTATGATGCTTTCTGCACTTCCATGCTTTGTTGATGTAATTTTGCATGTATTATGCTTTCTTCATCAATAAAGTTTTTGTTTTGCTAATAAAAAAAAAATTAGGTTTTTAATGTGTAATTGATATATCTAATATATGAAATGTTTTTAGTTTTGAATTTTTTAATTTAATGGATTGATTTAGTAATGATATCAAATTTGTTGTCGTATTTGACTTTTGAAAAAATAGAAATTAATTTAACGAAAATAAAAACAACCAACTATTACATAATCATCATCTAAATATATATTAAAAATTAATTTTGTAAAAATAAATAAATAAATATGTAAAAGATTTATCAATTTGATATAATTTTATTTTTGGTGAGTAGAAATAATTTTAAAAATTCAAAAATAATTTTTTGATATTTATTTTTGTCAAATTAGTTTATATTTTATCAAATTAACGACTTTGCTCTTGAAATTGTACAATGATATTTTCAATTGTCCTTATTTGAAACGAGATTCAAAATTAAGGATGAAATTGTACAATGATATTTTCAATTGTCCTTATTTGAAACGAGATTCAAAATTAAGGATTAAATGTGTGACAATTGAAAAGTCAAGAATTAAAATGACATAAATCCTAAACTATATAGACTGTTAGTATAATTTACCCATTTTAAAACCAAATAGATACACATTTGGCCAAATAAAGACAAAAAATGCTAGTTGGAATCAAACGGCACATATTCAATATGGTATAAAATTTGGTATGTTGATGGAGAATGTTGTTGTAATTAGGATTCATCGCTTTGCCATGGACACCGATGAATTTTTTGTGAGTTTCATTATTTAGGCGCTCAATTTTGAGATTTTGTTGCTTTTAAAAAGTTGTAACTTTAATTATTCTTAACTTAGAAGTTAGAATTCGATTATGTTGAATATGCTATTATCATAGCTGCCTAAACTATTAGTTTATTTTTATTTTTGTTTCAATATTTCCATTTTGATCATTTTCGTTCTTATTTCTACTTTTCTAGTTAAGTAATTGACAATTCCAATTGTTTCCTACCATATTAGGTTTGCTTTCATTATAAATGATTATTGTAAGCCTTAAGACTGATCAATAAAATTTTAAATTTATCCTATTTTATTCTAATCTTGGTTATTTTTTTGAGAATCATCAATTGTTAAGCCTTTATTATTGATGTTCTTTGTAAATTAACGAATCTAGAGAAGGATATTGCTTCCAGTATTTATCATTGAAACAACGGACTCAAAGAACATTACCTTATTTTCTTTATTTTGCATTTCCCACTGCATCACTTCTAGTGAAATAATCTGATTTTTATGACTAAATGACCATATCCTATATATCAGTGTGAAAGAAAGGATGCTTCATTTATTTATTTAAAAATATAAATTTCTGCAAATTACTATTTCACATCATCTCATATCCTTTTAAATGTGTGCGCCTTGTCTACACGCGTATGCATTGAATGTGTTAGCACTTCTTTACAAGCCCTACTCTCTCAAACCAAAGAGAAATGCAAACTAATGACTATCCAAAACAAAAAAACACAAAAATGCAAACTAATGGTTCCAGTCATGTTAGCGGTGTGTTCCAAAAATAGTCTGTTTGGATGTGGAATTTGTCAACCTTTTTGTAAAGGAGTTGTATTGTGGATTTCAAGTCTATTGTAAAAATAATATCTTAGGGACTTTCCTATGTAGAACCCTAACAAAGAATAAAATAAACCTAAATTTAAAAAATCCTTTAATAACGTGGGCAATTTTTTTGGTTGATAATTCTTTGGAATGATCGCTCATTTTTCATTTGAATTTATATCTTCTTTTTTTCTTTTTGAAATTGGTCTTTGTCTCTCCTACTAAACATTTTAAGTTTATGGGCAATTTTTTTGTTGATAATTCTTTGGAATGATCAGTTGTTCTTTATTTGAATTTATATCTCCTTTTTTCTTTTTGAAATAGGTCTTTGTCTCTCCTACTAAATATTTTAAGTTTATGTCCAGCATGCTCAAAACGCTTGAGAGGTACCAAAAGTGCAACTACGGAGCACCAGAGCCAAATGTATCAGCAAGGGAGGCCTTGGTAATTGTCTTGTTCAATATTAAATTTTAACATAGATTATAATCATTGCTACTCATGTTTCTACCCTATGGTTGCGTAACATAAAAACAATTAAGAAAATAAAGGATAAAAATGGTTTTCAACTTTTAATATTTTTCCATTTTTATCCTTTGTTTCTTATTCAATTGATATAACTTAGGTCAGCATAAATGTAGCTTTTAAACACATTTTTACTTCACCATGATTCCGAAAGAAAGGTGATCCCCCTTCCCCTCCACCTCCACTACCTCCTCTTCCTCCTTCTCCTTTTATAGGGAGCATCGTTGAATTGACCATTTTGCCACTCAACATAAGCCACATGACATGCGCAATTTCTATTAAAAAAAATCACAAAATGCATTATTGATTGGACCAAATTGAAACAAAATGCAAAATTTATGGGCAAAATCGAATCAATTGGAACTATTGGAGACCGAATTAATAAAACTAGAAAAATACAAGTCCACCTTCACACACACTTTTTCAAATATACAAAGGTAAAAAATTATAGTGCATTACAAACTTTTTCTTTGCCTAAATTAGTAGAATTAAATAATTCTCGGCACAAAAGAATCTTAGGTGTACTTTTAAGATAGCTTGTATTGATAAATATACTTGAAGCTTTTCTATCACTTTATATCACTCTGTATTACTTCGTGGTTATCAATAAAACTTTTTTGCTGATAAAAAAAAATATACTTGAAGCTTTAAAAATAGCATATATGCATATGATACAGCTTGGTAGTGATAAATTTGGCATACTACAAGCACTAAAAATAGTATATATGCATGACACAACTTAGTATCCATAAATATAGTACACTTGAAGCTTTTGTTTTTTTGGTTGGAGCTAGCATACTTGAAATCTTAAGAATAGCAATATATATATATTGATCGGCAAAATAAATCTTTATTGATAAGAAACATACAAAGTATGATAGAATATATCAATAAAGAGGAGTTTGAAACTAGTTCAAGCTCCAAGCACCAAGCTGGTGAGAAACCAGCACACAAAGCAAAACAAAACAAAATAAAAACAACAACTGATCCCAACTACAATGAACAAAACAAACTAGTTGCAGCCAATGAGCTGATTGCCACCACTCTGAGATGCTGAGTTGCAGCCATTGCAGTGAACAAAACAATCTAGTTGCAGCCATTGGAGAGAACAAAACAGCCAAATTAAAGCTGAACAAAACAATCTTCAAAGCAGCCAAATTAAGAATAGCAATATATGCATACAGCCTTTTAGACAAATTTAGCTTCCTCAAGGTGTCAAATGAAGAAAAAAACCTCAAAAGTAAAAAATAAAAATTGAGGGCTACTAAATAATCTCCAATAAGACCCAGACTTTTTTTTTTTTTTTTTTGAGCCGCTAAGAAAACAAATTTTATTATAACAAATTTTATTATAACGAAAAAGGAACACATAGCTTGGAAAGAAAATTGCATCATTGTCAAAGTTAAGCATCCTAACTAAGTTGGCACCCAAAACAAGACTAATCATGATCGGCTACTAAATCAAGACCCAGAGTTAATGATCAGCTACTAAATCAAGACATAGTGCGTTGAATTAATGTATTTGTACCTTGTTGCTTCATCAATGGAATTATTTTTGCTGATCAAAAGAAGAAAAAAAAAAGAAAAAGAGACAAGCAGGTTAATCGAATGAAATCAATTTTTGCATGAACTTGAGATGTGTTTGCTTAGTGTACTGTGAGGCATAATCATAAATTCTTTATTCAATACTAGTAATTTTGAGTTGATAAAAGCACACACATAAGACATGAAATTTATGTTGCCTAATGTGGTTTAGTTAATGTCACAAAGAACCAGATATTAGTTTATTAGTTGGATTTTCGTTTAATTTCACATGAAGACACATGAATAGATGTTCTTTATGATGCATTAGGGTTTCATATAGAAGACTTGTATTTGATAAAATGCATAATGTGTAATTCATTTTCAAACAAAACGAGTTCACTATTAATCAAAAACATTGACTTCACTATTAATCATAAGTTGCGTATAAATGTGTGCACAAAACACACCAAAACTCTGCTTCTAACAATTCCAACATTAACCTTAGATATAGTCTGAAAATTGCTCCAAAATCTTGACATGAATCATCAAACATATTAAGGACTATAACCATGGAACAATAAAAAGAAAAAAGGAATGGCCCTACAAAAAAAATTGACTCAATTGATGTCAACACCAAAAAGTCTTACACTTTTCTTCACATTTGGTGCTTCCACCAGTCCTGTAATCACCTTCTGATCCCCAAACTCTTCTTTCTCTTCCCTAAATAGCCTACAGTCAAAATATTGTCCCAACCCGTGACATAGATCTACTTGCATATCAACATTCTGGCCAATCCCCTCAACCACCCTATCAGTTCTTGCACCCCCGTTGTACCCTATATCGATTACATAGAAAGCCTGAGCTTCTTTCGCTTTTTCTTGACCCTCACATATGTAGAAAGCAATGATATCATTTGCTTTTAATTCCTTTTCCTTCACAAATCTATTCCAACCCTTTGTGAAGACAAAACTCTGGCTACTTTTCCAGTAACAATACCGAAATTTCCACAAACTCATCGACCTATCATAGAAAAAGAGATGCACCTCATCTACCTTCCCACCATCCGTGTTTTCTTCGGTGTTTTCAACAATGGGAGGGAAGTACTTAACTGCATATTTCTTTGGGACAACAAGCCTATTTAGCTTACTTACATCACTTGGTGTGAGTTCTTTTTGAAAAAGTAACTTACAAGAAAAGCCTGCATGGTCATGCATCCTCATTAGGTTGTGACCTATTTCATGTTCCCCCGTTTGGCTCCTCATAAAATCTGAAAATTTGGATGGATAGGATCCATCTCTGATCATGTTCAATATTGCTTCTGTACTATGAAAGCTTTGAAATTTAGGCTCATGAACAGTGATATTGGTCCATGAAAAGTTTCTGTGGTTGTCACCTGTACGAAGCTTGATGGATGCACTGTCATAGGCCATTGCAGCATCAATCTCAGATTTGAAGGTCCCTAGCCAAACCCTTTGGTGGTTGGCATAGATTTGTGCCCCCCAATGCCCGTTTGGCTGTGGCACAACACCTTTGAATTTTGATGGGAAATCAATATTGTCATTTTTTGGATGACTGGGGCTGATCCGATCAGAAATCTCCACAATCACATTCATTTTGACATCCTCAATCGTACTAAACATCTCTTCTTCCATTGTCAGCCTGTTGAAAAATGTGGTCCTAGTTTGAAATCAATAGAAAATAAACAAACGAACAAACAAAAAATTGAGAAAAACAATTAATTGATGTAATAAATAGACATGAACTATAAAATAATACATTAAACAGTTTTTTTTTTTTTTCAAATATACATTCCAATTTTTTTTACTGATAAAAAAAAGTTTCTGTGGGTAAAAAATTTATTGATAAAAATCAAAGTACAAGACGAATGATATAACATCAATAAAAAACACAAAATCATCACTCCCATCAACTCTCTTCTGACATCAACCACTACGAATTTCCATTGTCTAGTGACAAGCAACAGACCATCAAAGATAGCAACCCAATTATCATTTGATACATCTTCTCACCACCCCTGCGTCTACAAACCAATTGATGCACCAGATGATACCAGGCAATAAAACCCCTGTATCTCCACACACCCAGATATCTCCTCTGCTGCTCACATTAAATATATACTCCATAAACAACACATGAGATGAATATACATTGAAAAATAATAAAAATGTATCTATCTAGCAATCTGAAATATTGGAGACCTGAGAATACTGAAGGCAGACTTGTGATGAAGTCTTTATGGGTTGAAAGTTGAAACATTCAACATGGGTTGGAACTTGGGAGCAAGGCTAAGTAGGGTTTTAAAAACATGATGCTGAAACTGATAGAAAATATCAGAGAAAGAGGAGAGATGAAATATTTTGGGAGGAAATTTGGGGAGTAAATTTTCAATCAAGAGATTTTTTATGTTGGTAAGAAAAGGGCAAGTTTGTATGAGGAAGAGGAAATTCAGACACTTGGCTAAATTATTTGGTCTTGACAGCCAAGTAAATACCAAATATAACTAGACGTGTCCTAAATTAGGCAACGCCAGTAACTTTTTTGAAATTACCAAGAACTATCCTCTTGTCAACTGGTAGGATTGAATTTTCATTCCATTATTTTGGTAGTAATCTTATAATCTGATTTTGTTCACCCTAACTTATCGTATCACCAGCCTTTTCATTGATTTTTTGTAAATTGTATTTTTTTTTTTTTAATAAATTGACATACGGCACTTGGTCAATGCATTTTGGGGACTAAAGCTGAAAAATCTAAACACAAATATTATGTCACCAGATTTTACCATTTTTTTGTGTTTCTACTTTGTTGAATGTTTGTGATTGATTCCACATTTGAAAAAAATACAAATAAATAAGAAAAACATATATCTTGTCATATTGTATTTTTTTTTTTTTTTTTTTTTTTGATTAGCAAAAGAAAAATTGACTAGTGATAAATGTAGTGAAATATTTATCATATCTTGCCATATACATGTAGTGAAATAAAATGGTAACAAATATTGATTGGTGAAAAACTAATTCTATTTGAAATATTATGCATGAAAGTTCTAAAAGAGTTAGCTTTTTGTTTTATGGTTAAGATTTAGGGTTCGAAGTAGGCTGATAGCAACTAATAACAATCTTGTGATACATTTGACCTAAAAAATCATCATATAGATGACGAGTCTTGCATTCTTTGAGACTTGGCAAAACAAATTCTTATTCAAATTTAGAAGTCAAATTATGTGGTGATTCATGAAATTGCCCTTTGTCCCTTTTCTTAATTGACCTTAGCTCGATTAAAGTATTCTCACCACTTAAAAAAATCTATTGACCTTAACTCGATTAAAGTATTCTCACCACTAAAAAAATGGAGATTTTTTTAAGGACCGGACTTCTCTCAAGTCCTTAATCAGATTAGAGAGGTATTGTTAGGCCTCTTGAATCCATTTTTGGACCCTTTTTAATAATTCAAACCGTACACGTTTTGGAATTCGTTGAGTAAATCATCCTTACAAAAAATCAAGTCAATCAGATAATGGCAACCACGTGCTCGAATCAGTTTATTATGAAAAAATAAATAAATGGTAAGAAAATAAACGGTTCGTACAAAACTAATCTGAACACGTGATTATTGTTATCAAATTGACTTGATTGGGCTAGCTCATTGGTGCCAAGTTTGTTTGGTTTCAATAGCTATGTTCCTGATATATTTGTGTTCATTATATATAATCCTCTTTTGTTTGCTGATCACAAAAAAAAAAAATTGACTTGATTTTTTGCAAGAATAATATACTCGATGAATATTAAAATATGAATAATTTAAATTATCGAAACGGGACTCAAAAGTAGAACCAATAGGCCCAAATAGCAAACCCAATCTTTTTTTAAAAAAACAAAAAAACGATTTTTCAAGACTCCAGGCATAGCAACACCCAACAACAACAACAAAAATTTAGACTACTATCTTTTTCACTTTATTTTGCTTTGGTTGTTGCCTTCCATGCATATATTTAGTTGTCAATGCCACGCACGTGGTTCAATTGCTTTCCCATCTTATTTCATTTGATTGTTATTACTTTTGTTGAACTGGGGTAGAGGTTGTTTGAATGAAAAATTATTAGTTTGTCATGAAGCGTCCTGTAGTTATAGGTCAATTATAAATGTTTATGTTTTTTTATATTTTTAAATTATCTAATACAAAATTATGAACTCCATCACTTCCACCAATTACAATGCATGTGGAGCGTCACATGGCACTGCTTCTTGACCAATCAATAATTTCTCTGTTTGCATGGAGAAGTTATTAGTTAGTCTTTGGGGCACTGTTACGTGGTGCCCCAATGGTGTTGTGATTGGTAGAGAATGAAGCTCATGAATTTGTGTTGAGTGATTGAGGAATATGAGAGGATATAATGAATTGTGATTGGTGTAGAGTATGGTCACATGGCGCCCTAAGACCAACTAATAATTTTTATTTTGCATAGGAGTTTTTAAGAGACTTGTAATTTTTTTTTTATCGACAAAAAAAACTTTATTAATCACGTCAAACATATATACAATATGAATAACATCAATAAAGCGAAAGGAAAGGGCAAAAAGCATCACAAAACTTTTCTTTATCCCAATTATGTTGACATTACGAGAAACATCCTACCATATACTAGCTCAAGCCAAAGGGTTGGGGGGAAACCAAACCAATGAACAAGAAAAACACAATCATCTCAAGGCACCAAACAGAACTACCAGCAATCAAACACAAACAAACACCAGAAACAGTCCAAGAATCCTGCAGCCCCTGCAAACAACAGTGCTGCTAAGCACCTCCACCCTATCACATTCAACTCATAAAGACCCAATATAACTCTTGACTTGCTGAAAGTTATTGGTGCATCATTCTTAATTAATGACGTTGCTTTCAACTATTAACTATATGTCAGTAGTAGTACTTGTTTAGTACTTTTGAGCCTATAAGGAGAATTATTGACTATGTCAGGTGTTTATAAACGTACTAGTTAGTACGTTAAGTACGTTTAAGCCTACTTGTCTACAAGGAATTTTCTTTTTTTTTTTTTTTTTTTTTTTTTTTTTTTTTGTTCCTAATGTAACAAAAGGTTATGGTAATTGTTAGTAAAAATTTGATTTGGATCAAACAGATAAGGAAGAGTTGATAGGAAAATTAATTTTTACAAATAAACAAACTGATCAAGTAATGTGGTTGATGTCTTATGCCTTGACAGATTGAAAGACTTTTTTGAAAGTTATTATGTGAAAAAACAAATGCAAACAAAATGAAATTCGGTTGAATAACGCTCAAACTTATCACTTAATTTCAAGAATTAAATTACAAATCTAAAAATGATTATAATCGACAGGGCCAAACTGTATACAAACGCTAAATTACAGATGAATTACTCCTAAATTAAGATAGACTACTTCTGGATTTCACATGAATTGTGAATTTTGTTAAAGACCCTTCTCTTGTATCTCCCTTGGTCTTTTATAGGCATATTTTCAAATGAAAACTGCCCAAAGCAGTTCTTCAAAACAGTTATTCAATAAATGAAAAACCAACCCATAGTTCCTTGAATCAATCCACATTCTTAGCATAAAGTCCCACATGTTCACCTTTCAACTTGTCACCAAGGAGTGCCTCCCCATGTTCCACTTTTCTTTCCTTGGTGCTATGGCCCACTATTCTTCGAATCACCTCCTTTAGTTTCCAAATCCCATGTTGTTCCGGAGCCATGATACTATGATCCACGTTGTCATTTTCCTCCCACGCAAGCTTAAAACACTACTAGCAATAATAATAATAATAATAATAATAATAATAATATAATTATGACCATAGTAAATTTTTGAAGATGATTATGATCTGAATTGACCGATCAAAATCGACAGGTCACAATGAATGAAGTTAGATTGGCCATAATTGACAAGTTACAATCAATTAACGAGACTTGGCCATAATAGATAAGCCATAGTCGATTGACAATTATTGTTTGGTGTCAACAATAATATGGAAATTCATGCTATTGCATGCACTAGAAAGACAACACAGTTGCTGGTGGATTAGATTCATTTTAATTTTAATTTCTTTTTTAGAAGGTGAATATTTTTTTTTTATAATTGTTTGAGTATTATTAGAAGATGAGTGATCAATATGATAGGTTTTGCAATAAAAGGTTAGTAAGATGCATTTGTAGAGCAAACCCGCTCACCCTTTTCACTTATTCCCCAGATAGCATTTTACAAATTTCTATAAACCCCTTGTGTAGTGGTCTAGTTTACGAGAATGAAGTTGAAATTGAATGGTTATTTCATCGTAATATCCAATTTTATGTTTAGTTTGGTAAAAATGAAAAGACTTTACATTGGAAACGAAGTACCACTCATTAATTTAGGAAAATGGTCAGGGAGGTCAAAGAATACTCTAAAACTCAATCTCCCAAACCAAATACTACCTTAAGGCCTTTTGTGAATCTCTCATTTGCAGCAAATCGAAATTTAACAAAAATTAAATTGTTACATGTGGTTGATTTTTATGTTCTCTTTTTTTAATTGGCAAAAAAAGAAGATTGTATTGATGAAAAAGGTACAACAAATACAACAATGATAGAGGCCAGTGGAGATTGCATCATTGTTTGAGGGGCACATCCCAACTGCTGCATCATTACACGTGGTTGATTTTGCTTCTTCAATTAACAACATCGTATGATTCAGTGTCAAACTGTTCGTTTAACTCCAACTGTACCACCAATTACATTTTTATCCACATCACAATTCAAATTTTGGATATTTTTCTGACCAAATAGCATCAGTGAAAAATCATTGGCCTTTAGAGTACTTTATTAGTGAACCTTAGATATCAAGTACTTCAGCTTATTGTAATGCCATTGAAAAGTTTTTTTGAAACAGCCAAAGAGAAATTTTATTAATAATGATCAAGCAAATATATTGACAATTATCAACAAAAAGACAAAGATCATTAGCTAACACCACCCACAGTTAGTAAGACACTAACCCAAGGGATAGCACAATACTGCTTGACCCAAGGAAGGAAATCTACTCTCCAAACTCCGCATCAGTAGCCCAGAACAAATCTATATCAACAGCAAAGAGCTCTATATCAGCAGCCCATAACAAATCTACTCTCTAAACTCCATCTTAGTTGTCTCAGATTGGTCAAGAAGTCTTGTATAGTGAAATGAAAATCCTTGAATCTTTGGTTCAGCCACAGTGCAACTCTAATTTTAATCAAATCACACAAGTTCTCCAACTGAAGTGTAGCAGATTCGAAAATGCACTCATATCTAAGCTTCCACAGTAACCATAGGACAGTCAAGGGAATGACCTTCCATATCAATTTTGCTTTTTTGTTCAATTTATCACATTCCCACCAATGAAATACAGCTTCCACAGAACCTGGTAGAGCCCCTTGCAAATCCCACCAATCCATCATTGCAGCCCAAACCTTCCATGCAAAATGACAATGTAGCAGCACATGGCAGGTAAATTCAATCTTAGCTTTACAAAAAAACACAGAGGGCTAGAGCATTAGCTTGAATCACTCTAATTTTCTAAAGAAAGTCTGCTGTCTTGACTCTGTTTTTCCAGGCTAACCAACAGAAAAATTGAACCTTTGGAGGTGCAAATTTGTTCCAGACAAACTTATAAGTAATAACGGAGGGACCAAGGGAGTCAATTTCACTCGATAGACATAGGAGACAGAAAACAGACCAGATCTTGCAGCTAACCAGACTAGATTGTCCTCCAGATCATCACATAAACTAGTGACACACATTAGAAGCACTTTGAGCCTACTTACTTCCCTTTCTTTCCAGTCATACAACCTTCTTCTAAATTGAAAGTTCCAATTCCCTAAAGCAACCCTCCTGTTATATATTGATCTCAGGGTTTCCTCCTTCTTCGTCACCAATCCATAAAGAATAGGGAATTCATCTTTCAAGCAATAATTGCTACACCATTTGTCCTTCCAGAAGTTGGTTCTTTTACCATCCCCTACCTTGACATCTCAGACTATTACTCCTCTTTGGTATGGAGATGATTCCTTTCCACACATATGAGTATTTGCTGCTTGAGATAGAAGAAGAACACCAGCTTTTAACATCTAAATTATACTTGCTGTAAATAATCTTTCTCCACAAAGCATCTTTCTCTATGCCAAATCTCCACTGCATTTTAATAACATATAATCATTTACCAACCTAACTCTCCTAATGCCTAAGCCCCTCCTGCTTCACTCTTTGTTAATTCATCCAATTTAACCCGGTGAATTGGTTTTCTTGACTCTCACTCTTCCCAAAGGAAAACAGCTTGCAATTTCTCAAATTCTCTTGCTATCCCTATAGGCATTTTAAATAAAGATAGATAGAATAGTGGCAAGGCAGAGGTCACAAACTTTAATAGAGTGAGCCTCCATGAGAATGATAGTAGTTTCCTTTTCTATCCTGCTAGTTTGCTTCTGACTTTATCAAGAACTAGCTTCCAAGTTGCCTTCTTATTTAGGTTAGCCCCCAAAGGCATATCCAAATACTTCAAAGGAAATGCCTTGGATTTACAATGTAACTTAGCTACAAATCTGGATAAAGACTCCTCAGGTATATTAACTCCACACACCTGGCCCTTATGATAGTTTATTTTCAGCCTAGAAATCAATTCAAAACACCTTACGACGCTCTTGATATTGCACATGTCCATCTCCTCAGCTTCACTGAACAATATAGAATCATCTACAAATTGTAAATGTGATAACAACACTCCACTAAAACCAACCTTCACCCAATTAATCAGGTCACTCTGTTGTGCTCCTGACATAAGTAAATTAAGGCCCTCAGCTGTAATGTTGAACAAAAATAGAGACAAAGGGTCATATTTTCATAAGCCCTTTTGAGGGAAAAACTTCTCTATTGGTGAACCATTAACTAACACAGAAAGTTTGGCAGAGGTGACACATTCTTTTATCCAACTAATCCATTTTGCTCCAAACCCAAAATTCAAGAGCATAGATGATAAGTAGCACCAATTTACAGAATCAAAAGCCTTTTTCAAAATCAAGCTTGATAATCACTCCCCTCATTTTGATTTTTCTCCATCTATCCACTACTTAATTAGCAATTAAAACACCACCCATAATGTTTTTACCTCCGATGAAAGCTGATTGTGTATCACTGGTGATGTGAGTAAGCACTCCTTTTAGTCTACTTGATAGAACTTTTGCTAGAACTTTATATACTGAACCAACTAGGCTTATTGGTCTATAGTCTCCAAGCTCAACAGGATTTTCAACCTTTGGTATTAGTGAAATAAAGGAGCTATTAATTCCTAAAACCAACTTTTCGTTCCTATGAAATTCCTTAAAAAACTTCAAATATTTTCCAAACTTTTGAAAATAAGCCAAGTTAAAACCATTTGACCCAGTGTCTTATTGCCATCACAGTCCTTCACAGCAGCTTTGATTTCTGCCTCTGAAAATTCTATTTCCAATCTTTCAAATCCAGGGCATTCATGAACTGATTTAAACTGACCACCTTGCTTGGGTCTACCTCTCCAATCCTCTGTGTACTGCTTTCTGAAGTGGTTATAGATTACTTGCCTAACATGAGCAGGATCTTCATACACAACATTCCCAACAAAAATTGAAGAGATCTCATTTTTACTTTGTCTACCCTTGGCCATCACATGGAAAAATCTGGTATTTCTATCACCTTTCAAGTTCCAATTGAGCCTTGATTTTTGCAACCACAACCACTCAACCATTTTGCTTAACCTCCATACTTGATCTCTGACTACTCCTCTTCTGTCTTTTTCTGTATTATCTAGGTCTCTAGACTCTGCAGATAAACCCAAAAGATGCATTTCCTCTTCTGCTTCCTTTAATTGCACATTCACACTCTCAAATACCTCTTTATGCCATTTTTTTAATTCTACCTTCAATATTTTAAGCTTCTTTTGTAGGACAAAACCAGCCCAGCCTTTAACTTCAGCCTCCTTCCAGGTCTTCTCCACAAAAGCTGGAAAACTTGGATGTAGACTCCAAGCATTAATGATTCTAAAAGGCTTAGGACCCTAGTCCCATTTATCTTCCATTAGCAACAGAGAGCAGTGATTAGAAATGAGCCTTGGGAGACCCCATAGCTTTAAATTGAACACCTCCAACCATTCAGGATCCACTAACACCCTATTTATTCTACTCCACTTTTCTCCTGCTAGTGAGTTACACCAAGTATATTTTCTGCCAAGTAATGATAGATCATAAACTTCACATTTGTCAATAAATTCATTGAACTCTTTGTAGACGCGCTCTCGGGCCTCACTACAGTTCGGACTCAATTTGTGTCACGGTCCTGTATCTAATCTCGTAGAGTGCAATGCAAGACCGATGATTCATCAAAGAGTCCAAATCTGGCAAATCGTTTTGGAAAACAGATTTTTTAGAAAGAAGTGTCAAACATGGACTGCTTTGCCAGATACAGAGTCGCCACCTAAATATTTTATTTTTGAAAAATTTAGGAAACCCTGACTCGTTGCCTAAGGCCATGTGTCCGTCATCACCAAAGTTGCCTCGGCTCGGGAACTTGGGTACAATTGGGGAAGGTCACTTCGTGAGCACCCCCGCTCGCCCGATCAAAGATCGGCCTCTACTAACCATGATATCGAGTTTTGAAAATATTATGCGTTCTTATTCCGGTTATTAGCCTAGATTTACTATGTGATGCACACAGCATACAAGTATACACTAGATCGCCTGAATTGGAACGAAACATCTCATGTTTATTTTAAAAAACGGTTTAGTACTCGCAAGTAGGCTAAAATGTGGATTTGTCACCCTCAGGTGGGCTTAGAAAACAAGATGATTTGCCACTATCTAGTGGGCTTAAAACTCGCATTTAATGAATTATTTCAATTCGGATAACCCAACCTTCACTCACAGGTATTCAGGCAGGTATATCACATAAGCAATTAACCTCATGGTAAGCATGCTATCATGGCAGTCACTCACACACATGCAAGGATGCTAAAGCATAAAACTTACTGAGTACTCCGAGCCAAAACAGAAACTAGGTTAGAAATCTATGCATGATCCTAACTATATAGAAATGCCTAATGCAACACATGCAAAATGCAACTAAGATAGGCTCGGCTATTCTAAAGATGGCATATGAAATACTATAACTAACAAGTATTCAACTTGGAATTGAAATACAAATGCAGTTAGTATGATGCGCCGAGCCCGGTGCATGCAAGACAGATGAATGAATGCGAACATGCTATCATACTGTATGCTAATTGAAACATGCCCTAATCTAACCATCATAAGCTGGTAAATAAAAGGGAGAAAGACGTGGGGTTGGAAGACATACATCACATGTACGCACACTTATTACAACATTGTCCTTGCTCGAAGGGTCCGAAAGAATAATATAGTCCGAATGATAATACAGTCCGAAATGAATAATTAAATATTACAAAATCCTAATTAATTAACAAATTAATCTAGGAAAGCGAGTAAATTAGCATGCAAGCCTATGGACTGCCTCAGCTTTGTTCCGAATGATGGGAGATATATGCTTGAGTTGCCTGGTGTGGAAATCCATTGCGATGCCCCAATTCGCCTGCAATTAATGCCAGAATGCTGTGCAAGGCTTTAGAAAGCTGCTGATTTCTGATTTGCTACAACAGAGAGCAAGAAACGGGCATGGCAAAGTATTTTCACATATATATGCACACCTCGATCCTCGTGCCATCAATCACGCATCTCGATGCATGATGGTCGAGGAGTCGAATTGCACAACTCAATGTAAAATGAATGCACATGGAAATACAACAACGCCTAAACTCTATCATGGGTAATCCGGAGTGTCGGCGACCGGGAATTCTGACACGTTCCGTCACTCGGAGTACGAAACGTCCCTCGTTTCCCGTGCTCGGGCTAACTCCTATCCCAAACACAATGCAAATGAGATGGCATACACAATGCGACTAACATACAACCTAGCATACGCAATACTATGAAATGGCATACACAATACTCGATGTAACATGGCATACACAAAGCTCTAACACGCAACCTAGCATACGCAATGCTATGAATTGAAAAGGCATACACAATGCATAATGGACTTACACCAACATGAGTGGACCTCAGCCACACACACATCAGTGGCCATGAGATAAAAATGAGACAACCGAAATGCGTGCACACATGCACGCATACCGAGGACCGAACCTAAGGTATCAAATGCCACTCTACCAAAGCATGGCAAGGGATGAAAGATGGCCTATGAACATGTAATTTCCAGCATTATAATATGATGCTAAATGATCCCGAAACATGGAAATATGGCACCCGATGCGTGGAATGAGCCCAAAACTCAAAACTAGTCCAATGCATTGAACCACAAGTATACAAAGCAAGCATTATTTGATCATGAAGTCTAAAGACAGAGCCAAGGAAGTCCCAAAACATGCACATTTCCAGTTTAAAGCATGGCCAAAAGATACTAACATGATGGACTAAAATAGCATGCAACATTAGTTAGCAAGCATGGGTTACATGGCACGTATATGAAGCAAATGAGAACTCATCAAACCAGCCAAAAATAGTGAATAAAACATATCAAAATATACCCAAATAATCACTGAAATGCAGCCAATGCATGCAAAAATGAGGGGCTTCTTTGGAAGGCCGTTCAAGGGGTTGTTAAGCACATACAAGATAGACACTTAGCATGGCTAAACCAACTCTGAAAATGAGTTATGACAACCCTAAAACTCACAAAATTGGCCCTAAAATCAGTCAAGGAAGCATACGATGAAAGGCCCCCTCAAAAGGCCTTGAATGGAATTGTTCTACACATGCACTATAAACATAAAATATGATCAAAAGGGCTCCAGACAGACCTAAGGAAGACCTTAAAACCCATAAAATTAGGCCCAAAAAGTGACTTCAATGCATGTAAAATAAAGCCCCTTTGGAAAGCCAATGATGCTAGTAAAGAAAATGAGGGGTGAGAGGGCCACCCCTCTATGATTTCAAAGCTCAAAACCTCATCAAAGCCACTAAAAATCTCCTGAATTTCAATGGCTAAGAGGCCAAAACAAGTCCAATGCGAATGCTCTAATGCATAGCCCTAAATATGAAGGAATGAAGCATGCAAGGTAGGAGATGACTCCAAACAGAAAAGTGACCTCAAGAAAACTTAAAGAGGAGGTCAAAACAAGGCTTTCTCTAGTTTATAAAAAATCTCGAAAAAGTTCACAAGTAAGGCTAAAGTATGATGCAAAAATGGCCCTAAAAGAGAGATAGAGAGTAATGGGAAGTAGATGACCTCAAACAGTAAAGTTCCCTTAAACAAAGTTAAAGAGGAGCTCAAAATATGACACTTTCTAGTTTATGACAAAGCCCAGAAATATTTGCAAGTGAAGCTAATTAATGAAGCAAAAAAATGCAAGTTTAAGGGAAATAAACACTTACCCTTGAAGAGCCGACCTCCAGCAGCTTTTGGACCAAGTTGGTGAGCTTTCAACCTCTGCAAATGAATTCCAAGGTGCTGGAATGGATGATGGAGGTGTGGTGCTAAGGGTTGTAGTGCAAATGGACCAAGAAAATTAGGATTTTGGAGCTTGGAATAGTAACAATGGAGGATGGAGGTTATAAGCCTTAAGCAAAAGTGTTCAACCCTTCAACAAGAAGCCAAGCCTCTCCTTTATAGAGGAGAAGCTTCAAAATATCCAAAAAGGTCCCAAGTATCCTCCATACACGTATATGGAGGATACACCAAATGGTCTCCAGCTGGCACAGCTAGACTACACTCAGAAAAAGCAAAAAGCAAGAAGCAGGCCGGCCAGTTCAAGTGGCTGGCAGGCCACCCCCCCTGGTCGGCCGACCAGGGGTCAAAAGGTTCAAGCAAAATTGCAGGTCGGCCTACCCAGAAAGGTGGCCTCCTAGATAAGTAGAACAGAGCTATGTAGAGAAAAACCAGAAAATGTGACCCAAGAGAGAGAAAATCTAGCTTTTAAGTAAGGTTCAAAAGGATCAAGATGAATTTCTGGCCGGCCTACCCATATTGGTGGCATTCCAGATGAGCACAACACAAAAGTGGTATGAAAAGCCAGAAAATGTGGCTCACAAGTGAGAAAAATCAGCTTTTTGTCAGAAAAATCGGCTTTTGGAGAGAGAAAATGAGAAAATTGACTTTTTAGGGGAAAAGATGGCCGGCCACCATCCTACCACCTCCCTAACAATGAAAATAGGGTCTCTACCAAAAAAGGACCAAAACGGATGCAAAACGAAGGTTCGGGGGCCAAAACGCGTGGTTCGGGGCCCCGAAAACAGACTGCTCGGCACCGGAAGTGGCGTATGACCACGAAGGTGGTCTCCAGGGCCACAGTGTTCCTCTAAAGGGAGGAAATAAGATGTGTGCCAAAAACCGGAGCAAACGGAGGTAGTTAAGCGGTTTCGAACCGAGGCACACGGCCGACGGCTCCGAAAACCAGAAACTAGGCTCCAAACGGGAAAAGTGTCCTACGACCACGAAACGTAGCCTACGGCCACTAAGAGATGGTCTACGAGACCTCTCCCTTCCTTCGGGAAGAGAAAACAGGATCTAGTTCGCAAACCGAGGCAAGGCACGAAAAGAGCCTCGAAGTCCGGAAGCAAGGCTCTCAGCCGAGACTCTGAAACCTCAGAACAAGCACAATATGCAACATCACCGAGCGCTCAACTGGTGACGTCTAAGTCTTAAGGTCGGTAAAAAATGGGGTGTCTACACTCTTTCATTCTTTTATCTCTTCTAAAGCAACCCCTATGCTTTTTATTTCATTAAAATCTCTACACAAACACCATGGGTTAGAAAACTCCCTCTTAAGCTTTAACAAGCAATCTCACAGCTTTCCCCTATTTCCCACTTCATTAGGTGCATATATATTAAGTATAACACAATTAAAAGAAGAAAATAAAGTACTTGAGAGCAAAATGAATCTTCTATTGCAACAACACTCCTTCAGTTAAAATACCTCTGGATCTTATATGCAGAGAAGTTCCCCAGCTAGGCCTTCAAAGTCCACAGCCAAATATTCCATTTTGTTTCTTGCCCACATTCCTCACACTTCCTTTTTTACTATTGTAGATTTTTTGGTTTCCTGAAATAAAGCTACAACAACATTTTTTCCTTCAGAATTTTCCTTATCTTCCCCCTCTTTTCCTGTCTACGTGTTCCTCTAATATTCCAAGATAGGATCTTCATAGTAATTAAATATACACCTATAAGCCTCCTTCAATGGATACAATTTAGGCTACTGTACCATTACCCCTTTCTATCCTTCTTATATCTTTAACTTCAAGTTCTACAATCTTTTTTAGAACTTCAGCTTTCTTTCCATTTATTTCCACACCCAATAATTTTCCCATCTGCAAACATGTTTGTGCCTCATCCAAGATTCTTTTGTCTCTATCCCCTCCACTGTCAATTGAAGCTAACAGTGAGGCTTCAGCTACAGACGCTCTAAGTAGAGCTCTTTTTGGGGCTGATTTGCTTATTGATGCACCCTTCAATCCCATTCTTTTTTCCAAACCGAAGAAACCCTTTTTTAGCCAGATATAACTGATCTTTTCTTTTCCTTTTGGCTTTTGCCTTACTTTTGCTTTTCAAGGCTACAGACCTGTACTTTGAGCTGACATCCTGTGTCTGAGAAACACTGAACTCTCTAATCTCATGCCCAGCACCAACAACTCTTTTGTTTACATGGGCATCACAGAGCAAAAGCCCAAACTGAACTTCATTCAGCCCACCCAACTCATGATTCAAATTATTGTGGCCCAAAACCACTTCCAAACTCAGCCCAGTCCTATTTAGACTTGAGCCACTTAAACTTCTCATAAAACCAGACGTGTAAACTTGCCTATCATGACCCTAATTAGCTGGCTTTGAGTCATTAAATGCACTGCCACCAGTTCTTTGCATGCTTCTGTCTCGAGCTCCTTACCCACTATGCTGCATGACCCTGCCACTTCCATATCACTCTTCCATTGTGATCCTTTGTCCACCTCTATTACACTGTCATCCCCACGTGTCTTCATTCATTTGGCCTCAATTTTGTATTGTTCAAATCCCTGAGCTGACTCACCTCCTATGGGGTGACTTGACTCATCAATGTGGTTCTGTAATGGCTTACCATCTCTATTAGAGTCATGATCCTCCTCCTCTTTATCTGAGCTATGATCCTTCTCTTCATCTTGATGCTTCTAACGTCTGCAGCACTGATTGATTGTTTTTGTTACTACTACCTGATCTTCCAAGACTCTCACTGGATGAGAAGACTGCTTAGACTCCAAGTTGATAACCTTGTTAATAGGTTCCATGCACTTGGTGATTATCCTAAGTTTACCATAATCGAAAGACTGAGGCATGAATTCAGCACCTTCAATAACTTCTCCCCATAAGCTACCAATCTTAATTAAATTGGACCTATTCCATAAATGTAATGGAATGCCATAACAGCTAATTCATACTAGTCTCTCATGTGCAAGAGCTAGCTTTGGCCTCCATTGGATGATGTCTTCACACCTATCTTCAATAATATCTTTGATGGCCTTCAATTTTGTCTCCATTTCCTCCTTGAACTTAAAGGATAACACTTCTCGTTATCCACCTTTTCTAACTTCAAACCCATCTATTCCTCTTTCATTAAGTTCAATCTTCAAACTAATGTTAACATATTTGACTTTTAGATGAACTACAAAACTGTTATAGAGCCACCCATTACCATACTCCTCTACCTTTACTATAACAGAATCACTGCCCATTTCCTAAACGCCTCTTACTACGTCTGCAAATGTCTTCTTAGTGGTGAAAGGATATGGGCCTCTTTGAACCTCCTCTCTGGGGTGTGGTTGTTGTGGTTTTTGAAAATGGAATCACCCCTGCTCTCTGTTTCTTTCAAACTCAACAAATTTCACGCCTAACTTTTTATCATACCCATAAACCATGAGCTTTTTGCACTACTACCTTTGCTGCTACTTCACAACTATATCTTACAAATCCAAATATATGCAAAAACTCAATGAATATGCATGCTAAACTCCATTACATTCAAGTTTATTTATTAATGTATTTGATTTTATTTTTTTTTTAATTTATTTCAATGTTATTGGGCTATAGCACTTCTAATGTAAACCTAATTTTGATCATTTGTGAACAATTTATATACTCTGATGTTGTGTTCTGTTAACATTTAGAACCCAAAACTGAGAAGACAACAAGCACTCACAAGTTGAGCTTGATAGTATTATTGTTTCTAGTGTTGGGCATTCAGTGCTTTCCATGATCTTCCCACATAAATTGTTTTAACTGTGGTTATAGGAGTTGAGTAGTCAGCAGGAGTATTTGAAACTTAAAGCACGTTACGAAGCCCTCCAACGATCCCAAAGGTAACTTTTTTGTTTTTTTGGTTTTTTTATCAGCAAAAAATAAATACAATTTGTTGATTAAGGTTGTTTACTTGAAAGGGTTAGAATATTTATGATAATTTTCTTTAACTGGAACATGTTAGGAATCTCCTGGGTGAGGATCTTGGCCCCCTAAACAGCAAGGAGCTTGAGTCACTGGAAAGGCAGCTTGATATGTCATTGAAGCATATCAGATCGACACGGGTACTTGATCTTCCCACTGTAAATTGAGATTAGACAGCATTCTCTGCCATGGCAGCCTTAAAATCATTTATAGAGTATTCACTTGTCATGGATAATTTCATAGAGTTTTAAGTGTCAAACGTTTTTTGCAAATTTAAACATGAAATAACAAATAATTGTCTAAATAATAAGTCTATATATACATAATTAAATCACTAAAATATAAAAACAAATAAATAAAAATGTATAGGTCAGCATGATGGGATTCTATAAAAATAGGAGTAATAAGCATGGTCAAGCGTAAAAAGGGTTTTACTTCAGAAACTTGGCCAGTACTGGAAATTTTATATTGAATTGAGAACTAAAACTGAGGTGATTTTAATTTTAACATGATCCAGAGTTTATGACTAGACTTTTATTGAGAAAATTAAAGTGATTCAAATTTATTTTAAGTGTATGTCTCACTATATAAGAATTGAATCCGAATCCTACATTATCATTCTGCGTGCATAAATTATGGGTATTTAACTTTTCTGTTTATCATGCTTAACCAAACAAAAACTATTTCTAAAAATGATTAACCAAGCAAATTGCATACGAAATCTATTTCTAAAAAGTACTAAAAATTAGTTTGGTGAAAATAAACACCAAAAAGCTGTTTTTGAATTTTCAAACATTATTTTTGTACAAAAAATAATAATAACATAAAAATTATGAGGTTTTTATTTTATTTTTTTATTATTATTTTTAAAAATTGTTTTTAGAGATATACTAGTTTAGAAATTTTGAATCCCTCTATTTCTGCCTGCAGACCCAGTACATGCTGGATCAGCTCACAGATCTTCAAAGAAAGGTACATGAAAAGATTGTGAAGCTTCCTTCTTATTTACTTATTGCAGATTCCTCACCAACTTCATCCATCTGTTTCAATTTCTTAAATTGCAGGAACACGCCCTTAATGAAGCAAACAATACACTGAAACAAAGGGTATGCACCTACATTCTTGATGTCGAATTAATAATCAGAAGATATATTTATTTATTTTACCTATATAGAAAGAAATCACATAAATATGCACATGTGATGGGGATCACCACCCACAATAACAATGATCACAAATTTATTTTTCTTTGGTTTTTTTTTTTTTTTCTTTTTTGTTTTTTGGGCACATAGTTTTATTGCTTCTAGTAAAAATACAAAGTATTTAGAAAAAATGCATAAAAAAAATTGCTCACCTGTAATGTAAATTTAAATTGGGGGTGATATGGGTAACCCCAAAATAAATTTAATCAACACATTTTAATTATGAGCATTTTGTAAATATTTTTTTTGAATATTTTTAGAACTGTTGGCATTTTTTAAAAATGGCATACCTTATGTATCCTACTAATCACGACTATCTAACAAACGCATATAATTTTTTTTTTTTTTTTAATCTATGCATAGCATTGCTGCTAATTGATGTGTATTTGACTTTTTTTTCTTTTTTCTTTTTTTTCTTCAGATTTACATATACCATCAAGATTAACCTCATAAAGTGATATAATATTTGTTATAATGTGTCATTTTCAAATATGTACTCTTCAATTTATTTTTATTTTTTTTTATGGATGCATAGCATTGCTGCTAATTGATGTGTGCTTGACTTTTTTCCCCACTCGCTTGATTCTTATACTATCAGAACTCACATACGATACCAAATCAGACAATTGGGAATCGTGATAGTCACCTAGGAAATCTTATGCACAGAGTATGAAATCTTAGTATATATCCATGCATACTTATTAAATATTATAACTATTCAACTACATATTTTAAGTCTGGAATTTAATTTTCGTCTCTCACTGTATCAAATGAATTGACTAAACACTTGCAACTGAAAGAGTATTATGGCTTTTTATAAATAAATAATCTCCGTTGAGTTTTTGGGTGGTGCTTTTGCCAGCTGTTGGGAGGAAATCCAATAAATTCACTCCAATGGAATCTAAGTGCACAAGATGTGGGCTACGGCAGACAACCAGTTCAGCCTCAGGGTGACACCTTCTTTCACCCCTTGGAGTGTGAACCCACATTACAAATTGGGTATGTCCAAATAACATTTATCTTTGGTTTCAATTTCTTTTATTTTTTTATTTCACTGCAGATTATTTAAAATGATCTAAATAAATATATTTTTTTAACATTTCATAAAAAAATGTGCAAAGTGATAAAAAAAAAAAAGTAATATGACCCAAATAAAATAAAAATAAAAAGATATGTCCAGGTAAGAAATGTCAAACAATCCCTAAATTATTATGGCGCATAATCTTATAGCTTGTTTTAATTTTTAAATACAAATGTTATCTTTTTAGAAAAAATATTCATTAAAAAAAAAAGTGTTGACAATTTGAATCGAGCTGATGACATGATTTTCTATGATATAGTTTCTCAGGTTGAGGAATTTTATTTTAGAAGTTAGGTCTTTTGATCTTTAATTGCCGCATTTTGGAGCTTGTATAGCTTTTCTTTTAATTATAAAATGGTTACGTACGCAATATATATATAGATAACTTTTTGGAATTGAAGTGAAATTTCTGGTTTCAAATTATAATGGTTACTTCAACAAATTCCTAGTTTCAAATTATGATGAAGTGAAATTTCTATTAGTTTGTCATGCAGATATTAGCAAAGGGGTTTCACACAAAATAAAATTGATTCATCTTCTTATTCCCATATGTATAAGTACAGAAAGTAGACAGTTAGAAGGGTAATCATATTTTGATGCACTCTTAGTCGCACGAACGTGTCTTAAATCTTGTGTTTCAAGATTCTCACAACATTGTGTAGTTGAGAGTGCATTAAAAAAAAATATATATTGGGAATTCAATTAGGCAAGAGATTCTCAAATCTCAAATCTCTATGTTTTCTATCTTTTGAGATTGTGTTTGGATTATAGATTTAGGTAGAGATTTAAAAATAAAAAGGAAACAAATGAGACAAATACCAATGAAATATAACATAATGAATAATGTTATATGTATCAATCAGTGTACTAATTAGTATACTAACAAATGATGTGGCATAATTTTAAAAGTTTTGGATATTTGTAACTTGTATAATGGATGGGGTGAATAATAATATCAAAATACTAATTATTACACTAATTGATTTATGTAACCACTGATAATATAATTTTTTTCTTCATTTCTCATTTCATTTTTAAATTCCTAACCAAACACAACACATAAATGTTTGGGGGATAAGGAGACCAAGAGATTTGAAGACAAAACAATCTCATTCCTGCAGATACCATATGAATGTTTACCAATCTACCTCATTTTTGGTGTTTTGGACAATTTGTCTTCCTCTCCTTCGACTTGTTTTGGCTTCTTACTTCTTGTTGGTCTCTTGCTAACTTTTCTTCTTTTGGGCCTCGGTTAGCACATGATTAGCGGAGTTTAGGTGCCAACATAAGTGGATGTGTTCTTTTCGCATTGATGTTTTCTTGCTTGTTCTTTTGTTTTTTGTTTCTGTTAATAAATAATGAAAATTTGTGTCCTTGATGATTAATTGTTTTTCATTGAATTTCAGATACCAGAATGATCCAATAACAGCGGCGGCGGCGGCGGCGGCGGCGGCAGCAGGGCCGAGTGTGAATAATTACATGCCAGGATGGTTGCCATGTTAAGCAGTAGAGAACAACCAACCAGCCATGGTATGCATATTCCTCTCCTAGGAATCCATCCAATCAGTTTGTTTTAGTTTTTTGTATGTTTGTTTGACGATTTGAACTTGTTATGGTTTGGATCTTTGGAAAACCATGGACAATTATTATATTAAAACTCCGAATCCTTGGAGAACTATTTCTATAAGTAATGTTGTTGGGTGGGTACTTAATCACTGCAGTTTTCTTTGCTTTCTTGTTATAAAAATTGATGAGGGTAAGGGGCAAGGTTCTAAATCGCGGTATTGGGTAACATAACGGTATCGATCACGGAGTATCGGTATCGGTACGTATCGGGAATCGGGTGTCGCAGCGGTGAAATTTTAAAAATCATTTCATAGGTTTTTCAGTTTTTTCTTTCCCGTACCGGTCCGAACTAGTAAGTATCGGCCCATCGCGGCTTGTGTAACAATTACAAACCGATACGTACCAGAAGTCAGCCGATACTCCTGCGATTTTCAACCGCAACGGTGTACCGACCTATATCCGTCGCGGTACTCTATTTTTTCAATACGTAACTTATCAGCCAGTATTTAGAACTATGGTCAGGGGTTTTATGTATTCAAATTTTTCTCCTTTGCAGTTTAAATTTCGTTTTTTTTTTTTTAGAATATTTAGGAAAAAATTACAAAATGATAGAATAAAAAATAATTACAAAAGGTGGAATCCACTTATGAAATGATAAAAATGCCGCTTCTCTATTTGGAATTGTTTGGTACAGCTCATGAATTTGTTTATAGTTTTTCATTTTGAGACAATTTCTATTTTAAAAAATAAAGGATGAGTTATTTTGAGCTTGCTAGAATTTGTACCAAACATGGCTCTCTTGTGAGAACTTAAATAATTTAATAAAAAATCTGAATACCTCTTGTCATGTTGTTCAAATTTTTGAATCACGTTCTTGATTGATCAATACTTGAATGTATAAATAAAATCACTCACAAATTTATAAGTACCCTAAACACTCTCACAGAACCATATCGAGAAGTGAAAAGAACAGAATTTCAAGTCTATTATATTCATAAGACGTTTGTGTTTTAAAGGCTATATATACATATAAATAGACTTGGACCCATAATCTAAGTGTAACTTCTCATAATTTATCATCATTAGAAAGTTATAATTTCGATTTATTGAGTAGTGGGCATATTCTACATTAATTACCCAATTAATTTGTTGAATAAAATATATACAATAATTATATAATAATAATAAAAATAAAAATCATGTGGCATGTGGGCCAATTTATGAAGAAATGCTTACATCTCTCTAGCCCCACTCCCACTTCCCCCTATCCAATTCCAATTCCAATTCCAATTCTAATTTCGCAAGCCAATTATATAATAATAATAATAAAAATAAAAATCATGTGGCATGTGAGTCAATTTATGGACAAATGCTTACATCTCTCTCCAGCCCCACTCCCAATTACGCCTACCCAATTTTGCCAGCCATCGTTAGTTCCACTTCCATCATTTTTTTTTTTTTTTGTATTTTTCTTATTTTATCGACAAAAATTAATTGTTAATTATTAATTAATATTTTTTTTTTGTATTCTTTTGTTTTTATTTGTAACGCTTCCAAGAAAAATTACAAATAATCCACTCATAAGAAAAGTGAACGTAATAGAATTAATATACTTTCGTTCATCAGAGTTCGTAATTATAAAAAATAATACATGCAACATACATTCATAAATGTTTATTCTGAATTTATAACATGTAATACCAATTAATTATAACAAAATAAATGTCCTACGAATTTACATCTTTCCAAGACATTCAGGGTGTTTGGTGGGGCTTTTTTGAGCCAATTTATGGCTTCTAACTTTTAAAAAGTTGTTTTGGACTGTTTGATTAAACTTATTTCAAACACCTTCTGAATGTGATATGAAAAAGTGATTGAAAATGACATGATACATATATAATGTCAGATGACATTCTCAATCACTATTTCATATCACTCCAGCCAACTTAATTCTCAATGGAGTCCATCTCATATCTCCTCTCAAACAATGGAATACATCCCCTTTCTCCTCCCAAAATGTTATACATATATAATGTATTTAAAAGTATCGTCATATTCAATGACTATCAACTATGCATATTCAATGCCTTATCATACGGTCATATTCAATGACACAATTTAAGTGATTAGTTTTAATTCACCTAATCATTATGCAATTTCTACAACAATCAGAGCTATTCTCCACCAATAGCCCAATACAGATATGCAATCTTTATAACAAATAATTCATCAAATTTCCATAGGTGAGTGATTAAACAAATCCAACTACACTATTCATTCATATATCTTTCTAATTTCCCATTTTTTATACTAATTCTATTAATTATACAAAATAATTATTCCAAACATTTCAGGGCAAAACTCCTCATTTCCCAAATATTGACACAATAGTTAAAATCAACTATTTTAACATAAGATAGGCTCATAACCAAACCCCATGATCAATTTTGTAACCCCACATAGAAACCCTTCTTTCTAGACTTGAACCCAAAATTGTAGGTTTTCTCCAAACACCCTAAATCTCACCATTTATACATAACAACAAATAACTAGGTTAACGATCATAACAAAGTGTGGAATATCCCTACCTTAAAGGGAGAAGATAAGCCAAGCAAGGATGGAACTTCGAAAACACCGAAACTCACTTCTATTCGGATCAAAATGAAGATCTTGAAGCACTCTACCTTTTTCTCAAAGGCACTAGGGTGAAGAGATCAACGGATCTAGATGAAATCGAAGAGAGAATATAAGTTTTAGTAAGAGAAACTCAAGATCTAGCTTTTTGAGAAGTTTTAGAGAGAGAGAGTGATATGAAAAAGTGATTGAAAATGTCATCTGCACAGACTATTGTACACGCAGTCTACTCGAGTGTCGAAAATGACGCTCAAGCGTAAAAAATGGCGATCGAGCGTAGAATACACATTTCCAGAAGTTTTGCAAACGAAGAACCCCGCTCAAGCGTGGGTCTGGACGCTCGAGCGTCCAATGCATTCTCCCAGTATTTGCAGAGCTGCAAAAATACTGAAAGTTGACAAATCTCTCTCGAGCGCAAGAATGGTCGCGCAAGCAGAGGAACAAAATTCATTAAGCCCGCTCGAGCGCAAGAATGTCCGCTCGAGCAAAAGAGACAAAATCTAGGCAACACAGGTTTGGAAAAACACGCAACCAACCTATTTCAAACACACAACCACAACCCGATAACCAAAATAAATGGGGAACAAGGGAAACAAGATATGAATCACTATTTAGAACTATACAATCCGAGTCTGGAACACAACAGGTGACGAGCCAAGAACCGAAATCGCTATAACCTCTCCTCCTTAAAGAATTTCGTCTCCGAAATTACAAACCAAGTTCACAAACATAATTAAACCATTCACATCAATGTTATTCTTACAAGTTCATCACCACTATTCTCCGGTCATCCACACTCACTAACTCGATACACAAGTCCCGCATTAAAAGTACATTTTACAATCTCTCAAACATGTGCAACGTTTAAGTCAAAATCCCAATTTTCAAAATTTTATATAACATATACAATGCTTCCCAAGGTGATACAATACCCATGATATTCCATATCCTCAAACATATACAATGTTATAATAAACTCATGTTTTCAAAATGTAAACCACATATACAATGTTCTCACATTCTACTAATCATAATCACAATACAATACATGTTCAAGCATCAACAAACAAGTCCGAATACTTCTCTCGAACTTCCAATTCACGCTCTCAAGTTGCTTCCTCAACTCTGTGATGTTTCCACAATACTTTTACTAAAGGAATTGTCTTACCTCGCAAGACTTGGTCCCGTCTATCCCAGACTCTCACCAGTCTCTCCTCATACGTGGCATCCTCATCTACCTCAAAGTCAGTCCAATCTAACACGTGCGACGGATCCGGGTCATATTTCCGAAACATACTAATATGAAACACATCATGCACTCCGGAAAGTTATGGCAGCAATGCCAAACGATAAGCAACCTCTCTGATCCGCTCAAGGATCTCAAAAGGGCCAATAAACTGAAGGTATAACTTTCCATTTTTCCCAAATCTCATCAAACCCCTCCTAGGTGATATTTTCAAAAAGACGTGATCATCTTCCTTAAAAGACAAGGGTCTCCTCCAACGGTCGGCGTAACTTTTCTGGCGACTCGGGGCTGTAACCAACCTCTTACGGATAAGTGTAACTTTTTTTGTCGTTTTCCAAACCACTTTTGGACCCAACAAAGGTGCATCACCCACTTCGGCTCAACACACTGGAGATCTACAAGGTTGACCATACAAGGCCTCAACCGATGCCATACCAATACTCGATTGGAAGCTATTATTATAAGCAAACTCCACTAAGAGTATATGTCTCTCCCACGACCCCTTAAAATCAAGGACACAGCTTCGAAGTATATCCTCAAGGATCTGAATAATACGTTCGGACTGCCAGTCAGTCTGAGGATGGTACGTGTAGACGTCCCCAAACACCCCGGGAGGATGAGGTCCCATTCTGTTCATTTGGGGTTCACTACAGTTCGGACTCTCAAATTGTCACGGTTCTAAATCTGAACCAAAGAGTCCAAATCCGGCAAATCGTTTTGAGAAAATAGATTTTGAAAGAAGTGCCAAACATGGACTGCTTTGCCAGATACAGAGTCGCCACTTAAATGTTTTATTTTGGAAAAATTTAGGAAACCCTGACTCGTTTGCCTAAGGCCACGTGTCCATCATCACCAAAGTTGCCTCGGCTCGGGAACTTGGGTACGATTGGGGAAGGTCACTTCGTGAGCACCCCCGCTCGCCCGATCAAAGATCGGCTTCTACTAACCATGATATCTATTTTTGAAAACATTATGCGTTCTTATTCCGGTTATTAGCCTAGATTTACTATGTGATGCGCACAACATACAAGTATAGACTGGATCGTCTGAATTGGAACAAAACATTTCATGTTTATTTCTTAAAGTGGTTTGATGGTGCTACCCGCAAGTAGGCTAAGACGTGGATTTGCCACCCTCGGGTGGGCTTAGAAAAACATGATTTTGCCACTATCTAGTGGGCTTAAAACACACATTTGATGAATTGTTCCAATTCAAATAACCCAACCTTAACCCACAGGCATTCAGACAGTTATATCACATAAGCATATAGCCTCATGGTAAGCATGCTATTCATGGTAGTCACTCACACGCATGCAAGGATGCTAAAGCATAAAACTTACTGAGTGCTCCAAGCCAAAACAGAAGCTAATTAGAAATCCATGCATGATCCTAATTATACGGAAATGCCTAATGCAACACATGCAAAAATGTAACTATAGCAGGCTCAGCTATTCTAAACATGGCATATGAAATGCTACAGCTAACATGTATTCAACTTGGAATTGAAAATACAATGCAGTTAGTATGATGCGCCGAGCCCGGTGCATGCAAAACAGATGAATGAATGCAAACATGCTATCATACTGTATGCTAATTGAAACATGCCCTAATCTAACCATCATAAGCGGGTAAATAAAAGGGAGAAAGATGTGGGGTTGGAAGACATACATCACACACACGCACACTTATTACAACATTGCCCTCGCGCAGAGGGTCCGAATAAATAATATACAGTCCCAAATGAATAATTTCAGTCCAAATATGTACAAAACCCTAATTAATTAACAAATTAAATTAGGAAAGCAATAAATTGGCATGCAAGCTAGGGACTGCCTCAACTCTGCTCCGGATGATGGATGATGTATGCTTGAGTTACCTTGTGCGGAAATCCACTGCGATGCCCCAATTAGCCTCTGTTTGCAATTATTCTCGGGATGCGTGCCAAGCTTCAGAAGGCTCTGATTCTTGATTTGCTGTAACAGAGAGCAAGAAAGGGGCATGACAAAGTATTTTCACATATGTATGCATGACTACCTTTCAGGGAGTGTAGTCCTCGATCCTCGTGCCACCAATCACGCATCTCGATGCATGATGGCCGAGGAGTCGAATTCCACGACTCAATATGAAATGAATGCACATATGGACACAACAAGGCCTAAACACCATCATGGATAATCCGGAGTGCCGGCGACCGAGGAATTGAGACACGTTCCGTCACTCGGAGTACGAAACGCCCCTCGTTTCCCATGCTCGGGCTAACTCCTATCCCCAACACGATGCAATATGCATGACATGCATGAAATGCAACTAAGATACAACCTATCATGCACAATGCTAGGAAGTGGCATACACGATGCACGAGATAACATGGCATACACAATGCGCTAACATACGACCTAGCATACACAATGTTATGAAATGAAATGGCATACAGAATGTAATATGGGCTTACACCAATGTGAGTGGACCTCAGCCGCACTCACATAGAAGGTCATACGATGAAAATGAGACAACTCAAAATGCGTGCGCACGTGCACGCGAACCGAGGATCGACTCTAAGGCACCAAATGCCACCCTAACAAGACATGGCAAGGCATGGAATATGGCATACTAGCATGCAAATTTTAGTAGCAAAATATGATGCAAAACGGCCCCAGAACATGGAAACATGGCACCCGATACATGGAATGAGACCCGAAACATGAAATTAGGTACATGGAATGACCTATGGCTATGCAAAGCATGCATTATTCGAATGTGAAGTGTGAAGAAAGAATCAAGATAGTCCCAAAACAAGCATATTTACAGTTTTAAGTAAGGCCAAAAAGTGAACACAAATAGGACTAAGTTAACATGCAAAAATGGCCCCAAAAGAGAGATAATGAAGCAAGTAGCATCTTATGGCCCTAAATGGCCAAGATTCCTTCAACAAAGTTGAATAGGGGCTCAAAATGAAGCACTTTACAGTTTACAACAAGCCACGAAAACAAACACAAGTATGGCTAAACTATTGTGCAAGAAATGGGCCAAAAGGGAGACAAAGAAGCAAGTGATGGTTTTTGGCCTCAAACAGAGGAGGGCCCTTCAACAAAGTTTAAGAGGGGCCCAAAACATGGTATTTTACAGTTAGTGACCAAACCCAAAACAGTGCACATGCAAGCTTAAAATACTATGCAAAATAAGGCCTAAAAAGAGGTTTAAACACAAAGAGTAAAAAGGGAGCTTTAAAAAGCAAAAGTCCCTTTATAAAACATGAATAGGGGGTCAAAATAAGGATATTTACAGTTCGGATCAGAGCCCAAAAATACAAGCACAAGGGACTAACAAAATATGCAAAAATAAGGCCAAAAGAGGGATAAAGAGGCAAGTGACAAAAGGAAGCCTCAAACAGTGAAGATCCCTTCAACAATGTTGAAGAAAGGCTCAAAATAAGCCATTTTACAGTTTATAACCAAGCTCAAAACAATTTACAAATAGGCCTAAAATACTATGCAAGAAAGAGGCATACAAGAGAGGTAAAGAAGCAAGTGTAAAAAGGAAGCCTCAAACAGGGAGAGGCCCTTAAACAAACATGAAAAGGAGATAAAAATAATGCTATTTTCAGTTAGGGTTGGAGCCCAAATATGCAATCAAGAGGAGCTAATATATTGAACAAAAATAGGGCCAAAGAGAGGGATAGAAGACTTACCCTTGAAGACCAATGCTTCAACAACTCTTGGACCAAGTTTGGGAGCCCTTGACCTCTGGAAATGGCCTTGAAGCTGCTGGAATGGAGTGTGGATTGGTTGGCTTAGAGATGGAGTAGAATGGATGTAGGATTTGAGAGGTTTTGAGGGTTGGAGTGTACAGAAAGAGATACAATGTAGGAGGCTTAAACCAAACTTTCTAACCCCTCAAATGGGAGCTGGAGGGCCTGGATATATAGGCAAAAGAGGAGGGAAAAAATGGGGGGAATGGAATTCAAATTTCCCCCCAAAAGTTGGCCCTCCCGAATACAAAATCTGGGGAGAAATAGAGGGCATTTTTGTAAAGTACCTGGAGAGAGGATCATGGCCGGCCAGTTTCCTAGGGTTTAGGTGGCCGGTCGGCCAAGGGTCAAAAGGGTCAGTGAAGGTTAATGGCTGGCCATGCCAAAAAGAGGGCCACTCATGTGTGCACAACACAACCATGTGGTCAAAAACTGGAGAGAATGAACCAGGAGAGAGAAAAGGCCACTTTTAGGAGGGGTTCAAAAGGGTCACACACAATTAATGGCCGGCCATATGATATTGGTGGCCTCCCAGGTGTGTACAACACAAATATGTGGTTTTGGGCAAGAAAAAGTGGCCTTAGGGTGGTCAACATTGGTTTTCAAGTGGGAAAAACAGGCGACGGAGGGCGATAGAGGAATAAAACATGGTCGTCAGAACAATTGCTGGCCTCCCACCCTTCTACGACCTTCCTAACAATGAAACAGAGGTCCCTGCCAAAAATGAACTCAAACCGATGCAAAATGGAGGTTCGGGGGCCGAAACGCGCAGCCCGAGGCCCCGAAAACTGACTGTTAGGCACCAGAAGTGGTGTTCGACCACGAAGTTGGTTTTTCAAACCGCAGTGTCCTTCAAAAGGGAGTAAATAAGATGCATGCCAAAAACCGGAGCAAACGGAGGTGGTTAAGCGGTCCCGAACCGAGGCACACGGCCAACGACTCCGAAAAACCGGAAACCGGACTCCATACGGGCAAAATGGCCTACGACCACGAAACGTAGCCTACGGCTACTGAGAGATGATCTACGAGACCTCTCTCTCCCTTCTGGAAGAGAAACAAAGAAAACCGAGCCTGGTTCACGAACCGAAGCAAGACACGAAAAAGCCCGGAAGTCCGGAGGCAAGGCTCGCAGCCGAGACTCTAAAACTTCTGAACGAGCACAAAATGCACCATCACCGAGCGCTCGATCGGTGACGTCTGAGTCTTAAGGTCGGTCAAAAATGGGGTGTCTACAGTTGCCCCTCTTTGACAGAACTCGAAAGTCATAAGTGACGGGAGTGAATGTCAAAGCCTAGAGACGGCCCATTTTTGACAAGGCCGAAGACTTAGACAAATAGGCAAGACAAACAGAGATGTGCCCGCAGGCATGCCCTCAGGCAGGGGCAAAATGCAACCGACAATGCAAGAAGCCGAAGGTATCTCAATGATCATGCAAATGTAGCAAGCTGTAACGAAGCACATATTCACAATAGATGCAACAGTTTTAAGCAAGAATGCAAAGCAACAACTATATTTCATGCAGTTAAGAATGCGGAGAATTATTCGATTCTCGCTACGTTTCACACGGAGAAGATACAATACCTGCGCGATTCGTCTGGTTGCACCAGCTTCGAATGAACCGTACATGCAATATCGTGCCTCACGCTGCTGGGGATCTCTTGCTTCTTCTTGATTGAGCCATAGGTACTACTTTTCTCCCTGACTATGGTCGCAGCTTTCCTTATTCTCCAACAGGGTGACAGACTAGGTTGATTCGGTATCCAGAATTGAGGCGCATACATATGCTATCTCAATCTATGGGGCTGCCATACAGATTTCAAGCCGAGGATATACCCCTGGGTATTTAAACCAGACTTTAGTCTCGAAAATCCCGAACCTTTGTGTTCTAGGCAAGAGCCATTCGAACTCTAGTTTCCACCGTCTCAGTTGATCTCCTAGGAACTCACTGCTAACACAGGCAGGTGGCTATACCAGACCACTGGAAGTCGTTCGGGCACGACAAACACCAAAGGAATTGCACCTTTAGAGGATTTAAGGTCTCCTAGACCAGAGGATTTAAGATCTCCTAGACCAGAAAGTGCACAAGACAGTGCGATGCAGAGCGAATGCACAAAATAGGGCCAAACAGATGTACAAAATAATGCGATGCTAAAGGTGTACAAACCAGTACGAGCATGGTGAATGCACAAAACAGTGCGATACAGATAACGTGCGCAAGATAGCGCGATCCAATGCGCTAACAAGTGCAGGTGGGATGCGCAAGATAGCGCGAATGATACAATGTAATGCACAAAACAGTGCGATACGCTAAATAGCACGAGTGTAAACTGCGCAAAACAGTGCGATACGCTAAATAGCGTGAGTGTAAACTGCACAAAACAGTGCGATACGCAAAATAGTGTGCATGTAAACTACACAAAACAGTGCGATTGAGGTGCGCAAAATAGCGCAAATGATAAACTGCACAAAACAGTGCGATGCGCAAAATAGCGCGAATGATTTGAAATGCACAAGATAGTGCGATGTGATATGCAAAGCACAAAATAGCGCGATGGATGCAATGCACAAGATAGTGCGATGGGGGTGCGCAAAATAGCACGAATGATAAACTGCACAGAATAGTGCGATGCGCAAAATAGCGCGAATGATAAACTGCACAAAACAGTGCAATTGAGGTGCGCAAAATAGCGCGAATGATAAGAAATGCACAAAACAGTGCGATACGCTAAACAGCACGAGTGATTTGAAATGCACAAGACAGTGCGATACGCTAAACAGCGCGAGTGATTTGAAATGCACAAGTCAGTGCGATACGCTAAACAGCGCGAGTGATTTGAAATGCACAAGACAGTGCGATACGCTAAACAGCGCGAGTGATTTGAAATGCACAAGACAGTGCGATACGCTAAACAGCGTGAGTGATTTGAAATGCACAAGATAGTGTGAGTGAGATACAACCACAAGATGCACAAGACAGTGCTAGTGAGATACAAAGTGTAAGTGCACAAGACAGTGCGAGCGAGACAAAATGCACAAGAAAGTGCGATAAAATGTATCTTCTATGCAAGTATGAGGGCATTTTCCATGCAAAAGATACGAGCATTTTCTATGCAAGTTTGGAAGCACATTCTATGCAACATTGAAAGCAAGCATATTCTATGCATGAAACAAGCAAAGCATATTTTATGCGGAATCGAAAGCAAGCATATTCTATGCATGAATCATAACGATGCGCGACACGCATGCAACAACAGCGTATATGAAAGTTCACATTCTATGCAGTAGAGAAGCATCAAATATGTACTCTGGTGCCTCTGATTTACCTCTTAGAGGACTTTGCAACACACTCAGCTCAAAAAGGGCACACCCTGTTCATATTGGCGAGAGATAACATCTACTGTTGCTTTAATTGCCATTCTGACTTGAAGCATACTTAAGCTTGGAGTAGAGGCACACTCATTCTTCGGAGCACTGACAAGGCCTGAAGAGGTACATATGGAATGCAATCTCAGAATTTTCTGAAGATGAAACTCACTCAGATGCTCAAAATTTTCCCTCTTTTCTTTTGCTTTGCAGTCCGGAACTTATATAGCTTCAGATAGGTCGTTGTTTTACCGTTCACACTTTATCGGGGGTGGACCCTGCAGGTTTATGAAAGAACAAATCCTGTTTTGCACAAATGTGGAGAATGGCACAGCACTCTGAGCACAAGATGATTTTTTTGAAATTGAGAAATGAGTTCTCGACCGAGTATTGAGCCTACAACTGAACACAGCGAAAAAGACTCAATAATGGAAAACAAAAGGTAAACAACCTAAACACATCGAGACACACTCGGACTGACTCAAAGCAAGAATTGAGACAAAACAAAAGACACAACACTCAGACGTGTTACAAAGACGAGAGACCTCTCAGTACGCGAGGAGCCAGTTTCTCCGGGTATTATTTCCCACCCTTTTCTTATTTGTGATTCTCACATCACTCGGCCCTCATGCTCTGTTTTTCTGAAAAATCCCTTTCCTCACTTTTTCTCTCAGCGCACATCTCTCTATTCTTCAATCTCTCATTTTTTATCCCTCCCCTGGGTGGTTGATGGATAAACAGAAAGTTGTGGGCTCTTGCTCCTAGCATTCCGCTAGATTCTTCTTCTTCTACAGGCGGCTAATGAGTTTCTCCCACAGAGGGGCTGTGCTACAACTGGGTGTGTAGCAAATCTGCAACTGACATCGGTTGACGATGCTCTGCTGGGGAGTTTGGACGTGATCAGATCTGTCCAGATGAGGGATTGGAATATCTTGATCCATTCCAATTCGTGCTTCGCACTTGGCTTGATACCTCGTTGCTCGGAGGGTGAGAGAGCTTTCAGCCCTTTTGCTGTTAACATCAGTTGTGCCCTTTTCTGGCAGGTAGAGTGCCCTTCTTGGCAAGTATTGTGGCAATGGGGAAAAGACAGAACACCTGACTCGACTATGCCCCTAGTTCATCATTTCGACCTTTTTTTTTTTTTTTTGGCTTTCTATTAAGACAATTTTGACCAAAATGAGAGTTCGATTAACATGCTTGTTCAATTTTCTAATTTAAAATCATGCAAGTCAGGTTATGAGCACTGAAAATTTTCCTTTTTTGGGTCCAAGAAATGGTCCAGCTTTAGAAAAATGGAATAATTTTTGAGAGAAAATTAGTCAACCTCATTAAAAATTCTCAAAAACTATTTTTGCAAACGACCACTGCTCAACGGGCACGGAACCCGCTCTTAAGATGCACAACTTCTGATCCGAAGGAAAATTGCCCCGTGCTTGAAGAGAGCTTCCTGGCAACGGAAAGTTGCCCCTTGTTTGAACGGCACCGCAGCGTATTGAATGGCAACGGAAAGTTGCCCCTTGTTTGGATAGCACCGCGGCGCATTGTAATCAGTCCTCAGAGTGATGAACACAATCAAATTTTTAGATTCAGAGAAAGTAAAGATGATCAAAACCATTACATGGACACAGTGTTTTACGGCTGGACTTCAGAATGAAGTTGCCTACGTATCCCAAAGATGGGAATCAAGCCTCACGTAGTTCGGGGTTAAGGTACACTCGGGTATTAACCTCTCCTTTTGCGCTCTAACTTTTGCCAAGGCCCCCCTTTGCGGGTTTTCAACCTTGCGAGCTATGTTTTTCTTCTTTTCAATTTTTGTGTTCTTTTCTTTTCATTTCATTTCTTTTTTGATTTTCTTTTTTTGTTCTTTTCTTTGCATCTTTCTTTTTTGTTCTTTTCTCTTTTTTGTTCTTTTTCTTCTTTTCTTGCTCTAACTTTTGCCTGGGTCGCCCTTCCGGGTTTTCGGCCCAGCAAGCCTCTCAAGGGAAAAGTATAGCTTTGTCCATGTCAAATGGTTTTGAGATCCCGAAGTCATCTGAATCCAGGAGAATGGCTGTTGTTCGCTGACGATGCAAGAGTCCATCCAATGGAGGGTGAATTTGCCCCTAGTGTTTGTGGATAGGAACTCGGTTGTCCTTCAACAATGTCTTCTTCTTTCCTCTCTTCTAGGATTTGGCATTCTTGCCGATCTCCATCTTGGACTCTTCGAGCACATTTGAAATTCTTGCCCCTAGTTCGAGGGGTGCTCCTAATCTAGCTTCGCAAGCTTCTTGATTTGACTTTGTTGCCGCTAATTCACAGGTTGCTCTGGATCCGGCCACACAGGCCTTACATTGTAGTTGACCTTTGAACTTTCTGAGTTCTAGTCCAAGGTTTGAAAATGAGGAGTCGAGTCTCGAGGCTGAGAGCGATCCTAAGCTACACAATCTCAAGAGCGATTCCACACAGGTCTTCGCAGGACCGCGTAAAACATTTTTTTTTTTGAAATCTTTTAAGAAAGCAACTAATCGCTCGTGCTGAAGACGGTGTGGGACCAATCTGGATCAAGCCAGGATCCTTCTCAGTACTCACGTTAACAAACATGATTTCATTCATTAAGGGCTTAGCACGCCTCTCTTTCTCTCAATTTGATCAAAGTTTTGCAAATCCCGAGGAATTCCTTCCCCTTTGTTTTCATCACAATGTTCAAAAGGTTTTGAAAAACTTAGGTCAACGCGATGATTTTCAAAGCACAGAAAAGCAGGTGAAAAGCACTGTCGTTTCATTCAGAACTTCTGGTATAACTGGCATAAGGCAGAAGCGAACACAAGAATATGAAAATCACTACTGTTCATTCAAATCTGTTGGCATTACTGGCTCCAAGATAGAAACAGACTCAAAAGAAAGCAAAAAGATAAACACAAAACAAAACAGTGATGCCCGAGGTAACACCCCCAGAATCACCTGACTCTAACAAAACAGGATTGACTCGGTACAACAAGACGGACCCAACTGACTCAGTAAGAAAAGACTGACTCTATACGACACAACAAGACTGACCCAATACCCAAGTTAGAAAGCACAAAAATTGGTATTTGCATATTGCTCAAAGCAGTGCATGCCATTCCCATGTCTGGAGTTAATCGAGCGCTGCCTATAGGTGGTTCATCCCCCGATCACATAACATTATCCCCCCAAATTCACCGATCCAGTGCCGATAGACTTTGCTGAGCTCGGCGGGAGGATGACCCCATTGTCAAATAGATCCTGTACTTCATGGCGAAGACGGAAGCAGTCGTCGGTAGTATGGCCAGTTTGTTGATGGTACGCGCAGTACTAGGTAGCATCATGTGTAGCCGGAAGAGGGTTCGGGAGAGGCCGAGGCTCAAGGGGTTTGAGATGGCCTTGTCCAATAAGGATTTGGAGAGCTTTGGACAAAGGCATATAGAGGGCATGGAAGACCTTCCGACCTCGGGATTGGTACTTCAAGGCTTGTGGATTTTTGCTGGGAGCACCAGCAAAGGGATTGGCAGGTGCTGGCCTGGTTTGCTGATCTCTTCTGAGTGGAGGATTAGAGCTAACAGGATCATTTCTGGTACGATGGCCCTTTTCCCGGTTTTTCCCTTGATTCAGACTGCCCCCAACTTGAGTGGCAAAAGTATTATCCACAGTTTTTGCAACCACTGCAAGCACTTGCTGCTTGTTCAGTCCTTCGGCTTTCAAAGCCTCAACAGCAGACAGAAGACGTTCATGGGGATCCATACCCGCCCCTACCTTGTTCTTTCCACTCGCCTCCACTTTGCCAAGGGATTGGCATTCCTCAAATGCAGCCCGTTCCAAGACTGGGGAGCCTTTTGACATGAACACCCTAGTATGTGATGTAGTTGATGACGGAGCCAATGTCCCGGAGGCCAGATCTGTCACAGTTCTCTGAAGATCTTCGATCATTCTCTTCAGCTCAGAAGTAGTGGGCTCACGGGTTTGAGACGATTGGGGTTCAGATGTACCCATCATGCATAAGTCCATGCTTTCTGGGATAAACACCTCAGGCTTGGGTAGATGGGCTGGGGTGATGTATATGCTGGGGTCATAGGTGGATGGCAGTATATGGATAAGATTGAGGTAGGTAGGAGATGTTTGGTCATTGGGGTCTAAAGGTGGAGCTATCGTCCGATTGTCAATGAGATTTTGGACCTCATGACGAAGGCGGTAGCAACGGTCGGTGCCATGACCGCGTTGCTGATGGTACATACAGTACTTGGAGGGGTTATGTCTAGCTGGAAGTGGGTCAGGCAGAGGTTGAGGATCGAGGGGTTTGAGATACCCTCTTTCCATCAAGACTTTTAGTGCGCTAGTCAGACTCATATAGAGAGGGGTGAAAGTTTTGCCCCGAGCTCGGGCTGGGCCGGTTGTTTCTAGGCTTGGTTTGGCAAAAGGGTTGGCTGTGGTGACTGTATTGATTTCAGTGGGTTCGGGAATAGTGCTACTTCCAGCATTGGTACTCCTTGAAATCATCCTCCTTGTCGGTTCCCTTGTTTTGGGAATGATCCCACTGTTGAATGCATTCTCGACCTGAACCCCCAGTTCATGCAAACTTTTGAAAGTGAATAGCGGAGCGACTATCAACTTTTGCAACATATCATGCTCGAGGTTTCGCACCATCATCTGCACTTGATCCCTTTCAGAAGGGCGACGATTTGTCATTTGTGCTGCCTTTGCTCTCCACCTTGCAACGAATTCCACAAAAGGCTCTGTTGGGTTCTGGCGAGTTGCTTCAAGCTCTTGGATGGTCATTTCAACTTGGGTATTGTAGGAATACTGATTAAAAAAGGCTTCAGCTAGTTCTTCCCAGTTTTGCTTCACTGTATCCTCCAATTTGGCATACCAAGTGGCTGCTACACCCAACAGGGTTCTTCCATACAGAGAGAGTTTCTGTGGCTTAGTCAGACCCATCGGCTTCAGGACATCTAAGAAAAGTCGGATATATACCATTAGATCTCCAAACCCGTCGAAACGGTCGATATATGGCATTTTGAATCTGTCTGGGAGCCGGATGGCAGCCTCGGTGTGCCCATCCTCAATGTCGGGAATGGAGTTAAGGCCCTGTGCCTTTTTGAATTGCTTCTCAAGGTTTGCAATTTTCACTGCAGTCGGATTGAACTCATCAACATGAAAGGGTTGAGTTCTCTCATTAGGCTGCACTAGGGGTCTGAGCACCTGAGCTTGAGTCAACCTTTCTCGAGGATTCGGACACTGCAAATCTTCAATTGGCGGAATTGGGTCAAAGTTCAGCTGGGGTCCCAAAGTTGGATGTGAAGCAGATGCCCTAGATGGGCACTGCGTTTCAATACTGGTCCCAGCCTGCATGGTAGTTCCCTGATTTAACGCTGCTATCATGGCCACAAATTCTTTCGAGCCCTGTGCCATCACAGGTCTGCTGATGATATGACTGGCGACTATCGGATCAGATGAACCAATGAGCCCTGTCTTGCCCTTCTTTGCCTTGCCTTAGCGAAAAAACACTGGTTGCCCTTGAATTGAATCTCTGACCTAACAAAGTCTATCAGCACTAGTCTAATGTACCCGGGGGATATCGGAGCCTTCTGAAGCTATGGTTCCCAGACTACCTAGCAAAAGAGAAAACATGCAGCATCTCAGCCTAACTTCATCAAAACAGATACGAGCATAGTAGGATGACTGTGCCCTCTACTGAATTCTACCCCCAAAATTCTGCCTCAAATCTGATACCCTTGGGTAAAACTGATTCTTCACATTCTGATGCCCACAGGCCTGATACCCAGACTTGCAAACTGATACATGCATTCCTGTAGAGACGCACTCTAAAAGCACATAGCAAGCAAGTGAGAGCCAAAACAACCCTATGTTGGGGTAGGGTTTCCCTGTCCTATTTTGTCAGGAGCTAGGGTTTCACTACGTACGCAGCGGTTTCAAACAACCTATATCGGGTAAGCAACCTGTCCTAGTTTGGAATGGTCACTATGGATTCTGAATATGCACTAGGTTGAATGGTCAAAAAGGGTGCCCCGGTAAAACCGGGATTTGTGTTCCCATACTGGCAGAGCCCATAACCGATCAGCCTTATGGTCATGCCTTGACAAGACAAGCCTCCGGCAAACCGTTCAGGAATAGCAAATGGCAAACACGGTGTCCTAGGCGCACCAATGCAAATGTAATGCAAAGAAACACATAAGTGTAATCAAAACAAGATATCATGAGTTCGAGTCAAGTTTCTAAATCTCCGGCAGAGTCACCAGAAACTGTAGACGTCCCCGAACGCCCCGGGAGGATGAGGTCCCGTTCTGTTCATTTGGGGTTCACTACAGTTCGAACTCTCAAATTGTCACGGTTCTAAATCTAAACCAAAGAGTCCAAATCCGACAAATCATTTTGAGAAAACAGATTTTGAAAGAAGTGCCAAACATGGACTGCTTTGCCAGATACAGAGTCACCACCTAAATGTTTTATTTTGAAGAAATTTAGGAAACCCTGACTCGTTTGCCTAAGGCCACGTGTCCGTCATCACCAAAGTTGCCTCGGCTCGGGAACTTGGGTACGATTGGGGAAGGTCACTTCGCGAGCACCCCCGCTCACCCGATCAAAGATCGGCCTCTACTAACCATGATATCTATTTTTGAAAACATTATGCGTTCTTGTTCTGGTTATTAGCCTAGATTTACTATGTGATGCGCACAGCATACAAGTATAGACTGGATCGTCTGAATTGGAACAAAACATTTCATGTTTATTTTTTAAAGTGGTTTGATGGTGCTACCCGCAAGTAGGCTAAGACGTGGATTTGCCACCCTCGGGTGGGCTTAGAAAAACATGATTTTGCCACTATCTAGTGGGCTTAAAACACACATTTGATGAATTGTTCCAATTCAAATAACCCAACTTTCACCCACAGGCATTCGGGCAGTTATATCACATAAGCATATAGCCTTATGGTAAGCATGCTATTCATGGCAGTCACTCACACGCATGCAAGGATGCTAAAGTATAAAACTTACCGGGTACTCCAAGCCAAAACAGAAGCTAATTAGAAATCCATGCATGATCCTAATTATACGAAAATGCCTAATGCAACACATGCAAAAATGCAACTATAGCAGGCTCGGTTATTCTAAACATGGCATATGAAATGCTACAGCTAACATGTATTCAACTTGAAATTGAAAATACAATGCAGTTAGTATGATGCGCCGAGCCCGGTGCATGCAAAACAGATGAATGAATGCAAACATGCTATCATACTGTATGCTTATTGAAACATGCCCTAATCTAACCATCATAAGCGGGTAAATAAAAGGGAGAAAGACGTGGGGTTGGAAGACATACATCACACACAGGCACACTTATTACAACATTGCCCTTGCGCAAAGGGTCCGAATAAATAAAATACAATCCCAAATGAATAATTACAATCCAAATATGTACAAAACCCTAATTAATTAACAAATTAAATTAGGAAAGCAATAAATTGGCATGCAAGCCAGGGACTGCCTCAACTCTGCTCCGGATGATGGATGATGCATACTTGAGTTGCCTTGTGCGGAAATCCACTGCGATGCCCCAATTAGCCTCTGTTTGCAATTATTCTCGAGATGCGTGCCAAGCTTTGGAAGGTTGCTGATTCTTGATTTGCATTAACAAAGAGCAAGAAAGGGGCATGGCAAAGTATTTTCACATATGTATGCATGATTACCCTTCAAGGAGTGTAGTCCTCGATCCTCGTGCCACCAATCACGCATCTCGATGCATGATGGCCGAGGAGTCGAATTGCACGACTCAATATGAAATGAATGCACATATAGACACAACAAGGCCTAGACTCCATCATGGATAATCCGGAGTGTCGGCGACCGAGGAATTGAGACATGTTCCGTCACTTGGAGTACGAAACGCCCCTCGTTTCCCATGCTCGGGCTAACTCCTATCCCCAACACGATGCAATATGCATGACATGCATGAAATGCAACTAAGATACAACCTATCATGCACAATGCTAGGAAGTGGCATACACGATGCACGAGATAACATGGCATACACAATGCGCTAACATACGGCCTAGCATACACAATGCTATGAAATGAGATGGCATACACAATGCAATATGGGCTTACACCAACGTGAGTGGACCTCATCCGCACTCACATAGGAGGCCATACGATGAAAATGAGACAACTCGAAATGCGTGCCCATGTGCACGCGAACCGGGGATCGACCCTAAGGCACCAAATGCCACTCTAACAAGACATGGCAAGACATGGAATATGGCATACTAGCATGCAAATTTCAGTAGCAAAATATGATGCAAAACGGCCCCAGAACATGGAAACATGGCACCCGATACATGGAATGAGACCCGAAACATGAAATTAGGTACATGGAATGACCTATGGCCATGCAAAGCATGTATTATTCGAATGTGAAGTGTGAAGAAAGAATCAAGATAGTCCCAAAACAAGCATATTTACAGTTTTAAGCAAGGCCAAAAAGTGAACACAAATAGGGCAAAGTTAACATGCAAAAATGGCCCCAAAAGAGAGATAATGAAGCAAGTAGCATCTTATGGCCCTAAATGGCTAAGATCCCTTCAACAAATTTGAAGAGGGGCTCAAAATGAAGCATTTTACAGTTTATGACAAGCCATGAAAACAAACACAAGTATGGCTAAACTGTTGTGCAAGAAATGGGCCAAAAGGGAGACAAAGAAGCAAGTGATGGTTTTTGGCCTCAAACAGAGGAGGGACCTTCAATAAAGTTGAAGAGGGACCCAAAACATGGTATTTTACAGTTAGTGACCAAACCCAAAACAGTGCACATGCAAGCTTAAAATACTATGCAAAATAAGGCCTAAAAAGAGGTTTAAACACAAAGACCAAAAAGGGAGCTTCAAAAAGCAAAAGTCCCTTGATAAAACATGAAGATGGAGTCAAAATAAGGCTATTTACAGTTCGGATCAGAGCCCAAAAATACAAGCACAATGGGCTAACAAAATATGCAAAAATAAGGCCAAAAGAGGGATAAAGAGGCAAGTGACAAAAGGAAGCCTCAAACAGTGAAGATCCCTTCAACAATGTTGAATAAGGGCTCAAAATAAGTCACTTTACAGTTTATAACTAAGCTCAAAACAGTTTACAAATAGGCCTAAAATACTATGCAAGAAAGAGGCATACAAGAGAGGTAAAGAAGCAAGTGTAAAAAGGAAGCCTCAAACAGGGAGAGGCCCTTAAACAAACATGAAAAGGAGATAAAAATAATGCTATTTTCAGTTAGGGTTGGAGCCCAAATATGCAAGCAAGAGGAGCTAATATATTGAGCAAAAATAGGGCCAAAGAAAGGGATAGAAAACTTACCCTTGAAGACCAATGCTTCAACAACACTTGGACCAAGTTTGGGAGCCCTTGACCTTTGGAAATGGCCTTGAAGCTACTGGAATAGAGTGTGGATTGGTTGGCTTGGAGATGGAGTAGAATGGATGTAGGATTTGAGAGGTTTTGAGGGTTGGAGTGTAGAGAGAGAGAGATACAATGTAGGAGGCTTAAACCAAACTTTCTAACTCCTCAAATGGGAGCTGGAGGGCCTGGATATATAGGCAAAAGAGGGGGGGAAAAAAGGAGGGGAATGGAATTCAAATTTTCCCCCAAAAGTTGGCCCCCCCGGATACAAAATCTGGGGGGAAACAGAGGGCATTTTTGTAAAGTACCTGCAGAGAGGATCATGGCCGGCCGGTTTCCTAGGGTTTAGGTTAGCCAGTCGGCCTTTCCCATGGCCGGTCGGCCAAGGGTCAGAAGGGTCAATGAAGGTTAATGGCCGGCCATGCCAAAAAGAGGGCCTCTCATGTGTGCACAACACAACCATGTGGTCAAAAACTAGAGAGAATGAACCAGGAGAGAGAAAAGGCCACCTTTAGGAGGGGTTCAAAAGGGTCACACACAATTACTGGCCGGCCATATGATATTGGTGGCCTCCCAGGTGTGTACAACACAAATTTGTGGTTTTGGGCAAGAAAAAGTGGCCTTAGGGTGGTCAACATTGGCTTTCAAGTGGGAAAAACGGGCGATGGAGGGCGATGGAGGAATAAAACATGGTTGTCAGAACAATTGCTGGCCTCCCACCCTTCTACGACCTTCCTAACAATGAAACAGAGGTCCCTGCCAAAAATGAACTCAAACCGATGCAAAATGGAGGTTCGGGGGCCGAAACGCGCAGCCCGAGGCCCCGAAAATTGACTGTTAGGCACCGGAAGTGGTGTTCGACCACGAAGTTGGTTTTTCGGACCGCAGTGTCCTTCAAAAGGGAGTAAATAAGATGCATGCCAAAAACCGGAGCAAACGGAGGTAGTTAAGCGGTCCTGAACTGAGGCACACGGCCAACGGCTCTGAAAAATCGGAAACCGGACTCCAAACGGGCAAAATGGCCTACGACCACGAAACGTAACCTATGGCCACTGAGAGATGATCTACGAGACCTCTCTCTCCCTTCTGGAAGAGAAACAGAGAAAACCGAGCCTGGTTCGCGAACCGAGGCAAGACACGAAAGAGCCCGGAAGTCCGGAGGCAAGGCTCGCAGCCGAGACTCTAAAACTTCTGAACGAGCACAAAATGCACCATCACCGAGCGCTCGATCGGTGACGTCTGAGTCTTAAGGTCGGTCAAAAATGGGGTGTCTACAGTACGCTGTACTAAAGGTCAACTTAGTGCCCAAGGCACTCTGTAAGCTCTGCCACAACCAAGCTGTAAAACGTAGATCTCTATCCGAAACAATCGTCATAAGGACCCCGTGCAACCTCACTATGTCCCTGATATACAAGTCGGCAAGATAGTCTACCGAATCACTCACGCGCATAGGTAAGAAGTGTGAAGACTCAGTTAGCCGATCAACTACCACCCAAATGGCATCACTACCCCATTGAGTCCTCGAAAGGCCCACGACAAAATCCATCGTGACATGTTCCCACTTCCACTCGGCTATAGGCAAGGGTTGTAACAAACCCGCTGGCCTCTGATGCTCGGTCTTCACTTGCTAACAAGTAAGGCACTTCGATACAAACACCGCCACGTCTTTCTTCATACCTCTCCACCAAAACTGACAACTCAGGTCATGGTACATTTTTGTGCCTCCCGGGTGCACCACAAGGCGCAAATGATGAAACTCTCGAAATGCTTCCTCTCGGCAAGACTCAGGCACAAACAAACGGTCACGGTATCTCACACTCTGATTAGGATACACATTCAAGCTTCTTTCTACTTTCCCATTGGAAATTTTCTCCGAAGGGATTCTACCTCAAGGTCACTCGTTTGCGCTTCTAACACTCAGTTCACAAGTGTAGGTTAGACAACTATCGCAAACAAGGTCGCAGATTCAATGGACTCACCAAGATGCAGGTCAAACTCCCCAAGAGCACTCAACATCTCCCATTCTTGGATGGCGATGTAAGCCACACTGCTAATTAATTTTTAACTTAAGTCGTTGGCCACAACATTAGTCTTTCCAGGATGATAATGCAACTCAAAATCATAATACTCTATGAATTCCATACACCTTATCTGTCTCAAATTCAAGTCTTTCTATGTGAACAGATATTTCAAACTCTGGTGATCGGAAAACGCCTCAAATTTCTCGCCATATAGATAATGCCTCCAAATCTTCAAGGCAAATATCACCGCTGCTAGTTTTAGATCGTGAGTAGGGTAGTTCTTCTTATGTGTTTTCAACTGCCGTGAGCCATAGACTACTACATTCCCTTCTTGCATCAAAACACAGCCCAAACCTTCTCGTGAAGTATCACAGTATACTGAATAGCCTAAACCCCTTTCCAGGATAATCAAGACTAGAGCAGTGGTGAGTCTAACCTTAAGTTCTTGGAACGACTTCTCACAAGTCTCATCCCACACAAATTTGATTCATTTCTTCGTCAGCCTAGTCAATGGTGAAGCTAATCTAGAGAAATCCTTCACAAATCTCCGATAATAATCGGCAAACCCCAAGAAATTGCTGATCTCGAAAGCATTCTTAGGTTGTGCCCAATCTTGCACTGCCTCTATCTTGGACGAATCCACAGTCACCCATTCCCTGATACCACATGACCTAGGAATTTAACCTCTTTCAGCCAGAACTCGCACTTCGCAAACTTAGCATACAGCTTGTGGGCTCTAAGTAACTCAAGCACTACTCGTAAGTGCTCCTCATGTTCCTCCTTGGAGAGTGAGTAAATCTAGGAACTCCCGGAAGATTCGGTTCATCAAATCCATAAATACGGCTGGAGCATTAGTTAGCCCAAAAGGCATTTGTAGACGCGCCCTTGGGCCTCGCTACCGTTCAGGACTCAAATTGTCACGGTCCTGTATCTAATCTTGCAGAGTGCAATGCATGACCGATGAATCATCAAAGAGTCCAAATTCGGCAAATCATTTTTAAAAACAGATTTTTTGAAAGAAGTGCCAAACATGGACTGCTTTGCCAGATACAGAGTCGCCACCTAAATATTTTATTTTGGAAAATTTAGGAAACCCTGACTCGTTGCCTAAGGCCACGTGTCTGTCATCACCAAAGTTACCTCAGCTCGGGAACTTGGGTACGATTGGGGAAGGTCACTTCGTGAGCACCCCCGCTCACCCGATCAAAGATCGGCCTCTACTAACCATGATATCTAGTTTTGAAAACATTATGCGTTCTTATTCCAGTTATTAGCCTAGATTTACTATGTGATGCGCACAGCATACAAGTATAGACTGGATCGCCTGAATTGGAACGAAACATCTCATGTTTGTTTTGAAGACGGTTTACTACTCGCAAGTAGGCTAAAGTGTCGATTTGCCACCCTTGGGTGGGCTTAGAAAACATGATGATTTGCCACTCTCAAGTGGGCTTAAAATTCACAATTGATGAATTGTTCCAATCCAAATAACCCAACCTTCACCCACAGGCATTCAGGAAGTTATATCACATAAACAATTAGCCTCATGGTAAGCATGCTATCATGGCAGTCACTCACACACAATGCAGGGATGCTAAAGCATAAATACTTACCGAGTACTCCAAGCCAATACAGAAACTAGTTAGAAATCAATGCATGATCCTAACTATACAGAAATGCCTAATGCAACACATGCAAAATGCTACTACAATAGGCTCGATTATTCTACAATGGCATGTAAAATGCTACAACTAACACGTATTCAACTCGGAATTGAAATACAATGTAGTTAGTATGATGCGCCAAGCCCGGTGCATGCAAGACAGATGAATGATGCAAACATGCAAGCATAAGTATGCTAATTGAAACATGCCCTAATCTAACCATCATAAGCTGGTAAATAACAGGGAGAAAGACGTGGGGTTGGAAGACATACATCACACGAACGCACACTTATTACAATTGTGCCCTCACTCGGAAGGTCCGAATGAATAATACAGTCCGAATGAATAATTACAGTCCGAATAAATAATTACAGTCCGAATAAGTACAAAATCCTAATTAATTAACAACTTAACTAGGAAAGCGGATAAATTAGCATGTAAGCTAATGGACCACCTTAACTCTGTTTTGGATGATAATGGATGCATGCATGCTCGATGTGCTTTGTCGGTAAATTCCATCGCGATGCCTCATCTCGCCTTTGTTTGCAGCTGACTTCAGAAACTTACACAAAGCTCCAGAAGGCTGAAACTCCACCTTGGGAAGGCCACCGACCAGGTATTGGCTTGGAAAACCCTTGCCGACCACCCCTTATGGTGGAAACCAAAAAAGGTGGTCGGCCTACCAGGAAACCTGGTCGGCCGACCACTTTCTGCCCCTGGACTCTGGTTTTTTCTGCAACAATGGCAAGTAAGAGAGAAAGCAAGGTATTTTCAACATATGTGTGTGCGACCACTCCTCCCCGTCCTTGCACAAGCTCTAGGGAGTGTGGCCCTCGGTCCTCAGGCCATTAACCACGCATCTCAACGCATGATGACCGAGGAGTCGAATTGCACGTTTTGATGTGACATGAATGCATAAATACACACTTAAGGCCTAAACTCCATCATGGGAAATCCGGAATGTTGGCGACCAAGAATCGAGGCGCGTTTCGTCACTTGGAGTATGAAACGTCCCTCGTTTCCCATGCTTGGACTAAACCCTACTCCAAGCACAATGCAATGAGCAATGCATGGCACGTGCAAATGTGACTAGCATGCAATCCTAAGTGTAATGCAACCAAGTGATGCAAGCATGCAAGGGATAAAATGCAAACATGCACCTAACATATACAATGCTAATACTACATGGCATGCGCAATGCTCGTGAACTAAGGCATACTCAATGCGACTATCAACCTAACATACACAATGCGAGGAATGACATATCATGGCATGCACAATGCTCCTAACAACCTAGCATACGCAATGCAATGGCTAAACATGTAACAACATGAACTACATGGCATGCTCGATGCAAGATGGACTTATACCAACGTGAGTGGACCTCAGCCACACTCACATCAGTGGCCATGTGATGAAAATGAGAGAATCGAAATGCATGCACACATGCACGAATGCCAAGGACCGAACCTAAGGCATGAAATACCACTCTACCAAAGCATGGCAAGGGATGAAAGATGGCATACAAACATGCAATTTACATCTCTGAAATATGGTGAATAATAGGCTCAAAACATAAACACACCTCAGTATATGCATGCAATGAAACTCAAAACTCGAAGCTAGGCAAATGCATTGAACTACAAGTATGCAAAAAAGACATCATTCGACCATAAGGCCCAAAAACAGAGCTAGGGTAGTCCAAAATAAGCACAATGTTAGTTCAAAGCATGGCCAAAAAGTGCCAACATGAAGGGCCAAAACAACACGCAACCTGGGCTAGTAAGCATGGTTTACATGGCATGTACATGAAGCATAAGAGAGGTCCTCGAACCAACCAAAAATAGGAACATGATATGTCAAATAAGCCCCAAATAACCACTGAAATGCATCCGACGCATGCAAAAATGATGAGCTCCTTTGAAGGGCCATGCAAGGGATTACTCAACACATACAACAAGGACACTTAACATGGCAAAACTGACTCTAGGAATCAATTATGAAAAGCCTAAAACTCGCCAAATTGGCCCTGAAATGGGTCAATGAAGCATACAATGAAAGGCCCCTTCAAAAGGCCTTGACTGAAATTGTTTTACACATGCATTATGGACACAAAATATGGTCAAAGAGGCCCCAGATAGAGCTAGGGCAGACCTTGAAACTCACCAAATTGGGCCCAAAAAGTGACTTCACAACATGCAATTGAGGGGCCCTTTGGAAGGCCAAAAGGGCTAACAAACAAAACAAGGAGAGAGTGGGTCACCCCCCTCTGATTTTAGCTCTCAAAAACACATCCGAGCTACTGAAAATCCATTGGATTTCAATGTCTAAGAGGCCAAACCAAGGCCCATGAAAATACTCACATGCATAGCTCAAAACATGAAGAAATAAAGCATGAAAGGGGGGACATGACCCCAAACAGAGAAGTGACCTTAAGTAAACATGTTTATAACCTCAAAAGGAAACTTTTTCTAGTTTATGAAAAATCTCAAAAATGCTCACAAGTAGGACTAAGATATGATGCAAAATAGGCCTATAAAGAGGGATAAAGCATACAAGGATGTGGGAGACCTCAAACAGAAAAGTGTTCTTAATCAATATTCAAGAGGAGCTCAAAATATGACACTTTTTAGTTTGTGACAATGTCCAGAAATACTTTCAAGTAAGGCTAATCAATGGAGCAAAAAAATGCAAGTTTAAGGGAAATAGGTGCTTACCCTTGAAGAGCAGCAAAGCTGGAGCTTCTGGACCAAGTTGGTGAACCTTCAACCCTTGAAAATCAGTCCCAAAGTTCTGGAATGGATGGAGGATGTGTGGTGCTAAGGGTTGTAGTGCAAATGGTCCAAGAAAACTAGGGTTTTGAGGCTCAAGTGTAGAGATATAGAGAGAGAGAGAGAGAGTTGTAAGCCTTCAAAGTTGTTCAACCCTTCAAATGGAAGAGGAGGGCCTCTCTTATAGAGAAGAAAATATCCTCCATACACGTGTATGGAGGATAGTCCAAATGCCTCCCAACTGACACAGCTGTGATGCATTCAGAGAGAGCAAAAAGCAAGAAGCAGGCCAGCCAGTACAAGTGGTCGGCCGGCCACTCCCCCTGGTCGGCCGACCAGGGGTCAAAAGGTTCAAGGAGGAATGCTGGCGGGCCACCCCAAAAAGGTGGCCTCCCAGATGAGTGCAACACAGCTGTATGGTGGAAAACCAGAGAATGTGACCCAAGAGAGAGAAAAACCAACTTTTTAGCAAGGTTCAAAAGGGTCAAGAAGAATTACTGGTCAGCCTACCCATATTGGTAGCCTCCCAGATGAGCACAACACAATGATGGTATGAGAAGCCAGAAATTGTGGCTCAAAAGTGAGAAAAGCCAACTTTCTGTCAGAAAAACCAGCTTTAGGAGAGAGAAAAAGAGAAAACTGGTTTCCAAGGGAAAAGGTGGCCTCCCACCATACTACCACCTTCCTAGTAATGAAAATAGGGTCCCTACCAAAAATGAACCAAGACGGATGCAAAACGAGGGTTCGGGGGCCAAAACACGCAGTTTGGGGCCCCGAAAACAGGCTGTTAGGCACCGGAAGTGGCGTATGACCACGAAGGTGGTCTCCCGGGCCACAGTGTCCCTCTAAAGGGAGGAAATAAGGAGTGTGCCAAAAACCAGAGCCAACGAAAGTAGTTAAGCGGTCTCGAACCGAGGCACACGGCCGACAACTCCGAAAACTAAAAACTGGGCTCCAAACGGGAAAAATGGCCTACGACCATGAAACGTAGCCTACGGCCACTGAGAGATGGTCTACAAGACCTCTCCCTCCCTTTGGGAAGAGAAAATAGAGAAAATAGGACCTGGTTCGCAAATCGAGGCAAAGCACAAAAGAGCCCCGAAGTCTGAGGGCAAGGCTCGCAGCCGAGACTCCGCAACCTCAGAATGAGCACAATATACAACATCACCGAGTACTCAGTTGGTGACGTCTAAGTCTTAAGGTTGGTCAAAATGGGGTGTCTACAGTTGCCCCTCTTTGACAAAACTCGAAAGTCGTAATTGACGGGAGTGAATGTCAAAGCCTAGAGACGACCCATTTTTGACAAGGCCGAAGACTTAGACAAACAGGCAAGATAACAAAGATGTGTCCGCAGGCATGCCCGCAAGCAGAGGGCAAGATGCAAAATGATATGCACAAAGCCGGACGTAACTCATGATCATGCAAAGCAGCAAGCTGTAATGAAGCGCACACGCAACAGTTTTAAGCAAGAATGCAAAGCAACAACTACATTTCATGCAGTTTAAGAATGCGGAGAATTATTCAATTCTCGCCATGTCTCACACGGAGAAAATACAATACCTGCGCGATTCGTCTGGTTGCACCAGCTTCAAATGAATCGTACATACAATATCGTGCCTGCAGAAGAGGGAAACTTAACAAGCACAAAATAGTTAACAACACATGTTCAACGCTATATCGAACGTAGACAAACAGGGTGCCAATGGGAAAGTGCATCGCAATGCGAGAGACACACGTGTGTCAACGCAAGCTAAGCGTGAGGGTATGACAATACCCATGAAATGTGCACATCAATGTAGGTGGTATGCATAAGAATGCAAGTGATGTGCATAACAATGCAGGATAAGTGCAAACTCAAATGCATGTTTGACACGAAACAACGAGCAAAGAAATGCTAGTTTTGATGAGTGCGACTCAATCGCGACCTCCGGTTTACCTCCCGGAAGGGTCACAACGTGCTCAAAAAGGATACATTTTGCTCTTGACGAGTGACGATGAAACACGCATCAAAAGTTGGAGTTGAAGCTCCCGCGGAGGGATTTCGCGACGAAAAGTGCACTTTTCTTGTACTTTGCCGGGTGCCGAGGACTCCGATCACTACCAAAATTTTCAGGGAGTTCAAAGAGACCTTGGAGACCACCTTGGGAGCACCACCGACCAGGTTTGGGGGCCATTGGAGGTCACCGACCAGGTTTGGTAAAAGGGGGTGGTCGGCCTACCAGAAAAGGTGGTCGGCCGACTACATAGCCCAAATCCGGGGCAGTTTGGTACTTTCACACTTGTTTCTTTAAGTATACTCGGCCAAAGCTCTTTTCCTCACAACTCCAAGTCCGAAATCAGTCCCTCTCCCCCCTAGACCATTTTCCCTCTTAGATCTGCGCTCTATACGCGTTTTTCAACGCCCCACGCAAAAGTTGTTTCGCGAAATCTTTCAGTTTTCTTCACTTTGAACCGATTAAATTTTGATTTCGGAGCTTCTTTTCTCATTTTCACCACTTGAGGTAAGTTTGTCTCAACATTTGGAAGATTTTCTCGGGAGTTGACTTTTGTTGACTTTTTCATTTCCCGAGAGTTGACTTTTGTTGACTTTTTCCAACTTTGGCTCATTTTGCTCATTTTTGCTCCTTTTTGCAGATTTCTTGAGATGGCAGGTCATTTTCCCCATGACGGAGGTTCTCCAGGTGTCGGAGGCGATCTAGATATCATGTCTCTACCGTCGAGGATTCGCCCCTTTATTCCTGAGACGTACGACCCCTCGACGCACATCCTCCACGGGCAATTTTCTATCATTTTACCAACTTCGACGATCGAGCCCCCGTGGATTTGCTGTTGCAGAAGCCGGAGTCCCATCTCTCCTATCAGGCATGGGAGGTATGTACTTCACTTTTTTACATTTTCTGCCTTAATTCTGCATTTTTTGTGCATTTTATGCTACGCATGCTTATTAGCTCGCTCTGAACACATTCGCATGCCATACTTTTGCTCATTCTAGCACACAGCTTGTTCTGAATGCTTAGTCTACAACACAGTACTCTGTTTGCATCTTGAACACACAGCTCAATCACTTGAATTTCTGAACACGAAGCCCATATTTGATGGTGAACACGCAGCACACACTATCTCTGAATTTGAACACACAGCTCATATTTGTTTGTGAACACGCAGCACACATTTCAATTCTGAACACACAGCCCATATCTTGATTGTGAACATGAAGCACACATTTGTTGAAAGTTGAACACGCAGCCCAAACTTTGTTTGTGAACACACAGCACACATTTGTTGAAAGTTGAACACGCAGCCCAAACTTTGAATTTCTGAACACGCAGCTCATATTTTGAAGGTGAACACGCAGCACACACTATTTCTAAAATCTAAACACACAGCCCAAACTTATTGAAAGTTGAACACGCAGCCCAAACTTTGTTTGTGAACACGCAGTACACATTTGTTGAAAGTTGAACACGCAGCCCAAATTGCGAATTTCTGAACACACAGCTCATATTTTGTTGAAAGTTGAACACGCAGCCCAAATTTTGAAGGTGAACACGCAGCATACACTTGTTGAGAGTTGAACACGCAGCCCAAACTTATTGAAAGTTGAACACGCAGCCCAAACTTTGAATTTCTGAACACGCAGCCCATATTTGTTGAAAGTTGAACACTTAGCCCAAACTTTGAATTTCTGAACACGCAGCCCATATTTGTTGAAAGTTGAACACTCAGCCCAAACTGTGAATTTCTGAACACGCAGCTCATATTTTGTTGAAAGTTGAACACGCAGCCCAAATTTTGAAGGTGAACACGCAGCACACACTTGTTAAGAGTTGAACACGCTGCCCAAACTTATTGAAAGTTGAACACGCAGCCCAAACTTTGAATTTCTGAACACGCAGCCCATATTTGTTGAAAGTTGAACACTCAGCCCAAACTTTGAATTTCTGAACATGTAGCCCATATTTGTTGAAAGTTGAACACTCAACCCAAACTTTGAATTTCTGAACACGCGGCCCAAATTTTGAAGGTGAACACACAGCACACACTTCAGTTCTGAACGCACAGCTCATACTGAACACGCAGTTCACAGCATTGTATTTGATTTGATTTGCGCATAGCTCATACATTTCATTTGCACGCAGCTTATTCATTTCATTCTGAAACTGAATACATGTGTTCATTGTGAATGTAGGTGTCCTCCCGTGTTACACGGGGATATGGCTCCATTGCTGCGAGGGAGTGGAATGCAGAGCTCCCAGAGGCCGTCCGTGATTCGGTTGATCAGGCAGGGTTTGGGCCCTTCTGTACTGGGATATCTCGCTATCCTGCTAGCAGGACGTTGATGGGCGCCCTTGTGGAAAGGTGGTGGGACACCACCAATTCGTTTCGTTTCATTTCTCAACTGCCGGGGTCATCATTCGACTTTGTTGTATTGACAGGCCTCGACGTAGGAGGCTGGGCGATCCCTTATGATGAGGACATGGGCGAGTGGGAGGCCGCCTGGGTTTATCTATTGGGTGCTCGCCCACCGATCGACCGATCCTCAGGCCGAGTCCGGTACACCTGGTTTTCTTCATATTTCAGACAGAGGGAGCCCGAGACTCCCGAGGAGATAGCACAGTACACCCGAGGGTTTCTAATGTTCCTCTTCGGGACCACTCTGTTCGTCGATAGGGGGAACACCGTTGGGCTATATCTGCTGAGTGCCCTGGTAGACCTCTCGCAGGTCAGTCAATATGACTGGGGTGGCGCCGGCTTGGCTACCCTCTATTGCTACATGAGCGCGACCTCCCGCGGACGGGGGAACATAGTTGGTGGCTACTGGAGAGCCTGGGAGGTACCTTCTGCCCTCTTGATTTACATTCCTGCTTTTCATTATCTGTACATTGCACGCACGACACACTTTACATTATGTACTCATATTCTGCATTCAGCATTTTGTATTCGGATTCTACACTCAACATTCTGTATTCTGATGGCTTTTACCTTGTTTTCCACAGTTATGGGTTTTTGCGTACTTTCCGATGCAAGCCCCAGAGCTCAAGGTGGAGGCGCCCCTCATGACCCCCTACTCGCTCGTTTTCGAGGGCCAGTACCGGCCGCGGGCCCGGGAGACTCTCCCCTACTTGCGGCAGTATTTCGACACGGTGCGGCCGACAGAGGTAATTTAGAACTCTCAGTTCTCCATATTTTCATCTTTGATTTATTTTGCACATCTACTATTTCTAATCGGCTTATGCATTGGTTATCTGCAGATCACATGGCAGCCCTAGGTGCCTTTGGGTGGGGATCTCCGATTTCAGCTTGCCGGAGGATGGGCTGCCTCTCGGTACAGGATCCTGTTTGAGGGGCCGGTTGGTAGGGCCTGGTTTTTTGGGGAACGCTTCCTTCGCCAGACTATGGGCTACCCCGAGCAGAGTGTCCCCGCAGCACCTCCGGTCAACATGCGTCTGCTGATAGGCTGACTCCTGTAGACACCCCATTTTTGACCAACCTTAAGACTCAGACGTCATCGGTTGAGCGCTTGGTGATGTTGCATATCGTGCTCGTTCAGAAGTTTCAGAGTCTCGGCTGCGAGCCTTGCCTCCGGACTTTCGGACTCTTTCATGCTTTGCCTCGGTTTGCGAACCAGGCTCTATTTTCTCTGTTTTCTCTTCCCAAAGGGAGGGAGAGGTCTCATAGACCATCTCTCAGTGGCCGTAGGCTACGCTTCGTGGTCATGGGCCATTTTGCCCGTTTGGAGTCCGGTTTCCGATTTTTCGAAGCTGTTGGCCGTGGGCCTCGGTTCGGGACCGCTTAACCACCTCTGTTTGCCCCGATTTTTGGTATACATCTTGTTTGCTCCCTTTTGAAGGACACTGTGGCCCAAAAAACCAACTTCGTGGTCGAACACCACTCCCGGTGCCTAACAGCTAGTTTTTGGGGCCTCGGGCTGCGCGTTTCGGTCCCCAAACCTTCATTTTGCATCGGTTTGGGCTCATTTTTGGCAGGGCCCTCTATTTCATTGGTAAGAAGGTCGTAGAAGGGTGGGAGGCCAACAATTGTTCAGACAACCAACTTTATTCCTCCATCGCCCTCCGTTGCCCGTTTTTTCTCACTTAAAAGCCAATGTTGACCACCCTTGGGCCATTTTCTTGCACCCTAAACCACATATTTGTGTTGTACACACCTGGGAGGCCACCAATATCACATGGCCGACCATTAATTCTGGTTGACCCTTTGAACCCCTCCCAAAAGTGGCCTTTTCTCTCTCCTGGTTCATTCTCTCCAGTTTTTAACCACATGGTTGTGTTGTGCACACATGAGAGGCTCCTTTTTGGTATGGCCGGCCACTAATCCTCATTGAACCTTTTGACCCTTGGCCGGCCAGCCATGGAAAGAGCCGGCCGGCCACCTGCAACTTCAATAACCAGCCGGCCTTGCTCCTTGCTGCAGATACAGTTCAAATATGCATCTCTTTCCCCCCCAGATTTTGTATCCGGGGGCCAACTTTTTGGGGGGAAACTTGAATTATTTTCCCTCCATTTTCCCCCTTTTCTCCCCCTCTTTTGCCTATAAAACCAGCCTCCCAGCTCTGTAATAAGGGTTAGAAAATTTTCCCTTTGAGCTCCCATATTGTATCTCTCTCCCTCTACACTTCCAAGCTTCAAACCTCTCAAGTCCTACACCCATTTCTTCACCAACCCATAGCCTCACCCTTCCATCCTCCATTCCAGCAGCTTGAGGTTGTTCTTCAGAGCCTAGGAGTGCTGCATTTTGGTCCAAAAGGCTATCAAAGACTAGTCTTCAAGGGTAAGTCCTCTTCTCCCATTTTTGACCCTTTTCTTGGTTCATATTCTAACTCCTTGTGTTTACTTTTTTGAGCTCCGACCCTAACTAAAAATAGAATTTTTTTTAACTCTATTTCATGTTTGTTTAAGCGTCTCTCACTGTTTGAGGCTTCCTTGTGGCACTTGCTTCTTTACCTTTCTTTTATGCCATTTCCTTGCATAGTATTTTAGGCCTATGTATAAACTGTTTTGAGCTCTGTCATAAACTGTAAAGTGGCTTATTTTGAGCCGTTCTTCAACATTGTTGAAGGGCTCATCACTGTTTGAGGCTTCCATTTTCCACTTGCCTTTATATCACTCTTTTGGCTCCATTTTTGCATGATTTGTTAGCCTCTTATGATTCTGTTTTTGGGCTCTGGTCCGAACTATAAATGACCTTATTTTGACCCCTCTTAATGTTTCATTCAGGGTCTTTTACTATTTGAGGCATCCTTTTTGTACTTTGTGTTATAGCTCTCTTTTTGGTCTTGTTTTGCATAGTATTTTGAGCATGCTTGTGCACTGTTTTGGGTTTGATCATAAACTGTAAAATGCCATGTTTTGGGTACCTCTTCAACATTTTTGAAGGGCCCTCTCTTGTTTGGGGTCAAAAGCTGTGACTTGCTTCTTTATCTCACATTTAGGGCTATTTTCGCATGCTAGCTTAGCCCCATTTGTGTTCATCGTTTGGCCTTGCTTAAAACTGTAAAAATGATTTTTTTGGGACTGCCTTGAATCTGTCTTCACATTTCATGATCAAATAGTGCATTTTTTGTATAGCTATAGGCCATTGCGCATGCCTAGTTTTGCATTTCGAGTCCCATTCCATGCATCGGGTGCCATGTTTCCATGATTCGGGGCTGTTTTGGGTCATATTTTAGCACTGAAATTTTCATGTTTGCATGCCATGTTTCATTCCTTGCCATGTCTTATTAGAGTGGCATTTGGTGCCTTAGGTTCTGTCCTCGGTTTGCGTGCATGTGTGCACGCATTCCGAGTTGTCTCATTTTCATCTCATGGCTACTAATGTGAGTGTGGCTGAGGTCCACTCATGTTGGTGTAAGTCCATTGTGCGTTGAGTATTCCATTTCATTTTATAGCATTGTGTATGCTAGGTTGTATGTTAGAGCATTGCGTATGCCATGTTATCTCGTGCATCGTGTATGCCATTTCATAGCATTGTGCATGCTAGGTTGTATATTAGTTGCATTCATGCATGTCATGCATATTGCATTGTGTTTGGGATAGGAGTTAGCCCGAGCACGGGAAACGAGGTACGTTTCGTACTCGGAGTGACGGAACGTGTCTCAATTCCAAGTCACCGACACTCCGGATTATCCATGATGGAGTCTAGGTTTTGTTTTGTTTTCATGTGCATTCATTCTATATTGAGTTGCACAATTCGACTCCTCGGCCATCATGGATCGAGATGCGTGATTGGTGGCACGAGGATCGAGGCATGCATACATTTGTGAAAATCCATTACCATGCCATTTTCCTGCTCTCTGTTGCAGTAAATCAAGAATCAGCAGTCTTCCGGGGCTTGGCGTGCTTTCCATGAAATCATTGCAAAACAGAGGCTAATTGGGGCATCGCAGTGGATTTCCGTGCAAAGGCAACCCGAGCATGCATCATTCATCATCCGGAGAAGAGTCAAGGCAGTCCCTGGCTTGCATGCCAGTTTTATTGTTTTCTTAGTTAATTTGGTAATTAACTAGGGTTTTGTACATATTTGGACTGTAATATTCGTTTGGGACTGTATATTATTTTATTCGGACCCTCCGTGCGAGGGCACAACTGTAATAAATGTGCGTGTTTGTGATGCATGTCTTCCAACCCCACGTCTTTCTCCCTTTTATTTACCTCCTTATGATGGTTAGATTAGGGCATGTTTCAATTAGCATACAGTATGATAGCATGTTTGCATTCATCCATCCGTTTTGCATGCACCGGGCTCGGCGCATCATACTAACTGCATTGTATTTTCAATTCCAAGTTGAATACATGTTAGCTGTAGCATTTCATATGCCATGTTTAGAATAGCCGAGCCTGCTATAGTTGCATTTTTGCATGTGTTGCATTAGGCACTTCTGTATAATTAGGATCATGCATAGATTTCTAATTAGCTTCTGTTTTGGCTTGGAGTACTCGGTAAGTTTTATGATTTAGCATCCTTGCATGCGTGTGAGTGACTGCCATGAATAGCATGCTTACCATGAGTCTAATTGCTTATGTGATATAACTGCCTAAATGCCTGTGGGTGAAGGTTGGGTTACTTGGATTGGAACAATCATCAACTGTGAGTTTTAAGCCCATTAGATAGTGGCAAAACCATCTTTTCTAAAGCCCATCCGAGGGTGGCAAAATCTACATTTTAAGCCTACTTGCGAGTAGCAAACCATCTTTCAAAAGCAAACATGAAATGTTTTGTTCCAATTCAGGCGATCCAGTCTATACTTGTATGCTGTGCGCATCACATAGTAATCTAGGCTAATAACCGGAATAAGAACACATAATGTTTTCAAAAATAGATATCATGGTTAGTAGAGGCCGATCTTTGATCGGGCGAGCGGGGGTGCTCACGAAGTGACCTTCCCCAATCGTACCCAAGTTCCCGAGCCAAGGCAACTTTTGTGATGACGGACACGTGGCCTTAGGCAAACGAGTCAGGGTTTCCTAAATTTTCCCAAAAGAAAATATTTAGGTGGCGACTCTGTATCTGGCAAAGCAGTCCATGTTTGGAACTTCTTTCAAAATCTATTTTGTTCAAAACGATTTTCCGGATTTGGACTATTTGGTTTAGATTACGAACCGTGACAATTTTAGAGTCCTGAGCTATAGTGAGCCCAATATCAAACGGAACGGGGGACCTCGTTCCTCCCCGGGGCGTTCGGGGGACGTCTACAGTTTTTGGCGACTCTGCTGGGGATTTAGAGAACTTGACTCGAACTCATGATATTTGGTTTTGACTACACTTGTGTGTTTCTTTGCATTGCATTTGCATTGGTGGGCCTAGGACACCGTGTTTGCCATCTGCTATTCCTGAACGGTTTGCCGGAGACTTGTCTTGTCAAGGCATGACCATAAGGCTGACCGGTTGTGGGCTCTGCCAGTATGGGAACACAAACCCCGGTTTTACCGGGGCACCCTTTTTGATCATTCGACCTAGTGCATATTCGGATCCATAGTCACCATTCCAAACTAGGACAGGTTGCTTACCCGTTTATAGGTTGTTTGAAACCGCTGCGTGCGTAGTGAAACCCTAGCTCCTGACAAAATAGGACAGGGAAAACCCTACCCGAACATAGGGGTCTTTTGGCTCTCAATTATCTGTTATATGCTGTCAGAGTGCGTCTCTAAAGGGAAATGCATGTATCAGTTTATGAGTTTTGGGCATCAGGCCTGCGGGCATCAGTCAGTATTTGGAAATCAGTTATCTGCGGGTATCAGAGATTCAGTTTTGGGGACAGTGATTCAGGGATAATGATCAGTGTTGGAGGACAGTGTGTATTCAGCTTATCGACCGTGTGTTGTTATGCCCGGCTGTGTGTCATGCATTTACTTTAAGCTGTTATACTGTCCGTTTATCTGTTTATTTATTGCTTTATTTATCTTTTTACTAGGGGCAGTTCTAGCACAATTGCTTCCGACCCAGTAGATATTCCCCAAGCACTTTGGACAAGAGGTCGCTGACTCAATCGATCCGAGGATCTGGTTGACGGACAGCCAGTGTTTCATTCTCTACCCCCAGTTGTCAGAAGAAGGCCAAGAAGACGCAGTGTGTCTGAGCAGAGGTTACGGGAACAGTGGTCTACCCTAGCAGTGAACAGTCGGGCTGAGGTTTTAGTTTCTGCCATAGAAATACACATACCCGTCAGTCAGCAGGATCAACAAAGTGTAGCCGGAATGGAGGAAATGACGCGCCAGCTCCAAGAGAGCATGAAACAAATGCAGGAGGACGCCGCCCGCCAAGCAGAGTTCTCTAGACAACAGGCCACAGTCATGGCTCAGCAGGCCGAGCTAATCACTAGACTGCAACAGCAAAATGCAGCATCAGCCTCACATCAAGTTCCTCCTCCACCAGGGGTCCTGTTACCCGAGCAAGCACCTACTGTCCAGAATGCTCTGCCAAACACCCAGAACACCTTACCCAATATCCAGAACATCCAAGAGGACACGGACCTTCCAACGGGGCCAGCTCCGCCCCCGCTTTCATCTCAACTGTCCAAAACCCATACACCCAACCACCCGGACTCTCCTTTCGAGTTCGAAATAGACCATACAGCTCTGAAACTGAGCAAGCTCAAGAAGCTTTTCAAGAAATCACAAGGGGTAAAGGCTATTCCGGATATCGAGGACGGATATACCGATGTGGCCGTAACATTGCCAGATAGATTCAAGATGCCACAGATTGATCGTTTCGACGGATCCGGGGATCCCATGGTCCACCTTCGGTTATTCTCAGATATACTGCAGCTAATGGGCCTAACCCGACCACAAAAAATTTCGTTGTTCGGCCGAACCCTGTCGGGTGTGGCCGCTATCTAGTACGCGAAGTTAGAAGATGAGGTAAAGAGAAGTTGGGATGAAATGGCCGAGGCCTTTGTCTCACAGTACTCGTACAATACCCAAATCGAGATTACAACTTGTGATCTCGAAACGACAAGGTAGGAGCCCAAAGAAACTTTCTCAGATTTCGTAACTCAATGGAGGGCGAAGGCATCGATGATGACTTTGAGGCCCACTGATAAGGACCAAATCAGGATGATTGTGCGCAATCTCCAACCAAAATTGATGCAGAAAATGATTGTACTCCCCTTCCCCACTTTTTCGGATCTACATGAGATGGAGGTACAAATCGAGGATGCAATGAAGCAAGGTCTGATTGACTAGGACAGGGAGCAACCCCGGAGAACATTTAACCGCAACAATAACGCAGGCCCGAGTGGCGCTGCAACCGTAAGAGCTTCGGAGGTCAGCATGGTCGCCACCATTCCCCCTCCCCTTCCAAGGCCCATGGCAGCCACACCCTTCTCGGTGCATCCGGAAGTAATACCCAAACCACTAAATACCAGCCCAAAGGCCAAAGAACCTTCACCCCACTGTACATGCCTTTGTCTAAGGCTCTGGGAGTCCTAATCAGAAAGGGGCATCTAAAACCCCTAGAGTCGAGGCCGTTACCAAATCCACTTCCACCCTCTCACAACCCAGCCAAGTACTGTGCATACCACCAGCAGCACGGCCATGATACTGACCAATGTTTCAGGCTGCGTCACGAGATTCAAGACCTCATTGACAATAATGTGATTATACCCCCAAAGAAACCCAACGTCACAACCAACCCACTCCCTACACACAACCAAGCTCCACCTCCCAAAAGAGTCAATCTTATCCAGACTGGGGTCGTGTCTTACGATCCTAGCATCTATATTACTCCTACCCATCTACCTAAGCCGGAAGTGCTCCTTCCTGACTGCACTGACTTCTTGTGCATGATGGACATCTCCACAACCCAACCCGAGCCAACGGTGGTGACCATCGAAGATGGGGCAGGGCAGACTTCAGGAAAGAATGGGATTGTTGAGTCTGGGATTGAATAGTCTGAGAGTTTTGCTGGGGAAGCCTACGATCCAAGTGAGTACAGCTTGTCAACAGGCCAGATTAGGCTGGGTATAGAATTGCCAGAGAAGGAAGAGCTGTGTGTGATCCAGGTGGATGGATTTGAGCAAGGGGCAAATGATCTGACAGCTGTGGAGGAGGACTTTGCCAACCTGCAATTTTTCGATGACCAAGAATCAGGGGGCGCGGCAGTCAACTGGTTTGATTATGAGGAATCAGCAGAGGCCGCTGGATGGCTGGATGATCAACCAGATGTGGTGGAAGAATCCCAACCAGAACAAGGCCTGATAGGGGCGAGAATATCAGCTGTGGCCGGAAGGGCCGGAAGTCATGTTACATTGCCGGAGAACGCCGGTACAAAGAATTTCGCTCAGGACAGAAGCATTGTGAATGCAGGGAAAGTTGAACAACAAACGGCACTGACGCAGGTAGAACAACAGGGTTCTGAGAGAACCGGGAAAGCCAAAATCCATAAGGGGATCGAAAGTGCCGTGCGCACAAGAACAGAGGATGCTGTGAGCATGAAGGCTGAAAGTGCTGTGAGTACAAACATGCCCGAGCCAGATAGGTGCCTTCTGAATGCCAGCGGAATGTGGTGGGAAGACGATGACTTATGTCTTGCCCACACAGACGAAGACTGGGGAGGCAATCAGCCAGACGACACCTGGTACCTCGATGAGGTTGATCACATGACAAGAAGTGGGCGGTACTTCAAGCCCCCGCACCTAGACCAACCCGAGGCATCTGGGAAGGATAAAGAAGCTGAGAAACAGAAGGAGAAGCAGATCGAAGAGGAAGCTGTACTAAAACAGCTGAAGAAGATACAAGCAAACATCTCCATCTAGGGACTGCTTATGGCGTCGCGAGTACATAGACAGGCTATCTTATCTGCTATGGACAAGTCCAAACTCTCTATAGATACTACACCAAAACAGCTGGTTGGGCTGGTTTTTCCGAGAGGAGGTTCCCCGGTATTAACCTTTTCAGACAAAGAACTACCGCCTAAGGGCACAAATCACAACAAACCCCTCTACATTTCCGTGGAATGTAGAGATAAGTGGATACCGGTGGTACTTGTTAATACCAGGTCCGCCATCAATGTCTGCCCAACCAGAACAGCGTATGCAATCGGGTTGAAGCCGCGGACTTCGTGCCAACTACTCAAGTGATCAAAGCATACGATAATACCAGTAGGGAAGTGATGGGGACTGTCAAAATTCAAACCCAGGTTGGTCCCGGACAACGCAACATTGAATTCCATGTCTTGGACGTTCCCTCAACCTTCAACCTACTTTTAGGGCAACCGTGGTTGCACCAGGTCAAGGCAGTCTCTTCCACTTTACACCAGATGTTGAAGTACCCTCACGGGAAGGGGGTGGCTATTGTCTTCGGGAATTCATCAATCCATCCGCCGCCAGAAGTGTCCACACCAGTCTTGGAAATCGAGCATGGCACTGAGGATGTGTTCTTATCAGGGTTCACTTTGGCTGAGGCTCGAGTGGTGCAAGATATTATGGCTATGAATGAGGGGGTGTACGTCAGTGCTCAATCCGTCTACCTCATGAACAAGTTACAACACATCCCCGGAATGGGATTGGGAAGGAGCGGCCGAAAGGGCGTCGCAGCATTGGCCGAAGTGCCACACAACCCTCACACCTTTGGCTTGGGTTATCTGCCCACCAAAGAGGACTGGGTGAGGAAGGGTAAAGAGATACCTGGGAGAGCCAGAGCAAAGAAGGCTGGGAAGCCATTTGAATTAATGCATTGGCCCATTCAGGGTACCCTAAACGGACGCTTCGTCTGGGAAGGGGAGGACTTCCCATTTTGTGGCTTCCCAGAGCCATGGCTGAACGCGGAGAGAAAGCACGTGCCTGGTTTCGAGATCTTCTTCGACTTGCAACTATCTGGGGATGACGTTGCCGAAGAGCAGACAGACCCATCAGCTGAGGTTGGGCAGTGTAAGGCAGTGGATTCTAAGAGCACCGAACTTGAGATGGGGGTAGCGCTGGCATGTCTACTTTCAGATCCTTCGATCGACCAAAAGTGCTTGGGGGATAACTCCTCGGTTTCCATGATTGGGGATGAAACGGCTGCGGGCCTTCAAGCGACTATTTTGGATGCATCTATCGCACCCTCTCTCACTTGGCAGTACGAGGAGGGATTTTTGTCCAGCAGCACCGGGTCAGGTAGTGAGCCGGAATCTGATTCCACTGAATCTTGTGAGTCGGAATCAGGTTCCAGCTCGACTGAGTCTGAGTCTGGTAATCTTGGGGATGATAACCCGAATGCCACAGTTATGTCCAGGTCGTCTTTTTCTTTCTCATTTGAGTCTATTGTAACCGAGAACTCGGACGATTTGGATGTGCTTAATGAGAATCAAGTAACTGTGGTTTCTGAGTACTTTTCTGTGCCCTTAATTTATTGCATAAACTCAGACTTTCAAAATTTTGATGAAAACGACGAGGACGAAATTCCTCCAGTTTTACAACGTTTAATTGAGCAGGAGCAGGAGAGATTTGTCAAACCCTTAACGGATGAAATCATTACCGTGAATATTGGTACTGAGGAGGACTCGCGGCTGGTCCAGATTGGGTCCACGTTGTCTTCAGAGGAACGCGAGCACTTAGTCGCTTTACTAAAAGATTTCAAAAATGTTTTCGCGTGGTCCTACGAAGACATGCCTGGGATCGATCCTGAGATTGTACAGCACCGGATCCCCCTTGACCCCGAGGCCCGACCTGTCAAGTAGAAAATCAGAAGGATCCGCCCGGACTGGGCTCTCAAGATTAAGGAAGAGGTCACCAAGCAAATCGATGCAGGCTTCCTGCTAGTATCCGAATACCCGGCTTGGTTGGCCAACATCGTTCCAGTGCCGAAGAAAGATGGCAGGATCCGGGTGTGCATGGATTTCAGGGATTTGAACAGAGCTAGTCCGAAGGACGACTTCCCCTTGCCGCATATTGATGAGTTGGTGGATTTCACAGCAGGGCATGCTTTGCTTTCATTCATGGATGGCTTCTCAGGGTACAATCAGATAATAATGGCACCAGAAGACAGAGAAAAGACTGCATTCACCACCCCGTGGGGAACATACTGCTACAGAGTAGTGCCGTTTGGGTTGAAGAATGCCGGAGCTACTTATCAATGGGCCGCGACCACAATATTGCACGACATGATCCACAAAGAGGTTGAGGTGTACGTGGACGACATGATTGTCAAGTCCAAGGAAAGAGAGGGCCATTACACTGCCTTGCAAAAGTTTTTTCAAAGGATGAGGGAATTCCGGTTGCGGCTAAATCCTCAGAAGTGTACGTTCGGTGTTACAGCGGGAAAAATGCTGGGATTTCTGATTACACAAAGGGGCATTGAGGTCGACCCTTCAAAATCAAGGCCATCTTAGAAATGCCACCACCAAGGACTGAAAAGGAAGTGCGAGGCTTTCTGGGTAAAGTGCAATTCATAAGACGGTTTATCTCAAAATTAACCTTGACTTGTGAACCACTTTTTGGTCTCCTGAAGAAAGGAAAGAAATTCCAATGGGACGGCCGATGCCAAGCTGCTTTTGAACAGGTCAAGAAATATTTACAGAACCCGCTCGTGTTGTCGCCACCAGAGCCGGGGAAACCATTGATATTGTACCTTTCAGTGACTGAGACTACAATGGGCTGCATGCTCGCACAAGAATCAGAGGATAAGGTGGAGAGGGCCATCTACTATCTGAGCAAGAAGATGTTCGACTACGAGACCCGCTACACTCCGCTCGAGAAGGCTTGCTTGGCTTTGGTATGGGCTACCAGGAAGCTGCGGCACTACTTGTTAGCTCACTCCGTAATGTTGGTTTCACGACTGGATCCCATCAAATACCTTTTCGAGAAACCGGCACTTATGGGTAGGCTAGCTCATTGGCTGCTGTTGCTCTCCGAATTCGATCTGAAATATGTGACACGCAAGTCAGTCAAAGGAAGAGCAGTGGCAGAGTTCTTAGCCGATCATCCAGTCGAAGGAGGTGAAGCAGTTAAGTACTTATTCCCAGATGAAGCCATTTTGCACATCGACGACGAATATTGGACGATGTACTTTGACGGAGCATTAAATCAATACGGGTATGGGATAGGAGTGTTGCTGATAACACCCGACAATTCCCGTATCCCTCTAGCCTTCAAACTCCGGTTCAATGTCTCGAACAACGAAGCAGAATATAAGGCATGCATTGCCGGCCTAGAAGAGGCCTTGGAACTAGGGGCAAGACGGTTGGACGTCATCGGGGATTCAAACCTTGTTGTATTTCAAGCAAACGGAGACTAGAAAGTCAAAGAAGAAAAGATGATGATGTACCACCAGACCTTGGACTTGTTAATTCCTCGGTCTGAAAAGCTAAACTTTACTCATCTTCTAAGAGAGAACAACAGGTTCGCAGATTCTTTAGCAACTCTATCTTCCATGATAGACATCCCGTTTGGAATCCGGATGCGTCCAGTCGTCATTGACCAGAAATTTGTGCCAGCCTACGAGTCGATTGCTGCTATAGATGAGGTTCGGGACGAAAACCCCTGGTATTATGACATTTGGAATTTCTTGGAAAAGGAAGCATACCCGCCAGGGGTAAATGCCAAGGATAAAAGGGCAATCAGAAGAATGGCCGTTCAGTTCATCATCTGTGGGGGTAAGCTGTATAAGAGAGGTCATCTGAGAATGCACAAGCTGTGTGTTGAAGCCGAGGAATCGAAGCGCCTGATGGAGGCCATCCATGGAGGAGAATGCGGTGCACATATGAACGGAGTAATGCTAGCACGGAAGATTCTCAGACAGGGTTACTACTGGTCCACCATAGAGGAGGATTGTATTAGTTTTGTTCGGCGATGCCACAAGTGTCAGATTCATGCAAACCGCATGAATATCCCGCCGTCGAAGCTGTACAACATGACTTCGCCATGGCCTTTTTCAGTTTGGGAAATCGATGTGATAGGGGCTGTCACTCCGAAGGGGTCGAATGGGCATGAGTTCATCCTGGTTGCGATAGATTATTTCACGAAGTGGGTCGAGGCCAATCATATGCGGTGTTGAAGGCGTCACACGTTGCAAAGTTTATCAGAAACAACATCATTTGTCGCTATGAGGTCCCAAACGAGATAATTTCAGATAACGGTTCCCACTTCAAGAAGGAAGTGATAGACTTGTTGGAAAAATACAATGTGGCTTTTCATAAGTCATCCACATACCGGCCGCAGACCAATGTAGCGGTTGAGGCGGCCAACAAGAATATCAGACACATACTGCAGAAGATGGTGGAAACCTACCGGGATTGGCCAGATAAGCTGCCATTTGCTCTGTGGGGCTACAGGACTTCAATCAGAACTTCTACCGGAGCGACTCCATATTCATTGGTTTATGGGATGGAGGCCGTTCTATCCATCGAGATTGAGGTTCTGTCATTACGAGTATTGGCTGAGTGTCAAATAGCCGAAGCAGATTGGCAGCAGAGCAGATTTGAGGAACTCATGCTTTTTGACGAGAGAAGACTGAAAGCACTGTACCATGTTCAAGGCTATCAGCACAGAATTGCCCGGGCTTTCAACAAGAAAGTTAGGTCCAGGAATCTAAAGGAAGGAGATTTGGTGCTCAAGGACAACCGAGCTCCCATCCACGACCCAAGGGGCAAGTTCAAACCCAATTGAACTGGTCCCTACATCATCAAAGCTATCTGGTCAGGTGGAGCTGGGGTTCTGATGGATCTAGATGGCCTAGAGTTCTCCCAACCGATCAACATGGACAAGTTGAAGAAATATTACCCTTGAGAGGCTCGCTAGGCCGAAAACCCGAAAGGGCGACCTAGGCAAAAGTTAGAGCACAAAAAATTGGAAAATATAAAAACTGAGCTCGCAAGGTTGAAAACCTGCAAAGGGCAACCTTGGCAAAAGTTAGAGCGTAAAAGGAAAGTGAAAATACCCGTGTGAACCTAAGCCTGAACTACGTAAGGCTTGATTCCCATCTTTGGGATACGTAGGCAACTTCACCTTGAAGTTCAGCCATAAACTTTTCCCCGATCAACTTTGTCCATTTTGACCATCTCGGTCATCTTTATCCATCAGCATTTATCGCGATCTCCGGTGCAGTGCTATTCAGAGTAGGGGCAACTTTCCGTTGCCACGACGATGCAGTGCTATTCAGACTAGGGGCAACTTTCCGTTGCCATGCAGTGTCGCGGTACTCTTCAAACTAGGGGCAACTTTCCAGTCGCAGGGATCTGGGGCTGTGCATCTCAGTGACAGATCTTAGGCGTATCCAGTTCTGATCCATATCGAAAATGGTTTTGAAAAGTTTTAATAAAAGTTGACTTTGTTCAAATTAATCTCTTTACAACTAAGACCATTTTTGGACCAAAGCGGAAAATTTTCAGTACCACAACCTTCAATTTCATTGATTTCAAAACAGAGTTCTCCCGCTCTTGCATACAATCGAAGTTGCTTTTTATTACATTCATAAAGAAAACTTGAAAATACTAATAAAGCAATAAATCCGGGGCATAGTCAAGTCAAGTATCCCTGCGCCCCCTCCCAGAGCTGGTCGAAGCCTCTGACGCCAAGCTAGGCCCAACCTATGCCTCCTCATTGAGCCAGTCCAAGCACTCGTCAGACAAAGTGCAACTAAAAGTGGGAGCAGGAGCCAGGAGCTCTCTAGTCCTCCATGCTGTGGCATATCGGGCAAGCTGTGCACCTCGGACCGAGAAAGCAGCCGGGTACTCAATCCCCTCTGGCGGGCAAATCTGATCATGACCGAACTGGCACAGGAACCGGAACGGAAAGTAGAACACACAGTGGGTCAGACCAATCAACTGGATCCCGATCAGCCGAGACATGCTATAGCTCATTGCCGGGAGATTGAGCCAAGGACAACGCCAAGCAATGCGATCTGCGGACAAATTGCACATCCAGTCAAACCACCACCTTTCATCAGGGGCATCGACTAGGCGCTGTCGAAAGAAATAGCCTCGAGCTTAGTAGGCTGGGCAAGAGTCCACAACCTGCAATTTGTCCATTAACCATACCTGGGGAGGGATGAAAAATGAGAGAATAAAGAATAAAGAGACGTACGGTGAGGGAAAAGCGAGAAAAGGGTTTTTTTTAAGAAAAACCGAGCCTGAGGGCCGAGTGATGTGAGCAAATACATGTGTAAGATTGGGTGGGAAACATTACCTGCAGCAGCAGTGGACTCCCAGCAAATCTAGTCGTCTCCTGGCGATAGATAGAATCCAAGCCCATCAGCGTCTCGGCCAAGGTCATGGCGATGCAGCTCTTTCCTTCTTTCAAGCCTTGAGCAACTTCAATCAGACGAATGCTAAATCTGCCAAAGCCCGGGGAAAGCAGAAAGTGAGACAGCAGGCACAAGCAAAAGGCGTGCTGCCGGAAACCTTGCCAATAATGGTTGCTGCGGTCACCGGCGTCAGAAAAGCGATGAATCAAACCAAGGATATCCAGTTCCCCATTACAGGTCAGAGAGCGAGCATCATGCGCGGTAAGTCCACACATCCGCCCTAAAGCCTAGGCATGGCCAAAGCGGAACTGGGGCAAGATCTCTTCCTGACATTCAGATTCCATCAAAACTTGAAAATCTTCAAAAGTTGGACATACCTCTTGCCCGCCAAAGCTAAAGACATGCATCACCGGGTTCCAAAACCTCGCCACGACATGGAGGAAAGGAAAATGCAGCAGAGTGCGGCTCAGCGTGAATAGTGCATTCAAGCCGAAACCCTGAAAGTTCAACTTTTCCGAACCATCCAGAGAAGCGATCCAAGCTGTGAGATTTTCAACGAGAAATGCCTCCATTCTTGTGCAAAGCTAAGATGAATTGAATGAACCACGGAGCTAAGGCTTTTAAAGAGGAAAAGACACTATTCGAGGGACAAGTGTCAAAAATTGGGCGGTTGCTGAGCTAAGTGGCCGGCCGGCCATCTTTTCTGGCAGGCCGGCCATTTCTTTTTTTCAAAACTGGCCGGTGGCCTCCCCTCTACAATAAATCTAGCCGGCCGGCTCCCAAAAGTGGCCGGCCATGCTCCAATGTATGTCTTTGGCCCTGTTTTACCCTCCGGAGGAAAGTTTCAAGCATCCCCATGCAACGGAAGTGTCGAAGGCCTTTATTTCCCTCTGTTTCGGATGCGTTCCGTTGCCCAGATCGTCCGGAGTACACTTCGTTTTGTTAAGTTTTGTTTATCGAGTTGTTGTTTTGTTTATCGAGTTGTCGTTTTGCTTATCGAGTTGTTTGTCGAGCTGTCGTGTTTCGTGTTTTTGAGTTGTTACTCTTTGTTTAAGCTTTTTTTTGTTTGAGTCTTGTTTATTGAGTTGTCAACATTATTGTGTTTTGTTTATCGAGTTGTAAACTTGCTAAGGTTTTGTTATATCTTAGAAAGTTAAGTTGTTGCATTGGTTCACTACCTGACTGGGCAAAATGCACAATGCACATTTCCATTCAATCTCATTATGATGCAGAATGATGCGATATGATGCTAAAAGTTTAAGATACAATACTTTTTTCAAAAACTGTTTCATCCCATCATGCCTCGCTTGTTACAACATTTTATAGACTAAAGCGCAAGTTTTACAGAGATTAAAACTGCCCGATAATGTACAATGTGCTACAACTACTAGCAAAAAGATAAATAAAACAGGAAACAGCCACATCTGTGCTCTCAAGAGTAGTAATAAGAGGCCCTCTTCATCCTCTTCTATGGAATCGACTCTCCGTCACCATCGCCATCGCCATCATCTGAATCGGAGTCGTCATCCTCGGGATCCCCCTCAGCCTCGCCTCCACTCCCGGAACCAAGACCGGAGCCGTCCTCTCTGTCAGCAGATGTCTCTGACTGACGGTCTGCAGCCTCCTCCTCCTCATCCTCACCAGGCTCCTCCTCCACAATATGTGCTCTGCGTCTACGAGACAACCCCTCCCCTCGAAAAGGCCTAGATGGCCCAGCTCCTCAGAAAGGCCTGGATGGCCCAGCTCCGTGAAAAGGCCTGGATGGCCTAGCTCCGTGAAAAGGCCCAGATGGCCCAGCTCCCCGAGAAGGCCCAGATGGCCCGGCCTGCGGCTGAGCATATACCGGAGGCATCTGAGAACAAAGAGTTCAATTTAAATACATCAGTCCAAATATGTACATCAGATGCAGATACAAGCAAAAAACTACATGAAGTGGGTGCATGTAAACACAGTGTACAAGTGGGGTGTGTGTCAGATGTGCTCTACACAAGGAGCCTATCAATGCAGTAGAAATCAGCATGTCATCAGAAGTATGATAAATGCCAGAAAACTAAAGGGTACCTGGAAGCCCATGATAGACAACTGTGCCTCCCTCCGCAGGACCATCCCCTCAAGTGAGGCTACCATCTCGAGCACCTGATCCATATACTCAACAGGGGGCTGCAGATGCAAAGGCAAGGGTATCAGTAAAGGAATCAAAGTCTAAGTATCTGAGTATGGAATCAAAGCCGTAAAACATACCGGTGGTGAGTCGGGGTCTCTGACGTATCGATGACCGGGCATCGGAGGCTCTATCGGGATCGGAATCGGAGAGGTAGTCCAATACTGCCACCCCATCAGCTCGGTCGACATGTCCGGCCATCCAGGATGAGGATAAGTCAGAGGAATCGGGGGAACCGATCCACCCCCACCTCTAGATCTACCAGCCCTGCTGGTGGAAGGGGCGTCTGCAGCCCAAGCCCGGGCCTGGCTCGAAGATGGCATGCCAGCAGACCTCATCGTCGGAGTATGAACTCCCATTAACGGAGGCATCAGGTATATGTGACGGTAAGTATCGTAATCCCCCTCCTCAAGATGTAGCAAAGCATCAGTACCCAGCATAGCACTAACAACATCCCAGGAAGGGAGCCCATCAGCAGTCCGCATGTCAACTGGGGGTGCTGAGGGAGGGTCCTGAGAAGTGTACCCCCAAACCTGACACAAGAAGCGGTCCCCCAAAAACCAGGCTCTACCAACTGGCCCTTCAAACAGGATCCTGTACCGGGAGGAGCCCCACCCTCTGGCAAATTGGAATCGAAGACCCTCACCTAAAGGCGCCCAGGGCTGCCATGTAATCTGCAAATAACAGGCACATAAACCAAGCAGAAATCGAAGATGTACAGGACAAACCAAAGATGAAAATAGAAAGAACTAAGAGTTCTGAAGTACCTCCGATGAGCGCACCATGTCGAAATACTGTCGCAGGTAAAGGAGAGACTCCCAAGGTCTTGGCCGGTGCTGGCCTTCAAATACGAGTGAGTACGGGGTCACGAGGGGTTCCGCTACCACCAACTCCGGGGCCAATATCAGGAAATATACATAGACCCACAACTGTGGAAAACAAAGCAGAATACGAAGTGCTAAGGGCAAAGTGCACGATACAAAGTATAAAGCGCGCCGTGTGTGTGCCATGTGCAAGTAATGAGGAGCAGAAATGTAAATCAAAAGGGCAGAAAGTACCTCCCAGGCTCTCCAATAGCCGCCAAGTAAGTCCTCCCGTCCGCGGGAGGTCGCGCTCATGTAGCAATAAAGGGTAGCCAAGCCAGGGCCACCCCAGTCATACCGCCTGACCTGTGACAGCTCCACCAAGGCACTCAACAAAAAAGGCCCAACAGTGTTCCCCCTGTCGGCAAACAAAGTGGTCCCGAAGAGGAACATCAGAAAGCCGCTGGCATACTGTGCTGCCTCATCAGGTCCTGGGCTCCATCTCCACCTGCCGGAAATGGGAAGAGAACCAGGTGTATCGGACTCTCCCCGAAGCTCTATCAACAGGTGGGCGAGCCCCCAGCAGATATATCCAGGCGGCCTCCCACTGGCCCATGTCCTCATCGTAAGGGATAGGCCAACCTCCCACGTCAAGGCCAGTCAGCACAGCAAAGTCAAACGGGGTCATAGTCAAGTCCCCCATGGCGGAAAAATGGAAGGAGTTTGCGGTATCCCACCATCTCTCCACCAAGGCAGCCATCAACGTCCGCCTAGCAGGACAACGAAATAGCCCAGTACAGAAGGGCCCAAACCCCGTCAAGTCAACCAAATCCCGAACGGCCTCGGGGAGCTCAACATACCAGTCTCTCGCCGCGGTAGAGCCATACCCCTGCACAGTGCGAGAAGTCACCTGCATTCAGAATGAACACATGTTTCAACATGAAATAAATAAGCTGCGTGCAAATGAAATGAATAAGCTGCGTGCAAATGAAATGAATAAGCTGCGTACAGACGAAATGAATAAGCTGCGTGCAAATAAAATGAATAGGCTGCGTACAAAGTAAAGTAAGTGGGTTGCGTGTTCACCTTCAATTTGGGCTGTGTGTTCAGAAAATCAATGTTTTGGGCTGCGTGTTCAAATCTCAATTAGTGTGTGTTGTGTGTTCACCTTCAATTTGGGTAGTGTGTTCATAAAATCAGTGTTTGGGCTGCGTGTTCAACTCTCAATTAGTGTGTGTTGTGCGTTCACCTTCAATTTGGGCTGTGTGTTCAGAAAATCAGTGTTTGGGCTGCGTGTTCAACTCTCAATTAGTGTGTGCTATGCGTTCACCTTCAATTTGGGCTGTGTGTTCAGAAAATCAGTGTTTGGGCTGCGTGTTCAACTCTCAATTAGTGTGTGCTGTGCGTTCACCTTCAATTTGGGCTGTGTGTTTAGAAAATCAATGTTTTGGGCTGCGTGTTCAAAACTCAATTAGTGTGTGTTGTGTGTTCACCTTCAATTTGGGCTATGTGTTCAGAAAATCAGTGTTTGGGCTGTGTGTTCAACTCTCAATCGATGTGTGCCGTGTGTTCACAATTAATTTTTGGGTGGTGTGTTCAGAAAATCAACGTTTTGGGCTGCGTGTTCAAATCTCAATTAGTGTGTATTGTGTGTTCACCTTCAATTTGGGCCGTGTGTTCAGAAAATCAGTGTTTGGGCTGCGTATTCAACTCTTAAATCAGTGTGTGCTGTGTGTTCACCTTCAAGTTGGGCTGTGTGTTCAGAAAATCAGTGTTTGGGCTACGTGTTCAACTCTCAATCAGTGTGTGCTGTGTGTTCACCTTCAATTTGGGCTGTGTGTTCAGAAAATCAATGATTTGGGCTGTGTGTGCAACTCTCAATCGGTGTGTGCTGCGTGTTCACTTTCAATTTGGGTTGTGTGTTCAGAAAATCAGTGTGTTGGGCTGCGTGTTCAACCATCAACCGATGTGTGCCGTGTGTTCACAATCAATTTATGGGCTGAGTGTTCAGGAATTCAAGTGATAAGACCGTATGTTCAAAGTGCAAACAGAATGCAAGAAAAATTCATAATACGTTACAGAAAAGGTAAGAACGAAGTAAATACCTCTCGTGCCTCATAGGAGAGATGATACTCTGGCTCCCGCAAAAGGAGATCCCCGGGTGCTCGCTCGTCAAAATCGGTGAATTGATGGAAAACAGCCCGCGGAAGAATGTGTACTGGTGGGTCATACCTCTCGGGGATGAAGGGGCGAACCCTCGGAGGCAAAGACATGATGTCAGGCTCGCCTCCAGCGCCTGGAGAACCTCCGCCGTGGGGAAATTGACCCGCCATTTCAAGAAATCTGCAAAAAGGGCAAAAATGAGCCAAAATTGGAAAAAGTCAACAAAAGTCAACTCTCGGGAAATGAAAAACTCAACAAAAGTCAACCCCCGAGAAAATCTTCCAAATATTGAGACAAACTCACCTCAAGTGGCGAAAATGAGAAAAGAAGCCCCGAAACCAAAATTTAATCGATTCAAAGTGCTTAAAACTGAAAGATTTCGCGAAAACAACTTGCGTGGGACGTTGGAAAACACGTATAGAGCACAGATCTGAGGAAGAAAATGGTTTGGGAAGCTAGAGAAGAGGATTTCGGAGTTGCACTTGTGAGCACAAAGTGTTTGGATAAGTGTATTTAAAGAAAAGAGGCCGAAAAGACAAAACTGCCCCCGGATTTGGCAAAGTGGCCGGCCGGCCACTTTTTCTGGCAGGCCGGCCATTCACTTTTCAAAAACTGGTCGGTGGCCTCCCTCACCCAATAAAACTGGCCGGTGGTGTTCCCCACATGCCCTCCAAGGTCCCTGCAAATTTTGGGGAGGATTGGAGTCCCCGAGACCTGAAAAAGTATAAGAGAAGTGCACTTTCTGTCGCGAAATCGCTCCGCCGGAACTTCAGCTTCAACTTCCGATGCATGTCTCATCGTTTACTCATCGAAAGTGAGGTATATCCTTCTTAACATGTTGTAACCTCTTCGGGAGGTGGACCGGAGGCCGCGATCGAGTCGCCCTCGCCGAAACTCGCATTCTTCCCGCATTGCGATGCGCTTTTCTATCAACACCGTGATTGTCTGCATTCGATATCACATTGAACGTATGCTGTTAGATATGTTGTGCTTGTTGAGTTTCTTCATTTTGCAGGCACGATATTGTATGTACGGTTCATTTAAGGCTGGTGCGACCAGACGAATCACACAGGTATCGTATCTTCTCCGTGTGAGACGCGACGAGAATTGAATAATTCTCTGCATTCTTAACTGCATGAAATGTAGTTGTTGCTTCGCATTCTTGCTTAAAACTGTTGCATCTATTGTGAATACTTGCTTCATTACAGCTTGCTGCATTTGCACGATCATTGAGTTACCTTCGGCTTCTTGCATTGTCAGTTGCATTTTGCCCCCGCCTACGGGCACATCTCTGTTTATCTCATGTGCCTGTCTAAGTCTTCGGCCTTGTCAAAAATAGGTCGTCTCTGGGCTTTGACATTCACTCCCGTCACTCATGACTTTCGAGTTCTGTCAAAGAGGGGCAACTGTAGACACCCCATCTTTGACCGACCTTAAGACTCAGACGTCACCGATTGAGCGCTTGGTGATGTTGCATATCGTGCTCGTTCAGAAGTTTCAGAGTCTCGGCTGCGAGCCTTGCCTCCGGACTTTCGGACTCTTTCATGCTTTGCCTCAGTTTGCGAACCAGCTCTGTTTTCTCTATTTTCTCTTCCCAAAGGGAGGGAGAGGTCTCGTAGACCATCTCTCAGTAGCCGTAGGCTACGCTTCATGGTCGTAGGCCATTTTGCCCGTTTGGAGTCCGGTTTCCGGTTTTTCGGAGCCGTTGGCCGTGCGCCTCGGTTCGGGACTGCTTAACTACCTCCGTTTGCCCCGGTTTTTGGCATACATCTTGTTTTCTCCCTTTTGAAGGACACTGTGGCCTGAAAAACCAACTTCGTGGTCGAACACCACTTCCGGTGCCTAACAGCCAGTTTTCGGGGCCTCGAGCTGCGCGTTTCGGTCCCCGAACCTTCATTTTGCATCGGTTTGGGCTCATTTTTGACAGGGACCTCTATTTCATTGGTAAGAAGGTCGTAGAAGGGTGGGAGGCCAACAATTGTTCAGACAACCAACTTTATTCCTCCATCGCCCTCCGTCGCCCGTTTTTTCTCACTTAAAAGCCAATGTTGACCACCCTTAGGCCATTTTCTTGCACCCTAAACCACATATTTGTGTTGTACACACCTGGGAGGCCACCAATATCACATGACCAGCCATTAATTCTGGTTGACCCTTTTGAACCCCTCCTAAAAGTGGCCTTTTCTCTCTCCTGGTTCATTCTCTCCAGTTTTTGACCACATGGTTGTGTTGTGTACACATGAGAGGCTCCTTTTTGGTATGGCTGGCCACTAATCCTCATTGAACCTTTTGACCCTTGGCCGGCTGGCCATGGAAAGAGCCGGCCGGCCACCTGCAACTCCAATAACCAGCCGGCCTTGCTCCTTGTTGCAGATACAGTTCAAATATGCATCTCTTTCCCCCCCAGATTTTGTATCCGGGGGGCCAACTTTTTGGGGAGAAACTTGAATTGTTTTCCCCCCCCATTTTTCCCCCATTTTCTCCCCCTCTTTTGCCTATAAAATCAGCCTCCCAGCTCTGTAATAAGGGTTAGAAAATTTTCCCTTTGAGCTCCCATATTGTATCTCTCTCCCTCTACACTTCCAAGCTTCAAACCTCTCAAGTCCTACACCCATTTCTTCACCAACCCATAGCCTCACCCTTCCATCCTCCATTCCAGCAGCTTGAGGTTGTTCTTCAAAGCCTAGGAGTGCTGCATTTTTGTCCAAAAGGCTGTCAAAGACTAGTCTTCAAGGGTAAGTCCTCTTCTCCCCTTTTTGACCCTTTTCTTGGTTCATATTCTAGCTCCTTGTGTTTACTTTTTTGAGCTCCGACCCTAACTGAAAATAGCATTTTTTTGAGCTCTATTTCATGTTTGTTTAAGAGTCTCTCATTGTTTGAGGCTTCCTTGTGGCACTTGCTTCTTTACCTTTCTTTTATTCCATTTCCTTGCATAGTATTTTAGGCCTATGTATAAATTGTTTTGAGCTCTATCATAAAATGTAAAGTGGATTATTTTGAGCCCTTATTCAACATTGTTGAAGGGCTCATCACTGTTTGAGGCCTCTATTTGCCACTTGCCTTTATATCTCTCTTTTGGCTCCATTTTTACATGATTTGTTAGCCTCTTATGCTTCTATTTTTGGGCTCTGGTCCGAACTATAAATGACCTTATTTTGACCCCCTATTCATGTTTCATTAAGGGTCTTTTACTATTTGAGGCATCCTTTTTGTACTTTGTGTTATAGCTCTCTTTTTGGCCTTGTTTTGCATAGTGTTTTGAGCATGCTTGTGCACTGTTTTGGGTTTGATCACAAACTGTAAAATGCCATGTTTTGGGTCCCTCTTAAACATTGTTGAAGGGCTTTCTCTTGTTTGGGGTCAGAAGCTATGACTTGCTTATTTATCTCATATTTAGGGCTATTTTCGCATGCTAGCTTAGCCCCATTTGTGTTCATCGTTTGGCCTTGCTTAAAACTATAAACATGCTTGGTTTGGGGCTGCCTTGAATCTTTCTTCACATTTCATGATCAAATAGTGCATGTTTTGTATAGCTATAGGCCATTGCGCATGCCTAGTTTTGCATTTCGGGTCCCATTCCATGCATCGGGTGCCATGTTTCCATGATTCAGGGCTGTTTTGGGTCATATTTTAGCACTGAAATTTGCATGTTTGCATGCCATGTTTCATTCCTTGCCATGTCTTATTAGAGTGGCATTTGGTGCCTTAGGTTCTGTCATCGGTTTGCGTGCATGTGTGCACGCATTCCGAGTTATCTCATTTTCATCTCATGGCTACTAATGTGAGTGTGGCTGAGGTCCACTCATGTTGGTGTAAGTCCATTGTGCATTGAGTATGCCATTTCATTTTATAGCATTGCGTATGCTAGGTTGTATGTTAGAGCATTGCGTATGCCATGTTATCTCGTGCATCGTGTATGCCATTTCATAGCATTGTGCATGCTAGGTTGTATATTAGTTGCATTCATGAATGTCATGCATATTGCATTGTGTTTGGGATAGGAGTTAGCCCGAGCACGGGAAACGAGGTACGTTTCGTACTCGGAGTGACGGAACATGTCTCAATTCCAAGTCACCGACACTCCGGATTATCCATGATGGAGTCTAGGTTTTGTTTTGTTTTCATGTGCATTCATTCTATATTGAGTTGCACAATTCGACTCCTCGGCCATCATGCATCGAGATACGTGATTGGTGGCACGAGGATCGAGGCATGCTTACATTTGTGAAAATACATTGCCATGCCCTTTTCCTGCTCTCTGTTGCAGCAAATCAAGAATCAGCAGTCTTCCGGGGCTTGGCGTGCTTTCCATGAAATCATTGCAAAACAGAGGCTAATTAGGGCATCGTAGTGGATTTCCGTGCAAAGGCAACCCGAGCATGCATCATTCATCATCCGGAGAAGAGTCAAGGCTGTCCCTGGCTTGCATGCCAGTTTTATTGTTTTCTTAGTTAATTTGGTAATTAACTAGGGTTTTGTACATATTTGAACTGTAATATTCGTTTGGGACTGTATATTATTTTATTCGGACCCTCCGTGCGAGGGCACAACTGTAATAAGTGTGCGTGTGTGTGATGCATGTCTTCCAACCCCACGTCTTTCTCCCTTTTATTTACCTGCTTATGATGGTTAGATTAGGGCATGTTTCAATTAGCATACAGTATGATAGCATGTTTGCATTCATCCATCCGTTTTGCATGCACCGGACTCGGCGCATCATACTAACTGCATTGTATTTTCAATTCCAAGTTGAATACATGTTAGCTGTAGCATTTCATATGCCATGTTTAGAATAGCCGAACCTGCTATAGTTGCGTTTTTGCATGTGTTGCATTAGGCACTTCTGTATAATTAGGATCATGCATAGATTTCTAATTAGCTTCTGTTTTGGCTTGGAGTACTCGGTAAGTTTTATGCTTTAGCATCCTTGCATGCATGTGAGTGACTGCCATGAATAGCATGCTTACCATGAGTCTAATTGCTTATGTGATATAACTGCCTGAATGCCTGTGGGTGAAGGTTGGGTTACTTGGATTGGAACAAATCATCAACTGTGAGTTTTAAGCCCATTAGATAGTGGCAAAACCATCTTTTCTAAAGCCCATCCGATGGTGGCAAAATCTACATTTTAAGCCTACTTGCGAGTAGCAAACCATCTTTCAAAAGCAAACATGAAATGTTTTGTTCCAATTCAGGCGATCCAGTCTATACTTGTATGTTGTGCGCATCACATAGTAATCTAGGCTAATAACCGGAATAAGAACACATAATGTTTTCAAAAATAGATATCATGGTTAGTAGAGGCCGATCTTTGATCGGGCGAGCGGGGGTGCTCACGAAGTGACCTTCCCCAATCGTACCCAAGTTCCCGAACCGAGGCAACTTTGGTGATGACGGACACGTGGCCTTAGGCAAATGAGTCAGGGTTTCCTAAATTTCCCCAAAATAAAATATTTAGGTGGCGACTCTGTATCTGGCAAAGCAGTCCATGTTTGGCACTTCTTTCAAAATCTGTTTTCTCAAAACGATTTGCCGGATTTGGACTCTTTGGTTTAGATTACGAACCGTGGCAATTTTAGAGTCCTGAGCTGTAGTGAGCCCAATATCGAATGGAGCGGGGGACCTCGTTCCTCCCCAGGGCGTTCGGGGGACGTCTACAACTCCCCAGGGTGTCATTGACGCCAAGTTGGGCACTGATGTATTGCTACACTTGGAGAACGGGGAGTACGCGACCTACCGTCATACATACTTGATGCCTCCCTTGGAAGGTGTCCGTACTCCCACGAGAAGGTCTACTGGCATGCCATCCTCGAGTCGCACCCGAGCTAGAGACATTCCTTCGACCAGTAGGGCCGGTACATCTAGGAGTGGGGCTGGACTGGTCCCCCCGATTCCCCCAACTTATCATCATGCCGGATGGCCAGACATTTCGACCGAGTTGACGGATTGGCGATACAGGACTTCCTACCCGATTCCGATAGAGCCTCCTATGCCTGATCATCGATACGTCAGTGATCCTGACTCACCACCGGTATGCTCCACTGCTTTTCATTTACCACTCAGATACTTAGATACTCATTTATTCATTGATGATTTGAGCTTGTATCTGCAGCCACCCAGAGAGTACATGGAGGGGATGCTCGGATTGGTGGCCTCACTTGAGGGCATGGTCTTGCGGAAAGAGGCGCAGCTGTCCATCATGGGTGTCTCGGTACACTTTAATTTTCTTGCATTTATCATACTTCTGATGGCAGGCTAAACTTGATCATTTCACTGCATTGATTGACTGTATATGTAAAGCACATCTGACACACACCACATTCATGTACTATATCTGCACACATCCACTCCATGTGGCTTTTTATCTATGGATTTGATATACATATTTTGGCTAATGCATTCAAATTGCACTCTTTCTTTTCAGATGCCTCCGATATATACCGGGCCACAGGCCGGGCCATCTGGGCCTTCCTGAGGAGCTAGGCCAACTAGGCCTTCTCGAGGAACTGGGAGAGGGGAGTCGTCTCGCAGACAAGGTGGGCGCAGAGCACATATCATCGAGGAGGAGTCCAGCGAGGAGGAGGAGTCCGCGCATCCTCAGTCAGAGACATCTACCGGCAGAGAGGATGACTCTGAGTTCGGTTCCGAGGGCGGAGGTGATGCCGAGGAGGGTTCCGAGGATAGCCACTCTGATTCAGATAGTGGTGCTGATGGGGATGACACAGGGGCTATTCCGCAGAAGAGGACGAAGAGGGCCTCTTTTTCTTGCGCTTGAGAGCACAGATGTTCCTGCTTTATTTGCCTTTCTTACTAGTAGTTGTAGCACATTGTACATTATTAGGCAGTTTTATTTTCTGTAAAACTTGTACCCTTGTCGTAAAATGTTGTAACAAAGAAAGCATGATGGAATGAAACAGCTTTTGTTCAAAAAGTGTTGTATTTTATGTTCTCAGCATCCCATCGCATCATTTTGCACAAAATGAGACTAAAGGGAATTGTACATTTGAAAATTGCCAAGTCAGCTAGTGAACTGACGCAACAAACAAAGCAACTTAACTTACTAAGAAAGAACAGAACCTTAGCAAGTTTACAACTCGATAAGCAAGACACAATAATGTTAATAAACAATGAGTAACGACTCGATACACAAAACGTCAACTTGACAAAACTTAAAGAACTTGGTAAGCTTAACAACTCAGTAAGCAAAGCAACAACTCGATAAGAAAAAACAACAACACAATAAGCAGGACTTAACAACAACTTGATAAACAAATGTATTTCGGACGATCTGGGTGACGGAACGCATCCGAAATAGAGGAAAACTCGCACTTTCAACACCCCCAATGCATGGAAATGGTAGGAACTTTCTTCTAGAAGCTAGAACAAGACCAAAGCCACCTTCCTCTCCATGGCCGACCACCTAAGGGAGCTGGCCGACCAGCTTTTTGCATTGGAGGGAAGAGGGGTGGTCAGCCTACCAGAAAAGGTGGCCGGCCGACCACCTAGCTTGGCAGCCACCAATTTTTCGACACGTGTCCCCCGAACAGTGCCTTATCCTCTTTAAAAGCTCCAACCTCGTGGCTCTCTTATTTCATATTAGTTTTGCATCAAAATGGAGGCGTTCTTCACCCAAAATCTCACAGCTTGGATTGCTTCTCTAAACAGCTCGGAAAAGTTGTACTTCCGGGGCTTCGGCTTGAACGCACTATTCACGCTAGGCCGTACTCCGCTGCATCTTCCTTTCCTCTATACCACTACAAGGTTTTGGAATCCGGTAACACACGTCTTTAGCTTTAGTGGGCAAGAGATGTGTCCTACTTTTGAGGATTTCCAAGTTTTGATGGAGTCCGAGCGCAACGAGGAAATCTTGCCTCAATTCCGATTCGGCCACGTCCAAGCCTTAGGACAAATGTGCGGCCTCACTTTGCATGATGCTCGATCATTGATTCATGACGGGGAGTTAGACATCCCGAGCTTGGTTTGCCGGTTTTCTGATGCTGGTGACCGCGGTGACCATCATTGGCAAGGCTATACGCGCTTTGCCTATACTTGCTATCTCATTTCTTACTTGCCTTAGGTTCCAGAGGATCCGGTGTCCGGTTGATCGAGGTTGCCCAAGGTTTGAAGGAGGGCAAGAACTGCATTGCCATGACATTGGCTGAGACATTGATGGGCTTAGACGCTTTTCACCGCCGAGAGACGGCTAGGCTTGTAGGGTGCCCACTACTATTGCAGGTAATGTTTCCCACCCAATCTCACACATGTATTGCTCACGTCACTCGGCTCTCAGACTCGGTTTTTCTCACAAAACCCTTTTCTTTCTTTTCTCTCATCGTACATTTCTCTATTCTTTATTCTCTCATTTTTCAATCCCTCCCCAGGTGTGGTTGATGGACAAATTACAGATTGTGGAGTCTTGCCCCGCATACTCAGCTCGCGGCTACTTTTTCCGACAACGCCTGGTCGATGCCTTTGATGAGGGGTGGTGGTATAGCTGGATGTGCAATTTGTCTGCAAACCGCATCGCTTGGCGCTGCCCTTGGCTCAATTTACCGGCGATGAGTTACAACATGACCCGTCAACCTGGGATTCAATTGATTGGCATGACACACTGTGTCTTCTATTTTCCGTTCCGATTCCAGGGCCAATTCAGACATGATCAGACTTGCCCGCCAGAGGGGATAGAGTATCATGTTGCATTCCCGGTTCAAGGCACACAGCTTGCCCGGTATGCCACAACATGAAGGACTAGAGAGCTCTTGGACCCTGCTCCCACTTTCAATTGCACTTTGTTTGATGAGTGCTTGGATTGGCTCAATGAAGAGGCACAGGAAGGGCCTACTTTGGCATCAGAGGCTTCGACCAGCTCTAGGAGGGGGCGCAGGAACACCTGACTTAGCTGTGCCCCGGATTTATTACTTTATTTGTATTTTCAAGTTTTCTTTATAATTGTAATAAAAAGTAACTTCAATTTGTATGCAAGAGCAGGAGAACTCTGTATTGAAATCAATGAAATTGAAGGTTGTGGGTACTGAAAATTTTCCGCTTTGGTCCAAAAATGGTCTAAGTTGTAAAAAGATTAATTTTGAACAAAGTCAACTTTTATTAAAACTTTTCAAAACCATTTTCGATATGGATCAAAACTGGGCATGTCTGAAATCTGTCACTGAGATGCACAACCCCGGATCCCTGCAACTGGAAAGTTGCCCCTAGTCTGAATAGTACCGCAACACTGCGCAGCAACGGAAAGTTGCCCCTAGTTTGAAGAGCACTGGACCGGAGATTATAACCGAACTCTTGAATGTTGAATAGACAAAGATGGTCGAGATAATCAAATGGACAAAGTTGATCGGGGAAAAGTTTATGGCTGAACTTTAGGATGAAGTTGCCTACGTATCTCAAAGATGGGAATCAAGCCTTACGTAGTTGCGATTTAAGTCCACTCGAGTATTTTCACTCTCCTTTTACGCTCTAATTTTTGCCAAGGCCGCCCTTTGCGGGTTTTCAACCTTGCGAGCTCAGTTTTTATAATTTCAAATTTTTTGTGCTCTAACTTTTGCCTAGGTCGCCCTCTCGGATTTTCGGCCTAGCGAGCCTCTCAGGAGTAATATTTCTTCAACTTGTCCATATTGATCGGTTGGAAGAACTCTAGGCCATCTAGGTCCATCAGAACCACAGCTCCACCTGACCAAATAGACTTAATGATGTAGGGACCAGTCCAATTGGGTCTGAACTTGCCCCTTGGGTCGTGGATGGGAGCTCGGTTGTCCTTGAGCACCAAATCTCCTTCTTTTAGATTCCTGGACTTAACTTTCTTGTTAAAAGCCCTGGCAATTCTACGCTGATAGCCTTGAAAATGGTACAGTGTTTTCAGTCTGTGCTCGTCAAAAAGCATGAGTTCTTCAAATCTGCTCTGTTGCCATTCTGCTTCGGCTATCTGACACTCAGCCAGCACTCGCAAAGACGGAACCTCAATTTCAATAGGTAGAATGGCCTCCATCCCATAAACTAATGAATGCGGAGTCGCCCCAGTAGAAGCTCTAATTGAAGTCCGGTAACCCCACAGAGCAAATGGTAGCTTGTCTGGCCAATCCCGGTAGGTTTCCACCATCTTCTGCAATATGTGTTTGATATTCTTGTTGGCAGCCTCGACCGCTCCATTGGTTTGCGACTGATATGTAGACGACTTATGAAAAGCCACGTTGTATTTCTCCAACAAGTCAATCACTTCCTTTTTGAAGTGGGAACCATTATCTGAAATGACCTCGTTTGGGACCCCATAACGACAGATGATGTTGTTTCTGATGAACTTCGCAACATGTGACGCCTTCAACACCGCATAGGATTGGGCCTCAATCCACTTTGTGAAATAATCTATCGCGACCAAGATGAACTCATGCCCATTACACCCCTTCGGGGTAACAGCCCCAATCACATCGATTCCCCAAACTGAAAATGGCCATGGCGAAGTCATATTGTACAGTTTCGACGGCGGGATGTTCATGCGGTTTGCATGGATCTGACATTTGTGGTATCGCCGAACAAAGCCGACACAATCCTCCTCCATGGTGGACCAGTAGTAACCCTGTCTGAGGATCTTTCGTGCCCGCATTACCCCGTTCACATGCGCACCGCATTCCCCTCCATGGATGGCCTCCATCAGGCGTTTTGATTCTTCAGCTTCAACGCACAGCTTATGCATTCCTAGATGACCTCTCTTATACAATTTACCTCCACAGATGATGAACTGAACGGCCATTCTTCTGATTACCCTTTTATCCTTGGCATTTACCCCTGGTGGATACGCCTCTTTCTCCAAGAAATTCCAAATATCGTAATACCAAGGGTTCTCATCCTGAACCTCATCTATAGTAGCAATTGACTCGTAAGCCGGCACAAATTTCTGGTCGATAATGACTGGACGCATCCAGACTCCAAACGGGATGTCTATCATGGAAGATAGAGTTGGTAGTGAATCTGCGAACCTGTTGTTTTCTCTTAGTAGATGAGTGAAGTTTAGCTTCTCAAACCGAGGAATCAGTAGATCCAAGGTTTGGTGATACATTATCATCTTTTCTTCTTTGACTTTCCAGTCTCCTTTTGCTTGAGACACAACAAGATTCGAGTCCCCGATGACGTCCAACCGTTTTGCCCCTAGTTCCAGAGCTACTTCTAGACCGGCAATACATGCCTCATATTCTGCTTCGTTGTTCGAGACTTTGAACCGAAGTTTGAAGGCTAGAGGGATACGGGAATTGTCGGGTGCTATCAGCAACACTCCTATCCCATGCCCGTACTGGTTGGACACTCTGTCAAAATACATCGTCCAAAACTCGTCGTCGATATGCAAAATGGCCTCATCTGGAAATAAGTACTCAACTGCTTGATCTCCTTCCACTGGATGATCGGCTAAGAATTCTGCTATTGCTCTTCCCTTGACTGACTTGCGCGTCACATATTTCAGATCAAATTCGGAAAGCAATAGCAACCAATGAGCTAGCCTACCCATAAGTGTCGGTTTCTCGAAGAGATATTTGATGGGATCTAATCTCGAAACCAACATCACAGAGTGAGCTAAGAGGTAGTGCCGCAGCTTCCTGGTAGCCCATACCAAGGCTAAGCAAGCCTTTTCCAATGGTGTGTAGCGGGTCTCATACTCTAACATCTTCTTGCTCAGATAGTAGATGGCCCTCTCCACTTTGTCCTCTGATTCCTGCGCGAGCATGCAGCCTCAGTTACTGAAAGGTACAATATCAACGGTCTCCTCGGCTCTGGCGGTGACAACACGGGTGGGTTCTGTAAATATTCCTTGATCTGTTCAAAAGCAGCTTGGCATCGGCCGTCCCACTGGAATTTCTTTCCTTTCTTCAGGAGACCAAAAAGTGGTTCACAAGTCAAGGTTAATTTTGAGATAAACCGTCTTATGAATTGCACTTTGCCCAGAAAACCTCGCACCTCCTTTTCAGTCCTTGGTGGTGGCATTTCTAAGATGGCCTTGATTTTGGAAGGGTCGACATCGATACCTCTTTGTGTAATCAGAAACCCCAGCATTTTCCCTGCTGTAACACCGAACGTACACTTCTGAGGACTCAGCCGCAACCGAAATTCTCTAATCATTTGAAAGAACTTTTGCAAGGCGGTGTAATGGCCCTCTCTTTCCTTAGACTTGACAATCATGTCGTCCACATACACCTCAACCTCTTTGTGGATCATGTCGTGCAATATTGTGGTCGCGGCTCGTTGATATGTAGCTCCAGTGTTCTTTAGCCCAAATGGCATCACTCTGTAGCAGTAAGTTCCCCACAGGGTGGTGAATGCAGTCTTTTCTCGGTCTTCAGGTGCCATCACTATCTGGTTGTAGCCCGAAAAGCCATCCATGAACGAAAGCAAAGCATGCCCCGCTGTGAAGTCCACCAACTCATCGATATGCGGCAAGGGGAAGTCGTCCTTCGGACTGGCTTTATTCAAGTCCCTGAAATCCACACATACCCGGATCCTACCATCCTTCTTCGGCACCGGAACGCTGTTGGCCAACCAAGTTGGGTATTCGGATACCAGTAGGAAACCTGCGTCAATTTGCTTGGTGACCTCTTCCTTAATCTTGAGAGCCCAGTCCGGGCGGATCCTTCTGAGTTTTTGTTTAATGGGTTGAGCCTCGGGGTCAAGAGGAATCCGGTGCTGTACGATCTCAGGATCGATTCCAGGCATGTCTTCGTAGGACCACACGAAAACGTCTTTGAAATCTTTTAATAAAGCGACTAAGCGCTTGCGTTCCTTCGAAGACAACGTGGACCCGATCTTGACCAGCCGCGGGTCCTCCTCACTACCGATATTCACAATAGTGATTTCATCCATTAAGGGTTTAACAAATCTTTCCTGCTCTTGTTCAATTAAGCGTTGCAAAACCGGAGGAATTTCTTACTCATCGTTTTCAACAAAATTTTGAAAGTCTGAGTTAATGCAATAAATCAAGGGCACAGAAAAGTACTCAGAAACCACAGCCACATCATTCTCATTAAGCACATCCAAATTGTCTGATTCTTCGATTACAACAGACTCAAAAGAAAAAGAAAAAGACGATCTGGACAGGACTGTGGTATCTGGGTTATCATCCCCAGGAATACCGGACTCAGACTCAGTCGAGCTGGAACCTGATTCCGACTCAACAGACTCGGTGGAATCAGATTCCGGCTCACTACCTGACCCGGTGCTGCTTGACAAAAATCCCTCTTCATACTGCCAGATGAGAGAGGGTGCGATAGATGCATCCAAAATGTTTGCTGGTAGGCCCGCAGCCGTTCCATTCCTGATCACGCATACCGAGAAGTTATCCCCCAAGCACTTCTGTTCGATCGGAGGATCTAAAAATAGACACGCCAGCGCTACCCCCATTTCACTTTCGACGTCCTCAGACTCCATTTTCTTGCTCTGCTCAACCTCAGCTAATGGGTCTGTCTGCTCTTCGGCAACGTCATCCCCGGGTAACTGCAGGTCAAAGAAAATCTCAAAACCTGGCACGCGCTTCCTCTCCGCGTTCAGCCATGGCTCTGGAAAGCTACAAAACGGAAATTCCTCCCCCTCCCGGACGAAGCGTCCGTTTAGGGTACCCTGAATGGGCCGGTGCATTAAGTCAAAAGGCTTCCCCGCCTTCTTCGTTCTGGCTCTCCCAGCCATCTCCTTACCCTTCCTTATCCAATCCTCTTTGGTGGGTAGATAACCCAAGCCAAAGGTATGTGGGTTTTGTGGCACCTCGGCCAATGCTACGATGCCCTTCCGGCCGCTCTTTCCCAATCCCATCCCGGGGATGTGTTGAAGCTTGTTCATGAGGTATACTGATTGAGCACTGACATACACCCCCTCATTAACAGCTAAGATATTCTGCACGACCCGGGCCTCAGCTAGGGTAAAACCAGATAAGAACACATCCTCCATACCGTGCTCAATTTCCAAAACTGGCGTAGATACTTCCAGCGGTGGATGGATCGATGAATTCCCAAAAACAATGGCTACTCCCTTTCCATGGGGATATTTCACTATTTGATGCAAGGTAGAAGAAACTGCCTTCACTTGATGTAACCACGGCCGCCCCAAAACCATATTGAAAGTCGCAGGAACTTCTAAGACATGGAAGTCTATTTCATGCTGTCCCGGCCCAACCTTGGTTTGGATTTTCACTGTTCCCTTGACTTCTCGGCTTGTGTTGTCATATGCCCGAATCACCTGGGCTATCGGCACAAAATCTGCGGTCTTTAAACCGATTGCATATGCAGTCCTTGCTGGGCACACGTTGATGGCGGACCTTATGTCGACAAGTACCACGGGTATCCATTTGTTTCTACACTCCACAGAAATGTAGAGTGGCTTGCTATGGTTCACATCCTCAGGTAGCAGTTCTTTGTCAGAAAAGGTCAACATCGGGGTAGCTCCTCCCGAAAAAACTAAGCCCACCAGCTGTTCGGGCATGGTGTTGTAGACATCCCATTTTTGACCGACCTTAAGACTCAGACGTCACCAATTGAGCGCTTGGTGATGTTGCATATTGTGCTCGTTCTGAGGTTTCAGAGTCTCGGCTACGAGCCTTGCCTCCGGACTTCCGGACTCTTTCATGCTTTCCCTCGATTTGCGAACCAGGCTCTGTTTTCTCTGTTTTCTCTTCCCGAAGGGAGGGAGAGGTCTCGTAGATCATCTCTCAGTGGCCGTAGGCTACGTTTCGTGGTCGTAGGCCATTTTGCCCGTTTGGAGTCCGGTTTTCGGTTTTTCAGAGCCGTTGGCCGTGTGCCTCGATTCGGGACCGCTTAACCACCTCCGTTTGCTCCGATTTTTGGCATGCATCTTATTTGCTCCCTTTTGAGGGACACTGTGGCTCGAGAGACCAACTTCGTGGTCGAACCACTTCCGGTGCCTAACAATCAGTTTTTGGGGCCTCGTGCTGCGCGTTTCGGACCCCGAACCTTCATTTTGCATCGGTTTGGGCTCATTTTTGGTGGAAACCTTATTTTCATTGTTAGGAAGGTCGTAGAAGGGTGGGAGGCCAGTAATTGTTCTGACAACCAGTTTTATTCCTCCATCGCCCTCCGTCGCCCGTTTTTTCCACTTGAAAGCCAATGTTGACCACCCTAAGGCCACTTTTTCCAGCCCTAAACCACATATTTGTGTTGTACACACCTGGGAGGCCACCAATATCACATGGCCGGCCAGTAATTGTGTGTGACCCTTTTGAACCCCTCCTAAAAGTGGACTTTTCTCACTCCTGGTTTACTTTCTCCAGTTTTTGACCACATGGTTGTGTTGTGCACACATGAGAGGCCCTCTTTTTGGGGTGGCCGGCCACTAATGCTTCTTGACCCTTTTGACCCTTGGCCGACCGGCCATGGGGAAGGCTGACCGGCCACCTGCAACTCCAATAACAGGCCGGCCTTGCTCCCCTCATCTGGTACATTACAAATATGTATTTTGTTTCCCCCCAGATTGTGTATCCGGAGGGGCCAACTTTTGGGGGGAAACTTGAATTCCATTCCCCCCCTTTTTCCCCCCTCTTTTGCCTATATAACAGCACCTCCAGCTCCCATCTGAAGGGTTAATAAAATTTGTTTTGAGGCTCCCACATTGTATCTCTCTCTCTCTACACTCCAACCCTCAAAATCTCTCAAACCCTACACCATTTCTACACCACTACCTAGCACCATACCACCACCATCCATTCCATCCACTTGGAGCTGTTTTCCAGAGGCAAGGAGCACCTTTTCTCAAGCCAAGAGGCTGTTGAAGTTTGGTCTACAAGGGTGAGCCACACTTTCCCTCTTTTTGAGCTTCTTTTGCATGCTTTCTTAGCTCCTCTTGCTTGCATATTTGGGCTCTGACCCTAACTGAAAATAGAATTATTTTGAGCTCCATTTCATGTTTGTTTAAGGGCCTCTCCCTGTTTGAGGCTTCCTTTTTACACTTGCTTCTTTACCTCTCTTGTATGCCTCTTTCTTGCATAGTATTTTAGGCCTATTTGTAAACTGTTTTGAGCTTAGTTATAAACTGTAAATTGGCTTATTTTGAGCTCTTATTCAACATTGTTGAAGGGATCTTCACTGTTTGAGGCTTCCTTTTGTCACTTGCTTCTTTATCCCTCTTTTGGCCTTATTTTTGCATGTTTTGTTAGCCCCTTGTGCTTGTATTTTTGGGCTCTAGTCCGAACTGTAAATAGCCTTATTTTGACCCCCTCTTCATGTTTGATAAAGGGTCTTTTGCTGTTTGAGGCTCGCTTTTTACACTTTGTGTTTAAACCTTCTTTTAGGCCTATTTCTTGCATAGTATTTTAAGCTTGCATGTGCACTGTTTTGGGTTTGGTCACTAACTGTAAAACACCATGTTTTGGGCCCCTCTTCAACTTTGTTGAAGGGACCTCCTCTGTTTGAGGCCAGAAACCATCACTTGCTTCTTTGTCTCCCTTTTGGCCCATTTCTTGCACAATAGTTTAGCCATACTTGTGTTTGTTTTCGTGGCTTGTTGTAAACTGTAAAGTGCTTCATTTTGAGCCCCTCTTCAACTGTTTTGAAGGTCTCTTGGCCATTTAGGTCCAGCAGCTAATACTTGCTTCATTATCTCTCTTTTGGGGCCATTTTTGCATGTTAACTTAGCCCTATTTGTGTTCACTTTTTAGCCTTTCTTAAAACTGAAAATATGCATATTTTGGGACTTCCTTGATTCTTTATTTATGCTTCCTATTCAAATAATGCATGCTTTGTATAGCTATAAGTCATTCCATGCGCCTAGTTTCGAGTTTTGGGGCCATTCCATGCATCGGGAGCCATTTTTCCATGTTTCGGGATCATTTTGCATCACATTTCAGTGCTGAAACTTGCATGCTTGTATGCCATATTTTGTGCCTTGCCATGCTTTGTTAAAGTGGCACTTGTTGCCTTAGGTTCGGTCCTCGATTTACGTGCATACGTGCATGTATTTCGAGAGTCTCATTTTCATCTCATGGCTACTAATGTGAGTGTGGCTGAGGTCCACTCATGTTGGTGTAAGTCCATCGTGCATTGTGTATGCCATTTCATTTTATAATATTGCGTATGCTAGGTTGTATGTTAAAGCATTGCGTATGCCTTGTTACATCGTGCATTGTGTATGCCATCTCATAGCATTGTGCATGCTAGGTTGTATATTAGTTGCATTCATGCATATCATGCATATTGCATTGTGCTTGGGATAGGAGTTAGCCCGAGCACGGGAAACGAGGGACACTTCGTACTTCGAGTGACAGAACGTGTCTCAATTCCTTGGTCACCGACACTCCGGATTATCCATGATGGAGTCTAGGCCTTGTTGTGTCCATATGTGCATTCATTTTATATTGAGTCGTGCAATTCGACTCCTCGGCCATCATGCATCGAGATGCGTGATTGGGGGCACGATGATCGAGGACTACACTCCCAGAAGGGTAGTCATGCATACATATGTGAAAATACTTTGCCATGCCCCTTTCTTGCTCTCTGTTATAGCAAATCAAGAATCAGCAGCCTTCCGAAGCTTGGCACGCATCCCGAGAATAATAGCAAACAGAGGCTAATTGGGGCATCGCAGTGGATTTCCGCACAAGGCAACTCAAGCATGCATCATCCATCATCCGGAGCAGAGTTGAGGCAGTCCCTGGCTTGCATGTCAATTTATTGCTTTCCTAGTTAAATTTGTTAATTAATTAGGGTTTTGTAATTATTTGGACTGTAATTATTTATTTTGGATTGTATTATTTATTCGGACCCTTCGAGCGAGGGCACAACTGTAATAAGTGTGCGTGTGTGTGATGTATGTCTTCCAACCCCACGTCTTTCTCCCTTTTATTTACCTGCTTATGATGGTTAGACTAGGGCATGTTTCAATTAGCATACAGTATAATTGCATTCATTCATCTGTTTTGCATGCACCAGGCTCGGCGCATCATACTAACTGCATTGTATTTTCAATTCCAAGATTGAATACATGTTAGCTGTAGCATTTCATATGCCATGTTTAGAATAGCCGAGCCTGCTATAGTTACATTTTTGCATGTGTTGCATTAGGCATTTCCGTATAATTAGGATCATGCATGGATTTCTAATTAGTTTCTGTTTTGGCTTGGAGTACTCGGTAAGTTTTATGCTTTAGCATCCTTGCATGCGTATGAGTGATTGCCATGAGTAGCATGCTTACCATGAGGCTATATGCTTATGTGATATAACTGCCTGAATGCCAGTGGGTGAAGGTTTGGTTATTTGAATTGGAACAATTCATCAAATGTGTGTTTTAAGCCCACTAGATAGTGGCAAAATCATGTTTTTCTAAGCCCACCCGAGGGTGGCAAATCCACGTCTTAGCCTACTTGCGGGTAGCACCATCAAACCACTTTAAAAAATAAACATGAAATGTTTTGTTCCAATTTAGACGATCCAGTCTATACATGTATGCTGTGCGCATCACATAGTAATCTAGGCTAATAACCGAAATAAGAACGCATAATGTTTTCAAAAATAGATATCATGGTTAGTAGAGGCCGATCTTTGATCGGGCGAGCGGGGGTGCTCACGAAGTGACCTTCCCCAATCGTACCCAAGTTCCCGAGCCGAGGCAACTTTGGTGATGACAGACACGTGGCCTTAGGCAAATGAGTCAGGGTTTCCTAAATTTCTCCAAAATAAAACATTTAGGTGGCGACTCTGTATCTGGCAAAGCAGTCCATGTTTGGCACTTCTTTCAAAATCTGTTTTCTCAAAACGATTTGCCGGATTTGGACTCTTTGGTTCAGATTTAGAACTATGACAATTTGAGAGTCCAAACTGTAGTGAACCCCAAATGAACAGAACGGGACTCATCCCTCCCGGGGCGTTCGGGAACATCTACAGTTTTTGGCGACTCTGCTGGGGATTTAGAGAACTTGACTCGAACTCATGATATTTGGTTTTGACTATACTTGTGTGTTTCTTTGCATTACATTTGCATTGGTGCGCCTAGGATACCGTGTTTGCCATCTGCTATTCCTGAACGGTTTGCTGGAGGCTTGTCTTGTCAAGACATGACCATAAGGCTGACCGGTTGTGGGCTCTGCCAGTATGGGAACACAAACCCCGATTTTACCGAGGCACCCTTTTGACCATTCGACCTAGTGCATATTCGGAATCCGTAGTGACCATTCCAAGCTAGGACAGGTTGCTTACCCGATCGTAGGTTGTTTGAAACCGCTGCGTGCGTAGTGAAACCCTAGCTCCTGACAAAATAGGACAAGGAAACCCTACCCCAACATAGGGGTGTTTTGGCTCTCACTTGTCTGCTATGTGCTTTTAGAGTGCGTCTCTATAGGAATGCATGTATCAGTCTACAAGTTTGGCCATCAGGCCTGCGGGCACCAGTTCAGTACTTTGGGATTCAGTTCACCTGAGGGTATCAGTTTACAGGCCGAATTTTGGGGCAGAATTCAATAGAGGGCACAGTTATCCTGTTACGCTCATATCTGTTTTGGTGAAATCAGGCTAAGATGCTGCATGTTTCCTCTTTTGCTAGGGTAGTCTGGGAACCATAGCTTCAGAAGGCTCCGATATCCCCGAGGTTCATCAAACTTGTGCTGATAGACTTTGTCAGGTCAGAGATTCAGTTCAAGGGCAATCAGTGTTCCTTTGCCAGAGGCAAGGTAAAAGGGGCAGTCAGGCACAAATCACCAGTTCAGCAGTTACCAGATCAGTGGCCCTTATCCACCCCACCAGTGAACAGTCTGGCTGAGGTCTCAGTTTCTACTGCAGGAATAGATACCAGTCAATTAGATGGATCAACAGAACACATTATGGATGGAGGCAATGATGCGCCAGATGCAAGAAAGTATGAAACTCATGCAGCAAGATGTTGTCCGCCAAGCTGAATTCGCCAAACAACAGGCTGCGGCCATGGCCCAACAGGCAAAGCTAATCACCAGATTGCAACAGCAAAACGGAGCATCTACTTCGCACCAAGCCCCTCCCCCACCAGGAGTTCCAGCACCCGAGGAGGCACCAAATGTCCAGGGAGATACGAACATTCCGACAGGACCGGCTCCGCCCCCAATCTTACCTCAGCTGTCTAAAGCACCAATCAACCCACCGGACTCTCCCTTTGAGTTCGAGGTAGACCATACAACGTTGAAGTTGAGCAAGCTTGAAAAGTTGTTCAAAATATCCCAGGGGGTAAAGTCCATCCCGGACATTGAGGACGGGTACACCGACACAGCTGTAACACTGCCGGACAGGTTCAAGATGCCTCACATCGACCGTTTTGACGGGTCAGGAGATCCCATGGTCCACCTGAGTTTGTTTTCAGATGTTCTGCACCCGATGGGCTTGACAAGATTACAGAAGCTTTCCCTTTTTGGCAGGACCCTGTCGGGTATTGCGGCCATCTGGTACGCCAAATTGGAGGATTCAGTGAAACGAAGCTGGGAGGAGATGGCCGAGGCCTTCGTCGCACAATATTCATACAATACCCAAATCGAGATTACGACCCGTGATCTTGAGACGACGAGGCAGGAGCCTAAGGAGAGTTTCTCAGAATTCGTGGCCCGCTGGAGGGCCAAGGCCTCAATGATGACCATTAGGCCAACGGATAAGGATCAAATACGGATGGTTGTGCGCAACCTCCAGCCCAAACTAATGCAGAAAATGATCGTGCTCCCCTTCCCTACCTTTTCAGATTTGCATGAGATGGGAGTACAGATCGAAGATGCTATGAAGCAGGGCCTCATTGACCAGGAGAAGGAGCAGCCCAGGAGGGCGTTTACCCCCAGTTCGAATGCGACCACCAGCGGTGACGCAGCTGCAAGATCTTCCGAAGTGGGCATAGTCGCCACCACCACACCAAGAGCAGCCACCCCCTTTGTTGGTGCATCCACTTCAAACCCCCGAACTTCAGACTATCTACCCCGAGGCAAGAGGGTTTTCACCCCACTCTATACGTCTTTGTCTAAAGCCCTGGGGGTCCTACTCAGGAAAGGACATCTGAAACCGTTAGAGCAACGACCTCTACCCAATCCTCTCCCTCCAAAACATGACCCGACTAAGTACTATGCTTTTCATCAACAAATCGGTCATGACACCGACAGTTGCGTCCGTCTCCGCCATGAGATACAAAATTTGATTGACAACGGGGTCATCCCCGCACCAGGTCCTGCAAAGTCTATCGGTACTTGATCAGTGAACTTGTAGGGGATAATGTGATGTGATCGAGGGATGAACCACCTGCGGGCGGCGTTCAGTTTATTTCAGATATGGTGTATGGCACGCACTGTTTTGAGCATTTGTGAATGCTGGTTTTTGTACATTCTGACTTAGGTATTGGGTCAGTCTTGTTGTTTTGTTTTTGGGTCTGTCTTTTTGTTTTGAGTCAGTCTCTTTCGTTTTGGGTTTGTCTTATTGTATCGAGTCAGTCCTGTTGTATAGGAGTCGGGTGATTCCGGGGGGTGTTACCTCGGGCGTCACCATTTTGTTTTGTGTTTGTCTTTTTGTTTTGTTTTGAGTCTATTTCTGCCTTGGAGCCAGTAACGCCAGCGGATTCGAATAAACAACAGTGGTTTTTCATGCTTTTATGTTTGCTTCTGCCGTGTGCCAGTTGTACCAGAAATTCCAAATGAGATGGCAGTATCTGACTAGAAGCTGTATCTTTTTCTGTGCCTTGAATTCATTGCATCGACCTAAGTTTTCCAAAATTTTTTGAACACTGCGATGAAAACGAAGAGGGAGGAATTCCTCGGATTTTGCAAAATTTTGATCAATTGAGAGAAAGAGAGGCATGCTAAGCCCTTAATGAATGAAATAGACTCAAAAACAGAGCTAGGGTAGTCCAAAATAAGCACAATGTTAGTGCTTGAGGGATTTCGCGACAAAAAGTGCACTTTTCTTGTACTTTCTCGGGTGCCGGGGACTCCGATCACTACCAAAATTTGCAGAGACCTTGGAGACCATCTTGGGAACACCACTGACCAAGTTTGGGGGCCATTGGAGGTCATCGACCAGGTTTGGTAAAGGGGGGTGGTCGGCCTACCAGAAGAGGTGGTCGGCCGACCACATAGCCCAAATCCGGGGCAGTTCGGTACTTTCACACTTGTTTCTTTAAGTATACTCGGCCAAAGCTCTTTTCCTCACAACTCCAAGTCCGAAATCAGTCCCTCTCCCTCCCTAGAGCATTTTTCCTCTCAGATCTGCGCTCTATACGCGTTTTCCAACGCCCCACGCAAAGTTGTTTCACGAAATCTTTCAGTTTTCTTCACTTTGAACCGATTAAATTTTGATTTCGAAGCTTCTTTTCTCATTTTCACCACTTGAGGTAAGTTTGTCTCAATATTTTGAAGATTTTCTCGGGAGTTGACTTTTGTTGACTTTTTCATTTCCTAAGAGTTGACTTTTGTTGACTTTTTCCAACTTTGGCTCATTTTGCTCCTTTTTGCAGATTTCTTGAGATGGCGGGTCATTTTCCCCATGACGGAGGTTCTCCAGGTGCTGGAGGCGATCCAGATATCATGTCTCTGCTGTCGAGGATTCGCCCCTTTATTCCCGAGAGGTACGACCCCTCGACGCACATCCTCCCACGGGCAGTTTTCTATCATTTTACCGACTTCGACGATCGAGCCCCCGTGGATTTGCTATTGTGGGAGCCGAAATCCCATCTCTTCTATCAGGCACGGGAGGTATGTACTTCACTTTTTTACATTTCCTACCTTAATTCTGCATTTTCCGTGCATTTTATGCTACGCATGCTTATTAGCTCGCTCTGAACACATTCGCATGCCATACTTTTGCTCATTCTAGCACACAGCTTGTTCTGAATGCTTAGTCTACAACGCAGTACTCTATTTGCATCTTGAACACACAGCTCAATCACTTGAATTTCTGAACACGCAGCTCATATTTGATGGTGAACACGCAGCACACACTATCTCTGAATTTGAATACACAACTCATATTTGTTTGTGAACACGCAGCACACAATTCAATTCTAAACACACAGCCCATATCATGATTGTGAACACGCAGCACACATTTGTTGAAAGTTGAACACGCAGCCCAAACTTTGTTTGTGAACACGCAGCACACATTTGTTGAAAGTTGAACACGCAGCCCAAACTTTGAATTTCTGAACACGCAGCTCATATTTTGAAGGTGAACACGCAGCACACACTATTTCTGAAATCTAAACACACAGCCCAAACTTATTGAAAGTTGAACACGCAGCCCAAACTTTGCTTGTGAACACGCAGTACACATTTGTTGAAAGTTGAACACGCAGCCCAAACTGTGAATTTCTAAACACACAGCTCATATTTTGTTGAAAGTTGAACACGTAGCCCAAACTTTGAATTTCTGAACACGCAGCCCAAATTTTGAAGGTGAACACGCAGCACACAATTGTTGAGAGTTGAACATGCAGCCCAAACTTTGAATTTCTGAACACGCAGTCCATATTTGTTGAAAGTTGAACACGCAGCCCAAACTTTGAATTTCTGAACACGCAGCCCATATTTGTTGAAAGTTGAACACTCAGCCCAAACTTTGAATTTATGAATACGCAGCCCATATTTGTTGAAAGTTGAACATGCAACCCAAACTTTGAATTTCTGAGCACGCAGCCCAAATTTTCAAGGTGAACACCCAGCACACACTTGTTGATAGTTGAACACGCAGCCCAAACTTTGAATTTCTGAACACGCAGCCCATATTTGTTGAAAGTTGAACACGCAGCCCAAACTTTGAATTTCTAAACACGCAGCCCATATTTGTTGAAAGTTGAACACTCAGCCCAAACTTTGAATTTCTGAACATGCAGCCCATATTTGTTAAAAGTTGAACACGCAGCCCAAACTTTGAATTTCTGAACACGCAACCCAAATTTTGAAGGTGAACACGTAGCACACACTTGTTGAGAGTTGAACACGCAGCCCAAACTTTGAATTTCTGAACACGCAGCCCATATTTGTTGAAAGTTGAACACACAGCCCAAACTTTGAACTTCTGAACACGCAGCCCATATTTTGAAGGTGAACACGCAGCACACATTTCAATTCCGAACGCACAGGTCATACTGAACGCGCAGTTCACAGCATTGTATTTGATTTGATTTGCGCATAGCTCATACATTTCATTTGCACGCAGCTTATTCATTTCATTCTGAAACTGAATACATGTGTTCATTATGAATGCAGGTGTCCTCCCGTGTTACACGGGGATATGGCTCCATTGCTGCGAGGAAGTGGTATGCCGAGCTCTCAGAGGTCGTCCGTGATTCGGTTGATCAAGCAGGGTTCGGACCCTTCTGTACTAGCATATCTCACTATCCCGCTAGCAGGACGTTGATAGGCACCCTTATGGAGAGGTGGTGGGACACCCCTAATTCGTTTCATTTCTCAGCTGCCGGGGACATGACTATGACCCCATTCGACTTTGCTGTATTGGCAGGCCTCGACGTGGGAGGCTAGGCGATCCCTTATGATGAGGACATGGGCGAGTGGGAGGCCGCCTGGGTTTATCTATTGGGAGCTCGCCCACCGGTCGATCGATCCTCAGGCCGAGTCCGGTACACCTGGTTTTCTTCATATTTCAGACAGAGGGAGCCCGAGACTCCCAAGAAGATAGCACAGTACACCCGAGGGTTTCTGATGTTCCTCTTCGGGACCACTCTGTTAGCCGATAGGGGAACACCGTTGGGCTATATCTGCTGAGTGCCCTGGTAGACCTCTCGCAGGTCAGTCAGTACGACTGGGGTGGCACCGGCTTGGCTACCCTCTATTGCTACATGAACGCGACCTCCCGCGGACGGGGGAACATAGTTGGCAGCTACTGGAGAGCCTGGGAGGTACCTTCTGCCCTCTTGACTTACATTTCTGCTTTTCATTATCTGTACATTGCACGCACGGTACACTTTACATTTTGAGCTCACATTCTACATTCAGCATTCTGTATTCGGATTCTGCACTCAGCATTCTGATGGTTTTTGCCCTGTTTTCCACAGTTATGGGTTTTTGCGTACTTCTCGACGCTAGCCCCAGAGTTCGAGGTGGTGGCGCCCCTCATGACCCCCTACTCGCTCGTTTTCAAGGGCCAGTACTGACCGCGGGCCCGAGAGACTCTCCACTACCTACGGCACTTTTTTAACACAGTACGGCCGACAGAGGTAATTCAGAACTCTTCGTCCTCCACGCTTTCATCTTTAATTTATTTTGCACATCTATGATTTCTGATCGGCTTATGCATTGGTTATTTGCAAATCACCTGGCAGCCCTAGGTGCCTTTGGGTGGGGACCTCCGATTTCAATTTGCCGGAGGATGGGCCGCCTCTCGATACAGGATCCTGTTTGAGGGGCCGGTTGGTAGGGCCTGGTTCCTGAGGGAACGCTTCCTTCGCCAGACTATGGGCTACCCCGAGCAGAGTGTCCCTGCAGCACCTCCGGTCGACATGCGATCCGCTGATAGGCTCACTCCCCAGGGTGTCACTAGCGCCAGGTTGCGCACCGATGTATTGCTACACTTGGAGGACGGGGAGTACGCGACCTACCGTCATACATATTTGATGCCTCCATTGGCAGGTGTCCGTACTCCCACGAGGAGGTCTACTGGCATGCCATCCTCGAGTTGCACCCGAGCTAGAGACATTCCTTCGACCAGTAGGGCTGGTACATCTAGGGGTGGGGCTGCACTGGTCCCCCCGATTCTCCTGACTTATCATCATGCCGGATGGCCAGACATTCCGACTGAGTTGACGGGTTGGCGATACGGGACTTCCTACCCGATTCCGATAGAGCCTCCTATGCCTGATCATCGATATGTTAGTGATCCTGACTCACCACCGGTATGCTCCACTGCTTTTCATTTATTACTCAGATGCTTAGACACTCATTTATTCATTGATGATTTGAGCTTGTATCTGCAGCCACCCAGAGAGTACATGGAGGGGATGCTCGAATTGGTGGCCTCACTCGAGAGCATGATCTTGCGGAGAAAGGCGCAGCTATCCATCATGGGTGTCTCGGTACTCTTTAGTTTTCTTGTATTTTATCATATTTCTGATGACATGCTGAACTTGATCATTTCACTGCATTGATTGACTGTATATATAAAGCACATCTGACACACACCACATTCATGTACTGTATCTACATACATCCACTCCATGTAGCTTTTTTATCTGTGCATCTGATATACATATTTTGGCTGATGCATTCGAATTGCACTCTTTCTTTTCAGATGCCTCCACTATATACTGAGCCATAGGCCGAGCCATCTGGGCCTTCCCGAGGAGCTGGGCCATCTAGGCCTTCTCGAGGAGCTGGGAGAGGGGAGTCGTCTCGCAGACAAGGTGGGCGCAAAGCACATATTATCGAGGAGGGGTCCAGCGAGGAGGAGGAGTCCGCGCATCCTCAGTCAGAGATATCCGCCGGTAGAGAGGATGACTCTGAGTCCGGTTCCGAGGGTGGAGGTGATGCTGAGGAGGGTTCCGAGGACAGCCGCTCCGATTCAGATAGTGGTGCTGATGGGGATGACGCAGGGACGGTTCCGCAGAAGAGGACGAAGAGGGCCTCTTTTCCTTGCGCTTGAGAGCACAGATGTTCCTGCTTTATTTGCCTTTTTTACTAGTAGTTGTAGCACATTGCGCATTATTAGGCAGTTTTATTTTCTGTAAAACTTGTACCCTTGTTGTAAAATGTTGTAACAAAGGAAGCATGTTGGAATGAAACAGTTTTTGTTCAAAAAGTGTTGCATTTTATGTTCTCGCATCGCATTGCATCATTTTGCAAAAAATGAGATTGAATGGAATTGTGCACTTGAAAATTGCCAAGTCAGGTAGTGAACCGACGCAACAAACAAAGCAACTTAAACTTACTAAGAAAGAACAGAACCTTAACAAGTTTACAACTCGATAAGTGAAACACGACAATGTTGATTAAACAAAGAGTAACAACTCAATATACAAGACCCAACGGCTCGACAAAACTTAATAACTTGATAAACTAAACAACTCGATAAACAAAACAATAACTTAATAAGCAAAATAACAACTCAAGCAAGATTTAACAACAACTCGATAAACAAATGTATTTCGGACGATCTGGGTGACGGAACGCATCCGAAACAGAGGAAAACTCGCACCTTCAACACCTCCAATGCATGGAAATGCTAGGAACTTTTTTCTAGAAGCTAGAACAAGACCAAAGCCACCTTCCTCTCTATGGCCGATCACCTAGGGGAGCTGGCCAACCAACTTTTTGCATTGGAGGGGAGAGGGGTGGTCGGCTTACCAGAAAAGGTGGCCGGCCGACCACCTAGCTTGGCAGCCACCAATTTTTCGACACGTGTCCCCCGAACAGTGCCTTATCCTCTTTAAAAGCTCCAGCCTCGTGGCTCTCTCATTTCATCTTATTTTTGCATCAAAATGGAGGCGTTCTTCACCCAAAATCTCACAGCTTGGATTGCTTCTCTAAACGGCTCGGAAAAGTTAAACTTCCAGGGCTTCGGCTTGAACGCACTATTCACGCTGGGCCGTACTCCACTGCATCTTCCTTTCCTCTATGTCGCGGCAAGGTTTTGGAATCCAGTAACACACGTCTTTAGCTTTAGCGGGCAAGAGATGTGTCCTACTTTCGAGGATTTCCAAGTTTTGATGGAGTCCGAGCGCAACGAGGAAATCTTACCTCAATTCCGATTCGGCCACGTCCAAGCCTTAGGACAAATGTGCGGCCTCACTTTGCATGATGCTCGATCATTGATTCATGACGGGGAGTTGGACATCCCAAGCTTGGTTTGCCAGTTTTCTGATGCTGGTGACCGCGGCGACCATCATTGGCAAGGCTATCAGCAACACGCGCTTTGCCTATGCTTGCTATCTCATTTCTTACTTGCCTCAGGTTCCGGAGGATCCGGTGTCTGGTTGATCGAGGTTGCCCAAGGTTTGAAGGAGGGCAAGAGCTGCATTGCCATGACATTGGCTGAGACATTGATGGGCTTAAACGCTTTTCACCGCCGGGAGACGGCTAGGCTTGCGGGGAGCCCACTACTATTGCAGGTAATGTTTCCCACCCAATCTTACACATGTATTGCTCACGTCACTTGGCTCTCAGACTCGATTTTTCTCACAAAACCCTTTTCTTTCTTTTCTCTCATCGTACATCTCTCTATTCTTTATTCTCTCATTTTTCAATCCCTCCCCAGGTGTGGTTGATGGACAAATTACAGATTGTGGAGTCTTGCCCCGCATACTCAGCTCGCGGCTACTTTTTCCGACAACGCCTGGTCGATGCCCTTGATGAGGGGTGGTGGTATAGCTGGATGTGCAATTTGTCAGCAAACCGCATCGCTTGGCGCTGCCTTTGGCTCAATCTACCAGCGATGAGTTACAACATGACCCGTCAACCTGGGATTCAATTGATTGGCATGACACACTGTGTCTTCTATTTTCCGTTCCGGTTCCAGCGCCAATTCGGACATGATCAGACTTGCCCCCCAGAGAGGATAGAGTATCCTGCTGCATTCCCGGTTCGAGGCGCACAGCTTGCCTGGTATGCCACAGCATGGAGGACTAAAGAGCTCTTGGCCCCTACTCTTACTTTCAATTGCACTTTGTCTGATGAGTGCTTGGATTGGCTCAATGAAGAGGCACAGGAAGGGCATCAGAGGCTTCGACCAGCTCTGGGAGGGGGGGCAGGAACACCTGACTTAGTTGTGCCCCGGATTTATTACTTTATTCGTATTTTCAAGTTTTCTTTATAATTGTAATAAAAAGTAGCTTCAATTTGTATGCAAGAGCAGGAGAACTTTGTATTGAAATCAATGAAATTGAAGGTTGTGGGTACTGAAAACTTTTCGCTTTGGTCCAAAAATGGTCTAAGTTGTAAAAAGATTAATTTTGAACAAAGTCAACTTTTATTAAAACTTTTCAAAACCATTTTCGATATGGATCAGAACTGGACACGCCTGAAATCTGTCACTGAGATGCACAACGCCAGATCCCAGCAACTGGAAAGTTGCCCCTAGTCTGGATAGTACCGCAGCACTGTGCAGCAACGGAAAGTTGCGCCTAGTCTGAAGAGCACTGCACCGGAGATCATAACCGAACTTCTTGAATGCTGAATAGACAAAGATGGCCGAGATGATCAAATGGACAAAGTTGATTGTGGAAAAGTTTATGGCTGAACTTCAGGATGAAGTTGCCTACGTATCCCCCCAAAGATGGAAATCAAGCCTTACATAGTTCAGGCTTAGGTTCACTCGAGTATTTTCACTCTTCTTTTACGCTCTAACTTTTGCCAAGGCTGCCCTTTGCGGGTTTTCAACCTTGCGAGCTCAGTTTTTATAATTTCAAAATTTTTTGTGCTCTGGCTTTTGCCTAGGTCGCCCTTTCAGGTTTTCGGCCTAGCGAGCCTCTCAGGGGTAATATTTCTTCAACTTGTCCATGTTGATCGGTTGTGAGAACTCTAGGCCATCTAGGTCCATTAGAACCACAACTCCACCTGACCAGATAGACTTAATGATGTAGGGACCAGTCCAATTGGGTCTGAACTTGCCCCTTGGGTCGTGGATGGGAGCTCAGTTGTCCTTGAGCACCAAATCTCCTTCTTTTAGATTCTTGGACTTAACTTTCTTGTTGAAAGCCCGGGCAATTCTGCGTTGATAACCTTGAACATGGTACAGTGCTTTCAGTCTGCGCTCGTCAAAAAGCATGAGTTCTTCAAATCTGCTCTATTGTCAATCTGCTTCGGCTATCTGATACTCAGCCAACACTCGCAAAGACAGAACCTCAATTTCAATAGGTAGAACGGCCTCCATCCCATAAACTAATGAATACGGAGTCGTCCTACTAGAAGCTCTAATTGAAGTCCGGTACCCCCATAGAGCAAACGGCAGCTTGTTTGGCCAATCCCGGTAGGTTTCCACCGTCTTCTGCATTATGTGTTTGATATTCTTGTTGGCGGCCTCGACCGCTCCATTGGTTTGCGGCCGGTATGTAGACGACTTTATGAAAAACCACGCTGTATTTCTCCAACAAGTCAATCACTTCCTTCTTGAAGTGGGAACCAATATCTGAAATGACCTCGTTTGGGACCCCATATCGACAGATGATGTTGTTTCTGATGAATTTTGCAACATGTGACGCCTTCAACACCGCATAGGATTGGGCCTCAACCCACTTCGTGAAATAATCTATCGCGACCAAGATAAACTCATGCCCATTAGACCCCTTCGGGGTAACAGCCCCGATCACATCGATTCCCCAAACTGAAAATGGCCATGGCGAAGTCATATTATACAGCTTCGACGGCGGGATGTTCATGCGGTTTGCATGGATCTGACATTTGTGGCATCACCGAACAAAGCCGATACAATCCTCCTCCATGGTGGACCAGTAGTAACCCTGTCTGAGGATCTTCCGTGCCAGCATTACCCCGTTCATATGCGCACCGCATTTCCCTCCATAGATGGCTTCCATCAGGCGTTTTGATTCTTCAGCTTCAACGCACAGCTTATGCATTCCCAGATGACCTCTCTTATACAATTTACCTCCATAGATGATGAACTGAACGACCATTCTTCTAATTGCCCTTTTATCCTTGGCATTTACCCCTGGTGGATGTGCTTCCTTCTCCAAGAAATTCCAAATATCGTAATACCAGGGGTTCTCATCCTGAACCTCATCTATAGCAACAATTGACTCGTAAGCCGGCACAAATTTCTGGTCGATAATGACTGGACGCATTCGGACTCCAAACGGGATGTCTATCTTGGAAGATAGAGTTGCTAGTGAATCTGCGAACCTGTTGTTTTCTCTTAGTAGATGAGTGAAGTTTAGCTTCTCAAACCAAGGAATCAGCAGGTCCAAGGTTTGGTGATACATTATCATCTTTTCTTCTTTGACATTCCAGTCTCCTTTTGCTTGAGACACAACAAGATTCGAGTCCCCGATGACGTCCAACCATTTTGCCCCTAGTTCCAGAGCTGCTTCTAGACCGGCAATACATGCCTCATATTCTGCTTCGTTGTTCGAGACTTTGAACCGGAGTTTGAAGGCTAGAGGGATACGGGATTTGTCGGGTGCTCTCAGCAACACTCCTATCCCATGCCCGTACTGGTTGGACGCTCCGTCAAAATACATCGTCCAAAACTCATCGTCGATATGCAAAATGGCCTCATCTGGAAATAAGTACTCAACTGCTTGATCTCCTTCCACTGGATGATCGGCTAAGAATTCTGCTACTGCTCTTCCCTTGACTGACTTGCGCGTCACATATTTCAGATCGAATTCGGAAAGCAACAGCAACCAACGAGCTAGCCTACCCGTAAGTGCTAGTTTCTCGAAGAGATATTTGATGGGATCTAATCTCGAAACCAACATTACAGAGTGAGCTAACAGGTAGTGCCGCAGCTTCCTGGTAGCCCATACCAAGGCTAAGCAAGCCTTCTCCAATGGTGTGTAGTGGGTCTACATACTCTAGCATCTTCTTGCTCAGATAGTAGATGGCCCTCTCCACTTTGTCCTCTGATTCCTGCGCGAGCATGCAGCCCATTGTGGTCTCAGTTACTAAAAGGTACAATATCAATGGTCTCCCCAGCTCTGGTAGTGACAACACGGGTGGGTTCTGTAAATATTCCTTGATCTGTTCAAAAGCAGCTTGGCATCGGCCGTCCCACTGGAATTTCTTTCCTTTCTTCAGGAGACCAAAAAGTGGTTCACAAGTTAAGGTTAATTTTAAGATAAACCGTCTTATGAATTGCACTTTACCCAGAAAGCCTCGCACCTCCTTTTCAATCCTTGGTGGTGGCATTTCTAAGATGGCCTTGATTTTGGAAGGGTCGACTTCGATACCTCTTTGTGTAATCAGAAACCCCAGCATTTTCCCTGCTGTAACACCAAACGTACACTTCTGAGGATTCAGCCACAACCGAAATTCTCTGATCCTTTGAAAGAACTTTTGCAAGGCGGTGTAATGGCCGTCTCTTTCTTTGGACTTGACAATCATGTCATCCACATACACCTCAACCTCTTTGTGGATCATGTCGTGCAATATTGTGGTCGTGGCCCGTTGATATGTAGCTCCAGCGTTCTTTAGCCCACATGGCATCACTCTGTAGCAGTAGGTCCCCCACGGGGTGGTGAATGCAGTCTTTTCCCGGTCTTCAGGTGCCATCACTATCTGATTGTAGCTCGAAAAGCCATCCATGAACGAAAGTAAAGCATGCCCCGCTGTGAAGTCCACTAACTCATCGATATGGGGCAAGGGAAAGTCGCCCTTCAGACTGGCTCTGTTCAAGTCCCTGAAATCCACGCATACCCGGATCCTACCATCCTTCTTCGGTACTGGAACAATGTTGGCCAACCAAGTCGGGTATTCGGATACCAGTAGGAAACCTGCGCCAATTTGCTTGGTGACCTCTTCCTTAATCTTGAGAGCCCAATCCGGGCAGATCCTTCTGAGTTTTTGTTTAACGGGTCGGGCCTCGGGGTCAAGAGGGATCCGGTGCTGTACGATCTCACGATCGATTCCAGGCATGTCTTCGTAGGACCATGTGAAAACGTCTTTGAAATCTTTTAATAAAGCGACTAAGCGCTCGCGTTCCTCCGAAGACAACGTGGACCCGATCTGGACCAGCCACGGGTCCTCCTCAGTACCGACATTCACAGTAGTGATTTCATCCATTAAGGGTTTAACAAATCTTTCCTGCTCTTGTTCAATTAAGCGTTGCAAAATCAGAGGAATTTCTTCCTCGTCGTTTTCATCAAAATTTTGAAAGTCTGGGTTAATGCAATAAATCAAGGGCACAGAAAAGTACTCAGAAACCACAGCCACATCATTCTCATTAAGCATATCCAAATCGTCCGATTCTTCGGTTACAACAGACTCAAAAGAGAAAGAAAAAGACGACCTGGACAGGATTATGGTATCCGGGTTATCATCCCCAGGAATACCGGACTTAGACTCAGTCGAGCTGGAACCTAATTCTGACTCAACAGACTCGATGGAATCAGATTCCGGCTCACTACCTGACCCGGTGCTGCTTGACAAAAATCCCCTTCATACTGCCGGATAAGAGAGGGTGCGATAGATGCATCCAAAATGTTTGCTTGTAAGCCCACAGCCATTTCATTCCCGATCACGCATACCGAGAAGTTATCCCCCAAGCACTTCTGTTCGATCGGAGGATCTGAAAGTAGACACGCCAGCGCTACCTCCATTTCACTTTTGGAGGACTCAGACTCCACTTTCTTGCTCTGCTCAACCTCAGCTAATGGGTCTGTCTACTCTTCGGCAACGTCATCCGCGGATAACTGCAGGTCAAAGAAGATCTCAAAACCTGGCACGTGCTTCCTCTCCGCGTTCAACCACGGCTCTGGGAAGCCACAAAACGGAAAGTCCACCCCCTCCCAGACGAAGCGTCCGTTTAGGGTACCCTGAATGGGCCGGTGCATTAAGTCAAAAGGCTTCCCCGCCTTCTTTGCTCTGGCTCTCCCAGCCATCTCCTTACCTTTCCTTATCCAATCCTCTTTGGTGGGCCGATAACCCAAGCCAAAGGTATGTGGGTTATGTGGCACCTCGGCCAATGTTGCGACGCCCTTCCGGCCGCTCTTTCCCAATCCCATCCCGAGGATGTGTTGAAGCTTGTTCATTAGGTATACTGATTGAGCACTAACATACACCCCCTCATTAACAGCTAAGATGTTCTGCACGACCCGGGCCTCAGCTAGGGTAAAACCGGATAAGAACACATCCTCCATACCGTGCTCAATTTCCAAAACTGGCGTAGATACTTCCGGCGGTGGATGGATCGATGAATTCCCAAAAACAATGGCTAATCCCTTTCCATGGGGGTATTTCACCATTTGATGCAAGGTAGAAGAAACTGCCTTCACTTGATGCAGCCACCGCCCCAAGAGTAGATTGAAAGTGGTGGGAACCTCTAGGGCGTGAAAGTCAATTTCATGCTGCCCCGGCCCAACCTTGGTCTAAATTTTCGCTGTCCCCATGACTTCTCTGCTTGTGTTATTGTATGCCCGAATCACCTGGGCTGTTGGCACAAGGTCACGGTCTTCAAACCGATTGCATAGGCAGTCCTTGCCGGACACATTGATGGCGGACCCTGTGTCGACAAGCACCACGGTTATCCATTTATTTCTGCACTCCACGGAGATGTAGAGTGGCTTGTTATGGTTCGCACCCTCGGGTGGCAATTCTTTGTCAGAAAAGGTCAACATCGGGGTAGCTCCTCCCGGAAAAACTAAGCCCACCAGCTGTTCGAGCGTGGTGTCTATTGAGAGCTTGGCCTTGTCCATGGCCGATAAGACAGCTTGTCGATGCACTCGCGATGCCATAAGAAATCCCCAGATGGAGATGTCTGCCTGTATCTTTTTCAACTGCTTCAGTACAGCCTCTCCTTCGAGTTGCTTTTCTTTCTGCTTCTCTGCCTCCTTATCTTTCCCATATGCCTCTGGCTGGTCTAGGTGCGAGGGCTTGAAATACCCCCCGTTCCTGGTCATATGATCGACTTCGCCGATATACCAGGTATCATCTGGCTGATTGCTCCCCCAATCCTCATCTGTGTGGGCAAGACATAAATCATCCTCCCACCACATTCCGTCGGCAGCCAACAGACACCTGTCTGGTTCCGGTTCAATTGCACCCGCAGTACTCTTCGTCCACATGCTCGCAGCATTCTCTATCTTCGTGCACACAGCACTTTCAGTCCCCTCAGGGCCCTTAGCTTTCCTAATTCTCTCAGCATCCTCAAACCTTTCTTGTTCCAACTGCATCAGTACAGCTGGCTATTCAACAATTCCCGCGTTCACAATGTCCAAGTCTTGAGCGAAATTCTTAGCACCGGCGCTCTCCGGCGATTCATTCTGATTTCTGGCCCTTCCGGCCACCACTGATATTCTTGCCCCTGCCGAGCCCTATTCCAACTGAGCTTCGTCAACAACGTCTGGCAAGTCATCAAGCCACCCAGTGACCTCTGCTGACTCCTCAGAATCTGACCAGTTGACTACCATGCCCTCTAGCTCTTGTTCATTGAAAAATTGGAGATTGGCAAAGTCCTCTTCCACAGTTGCCAGGTCATCTGTCCTTTGACCAGATTCATCCCCTTGTATCATACAAAGCTCTGCCCCCGCCGGCAATTCAAAGTTTGGCCCAACTTGGCCCACTGATTAGATGTAGTCACTCGGACTGTATAAAAAACTCTCAGATTCCTCAGATCCTGGCTCTACAATCCCATTCTCCCCTGGAATCTCCCCTGTTTTGTCTTCGACACCCATCACCAATGGTTTGGATTGCGCTCTGGAGATGTCCAACATGCACAAGTTAGTGCAGTCAAGAAGGAGCACCTCCGACTTGGGTAGCTGGGTTGGGGTAATATATATGCTGGGATCGTAAGACACGACCCCGATCTGGATAAAGTTGATTCTTTTGGGAGGTGGAGCTTGGTTGTGCAGTGGGAGAGGATTTGTTGTGACATTGGGTTTTTCTGGAGGCACAATCACCTGCTTGTCAATGAGATCTTGAATCTCATGACGCAATCTAAAACATTGGTCAGTGTCGTGACCATGTTGTTGGTGATATGCGCAGTATTTTACTGGGTTATGAGAAGGAGGGAGTGGATTTGGCAATGGCCTCGGCTCCAGGGGCTTTAAGTGCCCTTTCCTGATTAATACCCCTAAAGCCTTGGACAGGGGCATGTATAAAGGCGTGAAGGTTCTTTGGCCTCTGGGTTGGAATTTGGTGGTTTGTGTGTTGCTTCCGAACGCGCCGGAGAAAGGTGTAGCTGCCATAGGTCTTGGAGGGGGAATGGTGGTGACCATGCTTACTTCTGATGCTCTAGCATTTGCGGCATTACTGGTGCCTATGTTGTTGCGGTTGAAGGTTCTTCGGGGTTGCTCTCTATCTTGGTCAATCAGACCTTGTTTCATAGCATCCTCTATTTGTACCCCCATCTCGTGCAAATCTGAAAAGGTAGGCAAGGGGAGCATAATCATTTTCTGCATCAATTTTGGCTGGAGATTGCGCACAATCATCTGGATTTGATCTTTATCTGTGGGCCTTAGGATCATCGTTGAGGCCTTTGCCCTCCAACGGGCCACAAAATCTGAAAAGCTCTCCTTAGGCTCCTGTCTTGTTGTCTCAAGATCACGGGTTGTAATCTCGATCTGAGTGTTATAGGAGTACTGTGTAATGAAAGCCTCGGCCATCTCGTCCCAGTTTCGCTTATCATCATCTTCTAATTTTGCATACCAGATAGCGGCCACACCTAACAAGGTCCGGCCGAATAGTGAAAGCTTCTGTGGTCTGGTAAGGCCCATCGGTCGCAGTATATCTGAGAACAACCGAAGATGGACCATGGAATCCCCAGATCCGTCAAAGCGGTTGATTTGTGGCATTTTGAACCTATCTGGCAGCGTCACAGCCACATCGGTATATCCGTCCTCGATGTCTGGAATGGACTTCACCTCCTGGGATTTCTTAAACAGCTTCTCAAGCTTGCTCAATTTTAGTGTTGTATGGTCTACCTCAAACTCGAAAGGAGAGTCCGATTGATTGACAGGCGTAGGTGCCTTAGATAGTTGAGGCAGAATTGGGGGCGGAGCTGGCCCCGTTGGTATGTCCGTATCTGCCTGGACATTTGGTGCCTCCCCGGGTGTCGGGACTCCTGGTGGGTGAGGAACTGGGTGTGAAGTAGATGCCCCGGTTTGTTGTTGTAACCTAGTAATTAACTCTGCCTGCTGGGCCATGATTTCGGCCTGTTGTTTGGCAAATTCATCTCGGTGAACAGCATCCTACTGCATGGCTCTCATGGTGTCCTGCATCTGATGCATCATTTCCTCAACTCCTGTCGGTCCCGCCATACTACCCTGATCTGTCTATACTACTGGCAGGTCTATCTCTATAGCAACAATTGGGATCTCAATCCGACTGTCCACTGATGAGGTAATCCACTGCTCTGGCAACCTCTGCTCGAATACACTACGTCTTCTCGACCTCCGTTTGATAACCCGGGGGTAGGGAATGATACACTGGTTGTCCGTCGACCAGATCCTCAGATCGATTGAGTCGGCGGCCTCTTGTCCAGAGTGCTTGGGGAATATCTACTTAGTTTGAAGCAATTGTGCTAAACTATCCTAGCAAAAGATAAATAAAGCAATGATAAGGAAATAAACGAGCAGACAAATGGACAGCATAATAGCGTAAATAAACAAAACACACAGTCGGGTATAATTAACACGCAATTGATACACTGTTCTCAAAGACTAATCATTATTCCCAAATCACTATCCCCGAAGCTGAATCTGATACCCGCAGATAACTGATTCCGAAAATACTGAACTGGTGCCCGCAAGCTTAATACCCAAAATACTGAACTGGCGCCCGCAAGCCTGATGTCCAAACTTGTAAACTGATACATGCATTCGTATAGAGACGCACTCTAAAAGCACATAACAAACAAGTGAGAGCCAAAACACCCCTATGTTGGGGTAAGGTTTCCCTGTCCTATTTTGTCAGGAGCTAGGGTTTCACTACGCACGCAACGGTTTCAAACAACCTATAAACGGGTAAACAATCTGTCCTAGTTTGGAATGGTCACTATGGATTCCGAATATGCACTAGGTCGAATGGTCAAAAAGAGTGCCCCGGTAAAACCGGGGTCTGTGTTCCCGTCGTGGCAAAGCCCGCAACCGGTCAGCCTTGTGGCACACTTCTCGAAGCAAGCCTCCGGAAAACCGTTTAGGAATAGCATACGGCAAACACGGTGTCCTAGGCACACTAATGCAAATGCAATGCAAAGAAACACATAAGTGTAGTCAAAACCAGATATCATGAGTTCGAGTCAAGTTCTCTAAGTCCCCAGCGGAGTCGCCAGAAACTGTAGACGTCCCCGAACGTCCCGGGAGGAAATCCCTCGTTTTGTTCATTTGGGCTCACTACAGTTCAGGACCCAATGTCACAATCTTGTATCTAATCTCGCAGAATACAATGCAAGACCGATGAAATCATCAAAGAGTCCAAATCCGGCAAATCATTTTTGAAAACAGATTTTTTGAAAGAAGTGCCAAACATGAACTGTTTTGCCAGATACAGAGTCATCACCTAAATATTTATTTTGGAAGAATTTAGGAAACCCTGACTCGTTGCCTAAGGCCACGTGTCTGTCATCACCAAAGTTGCCTCGGCTCGGGAACTTGGGTACGATTGGGGAAGGTCACTTCGTGAGTACCCCCGCTCGCCCGATCAAAGATCGGCCTCTACTAACCATGATATCTAGTTTTGAAAATATTATGCGTTCTTATTCCGGTTATTAGCCTAGATTTACTATGTGATGCGCACAGCATACAAGTATAGACTGGATCGCCTGAATTAGAACAAAACATCTCATGTTTGTTTATTTGAAAATGGTTTGATGGTGCTACTCGTAAGTAGGCTAAGACGTGGATTTGCCACCCTCGGGTGGGCTTAGAAAAAATGATTTTGCCACTCTCAAGTGGGCTTAAACTCACATTTAATGAATTGTTCCAATCCAAATAACCCAACCTTCACCCACAAGCATTCAGGCAGTTATATCGCATAAGCAATTAGCCTCATTGTAAGCATTTAGCCTCATAGTAAGCATGCTATCATGGCAGTCACTCACACACATGCAAGGATGCTAAAGCATAAACACTTACCGAGTACTCCAAGCCAAAACAGAAGTTATGTTAGAAATCCATGCATGATCCTAACTATACAGAAATGCCTAATGCAACACATGCAAAAATGCAACTACAATAGGCTCGGCTATTCTAAACATGGCATATGATGATGCTACAGCTAACACGTATTCAATTTGGAATTGAAATACAAATGCAGTTAGTATGTTACGCTGAGCCCGGTGCATGCAAGACAGATGAATGATGCAAACATGCAAGCATAAGTACGCTAATTGAAACATGCCCTAATCTAACCATCATAAGCTGATAAATGAAAGGGAGAAAGACGTGGGGTTGGAAGACATACATCACACACATGCACACTTATTACAATTGTGCCCTCGCTCGGAGGGTCCGAAAGAATAATACAGTCCGAATAATGATTACAGTCCGAATAAGTACAAAACCCTAATTAATTAACAATTAACTAGGAAAGTGGATAAATTAAGCATGCAAGCTTATGGACCGCTTTAGCTCTGTTCCGAATGATGAAAGATGCATGCTTAAGTTGCCTGGTGCGGAAATCCATCACGATGCCCCGATTCGCCTCTGTTTACAATTAATCCCGGAATGCTATGCAAGGCTCTGGAAGGCTGTTGATTTCTAATTTGCTGCAACAGAGAGCAAGAAAGGGGCACAGCAAAGTATTTTCACATATATATGTATGACTACTCTTCAGGGAGTGTAGTCCTCGATCCTCGTGCCACCAATCACGCATCTCGATGCATGATGGCCGAGGGGTCAAATTGCACGACTCGATATGAAATGAATGCACATATAAACACAACAAGACCTAAACTCCATCATGGGTAATCTGGAGTGTCGGCGACCGGGAATTAAGATACGTTCCGTCACTCGGAGTACGAAACGTCTCTCGTTTCCCGTGCTTGGGCTAACTCCTATCCCAGACACAATGCAAATGAGATGGCATACACAATGCGACTAACATACAACCTAGCATACGCAATGCTCTAACATGCGACCTAGAATACGCAATGCTATGGACCGAAATGACATACACAATGCATGATGGACTTACACCAACATGAGTGGACCTCAGCCACACTCACATCAGTGGCCATATGATGGAAATGAGACAACCGAAACACATGCAAACATGCACGATGCAAGGGACCGATCCTAAGGCATCAAATGCCACTCTACCAAAGCATGATAAATGATGAAACATGGCATAAAATGACACATGATACAGCTCTGAAATGGCATAAAACTGGTCCCGAAACATACAAATATGGCACACAATGCAAGCTAGGGTGACCGGGTACCGAAACTAGTGAAGTGCGTTACACTAGAGGTACCCAAAGCAATGCACCAAAGGCAAAAAAAACCCCAAAAAGACCTCAGGCACGTCTAAAACAGTGGGAAAATGGCCTAAAATGATGGCTCGGAATGCAACGAAATGGAGCTCATTCAATGGTTCGAAAACAAGGCATACAAGTCCAACTCTCAAACACATTTAAAGAGTACAAAATAGGGCAATATGGCATTCAAACAAGCTCTGAAATATGATGTATAATGAGCCCAAAACATGAACACACCTCAGTATATGCATGCAATGAAACTCAAAACTCGAAGCTAGGCAAATGCATTGAACTACAAGTATGCAAAATAGACATCATTCGACCACAAGGCCCAAAAACAGAGCTAGGGTAGTCCAAAATAAGCACAATGTTAGTTCAAAGCAGGGCCAAAAGGTGCCAACATGAAGGGCCAAAATAACATGCAACCTAGGCTAGTAAACATGGTTTTCATTGCATGTACATGAAGCATAAGAGAGGTCACCAAACCAGCCAAAAATAGGAACATGACATGTCAAATAAACCCCAAATAACCACTGAAATGCATCCAATTCATGCAAAAATGATGAGCTCCTTTGGAGGGCCATGCAAGGGGTTACTCAACACATACAACAAGGACACTTAACATGGAAAAACCAACTCTGGAAATCAATTATGACAAGCCTAAAACTCACCAAATTGGCCCTGAAATGGGTCAATGAAGCATACAATGAAAGGCCCCTTCAAAAGGCCTTGAATGAAATTGTTCTACACATGCATTATGGACACAAAATATGGTCAAAGAGGCCCCGGACAGAGCTAGGGCAGACCTTGAAACTCATCGAATTGGGCCCAAAAAGTGACTTCACAACATGCAAGTGAGCGGCCCTTTGGAAGGCCAAAAGGGCCAACAAACAAAACAAGTAGAGAGGGGGTCACCCCCCTCTGATTTTAGCTCTCAAAAGCACATCCAAGCCACTGAAATCCACTGGATTTCAGTGGCTAAGAGGCCAAACCAAGGCCAATGCAAATACTCACATGCATAGCTCAAAACATGAAGAAATAAAGCATGAAAGGGGGGAGATGACCCCAAAAAGAGAAGTGACCTTAATTAAACATGTTTATAAGCTCAAAAGTAAACTTTTCCTAGTTTATGAAAAATCTCGAAAATGCTCACAAGTAGGACTAAGATATGATGCAAAATAGGCCTACAAAGAGGGATAAAGCATACAAGGATATAGGAGACCTCAAACAGAAAAGTGTCCTTGATCAATATTCAAGAGGAGCTCAAAATATGACACTTTTTATTTTATGAAAAAGTCTAGAAACACATTCAAGTAAGGCTAATCAATGGAGCAAAAAAATGCAAGTTTAAGGGAAATAGGTGCTTACCCTTGAAGAGCAGCAAAGCTGGAGCTTCTGGACCAAGTTGGTGAACCTTCAACCCTTGAAAATCAGTCCCGAAGTGCTGGAATGGATGGAGGAGGTGTGGTGCTAAGGGTTGTAGTGCAAATGGTCCAAGAAAACTAGGGTTTGGAGGCTCAAGTGTAGAGATATATATATATATAGAGAGAGAGAGAGAGAGAGTCGTAAGCCTTCAAAGTTGTTCAACCCATGCAATGGAAGCTCAGCCCCTCCTTTATAGAGGAGAGGCTCTAAAGCTTCTTAAGGAAGCTAAAAACCAAGCTCAAAGATCCTCCATACACGTGTATGGAGGATCACTTCTGAGGCTTCCAGCTGGCACAACTGGCTTACACTCAAAGAGACCAAAAAGTAGGAAGCCGGCCGACCAGTTAAGGTGGTCAACCAGCCACTCCCCCTGGTCAGCCGACCAGGGGTCAAAAGGTTCAAGGAGAAATGCTGGCTGGCCACCCCAAAAAGGTGGCCTTCCAGATGAGTGCAACACAGCTGTATGGTGGAAAACCAGAAAATGTGACCTAGGAGAGAGGAAAATCAGCTTTTTAGCAAGGTTCAAAAGGGTCAAGAAGAATTACTAGTCGGCCTACCCATATTGGTGGCCTCCCAGATGAGCACAACACAATGGTGGTATGAAAAACCAGAAATTATGGCTCAAAAGTGAGAAAAATCAACTTTCTGTCAGAAAAATCGGCTTTAGAAGAGAAAAAAAGAGAAAACTGGCTTCCAAGGGGAAAAGGTGGCCTCCCACCATACTACCACCTCCCTAGCAATGAAAATAGGGTCCCTGCCAAAAATGGACCAAGATGGATGCAAAACGAGGGTTCGGGGGCCAAAAAGCGCAGTCTGGGGTTCCGAAAACAAGCTGTTAGGCACCGGAAGTGGCGTATGACCACGAAGGTGGTCTCCCGGGCCACAGTGTCCCTCTAAAGGGAGGAAATAAGGGGTGTGCCAAAAATCGGAGCAAATGGAAGTAGTTAAGCGCTCCCGAACTGAGGCACAAGGCCGACGGCTCCGAAAATCGGAAACTGGGCTCCAAACGGGAAAAATGGCCTACGGCCACTGAGAGATGGTCTACGAGACCTCTCCCTCCCTTCGGGAAGAGAAAACAAAGAAAATAGGACCCGATTCGCAAACCGAGACAAAGCACAAAAGAGCCCCGAAGTCCGGAGGCAAGGCTCGCAGCCGAGACTCCGCAACCTCAGAACGAGCACAATATGCAACATTACCGAGCGCTCAATTGGTGACGTCTGAGTCTTAAGGTCGGTCAAAAATGTGATTAAGGCCGAAATGTACGTCATTGAGGCCATTAATTAGAATCTCTTAACTTCACTTGCTGGTCAAACTGTATATTTTATGTGCGTTGAGTGTCAATCAGGTTGTACATCGTTGGAGCATAAAATGAGCAAAAAGACAGAATTTGGGCAGAGTTGACTTTTCCGCACGTGCATTGACTTTTTTCGCAAGTGCGTTGACTTTTTTTGGGAAAGTCAAACCGACGTTTTAAACCTGTTTGGACGAGATTGGAAGTATAAAAAGGCAAGTAAAAGGCTGGATTAGGGTTCTGAAATTGTTTTGACCTAAAGGGAGAGGCTAGGGTTTGGAAAGGAAGAGAAACAAAAGCTCCAAGATGTCTCTCATGGTGGTTCCTTCTCCTTCTACCTCCTTCCACTCCTCCATGAGTGGCTAGTCTTCTTTTTCTAGGGTTTTGAAGAAACCCTAGCCATGTAATAGGTTTTTCTTTTTTTGATTTTATATTATGTAAAGGTTTGAACCATTGTATGGTGTTTTAGAAATTCTTTTTATATAATTTTCATTATCTTTTCAAATATTTGACTTTCTGTGATTGTTGAATATTATCCATACATGAGTTTTCTATTCCTTCACATTCAAGGTATGGGACGAACCATGCTACGAGGAACGAGTCGTATCACTACCCTAGTTTAGAGTGAACAATTCGTATTACTTGAGATGGTTCGTGCTCGTACATTGAATGTGATGATCTTCTTGTTAAATGCCTTTGAGCTTGTAGTTGCAAAGCATTAATCCGTTCAAACCATAGCATAATTAATTTCAATTGGAAATCCTAATTATGTGGTTAGTGGTGAATTCTCTACCCTAGGATTTTTCCCCAATTTAGTAAATCCAATTTCATTTATTCTTGATAATTTAATTCATTAGTTTAATTTATTCGTTATTAAATTAGGTTATAAACAACCAATCTTTTTATCAAAATTAATTTAGGAATTTGACAATTAAATTAGTTTAATTTCACAATAGTCCCTGTGGATCGATACCTGGACTTGCCATTATTCTGATTGAATTTGGTATAGTTTAGTATTTAATTTTGGTGTGTTCAACGACCCATCAAATTTTGGCGCCGTTGCCGGGGACTTCTGGCGAAATTAGTTAATTTAAAGTTACATTCTTATTTTAATTTTTAGTTTAGGATTTTATGCTTTTGGTGTTGCTAAGTGTGCAGAGCGTTTGAAATTGGAGCTATCACTGAAGTGCAAGTGGAGCGCAGCCGAGCTTTAAAAATAAAAAAAATCGCAGCGCTAAAGTGAGTAAACAGAAGCAAACACTCACAAGCAAAGCACCAAAGTGCTAAAACAGAAGTCAAAGCTCAAACAGAGGTTGGAGACAACGTCTACACGTCAACCATCCGTAAGACGAGTAAAGCGTTTTCGTTAAACCGCTGTGAGTATTTCTTCCTTTGGTATTTTGCTATTCATACTTAGTGCACAGAGTCGGAACTTGTTGTGTGTGTTTGGGTAGTGTATGCACGGGCGTCGTTCTTGTCACCCTGAATTGTGGAGTTTGGACCTTAAACTAGAAAGGACCCTTAGGAGACTTAGGACCTCTGCCCGTATTCCTAGGCTTGAATATTCATGCATTGAGCCATTAGAGATGGCAGATCCTAATGTCCCGAATGAGCCTAACCGAACACTTAAGGATTATTTTACACCCACCGCATATACATCACCATCATGCATCCAATTACCCAATACCACTGCTGCTCATTATGAGATTAAGTCCAGCACTATACAAATGCTCCCATCATTCCATGGACTAACTCATGATGACCCTTATAAGCATTTGAATGAATTTCTGGAAATTTGCTCGACAGTAAGGATCCAGAATTTCACAAATGAGGCCTTAATGTTGCGATTGTTTCCATTCTCGTTAAAGGATAAAGCCAAACACTGACTAAATTCTTTACCTGCTAATTCAATCACAACTTGGGACCAATTACAGCAACGGTTCTTGGAGAAGTATTTTCCCATAGGTAAAACCAACCAACTTAGGCGAGCCATCACAAACTTTGCTCAAATGGATGGCGAGCAATTCCATGAGACTTGGGAAAGACTTCGAGACCTTCTCCAACAGTGTCCCCACCACCAAGTGCCTAATTGGCAACTTGTTCAAACATTTTATTATGGCTTAACTGAGCCACACCGCCAAATGGTGGATTCGTCCTGTGGTGGGACATTTATGTCTAAAAATGATGCCGAGGCATGGCAATTGTTTGAGAACCTAAGTGATAATTCCCTTCACCATGCCTCCGCAGCCCGGCAAGTCCGGCAACCCATAGTTGGAGCCCCAAAAAGAGGGGGCATTTATGAGGTCGGGCAAAACCTAGAGTTAGCCCAACAAGTAGAGGCATTGTCCCGCAAGATGGACCAATTATTAGCTACGGGACATGCTCCTACCCAACATGATCAGCCTCAATTTCACGAGGCATGTGTTATTTGTGCGAGCCCTGCTCATGACTTGAGTGAGTGCCCTTCGGCATCACAATTTCCGGAGTTAGTCCAAGAGCATGTGAATGCAGCTCAAGGATTCTCCAACCCGGGTAATGACCCATACTCCAACACATATAATCCGGGATGGAGAAATCACCCTAATTTCTCATGGAGGCCCCCTTCACAAGGCACTTCTTACAATCCTCCACCACCAAGGCAGAATTTCAATAATTTTGCCAACCAATCATCTTATCGACCACCGCAACCATATAGACCCCCACAACCATACCGTCAACCACAACCCCCGCCTGTTCCTCAGGGCAACTCTGCCTTTGAGACTCAGGTGTTGGAAGTTCTTTCAGAACTTAAGGGGTTAGCACCGATAGTTCACTCCCACACTCACTCTATTGCCAAGATAGAGACCCAATTGGGTCAAATGGCTAACAACATGAATCGGAGAGAGGAGGGAAAATTACCAAGTCAAACTGTGGCCAACCCCAAGGGACAATACGGGGCAGAGAGTTCGGGTGGGAATGGTAAGCAACATGAGCAAGTGCAGGCGGTGGTTGCTTTAAAAAGTGGTAGGGAGTTAGAGCCTCAATCAGTTGCGTCTGATGCAACTAGAGTTAGGAAGGGTGACCACGGTGGTTTACCAAATGAGAGCAAGGGTGAGGAGGAAACACTTAAGAGGGATGAGTTAGTCCCTAGCACTCCATATGTGCCTAAGGAACCCTTTCCCCAGTGCCTTGATACACCGTCCCCTTTTAATAAGAAGGCGACATCTATGGAGGCAATGATGGAGGTCTTTAAACAGGTAAAAATCAACCTCCCCCTGTTGGAGGCGATTAAGCAAGTACCATCATATGCCAAATTTCTGAAGGACCTTTGTACGCAAAAGCGTAAATCTAGGACGCATGTGTCCCAAAAGGTCCTACTCATGGAGCAAGTAAGCTCCATCTTGTTGAATGACACACCTCCTAAGCTTAAGGACCCAGGTGCCCCAACCATTACATGCATTATAGGGGACCACTTCATTGATAGGGCCTTATTGGATTTAGGGGCTAGTGTTAATTTGTTGCCGTACTCTGTGTACGAGGAATTTGGGCTTGGCGAATTGAAGCCCACTACTGTTACTCTTCAGTTGGCTGACCGGTCCCTCAAAGTGCCACGAGGCATGATTGAGGATGTGCTAGTTAAGGTTGATAGGTTCTACTTCCCTGTTGACATTTTGGTTTTAGATATAGAACCGGTAGCCAGTTCGAGGAAACAAATCCCAGTGATTTTGGGTCGACCTTTCTTGGCTACGGCCAATGCATGCATTAATTGTCGGACCGGGGTTATGGAAGTTTCATTTGGTAACATGCAAGTGAAACTTAATGTTTTCCAAGCATCACAATAACCTCATGAAAGAGAGGAGTGCTTATTAGTGGATGTTGTGGACGAGATTGTTGAGGAGGCTTTGCCCTCCATTCTTGTAGAGGACCCTTTGGAGGCTTGTCTAGCTCATTTCGGGTTTGAAAATTTTGATATAGATGGGTCAGTTGAGGAGGTGAATGTCTTTCTTAATTCTTCTTCTACACCGGATTTTCCTCCATGGAAAGCCCGGTTTGAGTCACTTCCTCCTCTGTCGAGAGAGCCTGCCACACCATCTTTGGTCACACCACCTACACTTGAGTTGAAGCCACTTCCGGCCACACTCAATTATGCATTTTTAGGGCCCCAAGATACTTTACCGGTCATCATTGCATCTGACTTGACTGCAGCGCAGGAGAGTCAGTTAATGAGTGTTCTCGTGGCACATCGGAGTGCTATAGGGTGGTCAGTGGCTGATTTGAAAGGGATAGATCCGTCCGTGTGCATGCATTATATACACCTAGAGGAGGACTCCAAACCTTCTCGCGAAATGCAACGGAGATTGAATCCTAATATGAAAGAAGTGGTGAAGAAGGAGGTTTTGAAATTGTTGGATGCGGGTATTATATACCCCATCTCAGATAACAAGTGGGTGAGTCCCACACAAGTAGTGCCCAAGAAATCGGGCATCACTGTTGTTGAGAATGAAGGAGGAGAGTTAGTCCCCACACGAACCACTACTGGGTGGCGAGTGTGCATTGATTATAGGAGACTAAATTCCTCGAATAGGAAGGACCATTTTCCCTTACCTTTCATTGACCAAATCCTAGAGCGGTTAGCGGGGTAGGGTTTCTATTGTTTTCTTGATGGCTATTCGGGGTATAATCAAGTCCCGGTGTACCCCGCTGACCAGGAAAAGACCGCATTCGCATGCCCTTTTAGCACTTTTGCTTACAGGCGCATGCCCTTTGGGCTGTGTAATGCACCGGCGACCTTTCAACAGTGTATGATGGCTATTTTCTCCGACATGGTGGAGAAATTCTTAGAGGTTTTTATGGATGACTTTTCGGTGTTTGGACCGTCTTTTGAGGAATGCCTTAAGAACTTGACTAGAGTGTTAGAAAGATGTACTGAGGCAAACCTAATCTTGAGTTGGGAAAAGAGCCATTTTATGGTTCGTGAGGGTATAGTGTTGGGACACATTGTGTCCCCTCGAGGTATAGAAGTTGACAAGGCTAAGGTCGACCTCATTGCAAGCCTTCCTCCACCCAATTCCGTGCGTCAAATTAGGTCTTTCCTTGGGCACGCAGGTTTTTACCGTAGGTTCATCAAAGACTTTAGTAAGATATCACGTCCTTTGTGTAGTTTACTAGTTAAGGACGCGCCTTTTGTCTTTGATGAAGCATGCTTAAAGGCATTTGAAAGACTAAGAATGTCCTTGACCACCGCCCCAATCATGAAATCACCAGATTGGTCTCTTCCCTTTGAAATCATGTATGATGCCTCCGATTATGCTGTCGAGGCTGTGTTGGGCCAAAGGGTCAATAAGGCACCATTTGCTATATATTATGCTAGTCGCACTCTCTCGGATGCTCAATTGAACTACACTACTACCGAGAAAGAGTTGCTAGCTGTGGTCTTTGCCTTAGACAAATTTCGGTCTTATCTCCTAGGTTCGAAGGTCATAGTCTTCACTGATCATGCCGCTTTGCGGTATTTACTATCTAAGAAAGAGACCAAACCTAGGTTAATTAGATGGATTTTGTTGCTTCAGGAATTTGATTTAGAGATCTGTGATAAGAAAGGATCTGAGAATGTGGTGGCGGATCATCTCTCCCGAATCCTCGTTGAGTATAATAGCGACCCTCTTATTTTGCATGATTCGTTTCCGGACGAACAACTTTTTGAGCTGTCACAAGCGAGCCCCCCGTGGTTTGCACATATTGTGAATTACTTGGCCATTGAGCAAACTTCCGCAGAATTGGTCTAAGCAAGACAAAGACCAATTCTTTTCACAGGTCAGGTATTACTTTTGGGAGGATCCGGAGTTGTTTAAATATTGCTTCGACCAAGTGATCCGACGGTGTGTGCCGGAGAGTGAGGTGCATAGCATTCTTACATTTTGTCATTCTTTTGCATGTGGCGGTCATTTTAGTGGGCATAAAACGGCCACCAAGATTTTACAAAGCAGGTTTTATTGGCCCACAATTTTTAAAGATGCCCATCAATTTTGTAGAACTTGTTTGCGCTGTCAGCAAATGGGTTCGATGTCTCGGCGTGACATGATGCCAATGTCCCCTATTCTTGTGGTAGAAATATTTGATGTTTGGGGAATTGATTTTATGGGCCCTTTCCCGTCGTTGTTCGGGTTTGAGTACATTCTCTTGGCAGTAGATTATGTGTCTAAGTGGATGGGGGCAATAGCTACCCGAACAAACGATCATAGAGTGGTAATCAAATTTTTGCATGAAAATATCTTTAGTCGTTTTGGGTTTCCTAGAGCCATAATAAGTGATCAGGGTACACATTTTTGTAACCGGTTCTTTGAGTCGATAGTTAAGAAATACTCTATCACCCATAAAGTTGGCACTCCATACCACCCTCAAACTAGTGGCCAAGTAGAAGTCTCGAATAGGGAGGTAAAGCACATAATTGAGAAAACGGTGAGACCGGATAGGAAAGATTGGTCACAACGGTTAATTGATGCATTATGGGCTTACCGCACTGCTTATAAGACACCCATTGGGATGTCACCATATAGGGCAGCGTTTGGCAAAGCTTGTCATCTCCCGGTTAAACTTGAGCATCGAGCATTGTGGGCCATAAAGAAGTTTAACTTCGATATGGCCGCGGCTGGGCTCAACCGGAAATTGCAACTCAATGAGCTGGAGGAAATCCGGAATGATGCATATGAGAGTTCGAGAGTTTTTAAAGCTCGAACTAAGGAATTCCATGACAAGCACATTAATAGAAAATCTTTTGAACCCAACCAAAAAGTGTGGCTTTTTAATTCAAAATTGAGACTCTTTCCGGGTAAGCTAAGATCAAGATGGGATGGCCCCTTTGAGGTTGTTGAGGCATTTAGTCATGGCGCCGTTGAGGTGCGAGATCCAAAAACTGGCCACACTTTCAAAGTGAATGGCCAAATATTGAAACCATATATAGAGGGGATTGGGAATGGGGATATGATTGAGTCCATTGCTTTGATGGACCCATTTTACTATGATTGATAAATTGATTTCTTGTTCTCTTTTCTTTCCATTCTATGCTATTTTGTTTTTCTTTGTTCTCGTTATGCTTTACTTGCGTCTAGGAGACTTTAAATCCTCTAAAGGTGTAATTCCTTTGGTGTTTGCCGTGCCCGAACAGCATCTGACGGTTTGGTATAGCCACCTAACCGTGTTTGTAGTGAGTTCCTAGGAGACCAACTGAGACGGTGGAAACTAGAGTTCGAATGACAAAGCCTAGAACACAAAGGTTTGGGATTTCCGAGACTAAAGTCTGGTTTAAATACCCAGGGGTGTGGAGATTGCTTCAAACCTCAGCTTGAACTCTGTATGGCAGCCCCATAGATTGAGGTAACTTTATGCGCCTCGATTCTGGATACCAAATCAACCTAGTTTGTCACCCTGTTGGAGAATAGGGAAAGTTACAAATACAGTTAGGGAGAAAAGTAGTACCCGTAATTTTCGTGTGAAAATTATACCTTTAATGGGCATTCCGTATGTTCTTTTGTGCTATATTTATTCCGGATGTCAATTAAAGGTAGAAATGTTTATTCTCAGTGTTTAAAAGCATGCTTTCATGTTTATTTTCTGTGTTTATACTTGATCAATTTTCGAAAAAAAAAAAAAATGAAATCGCCGCACGTGCGGTCTGGGCCCCGCACGTGCGGGAAAATTGGGCAAAAACCAGCCTTGCACTCTGCTAAATATGCAGGTGCGGAGGAGGTGCGTTGACCAGCCGCACGTGCGGGACGCCGATTTTCAAAAAAAAAAAAAAAAAAAAAAAAAAACGCGGAGTAGAAATCGCCGCACGTGCGGCCTGGACCCCGCACGTGCGGGAAAATTTAGAAACATCACGGTTGCACTCTGCTAAATATGCAGGTACGGAGGAGGTGCGTTGACCAGCCGCACGTGCGGCTTGACTCCCGCACGTGCGGGACGAAGAAAAAAAAAATTAATTTTGTTTTGTTTTCTTATTATTATTTTTTTATTTTATTTTTATTTTTATTTATTTATTATTTTTATTTTTATTTTCATTTACTAATTTTTTTCTTAATTTTCGTACAAAAAAAAAAAAAACCTTATCTAACATAACTCACTCTCTCCCAATCACTCTCACTCTCAGATTTCTCTCTATCTCTATCTCTTTCTCTCTCTCTCTCTCTCTCTCTTAACCCCACAAACCCACCTTCTTCTTCTTCTTCTTCTTCTTCCCTTTTCTTTTTCTCTCTTCTTCCTCACTACCATCGTCTCACCGCCGGCATCACTTCCCTCTCCGTCCGGCGAAACTCCGGCGACCACCATTTTTTCCGGCAAACCTCCATTCTTTTTCTCTCTTTCTCCACTTTTTCAAGGTAAATTTTTCTTTTTCTTCTTTTCTTTCTTTTGCGTAGATTTGTGAAGGTAGGAATCAATTTGTAGAGTTTTTGATTTTTATTTATTTTATTATTTTTTTTTTATCTTGATCTAGTGTTCCTCAAATAATAAAAATAAATAAAAAATAAAAATAAATAAATTTTTTTAGCCATGACTGATTTATTTCTTTTTAGTATTTTTAGTGGTCATTATGATTTATTATTTTTTTTTAATTTTATTTGTGCTCTTTTAGTTGTAGAATGCATGTTTGTTAGTTTGTTCAAAAAAAAAAAACTCGGCACATGAGCAAGATGAGCGCCGCACGTGCGGCCCTTTATGGCGCACGTGTGAGAAAAAAAAAAAAAAAAAAAAAAAAAAAAAAAAAAACTCATAAACAATGGTACTAACACTAATCCTAATTTAGTTTTTTTTTTATTTATTATATTTGTTTAGTTTAAATTGCTTCGTGGTGATTCTGGGTTAATTTAATTAGTTAGTGAAATTTGGTTTTATTTTTATTTTTCTTATTCTTGTGTAGTTAATGATTTTATTCTTATCTTATTCTATGATGTCATTGTTCATATAATTACTAAGTAGTTTAATTTTTATTTTATTTTGTTTTTTGAAATTTTATTTAATTTTCTTCTCTTCAATAAAAAAAATAAATAAATAAATAAATAAACATGTTTAGTTTTGGTTGTTTGATTCTATACTTTAGTTTATTTTGTAGTTTAGTTATTTTATAGTCTAGTTTAGTTTAGTTTATTTTATAGTTTAGTTAATTTAATTTAATGACATTTTACTTCATTTATTTAATTAATTTCGTTTTTACACAATTTCAAAAAAAAAAAAGAAGTGGGAATTGCATGTGGTACATTAATGGGCAAATTTGTTCTTTCATAATTTATTTGATTCTCATGCTAGTTTCACGGGTATCTGTATTTGTTGTTAGTGTGTGCAAGATATGAGTCGCCGTGTCTCTGCTCGGGCCTCTAAAAAGGCCAAGGGTGCCTCCTCTTCGGCGCCACCACCATCATCATCACCACCATCATCACCACCATCCTCGCCACCACCACCAGAAGACTTGCCCCGGCCGGAGTGGGCTTCACGGCCTCTTCACAAGCTCACGCAGTTCAACCTGCCATTTTTCCAACATGACGAGGACACTACTTGGGCGGTTGAGCAGCTCCGACTCCGGCAACAGTTGGGCGCTGTGACAGCGCCCACTTATCCTCGTCTGGTGTGCCTATTCTACCAGAACCTGCATGAGACACCCACTGCGGTTGGACTGCTCTCTAACATTGATGGTCATGTTGTTCACATCACCTCAGCCATGATTGTCACAGTGTTAGAGTTTTTCGCCAAACCTGAATATCAGCCTTTCCCGGAAGTTGAGGATCGCCAACCCATACATCGCCTCATCCAGCAATACTTCCCGGGAGCCCACGGTGACCCCAGTTTCACATGCTTGCAGCGGAGCAAGCTACCTAGCCGCTTGCTTTTCCTTGATTCCGTGGTCCATAAGAATGTCCTTCCACTTGGGCATCGAGCTGAGCGCCGTTTGGAGTTTGTGCGGGTTTTACACGGGTATCAGCTTGGCTATCAGCTCCCGCTTGAGGATTTCATTTTGCTGCATTTGTAAAAATTTCTACGTGAGGCAGTTCGGCCTACTCCTAGCAGAACCTGACTTGGCCACTACCATTCGCCAATTTGTTGACACTTGTGTTTGAGCTGAACCACCTCCCCATTGCTGAGGATGAGGAGATTGATAGAGGGTATCCGACATTCGGCCAGCGGGAATGGCAGCACAGCATATCTCGCATCCCGCAGCCGGTAGGTGCCCCGGTTGATGAGGCCCAGGACCCCGTCCATGACCACCCAGCTCATCTTGTTCCCCCCGTGCCTCCCCAAGGGGACCCACTCTACATAACTCACGAGGAGTACTTACAGCTTCAGCACTCTGTCAATCAGGTCCACCGTACTCTTCGTGATCACCACCAGAGTCTCATGGAGTTACGCACGGATTTTCAGGCTCATCGCGACTATTCTCAGGCACGCTTCGATCAGCTACACGCCGATAACCTCGCCATCCAACAACAGGGTCAGGATAACGCCTTCGAGACACGCGCTTTGATGCAAGCCTTGTTTGCCCAACATTTCCCACCACCACCACCACCGGCTTCTCCGTAGTCCCCGCCTGTATACCTCTTTGTCTCTTTTATTTTTCTTTTTATTTTCCTTTTTCTTTTTTGTTTTAAAAAAAAAAAAGTGAAGTGTGTATATGTTACTCTCTACCTGCCTGGATGTGCACCTACAATTCTGGTAATTTTCTCTCATTTCTCTTTATTTTTCCATTGAGGACAATGTCATATTCAAGTTGGGGGATGAGGGTTATATTTTATTTTGTGCATTCCTATTTGGCTCATAATTCATGCTTATACCTGTTTCACTTGACTGCATTACTTCACCTGATGTGACTTTTTGCTAGTAGGGTGATGATATTTGCATATGTTATTTGGAGATCAGAGTAGACTTGTATGAAAAGGATTTATTGGGTAGATACTTGCATGCCATGTTTGCATGAGGAGAGTTGTCTATGTTTGCGGTATTAGTGCACTTGTCATGAGTATGCCTTAATTCACATGAGCACACTATCATAGCAGTGATCTTTTTATTATAATCCCTGGTGTACATCATTGATAATAGCTAGAGTTGCAGAAAAGAATAAATGAGGAGCCAAGATTCTTAAAAATAAAAAAATAAAAAACCACTTGACTAGTTTGGATCCGTAGCCTTTTTAACTCGAGTTATTAAGCCCATAGGGGTGTCTCTACACCTAATGCCCTAAAACCGTCTGGTTTGGGAGTCATTGGCCCAAAACTTGCTACATGGGTTAATTAGAAAGCTTAAGGGACATGGACATTGCACAGTTAAGGAAAAATAAGAAGAATGACTTGTTCGGATTCGTAGCCTTTTCAACTCGAGTTATTAAGCCCGTAGGGGTGTCTTTACACCTAGTGCCCTAAAACCGTCTGGTTTGGGAGTCATTGGCCCAAAACTTGCTACATGGGTTGATTAGAAAACTTAATGGATCAGGACATTGCACAGTCAATTAAAAAAATAAATAAATAAAAAAATAACAACAACTTTTGAAAATCTTGGCTGCAACAGGTTAGTTTTTCTGTATATGATGGGTGTTATTATGAGTTACACTGGGCTATTATAGTGGATAGTTAACTAATATGGAGATTGCACTTTACACCGAGGGTACTCATGACTTGTCTACTAGCATGCACAAGTATAGGGAACTTTACTTTTGTATTAACTGAATTGTGGTTTTGACTCAATAAGTTCCTTCATGCTTGTCCACTGAGCCTTTAATGACTCATGATGTCTAATTATCACACTGTAGTAGCACATAAGTTGATTGTTAGGTGGAATAGTGTGGTCATTTGTTGTTGAGTATATATGAATATGTTAATGTTTGTGGGTATCATTTCTGGAAACCCTCACGAGACTTTACTCGTCCACTTGGGGTAACCTTGTGGTTTAAAGGCTTGTTGCATATGCTAAATGCAACCGTTTTCCCACGAAAGAGGAAATAGATAGATTTTATTTTATTTTATTTTATTTTACTTGCTTGAGGACTAGCAAGTAGTAAGTTGGGGGATGTGATTAAGGCCGAAATGTACGTCATTGAGGCCGTTAATTAGAATCTCTTAACTTCACTTGTTGGTCAAACTGTATATTTTATGTGCGTTGAGTGTCAATCAGGTTGTACATCGTTGGAGCATAAAATGAGCAAAAAGACAGAATTTGGGCAGAGTTGACTTTCCCGCACGTGCGTTGACTTTTTCTGAGAAAGTCAAACCGACGTTTTAAACCTGTTTGGACGAGATTGGAAGTATAAAAAGGCAAGTAAAAGGCTGGATTAGGGTTCTGAAATTGATTTGACCTAAAGGGAGAGGCTAGGGTTTGGAAAGGAAGAGAAACAAAAGCTCCAAGATGTCTCCCATGGTGGTTCCTTCTCCTTCTACCTCCTTCCACTCCTCCATGAGTGGCTAGTCTTCTTTTTCTAGAGTTTTGAAGAAACCCTAGCCATGTAATAGGTTTTTCTTTTTTTGATTTTATATTATGTAAAGGTTTGAACCATTGTATGGTGTTTTAGAAATTCTTTTTATATAATTTTCATTATCTTTTCAAATATTTGACTTTTTGTGATTGTTGAATATTATCCATACATGAGTTTTCTATTCCTTCACATTCAAGGTATGGGACGAACCATGCTACGAGGAACGAGTCGTATCACTACCCTAGTTTAGAGTGAATGATTCGTATTACTTGAGATGGTTCGTGCTCGTACATTGAATGTGATGATCTTCTTGTTAAATGCCTTTGAGCTTGTAATTGCGAAGCATTAATCCGTTCAAACCATAGCATAATTAATTTCAATTGGAAATCCTAATTATGTGGTTAGTGGTGAATTCTCTACCCTAGGATTTTTCCCCAATTTAGTAAATCCAATTTCATTTATTCTTGATAATTTAATTCATTAGTTTAATTTATTCGTTATTAAATTAGGTTATAAACAACCAATCTTTTTATCAAAATTAATTTAGGAATTTGACAATTAAATTAGTTTAATTTCACAATAGTCCCTGTGGATCGATACCTGGACTTGCCATTATTTTGATTGAATTTGGTATAGTTTAGTATTTAATTTTGGTGTGTTTAACGAATCATCAATAGGGTGTCTACACTTGGTTACAATAAAACAGGATCATAAGCTCTGTACATATAAAGCCCTTGGTTTGAATAAATATCTAAACATTTAAACAACAAAATAGAGCCTCCAGCTCATAAGTCTTCCCAAGCTACGTCATTGGAAGAAGTATGTCACCGGTACCTGAAAATGTTTTCCCAAGTAGGGTGAGTCAAATCCCAATAGATATAGTCTAACACAATATATTAGATTTAACTAAGATATAAGTGTCAGATAAACATTCAAGATTTATGACCAATGTACATTCTTTCCATGACCATTCAGTACTGATACTCACACCTCAAACCATTTCCATTTATTCATTTCCAATTAATTCATTTCATTCAAGTCATACACCAAGTGTATAATTTTCCAGATAACCCCAACTGAAACTACAACTCGATAGTTCTCAATCTACATAGCTATCGTACAAGCACTTCAACTATGCCATTTTAAGGAAATTTCATCCGCGAGATCGACACCCATGTATACATAAAATTTCAGGACTTTCACCCTGGACACTCCAGCCAACTTAATTCTCAATGGAGTCCATCCCCTATCTCTTCCCAAACAATAGAGTACATTCCCTTTCTTCTCCCAAAATGTTATACTTATATAATATATTTAAAAGCATCATTATATTCAATGACTATCAACTATGCATATTCAATGCCTTATCATACGGTCATATTCAATGACACAATTTAAGTGATTAGTTTCAATTCACCTAATCCTCATGCAATTTCTACAACAATCATAGCTATCCTCACCGATAGCCCAATATAGATATGCAATCTTTATAACAGATAATTCATCAAATTTCCATAAATGAGTGATTAAACAAATCCAACTACACTATCATTCATATATCTTTCCAATTTCCCATTTTTCATACCAATTTCATTAATTACACAAAATAATTATTCCAAACATTTTAGGGCAAAACTCCCCATTTTCCAAATATTGACACAATAGTTAAAATCAACTATTTTAACATAAGATAGGCTCATAACCAAACCACATAATCAATTATGTGACCCCACATAGAAACCCCTGTTTCTAGACTTAAACCCAAAACCCTAGGTTTTCTCCAGACACCCCAAATCTCACCATTTATACATAACAACAAATAACTAAGTTAAAGATCATAACAAAATATGGAATATCCCTACCGCAAAAGGAGAAGATGAGCCAAGCAAGGATGGAACTTCAAAAATACCGAAACCCACTTCTATTCGGATCAAAATGAAGATCTTGAAGCACTCTACCTTTTTCTCAAAGTCACTAGAGTGAAGAGATCAACGGATCTAGATGAAATCGAAGAGAGAATGTGAGTTTTAAAAAGAGAAACTCAAGATCTAGCTTTTTGGGAAGTTTTAGAGAGAGAGATATATATGAAAAAGTGATTCAAAATGTCATCTACACGGACTATTATACACGCAGTCTGCTCGAGCATAAAAAATGACGCTCAAGCGTCAGACACAAAATTCCGCTCGAGCGTAAAAAGTGGCACTGGAGTGTGGATTACATATTTCTAGAAGTTTTGCAGACGAAGGACCCTGCTCGAGCGTGGGTCTAGACGCTCGAGCGTCCAATGCATTCTCCCAGTATTTGCAGAACTGCAGAAATACTGAAAGTTGACGAACTTCCTATATCCAGAGCAACCAAACATAGGATATAGGGAGACAAGAAAACATGTGAGACTCACCTCATATTATATCCGATCCCCCTTCATATCTGCCTCTTATATACCCCTAACAAATAGGGCCTAAATTCTTAGAAAAATTATAGAAGCCTACTAAACTATCCTCCACTCCCACCTTCACTCACCCTTTCACACCGCCACAGTGTGACATGTTTGTCAACTCAGCTTAGCTCAACTCATTTTAAAGTGTTGGAGCATGGTTGGAGTGGGCTTTCCAGTCGGCTTGGGGGATAGCTCCACAACCTTATTGTTTTTTGGGAAAGTTACTGATAAGTCTCATACACAAAATTCAAAATTCTTCTAGTCCCAAAACAAAGTACTTGCACCAATTAGTCCTATATATTTTAAATTGTTACCAAAAAATCCTATTTTTTTATAAAATAAAAATTTAAAAAAAAAAAATTAAAGAAGCTCTTACATCCTACCACCATTGGACTTCCGTCAGATAGTCATCGGAAACTCGTCGAAATATTCAACATCACCGGAAAGTCGGTGGAATATCATCGAAAGTTTTCCGGAGTATCGTTAGAATATTTTGAACGTTACCGAAAGTCGTCGGAATGTCTAGAATATTTGCTGGACGTCAAGAATATCACTAGAAACTCACAGGAATGTCTAGAATATTGCCCCCCCAAAAAAAGAATAAACTGAGAAATAAAAATGAAAAAACATAATAAAATGTGCTAAATATTGATAAACTGGAAAAAAAAAAACAAACAAACAACAACAACAATAACAAACGGCAACAATGAAAAAAACCATATGTTATTTTCAATTTTTATAGGGTTTAAGCAAATAATTTCTAATATTGATCAAACTGAAATGCAAGTTTTGAAATTGTAAAATGTTATAGTTTCAAAGTATGATTCTATTAAATACTTATCCTTATTAATCAAACTGAAAAACATGTTATAAAACTATAAAATTTTATAGTTCTAAAGAATTATTCAATTTAGCACAAAAAAACTAAAACTGTAAAATTTTACAGTTTTCACCGCCTGTAATTAAAACTAGAAAACAACTTATTCAAAACTTGAATTTTTTTTTCCACTATAACAGGAAAATAGAAGTGTATAGTACCAAAAAAAAGTATTAAAACTGAGAGATTGAAGGAAAGAGACAGATATAGAGAGATGTTTGTACTTCGACAATTATTTTTTCGGTTTAGATCTAGCTGGGTCTAACATATATCTGTTTAAATCTAAGTAGATCTACGTTAGATTATTTGTTGGAACTCATCTCTTTCACTGTCGGTGAGCATGAAGGAGCTGGTGCTCGGTGGTTGCCCGTGAACCCCAATCAATGGTAGTCGCCGATTGCCAATGATTGTAAAAAAAATAAAGATAAAAAATAAAAAAAAATCATGATTGTAGTCGTGGTAGTCGTCGATATTAGAGAAAGAGAGATAAAGAAAACAAGAAGTAAGGTGTAAGAAAAAAGAATAAGATAAATTGGCATAGAACTTTTAGATCAATTTAAAACACTTTTCAAAAATAACTTATGTGCCTTTTTTTTTCTTTTTTTCTTTTTCTTTTTTTTTGTTGGATTGGTTGCATACAGTTTATGAACACAAAGGCATCTGGGCTATAGCAACGACGTCGCATCGTCACTTTGACTTATTTTGGAAAGTGAATTCAAAGTCAATTTTCAACTTTCAATCCACTTCTCTTTCTCATAAAATTTTTTTAAAAAATTAAAAATTAACTTTTAATTATCTTTCCAAAATCATACTTTGTTGTGTTACTCATTGGCATCCGTCCCACACCAAAGGAACAACGAATGCATCAGGCGCACCACGCCTTATAAAATGATTGATTGGTTAATATTCATATTAAATGTCAAGCATATTATAAAAATTGGGTCGTTGTTTAGTTTGAAGATGTTGTTTGGAGATATTGAATTTTAATTTAAAAATTAAAGTCATTAAAAAATTAACAAATTATATAAAAAGTTTAAAAGAATTTCTCTCGATTTTTTGTGAAAGTTATTTAAAAAGTTAAAATTTTAATAAATTATACCCCAAAAAAAATTTGAAGATTTTCTCCTCTATTTTTATATATATTTTTTTAATAAAAAGATTACAAGTTATTCTAAATAAATAAAAAAATATTATTTCATATTTTAGTCAAAATTATTTTAGTTTATTTTTTTATATTTTATATAAAAAAAATATATGCAAAAAAATAATAGGAAAAATTAGTCCCTCTTCCATTTTTAGTAATGGAAGAGGTCCATAATGTTATTTTATAATGTGTAAAGTCCCTCACTCCCGCTCTCTCTCTTCTCTCTTAATTCTTCTCGTTCTCAACCTCTACACATCGCCTCTCTCTAAAACTCTCTCACTCCTCTCTTCTATATCCAGACCTCCTCCTCGCTTCTCTCTCTTCAACCACTCCCATTTTGGAAGAACCAGTACAACCCTCTGAGGAGGAAGACCCTTTGAAATCTCACGATTCGATTCGATTCCCTCCTGCTATAACTATATATTATTATCAATAACAGCAACAACAAAATGGTAGAAGGCAGCAAGTTATTAGGTGTGGCGGTGGCATTAATGTTAGTGTTAGTGGTGTGGAGCTGGTCAGCAATGGTCGGAATGCTGCGATCTGAGCCACGAACCATCACGATCTGAGTTTGACCATTGCGATCTAAGCTGAAATCAGTGCTGACGGTCGAGTTGCCTTGATGTCGTGGCAGTCTTCATCGCCACTGTCGCCGCTGTCGTTGTCGCCGCCGAGCACGGCCGCTTGATGGTGGTAAGGTGGAAGTCTCAACCATCTCCATCTTCTTCTTCTTCAACCTCCTCTTTGTAGAAACCGATCGGTCAAGGCTTCTCTGCTAAGTACATGTGTGATATATATATATAGAGAGAGAGAGATTGGGGTTGAAGTTCACATAGAAATGGTTGGACTGTGTTTACAGAGATAGTGGTTATAATATTTTGTGAATTTGGGAAAATATCATATTAATTTCTAGAGTTGGCAATTTCTGGAGATAACCCACATGAGTGTATGAGGTAAGATATCGTAAAACACTGTTGCTTTTTGATTTCACACTTCGTTGTTGGTCTTGCTGATCTTCTCTTTGATGAGAAGAAATTGATAGGTATTGTTATAAGTATTTTTTGAAGAAAATCCAGATGGGCACTCTCAGTGAAATTTGTTTGTTTGTTTTGTTTTCGTGGTACACTCAGTGAAATTGATCGAATTTCTCTTATTTGATTTGGATTGAATTTTCTCTGGTTTAGACTTGAGAAATTTTCTAATTTAGATTGAATTTTCTATGATTTTGATTGAATTTCTCTGGTTTGAACTAGAGAAATTCTCTGAGTTGGATTGAATTTCTCTGGTTTGAACCAGAGAAATTCTCTGAGTTGGATTGAATTTTCTCTGGATTGAATTTTCTCTGGTTTTTTTTTATGTTAGTCCATAGATCCAGAGAAATTTGAAGATTCAAAGTCTTGAACCCAGAGAAAATCTTTCGAAGCCCAGAATTTCTCTGAATAGAATTTCTCTGGACTGAAATTTCTCTAGATCAATGTTGAGGGATCTTAGACATTATGAAAATATTAAATTTTTTTTATACTATAAAATTTTAATATCAAGGACTCTAAAAAAAATCACAAAATAATATGATAATTTATAATAATTTTGTAATTAAAAATCTTACCCTTCAAAATGCGCCGCAATATAATACAAAAATGTGATCCGCTACTAAAATAAAATCGTGGCAACAGTCTAGGATGTGCCATGCCTATGATGTGCATGTATTTGTTTGTTTTATGTATTTGAGAAAGAAAAATGATATATGTACACCTCTTCATTGGTTTAGAAAAAAAATATATATATATATATATATATATTATGATCTTCAAATATGACTAATTGATGTTCAGTAAAATTGTGATTGGTGAATGAAAGCCTAAGAAAAGGGACTTGATATTTGATAATTAATAAAGATAGATATCCGTGATATCACTGAATCATTTAATAATTTTTTATTCAAAAATTGATAAAAAGATTAAGACTTCGTTTGAAAAGTCAAGTTTGGAGTTTTTTTTACCTATTTTAGTCATAAAAAATAAAATAAATTTTTTAATTTAATAAGATAAAATATCACATCTAATTCATAATCATTACATGCTTTATCTCACAAAAAAGTCAAAAAAATCAAAAGTTCTTTCCAAATGAAATTATTTAACTCCAAACTAAGACCTTGTTTGTCATAATTTAAAAAGTTAAAAAATCGCTATCTTCACATCATCTTATTTAAGTCTTATCCTCTCTTTACCACATCACTTCAAATTCAACTCATACCTAATTCATATTTTATAAAAAATTAAAAAAATATTTATTTAGATCATACCAAACTACTTCTGAAATAACTAAAAAAATTAAAAAATCAAAAAACTAATCTTCTTCTCTAAAATGGTGTAACTTGTACCACTCGAGCTGGTGGTGGACGAATCCGGATCCTCGGCCGCCCTACCCGGCGGCCCTACCCGGCAGCCCCCCAAAACGACGTCGTTTTGGGGGTTTTTTTTTTTTTTTTTTTTTTTTTCCCCTTTTCTTCTTCTGCTTCGTTCTTTTCTTCTTCTTCTTCGTTCTTTTCTTCTTCTTCTGCCATAACCAGAGGGGAGGGGAGGGGAGAGGGAGAAGAGGGAGGAAGGAGGCTCGTCGCCTCGCCGCCGGCATCGCAGCTCGTCGCCTCGCCGCCGGCCGTCGCAGCAGTCCGATCGTCGCAGCCGTCGCCTCGCCTCGCCTCACCGCCGTCGCCTCCGCCTCCTCCTCCTCCTCCCCCACTGGTTATGGCCCCCTCCAGTCCGGTCTTCCCTTCCTCCTCCTCCTCCTCCTCCTCCCTCCTCCTTCCTCCCTCCCTCTTCCTCTCCTTCCTCCCTCTCTTCCTCTGCGTTTTTTTTTTTTTGAAAATTTGCCCCCAAAACGACGTCGTTTTGGGGGCTGCTGGGTTTGGCTGCCGTTTAGGGCGGCCGAGAATCCTTGCTCGTGGCGGACACGCTTTGACATGAGTCTTTGCTAAGGACATAGGCGTTGAGGCACAAAGTACATGCAATTTGTCACATGCATGGCACGTGACCCCTCATCCTCTGCTCTCAAAAAGTAAGGCTAAGTTTGGGAAGTCCCAAATAAGCCAAAAAGCCAAAAAGTTACTCAAAAAGTTAAAAAGTTAACACTATTCACCAAAAGTCAACAATTACGGCTGCACAACTCCCAATTCAAATTTTCCTCTACAAACCAATTTTTACAATTTTTTATTACACATTTTTTCATAAAAAGTCAAAAAGTTAACCCAAACATCCATATTTTCAATCTCAATTTTTTAGTCCAAAAAGACAAAAAGTGCACTTATTTAGTCTTCCCAAACTTGGCCTAAATCTACTTTGTATGGTTTAGTTTTAAAATCATAACTTAAGTATAAAATTATAATTTGAAATATAAGGCTGTATTTGGTGAAATTTTTCAAATATAATTCCACAACATGATTTAATCTATTTACAATTTTCAAAATTTGATTCTACATCTACTTTTTAAAACACGTCTACTCAGTCATCTTCTTGGACGTCCGATTAATTGACCGAAACAATGTTCGTATTTTTTTATTTTTATATTTTAAATAAAAAAATATTTTGAGAATTTTTTTTAAATTTTTTATGAGTCTTAAATAGATTTTTGGATTGTGTGGCCTTGTTTGGTAGTATTTATTTCCAGCTTATTTCAGCTTCTAGCTTAATTTAAGCTATTTTGATGTGTTTGATTCAGCTTAACAATACAGCTTATAACTTTTTGTAAATCAAAAATCAACTTATTCTTTGAGTGGAGAAGGAGAAACTTAATTTATAAGTAAAAAATCTGCTTATGTTCACAATTATAAGATATAAACTGTTAAGATATAAGCTATAATCACTTTCTCATAGTCCTACCAAACGGGCCTATGTTTGGTTATGAGTTGTAAATTTTTGAATCGAATATCATATGTCACATTACTTAATTCAAACTCAATTCAAAACTTTTTTCAAAACTCATAACCAAATAAATTTTTCACACTCAAATCATAATTTCAAAACTTACAAACTCAAAATACAATCTATTCTCAAATCATAATTCTAAAACTCTACCAAATGCAACTCAAGCTTTTGAAATGAGTTTTGAAAAGAAAAAATTTATTTGGTTGAATTTTGAAAATAATTTTGAATTTAAATTACATTTTAATATTGTTTTGGATTTTTTTTGGGGTAAATTACACTTTACCCCTTTAAGTTTTATCACTTTCTTAGTTTGACTCTTAAAGTTTTTTTTTCCTACTTTGACTTTTTATGTTTCAAAATTTTCCCAATAACTCCTAACACCAATTTCTATCAAAAAAATAGACAGAAAATGCCACGTGGCATCGTGTGACATAAGCAATATTATTATATTTAAACCCAACCCAAACCCAAACCCACATTTTAACCCAAACCCACACTTTAACCCAAGCCCAAATCCAAAACCAAAATCAAAACCAACCGACCCACCCACCAACCTTTCCTTTTTGTCTCAATGTTCGTCCTCCACTCCAAAACCTAGCCTTAATCTCCATCTATTCCTTTGCTGCAATACACCACCGCCTTCGACCTCTACCTACCTCTCCCTCTACCTTCACCATCTCTTTCGATTTTTAAACCCTATGACCATCACATGACATCTCGCCACCAGATCCATGATCGTCATCGCACGCCGTCGTGTCACCAGATCCAAAATTATTGTTGCGTGGTCGAACCGTGCCAGATCCAAGTTGCCATCGCACACCAGATCCAGGTCGTTATCGCACCGCCAGATCGAAGTCACCATTGCATGCATCGCATTGTTGCACAACCATCATAGTTCATCTGGTTACCAGATCCATCGCACTATTACGCCTCCATATCCAAGTTGCCGCTATCGCACTACATTCACAACAGGTCGTGGTGTTCTTCATTTCAATTTTTTATTTTTTATTTTTTATTTGATTTTGAGACAATGGCAGTGGTGGTGATGGAAAAGGGATAAGGTGGATGTTGATGGCAATGGAACAACAGAGAGAAGGTGAGAGAAGAAGAAGCAGGCGAGTTTTAGTTTTAGGTTTGGGTTTGGGTTAAAGCGTGGATTTGGGTTAAATATAATAATATTATTTATGCCACATGGCACTACGTGGCTACCAATGTGGCATTTTCTGTCGCAGGCGAGTTTTAGTTTTAGGTTTGGGTTTGGGTTAAAGCGTGGATTTGGGTTAAATATAACAAAAATGCTAGAGGCCCCAAAAATTCTACCAAAAGTTTTACCAAATGTCTCACATGGGTGTGGGACCCACATGGGACCCACATTGTGTGGGTCCCACACCCATGTGAGACATTTGGTAAAATTTTTGGTAGAATATTTGGGGTCTCTAGCATTACTCTAAATATAATAATATTATTTATGCCACATGGCACTACGTGGCTACCAATGTGGCATTTTCTGTCGCAGGCGAGTTTTAGGCCAAGTTTGGGAACACCCCAAAAAGTCAAAAAGTTACTCAAAAAGTTAAAAAGTTATCACTATTCACCAAAAGTCAACAATTACGGCTGCACAACTCCCAATTCTAATTTTCTCTTATAAATCAATTTTTACAATTTTTTATTACACATTTTTCCATAAAAAGTCAAAAAGTTAACCCAAACATTCATATTTTCAACCTCAACTTTTTAGTCTAAAAAGACAAAAAGTACACTTATTTTAGTCTTCCCAAACTTGGCCTTAGTTTTAGGTTTGGGTTTGGGTTAAAGCGTGGATTTGGGTTAAATATAATAATATTATTTATGCCACATGGCACTACGTGGCTACCAATGTGGCATTTTCTGTCCTTTTTTTTTTATATAGAAAATGGTGTTAAGAGTAATCTGGGAAAATGTTGAAATATGAAGGGCTAAAGTGAGGAAAAAAAAATTTAATACTGTATTTAGTTGGGAGATTTGATGAGAAATTTGAAAAAAAAAATGGAAAATGAATATAAAATGTAAATAAAATATATCTATATTTCACCTAATTTTATACACGTTTTTCTTTTTTATTTTTAAATATCTTTCCAAATCCCCAACTAAACACAACATAAGGGACAAAGTAAGAAAGTGGTAAAACTTAAGAGGGGGCAAAGTGTAATTTATCCTTTTTTTATTGTAAATATTTATTTATTTTTTAAATATTTAAAAATCTTAAAAAATATTTTCTTATTTTAAATATTTTTTTTTATTTTTTTTATATTTAATTTTAAATTTTTTTAGATTTCCCATATATATATATATACATATGACATAACAAATTATTTGGCCAACACTTTAAAAAAATAACGAAATATTTTTTCAAAAAATAAAAAATATATTTTTTTCTTCAAAAATAAAAATAATAAGATATTTTTTGAAAAAATTATTTTTTAAAAAAATAAAAAATAAAGAAACATTTAAAGAACAAAATAAAAAAGATATTTTTTATTTTTGTTTTGAAAAGATTTTTTTTAAAAAAATATTGCTATTTCACCATTTGTTTTATATATATTAGTAGAAATAATGAAAGTTTTTATAAAATATATGGATAAAACTTTCATTATAAAAAATTTGATAAATATTATGATTCATTGCCTTATCTTTTAGGTTTAACCATCATAATTGATCCTAAGTGTAAAGAAATTTATTTATAAAAATTTTTAAATCATATTTTTGCTGATAAAAAACAACTTGCTCCTATTATGAAAACATGCACAAAACTTTTTGAAGAATATAGAAAAGTTGTATCTGCAAATACACCTACACACACTACACCCACATCATCTCGAGGTAGAAAAATATATCAACATACAAATATAAGTAGTTTTGAATTACAACATTATTTTGATAGCCTACTAGTGGATGATATTGATAATTTTGATATTTTGGATTGGTGAAAATAAAATCAACTTATATGGCATGTGTTTTCACAGATACTCTGATATATTAACCATTCTTATTCCTACAATTGCTTCTGAAACAACTTTTAGTGCAGATAAATGAGTGTTGAGCGATTACTGCAGCAAACTTTCACCCCCATATGATTGAAACATTGATGATATAGAGAGATCATATGCATGCACTTATGAGAAGACAAAATTATAGTAAAAATGATATAATTTAAAGTGATTTGGATGATATATCATTCGACAACGCAAGTGAATTATCTGCCTCTTCCGATAATTGATCAACAATTTTTTTTTCCACTATTTCATTTCGTAATGTATCTATTATATTATTGAGATGAAGTATAGTACAAATAATTGGTAGGTTAGTAGGTGTCAACTTAGTTGGGATGTACTGGACCTATAGTGATTCAATTTCTTTACCATCATTAATAATCGGGGGATTTGGTGATAGCCTCCTCACTATCTAATTTGTCTTTCAAAATGACAATAATTATATAAGTACTTTCAAAACCCCCTGATATTTTAAAATTTGTTTCTTTTACTATATTACCCTCATATCTATCAGCTCTCCTGTTAAGCCATCTTCACTATGTATTTCAGAGTAAAATTTTACTCTGTATAAAAGTAAAATTTTATACTCTGAAACTAAACTAAAATTTTACTCTGTATAAAAGTAAAATTTTACTCTGTATAAGAGTAAAATTTTACTCTCTGAAACTAAAAGTAAAATTTTACTCTGAAAAACAAGTAAACTGTGAGACTCTGAAGCTAAAAGTAAAATTTTACTCTGTATAAAAATAAAATTTTACTCTGGTTCTGTCAAATGAAAAACAGAGAGCAATAGAACCAGAGTAAATTTTTACTCTGGTTCTATCAAATGAAATTAGATCATTCACAGCCACTGTTCTTCTGTTTCTTTACAGTTACTTGCCTCTTTCGTATCACCTCTTTGGCTTCTCTGTTATCTATTACATATACACAATCCATATTGCTCACTCACGACACAAAAATTTATCAAAATCAAAAACAATTTTACAACAAAAAGTTGAGAGAACATAGTAACAACTCATCAATAGATCAATTTAAGAACTTAACAACACTATCCAAATGAAAAATCTCTCACACACACACATACACACACGCACACACACACACAAACACACACATATATATATGAAAAATCTGAAGAACTGTGTTCAAATATGAAAATTTTGAACAGTCGCGCGATTCGTCTCTATACTCTTTCACAATTCGAATTTTTGATCGATGAGGCTATCATCAACGGCAAGAACATGAACTTCATGAGAATTGGAAGGCGATACGTCGACGTCGTCGAAGCTTTCTCTGATCATCTCCGACGATCTCTTCCACTGCGAAACCTATGCGCCATTCAAAGAAAATTCTCTGCAACTGAGAGTGATTTAGGTATATTCACAGTTTTGGTTGAAATCACGAGAGCTTCGAACGAATCCAATCCAAACCCTAGGAATGGAAGAGAGAAGGAAAAAAGGGAATTTGTTTGTGCGTTTGCTTGGTTGAGGCTTCGATCATGTTCCACCACCTTGAGGAAGACACGGGCGGTGGCGTATGAACCGCCGGAGAGCGATCGAAAAACTGAATCGGTGTAGGAGGAGATCGAAGAATGTTGAGAATCATAACAGAGAGCTCGTAAAAGAGCAGAGAAGGTGGGGAGAGAGTGGGTGGAGAAGGTGAAGAAATTTAGTTGAGGGTATGATAGTCTAATAAAATATTTAAATAATAAATTTTGTCCTTTATGCAAAATTTTATAATTATGAGGGGGTTTAAAAAATATAATTTTTTTCTTAGTCCTTTTAACAATGAAAGGAAGATAAAGGGGGTTTATAGCTAAATTTCCCTTAATAATCTATATCTATTTTATTTCATTTTAAAATAAGAATTATTCATTAAATAATGTTATCTATTTAATTTAATGATTGTAATATTTCATTTTATTTTGATATATATAAAATTATTCATTTCAAAAGAAAAAAAAATAACATAATTTCATAACTTTTTAGTCATAATAAAAAAATAAAAATCATACATAATTAAACACCACCCCATGAAATATAACTTAATATCTTATTAATTTTAACTAAAATATTCTAATATAAATTTTTTTTTTCCATCCCTCATAAATAATTTATATAAAATATATTTAACGTTTATTTATTTATTTATTTTTGTTAAAAAACATGTCCTGCCAAGCCTGGTTAATGGCCCGTGACCCGAGACCCTAATTTCAGTGGGCATAGACCAAACTTTTTAACATGTAAACTAATACAACCCGATCTGACTCAAAAAATGACGAGAATCCGTAAAATCTGAAGACAGACCGACCCACCCCGGGCCCAAGTTTCACACCTAAATAGAGGGCGGCCACGGCTTATCCATATGGTGGTGTGGATATGGTAGTAGTGAATGCTCACATAAAAACCACATTGACTCTTCTTCACTGCAAATACACGTTGATGGGTAATGTTGACAACTCAAATAAAGAGTACTTTTTTTTTCTTTTTTCTTTTTTCCGTTCAAAAAAACAAGAGTACTGTTTTTTATCTGAAATAAAGAGTACGCTCAAATAAAGAGTACTTGGTCATAATACTTTAACACTGCACATATAGCGGATAATGCTGACAAATGTTCAAATAGAACAAAAGATGGTACTGATTTTATTTACAAGAATGATAGGAAATATTAATTTTGAAGCTCTAAAAAGACCACTAATGACATGACACTCAATAAAAAAAGAAAAAAAATATAACACCAAGGTCAAAACATCAAATCATTCATGGTGAGACCCACTGCCACATCATTAGTGATAGCACTAATTAGTACTCTTACTCATTTTCCTTTTATTTATGAGACTCTCGTCGGTTTGGAAATTTGGTTATTTTAAATAGTTTTTTATATTATTTAATTATTTTAATTTAGTTAAAAATTATATTTATAATGATAGTTGATTTTTTTGTAATTGATTTGATAATGGTAAAAAAAAAATTAATTATGATTACTTATGATGCCCCCCAAAAAAAAAATGTAAAACAATCAATAATAATTAACATCATTAGAGCATCTCTAATGGTATTTGCTATAATACCATTGCCATTGCTATAATTTGACAATGAATAGTAATATTTTGCCTAATTATGGCAATGAGGCTTCAATAGTACATGCTATTTTGACAAATCTTAACAAACTTTTTCTCCAAGTTTGTAGGTGTTGTTTAGATATAAGTTTTTTAATGAATTTTTTTGGTTTGTTTATGTTTTGTCTTTTGTGACCTTTTTAAAACTTTTTTTTAAAAAAAATTAAAATTTTACATTGTACCCAACTAAACAAATATAAAAAATTTTAAAAATTGAAAAAATATATGTTTTTTAATATATAATTCATGTGCAATACAAAGGAACAAAAGAGCACTATCCAACGGTTCAGATGAATCATCTGGAAGCATCTTCATGTCTTTGTCTCTCTTTTTATCTATCTTTCTGTCTCTTTGGTCTTCAGATGAACCCCCAGTTTCTCAGCTTCTCTAATACAGAGAGAGAGAGAAATCGATGAGCCTCGATGAACTTCAGCTTCAGATCGCAGATCATCTTCTCTCATCCACCCTATTCTTTCTCTTACTCACACTCATTGATTCTCTTTATCTTCCCTTGTTTTCACTCCAAAGTCGACTCACACACACACACACATACACACACACATACATACTCTCTCTCTCTCTCTCTCTCTCTCTCTCTCTCCCCCCTTCTCTAAAACCACCACCAGATCATCCACTTATCCCTATCCCTCGAAGCCATAACCCCTCCATCCACTTATCATTTGAAGCCCGAACCCCCATCTTCAACCCTCTTCTCCAACCCTAAACGTCCTAGCCACTAGTCGACTGTGTCTTTGTCTTCGAATTTCAAACCCTAACCCTAAACTCCAATGGTCACATTTCTTCAAATTGGCTTTCTAATGGAGAAGATGAATATTGGAGAACTTTGTATAAATTCGACTTTCAAATCTAGGTATTTATCTTCTAAAATTCATTTGAGATTGCTTTAGAAATTTATATAAATTTGTGAAATTTGTTGAAATTTTTTTCATATAAATTGGTGAAATTTGTGTCTGGTAAAGGCACAAATTGGTGAATTTTTTTTTTAAACACACCTTGAAGTAACAAATTGGTGAATTCTGTTTTTTTTTTTTTTTTTGAAATGATGAATTTCGTTTTAAAGGGGGGGGAAAAAACTTCAAACATTTTTGGGAGGTTTTTCTGGAAAAGGCCCAACTGAAAATGAAGGAGGGAATGAAGAAAGCAGTTGGTTTTTGGGTGACCTGACAGATTTGACAGCTGCTATAGCATGCTATTGGAGAAGCCATTTTTGCCCAGGCTGCCATATTATGGCTTTGGCAGCTATTTTAGCGATGCATTGGAGATGCTCTTATAAGGCCTCTTTTGGGAAATGTTAAAAAAGTCAATTTGTTGACTTATTTGGATCGCATCACTTTTCTACTTTTGCATGTCTTTTTATAATAAACAAACAAACAACAACAATAACAACAACAAAAAAACAAACAAACAAACTTTTTTTTAACACTTTTCAAAACAACCCTAAATATGAGTAAGAGAAGTCTCGTAATTAGTGGAGTGTGAACTCACGATTTTGTGTTAGATAATGAAGAAAAACAAAGTACATGTTCGGTGATTAATGAGGGACATTACTAAGTGGTCATGGACCACCAAATAATTTTTTACAAAGAAAAGATCAACTTTTGTCTAAATTTTTAATGGAATGGCTCATATCAATCAAATTTATTTATTTTTAGATTCGTTTCAATTAGACAATCTTGAATTTTATTTTATTTTATTTTTTTGAAAAACTCTAGAAAGACAGAAGTAAAATAATTTTTATAATTTTTCTGACCGAGTAAATTTTTTTTAACTCAAAATTAAAAATAATTCAAAAATAAATAAATATACATAAATTTTTTTTGTCTTGAACGATGCCATTATATAAAAGCAAAAGCTTCACTATTTATTTTTATGCCAAGTGTCTCATAAGGTGTGACTCGAACTTAAAACCAAACTTACCACTTGTATAGCTGTTAAAATTTCCATTAAGCTTTATGAATGACAATGTATAAATAAATAAAAAAAATGCTAAAAAAAGCTACTCTTAACCATCACCCAAATAATTATTCATAACTTTCATCTTCGATCATCTCCAATGGAGCTGTCAAATGAGCTGCCAAAGCTATAATTTGACAAGAATGAAAAAAATGAGATCTCCAATGGCATGCTATTCCTCCTGCCAAATATGGCAAATGCCATTTTTACTGTCAAATTTGGCACGAGTTTTGGCATTTGCCAAACATGTCACATCATCAAATATTAACAGAATTTTGGCTCCAAATTCATAAATTCATCTGATTTTGTTCTTCATTACAAATTCACAAATTAAAAAACAGAATTCGTTCTCTATTTGATTTCACAAATTCACAAATTTCACAAATTTCAGTGAAGAATATATTAGAAATTTTAAAAAAACCTGAGAATGATTAGTGAACCCAATAACTTGGGTATCATTTTATTTTCCACAAACCTCATAACAAATTTTCACAAATTTCACAAATCTCATGAGAAATTAAAAAACAGAATGATCAGTCAACTCAATTTTCGCAAATCTCATAACAAATTTTATAACAAATTTCAGTGAATAAAAAAACTAAAACAAATGTACCAGGATTCACAAGGTAGGGTTTCGAATGTACTGGAAAGCTTGAAAAGTACGGACTCCCAAGAATGACCTCTAGCATCGAGAGAATTGTCTCGCGATTGGTGTAGAGAAATCTATCATGATCATCATTCTCTCCATCTTTATCTGTGACAACCCTCACTACTAATTAGTGCTAATCTATGATTAGGCATGTTAACTGACTGACTGACTGAATTACTAAACTGATTGATTATCTGTATCTGTTTAAGTGCATTTCTATCTGTTCGACTGTCAAATTATATGTTCATATTTTATGTTTTAAACTGCAAATTGAAGGTCTTATCGGCGGCCGAACCAGAAATTGATTAGCATTATGTGCTAATTAGAATTTATGAGATTTTATGGTATATTTACTTGAAATGTGATTTGGTATGATTAAATAGCATTGAAGCACAAAAGTCCAAGTATTTACCATAATGCCATGTTAGTGGACCACTTAGGCAACACATATTGAAACCCTATTACATTCAAACAAAACATTTGTTCAGCCATTCTTGAGCCCTCAATCGACTAAGAGAGTGAGAGAATTGAGTTTTTCTTGAGAGTTTTAGCTTGGAATTTGAAGAATCATAGAAGAGATTGCCTACTTGAGCTTCTAGTCTTATAATTGGAGACTTAAGGTAGAGTTTATACCTTCTTGTTCATGAATTCAAGTCATTTTGTTGCATGGCATGGAAGTCTAGAGATTAAAGACATGAATTAGCTTCATGTGTTGAATTAAGAGCTTAATCCATGCATGCATGTTGCCATTCTTGAGTTTTGAAGTTAATGTTCATGAAATTCCACATGCATGTTCATATTTTTGCAATGGACCACGAATTCATCTTGTTTTTTAGGGAATTGGCTCATTAGAGCATGTAATTGAAGCTTTGATCTTGGTTAAATACTTGCATGTCACATTAAAGCTATGTTCTTGAAATTTGGCTCAAAATTATGTTTAATTGATCTACCTTTGGGCTTTGATTTCTCAAATTGATCTTTGAAACATGTTATATTATTAGTTTTGAAGTGTTTTCCAGAAAATTAGTCCAAAAGGATCGAATTTGGTACATTGAAACTTGTTTTTGAGCTTGAGGTTCAAATCTGGAAATTCCAGATTTTGGACTCACGCTCGAGCGAAGTGACTGGCGCTCGAGCGTGAAATTCGTGCATCCAGCACTTTACACTGTTTTACAGTCCGCTCGAGCAGGGTATTGGACGCTTGAGCGAGGACTTGTGTCACACGCTCGAGCGAGTATCGAGCTCCCAATCGAGCATGATTTTCACACATCCAGTACTTTTGGCATGTTTTACAGTCCACTCGAGCGGGGTACTGTAGACGTCCCCGAACGCCCCGGGAGGATGAGTCCCCCGTTCTTTTCATTTTGGGCTCACTACATGTTCGGACTCTCAAATTTTCACGGTTCTAAATCTGAACCAAAGAGTCCAAATCCGGCAAATCGTTTTGAGAAAACAGATTTTGAAAAAAGTGCCAAACATGGACTGCTTTGCCAAATACAGAGTCGCCACCTAAATATTTTATTTTTGAGAAATTTAGAAAACCCTGACTCGTTGCTGTAGACACCCCATTTTTGACTATCCATAAGACTTCGACGCGACTGATGATTTACGTGGTGGAGAAAGGTGTGCAGGGCAAAGGTTCAATTTCTTCGGCAAAGAGAGAGAGTCAAATCTCAACTTCATGCCCCTGTTCTGGACCAGAACGATCTCGATCAAAAGATTTTAGACTTAAAACCCTCTCTTTCAAAAACATTTTTGAAATAAAGTTTCTACGATGTTCCGAGGCTCGCATTTTGTCAAAAATTGCGCTTTTCGGTAAACCGAGCAAGGACAAAGTGGAAATGAATGAAAGAGAGATGAAATCTTTGAAAAATATTTCAAAACACCTTACTTAGGGGTTTGAAGTTGAAGAAAAAAAGAGAAGAGGGAAGAAATCCAGTTGGGGGAGAAAATGGGCATGAACCGTTAAAAGAAAGTCGAGCAGCCCTCGCCGAATCGGGCCTATTCATTTGGATACTTGGAATCAAACTATGAGGCCACCACCGTTGGAAAGATCACTTTTGGGGATTCATTTTGCACTCAAGAATCTCTGAAATCCAATTCCGGACGGGGAAGATATAGTTGATTGAAGTAGGGCATCACTCCGGTTGGACCGAAATCTGCGCGGCTTCACTAAAAAGGGCATAACTCTTTCCACAGGAGGAATTTTAATGCAAGGTTTGCGCCATTGGAACGATAACTTCCGGGGCTTCAATTTGGATACTTGAACGGCCACCATTGGACCTTCCTACCACCCACCGGCCACTTTTATTTCTGGCAGTCTATTTTTTTATCCTGAAAGTAGCTGGCCGGCCAGAAAATCTAGCTGGTCGGCCACCTAGCTGGTGAAATGACTTTTTTGCCCTTTTAAACTAGCCGGCCATGCCCCCCTCTCCAATTATGTCCTAGAAGTGAATTTTGTTTTCCACTACACCCATGTCCGAGGGTTTGGCCATTTTGGGGGGAAACTTAATTTGTTTTCCCCCCCTTTTTTCCCCCCTCTTTTCCACCCCTTTTGCTTATATATACAGTCCCTCCCCTTCAGATTTTAGGGTTACAAAATTTGTTTTGAGAGCCTTGCATCAATTCTCCCTCTCTCTCTACTCTAAGCCTCAAAACACCAAGTCCTACACCCTTTTCTTCATCACCACCTAGCACCACACTACCACTTCCATTCCAGAAGCTTGGAGGTCTTCTTAGAGGCTAGGAGGCAGCTTTTCTTGGTCCAAGAGGCAGCAAGGGATTGGTCTTCAAGGGTGAGTTGATTTCTCCCTCTTTCTAGCTCATTTTTGCAAGTTTTCTTATCCCCTTTTGCTTGCTGTTTTGAGCTCCGACCAAAACTGAAAGTGGCATTTTTTTGAGCTCTATTTCATCTTTCATTAAGGGTCTTACCCCGTTTGGGACCCCCATCTTGCACTTGCTTCATTACCCCTTTGTATGCCATAATCTTGCATAATATTTTTGGCCTATGTATGATCTGTTTTGGAGCATGATGTAAACTGCAGATAGGATTATTTTGAGCCTTTCTTCAACATTGAAGAAGGGCTCATCATTGTTTGGGACCTCCATGTGCCACTTGTCATTATCCCCCTCTTTGGTCCCCATTTTTGCATGATTTATTAGCCTATTGAGCTTCTGTTTTTGGACCTTGGTCCGAACTGAAAATGGCCCTATTTTGACCCTCTCTTCATGTTTCATTAAGGGTCTATGGCTGTTTGGGACATCCTTTTTATACTTCATGTTATAGCTCTCTTGGTGCCATTATTTTGCATAGCATTTTGAGCATACTTGTATCTGTTTTTGGGGTTTGTCATAAACTGTAATACATCATATTTTTGGCCCCTCTTCAATATTGTGGAAGGCCCCTTCTCTGTTTGGGGCCAGCATTTGTGAGTTGCTTCATTACCCCTCTCTTGGCCCCATTTTTGTATGCTAATCTAGCCTCATTTGTGTTCCATGTTTGGCCATGCTTTAAACTATAAACATGCTTGTTTTGGGGCTTCCTAGCTTCTGTCTTCATACTTCATGTTCAAATTATGCATGCATTGCATAGCTATAGGCCATTTCATGCGCCAAAATTCATGTTTCGGGACTCGTTCCATGCATCGGGTATCATTTTGCCATGATTCGGGGCTGTTTTGCATCTCATTTTGCCTCTGAAAATTGCATGATCATACGCCATATTCCATGTTTTGCCATGTCTTGTTAGAGTGGCATTCCGTGCCGTAGGTTCGGTCCTCGATTTGCATGCACGCGTGCACGCACTTCGAGTTGTCTCATTTTCATCTTATGGCCTCCTATGTGAGTGTGACTGAGGTCCATTTGTGTTGGTGTAAGTCCATATTGCATTGTGTATGCCATTTCATTTCATAGCATTGTGTATGCTAGGTTGTATATTAGTGCATTGTGTATGCCATGTTACCTCGTGCATCGTGTATGCCATTTCATAACATTGTGCATGTTAGGTTGTATCTTAGTTTGCATTCATGCATGTCATGCATATTGCATTGTACTTGGGATAGGAGTTAGCCCGAGCACCGGAAACGAAGTACGTTCCGTACTCCGAGTGACGGAACGTGTCTCAATTCCCTAGTCACCGACACTCCGGATCATCCATGATGGAGTTAGGTCTTGTTGTGTTTTCATGTGCATTCATTTCATATTAAATTGTGCAATTCGACTCCTCGGCCATCATGCATCGAGATGCGTGATTGGTGGCACGAGGATCGAGGCATGCATACATTTGTGAAAATACATTGCTATGCCCCTTTCCTGCTCTTTGTTGCAGCAAATCAAGAATCAGCGGTCTTCCGAGGCTTGGCACGCATTTCAAGAACAGGTGCAAACAGAGGCTAATTGGGGCATTGTCATGGATTTCCGCGCAAAGGCAACCCGGGCATGCATCATTCATCATCCGGAATGGAATCAAGGCAGTCCCTGGCTTGCATGCCAGTTTATTTATTTTCTTAGTTAATTTGTTAATTAATTAGGAATTTGTACATATTTGGACTGTACTATTCTTTTATTCGGGACTGTATATTTATTCGGACCCTCTGCGCGAGGGCAATATTGTAATAAGTGTGCGTGAGTGTGATGTATGTCTTCCAACCCCACGTCTTTCTTCCCTTTTATTTACCAGCTAATGATGGTTAGATTAGGGCATGTTTCAATTAGCATACAGTATGACAGCATGTTTGCATCATTCATCTGTTTTGCATGCATCAGGCTCGGCGCATCATACTAACTGCATCGTACTTTCAATTCCAAATTGAATACATGTTAGTTGTAGCATTTCATATGCCATGTTTAGAATAGCCGAGCCTGCTATAGTTACATTTTTGCATGTGTTGCATTAGGCATTTCTGTATAATTAGGATCATGCATGGATTTCTAATGAGCTTCGTTTTTGGCTTGGAGTACTCGGTAAGTTTTATGATTTAGCATCCTTGCATGCGTGTGAGTGACTGCCATGAATAGCATGCTTACCATGAGGCTATGCGCTTATGTGATATAACTGCCTGAATGCCTGTGGGTGAAGGTTGGGTTATCTGGATTGGAATAAATCATTGACTGTGAGTTTTAAGCCCACTAGATAGTGGCAAAACCATCTTTTCTTAAGCCCACCTGAGGGTGGCAAAATCAGCATTTCAAGCCTACTTGCGAGTAGCAAACCATCTTTCAAAAATAAACATGAAATGTCTTGTTCCAATTCGGGTGATCCAGTCTATACTTGTATGTTGTGCGCATCACATAGTAATCTAGGCTAATAACCGGAATAAGAACACACAATGTTTTCAAAAATAGATATCATGGTTAATAGAGGCCGATCTTTGATCGGGCGAGCGGGGGTGCTCACGAAGTGACCTTCCCCAATCGTACCCAAGTTCCCGAGCCGAGGCAACTTTGGTGATGACGGACACGTGGCCTTAGACAAACGAGTCAGGGTTTCCTAAATTTTTCCAAAATAAAACATTTAGGTGGCGACTCTGTATCTGGCAAAGCAGTCCATGTTTGGCACTTCTTTTCTAAAAAATCTGTTTTCTCAAAACGATTTGCCGGATTTGGACTCTTTGGTTCAGACTTAGAACCGTGACAATTTGAGAGTCCTGAGCTGTAGTGACCTCAAATAAACCGAACGGGAGCTCGTTCCTCCTGGGGCGTTCGGGGACGTCTACAGTTGCCTAAGGCCACGTGTCCGTCATCACCAAAGTTGCCTCGGCTCGGGAGCTTGGGTACGATCGGGAAAGGTCACTTTGTGAGCACCCCCGCTCGCCCGATCAAAGATCGGCCTCTACTAACCATGATATCTAGTTTTGAAAACTTTATGCGTTCTTATTCCAGTTATTAGCCTAGATTTACTATGTGATGCGCACAGCATACAAGTATAGACTGGATCGTCTGAATTGGAACAAAACATTTCATGTTTATTTTTGAAAGTGGTTTGATGGTGCTACCTAAGACGTGGATTTGCCACCCTCGGGTGGGCTTAGAAAAACATGATTTTGCCACTATCTAGTGGGCTTAAAACTCACAGTCAATGCATTTATTCCAATTCAAATAATCCAACCTTCACCCACAGGCATTCAGGCAGTTATATCACATAAGCATATAGCCTCATGGTAAGCATGCTATCATGGCAGTTACTCACACACATGCAAGGATGCTAAAGCATAGACACTTACCGACTACTCCAAGCCAAAACAAAAGCTATGTTAAAAATCCATGCATGATCCTAACTATATAGAAATGCCTAATGCAACACATGCAAAATGCAACTAAGATAGGCTCGGCTATTCTAAAGATGGCATGTGAAATGCTACAATTAACATGTATTCAACTTGGAATTGAGATACAAATGCAGTTAGTATGATGTGCCGAGCCCGGTGCATGCAAGACAGATGGATGAATGAATGCAAACATGCTATCATACTGTATGCTAATTGAAACATGCCCTAATCTAACCATCATAAGCTGATAAATAAAAGAGAGAAAGACGTGGGGTTGGAAGACATACATCACACACACGCACACTTATTACAACATTGCCCTCGCGCAGAGGGTCCAAATAAATAATACAGTCCAAAATAAATAATTACAGTCCAAATAAATACAAAACCCTAATTAATTAACAAATTAATCTAGGAAAGCAGTAAATTGGCACGCAAATCCATGGACTGCCTCAGCTCTGTTCCGAATGATGGATGATGCATGCTCGAGTTGCCTTGCGCGAAAATCCACTGCGATGCCCCGGTTTGCCTCTGTTTGTAATTGTTCTCGGGATGCGTGCCAAGCTCCGAAAGGCTGTCGATTTCTGATTTGCTGCAACAGAGAGCAACAAAGGGGCATGGCAAAGTATTTTCACATATGTATGCATGACTACTCTTCAGGGAGTGTAGTCTTCGATCCTCGTGCCACCAATCACGCATCTCGATGCATGATGGCCGAGGGGTTGATTTGCACAACTCAATATGAAATGAACGCACATATGGACACAACAAGGCCTAAACTCCATCATGGATAATCCAGAGCACAATGCAATATGCATGACATGCATGAATGCAATCTTAACATGCAACCTAGCATACGCAATGCTATGAAATGGCACACACAATGCACGATGTAACGAGGCATACACAATGCTCTACCATACAACCTTGCATACGCAATGCTATGAAATGAAATGGCATACACAATGCATAATGGACATACACTAACATGAGTGGACCTCAGCTACACTCACATCAGTAGCCATTAGATGAAAATGAGACACTCGAAATGCGTGCGCACATGCACGCAAACCGAGGACCAAGCCTAAGGCATCAAATGCCACTCTACCAAAGCATGGCAAGGCATGGAACATGGTATGCAAACATGCAAATTTCAGTACTGAAATATGATACAAAATGGTCCCGAATCACAGAAATATGGCACCTGATGCATGGAATGGTCCCGAAACTCAAAACTAGGCACATGAATTGACCTATAGCCATACAAAGCATGCATTATTTGATCATGAAGTCTAAAGACAGAGCCAAGGCAGTCCCAAAACATGAACATTTCCAGTTCAAAGCATGGCCAAAAGATGCTAGCAAGATGGACTAAAGTAGCGTGCAACTTTGACTAGCAAACATGAGTTATATGGAAAGTATAGGATGCACATGGAATCTTACCAAACCAGCAAAAATCAGTGAATAAAACATGTGAAAATATTCCCAAATAATCATGGAGATGCAACCAATACATGCAAAAATGATGAACTCCTTTAGAGGGCCATGCAATGGATTATTAAGCACATACAAGGTGGACACTTAGCATGGCATAAAAAACTATGAAAATCAAATATGGTAGTCTTAAAACTTACCAAATTGACCCTGGAAAGTGGCTTCAAAGCATGCAAGATAGGGTTTCTTTGGAAGGCCAAAAAATGACCACCAAACAAGTCAAGGTGAGAAGGGGTCACCCCTCTCTGATTTGGAGGCTCAAAATAGTGTGTAGCCACTGAAAATCCACTGAATTTCAGTGGCTAAAAGGCCAAACCAAGCATGTAACAAGAGCTTAGGTGTAAGGCTCAAAATAAGGGACAATCAAGCATACAAGGAAGCATATGACCTCAAAAAAGAAAATTCCCTTAATCAAACGTGAAAATGATGCCAAAAGGAGACTTTTTCCAGTTTATAACAAATCTCAAAAGTGAACACAAATAGGGCTAATCTATTATGCAAAAATAGCCCTAAAAGAGAGATTAGAGACAAGGGACAGCAGCTGGCCCCAAATAGCAAAGAGACCTTCAACAAAGTTGAAGAGAGGCTAAAAAAAAGGCACTTTACAGTTTATATCAAGTCTCGAAAATAAACACAAGTGATGTTAAAACAACATGCAAGAAAAAGGCCTAAGAGAGGGATAAAGAGACAAGTGGTAGCAGCTGGCCTCAAACAGAGGAAAGCCCTTCAAAAAGTTGAAGAGGGGCTCAAAAAAAGACATTTTACACTTTATGACCAAGTCCAAAACAGCTCACAAATAAGACTAAAATACCATGCAAAAATAGGCCTAAATGAGAGATAAGGAGGCAATTGGCAGTAGGAAACCTCAAACAGCAAGCGGTCCTTGATCAAACATGGAAAGGAGCTCAAAATATGACTATTTACAGTTCAAGTCGAAGCCCAAAAATGTAAGCAACAAAGGCTAAGATTGCATGAAAAATAGAACAAAAAGAGAGAGAAATGAGGCTCACCCTTGTAGTCCAAACTTCCAGCAGCTTTTGGCCCGAGAAATGGTGTTCCTAAGCTCTGAAAAATAGCCTCAAGTTTCTAGAATGGAGTATGGAGGTTGTAGGCTTGGAGGTGTAGTGTAAAGGGTGCAAGAACCTTGGGTGTTTGGAGCTTGAAAATGGAGAGCAATGGAGGAGGGAAGGGTGTATGCTCCAGCTGGTTTTCTAACCCTTCAAGATGGTGGTAGAGTGCTGGTTTTAAAGAGGGAGAGAGGCCAAGGAAAGGGGGGGAAAAACAAATTCAAATTTCTCCCCCAAAAGGCAGCCCCTCGGATACAGGATCTGGGGGGAAACAAATTGCACAACTGGAACACACTTGGAGAGAGGATCATGGCCGGACAGGTTCAAAAGGTTCAGGTGGCCGACCGGCCACCCCCCATGGCCGGCCGGCCAGGGGTCAAAAGGGTCAATGAATATTGCTGGCTGGCCACCTCAAAAAGGCGGCCTCCCATGTGTGCACAACACAACTATGTGGTCAAAACCCAGAAAATGTGAACCAGGAGAGAGAAAAGCCAACTTTATAGAGGGGTTCAAAAGGGTCAGAGACAATTACTAGCCGGCCTATCAATATTGGTGGCCTCCCAGGTGTGTATAACACAAATATGTGTTTTAGGGCTAGAAAAAGTGGCCTAAGGGTGGTCAACATTAGCTTTCTAGTGAGGAAAGCGGGCGACAGAGAGTGATGAAGAAATAAAACTGGCTTTTCAAAAAAATTGCTAGCCTCCCACCCTCTACAAGCTTTCTAACAATGAAAATAAGGTCTCCACCAAAAATGAACCAAAACGGATGCAAAACGGAGGTTCGGGGACCGAAACGCGCGACCTGGGGCCCCGAAAATGGGTTGTTAAGCACCGGAGGTGGCATTCGACCACGAAGTTGGTCTCTCGAGCCACAGTGTCCCCCAAAAGGGAGTAAATAAGATGTGTGCCGAAAACTGGAGCAAACGGAGGTGGTTAGGCGGTCCCGAACCGAGGCACACGGCCGTCGGCTCCGAAAAATCGGAAACCGGGCTCCAAACGGGAAAAATGGCCTACGACCACGAAACGTAGCCTACAACCACTGGGAGATGATCTACGAGACCTCTCCCTCCCTTCGGGAAGAGAAAACAGAGCCTGGTTCGCAAATCGAGGCAAGGCACGAAAGAGTCCGGAAGTCCGGAGGCAAGGCTTGCAACTGGGACTCTGAAACTTCTGAACGAGCACAATATGCAATATCACCGAGCGCTCAATCTGTGACGTCTGAGTCTTAAGATCGGTCAAAAATGGGGTGTCTACAGTTGCTCCTCTTTGACAGAACTCGAAAGTCATAAGTGACGGGAGTGAATGTCAAAGCCCAGAGACGACCCATTTTTGACAAGGCCGAAGACTTAGACAAACAGGCGAGATAAACAGAGATGCGCCCGCAGGCATGCCCGCAGGCAGGGGCAAAATGCAACCGATAATGCAAGAAGCCGAAGGTGTCTCAATGATCATGCAAATGCAGCAAGCTGTAATGAAGCCCATATTCACGATAGATGCAACAGTTTTAAGCAAGAATGCAAAGCAACAACTACATTTCATGCAGTTAAGAATGCGGAGAATTATTCAATTCTCGCCACATCTCACACGGAGAATACAATACCGTCCGGTTCGTCTGGTCGCACCAGCTTCAAATGAACCGTACATACAATATCGTGCCTCATGCTGCTGGGGATCTTTTGCTTCTTCTTAGTTGAACTGCAGGTACTACTTTTCTCCCTGACTATGGTTGCAGCTTTCCCTATTCTCTAACAGGGTGACAGACTAGGTTGGTTCAGTATCCAGAATTGAGGTGCATACACATGCTATCTCAATCTATGGGGCTGCCATACAGATTTCAAGCCGAGGATATACCCCTGGGTATTTAAACCAGACTTTAGTCTTGGTGTAGACGTCCCCCGAACGCCCCCGGGGAGGAACGAGTCCCCCCCGTTCCGTTCGACATTGGGGTCACTACAGCTCAGGACTCTTCAAATTGTTACGGTTCTAAGTCTGAACCAAAGAGTTCAAATCCGACAAATCGTTTTGAGAAAACAGATTTTTGAAAGAAATGCCAAACATGGGCTGCTTTGCCAGATACAGAGTCGCCACCTAAATGTTTTATTTTGGGAAATTTAGGAAACCCTGACTCGTTTGCCTAAGGCCACGTGTCCGTCATCACCAAAGTTGCCTCGACTCGGGAACTTGGGTACGATTGGGGAAGGTCACTTCGTGAGCACCCCCGCTCGCCCGATCAAAGATCGGCCTCTACTAACCATGATATCAAGTTTTGAAAACATTGTGTGTTCTTATTCCGGTTATTAGCCTAGATTTATTATGTGATGCGCACAGCATACAAGTATAGACTGGGTCGCCTGAATTGGAACAAAACATTTCATGTTTGTTTATTTGAAAATGGTTTGATGGTGCTACCCGCAAGTAGGCTAAAACGTGGATTTGCCACCCTCAGGTGGGCTTAGAAAAACATGATTTTGCCACTATCTAGTGGGCTTAAAACATACATTTGATGAATTGTTCCAATTCAAATAACCCAACCTTCACCCACAGGCATTCAGGCAGTTATATCACATAAGCATATAGCCTCATGGTAAGCATGCTATTCATGGCAGTCACTCACACACATGCAAGGATGCTAAAGCATAAAACTCACCGAGTACTCCAAGCCAAAACAGAAGCTAATTAGAAATCCATGCATGATCTTAATTAAACAGAAATGCCTAATGCAACACATGCAAAATGCAACTATAGCAGGCTCGGCTATTCTAAACATGGCATATGAGATGCAACAGCTAACATGTATTCAACTTGGAATTGAAATACAAATGCAGTTAGTATGATGCGCCGAGCCCGGTGCATGCAAAACAGATGAATGAATGCAAACATGCTATCATACTGTATGCTAATTGAAACATGCCCTAATCTAACCATCATAAGCGGGTAAATAAAAGGGAGAAAGACGTGGGGTTGGAAGACATACATCACACACACGCACACTTATTACAACATTGCCCTCGCCCAGAGGGTCCGAATAAATAATATACAGTCTCGAATGAATAAATAATACAGTCTCGAATGAACACAAAAATCCTAATTAATTTATAAATTAATCTAAGAAAGCTATAAACATGGCATGCAAGCCAGGGACTGCCTCGACTCTGATGAATGATGTATGTTTGGGCTATCTTGCGCGGAAATCCACTGGGATGCCCCAATTAGCCTCTGTTTTACAATTATTCTTGGAAAGCGCGCCAAGCTTCGGAAGACTGCTGATTCTTGATTTGCTGCAACAGAGAGCAGGAAAGGAGCATAGCAATGTATTTTCGCAAATGTATGCATGCCTCGATCCTCGTGCCACCAATTACGCATCCCGATGCATAATGGCCGAGGAGTCGAATTGCACGACTCAATATGAAATGAATGCACATATAGACACAACAAGGCCTAGACTCCATCATGGATAATCCGGAGTGTCGGTGACTAGGAATTGAGACACGTTCCGTCACTCGAAGTACGAAACGTCCCTCGTTTCTCGTGCTCGGGCAAACTCCTATCCCAAACACGATGCAATATGCATGATATGCATGAAATGCAACTAAAATACAACCTAACATACACAATGCTATGAAATGGCATACACGATGCACGAGATAACATGGCATATACAATGCGCTAACATACAACCTAGCATACGCAATGCTATGAAATGAAATGGCATACGCAATGCATAATGGACTTACACCAACATGAGTGAACCTCAGCCACACTCACATAAGAGGCCATTAGATGAAAATGAGATACTCGAAATGCGTGCACACGTGCACGCAAACCGAGGACCGAACCTAAGGCACAAATGCCACTCTACCAAAGCCTGGCAAGGCATGGAACATGGTATGTAAACATGCAAATTTAAGCGCTAAAATATGACACAAAACAGCCCCGAAACATGGCAATATGGCACCCGATGCACGGAATAAGACCTGAAATGCAAAACTAGGCATACGCAATGACCTATAGCTATACAAAGCATGCATTATTTGATCATGAAGAATGAAGACAGATTCAAGGAAGTCCCAAAAAAAGCATATTTACAGTTTTAAGCAAGGCCAAATAGTGAACACAAATGGGGCTAAGCTAGCATGCAAAAATGGCCCCGAAAGAGAGATAATGAAGCAAGTGGAAGCTGCTGTCCCTACACAGAGAAGGGCCCTTCTACAATGTTGAAGAAGGGCCCAAAATATGGTATTCTACAGTTGGTGGCCAAGCCAAAAACAGTACACAAGCATGCTCAAAATACTATACAAAATAAGGCCTAAAAAGAGGTCTAAACACAAGGAGGAAAAAGGAAACATCAAATAGCAAAATACCCTTGATTAAACATGAAGAGGGGGTCAAAATAAGGCTATTTTTAGTTTGGACCAAAGTCCAGAAACACAAACACAAGGGGCTAACAAATCATGCAAAAATGAGGCCAAAAGAGGGATATAAAGGCAAGTGGAAAATGGAAGCCACAAACAGTGATGAGCCCTTCAACAATGTTGAAAAAGGGCTCAAAATAAACTTCTTTACAGTTTAGACTAGAGCTCAAAACAGTTTACATATAGGCCTAAAATAATATGCAAGAAAATGGCATACAAAGGAGATAATGAAGCAAGTGCAAAAAGGGAGCCTCAAATAGTGAGAGGACCTTAAATAAACATGAAATAGAGCTCAAAAAATGATATTTTCAGTTAGGGTCGGAGCCCCAACATGCAAGCACAAAGAGCTAAGATGTGAACCAAGAAAAGGGTCAAAAAAAGGAGAAGAGGACTTACCCTTGAAGACTAATCTTTGACAGCGTTTTGGACCAAGAAATGCTGCCTCCTAAGCTCTGAGAAGACCCTCCAAGCTGCTGGAATGGAGTGGTGATGTGTGTAGACGTCCCCGAACGCCCCGGGAGGAACGAACTCCCGTTCCGTTTGATATTGGGCTCACTACAGCTCGGACTCTCAAATTGTCACGGTTCTTAATCTGAACCAAAGAGTCCAAATCCGGCAAATCGTTTTGAGAAAACAGATTTTGAAAGAAGTGCCAAACATGGACTACTTTGCCAGATACAGATTCGCCACCTAAATATTTTATTTTGGAAAATTTAGGAAACCCTGACTCGTTTGTCTAAGGCCACGTGTCCGTCATCACCAAAGTTGCCTCGGCTCTGGAACTTGGGTACGATTGGGGAAGGTCACTTCGTGAGCACCCCCGCTCACCCGATCAAAGATCGGCCTCTACTAACCATGATATCTATTTTTGAAAACTTTATGTGTTCTTATTCCGGTTATTAGCCTAGATTACTATGTGATGCGCACAGCATACAAGTATAGACTGAATCGCCTGAATTAGAACAAAACATTTCATGTTTGTTTGTTTGAAAATGGTTTGATGGTGCTACTCGCAAGTAGGCTAAGATGTGGATTTGCCATCCTCGGGTGGGCTTAGAAAACATGATTTTGCCACTATCTAGTGGGCTTAAAACGCACATTTGATAAATTGTTCCAATTCAGATAACCCAACCTTCACCCACAGGCATTCAGGCAGTTATATCACATAAGCATATAGCCTCATGGTAAGCATGCTATTCATGGCAGTCACTCACATGCATGCAAGGATGCTAAAGCATAAAACTTATCGAGTACTCCAAGCCAAAACAGAAGATAATTAGAAATCCATGCATGATCCTAATTATACAGAAATGCCTAATGCAATACATGCAAAGTGCAACTATAGTAGGCTCGGCTATTCTAAACATGGCATATGAGATGCAACAGCTAACAAGTATTCAACTTTGAAATTGAAATACAAATGCAGTTAGTATGATGCGCCGAGCCCGGTGCATGCAAAACAGATGAATGATGCAAACATGCTGTCATACTGTATGCTAATTGAAACATGCCCTAATCTAACCATCATAAGCGGATAAATAAAAGGGAAAAAGACGTGGGGTTGGAAGACATACAACACACACACGCACACTTATTACAGTTGTGCCCTCGCACAGAGGGTCCGAATAAATAATACAGTCCAAATAATACAATCCAAATATATACAAATTCCTAATTAATTTACAAATTAACTAAGAAAAATAATAAACTGGCATGCAAGCCAGGGACTGCCTTGACTCTTCTTCAGATGATGGATGATGCATGTCTGGGCTGCCTTGCGCAGAAATCCACTGGGATGCCCCAATTAGCCTCTGTTTCACAATTACTCTTGGAAAGCGCGCCAAGCTCCGAAAGGTTGCTAATTCTTGATTTGCTGCAACAGAGAGCAGAAAAGGGGCATAGCAATGTATTTTCACAAATGTATGCATGCCTCGATCCTCGTGCCACCAATCACGCATCTCGATGCATGATGGCCAAGGGGTCGAATTGTGCAACTCAATATAGAATGAATGCACATATAAACACAACAAGACCTAACTCCATCATGGATAATCTGGAGTGTCGGTGACTTGGAATTGAGACACGTTCCGTCACTCGGAGTACGAAACGTCCCTCGTTTCTCGTGCTCGGGCTAACCCCTATCCCAAGCACGATGCAATATGCATGATATGCATGAAATGCAACTAAGATACAACCTAGCATACACAATGCTATGAAATGGCATACACGATGCGCGAGATAACATGGCATACACAATGCGCTAACATACAACCTAGCATACGCAATGCTATGAAATAAAATGGCATACATAATGCACAATGGACTTACACCAACACAAGTGGACCTCAGCCACACTCACATAAGAGGCTATATGATGAAAATGAGACAACTCGAGATGCGCGCACGCATGCACGCAAACCGAGGATCGACCCTAAGGCACGAAATGCCACTCTACCAAAGCATGGCAAGGAATGGAACATGGTATGCAAACATGCAAATTTCAGGGGCAATAAGTGATGCAAAACAGCCCCGAAAGATGGAAAAATGGCACCCGATGCGTGACATGCGACCCGAAACATGAAATTAGGCACGTGCATTGGCCTATAGCTATACAAAACATGCATTATTTGAACATGGAATGTAAAGACAGAGTAAATACAGCCCTAAAATAAGCATATTTACAGTTCTAAGTAAGGTCAAACGGCGAGTGCAAATGGGACTAAACTAGCATGCAAAAATGGCCCTAAATGTGAGATAAAGAAGAAAGTCACAGCTTCTGGCCTCAAACATATGAGGGCCCTTCAACAATGTTGAAGAGGAGCCCAAAATATGATATTTTACAGTTTACAATAAACCACAAAAACCAACACAGGTATGGCTAAGCTCTCATGCAAGAAATGGGCCAAAAGAGGGACAAAGAAGCAAGTGGTGGTTTATGGCCTCAAACACAAAGGGGCCCTTCAACAATGTTGAAGAGGGGCCCAAAATATTGCACTTTACAGTTGATGGCAAGACCCAAAACAGTATGCATGCAAGCCTAAAATACTACGCAAAATAAGGCCAAAAAGAGAGATATAACACAAAGTATATAAAGAATGCCTCAAATCGTGAAAGACCCTTAATGAAACATGAAGAGGGGGTCAAAATAAGGCCACTTATAGTTCGGACCAGAGCCCAAAAACAGAAGAAAAAGAGGCTAACAAATCATACAAAAATATGGCCAAAAGAGAGATATAAAGGTAAGTGATAAATGAAAGCCTCAAAAAGCAATGAGCCCTTCAACAATGTTGAATAAGGGCTCAAAATAAGCCACTTTTCAGTTCATGACAGAGCTCAAAACAGTTTATACATAGGCCAAAAATACTACACAAGAAGATGGCATACAAGGGAGATAATGAAGCAAGTGCAACAAGGAGACCTCAAACAGGTAAATACCCTAAGACAAACATGAAAAATAGCTCAAAATAAGCCTAGTTCCAGTTAGGGTCGGAGCCCAAAACAGCAAGCAAGTATGGCTAAGAAAGCATCCAAAATATGGACCAAAAAGGGAGAAATGGAGCTTACTCTTGTAGACCAATCTTTTGGCAACTCTTGGCTTGAGTTTGGTGGCTCTTTAACTTTAGAGAACAACCTCAAGCTACTGGAATGAAGGATGGAAGGGTGAGGCTATGGGTTGGTGAAGAAATGGTGTAGGGTTTGAGAGGTTTGAAGCTTGGAAGTGTAAAGGGAGAGAGATACAATGAAAGGGGCCTAAGGCAAGTGTTGTAACCCTCAAACCAGCAGCTGGAGCTGCTGTTATATAGACAAAAGAGGGGGGGGAAAGGGGGGAAAAATGGAGGGAAAACAATCCAAGTTTCCCTCCAAAAATGCACCCCCCCAGATACACAATCTGGGGGGAAACAGAATATACAGCTGTAAGGAACAGGGTGCAAGGATCATGATCGGCCAGCTATCTAGGGTTTAGGTGGCCGGCCGGCTACCTCCCATGGCTGGCCAGCCAAGGGTCAAAAGGTTCAAGAAGCATTAGTGGCCGGCCACCCCAAAAAGAGAGCCTCTGATGTGTGCACAACACAACCCTGTGGTTAAACACTGGAAATAGTGAACCAGGAGAGAGAACAACCCACTTTTCAAAGGGGTTCAAAAGGTTCAACAAAAATTACTGGCCGGCCACCAAATATTGGTGGCCTCCCAGATGTGTACATCACAAATATGGGGTTTAGGGTGCAAGAAAATGGCCCAAGGATGGTCAACATTGGCTTTGAAGTGAGGAAAATCGGGCGACGGAGGGCGATGAAGGGATAAAGTTGGTTGACAGAACAATTACTGGCCTCCCACCCTTCTACGGCCTTCTTACCAATGAAACAGAGGTCCCTGCAAAAAATGAACCAAAACCAATGCAAAATGAAGGTTCGGGGGCCGAAACGCGCAGCTTGAGGCCCCGAAAACTGACTGTTAGGCACCGGGAGTGGTGTTTGACCACAAAGTTGGTCTCTCGGACCACAGTGTCCCTCAAAAGGGAGCAAATAAGATGTATGCTAAAAACCGGAGCAAACGGAGATGGTTAAGTGGTCCCGAACCGAGGCACACGGCCAACGGCTTCGAAAAACCGGGAACCGGACTCCACACGGGCAAAAATGGCCTACGACCACGAAACGTAGCCTACGGCCACTGAGAGATGATCTGTGAGACCTCTCCCTCCCTTCGGGAAGAGAAACAGAGAAAACCGAGCCTGGTTCGCAAGCCGAGGTAAGGCGTGAAAGAGTCCGAAAGTCCGAAGGCAAGGCTCGCAGCCAAGACTCCGCGACTTCTGAACGAGCACGATATGCAACATCACCAAGCGCTCAATCGGTGACGTCTGAGTCTTAAGGTCGGTCAAAAATGGGGTGTCTACAGTTGCCCCTCTTTGACAGAACTCGAAAGTCATAAGTGACGGGAGTGAATGTCAAATCCCAGAGACGACCCATTTTTGACAAGGCCGAAGACTTAGACAAACAGGCGAGATAAACAGAGATGCGCTCGCGGGCATGCCCGTAGGCAGGGGCAAAATGCAACTGACAATGCAAGAAGCCGAAGGTAACTCAATGATCGTGTAAATGCAGCAAGCTGTAATGAAGCAAGTATTCGCAAATAGATGCGACAGTTTTAAGCAAGAATGCAAAGCAACGACTACATTTCATGCAGTTAGGAATGCAGAGAATTATTCAATTCTCGTCGCGTCTCACACGGAGAAGATACGATACCTGCGCGATTCGTCTGGTCGCACCAGCCTCAAATGAACCGTACATACAATATCGTGCCTGCAAAAGAAACTCAACAAGCACAACATATCTAACAGCATACGTTCAATGTGATATCGAATAGACAACCACGGTGTTGATAGAAAAGTGCATCGCAATGCGGGAAGAAATGCGCGTTTCGACGGGGGTGACTCGATCGCGGCCTCCGGTCCACCTTCCGGAGAGGTTGCAACCTGTTAAGAAGGATATACTTCGCTTTCGATGAGCAAACAATGAGACATGCATTGGAAGTTGAAGCTGAAGTTCCGGCGGAGCGATTTCGCGACAGAAAGTGCACTTCTCTTGTACTTTTTCAGGTCTCGGGGACTCCAATCCTCCCCAAAATTTGCAGGGACCTTGGAGGGCATGTGGGGAAAACCACCGGCCAGTTTTATTGGGAGAGGGAGGCCACCGACCATTTCTTGAAAAGTGAATGGCCGGCCTGCCAGAAAAAGTGGCCGGCCGGCCACTTTGCCAAATCCGGGGGCAATTTTGTCCTTTGTCTCTTTTCTATAAATACACTTATCCAAACACTTTGAGCTCATAAGTGCAGCTCCGAAATCCTCCTCTCTAGCTTCCCAAACCATTTTCTCCCTCAGATCTGGGCTCTATACGCGTTTTCCAACTCCCACGCAAGTTGTTTTCGCGAAATCTTTCAGTTTCAAGCACTTTGAACCGATTAAATTTTGGTTTCGGGGCTTCTTTTCTCATTTTCGCCACTTAAGGTGAGTTTGTCTCAATATTTGGAAGATTTTCTCGGGAGTTGACTTTTGTTGACTTTTTCATTTCCCGAGAGTTGACTTTTGTTGACTTTTTCCAATTTTGGCTCATTTTTGCTCATTGTTGCCCCTTTTGTAGATTTCTCGAAATGGCGGGTCAATTTCCCCACGGCGGAGGTTCTCTAGGAGCCGAAGGCGAGCCTGACATCATGTCTCTGCCTCCGAGGGTTCGCCCCTTCATACCCGAGAGGTATGACGCACCAGTACACGTTCTTCCGCGGGCTGTTTTTTATCATTTCACTGACTTTGACGAGCGAGCACCCGGGGATCTCCTTCTGCGGGAGCCAGAGTATCATCTCTCCTTTGAGGCACGAGAGGTATTTACTTCATTCCTACCTTTTCTGTAACGTATTACGAATTTTTCTTGCATTCTGCTTGCATTCTGAACACACGGTTTTATCACTTGAATTCCTGAGCACTCAGCCCATAAATTAATTGTGAACACACGGCACACATCGGTTGAGGGTTGAACATGCAGCCCAACACACTGATTTTCTGAACACACAGCCCAAATTGATGGTGAACACGCAGCACACACTGATTGAGATTTGAACACGCAGCCCAAACACTGATTTTCTGAACACACAGCCCAAATTGATAGTGAACACGCAGCACACACTGATTGAGATTTGAACACGCAGCCCAAACACTGATTTTTTGAACACACAGCCCAAATTGATGGTGAACACGCAGCACACACTAATTGAGAGTTAAACACGCAGCCCAAAACATTTGATTTTCTGAACACACAGCCCAAATTGATTTTCTGAACACACAACCCAGACTGATTGAGAGTTGAACACGCAGCCCAAACACTAATTTTCTGAGCACACGGCCCAAATTGATTTTCTGAACACACAGCCCAGACTGATTGAGAGTTTGAACACGCAGCCCAAAACATTAATTTTCTGAACACACAGCTCAAATTGATTTTCTGAGCACACAGCCCAGACTGATTGAGAGTTGAACACACAGCCCAAATGCTAATTTTCTGAACACGCAGCCCAAATTGATTTTCTAAACACACAGCCCAGACTGATTGAGAGTTTGAACATGCAGCCCAAAACATTAATTTTCTGAACACACAGCTCAAATTGATTTTCTGAACACACAGCCCAGACTGATTGAGAGTTGAACACACAGCCCAAACACTAATTTTCTGAACACACAGCCCAAATTGATTTTCTGAACACACAGCCCAGATTGAAGGTGAACACACAGCACACACTGATTGAGATTTGAACACGCAGCCCAAAACATTGATTTTCTGAACACACAGCCCAAATTGATTTTCTGAACACACAGCCCAAATTGATGGTGAACACGCAGCACACACTAATTGATTGTGAACACACGGCACACATCGGTTGAGGGTTGAACACGCAGCCCAACACACTGATTTTTCTTTGCACGCAGCTTAAATTGATGGTGAACACGCAGCACACACTGATTGAGATTTGAACACGCAGCCCAAACACTAATTTTCTGAACACACAGCCCAAATTGATTTTCTGAACACACAGCCCAGATTGAAGGTGAACACGCAGCACACACTAATTGATTGTGAACACACAGCACACATCAGTTGAGGGTTGAACACGCAGCCCAACACACTGATTTTGCTTTGCACGCAGCCTATTCATTTTATTCGCACGCAGCTTTATTCATTTTATGCTGAAACATGTGTTCATTCTGAATACAGGTGACTTCTCGCACCGTGCGGGGGTATGGCTCTACCGCGGCGAGAGACTGGTATGCTGAGCTCCCGGAGGTCGTTCGGGATTTGGTCGACTTGACGGGGTTTGGGCCCTTCTGTGCTGGGCTATCTCGTTGTCCTGCCAGGAGGACGCTGATGGTCGCCCTGGTGGAGAGATGGTGGGACACCACCAACTCCTTCCATTTCTCTGCCACTGGGGACATGACTATGACCCCTTTTGACTTCGCTGTATTGACCGGCCTTGATGTGGGAGGCTGGGCGATCCCATATGATGAGGACATGGGCGAGTGGGAGGCCGCTTGGATATATCTGCTGGGGGCTCACCCGCCTGTTGACAGAGCTTCGGGGAGAGTCCGATATACCTGGTTCTCTTCCCATTTTCGACGGGTGGAGATGGAGCCCAGGACTCCTGAGGAGGCAGCACAGTGTGCCCGCCGCTTTTTGATGTTCCTCTTCGGGACCACTCTGTTTGCTGATAGAGGGAACACTGTTGGGCTTTATCTGCTGAGTGCCTTGGTGGACCTGTCACAGGTCAGGCGGTATGACTGCGGTGGTGCCGGCTTGGCCACCCTTTATTGCTACATGAGTGCGACCTCACGCGGACGGGGGGACTTACTTGGCGGCTATTGGAGAGCCTGGGAGGTACTTTCTGCCCTTTTACATTTCTGCTCCTCATTACCTGCACATCGCACACACGGTGCACTTTATACTCTGTACCGTGCATTTTGCCCTCAGCATTTCACATTCTGCTTTGTTTTCTACAGTTGTGGGTCTATGTATATTTCCCGACATTGGCCCCGGAGTTGATGGTAGCGGGACCTCTCATGACCCCGTACTCACTTGTGTTTGAAGGCCAGCACCGGCCAAGACCTCGGGAGTCTCTCCTTTACCTGCGACAGTATTTCGACACGGTGCGCTCATCGGAGGTACTTCAGAACTCTTAGTTCTTTCTGTTTTCATCTTTGTTTTGTCCTGTACATCTTCGATTTCTGCTTGGTTTATGCACCTGTTATCTGCAGATTACATGGCAGCCGTAGGCGCCCTTAGGTGAGCGTCTCCGATTCCAGTTTGCCGGAGGGTGGGGTGCCTTCCGGTATAGGCTCCTGTTCGAAGGGCCGGTTGGTAGGGCCTTCTTTTTGGGGGAGCGTTTCTTGCGTCAGGTCTGGGGGTACACTTCTCGGGACCCTCCCTCAGCACCCCCAGTCGACATGCGGATTGCTGATGTACTCATTTCCCGGGATGTCATTAATGCTATGTTGGGTACTGATGCTTTGCTACATCTTGAGGAGGGGGATTACGCTACTTACCATCATACATACCTGATGCCCCCATTGACGGGAGTTCGCACTCCGATGATGAGGCCTACTGGTATGCCATCTTCGAGCCAGGCCCGGGCTCAGGCTGCAGACGCCCCTTCCACCAGCAGGGCTGGTACATCTAGAGGTGGGGGTGGATCGGTTCCCCCGATTCCTCCGACTTTTCCTCATCCTGGGTGGCCAGACATGCCGACTGAGCTGATGGGGTGGCAGTATGGGACTACCTCTCCGATTCCGATCCCGATAGAGCCTCCGATGCCCGGTCATCGATATGTCAAAGACCGCGACTCGCCACCGGTATGTTTTACAGCTTTGATTCATTACTCAGATACTTGGATGTTCATTCATTTACTAATACCCTTGCCTTTGCATCTGCAGCCCCCTGTTGAGTATATGGATCAGGTGCTCGAGATGGTAGCCTCTCTTGAGGGGATGGTCCTGCGGAGGGAGGCACAGTTGTCTATCATGGGCTTCCAGGTACCCTTTAGTTTTCTGGCATTTATCATACTTCTGATGACATGCTAATTTCTACTGCATTGATAGGCTACTTGTGTAGAGCACATCTGACACACACCCCACTTGTACACTGTGTTTACATGCACCCACTTTATGTAGTTTTTGCTTGTATCTGCATCTGATGTACATATTTAGACTGATGTATTTAATTTGAACTCTTTGTTCTCAGACGCCTCCGGTATATGCTCAGCCGCAGGCCGGGCCACCTGGGCCTTCTCGGGGAGCTGGGCCATCTGGGCCCTTTCATGGAGCTGGGCCATCCAGGCCTTTTCACGGAGCTGGGCCATCTAGGCCTTTCCGAGGAGCTGGGCCATCTAGGCCTTTTCGAGGGGAGGGGCCATCTCGTAGACACAGAGCACATATTGTGGAGGAGGAGCCTGGTGAGGATGAGGAGGAGGAGGTTGCAGACCGTCAGTCGGAGACATCTGCTGATGGAGAGGACGGCTCCGGCCTTGGTTCCGGGAGTGGAGGCGAGGCTGAGGGGGATCCCGAGGATGACGGCTCCGATTCAGATGATGGCGATAGCGATGGTGGCGGAGAGTCTATTCCACAGAAGAGGACGAAGAGGGCCTCTTATTACTGCTCTTGAGAGCACAGATGCGGTTGTTTCCTGTTTTATATATCTTTTTGCTAGTAGCTGTAGCACATTGTACATTATCGGGCAGTTTTATTCTCTATAAAACTTGTGCCTTAGTCTGTAAAATGTTGTAACAAGCGAGGCATGATGGGATGAAACAGTTTTTGAAAAAAGTATTGTATTTTAGACATTTAGCATCATATCGCATCATTCTGCATCATAATGAGATCGAATGGAAATGTGTATCGTGCATTTTGCCCAGTCAGGTAGTGAACCGACACAACAACTTGACTTTCTAAGATATTACAAAACCTTAGCAAGTTTACAACTCGATAAACAAAACACAATAATGTTGACAACTCGATAAACAAGACTCAACCAAAAAGGCTTAAACAAAGAGTAATAACTCAAAAACACGAAACACGACAGCTCGACAAACAACTCGATAAGCAAAACGACAACTCGATAAACAAAACAACAACTCGATAAACAAAACTTAACAAAACGAAGTGTACTTCGGACGATCTGGACAACGGAACGCATCCAAAACAGAGGGAAATAGAGGCCTTCGACACATCCGTTGCATGGAAATGCTTGAAACTTTCCCTCGGAGGGTAAAACGATGCTGAAGACACACATTGGAACATGGCCGGCCACTTTTGGGAGCCGGCCGGCCAGATTTAGGGGGTCACCGGCCACTTTTGAAACAAGAAATGGCCGGCCTGCCAGAAAAGATGGCCGGTCGGCCACTTAACTTAGCAACCGCTCAATTTTTGACACTTGTCCCCCTCAATAGTGTCTTTTCCTCTTTAAAAGCCTTAGCTCCGTGTTTTGATTCAATTCATCTTAGTTTTGCACAAAAATGGAGGCGTTTCTCGTTGAAAATCTCACAGCTTGGCTTGCTTCTCTAGATGGCTCGGAAAAGTTGAACTTCCGGGGTTTTGGCTTCAATGCACTATTCACGCTGAGCCGCACCCCGCTACATCTCCCTTTTCTCCATGCCGCGGCGAGGTTTTGGAACCCAATGACGCATGTCTTTAGCTTCGGCGGTCAAGAAGTATGTCCAACTTTTGAAGACTTTCAAGTTTTGATGGAGTCTGAATGTCATGAAGAGGTCTTGCCCCAATTCCGCTTTGGCCACGCCCAAGCTTTAGGGCGGATGTGTGGACTCATCGCGCATGATGCTCGGCCTCTGATCTGCAATGGGGAACTGGATATCCTTGGTTTGATTCATCGCTTTTCTGACGCTGGTGACCACAGCAACCATTATTGGCAAGGTTTCCGGCAACACGCCCTTTGCTTGTGCCTGCTGTCTCACTTTCTGCTTTCCCCGGGCTTTGGCGGGTTTAGTATTCGTCTGATTGAAGTTGCTCAAGGCTTGAAAAAAGGAAAGAGATGCATTGCCATAACCCTGGCCGAGACACTGATGGGCTTGGATTCTATCTATCGCCGGGAGACGACTAGATTTGCTGGGAGTCCACTGCTGCTGCAGGTAATATTTCCCACCCAATCTTACATATGTATTTGCTTACATCACTCGGCCCTCAGGCTCGGTTTTTCTCACAAAAACCCTTTTCTCACTTTTCTCTCACCGTACATCTCTCTATTCTTTATTCTCTCATTTTTCATCCCTCCCCAGGTATGGTTAATGGACAAATTGTAGGCTGTGGACTCTTGCCCGGCCTACTCAGCTCGAGGCTATTTCTTTCGACAGCGCCTAGTCGACGCCCCTGATGAAAAATGGTAGTTTGACTGGATGTGCAATTTGTTCGCAGATCGCATTGCTTGGCGTTGTCCTTGGCTCAATCTCCCGGCAATGAGCTATAGCATGTCCTGGCTGATCGGGATCCAGTTGATTGGTCTAACCCACTGTGTGTTCTACTTTCCGTTCCGGTTCCTGCGCCAGTTCGGTCATGATCAGATTTGCCCACCAGAGGGGATTGAGTACCCGGCTGCTTTCCCGGTCCGAGGTGCACAGCTTGCCCAATATACCACAGCATGGAGGACTAGAGAGCTCCTGGCTCTTGCTCCCACTTTCAATTGCACTTTGTCTGATGAATGCTTGGATTGGCTCAACGAGGAGGCATAGGTTGGGCCTAGCATGGCGTCAGAGGCTTCTACCAGCTCTGGAAGGGGGTGCAGGGACACTTGACTTGACTATGCCCCGGATTTATTGCTTTATTAGTACTTTTAAGTTTTCTTTATGAATGTAATAAAAAGCAACTTCAATTGTATGCAAGAGCAGGAGAACTCTGTTTTGAAATCAATGAAATTGAAGGTTGTGGTACTGAAAAGTTTTCGCTTTGGTCCAAAAATGGTCTTAGTTGTAAAGAGATTAATTTGAACAAAGTCAACTTTTATTAAAACTTTTCAAAACCATTTTCGATATGGATCAGAACTGGACACGCCTAAGATCTGTCACTGAGATGCACAACCCCAGATCCCTGCAACTGGAAAGTTGCCCCTAGTTTGAAGAGTACCGCGGCACTGCATGGTGACGGAAAGTTGCCCCTAGTCTGAATAGCGCTGCACCGTCGTGGCAACGGAAAGTTGCCCCTAGTCTGAATAGCACTGCACCGGAGATCACGATAAATGCTAATGGATAAAGATGACCGAGATGGTAAAAAATGGACAAAGTTGATCGGGGAAAAGTTTATGGCTGAACTTCAGGGTGAAGTTGCCTACGTATCCCAAAGATGGGAATCAAGCCTTACGTAGTTCAGGCTTAGGTTCACTCGGGTATTTTCACTCTCCTTTTACGCTCTAACTTTTGCCAAGGTCGCCCTTTGCGGGTTTTCAACCTTGCGAGCCCAGTTTTTATATTTTCTAATTTTTTGTGCTCTAACTTTTGCCTAGGTCGCCCTTTCGGGTTTTCGGCCTAGCGAGCCTCTCAGGGGTAATATTTCTTCAACTTGTCCATGTTGATCGGTTGGGAGAACTCTAGGCCATCTAGATCCATCAGAACCACAGCTCCACCTGAACAGATAGCTTTGATGATGTAGGGACCAGTCCAATTGGGTTTGAACTTGCCCCTTAGGTCGTGGATGGGAGCTCGGTTGTCCTTGAGCACCAAATCTCCTTCCTTTAGATTCCTGGACTTAACTTTGAAAGCCCGGGCAATCCTACGCTGATAGCCTTGAACATGGTATAGCGCTTTCAGTCTTCTCTCGTCAAAAAGCATGAGTTCCTCAAATCTGCTCTGCTGCCAATCTGCCTCGGCTATTTGACACTCAGCCAATACTCGTAATGACGGAACCTCAATCTCGATGGGGAGAACGACCTCCATCCTATAAACCAATGAATACGGAGTTGCTCCGGTAGAAGTTCTGATTGAAGTCCTGTAGCCCCACAAAGCAAATGGCAGCTTATCTGGCCAATCCCGGTAGGTTTCCACCATCTTCTGTAGTATGTGTTTGATATTCTTGTTGGCCGCCTCAACCGCTCCGTTGGTTTATGGCCGGTATGTGGATGACTTATGAAAAGCCACATTGTATTTTTCCAACAAGTCTATCACTTCCTTCTTGAAGTGGGAACCATTATCTGAAACGATCTCGTTCGGGACCCCATAGCGACAAATGATGTTGTTTCTGATAAACTTTGCAATGTGTGACGCCTTCAACACCGCATACGATTGGGCCTCGACCCACTTCGTGAAATAATCTATCGCAACCAGGATGAACTCATGCCCATTCGACCCCTTCGGAGTGACAGCCCCGATCACATCGATTCCCCATACTGAAAACGGCCATGGCGAAGTCATGTTGTACAGCTTCGACGGCGGGATGTTCATGCGGTTTGCATGAATCTGACACTTATGGCATCGCCGAACAAAACTAATACAATCCTCCTCCATGGTGGACCAGTAGTAACCCTGTCTGAGGATCTTCCGTGCTAGCATTACTCCGTTCATATGTGCACCGCATTCTCCTCCATGGATGGCCTCCATCCGGCGCTTCGATTCCTCGGCTTCAACACACAGCTTGTGCATTCCCAGATGACCTCTCTTATATAGTTTATCCCCACAGATGATGAACTGAACGGCCATTCTTCTGATTGCCCTTTTATCCTTGGCATTTACCCCTGGCGGATATGCTTCCTTTTCCAAGAAATTCCAAATGTCATAATACCAGGGGTTTTCGTCCTGAACCTCATCTATAGCAGCGATCGACTCATAGGCTGGCGCAAATTTCTGGTCAATGACAACTGGGCGCATCCGGATTCTAAACGGGATGTCTATCATGGAAGATAGAGTTACTAAAGAATCTGCGAACTTATTGTTCTCTCTTGGAAGATGAGCAAAGTTTAACTTTTCAAACCGAGGGATTAATAAGTCCAAGGTCTGGTGGTACATCATCATATTTTCTTCTTTGACTTTCCAGTCTCCGTTTGCTTGAGATACAACAAGGTTTGAATCCCCGATGACGTCCAACCGTCTTGCCCCTAGTTCTAGGGCCGCTTCTAGACCGGCAATGCATGCCTCATATTCTGCTTCATTGTTCGAGACTTTGAACCGGAGTTTGAAGGCTAGAGGGATACGGGAATTGTCGGGTGCTATCAGAAACACTCCTATCACATACCCGTACTGATTTGACGCTCCATCAAAGTACATCGTCCAATATTCGTCGTCGATGTGCAAAATGGCTTCATCTGGGAATAAGTACTCAACTGCTTCACCTCCTTCGACTGGATGATCGGCCAAGAACTCTGCCACTGCTCTTCCTTTGACTGACTTGCGTGTCACATATTTCAGATCGAATTCGGAGAGCAACAGCAGCCAACGAGCTAGCCTACCCGTAAATGCCGGTTTCTCGAAAAGGTATTTGATGGGATCCAGTCATGAAACCAACATTACAGAGTGAGCTAACAAGTAGTGCCGCAGCTTCCTGGTAGCCTATACCAAAGCTAAGCAAGCCTTCTCGAGCGGAGTGTAGCGGGTCTCGTAGTCCAACATCTTCTTGCTTAGATAGTAGATGGCCCTCTCTACCTTATCCTCTGATTCTTGTGCGAGCATGCAGCCCATTGTAGTCTCAGTCACTGAAAGGTACAATATCAACGGTTTCCCCGGCTCTGGTGGCGACAACACGGGCGGATTCTGTAAATATTTCTTGATCTGTTCAAAAGCAACTTGGCATCGGCCGTCGCATTTGAATTTCTTGCCTTTCTTCAAGAGACCAAAAAGTAGTTCACAAGTCAAGGTTAATTTTGAGATAAACCGTCTTATGAATTGCACTTTACCCAGAAAGCCTCGCACCTCCTTTTCAGTCCTTGGTGGTGGCATTTCTAAGATGGCCTTGATTTTGGAAGGGTCGACCTCGATGCCCCTTTGTGTAATCAGAAACCCCAGCATTTTTCCCGCTGTAACACCGAACGTACACTTCTGAGGATTTAGCCGCAACCGAAATTCCCTGATCCTTTGAAAGAACTTTTGCAAGGCGGTGTAGTGGCCCTCTCTTTCCTTGGACTTGACAATCATGTCGTCCACGTACACCTCAACCTCTTTGTGGATCATGTCGTGCAATATTGTGGTCGCGGCCCGTTGATAAGTAACTCCGGCATTCTTCAACCCAAACGGCATTACTCTGTAGCAGTATGTTCCCCACGGGATGGTGAATGCAGTCTTTTCTCTGTCTTCTGGTGCCATCACTATCTGATTGTATCCTGAGAAGCCATCCATGAATGAGAGCAAAGCATGCCCTGCTGTGAAATCTACCAACTCATCAATATGCGGTAAGGGAAAGTCATCCTTCGGACTAGCTCTGTTCAAATCCCTGAAATCCACGCATACCCGGATCCTACCATCTTTCTTTGGCACTGGAACGATGTTGGCCAACCAAGTCGGGTATTCGGATACCAGCAGGAAGCCTGCATCAATTTGCTTGGTGACCTCTTCTTTAATCTTGAGAGCCCAGTCGGGGCGGATCCTTCTGAGTTTCTGCTTGACAGGTCGGGCCTCGGGGTCAAGGGGGATCCGGTGCTGTACAATCTCAGGATCGATCCCAGGCATGTCTTCGTAGGACCACGCGAAAACATCTTTGAAATCTTTTAGTAAAGCAACTAAGCGCTCGCGTTCCTCCGAAGACAGCGTGGACCCGATCTGGACTAGCCGCGGGTCCTCCTTAGTACCAATATTCACGGTAATGATTTCATCCATTAAGGGTTTGACAAATCTCTCCTGCTCCTGCTCAATTAAACGTTGCAAAACCGGAGGAATTTCGTTCTCGTCGTTTTTATCAAAATTTTGAAAGTCTGAGTTTATGCAATAAATTAAGGGCACAGAAAAGTACTCAGAAACCACAGTTACTTGATTCTCATTAAGCACATCCAAATCGTCCGAATTCTCGGTTACAACAGACTCAAATGAGAAAGAAAAAGACGACCTGGACACAACTGTGGCATCCGGGTTATCGTCCCCAGGATTACCAGACTCAGACTCAATCGAGCTGGAACCTGATTCCGACTCACAGGACTCGGTGGAATCAGATTCCGGCTCACTACCTGACCCGGTGTTGCTGGACAAAAATCCCTCCTCGTACTGCCAAGTGAGAGAGGGTGCGATAGATGCATCCAAAATAGCCGCTGGAAGGCCCGCAACCGTTTCATCCCCAATCATGGAAACCGAGGAGTTATCCCCCAAGCACTTTTGGTCGATCGAAGGATCTGAAAGTAGACATGCCAGCGCTACCCCCATCTCAAGTTCGATGCTCTCGGAATCCACTGCCTTACACTGCCTAACCTCAGCTGATGGGTCTGTCTGCTCTTCGGCAACATCATCCCCGGGTAGCTGCAAGTCGAAGAAGATCTCGAAGCCAGGCACGCGCTTCCTCTCTGCGTTCAGCCATGGCTCTGGGAAGCCACAGAATGGAAAGTCTTTCCCCTCCTGGACGAAGCGTCCGTTTAGGGTACCCCGAATGGGCCGATGCATTAACTCAAAAGGCTTCCCAGCCTTCTTTGCTCTGGCTCTTCTGGCCAACTCTTTACCCTTCCTCACCCAGTCCTCTTTGGTGGGCAGATAACCCAGGCCAAAGGTGTGAGGGTTGTGTGGCACTTCAGCCAATGCTGCGACGCCTTTCCGGCCGCTTTTTCCCAATCCCATTCCGGGGATGTGTTGTAACTTGTTCATGAGGTAGACGGATTGAGCACTGACGTACACCCCTCATTCACAGCCATAATATTCTGTACCACTCGAGCCTCAGCCAAAGTGAACCCTGATAAAAACACATCCTCAGTGCCATGCTCGATTTCCAAGACTGGTGTAGACACTTCCGGTGGCGGATGGATTGATGAATTCCTGAAGACAATAGCCACCCCCTTCCCGTGAGGATACTTCAGCATCTGATGTAAAGTGGAAGAGACTGCCCTGACCTGGTGCAACCACGGTCGCCCCAAAAGTAGGTTGAAGGTTGCAGGAACGTCCAAGACATGGAATTCAATGTTGTGTTGTCCGGGACCAACCTGGGTCTGAATTTTGACAGTCCCCATCACTTCCCTGCTAGTATTATCGTATGCTCTGATCACCTGAGTAGTTGGGACGAAGTCCGCGGGCTTTAACCCGATTGCATATGCTGTTCTGGCTGGGCAGACATTGATGGCGGACCCGGTATCAATAAGTACCACCGGTATCCACTTGTCTCTACATTCCACGGAAATGTAGAGGGATTTGTTGTGATTTGTGCCCTTAGGCGGTAGTTCCTTGTCTGAAAAGGTTAATGCCGGGGAACCTCCTCCCGGAAAAACCAGCCCAACCAGCTGTTCTGGTGTAGCATCTATGGAGAGTTTGGACTTGTCCACAGCAGATAAGACAGCTTGTCTATGTACTCGCGACGCCATAAGCAGTCCCCAGATGGAGATGTCTGCTTGTATCTTCTTTAGCTGTTTCAGCACAGCTTCCTCTTCGATCTGCTTCTCCTTTTGTTTCTCAGCTTCTTTATCCTTCCCGGATGCCTCGGGTTGGTCTAGGTGCGGGGGCTTGAAGTACCGCCCGCTTCTTGTCATGTGATCAACCTCATCGAGGTACCAAGTGTCGTCCGGTTGGTTGCTTCCCCAGTCTTCGTCTGTGTGGGCAAGACATAAGTCATCGTCTTCCCACCACATTCCGCTGGCATTCAAAAGACACATGTCCGGTTCGGGTATGTTTGTACTCACAGCACTTTCAGCTTGTATGCTCACAGCATCCTCTGTTCTTGTGCCCGCAGCACTTCTGATCCCCTCATGGATTTTGGCTTTCCCGGTTCTCTCAGAACCCTGTTGTTCTACCTGCGTCAGTGCAGTTTGTTGTTCAACTTTCCCTGCATTCACAATGCTTCCGTCCCGAGCGAAATTCTTCATACCGGCGCTCTCCGGCAATGTAACCTGACTTCCGGCCCTTCCGGCCACAACTGATACTCTCGCTCCTGCCGGGCCCTGTTCTGGTTAGGATTCTCCCACCACATCTGGTAGATCATCGAGCCATCCAGTGGCCTCTGCCGATTCCTCATAGTCAAACCAGTTGACTGCCGCGTCCCCTGATTCTTGATCATCGAAAAATTGTAGGTTGGCAAAGTCCTCCTCTACAGCTGTCTGATCATTTGCCCCTTACTCGAATCCATCCCCCTGGATCACACACAGCTCTTCCTTCTCTGGCAATTCTATACCCAGCCCAATCTGGCTTGTTGACAAGATGTACTCACTTGGATCATAGGCTCCCCCAGCAAAACTCTGTTCAATCCCAAACTCAACAATCCCATTCTCTCATGAAGTCTGCCCTGCCCCATCTTCGATGGTCACCACCGTCGGCTCTGGTTGGGTTGTGGAGATGTCCAACATGCACAAGAAGTCAGTGCAGTCGGGAAGGAGCACCTCCGGCTTAGATAGATGGGTAAGAGTAATATAGATGCTAGGATCGTAAGACACGACCCCAGTCTGGATAAGATTGACTCTTTTGAGAGGTGGAGTTTGGTTGTGTGTAGGGAGGGGTTTGGTTGTGACGTTGGGTTTTTCTGGTGGCAAAATCACGTTTTTGTCAAGGAGGTCTTGAATCTCGTGACGCAGCCTGAAACATTGGTCAGTATCATGACCGTGCTGCTGATGATATGCACAGTACTTGGCTGGGTTGTGAGAGGGAGGGAGTGGATTCGGCAATGGCCTCGGCTCTAGGGGTTTTAGATGCCCCTTTCTGATCAAGACCCCCAAAGCCTTAGACAAAGGCATGTGTAGTGGGGTGAAGGTTCTTTGGCCTCTGGGCTGGTATTTAGAGGTTTGAGTATTGCTTCCGGATGCACCGGAGAAGGGTGTGGCTGCCATGGGCCTTGGAAGGGGAGGGGGAATGGTGGCGACCATGCTGACCTCCGAAGCTCTTGTGGTTGCAGCGCCACTCGGGCCTGCATTGTTGTTACGGTTGAATGTTCTCCGGGGTTGTTCCCTGTCCTGGTCAATCAGACCTTGCTTCATCGCGTCTTCGATTTGTACCCCCATCTCATGTAGATCCGAAAAAGTAAGAAAAGGGAGTACAATCATTTTCTGCATCAATTTTGGTTGGAGATTGCGCACAATCATCCTGATTTGGTCCTTATCAGTGGGCCTCAAAGTCATCATCGACGCCTTTGCCCTCCACCGAGTTACAAAATCTGAGAAAGTTTCCTTGGGCTCCTGCCTTGTCGTTTCGAGATCACGAGTCGTAATCTCGATCTGGGTGTTGTACGAGTACTGTGCGACAAAGGCCTCGGCCATTTCATCCCAACTCCTCTTTACCTCATCTTCTAACTTCGCGTACCAGATAGCGGCCACACCCAATAGGGTTCAGCCGAACAGCGAAAGCTTTTGTGGTCGGGTTAGGCCCATTGGCCGCAGGATGTCTGAGAATAGCCGAAGATGGACCATGGGGTCCCCGGACCCGTCGAAGCGGTCAATTTGCGGCATCTTGAACCTATCGGGCAATGTCACGGCCACGTCGGTATATCCATCTTCGATATCCGGAATAACCTTTACTCCTTGTGATTTCTTGAAGAGCTTCTCAAGCTTGCTCAGTTTCAGAGCTGTATGGTCTATTTCGAACTCGAAGGGAGAGTCCGGGTGGTTGGGTGTATGGGTCTTGGACAGTTGAGGCGGAAGCGGGGCGGAGCTGGCCCCGTTGGAAAGTTCGTGTCCTCTTGTATGTTCTGGGCATTTGGCACGGTGTTCTGGGTGTTTGGCAGAGCATTCTGGACAGTAGGTGTCTGTTCGGGTAATAGAGCCCCTGGCGGAGGAAGAACTTGATGTGAAGCAGATGCCGCATTCTGCCGTTGCAGTCTAGTGATTAGCCCGGCCTGCCGGGCCATGATCGCGGCCTGCTGTTTGGAGAACTCCGCTTGACGAGCGGCATCCTCCTGCATTTGTCTCATGCTCTCTGGCATTTGGCGCATCAAGGCTTCCATTCCTGATGTATTTTGCTGATCCATCCGACTAACTAGTATGTCTATTTCTATAGCAACAATCGAGACCTCAGTCCTATTGTCCTCTGATGGAGAAACCCATTATTCTAGCAACCTCTGTTCTGACACACTGTGCTTTCTTGGCCTTCTTCTGACAACGGGGGTAGAGAATGGAACACTGGCTGTCCGTCAATTAGATCCTCAGATCGATTGAGTCGACGACCTCGTGTCCAAAGTGCTTGGGGAATATCTACTGGGTTAGAAGTAATTGTGCTAGAACTGCCCTAGTAAAAAGATAAATAAAGCAATAAGGAAATAAATAAACAGATAAACGGACAGCATAACAGCTTAAAATAAATGCATGACACACAGCCGAGCATAACAACACACGGTTGACAAGCTGAATACACACTGTCCTCCAACATTGATTATTATCCCTGAATCACTGCCCCCAAAACTGAATCTCTGATATCCGCAGATAACTGATTCTCAAACACTGACTGATGCCCGCAGGCCTGGTGCCCAAACTCATACACTGATATATGCATTCCCTGTAGAGACGCACTCCAAAAGCACATAACAGATAAGCGAGAGCCAAAACACCCCTATGTTGGGGTAGGGTTTCCCTGTCCTATTTTGTCAGGAGCTAGGGTTTCACTACGCACGCAGCGGTTTCAAACAACCTATCGGGTAAGCAACATGTCCTAGTTTGGAATGGTCACTACGGATTTCGAATATGCACTAGGTCGAATGGTCAAAAGGGTGCCCCGGTAAAACCGGGGTTTGTGTTCCCATACTGGCAGAGCCCACAACCGGTCAGCCTTATGGTCATGCCTTGACAAGACAAGCCTCCGGCAAACCGTTTAGGAATAGCAGATGGCAAACACGATGTCCTAGGCGCACCAATACACATGCAATGCAAAGAAACACATAAGTGTAGTCAAAAACAGATATCATGAGTTCGAGTCAAGTTCTCTAAATCCCCAGCAGAGTCGCCAGAAACTGTAGACGTCCCCGAACGCCCCGGGAGGAACGAACTCCCGTTCCGTTTGATATTAGGCTCACTACAACTCGGACTCTCAAATTGCCACGGTTCTTAATCTGAACCAAAGAGTCCAAATCCAGCAAATCGTTTTGAGAAAACAGATTTTGAAAGAAGTGCCAAACATGGACTGCTTTGCCAGATACAGAGTCGCCACCTAAATATTTTATTTTGGAAAATTTAGGAAACCCTGACTCATTTGCCTAAGGCCACGTGTCCGTCATCACCAAAGTTGCCTTGGCTCGGGAACTTGGGTACGATTGGGGAAGGTCACTTCGTGAGCACCCCCGCTCGCCCGATCAAAGATCGGCCTCTACTAACCATGATATCTATTTTTGAAAACTTTATGTGTTCTTATTCCGGTTATTAGCCTAGATTACTATGTGATGCGCACAGCATACAAGTATAGACTGGATCGCCTGAATTGGAACAAAACATTTCATGTTTGTTTGTTTGAAAATGGTTTGATGGTGCTACTCGCAAGTAGGCTAAGACGTGGATTTGCCACCCTCGGGTGGGCTTAGAAAACATGATTTTGCCACTATCTAATGGGCTTAAAACGCACATTTGATGAATTGTTCCAATTCAGATAACCCAACCTTCACCCACAGGCATTCAGGCAGTTATATCACATAAGCATATAGCCTCATGGTAAGCATGCTATTCATGGCAGTCACTCACACGCATACAAGGATGCTAAAGCATAAAACTTACCGAGTACTCCAAGCCAAAACAGAAGCTTATTAGAAATCCATGCATGATCCTAATTATACAGAAATGCCTAATGCAACACATGCAAAGTGCAACTATAGTAGGCTCGGCTATTCTAAACATGGCATATGAGATGCAACAGCTAACAAGTATTCAACTTTGAAATTGAAATACAAATGCAATTAGTATGATGCGCCGAGCACAGTGCATGCAAAACAGATGAATGATGCAAACATGCTGTCATACTGTATGCTAATTGAAACATGCCCGAATCTAACCATCATAAGCGGATAAATAAAAGGGAGAAAGACGTGGGGTTGGAAGACATACAACACACACACGCACACTTATTACAGTTGTGCCCTCGCGCAAAGGGTCCGAATAAATAGTACAGTCCAAATAACACAGTCCAAATATATACAAATTCCTAATTAATTTACAAATTAACTAAAAAAAATAATAAACTGGCATGCAAGCCAGGGACTGCCTTGACTCTTCTTCAGATGATGGATGATACATGTCTGGGCTGCCTTGCGCGGAAATCCACTGGGATGCCCCAATTAGCCTCTGTTTCACAATTACTCTTAGAAAGCGCGCCAAGCTCCGGAAGGTTTCTAATTCTTGATTTGCTGCAACAGAGAGCAGAAAAGGGGCATAGCAATATATTTTCACAAATGTATGCATGCCTCGATCCTCGTGCCACTAATCACGCATCTCGATGCATGATGGCCGAGGGGTCGAATTGTGCAACTCAATATAGAATGAATGCACATATAAACACAACAAGACCTAACTCCATCATGGATAATCCGGAGTGTCGGCGACTTGGAATTGAGACACGTTCCGTCACTCGGAGTACGAAACGTACCTCGTTTCCCGTGCTTGGGCTAACCCCTATCCCAAGCACGATGCAATATGCATGATATGCATGAAATGCAACTAAGATACAACCTAACATACACAATGCTATGAAATGGCATACACGATGCACGAGATAACATGGCATACACAATGCACTAACATACAACCTAGCATACGCAATACTATGAAATAAAATGGCATACACAATGCACAATGGACTTACACCAACACAAGTGGACCTCAGCCACACTCACATAAGAGGCCATATGATGAAAATGAGACAACTCGAGATGCGCGCACGCATGCACGCAAACCGAGGATCGACCCTAAGGCACGAAATGCCACTCTACCAAAGCATGGTAAGGAATGGAACATGGTATGCAAACATGCAAATTTCAGGGGCAATAAGTGATGCAAAATAGCCCCGAAAGATGGAAAAATGGCACCCGATGCGTGACATGCGACCCGAAACATGAAATTAGGCACGTGCATTGGCCTATAGCTATACAAAACATGCATTATTTGAACATGGAATGTAAATACAGAGTCAAGACAGCCCTAAAATAAGCACATTTACAGTTCTAAGCAAGGTCAAACGGAGAGTGTAAATGGGACTAAACTAGCATGCAAAAATGGCCCTAAATGTGAGATAAAGAAGCAAGTCACAGCTGCCGGCCTCAAACAGATGAGGGCCCTTCAACAATATTGAATAGGGGCCCAAAATATGATATTTTACAGTTTACAACAAACCACAAAAACCAACACAGGTATGGCTAAGCTCTCGTGCAAGAAATGGGCCAAAAGAGGGACAAAGAAGCAAGTGGTGGTTTCTGGCCTCAAACACAAAGGGTCCCTTCAACAATGTTGAAGAGGGGCCCAAAATATTTCACTTTACAGTTGAGGGCCAGACCCAAAACAGTACGCATGCAAACCTAAAATACTACGCAAAATAAGGCCAAAAAGAGAGATATAACACAAAGTATATAAAGGATGCCTCAAACAGTGAAATACCCTTAATGAAACATGAAGAGGGGGTCAAAATAAGGCCACTTATAGTTCGGACCAGAGCCCAAAAACAGAATCAAAAGAGGCTAACAAATCATGCAAAAATATGGCCAAAAGAGAGATATAAAGGTAAGTGATAAATGAAAGCCTCAAACAGCAATGACCCCTTCAACAATATTGAAGAAGGGCTCAAAATAAGCTACTTTTCAGTTCATGACAGAGTTCAAAACAGTTTATACATTGGCCAAAAATACTACACAAGAAGATGGCATACAAGGGAGATAATGAAGCAAGTGCAACAAGGAGACCTCAAACAGGTAAATACCCTTAAACAAACATGAAAAATAGCTCAAAATAAGCCTAGTTCCAGTTAGGGTCGGAGCCCAAAACAGCAAGCAAGTATGGCTAAGAAAGCATGCAAAATATGGACCAAAAAGGGAGAAATGGAACTTACCCTTGTAGACCAATCTTTTGGCAACTCTTGGCTTGAGTTTGGTGGCTCTTTAGCTTTGAAGAACAACCTCAAGCTGCTGGAATGAAGGATGGAAGGGTGGGGCTATGGGTTGGTGAAGAAATGGTGTAGGGTTTGAGAGGTTTGAAGCTTGGAAGTGTAAAGGGAGAGAGATACAATGGAAGGGGCCTAAGGCAAGTGTTGTAACCCTCAAACCAGCAGCTGGAGCTGCTGTTATATAGACAAAAGAGGGGGGAAAAGGGGGGAAAAATGGAGGGAAAACAATCCAAGTTTCCCTCCAAAAATGCACCCCCCCGGATACACAATCTGGGGGGAAACAGAATATACAGCTGTAAGGAACAGGGTGCAAGGATCATGACCGGCCAGCTATCTAGGGTTTAGGTGGCCGGCCGGCTACCTCCCATGGCCGGCCGGCCAAGGGTCAAAAGGTTCAAGAAGCATTAGTGGCCGGCCACCCCAAAAAGAGAGCCTCTGATGTGTGCACAACACAACCCTGTGGTTAAACACTGGAAATAGTGAACCAGGAGAGAGAACAACCCACTTTTCAAAGGGGTTCAAAAGGTTCAACAACAATTACTGGCCGGCCACCAAATATTGGTGGCCTCCCTTATGTGTACATCACAAATATGGGGTTTAGGGTGCAAGAAAATGGCTCAAGGATGGTCAACATTGGCTTTGAAGTGAGGAAAATCGGGCGACGGAGGGCGATGAAGGAATAAAGTTGGTTGACAGAACAATTACTGGCCTCCCACCCTTCTACGGCCTTCTTACCAATGAAACAGAGGTCCCTGCAAAAAATGAACCAAAACTGATGCAAAATGAAGGTTCGGGGGCCAAAACACGCTGCCCGAGGCCCCGAAAACTGACTGTTAGGCACCAGGAGTGGTGTTTGACCACGAAGTTGGTCTCTCGGACCACAGTGTCCCTCAAAAGGGAGCAAATAAGATGTATGCCGAAAACCGGAGCAAACGGAGATGGTTAAGCGGTCCCGAACCGAGGCACACGGCCAACAGCTCCGAAAAACTGGGAATCGGACGCCACACGGGCAAAAATGGCCTACGACCACGAAACGTAGCCTACGGCCACTGAGAGATGATCTGCAGGACCTCTCCCTCCTTTCGGGAAGAGAAACAGAGAAAACTGAGCCTGGTTCGCAAACCGAGGTAAGGCGTGAAAGAGTCCGAAAGTCCGAAGGTAAGGCTCGCAGCCAAGACTCCGCGACTTCTGAACGAGCACGATATGCAACATAACCAAGCGCTCAATCGGTGACGTCTGAGTCTTAAGGTCGGTCAAAAATGGGGTGTCTAGAATGTGGTGCTAGGTGATGGTGAGGAAATGGTGTAAGAATCAAAAGGGTTTTTTAAGGCTTAGAGTAGAGAGAGAGAGATTTAATGTGAGAGCTCCAAAAAAAAATTTTCTAACCCCTAAAACACAGCTGGGGGGTCTGTTATATAGACACAAGAGAGTGGAAAAGAGGGGGAAAAATGGGGGGGGGGAAATGAAATTCAAATTTTCCCCCAAAATTGGCCTAAAATGGAGGTAAAGGGGCAAGTGATAGTAGGAGATCTCAAACCAAAGAGAGCCCTTCAACAAAGTTGAAGAGGGGCTCAAAATAAGACACTTTGTAGTTTATGACAAGCCACGAAAATAAATAAAAGTAGGCCTAAACTATCATGCAAGAAAAGGCCTAAAAGAGGGGTAAAGAAGCAAGTGGCAGTAGGAGATCTCAAACAGCAAAAGGTCCTTAATCAAACATGAAAAGGACCTCAAAATATGACTAACTCAAGTTCGGATTGGAGCCCAAAAATGCAGAATGAAGGTTTGGGAGCCAAAACACGCAGTGCGGGACCCCGAAAGTGGGCTGTTAGGCACCGGAAGTGGTGTCCGACCACGAAGTTGGTCTCTCGGACCGCAATGTCCCTCAAAAGGGAGTAAATAAGATGCATGCCAAAACTGGAGCAAACGGAGGTGGTTAAGCGGTCCCGAACCGAGGTACACGGCCAACGGCTCCGAAAAATCGGAAACCGGACTCCAAACGGGCAAAACGGCCTACGACCACGAAACGTAGCCTACGGCCACTGAGAGATGATCTACGAGACCTCTCCCTCCCTTCGGGAAGAGAAAACATAGAAAACGGAGCCTGGTTCGCAAACCGAGGCAAAGCACAAAAGAGTCCGGAAGTCCAGAGGCAAGGCTCGCAGCCGAGACTCTGAAACTTCTGAACAAGCACAATATGCGGTATCACCGAGCCCTCAATTGTGACGTCTGAGTCTCAAGGTCGGTCAAAAATGGGGTGTCTACACTTGGAAATCCCGAACCTTTGCGTTCTAGGCGTGAGCCATTCGAACTCTAGTTTCCACCGTCTCAGTTGGTCTCCTTGGAACTCACCGTAAACACAGGCAGGTGGCTATACCAGACCGCCGAAAGTCGTTCGGGCACGACAAACACCAAAGGAATTACACCTTTAGAGGATTTAAGGTCTCCTAGACCAGGAAGTGCACAAGACAGTACGAATGATACAAAAATACAATGTGCACAAGACAGTGCAATGCAGAGTGAATGCACAAAATAGTGCTAAGAAGATGCACAAAATAGTGCGATGCTAAAGGTGTACAAAACAGTACGAGCATGGTGAATGCACAAAACAGTGCGATACAGATAAGGTGTGCAAGATAGTACGATGCTATGCACTAACAAGTGCAGGTAAGGTGCGCAAGATAGTGCGATGCGATATGCAAAGCACAAGACAATGCGATGTGCGAAATAGCGCGATGAATGCAATGCACAAAAAAGTGCGAATGAGGTGCGCAAGATAGCGCGATAAAATGCATGCACAACGCAAGACTTGGCACACGGCTTACAACATAGCATTCCAATCATTTGGCACACGGCTCACAACACAACACTTTGTTTGTTTGGCACGCGGCTCACAACACAATATTCTATTCATTTGGCACGCAGCTCAAAACATAGCACTCTGTTTATCTGGGCACACAGCTGTTTTGGGCACACAGCTCATTTCGGGCACACGGCTCATTTTCGGGCACACAGCTCATAACACTGCTCAATCTGAACACTCAGTCCATAACGCAGCATTTGGTTTGCATTTTGAACACACAGCTCAAGCACTTGAATTTCTGAACACGCAGCTCAAACTTTTGGCGTGAACACGTAGCCCACATTTTTGAAACCTGAACACACAGCTCAAACTTTTGTCGTGAACATGCAGCCCATATTTTCTTGAAATCTGAACACACAGCTCAAACTTGTTGTCGTGAACACACAGCTCACAGTTTTTGAAAGTTGAACACGCAGCTCAAACTTTTGAATTTCTGAACACGCGGCCCATCTTTTATTGTGAACACGCAGCACACACTTGTTGAAAGTTGAACACGCAGCTCAAGCTCTTGAACTTCTGAACACGCAACCCATTTTTTGATTGTGAACACGCGGCGCACACTTGTTGAAAGTCGAACACGCAGCCCAAACTTTTGAATTTCTGAACACGCAGCACACACTTGTTGAAAGTTGAACATGCAGCTCAAGCTTTTGAACTTCTGAACACGCAGCCCATTTTTTGATTGTGAACACGCGGCGCACACTTGTTGAAAGTCGAACACGCAGCCCAAACTTTTGAATTTCTAAACACGCAGCCCATTTTTTGATTGTGAACACGCAGCACACATTTGTTGAAAGTTGAACACGCAGCTCAAACTTTTGAACTTCTGAACACGCAGCCCATTTTTTTATTGTGAACACGCAGCACACACTTGTTGAAAGTTGAACATGCAGCTCAAACTTTTGAACTTCTGAACACGCAGCCCATTTGTTGATTGTGAACACGCGGCGCACACTTGTTGAAAGTCGAACACGCAGCCCAAACTTTTGAATTTTTGAACACGCAGCCCATTTTTTGATTGTGAACACGCAGCACACATTTGTTGAAAGTTGAACACGCAACTCAAACTTTTGAACTTCTGAACACGCAGCCCATTTTTTGATTGTGAACACGCAGCACACACTTGTTGAAAGTCGAACACACAACCCAAACTTTTGATGGAGAACACACAGCCCACAGTTTTTAAAAGTTGAACACGCAGCTCATTCATTTCATTTGCACGCAGCTTATACATCCCACTTTGAACACACAGCTCACACATTTCACTTGTGAACACGCAGCCCACACATTTCTCTTCTGAACACATAACTCATTCATTTCATTTGCACGCAGCTTATACTGAACACACAGTTCATACACTTCACTTCTAAAACACACAGCTCATTCACTTCAGTTTGAACACGCAGCTCACATATTTTAATTCTGAACGCGCAGCTCATTCATTTTCATTTGCACACAGCTCATTCTTAATTCTGAACACGCAGCTCATAAATTTTCACTTCTGAACTCACAGCTCATTCACTTCATGTTGAACACGCAGCTCACATACTTTAATTCTGAACACACAGCTCATATACTTCAATTCTGAACACACAGCTCATATACTTTAATTCTGAACACACAGCTCATATACTTTATGTTGAACACGTAGCTCACATACTTCAATTCTGAACACACAGCTCATATACTTTATGTTGAACACGCAGCTCACATACTTCAATTCTGAACACACAGCTCATATATTTTATGTTGAACACTCAGTTCACATACTTCAATTCTGAACACACAGCTCATATACTTCAATTCTGAACACACAGCTCATATACTTTATGTTGAACACGCAGCTCACATACTTCAATTCTGAACACACAGCTCATATATTTTATGTTGAACACTCAGTTCACATACTTCAATTCTGAACACACAGCTCATATACTTCAATTCTGAACACACAGCTTATATACTTTATGATGAACATGCAGCTCACATACTTCAATTCTGAACACACAGCTCATATACTTCAATTCTGAACACACAGCTCATATACTTTATGCTGAACACACAACTCACGTACTGCAATTCTGAATACACAGCTCATATACTTCAGTTTTTTTTTTTTTTTTGAACACGCAGCTCATAACATAACACTGCTCAATTTGAACACACGGCTTATAACTCAGTAGTCTTTTAATTTTGAACACACAGCTCAATCTGAACATACAGGATGCGATAACGGAACTTGCAGAAGTTGAAACAAACTCAGATGTCCGACATCTTCCTCTTTTCTTTTTGCTTCGAAGTTTGGAACCTATATAGCTTCAGATGGGTTCTGGCTTTACTATTCCCACATGATTCAGGTTGAACCCTGCGGTTTTTTTGAAAGAACAAAATCTTGTTTTGCACAAATGTGGAGAACGACACGGCACTCTGAGCACAAGACAATTTTTTGAAATTAAGAAATGTGTTCTTAACTGGGTATTGAGCCTACGACTGAACATAGCGAAAAAGACTCAACAACGGAAAACAAAAGGTAAACAACCTGAACACAATAAGACACGCTCAGAAAGACTAAAGGCAAGAATCGAGACAAACAAAACAAAAGACACGACACACAGACGTGTTACAAAGACGAGAGACCTCTCAGTACGCAAGGAGCCAGTTTCTTCGGGTATTGTTTCCCACCCTTTCTCGTTTGTGATTCTTACATCACTTGGCCCTCAGGCTCTGTTTTTGCTGAAAAAGCCCTTTTCCTGACTTTTTCTCTCAGCGCACATCTCTCTATTCTTTAATCTCTCATTTTTTATCCCTCCCCTGGGTGGTTGATGGATGAACAGGAAGTTGCGGGCTCACGCCTAACATAATCAGTTCGCGGCTATTTCCCCCGGTGATATCTGTCGATGCGCCGGATGAGGGGATAGAGTATCTTGATCCATTCCAATTCGTGCTTCGCACTCAGCTTGATACCTTGCTGTTTGGAGGATGAGAGAGCTTTCAGCCCTTTGTTGTTAACTTCAGTTATGCCCTTTTCTAGCGGGTAGAGTGTCCTTTCTGGCAAGTAGAGTGCCCTTTTCTGGCAAGTATGTTGACAACGAGGAAAAGACAGAACACCTGACTTAACTTTTCCCTTAGTTCATTATTTTGACCATTTTTTGTTTTTGACGTTCTGTTAAAACAATTTTGACCAACATGAGAGTTAGATTAACATGCTTGTTCGATTTTCTGATTTAAAATCATGCAAGTTAGGTTATGAGCACTGAAAATTTTCCTTTTTGGGTCCAAGAAATGGTCCAGTTTTGGAAAAACGGAATAATTTTTCGAGAAAATTAGTCAACTTCATTAAAAAATTCTTAAAACTGTTCTTACAAACGACCGATGCTCAACGAGCTCGGAACCTACTCTTGAGATGCACAACCTCAGATCCGAAGGAAAATTGCCCCTTGCTTGGAGGACATTGCATGGCAACGGAAAGTTGCCCTTTGTTTGAACGGCACCATGGCGCATTGAATGGCAACGAAAAGTTGCCCCTTATTTGAAAGGAACCGTAGCGCATTGTAGTCAATCCTCAGAATGACGATCACAACCGAACTCCCGGATATAAAAAAGACAAAGATGACCAGAACCATCACATGGACATAGTTGAGTTTGAAGTGTTTTACAGCTGGACTTCAGAATGAAGTTGCCTACGTATCCCAATGATAGGAATCAAGCCTTACGTAGTTCGGGGTTAAGGCACACTCGAGTATTTAACCTCTCCTTTTGCGCTCTAACTTTTGCCAAGGCCGCCCTTCCAGGTTTTCAACCTTGCGAGCTATGTTCTTCTTTTCTTTTCAATTTTTCATTTCTTTTCTACTTTGTTCATTCTTTTTCAGAATTTTTCATCTCTTTTTCTTCATTTCTTTTTTTTGTTCTTTTTCTTGCTCTAACTTTTGCCTGGGTCGCCCTTCCGGGTTTTCGACCCAGTGAGCCTCTCAAGGGTAAAAGTGTAGCTTTTGTCCATATGGAATGGTTTGAGATCTCGAAGCCATCTGAATCCAGGAGAATGGCTGTTGTTCGCTGATGATGTAGGAGTCCATCCAATGGGGGGCTGAATTTGCCCCTAGTGTTGTGGATAAGAACTCAGTTATCCTTCAACAGTATTTTCTTCTTTCCTCCCTTTTGGGATTTGGCATTCTTGCCGATCTTCATCTTTGACTCTTCGAGCGCATCTGACATTTTTGCCCCTAGTTCGAGGGGAGCTCCTGATCTAACTTCACAAGCTTCTTGATCTGACTTTTCTTGCCCCTAGTTCGCGGGTTGCTTCAAATCTGGCCACACAGGCCTCACATCATGGTTGACCTTTGAACTTTCTGAGTCCGAGTTCGAGGTTTGAAAGCAAAGGGTCGAGTCTCGAGGCTGAGAGCGATCCTAGGCTGCACAATCTCAAGAGCGATTCCACACAGGTCTTCGTGGGATCGCGCAAAACATTTTTTTGTTTTTTTTTTTTGAAATCTTTTAAGAAAGCGACTAATCGTTCGCGCTGAAGACAATGTAGAACCAATCTGGATCAAGCCATGATCCTTCTCAGTACTCACATTAACAAGTATGATCTCATTCATTAAGGGCTTAGCATGCCTCTCTTTCTCTCAATTGATCAAATTTTTGCAAAACCCGAGGAATTTCTTCCTCTTTGTTTTCATCACAATGTTTGAAAAAGTTTTGAAAAGCTTAGGTCAATGCAATGAGTTCGAGGCACAGAAAAGCAGGCAAAAAGTACTGTTGTTTCATTCAAACTTTCTGGCATAACTGGCGCAAGGCAGAAGTAAACACAAGAGTGTGAAAATCACTGATGTTTCAATTAAATCTGTTGGTGTAACTGGCTCCAAGCAGGAACAGACTCAAAGCAAAACGAAAAGACAAACACAAAACAAAATGGTGATGCCCGAGGTAACACCCCCGGAATCACCCGACCTTTGTACAACAGGACTGACTCGATATAACAAGACAGACCCTTAATCAAGAAGACTGACTCGAGACAATGAGACAGACTCAAAACAAAACTACAGAACTGACTCAACACCCAAGTCAGAAACTACAAAACTAGCATTTGCAAATGCTCAAAATAGTGCGTGCCATACGCCACATCCGAGGTAAATCGCGCGCCGCCAGCAGATGGTCCAACCCCTGATCACATACTCATACTATCCTCGAAGTTCACTGACCTAGTGATGGTAGACTTCGCCGAGCTTGGCGGGAGGACAACCCCATTGTCAAACAGATCCTGTACTTCGTGGCGAAGATGAAAGCAGTTGTCGGTGCTGTGACCAGTTTGCTGGTGGTATGCGCAGTACTGGGTACCATCATGCTTAGCTGGAAGGGGACTCAGGAGAGGCCGAGGCTCGAGGGGTTTGAGATGTCCTTTTTCGACGAGGATTTGAAGGGCCTTAGACAAAGACGTGTAGAGGGCATGGAAGACCCTGCGACCTCGAGGCAGATATTTCGAAGTCTGCGAGTTTTTGCTGGATGAATTCGAAAAAGGATCCGCAGGTGCTGCCTTGGCTCTCTGATCTTTTCTAGGTGTAGGGTTAGAATTGGAAGGAACTGTTTTGGTACGACGATCCCCATCCCGATTTTCCCCTTGGCTTTAACTGCACTCGTCTTTAGTGGGGAAGATGTCATCCACAGTCTTAGCCACAACTGCGAGTACTTGTTGCTTATTCAACCCTCTGGCTTTCAGAGCCTCAACAGCTTGCTAGAGTTGTTCATAGGGATCAGTGTCCATCTTCATCTTGTTCTTTCCCCTAGCCTCAGCTTGGTGGAAGGTTTGGGTTGCTTCACCAGCATGAAGTCCGGCTGTTGTTGACACATCATTGCCAGAGCTTGAGACAGCTTCAGGTTGGCTGAGCTCAATTACAATTCGCCCAGTAGCGGGGGCTCCTGCGGTATGAAATTCCCAGCATATGATGCATTTGGTGGCGGAACCGACATTCCGCAGGCTAGATCCGCCACAGATCTTTGAAGGTCACCAATCATTCCCATCAACTCGAATGTGGTGGGCTCACGGGTTTGAAATAACTGGGGTTCCCAGATCGGATGTGCGGCCGGTGACCTGGGTGGGTGTGGCACTTCAACATCGGTATCACCCTGCAATGTGATTCCTTGGTCTGATGCAGCTGCCATAACCACAATTTCTTTCGAATTTTGCGCCATCACGAGTTTTGTTGAACTGAACAGAGGTAATGTGACTGGTGACTGACGGATCTGATGGACTGGACTGGTAACTGACGGATCTGATGGACCGAATAGGTGACTGACGGATCTGATGGACTAGTGGGCCTCGACTGGCCTCTTTCTGCCCTACCTCAGCGAAGGAGAACACTGGTTGCTTTGAACTGAATCTCTGATCCCCCTCTCTAAAGAGAAAACAGGCAGCATCTCAGCCCAATTTTACCAGAACAGATATAAACAAAGCTGAATAACTGTATTCGACCACTGATCATTATTCTCAAATCACTGCTCAAAACTGAATCTGATACCCGCAGATAACTGATTCCGAAAATGCTGAACTGGTGCCCGCAGGCCCTTGATACCCAGAAACACTGAACTGGTGCCCGTAGGCCTGATGCCCAAACTTGCAAACTGATACATGCATTCGTATAGAGACGCACTCTAAAAGCACATAACAAACAAGTGAGAGCCAAAACACCCTTATGTTGGGGTAAGGTTTCCCTGTCCTATTTTTTCAGGAGCTAGGGTTTCACTACGCACGCAGCGGTTTCAAACAACCTATCGGGTAAGCAACATGTCCTAGTTTGGAATGGTCACTACGGATTCCGAATATGCACTAGGTCGAATGGTCAAAAGGGTGCCCCGGTAAAATCGGGGTTTGTGTTCCCATACTGGCAGAGCCCACAACCGGTCAGCCTTATGGTCATGCCTTGACAAGACAAGCCTCCGGCAAACCGTTCAGGAATAGCAGATGGCAAACACGGTGTCCTAGGCGCACCAATGCACATGCAATGCAAAGAAACACATAAGTGTAGTAAAAAACAGATATCATGAGTTCAAGTCAAGTTCTCTAATTTCCCAGCAGAGTCGCCAGAAACTGTAGACGTCCCCGAACGCCCCGGGAGGATGAGTCCCCCGCTCTGTTCATTTTGGGCTCACTACATGTTCGGACTCTCAAATTGCCACGGTTCTAAATCTGAACCAAAGAGTCCAAATCCGGCAAATCGTTTTGAGAAAACAAATTTTGAAAGAAGTGCCAAACATGGACTGCTTTGCCAGATACAGAGTCGTCACCTAAATATTTTATTTTTGGGAAATTTAGGAAACCCTGACTCGTTGCCTAAGGCCACGTGTCTGTCATCACCAAAGTTGCCTCGGCTCGAGAGCTTGGGTACGATCGGGGAAAGTCACTTCGTGAGCACCCCCGCTCGCCCGATCAAAGATCGGCCTCTACTAACCATAATATCTTGTTTTGAAAACTTTATGCGTTCTTATTCCGGTTATTAGCCTAGATTTACTATGTGATGCGAACAGCATACAAGTATAGACTAGATCGTCTGAATTGGAACAAAATATTTCATGTTTATTTTTTAAAGTGGTTTGATGGTGCTACCCGCAAGTAGGCTAAGACGTGGATTTGCCACCCTCGGGTGGGCTTAGAAAACATGATTTTGCCACTATCTAGTGGGCTTAAAACTCACAGTCAATGCATTTATTCCAATTCAAATAATCCAACCTTCACCCACAAGCATGTAGGCAGTTATATCACATAAGCATATAGCCTCATGGTAAGCATGCTATCATGGCAGTCACTCACACACATGCAAGGATGCTAAAGCATAAACACTTACCGAGTACTCCAAGCCAAAACAAAAGCTATGTTAGAAATCCATGCATGATCCTAACTATACAGAAATGCCTAATGCAACACATGCAAAATGTAACTAAGATAGGCTCGACTATTCTAAAGATGGCATGTGAAATGCTACAATTAACATGTATTCAACTTGGAATTGAGATACAAATGCAGTTAGTATGATGCGCCGAGCCCGGTGCATGCAAGACAGATGAATGAATGCAAACATGCTATCATACTGTATGCTAATTGAAATATGCCCTAATCTAACCATCATAAGCTGATAAATAAAAGGGAGAAAGACGTGGGGTTGGAAGACATACATCACACACACGCACACTTATTACAACATTGCCCTCGCGCAGAGGGTTCGAATAAATAATACAGTCCCAAATAAATAATTACAGTCCAAATAAATACAAAATCCTAATTAATTAATAAATTAATCTAGAAAAGTAATAAATTGGCACACAAATCCATGGACTGCCTCAGCTCTGTTCCGAATGATAGATGATGCATGCTCGAGCTGCCTTGCGCGAAAATCCACTGCGATGCCCCGATTTGCCTCTGTTTGCAATTGTTCTCGGGATGCGTGCCAAGCTCCGGAAGGCTGCCGATTTCTGATTTGCTGCAACAGAGAGCAACAAAGGGGCATGGCAAAGTATTTTCACATATGTATGCATGACTACTCTTCAGGGAGTGTAGTCCTCGATCCTCGTGCCACCAATCACGCATCTCGATGCGTGATGACCGAGGGGTCGATTTGCACAACTCAATATCAAATGAATGCACATATAGACACAACGAGGCCTAAACTCCATCATGGATAATCCGGAGTATCGGCAACCGGGAATTGAGACACGTTCCGTCACTCGGAGTACGAAACGTACCTCGTTTCCCGTGCTTGGGCTAACTCCTATCCCAAGCACAATGCAATATGCATGACATGCATGAATGCAATCCTAACATGCAACCTAGTATACGCAATGCTATGAAATGGCACACACAATGCACGACGTAACGAGGCATACACAATGCTCTAACATACAACCTTGCATACGCAATGCTATGAAATGAAATGGCATACACAATGCATAATGGACTTACACTAACATGAGTGGACCTCAGCTACACTCACATCAATAGCCATTAGATGAAAATGAGACACTCGAAATGCGTGCACACATGCACGCAAACCCAAGACCAAGCCTAAGGCATCAAACGCCACTCTACCAAAGCATGGCAAGGCATGGAACATGGTATGCAAACATGCAAATTTTAGTATTGAAATATGATACAAAATGGTCCCGAATCACGGAAATGTGGCACCCGATGCATGGAATGGTCCCGAAACTCAAAACTAGGCACATGAATTGACCTATAGCCATACAAAGCATGCATTATTTGATCATGAAGTCTAAAGACAGAGCCAAGGCAGTCCCAAAACATGAACATTTCCAGTTCAAAGCATGGCCAAAAGATGCTAGCAAGATGGACTAAAGTAGCGTGCAACTTTGACTAGCAAACATGAGTTATATGGAAAGTATAGGATGCACATGGAATCTTACCAAACCAGCAAAAATCAGTGAATAAAACATGTAAAAATATGCCCAAATAACCATGGAGATGCAACCAATACATGCAAAAATGATGAACTCCTTTAGAGGGCCATGCAATGAATTATTAAGCACATACAAAGTGGACACTTAGCATCGCATAAGAAACTATGAAAATCAAATATGGTAGTCTTAAAACTTACCAAATTGACCCTGGAAAGTGGCTTCAAAGCATGCAAGATAGGGTCTCTTTGGAAGGCCAAAAAATGACCACCAAACAAGTCAAGGTGAGAGGGGGTCACCCCTCTTTGATTTGGAGGCTCAAAATAGTGGCTAGAAGGCCAAACCAAGCATGCAACAAGAGCTTAGGTGTAAGGCTCAAAATAAGGGACAATCAAGCATACAAGGAAGCATATGACCTCAAAAAATAAAATGCCCTTAATCAAACATGAAGATGATACCAAAAGGAGACTTTTTTTAGTTTATAAAAAATCTCAAAAGTGAACACAAATAGGGCGAATCTATTATGCAAGAATGGCCCTAAAAGAAAGATTAGAGACAAGGGACAGCATCTGGCCCCAAATAGCAAAGAGACCTTCAAAAAAGTTGAAGAGGGGCTCAAAACAAGGCACTTTATAGTTTATATCAAGTCTCAAAAATAAACACAAGTGAGGTTAAAACAACATGCAAGAAAAAGGCCTAAGAGAGGGATAAAGAGACAAGTGGTAGAAGCTGGCCTCAAACAGAGGAAATCCTTTCAACAAAGTTGAAGAGGAGCTCAAAAAAAGACATTTTACATTTTATGACCAAGTCCAAAACAGCTCACAAATAAGACTAAAATACCATGCAAAAATAGGCCTAAAAGAGAGATAAAGAGGCAAGTGGCAGTAGGAGACCTCAAACAGCAAGAGGTCCTTGATCAAACATGAAAAGGAGCTCAAAATATGACTATTTAAAGTTCAGGTCGGAGCCCAAAATTGTAAGAAACAAAGGCTAAGATTGTATGCAAAATAGAACAAAAAAATAGAGAAATGAGGCTCACCCTTGTAGTCCAAACTTCCAGCAGCTTTTGGCCTGAGAAATGGTATTCCTAAGCTCTAAAAAACAGTCTCAAGTTTCTGGAATGGAGTATGGAGGTTGTAGGCTTGGAAGTGTAGTGTAAAGGGTGCAAGAACCTTGGGTGTTTGGAGCTTGAAAATGGAGAGCAATGGAAGAGGGAAGGGTGTATGCTCCAGCTGGTTTTCTAACCCTTCAAGATGGTGGTAGGGTGCTGGTTTTAAAGAGGGAGAGAGGCCAAGGAAAGGGGGGGAAAAACAAATTCAAATTTCCCCCCCCAAAAGGCAGCCCCTCGGATACAAGATCTGGGGGGAAACAAATTGCACAGCTGGAACACACTTGGAGAGAGGATCATGGCCGGCTAGGTTCAAAAGGTTCAGGTGGCCGGCCAGCCACCCCCCATGGCCGGCCAGCCAGGGGTCAAAAGGGTCAATGAAGATTGATGGCCGGCCACCTCAAAAAGGCGGCCTCTCATGTGTGCACAACACAACTATGTGGTCAAAACCCAGAAAATGTGAACCAAGAGAGAGAAAAGCCAACTTATAGAGGGGTTCAAAAGGGTCAGAGACAATTACTGGCCGGCCTATCAATATTGGTGGCCTCCTAGGTGTGTACAACACAAATATGTGTTTTAGGGCTAGAAAAAGTGGCCTAAGGGTGGTCAACATTAGCTTTCTAGTGAGGAAAACGGGCGACGGAGAGCGATGAAGAAATAAAATTGGCTTTTCAAAAAAATTGCTGGCCTCCCACCCTCCTACAAGCTTTCTAACAATGAAAATAAGGTCTCCACCAAAAATGAACCAAAACGGATGCAAAACGGAGGTTCGGGGACCGAAACGCGCGGCCCGGGGCCCCGAAAATGGGCTGTTAAGCACCGGAGGTGGCATTCGAGCACGAAGTTGGTCTCTCAAGACACAGTGTCCCCCAAAAGAGAGTAAATAAGATGTGTGCCAAAAACCGGAGCAAACGGAGGTGGTTAGGCAGTCCCAAACCGAGGCACACGGCAGTCGGCTCCGAAAAACCAGAAACCGGGCTCCAAACGGAAAAAATGGCCTACGACCACGAAACGTAGCCTACGGCCACTGGGAGATGATCTACGAGACCTCTCCCTCCCTTCAGGAAGAGAAAATAGAGAAAACAGAGCCTGGTTCGCAAACCGAGGCAAGGCACGAAAGAGTCCGAAAGTCCGGAGGCAAGGCTTGCAGCCGGGACTCTGAAACTTTTGAACGAGCACAATATGCAATATCACCGAGCGCTCAATCAGTGACGTCTGAGTCTTAAGGTCGGTCAAAAATGGGGTGTCTACAGGTACCTCACGCTCGAGCGAAGTATTTTTTTTGCCTGTACGCTCGAGCGGGTAAACCCACGCTCGAGCGGGGCCCTTATTTTTTGAAAATTTGTTAAGTGTTTTAAAAGGGCATCTATGCATCCTTATTTCATCCTAGGCATTCTTAAGCCTAGTTTAAGGCATCTTAATGAGGATATTGATGTAGAACCACGCGGAACCAAAGTAGGGACTAAGTCTTTGATTCCCGAATATGTAACTTAGTGTGTGTTCGTCCTGTCACTGTATAGGGTTGGCTTTCGGAGACGCGCTCTAGCTGCTTATCGCCCAGAACTCTGTGAGTAACAATATTGTAAAGATATGTTCGAAAATGAATATTTTCTGAATGATCAACTGAACTGTTTTCTGAACTGTTTACTGTTAACTGAATGAATGTTTGTCCTCTATTCTGAACTGTATTGTGGCATCCTTAACAACTACTGTTACTGTTACTGCTACTGTTACAGAGATCTCTGTCAGTTCCTATCTTGGAACTTCTGTTTACTATTACGATGGCCATCATTGACTGTTTGGTCTTTTAAGACCTACTGTTTACTGTACTGTTCTGCTAATGGATGTACCACATATGACTGTTATGACTGAATGACTGATATACTGATTCAATGAACTGTTTTCGTTACTGTAAGGACATTTATTCTTAACCTCTTTACACATTATGTTATTCACTGGGCTTTAGCTCACTGTTTATATATATATGTAGGTGTACAGGCACCGAACCGTTGCTAGAAGCGTCAGGGTAAACTCCAGTTTTGTCAAGCCAACCAACGTGCCTCACTGAGAGGTTCCAAGTCCTTCAAGCTAGGGCTTTTGGGGTGTTTTAGTTTCCCCCTTTTTGTATCTGTTTTGTAATTACTGTATAGACTGAGTGGTGTTGTACTGTACTATTCTAATAGGGATTAAGTCTCTGTTCTGAATGATTGTATATATTGTACATACTGTTTTGGTACTGATTGTATATTTATATATATGAAAAGTCTTTTTGCATACAGACTGTCACAGCTCATTGGACCTTTTTTAATTACTGTTTTGGCTTCCGCCAGCCCCTGTACTCTGTATTACTGTATTACTGTTAAGCAGGCCTTCGGTAATCTCGGATTACTGGCCGGTTACGGTGCTAAACCCATAGGGGCGGGTTTGGGTCGTGACATTATCCCTCTTTTTTTCCATGATATGATCGAGGTAGGATTTGAGGATGAGATTTTTATTCTTTTTTTGGATTTGGGGAGTGAAACCACGTTTCTCCTTCAGCAATGGGCACTAGGAGAAAGTGTGGGTTTGGGAGTGGATAACGATGTGTTCCCAGACGATAGAGACGCCATGGAAGACGTCGATGAGACAATCGTTGTTGGAGAAGAAGAAGGTCAAGATGAAGGAGGTGGTCATCGAAATCATAGAGAGAAATAGAGTCGACTGGTTTAAAGACCATTAGCGCTCGTGGTGATGAAAAAAAAAGGGATGGGGATGGAGATGGAGAGAGAAAGAGACAGATAGACAAACAGAGAGAGCCCTGGGTCGAAATTAGAGAGAGAGGGAGAGAGAGATAATGAAAATGAAGATGGCATCAGTATGATATTCTCAACCTCGAAGATTCTAGAGGCTAAATCTTGATTATGGATTAGAAATCATCCAACGGTTTGGATGGTGTCTTGAAATTGCACAACGACTCTTTTTGTTCCTAAAAGATAAATATATATATATATATATATAAGAGGCAACGACTATAAAAAAGAAATGGTCATATTTTTATGTTTTAACGGCTATATAAATTTTTTTTAAAAAAAAAACAGTTTTTTTTTTTTCTATAAATACAAACTCTCAATCTCAATTTCATTTCACAGTAAGCCTTAAAATTATGTTTTTCTTTTTCTCCTCTCTTTTTCTCAATTTCATTTCACAACAAACCTCCAATATTACATTTTTATTTATAATTTTTTCACACAATCACTATGGAAGGTTCATCAAAAACAAAGAGAGAAAAATCATTTACCATTAATGAAGATGTGGCACTTTGTAAAGTTTGGTGTCACATTTCTAAAGACCCAATTGTTAGCAATTCGCAATCTCATGCTCACTTTTGGAGGAAAATTTATGAAAATTATTGCTCACTTCAAAATGATCAATTAAGAATACAAGTGTCTATCCAATTTTGATGGGGTATAATCATAAAATGTTCCAGCAAATTTCGAGGGTGTTTAGCGCAAGTCGAAAATCTATACCCAAGTGGAATGTCTCAAGTTGATATAGTAAGATTTTATCTTCATTTATTATGTTTGTTTTTTTATTTCATGTTGTATAAAAATTAACTAATTAATTAATTTAATATTTTATCCACATAGATGCTTCAAGCAAAACTTTTATACCATGAAGATGAAAAAAAATATTTTGCTTTTGAACATGTTGGCAAGTGTTGCAAAACAATATCAGGTGGTAAGATGTAACTCCTACGAACACATTCAAGTCAAGGATACGTATACCATTTACCAATTCAATCCCCAATTCCCCTATAGATAACTGTATTTCTCTTCAAGACGATAATAGTTCAACTGAAGGTAACAATCCAAGTATTGATGATGGTAGTGTCTCTACAAGAGGTAAAAGGCCTATATGTAGGAAATTTGCAAAAGAATTATTTCGGAAAAATCAAGTCATTGAAATTGAAGTCCACAAATTTAACAATTTGTTAGAAACATTTAATCAACACCTTACTAAGAAGGAAATGAAAAGAGTTGAAAGAGAAGGTAAAATGATTCAAGTATTGCAAGAGATGAAAGAACTTGAGATGAAAAAGGAAGAACATTCCATAATGATTGTAGACCTTTCTAATATAGACCCTCAACTGAAAGCTTATTGCATAATGTGCAAAAATGAGATTTTTTCAAAGTAGTTCGTACATGTGAGCAATCCAAATTACTATTTTCCCCTACTTCCTGATGAATAATTGGGGAAGAATGTACTTTTCATTTTGCAATGTCATTTATTTTCTAATGTTATTTTTAGTATTTTTGTTTCAATATAATTTTTATTTTGTAATGTAATGTATCGTTCCAATGTAATGCATTGTTTCAATGTAATTTTGCTTTTGCAATTTGATGTATTTTTCAATATAATTTTAATTTTTCATTGTTATTATGAAAAAAATACAAACTTATTGAAATGAAGACAACAATTTTTCAATGTATTTAATTTTTCAATTTTTTAAACTTTTTATATTTGTCTAGTCGAGTAAAATGTAAATATTTCATTATTTTAGAAAAAGTTTGAAAAAAGTCACAAAAGACAAAAAATAAACATAGAAAAATCACTAAAAAATCTATATCCAAACAACACCCACAAAATTATAGGGAAGTTAGTTGAGATTTGTCAAAATAACATATGACCATTGGAAAACCATTACTATAATTTGACAATTTATTACTATTCATTACTAAATTATATTAATAACAAATATTATTTATAACATTTGTCATTAAAGATGCTCTTATATTGCCATGTATCCTTATGTCTTCAATCTTCATACACTACGTCAAAATTGGGCTTTAGCGGCGGTTTTTTACCGCCGTTAAAGGCTGTAAAACCGCCGTTAAAGCCTTTAACGGCGGCATTAACGGCGGTTTCGTTACCGCCGTTTATGCGTGTGTCGGGAAAAAGTGAAACCGTCGTAAAAAGGCAAATTACCGTCGTTAAAAGTCGATCAAAAACGGCGGTAATATAGGACCAAAAACCGCGGTTTTTTACCGCTGTAAATAGGTTCAAATTTTTCAAAAAATAATTCTTTCTTCTTGCACTCCCTAAATTTTGAACCCAAGACCTCTCATCCACCAACACCAACCACTCTGCCATAGCCACTCTTCATGAAATATATTCCCTAAATAAATATTTAAACATTACTTGTACTTTATTGTAGATGGTTTCGCCGGAGCTCGCCGGAGTTTCGCCGGAGCACGCCGGAGTTTTGCGAAGCTCTGCCGGCAAAGACCGCCGTCATTAACGGCGGTAATGATTGGGCATTAGCTGCGGTTTTGTTACCGCCGTTAAAAGTAGGCATTAACGGCGGTTTCGTTACCGCCGTTAAAAGTGGGTTTCATTACCGTCGTTAAAGACACTTTTAGTGGCGATTTTTTAACGGCGTAATGAAATCGCCGTTTTTCATTAACGGCGGTATTAACGGCAGTTTTCGTTACCGCCGTTAATAGTACCTTTAACGGCGATTTTCGTTACCGCCGCTAAAAAAATCGCCGTTAATGCCCTGTTTTAACGTAGTGATAACTTATTTCATAACACATGTTAACCTCTTAGTGATCACATGTCCTACGTAGTAATAATAATAATAATAAGTACATAAAATTTTTTGTCATTAAAGATGCTCTTATATTGCCATGTATCCTTATGTCTTCAATCTTCATAACTTATTTCATAACACATCTTAACCTCTTAGTGATCACATGTCCTACGTAGTAATAATAATAATAATAAGTACATAAAATTTAAGGTCAAGTTTGGGAAGTCCCAAATAATTTATCTTTTTATCTTTTTATTTTTTTTCATCACATCACCTTTCTACTTTTCTGCACATCTTTTCGTAAAAAGATAAAAAGTGCACTTATTTAAGTCATCCCAAACAACCCCTTAAAATCTAAACATAATTAATACAATCGATAGGTTTTGATACAATTGATAAGTAATGAGCTGGGTTTTCTTCTGGTCTATAATTAACTGAAGGGTATTGTTGGGTCCATGGAGACTCATCACGGGTCTTATTTCGATAATTCGAACCATTCAATATGTAGAACTCATCAAGTACTATATGTTTATAAAAAATTACGTTGATCGAATATTGATAGCTATCTCATCTGATCAGATTTCTATCAACTATTTATATTTTCACTGTCTATTTTTTTTTATACAAAACTAATTTAATCACGTAGTTATCGATATTCGATTAACGTGATTTTTAATAAGCATATAATACTCGACGAGTCTTATATATTAACGATTTAAATTATCAAAACGAGACTCATAATAAACTCCTACAAATCTAATCGTATCTTTTAATCCGATCACAGACTAAAAGAGATCAATCCCTAAAATAATTTAGGATGCAAACAGTAACACAACATATACTAAATTTTTATGGGTCATGCTCCGGAGCTCTAATTAGAGTTGCAAAAGGGCAGCTCTAATGAGCTGTCAGCCAATAAAAAAAAAAAATAAAATAGTGAAGTAAAAGATAAAAAAAAAGAAAGAAAAAGACAAATTAATGCTCCATTAGAACTCTTCTTTTAGAGATCTAAATCATTTTTGAATTTTTATTAGAATTTTGTTTGTACTCTTATCCGATAGGAAGGACGACTGCCGAAAGCCACGTGTCTATTAAAAACTTGATATCATTAATTTAGGACCACTTTGAGAAGTCGGATAAAAAGTCAGTTTTTTGATTTTTTTAATTAAAAAAGTCAATTTTTTTATTCAAAATAATTTAATTTTTTGTCAAAATAATATAATTTTTTGTCAAAAAAATTATTAAAAAAGTTAAAAAGTCAAAAAATTAATTTTTTATCAACTTTTTAAAATACCACTTAAAAACAAAAATTGAGAGTTTTAATTTTAGAATTTTAAATTTTTTTTTACTACTGTGGCAAAGAATAGAATTTACATGTGATATGATGTGTGTGTTTATATTTTTTTTTCTCTTGTCACATTATTAAAACTCTTTTTAAAATTTTAAAATTAAAACTTTCTATCATTATTATTAATTTTAAAAAAATATATATTATAAATTCTAAATAAATTATTAAATATTTTATCAAACCTTTCACATATATCTTAAACTCACACTCATATAATTTATATGAATCCTACATCTATATAAAAAAAATTTTGATAAAATATTTAGGCCAAGTTTGGCAAGTCCAGAATAAGTCAAAAAGTCAAAAAGTGACTCAAAAAGTTAAAAAGTTAACAGTATTCACCAAAAGTCAACAATTACGGCTGCACAACTCCCAATTCTAATTTTCTCTTGCAAACTAATTTTTACAATTTTTTATTACACATTTTTTCATAAAAAAACAAAAAATTAATCCAAATATCCATATTTTCCTCTTCAATTTTTTAATTCAAAAAGATAAAAAGTGCATTTATTTAAAACACTCCAAACAAACCTTTGGTAATTCACTCGGATCTCGAGCCTAACTCAAAAAAACAAATTTCTTCTTACTTTACTGCTGCTAGTATAAAAAACGGAAAGCTGAACGGGATGCTTTTTCAAAAAGCCTCATAATTTTTTTTGTCGATTCAATTATCCCTTATCTATTTGCGCCACTAATATATCCGCACTCATGTAGTAGGAGTAATTGTGAATTTCAGAATTAGGGCTAATAACTGTGAGCGAAGCGAACATTTTGAGAGAGAGAGAGAGGAGAATGGGGCGAAAGAAGGTGGAAATGAAGCGAATCGAATCGAAGAGTAGTCGACAAGTGACATTCTCGAAGAGGAGAGGTGGATTGGTCAAGAAAGCTCGCGACCTCTCCGTCCTCTGCGACGTCGACGTCGCTCTCCTTGTCTTCTCCAGCCGCGGCAAGCTCTATCAATTCTGCAGCGCCAACAACAGGTCTCTCTCTTTCTCTCTTCGATTTTTGTTTGTTTTCATGTTTTTGGAATCGCTGTTGTGCGTGAACTTTCTTGTCATTTTCTGTTTCTGTTTTTTGTCGATTTATTGCAAGTTATATTAGTTCAGTAGCTACCGTGTTTAGGTTTACAATGGCCGATTAAAGAAGACGGAGACGTAGCATAGAATGGCCTGTCATGTTATTCTACTCTGATTCTAAATCGGTTGGTCTTATTTGGACTACACGTTAACCCTAGTTTTTTTCTTTTTTTAAAGTTCCATTTATTTATTTATTTAATCTATAGGAGAGAGAAATAGAGAGGGAATTTACCAATGCAACAATGAGATTCAAACTTAGCATAAAAAGTTAATTTTTTAGATTATTAGTTTATTGCTGTGTTGATAAGGATTTAGAAAGGGAAAAAGAAAAGATATTTGAAATGTAAATGAAATATAACTATATTTTATTTATATTTTACACAATCTTTTCCTTTCTATTCTTAAATTTATGAACCAAACACTATTTAAAAGTTTGAAATAAGTTATTAATTTGTTTGGTTCAACTTTCTATAATCTATAAAATCATCTGAATCTGTTTGATCAAATAAGTTGTTTTGTTGTGCAAATTTTTAAGATACCATAAAAAATTATAATTAAGACAAAGGAATTGGAGCTCGTTTGTGGATAGGTATTTATTATTTAATGATTTCAAATAAACTAAAAAAATTATAAATTATAGGTTAAGAGAATTTTTTTTTTTTTTTGCCAAATAAATTGAAAATTTCTAATAAATTATAATATAAAATTGCAACCAAATACCATTTAGTTTTTTTTTTATTTTTTTTTTCTAGTGCATGTAATATCGTATTTTGTTGGATTGTGGTCAGTATGATTTACAAATATAATCTGTATACATAGGGTGCATTTAGAATGATGTGACTACATATAATTATGAGTACCATTTTGGGTGGAAATGTAATGACCATAAAAGGTCATGAAATTTGTATGAAAATTATGTATTACCTTGTTTATTTGTTCATTACCAACTATGAACCTCATGATTATTTGGTGGAATATGCTACATCTCCATCAGTTGCATGAAACAGTTGTAAACAACCTCTTTTGTTGTGTTTTATGGTGCCTCGTGATCATATATAGTCCATTCATGTGAGACATTTAATTGTTCTCAAAAAAAAAAAAAAAAAAAAAAACAACAACAACAAATAGTTAGACATTGATAACTTGGTAGGCAAGTGAAATCTGCATGCTCTTTGGGCTTAACAATCAAGGACTTTAACATAGAAGAGACATGCTTTAACGAATTAGAAATAAAATTGAAAGAAAAAGTGCACATTTGTCTTTTTCATAGCATTTGGTATTAGAGTTAGCAACCACATGTAGAATTTGGGGAGGGATACCCATAATAGGGAGTTGTTTAGAACACGGATTTTGCAGTGACTCTCATTAGGTCTAGCAATTCTATTCCAATCCACCATCTAGCAATTTTGTCAATTTTCGCAACTCTACATGCTCTGACAAAGACATTTTCTAAGGCACTTTTATTGGCCTACTGCAACCAAGAACAAAATGAGCCTAATTCTTTTTTTTTTTTTTCTTTTTTCTTTTTTTGAGAATATGAAAAGCAGTTATATTAAAATAAAACAAACAACATACAATTAAAAAGAAAAACAAGAAGACCCTAAAGGGCCAAACAACAAACTACAAACAATAAAAACAAATTCGCCAAAAAAACCAGTAACGATCCAGAAAAATCACCGATCTTCTCATAGATGTGGTTTGGAAAGTTAGATCTACATCAAACCAAGTAAGATCTGCATCAAAACCCGCTCCTGCCGTCGTACCTGTCGACGCTGTCCAACTCCGCTGCCTCTACCATTATTGCCGTACTTCGGACACTGCCAGAAGTTATTGTTGAAGAGGAAGAACACCACAATAGTATGGGAGAAGGGTTGAGAGAAAAAGGAACCATTATGGGTGTTGAAAATCCAAAATTTTATGTCGAAATCGGGGGGAGAAATACTCAAAATCCCCATTCTAAGCATAAAAAGCCCAGATTTATACTCTAAAAGTTCAAATCTATACTATAGGATTGTAGAGAAGTGTAAAAGTGATCGTTGGTGTGTCGCTGGAAATCTCTAGAGAGAGAAGCTCTTACTGTTCTCTCTCTCTCTTCGGGCCTGTATAAGCTAATTCTTTTTTAAAATTAGAAACCCATTGAGATTAAAGCATTGAAGTCATAGCATTACTATCTAATTAACATGCCCATTTCATTCATTCTCCTTGATTTGCGCACTAGAATTCATTTCAAGCACCAATCGTGTAGCAAAGTTTATGGTCTTAATTTGTGTTAGTCTGGACAACTTTCAAACCAAGGGATTGCATGTCCTTTATGTATTGTGTGTGGCACTTGTTTCCATTATAGCCAACACATTAGTACCTACGAACAACAATTTAATGTGGATCAAACTTGATAAAAGGGGTCTCATTCACATAAATTGTATTCAACAATTTAAAGGAATTCACAATAGTTGGACCATCAGAGTTAAGACTCTTCTTTGCTATCTTTGGTCGCTACAATGCTCAATTTTTTTTACGCTTGGGGCATTCCTTCCCCCTTATGGGGACCGCGTCACATATGAAGCAACCCTTATTTGACTTTGGATACATTTACTTTGTGAACTCTCCTGTTTCCTTTTTTTTTTTTGAACTTGGAACTTTCTTTGCTTTCCTTGAAACCAAACTTTCCTCCTCCTAGTTTTTCCCTTCCTTTTGGATTATTGGTTTTCGATATATAATCCTTGGCTAATTTGTAGTAAAAAAAGCCATTAGTTGCAATGCAACCATGGCAAAGGGCAAGTCTTTGACTCCCTACTTGTGGAGTTCTAACTAATTTGTGGTCAACAAGCCATTAGTTGCCGCCACGGTAAAGGGCATGTCGTTGACTCCCTACCTAAGGAGTTCTAATTGTGGCCAATTTTGTAATTCAAACATGAAATTGAAGAGCTTAGCTTTCTCTGACATGTTCTTCATATCCAACTTCAAAGAAATGAACTTCTTTACATAGTCTTTCACTATTTTAGGTTGTTTCAACCATTTTGAATCGTTGCTTATAACCTAAGGTGTGTTGAAAGAAAGAATTGCTTCTTCTATTTATTTTTCATTGTTTCCCACATTTGAATCTTTGGGTGAGTATCATCTTTTGCGTGTTCTCCACTAGAGTTTGTCATCCTCAAGGGAAACACTCTTAAGGACAAAAAAATGACCCCCACAACCTAAAGGTAGCAAAATTGAATCAAGAAGTGCTAGATGCAAGACACTAGAATTTATTACGGCTCACTTGGTTCTCCTAACTCCAAAAGTCTTCCACAATCATGGCATGTTTGCCATACAATTTGTGACAAAATTTTAGATTAATTTGTTATGTAATTCTATGATAAAAAAAAATTATTCAATGCTCTCATTGGTATGCATTATTCTTATGGGTATGGTATGGTAAAAACAAAAAAGGAAAAAAAAAAAAAAAAAGAATTAGTGGGAAGTGCCATATGGGTGGAATTGTTTACTATTAGATCCCAACTTTTTTTTGTTAACACGTAAAGTCCCATTGTATAATGTGTGAAATTAGTTTTAAAAAAATTTCAAATTTGAACTAAAAAATATGTGAAATTTCAATCTTTTAAAATTGGAAAAAAAAAAAAAAAAAGCCCTAACAAATTGTGAAAGCCATGGGAATCTAATTGCATTTCAAACTTCTCAAGGTATAAAAAATAAAAATAAAAAACTATGAAGTTTCAAGGTTTAAAAATGTGAAGTGAGATGTAATTGGCATGGCCTCAAAATAAAATTTTACTATTTTAAAATGAGAATAAATTATGAGATGATGTTTCTCAATTATCTATCTTTGTCAAATTTCATACTTTCATAAGTTGGATATGTTCAAAGTGAAATTTCATGCTTTAAATAACAAGAAAGGCAAAGTGAAATTTCATGCTTTAAATTTCATGCTTTGATTTGGTGGGTTGATTTTTGTGGGGTTTCATGTATTTTGTTTTTAGTTAAGTCCTTCTTAACTTTTTTTTAAAAAAATGTGAGGCCAAAGGGTTGGTTGTATGGATGCGAGTAGCAGTAGTAGGGGTATTTTTTGTACTTTCCGAATCTCTTTCGATGCATGTCATCTTCCTGTACCTTTAATTTTATGCTGTTAAATGAAATTTTTCTTTGCTGATCAAAAAAAAAATAACAAGAAAGGCAAACTTGTCAGACTTCACACTTTTATGAGACGAATGTTTCACAATTTTCTTCATGAAAGTTCGAAATTTCACATTTCCATAAAGATTGGTGTGTTAACCTTGAAATTGAAATTTCTCACTTTCATGTAATTTATACTCTAATCCAACCACTGGTTTAGATTGCACCATGTGAGTAAGTCTAAAAATCTGTTGAAATTTAAAAAAGGAAATACACTTAAAGGGAACAAAAGAAAAATATGGTTGGATGATGCTAATCCAATTGCAACAAATTGACGTTGTGGATTTTGTGGGGCATCATATCGTCGACAATGGAGATTGTTGTTGTATAGGCAACAATAAAGGAAGGGGCACAATTGCGATCAATGAAATCAAGGATTCCATAGTGAATTCATCGCTGAAATGAGGTATTGGAAAGAATGCGAATGATCTATGATGGTGAAGGAAAGGGAAGGTGAACGACAATAGTAGTGAGTGAAGGAAAAGCTGGAAGAGGTCTATGATATGATATGACTCTCATTTATGGGTGTTATATTATGGGGTTTTTTGGTCTTTGGTTCGGGTGTGAGACTAAATAAAACCAACATAATACTAATACATATGGTTAGCCTATTAAAATGAAATTATTGTATACATGGCCACAAATCATTAGTGTCTAGTTTTTTTGCCAATGTTTTATTGTTGTTAGTAGGTTAGGTTAATTGGATTGGCCCCTTTTTCTTTTTTTTTGAGATACTTTTTGTATATAATTTACATAATGCTTACTTTTGTGATGTGAAGCTTTCGTTACCAGTTTTTTGTTATTATTATTTTTTTTATGATTTTTATTGTTCTTGACTTTTACTAATGCTTCAAGATCTAATGCTGGAACTCCAATGAGTGAGTGCAAGTTTCCAACCTACATGCAAAAAAAAAATGGTAAGGAGAAAGAAGAAAGTTCACTAATGGATTTCAGTATAGCAAGTTTTAAAGAAGTGTAAGCAAATGCGAAGTTATTGGTTGTGTCTATGCTTTCTAACTAGGAATGACAATTCAAACTTGTCAATATTAGACTTTAAATATGCTATTCAAACAAAATTTGATGTTTTAAGTTAATACTTTAGGTTGTAATAAACATCCCAAGTTGTAGTAACTAAAAATAGTTGATGTTTCTCTATTACTCAAGTCAGTTGGGGACGTACAAAATAGGCTTCTAGGCACTAAGTTTGATGGTTATACTCATTACTAAGTGAAAATAGATTTGATTGTTATAAGTTAGATGGATTTATTGATATTATCATTGCAATTAGTTAAAAAATTGCCTCGAACTATTTGGAGTAGGCTATTTGAATTTTGTTTTACCATTCGGATCTACCGTTTTTATAATCATATGCAATTTTGTCTTTTGTTGTATATATTGATATTGGTATTATCATTCTCCTAATTTTACTATGAAAGTGAGATCTGCTATGCATCATCATTGGAACAAAATATATATATATTTTGATAAATGAAGTTGAAAAGTATTTTCATTATAACACAATTTAGTTAAATGCATATTTTACGAAAACAAAAATGCCTATGATTTCTAAAAAACACTACCTCATATTTACCTTAAATGATGTGGATTATTGCATGTCAATTGTTGCTTTATTTAAAAATCAAGCAAGTGAAGACCCAATATCATGTACATTGACGTCAGAAATATTTTGTGGATTTATGACATTACTCTTAGGACAACATCCACCTTGAAACATCACCTTAAATTTACCTCTATGGTATAACATATCAATTGTTGAGTTATTTAGAAATCAATGAAGTAAGACCCAACCACGTTAATGTGAATAATTTTATGAGTGATTTTTTTTGGAATTTCTAGCGTTACTCTTTAAAAAAAATTCACTTTAACCTCTCTTATTTTAATAAGGGATTAGCTATGAAACACGGGTATTTTAACAAATGTGCCGTATTTGTAGTGAGTAATTTTTTCTTCTTAATTTTTGCCATACCTCAGGGGTTCCTACTTTATACCAAAGTCATACCTTAATCGAAATAGTATTTTCTTCTATACAGAGGTAAAATTAGTTTTATTGAAATTTTTTTATGCTTATCCATCAAACTTATTTAATATAATGACATTTAATTTTAATTTATACTTTTCTTTTGGCGTTAAACGTGAATTGTAGGTTGAATCTTAATGAACTAAACAATTTAACTAATTTGTACATTATTCCAAGTTAAAAATAAATTTCTTAATACATATGTAACAAGTTGTACTCGTATTCAATTATTTAAATAGCTCTAGGTGCATCGAGGCGCTAAACGAATTTTATGGTATATTTTATTGTTTAGAAATTTATTTAACTAAATATACTCTTTTTTTATCTTTTTTATTTTATTTTATTTTAGTTTTGCATTTGTGAATTGATTAAAATGATTTACAAACTCTTCATATAGATCAAATATCAATGTTGTGTATGGTCTATATAAACATAGAGAACATAGAGATCATGAACCTTTCTTTATTTAGATGGCCTTTGGAAAGTTCTTATTCGTGTAATATAACTCGATTCTTGAAAAGTTGAGTGGAGCTACAAAATCATGTTCACTTGCTTCCAAATACTAATATCCAACAAAAGATAAGGCACACAACAAATACAATTACAAATCTTGGGCAAAATTAATTAAAGACATAAGCATTAAAAAATAAATAAAAATATTACAATTACTAATCATCTTTTTACCACTGGTTATTTACTTCGGCAAAAGTGGCACTCTACCTCTATTATATCCATCTTTTCCAATGAAGTAATTAATCATCTACATGGGTTCAAGCTTTTTGTCAACAAATTATTGTGTCAGTAATCTGTTTTTTCTTTTCTTTTCTTTTTTTCCCCTAACGTAGTGATTTTGTGTCAGTAAAAACATTCTTGATACACCTTATTTTATGAGTTGCCTATGTAACATTTTTTGTCAGCCAATACCTTTTTTTGTGCTGACAAATGTGTGTTTCTTATAGTGATTTCAATAAAATTAAATACCAACCAACCAACAAGCATCAACAAAATTAATTAAAGATATTACCAAGTTTGAACAACAGAAACAACCAAGCAATAATCAAAGGAATTTAGTACACCTTTTTTTGTTACTATTATGTTGGTATTAGGTGTAGGGGGTGTTTGGTTGTAGATGTATAGAAAGATGCGGGCACTTCAATGGCCAAGAATTGTCAAAGGTGGGGAAGGAGAAGACGAGGGGAAAAGAGGATGGTAGTATAAGACCTTAATCACCCGTGCTAAGAGAGTTTATGTTGCTGCTGCTGAGTTGAAGTGACAGATTGGAGAGGTGCTTGGGCAAGCAGTGCTCCTAATCACTACTTGGCATACCCTATGAAAATGAGGTGTGAATGACCATGGCTGAGCAAATACTGTTCTATGATACGTCAGTGTTCACTTTTCGTTTTATTGCAGGTAAAATTTTGCGCCTAGTTTGACAGTCTGATATTAGCTTGTTGTAGTGCCCATCTTGACCATGTATGTGGAGACTTGGAAAAGATAACACAAGATGTATTTATACCAAAACCAAGGGAAATATTATAGGAAAAAAAAAAATTATACAGAATGAGATTAAGGCAAGCGTTATACAAATTGAAACATGTGAGTATGCATTTGAAACATGTGGGTGTTTTTACATGTTCTTCTAGTGCATTGAATATAAATTTGAAACATGTTTAGAATCTTTCAGTTTTTTTTTTGTTTTTTTTGGCATTGAAGCATTGAATGTATGCGAAATTAATGAAATTCAAACTTCATTGTGCATCTACTCAAACCATAATATTTGGAATGTTTTATATTTACCTTATACTTTGGATGAGGATCAAGCTGACTAGTCCTTATGATTCAGTATGGCCAAGATCCTCAAGCAATATCATCACCACTCTGGGGCAAAAGGAAGGTTCTCAACAGGTGATTGTGAAGCAGAGGTAATTGCAGTACCTTTATCTGTTACCTTTGAATGAGGTTTAAGTTACTACTCCCGATCTTTTCTTGCACTGTTTTGCACAACAGTTTCTTCTGGCTTGTGGAGAGTCGAGTTAAAATAATTTTTTTTTTTTCCTCGGGGAATATGGTCCAGTAAAATTCAGTCTTTTTTGTCCAAACAATTACACATATTTCTACACTGATCTGTACTAGATGTAACAACCAGTGATTTATGATTTTAAAATCTTTCCATGTTAATTTGTATCTTGTGTTTTGCATCTCCTAAAAATTCCAAGTGTTCAAAATTGTTTAGGTTTTGCCGAAGTAATACAGAAGGTACCTATGAGTCTCACTAGAATTCAATAATATCTAATCAATGATTAAACTAGTGTTCAAAATTAGTCAAAGGGGCTATTTTGCAATCTGTTATCCAGTGGATTATAAACTTTTTAATCTTTGATCCATCTGCATATTGATTTGTCTTTCTATCTTGTTTTCCATTGACAAAAAATTTAACCTGTATTCTAAATTTTTCAGTCCAGGTTTGCCAGTTTTCGGACAATTTCAGAGCTTTTACAAATAACCAAAAGGCAATAACTCTCTAATTCACTTTTGGCCTGTCTTAATAAGCATAATGCATGACATCAAGCGACTTATAATCTCATTTTCTGACAGGCACCTGGAAGAGCCCTATGTGGACCAGCTTAGTGTGACTGACCTCATCCAACTAGAGAAAGAATTTGATGCTGCATTAACGCAAATAAAGTCTAGAAAGGTCAATGCCCGTCTCATTATTCTCACTCGACCTCAAAAACCCACATCATTTGCAGTGCAAGTAGGATTTTCATATTTTACCATAGAACTGATGAAACGTTTGCATGTACTATGTGTTACAGAGTAGGCATTTAGAGCTTTGAACCTATACCGTAAATCACAATTTACTTTCAAATTTCATCTAAGAATCATTCGATTCTCGTTTTGCAATTTCCTTGCCCCTCAAGTATTTGTGGATTTAGCAATTTGAATATGTTGAAGATATGTGTTAGTTTCATAGCCTTTTTTTTTTTATTTTTTTTGATGACCTCTAATCAATCCTGTAAAGCTGCAGTAAAATTTTTGTCTGTGACCTGTAAACACTCTTCCCTTTTTTATTAGTGTTCCCAGGAACTTTAGTAATATTATTGTACTACATGCAGAGTTGTTTTCGTAGCTCAGGTGAGATTTTAAGGGCGTGTAGGAGTTGTGGGACCTGAGTTTGATGATGATGGGGTTGTCGTGGGCTTGCTGCACAGTTGGTAGGGAGGCCGAGTAGGGAAGCAGAGATGAAAAGCCCCTTTGTCTCTTGTGGATTGTGAGGAGAATTCTTTGTGGATATGAGGAACTCGTGTAGACTGTGGAGTTGTTTTGTTGGGATTTTGAACATTTGGTTGTCCAAGAGAGTTAGACCAAAGACCTAATCTGGATCGATACTTGGATTTTGTTTATACTTCAGATAAGAAAGATCTTGTCTGCCTAACGCATACATTTCTGGATAAGCAACAATTTTATCAAAAGCATCAAATAATAAATAATTATCAATCTACATGATATGTAGTTCTCTGAAAAAACTGTAATATATGAACATGAAATGATTCTTAAATCCAACAAAATAGAAGCAACTAAACTATCAAAAGTTTTAACTTATGAATAGGAAGCCTCACTCTCAGTATTACACCAACTCATCATCACACACAGGAATCATAGACCATTGTCAACACATTCAAAACTATCCACATCTCCAAGCGAAGCCACCTCAAAACAATACGAGTAATTAACTGTTTAGATCTGCTAGCCACCTCTTTTTTTTTTTGGGTGAATAAGTCATTGATTAAAAACAGAAAAATTACACAAATACAAGGCTAATAGTCCAATAAAATTATTAATCCGACGTTTGGTTAAACAATTGAAATATGGACAAACAATTCATCCGGATATGGTATCCCACATATGATGGACTATTCAATCCCACAAAGGAGGGTGGGATATAAATTGGTGGACTAAGCCAAAGTTTGGACTATTAGTCCCTCCCTTATAATTCTAACTCAATTCAAACATAAGATAGGATACACAATCTAAAAATATTTGTAGTCCTAGGACTATTAGTCATTGGAATGCTAATTCAACCTAATCAAATCCGCCCAAACAAACATGGTCTAAATGTGTTCAAGATCCCCATATAAACTGTACGTGGACCATGAACACATTCTATATGCTCAAAAATCTGATACAAAATTGGAGACAAAATAAAAACTATCCCTTACACAGCCCGTAAGGGTAGGTCAACAAAAGATTTTCAAAATATCCACCCAAACAATAGTACCAATGTGATGAAGTATGTCAGTCATGTCCTCTAGATCTCCTAGCCACCTCAATGTGGGGAAGTATGACAGTCATATCTGTTGGCTCCATCCACTACCCACATGGTAATGAGCCCACCATTCACATAGTGTAGGTAGCACCATATTGTAAAAGAAGGTGGTGGAGGGCTACACCAACTCACTAAAGGAAGATAGTGAGGGTGGCACTACCTTGGCCAATTATGGCTAGCACTTCACCTACTCCTCCTCTCTTGGTTATAAATTGAGATGAGTGAGGAGGGGTTTGAATCATCAGAAATTGGAGAGTGAGAGCTGTGAGTTGAGTGAGTTTCATCTCCTCCTCTGTAATTGTATTTTTGCTCCATTTTAGTGATAATTCTCATTTCTGTCCGTGGATGTAGGCATTGGGCCGAACCACGTAAATATTGTGTTCTCTGTGTGTGTGAGATAATTCTCTGGGTGTCTTTGATCGTAACAAGTGGTATCAGAGCCTCGTTGGTGGCGTTTCGGAACAAAAACAGCGTGTTGTTCGAAACTGCCCAGAAATCGTATTGCTCGAAATCAGATTTTGAGCATACCAGGAGCAAGGACTCGACGAGAGGAGTCCAGAAATATAAAGAAGACACCCAACGGAGGCCGGACGCGCCCTCACGCGCCTCTGGAAGTTGGCGCGTGAATCCCAGTCGCGTCACGTGCCTACACGCGCCGTGCAAGCTCCCGACGCGTGGTCCTAGTCTCAGACACGCGCTACACGCGCGGACGAAGGTAGACGACGCGTGAGTTGACGCGCGACACGCGCCGCACGCGCGCGCACCAAGCCACTCGAGCAGGAGCCGCGTTGACCGAGCCAGAGCCGCTGATCGAGCCGCTGACTGAGCCGATGACGTCAGCCTGACGTCAGCATAACCGGAGGAGTAATCTGGTGCTTCGCAGGCGCACCAAATTCTCCCAATCTGAACCGTTAAAATTGTTTTGGCTTCATCTAAGCCATTTGAGGTCCGATTTGGGTGATCCAATAGTGCTTTCCAACTATTTGGAATATTTTGGACACATCCGTACGGTCAGATTTTTCAAATAATCTTTCAAAAATTTGCAGTTTTTATTTTGGCAATCCGAAGTGCTTTTCCGGCTAATTTTGAGCCGTCCGGACTTCACAGCAAAGCCTGTTTTTCAAACAGAGATTTCTTTCTGGATGATGGAGGAATCCACATTAGCTTCAGGGCCGATGATTCGGTTGAACGCTTCTAATTATGCGATATGGAAGCCGCGGATGGAGGACGTCCTGTATTGTAGAGATTTGTTTGACCCTATAGCGCTAAAGGGGGTCAAACCAGATGGAGACAAGGATGGGGACTGGATAAAAACTAACCGCAAGACTGTCGGTCAAATCAAACAGTGGATTGACCACAGTGTGTTCCACCATGTTGCCCAAGAGACAGACGCCTATGCCCTATGGATGAAATTGGAAGGCATGTACCAGTCCAAGACCGCACGGAACAAAGCCTTGATAATGAGAAGGCTTATAAACCTGAAGCTGAAGAATGGTGTGTCTGTTGCTGAACACACCAGTGAATTCCACAGCATTGTGAACCAGCTTGCATCAATCAAAATGGAGTTGGAGGATGAGATGCAAGCATTATTATTACTCGGTTCCTTACCAGACAGCTGGGAGACGTTGGTGGTTTCTCTCAGTAATTCTGCACCCGAAGGGAAGCTGACCATGGGGATGGTCACAGACGCCTTATTCAACGAGGAGGCAAGGAAGAAAGAGATGGAAGGAGAGCAGTCCCATGCCCTTGTCACAGAAAGTAGAGGCAGAGATAGAGAAAGGGGCAGAGGTAGAGGAAGAAGTAAAAGCAGAGGGCGTTCACAGTCCAGACAGGACAACACGAGGAGGTGTTTTTACTGTGATCAAGAGGATCACGTAATAAGAGATTGCCCAGAGAAGAAGGCGGACAAACAAGCCAAAGAGAAGGCTAAGGGACACGGAGGTCCCTCAACTACAGCAGTTGCAGTGCATTCCTCTGACGATGAAGAGGTGATGCTTACAATCTCGTCAGAGTTGGAAACACCCGGCTGGATTTTGGATTCAGGGTGTACGTTCCACATATGTGCGGATAGGAAGCTTTTCTCCACTTACCGAAGAGTCAGCGGTAGCATTATCCGGATGGCCAACAACACAGTGAACAGAGTTGTCGGCATAGGGACAGTGCGATTCCTTACTAAGGATGGAAGAAAAGTAATTTTATCTGAGGTCCGACATGTGCCAGGAGTACGGAGGAATCTAATCTCCCTGAGTATGCTAGATCTAAAAGGAAATTGTTTCTCATCTAGTGGCGGGGTTCTTCATGTACACAGAGGTGATAAAGAATTGTTGCAAGGCAAATTGTGCAACAAATTGTACAGACTGGAAGGAGAAGTTTTGACAAAGATGAGTGTTGTCAAATGCCAGTCGAAGGGTACAAAGAGAGAACATACGCAACCAAAACGTATGATTGAGCAAGGCTTTCATCAGGAATGGCGAAAACGGTGCACGGGAACGCAAGGAGGCAGTTCAAAGGTGCACAGAGCTGAGCCAGTGAAGCCAATCTTGAAGAAAGTTCAGAGCAAAGAAACCAAGTCTATAGAGACTATGCCGGTGAAGAAGAGAGTTTCTTTTGCTTCCGTGTTAGAGACATTTTGCAACCTCTCAAAAGATGCATGGAAAGGAGGGATGCAATCTCGAGTCGCAAAGTGAGCGTTGCAATGCACTCCAATAAGGGGGTGCAAGCACTATGCACGGAGTTGCATAGTGATAACTTGTACAGACCGATGGAAGTTGTCTTGGTAGAAGGGCTAATTGTCAAACATCAGTACGGACGTACAAGTGAGACTGAACCGAACATCAGGGATTGCAGCACAGACAACGGGCGTATGAGATCGCTAGGAAGTTGTTCTAAAGTGCAGAAAGCAAAGGCTGGTTGTTCAGAAATAAGCTCCGAGCAAGGAAAATTGAGGATGTTGATGTGTCACACTCTGAAGTTTTCTAGTTGCTCCCGTGTTCATCATGCAAGGAGTTGCACGGTAATGCAAGGGTATCCCGAGCAGGGGGTACAGGGCATCCAATCAGGGGGAGCTGTGTCTTGGCAGTCCAAGCTGAGAAGTCAGTTGTCCATGTGGGTGTGGAGGGGGAGAATTGTTGGCTCCATCCACTACCCACATGGTAATGAGCCCACCATTCACATAGTGTAGGTAGCACCATGTTGTAAAAGAAGGTGGTGGAGGGCTACACCAACTCACTAAAGGAAGATAGTGAGGGTGGCACTACCTTGGCCAATTATGGCTAGCACTTCACCTACTCCTCCTCTCTTGGTTATAAATTGAGATGAGTGAGGAGGGGTTTGAATCATCAGAAATTGGAGAGTGAGAGCTGTGAGTTGAGTGAGTTTCATCTCCTCCTCTGTAATTGTATTTTTGCTCCATTTTAGTGATAATTCTCATTTCTGTCCGTGGATGTAGGCATTGGGCCGAACCACGTAAATATTGTGTTCTCTGTGTGTGTGTGAAATAATTCTCTGGGTGTCTTTGATCGTAACAATATCCTCTTTCACCAATGAGTCAAACTTTAGTTACCCTTCTCAAACTGTAAATCATTAATCGGCCTTTTGTTGCACTAACTGATAATAAAAATGCCACCTTTAATGAAACAATTGGCCAGGAAGAAAGGAACTCCATCGTGACCAAGCACCGTATAAAAGAATTCAGATGAAGTCTTACCAGATCTCATCCTATCTTGTAGTTGTGCCATGAAAGAATCTAATGTCTCTAAGGTCTAACCACTGACTGCCTGTCGTGTCTTTTAAAAAGAGAGAGATTCTTAATCAATTCATTTAATATCATGGTTCAGAGTGGAAGTCAACAAGGCTTAGTATTTCGTTTTGCAATCCTAGGAAACATTCAAATGCCATCAATTTATTCATTTGGTTTATCTATCCTTCATCTATTTTTGGGCAATTCTATATCATGTCCCATGGATGCAACTTTTTTGCCTATTTAGTATTTTATAGGATTATAAAATTCTGTAAATTCTTTCTATTTGCATAGTAAATCAACTACCTCTGTTGAGATTTCTCATTTCTCTTAAACAATTTGTTATTTAGAGATTGTACACCGTTGAACATGGTTCTATGTCATGGACCGCCACTTTGTTTGTAGAAGCTAATATATTTATTTGATTTATTATTGATATTACTTTTTCTTGTTAAATGAAAAGTTGGGTTATATAAATTGCCTTGTTTGGGAATAGACTACTTTAGTAATTTTTTGACTTTTTTGCCAAAATATGAGGTAAAAAAACTAGTATGTTTGGGGATGACTTTTTACACAAAAAACAATGCAAAAAGTAGAGAGAAAATAAACCATTTGACTTATTTTATTTTATAGTTTGTTGGTTTTTTTGGCTTTTTTAGTGACTTTTGACTTTTAGACTAAAATCATGTATTCCCAAACAAGGCAAGTTGGACACATTATGTTACAATTCTCATTAAGTTTTCTTTTATGCAGACACTACTAATGATGGAGTCCATAATGGCTCTTCATGAAAAGGTATGTGATTGTTTATGTTTATCATGTTCTCACATTTCCAATTTCGGGTATGCCTTCTTGTTAAGATATAATTTTAAATAAAGTGTCATCTATTTTAATTCTAATTGCTGCTGTGAATAATGGTTTGTATTTTGATAACTGTTGTTAATAAGAGAAAGATTGGTTAAATTGCTTGGTTTTTTTATTAATTACGCTCAAATAAGTACTGTTAATTTTCCACCACATTAGTGTAGTATTATCCAATTACATGCAGATTTATTTATCATTTTGTTTTGACTACAAAATGTTGACGCAATTTGTTGAGAAATTTCCATTATTTTCAGGAAGAGTTAGAAACTGTATTTAAATCTAATGTTGTAGCAGACCAGACCACATCGAACTAATCTGCACCATCAGATCCAGTGTTTTAGAAAGCGCGCCTAGGCGCTAAGCGAGGCGAGGCGCAGGGTTGGCGCTCAAAGTAGACGAAGCGAGGCGCATTGCGAGAAGCGCACGTAAGGCGTTGAGGCGCGGGCCTTTCGCCTAGGCTGAAAGCGCACGCTTCATGCGCTTCGGCTAGGGCTGACCTTTTTTGTGTTTGTGTAATAGCCACATAGGATTAAAACTCTTATACAATACAAATCTATTGGTGAGCTTCTTCGAATCGATTGATCTGAGCTTCTTCAGGTTCGTCTCTGCTTCTGCTTCTGCTTCTGCTTCTTCTCTTCTCTCTCTGCTTCGTCCTCTCTTCTCCTCTCTTCTTTCGCCGTCTTCTCTCTCGTTTCTGTCTGTCTTACGATCGCGATCTCTCTCTCTCTCATGTCTCTTGATTCATATATATATATATATAATATAATACATTATATGATACCTATTATATAACATATAATATATAATTGATTCATATATATATATAATATTATATAATACCTATAATATATAAAATATAATATATACTTATTCATAGTAATAAAAAAAATAAACACATGTATGTAAAATAAAATAAAATAAATTAATTAAAACACATTATGTAAAAAATATAATAAATAAATAAAATAATATATATATTAAAAAAATTAATTTTTTTTTTCTTCTTCTCTTCTCTTCTTATTAAAAAAATTAATAATGTACATATTAAATACTTTCTATGTTGAAAATTGTGTTATATTAATATTTTACTTAACTTTTATAACTTGCGCCTCACTTTGGTGAGGCGCGCGCCTCGCCTCACGCCTCGGCACATAGGCTCTAGGTGACCTTGGCGCCTCGATGCGCCTAGAGCTTTTTAAAACACTGATTAGATCCATTCAGGTGGAATCAACTTTCGCCGTTCTGCCCTATCAAGAGAATGTTGCACCAAGTCTTCTATAGGTGTTTAATGGGAGAACTAGCAGGGTAATTTGCAGTAAAAGGATTAAACTTATCCCCTGCTATAGTCATGTAATCTTGATTGCACTAAAGGATATTGCTAATTGCTCAACAACCTACTACGGTGCAGACAAGGAATCTCCCCGGTGGAAATGTGGGTAATCAGTTGGAGCTTCAGGATCAGGGATATAGTCAGGGTCATACCCAAGAGGGTAAAGGACTTGATCCGTGTTATCCTCAGTATCAGAAGGAGGATAATTATCAAAGCGAACGGTGCAGGGATGAGAAGAAAGGGCATTGTCATCATCCCATCCTACAGCAAGAGTTTCTTGTCTATGAGAAAGTTCATTTTGGACAGAACTATCGTCATCAGAATCTTGCATAAGTTCATTGTCAGTTGAATCATACCGGACAGGTGGTGCTTGTGAGGCATTAATGTAGTTACCAAATCGATAACTTACATTTCCACCGGGGAGATTCCTTGTCTGCACCGTAGTAGGTTGTTGAGCAATAACCCTTCTGGCTGGTGGCTTAATAACTATATCTCATTGTATGATCTTGTTCATCTAATACTTCCATACTTAATGAGTATATTGTTTATATAATTTGTTTCTTTTAATGGACATTCGGAAGCATAAGTGTTGTGAAAGTATATAGAATCTTTTTTCAGAGGACTTGAAAAAATAAACCCTATACAACGCCCAGTTAGTACATATTAATGTATGTTTGGGAGGGAAAAAAATTGGATACACACCTAACCTTTGACATAATGCACAAAGTGGTTGCTCTCAGACTTGAACCCATAACCTCAAGGTTATTAGGCCAGGATTTTAATATTGAACCAATAGTCACCCCTATATATGATGACTGAAAACAAGGTCTGTTCAGAATTACTTATCCAAATACTTTTTTCTTCAGGAAAGAATTCTGCAGGAAGAAAACAAGCTTCTAGCGAATCAGGTATGCACAGAAAATAGAAATACCTTCATACAGAGATACTATTACCTGAAGTACTTGTATGCGAAAAACAGAGAAAAGAATGCTTAATCACCATGCATGCTTGTGAAACTTGCAGATAGCTGCAATGGAGACCAATGGAAATAAAGCGGAGAACAAGGTGGTGATGGCATCTAATGACGACCTTGGAAATAAATATATGAATTGTCATTCACAACAGCCAATCCTTCATTTGCTTTGAGTAGATCTCCACACCGCACTGCACGCACATATTTGCAAGTGGAGTCCCAACACACCCTGCCAAAACACCTTTGGGAATTTAGACGTTGATGTGTGAGAATGTATGTAACATTATCTTTTCATGTAACATTGACTGAAAAATTTGATTTCTCCATGTATCTAATATTGCCCTGGGTTATTGATTATCGATTATTAGTATTATTTATGTAATAAACCTCTGTTCTTCTCCTAACATGATTCTTCCTCTATGTTAGATGTTGTATTAATGGTTGAGATAAAGTCTCTAGAATTATGTTATTCTGAGTTCACCCCTGATTGTTTGTGTAACAACTAGAGCCGACTTTCTTAACATTCAAACTAAATTTCAATTAAGAGTATGTTGCTCAACTTCTTGTAATTTATCAAAAGTTGGCCTTAACTTTTGCACTTCACGAATGCTGTGCTTGTGTTTTAATCTTTTGATTTGGAGAGGAATTCGCAGAGAGATGAGAAAAATTGTTTTTCATGCATATTTTTATTCCCTGTTGTTTTCTCTCCAGAAGTCCATTTTTAAAATTCATAATCCATTGCCTTTTTAATGCACACCTCACTAATTGGACTTTTGATTCTTATCTCTCATTAAGGAGGAATTGCAAAACTCATAAAATTTTAACGAAAATCTCATGCCTCGCGGTAAGAAATTACCTTCACCTCATTCATGCAGTAAAAAGCAGAGAAAGAAGACGATAGACAAATTGCTAGCAGTGTCTGCGCGCTGAAGCGCTAGCATGGTGGACGGTACACAGACTATATATATAATGGAAAAGTCAATGATGTACACTTTATAATTAAAGAAAAAAATAAAATAATTTTATCATTTTTAATCATAATTACAAAAATAAAAAAGTTATGAGTAAACAATACATAAGGTATAATTAAGAGTGCTGTTATTAATATTTTATGAATTATTTTGAACCCCTCAATTTTTAGCCTTCTTTTATTACAATAATAACTTTAAATAAAATTATTAAAAATGATATTATTAATTTTGGAACATCCTATCTCATAATTAAATCCACACACCGACTATATCATGAATTAAAGTTTATAAGAGCATCAATCTCCATCACCACCCATCTATTTTCTCCAAATTCTACCTTCAAAACTTACTTACCCTCAAAAACTTAAAAATCTTTTGACGGCAATATTTCGACAGTAACAATGGCAACTATTTGATTACCTACACTTTTCCAGCAATGACAATGAGTGAAAGTTTTTTCAGCAACTACAACTCTATGAGACAAGAGGAGTACAACAATAAAAGTTCAGAGAAGGTTCATAACTTTGATGATGTTTTTAGCTCAAAGGAGATTAACTTTATAAAGAAAAGTTTTTTTTTAAAAAAATGACAAAAATAATAAAATGTGTTCGTCATTTTTTCGGGACTGAACTCCCGAACATATTATTGAAATTCTAAAACATAGGGCCAAACATTGTTTATTTGTTTGAGAACCAGTAACCGAACATTTATTATTTGTTCGGAAACAAGTTACTGAACATTAATCACTGAAGAAAAGGATGAAGCGGCATATATATATATATAGAGAGAGAGAGAGCATACCAACTGTGACAATAGTTAAATTGAAGAAAAGAATGAGGCGACAGAGACAGTAATTACACTTGGCTCTTTTTCTTCTTTGTGGGTTTTGTTAAAGGTTTTGGAAGAGAGGTTTTTTTGGGATGTCGGGGTATGCATTCAATTGAATGGGTAGAATATTTTTACAATGATAATTTTAGTATTATTTAAGATGAGAAAAGAAATTTTAATGATTTCAAAACTTATAAGTGGGGGTCTAAAGAAATGAGGAGTTCAAAATAATAGATTGAGTGCTAATAATATCACTCATAATTAAAGATCTCATGAATTATAATTAAAATATGATCATTACTAAAAAAAAAAAAATCAATCATGATTTAAAAATATATATATAAGAAGAATATGTATGGTAGAATTTCTCCCTATTCTATTCTTTCAATGCGCACGACGGAGCATCCTCTACCCATCATTGGCTTACCCAGAATCACCTTATAAATTGGGCTATTTACACCAGCATTAACTGATTATTACTTATTTCTTCACTTCTTAATTTATAAATGCATATATTTTTATTCCCTCGCTTTTACCCCCTTCGGATTACTCCCAAAATGAATACATTTGTATAATTTTCATAGTTAAAAGGAATTAATAGGTACGAATTGATAAACGAAAGGAATAAAATAATAGTTATTAATAATTAAAAGAATCTTGGTATAATTAACTCTATTAAATTTTACATATAAGAAAATGAATTTACAATTGAAATGTAACTACTCATTCCAACATTATTATTGATAACGTTCTTCTTCCCGGGTGAATGGGTCGGACTAGTCCAGGCTCTTCAGGTTCCGGTTCGGGGTGATGATTCCGTCAAATGACCTGCATGCAAGCCCAAAGGGGAACGGGGCAGTCCCCCAGTGAACCCTCCGGCGTGAGAATTAGTAGAGGAAGAAGTAGGGAATATGGAGAGAGGGATCAAGAGAGAGATAACTTAACCTTATTCTTGTCTTTCTATCCTTGCTTATATCCTTTGGTCATCATTTCCCTGTCTCTTGTGACGTGCTTCCTTTCGCCGAAAGCCTGTGCCGTAGCTTACCTTGTTCAGGGTGATGGGGCTCTGTTCCGGCGGGGGGTGTTGTCGTAATAAATGTTGTGATGGGATGCATTAATGGTGATGTGTTGTGATAATAACTCTGCAGATCTTTGTCTGCTGATGTGGCCTGTGTCCCACCTGCCATGTGCCCAAATGCCATTGGCCCTCCATGTCTAGATGGCCTCCAGTTGTCTTGGGCTTTGCCAACCGGGTTATGCCATTGGTCCCAAGCGATGGGTTTGGGGTGGTTTGCTGTGGGCCGTATGCCTTGTGGGCCTATCCGTGTCAGTAGTCCCCCATTTCCGAGTACAGCTTTAGCCCAACGAAGGGAATAGTAATAAGGAAGAGAAGTGTGAACCGAGTGGAGAGGCCGACTGGAAGCCGTGCCGACCGCAAAGGTGACTGAGCGGGAGAAGCTGACCGTGAGGCGTGCCGACCGCGAGGGTGGCCGGGCTGGAGGGGTCGACCGTAAGGCGTGCCGACCACGAGGGTGGCCGAGCGGGAGGGGTCGACCGTGAGGCGTGCCGACCGCGAGGGTGGCCAAGTGGGAGGGGGCGACCGTGAGGCGTGCCGACCACGACGGCGCGGGGCTAAAAAATGTGATGATGTGAAATGGAAAGGACAGGGTAAGGGGAGGGGACAGTGCATCGTGGCCATACACGTGGCGATATCGTGGGGGGAATGAAACGTTGGAGCGGAAATGAAACGATAGGTCACGAGGGGGGTTTTGAAAAGGCGATTTTGGCGGTTGATTTGAAAGGTTTTGAAACGGGCGAAAATTAATGTGGATCCATGGGATACGGGTAAAACCGTGGGTTTTTAGTATAATGCGTTTCACCTACCTTTTTACAAAAACTCAAAATATCCAAGTGTTAATTCTTTCACTGCGTACGACATATTTGTGTAACATCCTCTCAACTTCCTTGCGTCTGCGTCAGAAGTGTTTTGTAAGCAAACCCTAGAAATGGCGCAAGAAGAAGTAGACAATATGAGGGTGGACCCGCTGGGGGATGATGATGCGGAGGAGTTAGCAGCGCGATACAGGACGGAGGTGCGAATGGTGGGGGAAACGGTGGGAGAATCGCAGGCGTCGGTCCTGGTATTGGCGCCACAGCCACTAAGCCAGGTAGAGCCAGATCAGTGGCACACTAAGGCGGATAGATCCACACTCACGGCGGCGGATTTGGAGGTGATTAGGGGACGGTACCAGATTCCGGCGGAGGTAGAGTTACGGCTGCCAACATCAAGGGAAAGGCCGTCTACTGTGAGGCCAGGGGAGTTTTCCCTGTACGAGGAGGCGCTAAAAGGGGGGCTGAGGCTGCCACTGCCTCAAGTGGTGGTTGACGTGCTAAATCGCCTGGAGGTAGCGCCGGGGCAATTGATGCCCAATGCGTGGAAGATTCTGCTGGCCTGTGCGAGTGCATGGCCTAAGGCGAATGGGGGGGAGGCCATGACGATAGACGAGTTCTTCTCATGTTACAAGGCATCGGGGTAGCAAGAAACTTGGGTCACCCTACAGGCGGTGATGGGGAGGGGATTGGTGGCAGGGCTGCCTACGTCAATCAAGGGGTGGCGGCCACGGTGGTTCTTCGTGGCAGTTAATGGGGGGATGGGGGTACGCACCATCTGGAAGGTGCCAACCCGGTCGATGGAGTCGAGACTGGGGGTGGTGGCGGAAGAGAGGGTGAAGAGAGTGAAGGAGTGGAAAGAGAGAGAGAATGCCAAATGGGGCGATCTTGTCCAGCCGTCTGCACTGTTTGAGGCGGGGCTGGGACCGCAGCCGAAAGGTGGAGACCTCGGCCGGGCGGAGTTGGAGGAGAGGAGAAGGGCGCAGGAGGTAGAGGATCGAGCCGTTATGGCCAAGGCCGCAAAGTTGATGGAGGCGCAGAGCCTCAACCGATCGCGCGGGAGAGGATCCGACCGCGCCCCAGGCCGTTGGGGAAAAAAGACTTAAGTAGCTTTGAGCCGCGGCCGCCGCCTGTAGACCCTGTAAAAGAAAAGGCCAGAAAGGGGGTGGAGCCTCTGAAAAAGAAGAAGAAGAAGAAGAGGAGTGCCCCAGAGGAAGCTGCAGAGGAGTCTGGGGCCAAGAGGGCGAAGGTGGCCCCAACGGAGGTGGAGGTCCCTGTGGCAAAGGACGCCCCAGAGGTGGTGGAGATCATCCCAACGGTGGAGGTTGTAGAGATTGCTCCACCAGTGCAAGTGGAGGCTGGGGTGAGTGAGGCGGCGCCGAGCGGAGGGGAACAGGTCCAGAAGAGGCCTGACCCCCAGGAAGGAGGGGTTCGTCTGGCTACGGCGATTTATCATGCGCGCGCGGAACCTGGAAGGTTGGAGGGAGAAGAAGGCCCAGCCAGGGTGGGGGCAGACCGCCTGGTGAAGATTGTGGAGGAGGGAGCTCTGCGCGCGGCATCTGGGTATAATGAGGCCGACCTGCTGAGGGGGTTATGCTCCGCCCAAATTGAGGTAACTACCTTGGCGGGGGCCCTTCTTAGGAAGGCTGGGGCTGCCAAGTTGAAGGCTGAGGAGGCCAGGGCCCAGTTGGCCAAATTAAGGAAGGACAGTGCCGACTGGAAGATTGCCCACGCCGATCTGCCAGCAGTCAAGTTGGAACTAGAGGACACACGCCGTAAGGTTGTGTCGCTTGAGTTCCAACTGGCTGGTGAACAGAAAAAGTTAGAAGAGTCTGAGAGGGCCTGCGCCGTGGCAATCGAGCGGCATGAAGAGGCCATGACCAGCAATGAAAAGCTGGTTAGGCAAAAGGATGAAGCGGACTTCAGAATTGGAGATCTGTTGAAGGAGTTGGGGGAGGAGCGTGCTAGAGTAGAGGAGGAGAAGGGGAGGCTTCTGAGGGAGTGAGAGATGGAGAAGGCGAAGGCGGCGGCGGAGCTGGAGAGTCTGAGGAAGGGGGTGGAAGAGGAGAGGGCGACGGCGGCTGCTGAAAGGGGGGCCCTGCAAAGGGAGCTGGACGAGGAGAGGGCGAAGGCGGCGTCTGAAAAGGCGGCCTACCCTGATCTATGCGTCGCAGCAGTGGAGCAATATAAAGGGTCCCCCGAATTTCAGATGGTGGTGGATGCTGCTGTTGCCAGGAGTCTGGCTGGTCAAGAGTCTGGGGGGGTGGGCCCATCAAAGAAGACTGCTGGAGGTAGGACAGAGGCAGAGGTGATTGAAAGCTTCCTGCAGTCAGACTTCTATAAGCACGAAATGGCCGAGTTCTGGGACAGCGGTTGGAAAATGTTCAAGCGCAGAGCTGAAGAGCTGTTCCCACACTTGGACCTTAGTAGTGTGACAATAGGCGAAGATGATGTGGCCCAGACCCCCCTGGACGAAGGCGTTGAAGAAGAGGATCTGGTATCTAGCGAGGAGGAGTAGCCAAGGAGAAGAAAAACTGGGCGTGCTCTGCGTTTGTTTTTTTTTTTTTTTACTTGTAAACACATTGTAAAGGAATGAGTGAGTGAATGAAGGTATGGAGAATTTAACTGTAATGAAGTTGTGTACAAAGATTATTTAATTGTAATGGATGAATGTATAGCCAGTTGAATTTTGTGTATTTTGCTTATGTTGCCAGCATGAATGAAATGTTGTGATTAAAACTGGTCATAAAGATTGGGTCAATAAAAATATCGTGCAACGTGAAAGTTAAAAGTTCCTCCCTGCGGAGTGCGATTGGAGTTGTATGAAAATTGAAAAGATAATGGAAAAATTGGAGTAAGAGGCAGGTTGTAAATTGTAACTAAATAGTTGGCAAATAATCTGATCAGTAAATGTAATACGTGAGAGTATGTGGAGAATTTAACTAGGTAAAGACGTGGTCCTGGAACTGTGAAAAAGCTTCAGAATGTGACTAAGTGTTGAAAATGTGGTTCTGCTTGGCGTTGAAGTGCTCAGTCAGGCTGAGGCTGTTGAAATGCTCGGTCTGGCTGAGGTCTTTGAAGTGCTCGGTCTGCCGAGACTTTGAAGTGCTCAGTCTGGCTGAGGCCTTTGAAGTGCTCGGTCTTCCGAGGCTTTGAAGTGCTCGGTCTGGCCGAGGCTTTTGAAGTGCTCAGTCTGGCTGAGGCTTTGAAGTGCTCGGTCTGGCCGAGGCTTTGAAGTGCTCGGTCTGGTCGAGGCTTTTGAAGTGCTCAGTCTGGCTGAGGCTTTGAAGTGCTCGGTCTGGCCGAGGCTTTTGAAGTGCTCGGTCTGGCCGAGGCTTTTGAAGTGCTCCGTCTAGCTGAGGCTTTGAAGTGCTCGGTCTTCCGAGGCTTTTGAAGTGCTCGGTCTGGCCGAGGCTTTTTGAAGTGCTCAGTCTGGCCGAGGCTTTTGAAGTGCTCGGTCTGGCCGAGGCTTTGAAGTGCTCGGTCTGGCCGAGGCTTTTGAAGTGCTCAGTCTGGCTGAGGCTTTGAAGTGCTCGGTCTGGCCGAGGCTTTTGAAGTGCTCGGTCTGGCCGAGGCTTTTGAAGTGCTCGGTCTGGCCGAGACTTTTAAAGTGCTCGGTCTGGCCGAGGCTTTTGAAATGCTGCAAGTGAAAAAGTTATGGGAGCGACATAGAGACAGTTGAATTATGAAAACCGAAATGACCAGGCGGAGTTTGCATTATGTATAAAAAGGGAAATACAACGATATTGTCAATACAAAAGTACGAATTATTGATAGTAACGCTTCAAATGTTCCGCATTCCGGGGATGGGGCAGGTCTCGGCCTTCCATGTCTTGAAGTCAGTAAGTGCCTGGTCGTGGTCGGGTTTTCACAACGTAGGGCCCCTCCCATTTGGCTGTCAGTTTGCCCTCGGTTGGATTCTTTGTGGCAGGAGTCACTTCTCGTAAGACAAGGTCCCCTACGGAGAACTCTCGTGGTCGGACTCGGCGGTTGTAGTGTGTTCTTATTTTTTGTTGGTATGAAGCCAATCTGACAGCAGCGGTCTCTCTGAGCTCTTCGACGAGGTCCAAGTCTGTCCGATGGAGTTCTTCGGCTGCGGCCAGGTCCGGATGTAAAACCCTGGGGGTAGGCAAACCGACTTCTACCGGAATAACTGCCTCAGCGCCATATGTTAAGCGAAAAGGGGTTTCTCCAGTAGGAGTGCGAGCAGTGGTTCGGTAAGCCCAGAGTACGTTTGGTAGTTCCTCGGCCCAAAGGCCTTTAGCAGCTTCGAGCTTGGTTTTGATGATTTTCAGGAGGGAACGGTTGGTGACCTCAACTTGGTCGTTTGCTTGAGGGTGACCGGGGGAGGAGAAACATGGTTGAATCTGGAGGTCGGCACAAAATTTTCTGTACTTTGCGTTATCGAATTGTTTGCCATTGTCCGAGATGATGGCCTGAGGGATGCCAAATCGACAAATGATCGATTGCCAGATAAACCTGGTGGTGTTCCGCTCGGTGATTGTGGCAAGGGGTTCAGCCTCGACCCACTTGGTAAAGTAATCAATGGCAACAATCGTGAACTTGGTCTGGCCTCGACCGGTGGGAAGTGGACCAACCAGGTCGATCCCCCACTTGGCAAACGGATAGGGGCTGTAGAGTGTGATTAGCTCTGTAGGGGGGGCATGGGGGATGTTGGCAAAGCGTTGACATTTGTCGCATTTGAGTACGAAGTCGGTCGCATCCTGATGAAGAGTTGGCCAAAAATACCCCGTACGGAGTACCTTATGGGCAAGGGACCTGCCACCTGAGTGATTACCACAAATTCCTTCATGGATCTCCTGCATTACATAAGTTGCTTGGGCGGGGTTGAGGCACCGTAGATACGGCTGGGAGAAACCGCGCTTGTACAATATACCGTCCAGAATGACGTAATTGGACGCTCGGGATCGGACTTTGGCAGCCTGCTGCTGGTCATCTGGGAGGGCTCCTGTGGTCAAGAATAGGAGAATGTCGGATGCCCAAGGGATGGGTTCATTTTGGATGTATTGTACGGCTTGCAGAGCTGGTGAGATGGCTGGGTGGTGTAGATATTCGACGCGGACATCATGGCTGAGAGTAGGGTGGTCAGCAGAGGCCAACTGAGCCATCTCATCTGCTTTGGAGTTTTCTCCCCGAGGAATGTGCCTGATGTGGAAAGTATTGAAGAGGCGAGCAAGGGGGAGTGCCAGATCTCTGTAAGCTCGCATCGTGTCGTCCTTGGCGTCAAAGTCCCCCGTCATCTGACCGACGACGAGTTGGGAGTCGCTGGATACTCGGAGGTGGCTGACCCCTATGTCCTTGGCAAGGTGGAGTCCTGTTATTAATGCCTCGTACTCGGCTTCATTGTTGCTTGCTTCAAACAAGAAACGGAGGGCACATTTGAAGTAGCCGCCCTCAGGGGAGGTGAGGATGAGGCCAGCACCGCTTCCTTCTCTTCGGGACGAACCGTCAACGTTAAGAGTCCAAGAATGGGGATCTTCTGGCTCTGTTGGAGTGGGTAGGAGCGGGGGTGCAGTGGTCGGGGTCGGCTTGGTGAACTCCATGATGAAATCAGCTACAGCTTGCCCTTTGATTGCTGTCCGAGGGCGGTAAGAGATGTCGAACTGGCTAAGTTCTACGGACCACTGCATCAATCTACCTGAGAGTTCTGGTTGCTGCATGACCTTCTTCAGGGGCTGGTCGGTGAGGACCACTATGGAGTGGGCTTGGAAGTATGGGCGGAGTCGTCTGGAGGCAATGACCAGGGCCAGGGACAGTTTTTCCAGCAGGGGGTAGTTCTGCTCCGCGCCCCTGAGAGCCCGACTGATGTAATAGACCGGGCGTTGGATTGAGCCATCTTCTCTGAGGAGAGCTGCGCTGACTGCGGTTCCCGATACTGCTAGGTAGAGGAAGAGGAGTTCGCCCGTGATAGCTTGGGAGAGAAGGGGGGGTTGGCCATGCATTGCTTTAACTGTTGGAAGGCCTCTTCGGATTCAGTTGTCCATTCAAAAGTCTGCCGAAGAACTTTGAAGAAGGGCAAGCACTTATCTGTCGCACGGGAGATGAAGCGGTTGAGGACTGTCACTCGGCCGGTGAGTCTCTGAACCTCTTTGACCGTCTTAGGCGACTGCATCTCAACTAAGGCCTTGATCTTCTCAGGGTTAGCTTCGATGCTGCGCTGGCTGACCCTAAAGCCCAAAAATTTGCCAGACCCTACGCCGAAGGCGCACTTCTCTGGGTTGAGCTTCATCTGGTACTTGCGCAAGGTGGCGAAGGTCTCACGTAAATCAGTAAGGTGATCGGAGGAGTATTTGCTTTTGACTAGCATGTCGTCGACGTAGACTTCCATATTCCGGCCTATTTGGTGATGAAAAACAGTGTTAACCAGCCGCTGATAAGTGGCCCCAGCATTCTTCAGTCCGAATGGCATTACACAGTAGTGGTAGGTACCTCGGTCGGTAATAAATGATGTGTGCTCCTGGTCAGATGTGTGCATCAGGATTTGGTTGTACCGAGAGAAGGCATCTATGAAGCTGAGCATTTGATGGCCGGCTATGGCGTCGACCAGCAGATCTATGCGAGGAAGGGGGTAGCTGTCTTTGGGACAAGCTCGGTTCAGATCAGAGTAGTCGACACAGAGCCGCCATTTGCCATTGTGTTTGCGGACGAGGACCACATTGGACAACCACCTAGGATAGTCCACATTTTTGATGAATTGGGCCTCGAGGAGTTTGTCAACTTTGGCGGCTATAAGGGTGTTGCGCTCCGGATGGAAAATGCATTGCTTCTGGCAGTGGGGTCGAAAGTGGGGTTCGATGCTGAGGCGATGGGTTATGAAGGAGGGGTCGATGCCTGGAATATCATAATGGGTCCAGGCAAATACGTCTTTGTGCTCGGTTAAGAGAGCAGTAAGGTCGGCCTTGGCTTGGGCGGGTAATTGACTGCCGATCTTGGCGGTTCTGATTGGGTTGGTGGGATCAATGTTGACTTCAACAAGTTCCTCTACAGGTTCACCTCTGACCAGCTCGTCCTCGTCTCGGACGTCAAGCCCTTCGATGATCATGGCCTCTTTTAGCTTGACTTCCTTGAGTGAGGCGACATAACACTCCCTGGCCACGGTTTGTTCTCCTTTGACAGTTCCGACACCGAGATCGGTAGGAAATTTCATGGCCAGATGATATGTGGATGTGATGGCTTGAAAGGCATTTAGGGCTATGCGGCCAAGGATAATGTTGTAAGCGGAGGGGCAGTCGACCACAAGGAAGGTGAGCAACTTAGTGGTCTGCCGCGGGTGCTCGCCGATGGTGATAGACAAATCGATGGAGCCGATGGAGGTCACTCGGTCGCCGGTGAAGCCGACCAGAGGGGTTTGGAGAGGGGACAAGCTCTCCTCCCCGATCTTGAGTTGGCGGAAGCAATTGAGGAAGATGATGTCTGAAGAGCTGCCGTTGTCTATGAGGACTCGTCTGACCTTGTAGTTGGAGAGGATGGCGGAAATGACAAGGGGGTCATCATGTGGGTAACGGACTCCTGCACAGTCGGTGTCGGTGAAGGTGATGGGTTCGATCCATTGTTTTGACTGTTTGGGAGGTCGGTCCACCGTCGCCACTACTTTGTCTGAGCCTTGCTTGATTTTTCTGAGTTCTGCCTTCTGAGCCGAGCGGGATGGCCCCCCGCAAGCAAGGCCTCCCGAAATGACTCTGATTTCTCCGACTGGTGGAGGGGGATTGCCCGGAGGCCGAGGCTGTGGTGGCGGGCGATCGTGGCCTTCGTTTGGTGGGGCTTGATTGCGGGGTGGTGTGCGTCGGCGATTGTTCCTGGGAAGGTCAGTTCTTTGCCTCTGTGCGGGGCGGGGGTCTGTGAATCGGCTGAGGCGGCCCTGGCGGATGAAGGTCTCGACCTGGTCTTTGAGGTTGATGCACTCGTCGATGGTATGGCCATGGTCTTGGTGGAAGCGGCAGTATTTGGACTGATCTCTTCGGGTGGAAGGGTTTCAGGACGGTAGGGGCCACTTGAGGGGGTAGTCCCGCTGGATTTGATTGAGGACGTGCTCCATGGGGGAGTTGAGAGGTGTGTACCGCTCAAACCGACCGGGCGGTCTGGTCGGAGTCGACCGGTCGGTTCGGGGGGGTCGGTTATTATAGTGGGGTGTTTGGCTATTATACTGGGCGGTTCTGGGCTCGGAGTCTTTCCTCTTTTCTCTGGGGGTCGGATTTTTAGGGGTTGGCTCTTGCCGAGCGGCCAGGGAATCTTCAGCATTCATGTATTTCTGGGCTTTGGATAGTAGAGCTGCCATGGTGGTTGGAGGGTTTTTGGAGAGGGAGAAAAGGAAATCAGACGACCGCAGGCCGGCCATGAAAGCGGTGAGGATGACCTTGTCGTCATTCTCCGCTACTTGAAGGGCTTCGGTGTTGAACCGGGTGACAAAGCTGCGGAGCGACTCCCCCTCGGTCTGACGAATGTTAAGGAGCTGGGTGGCTGGGCGTCTCTGACGCTGGGCTCCAATAAAGTGGCTCAGGAAGGAGTCACTGAGGTGTTGAAAAGTGGAGACGGAGTCCGCCGATAGTTGGCTAAACCACAGCCGAGCTGATCCCTTCAGTGTCACTGGGAAAGCTCGGCACATGATCTCGTCAAGGAAGGCATGGAGGATCATGAGGGTGCGGTAGGTTTCCAGATGGTCGACTGGGTCCGTCGTGCCATCGAAGGAGTCAACAGTAGGCATTTTGAACTTGGCAGGCAATGGTTTGTCGCGGATGGAGGCAACAAAAAGCGAGTTGGTGGTGACTGAGGGCTTGTGCTGAATGTTCTGCATGACCCCTTGTAGTTGGAGTTTCATAGCTCGGATTTCAGCGTCCCAGAGGGGAATGTTGTCGCCATGGTCGGTCAATGGAGGCTGGACACTGCTAGCTTCCCCCTCAGGAGCCAGTGCTGCGACTGGCGGGCGTGGAGGTGGGGGTGGTAGGTTTTCATGTTGGGGAGGAAGGGGCTGCGAACCTTCTGGGTTAGGCGGAGGGGGTTGTGGAGCAGTATGGCCTGGGGTTGTTCCTTGGTTGGGTGGGATATTTGGAGGTGGAACGGGGGGGTTTCTTTGGAGTAACGCATTGATCAGGGCCTGGTTTTGCTCGGCCATGCGGTTAATGCTGTTGGTGAGCTCGATGATGTATTGTGGTGGGTTGGTTGGGTGGGAAGGATCTGTTTGGTGATCGGCGGCGTTGTGGTGAGAAGCCATGGACCTAGTCGTGACCATACACCTGGACGGGCAAGAGGGAAAGGTGATGGTGAGAAGGGAGGGCTCCGGCGGTAGTGAACACAACTAACGCACGGATAAACCACTAACTTCCCACAGACGGCGCCAACTGATAACGTTCTTCTTCCCGGGTGAATGGGTCGGACTGGTCCAGGCTCTTCAGGTTCCGGTTCGGGGTGATGATTCCGTCAAATGACCTGCATGCAAGCCCAAAGGGGAACGGGGCAGTCCCCCAGTGAACCCTCCGGCGTGAGAATTAGTAGAGGAAGAAGTAGGGAATATGGAGAGAGGGATCAAGAGAGAGATAACTTAACCTTATTCTTGTCTTTCTATCCTTGCTTATATCCTTTGGTCATCATTTCCCTGTCTCTTGTGACGTGCTTCCTTTCGCCGAAAGCCTGTGCCGTAGCTTACCTTGTTTAGGGTGATGGGGCTCTGTTCCGGCGGGGGGGTGTTGTCGTAATAAATGCTGTGATGGGATGCATTAATGGTGATGTGTTGTGATAATAACTCTGCAGATCTTTGTCTGCTGATGTGGCCCGTGTCCCACATGTCATGTGCCCAAATGCCATTGGCCCTCCATGTCTAGATGGCCTCCAGCTGTCCTGGGCTTTGCCAACCGGGTTATGCCATTGGTCCCAAGCAATGGGTTTGGGGTGGTTTACTGTGGGCCGTATGCCTTGTGGGCCTATCCGTGTCAATTATAATTATATAACCGCTGTATATACATAATACAAATGAAATTAATTATACATATATAATAATTTGTTATTAAATAATAATATTACATGCTGATTATGCCGTGATATCATTAATGAATTAAAATTTTGTTCTATGTTATCGGACACCATGTTACCTATATCACACTTCAATCATCAAATATGGTGCCAGTCTTTCCATCCATAACACAATCGTAGCCCGTTTTCTCCATCAACAACAATCTTCCCGGAACACGATATAGCAGTGCCTTATGTGCATGGAATAATTTCTCTTTGTTGAGAATTTTGAAAGGGGCAAAATAAAAGATAAAAAATAAAAAATAAATAAATAAGTCAAAATTTTGACTTAAGTTACAATTAATGATTGCGAATAAATTAATTTAGGAAGAGAAGGAATTTAAAAATAAAATAAAAAAATTCATAACCCTCTTCATTCCAACAAAAAATAATACGTAGTTTCAGAATTCGCCATGATTTATGTATTTGTCCAATAACTAATAATATTCAATGATGAATTACTTTATCTCTAATTCTTTTCCAAAAAAATCATCTATACCATATTATTAGATAGACACATATGACATGGTATTATTATAGGGGTGGAATAAAATTTTGTTTTACTGTTCTTCTACTAATAATTTAATCAACTTAAATAAATACAGAAAAAGAAATCCTACGCATCAAAAATTAAAATATGGGCTAATTCCAACCCCTCTTATATTTGGGAAGTTATTTAGTAATTTGAGATACTTTTAAATAGCATCAATGCAAGAATGACAAATGATGATTGGGTGTAATGTGCAAATGACATTCAATAATTTGTTTCCCCCCATCCCTTCAAACGAATCATTGTTCAACAGCTAAATAATTAAAATGATTTTAAAATAAATATTTCACATATTTTTATTGGTGACATTTATTTTGTTATTTCTTAAAATAATCATAACAATAGTATGCCCTATTATTTAAATTAATTTTCTCTACATATGCCTCATAAATACATTATACACCTATTTTAATCAGACAATACGGTTCTGTTTGGAAAATTAAAATTGGGTAATAATTAATAAAAATAAAATAAATTAAAATATCAGATCCAAATTATAATTATTATTATTTTTTTTTTACAAATATCAAATCAATTATAATAATAAAATAAATATATTTAACAGACAAGTATGGTAGTCAACGAGTGGATAAGGTCCCACGTCATCTGGGCCCACCACGTACCTCATGATCATACTTACGTGTCACACACGCGCCCCCAAGACGTGTCAGCCTAATAATCCAACAACCGACGATGAGGCCCCCCAATCTTCTAAAGATAAAGCCACCAAACTCATTCATCCAGACATGGCTGTGCCGACTGCGTCATAAATGTTTCTGTCAATCCAAACACACTCCATAGAAAATTTATATGTTATTTACCCCTCTCTCTCTCTCTCTGATCGGAACAGCACCGCCGCATCTCCTTCCACTTTCTCTCTCCTTTACCTGTCTTTCCTGAGAAACAAACAAACCGTTACCTATCAGAACTCTCCACATGTATTAAAAAAAGTTAAAAGCACTCCCCAATCAAATAACCAAACGATAACGATTTGAGAGATAATATCCGACTCTTCTCTCAGAGTTTATCCATTTGCCTCGTTTTTAGCAATTCTAAAATTTTCTCTGATTTTCTAGGCATTGTATTACTATCTGTCATCACCGTTTTTCTTTTTAATTTTCTCGGGAAAAGATGATGAGAAGACAAGATCAACATTCCAAGCTCTTTTACGAGCTCTCTGTTATGATTCTCAACATTCTTCGATCTCCTCCTACGCCGATTCAGTTTTCCGATCACTCTCCGGCGATTCATACGCCGCCGCCGGTGTCTTCCTCGAGGCGACCATTGCCGCCGGCGCAGTCGATGTCCCCGGCGGGATTTGCGTCGTTGCTGTTAGGGATTTCGCTGGCTTTGATGCTCTGTGGCTCGGTTACGTTTTTTATTGGATTCATGTTGATGCCTTGGGTTATTGGATTGGTAATGTTCCTCTATGTGGTTGGGATTGTGTCCACTTTGTCGATGCTGGGACGCGCGATTCTTTGTCACACCATGTCACCGCCGAGGAAAGAGGTTCCAGGTTAGACTTATTGCCTTTGAGATTGATTCTATTTATATCGATCTTGGAGATCTAGAGTTATCAATTTGGTTTGTCTTTACAGCTTTTGTATTGATTGAAATTGTTTCTATATCAAGTCTTGATGGTTACATGGATTTGTTTTTATGATTGTCTTAGTGTTTGGTGCTTTTTGTAATCAATCTGGCAATTAAATATGTTAACATGTGCAAGGTAGTTAATTTGTGGGTAACTTGACCAAAATCCCACTAGTTTTGTGGTATGTGTCGAACTAAATTGCCGAATCTATGGCTGGCAGGACATCAAAATGAGTCTCTCTCATTAATTTTATGTACTCAAAACAAAATTTTGTTAGGTTGGCTTAAGACAAATATTGATGATAGGTAGTTTAATGCATACATTTATGGGGAAAACAAAAATATTGGTTATTGAGCTTTATTTGTTCGATTTGGTTGGGCATACAGGTCTAGAAAAGGAATATATTGTCTTCTGTTGGTTTATGGGGCAGCAATCCACCTTGTAGTTGAGATGCCACTTGTATGGGCAGGCCAAATGAAGGGAGGAGTAATCAATTCCATCTGTCGGTATTGTATGGGCAGCATTGCGAAGTGCTGCATGTCTGCCCATTGGGTAGGCTTCCCTTTAAATGCTAAAAGTTTTGCCCGTCCTAATAGTAATCACTTTTGTCCCACATCTTTGATGTTGTCTCTTTGGCGTTTGTTTATGTATGGAGAAAAAAGTGAGAAATGAAACCAAACAAGGTTTTTTGTTTCCTTCTTTTCACTTGAAACCTTTTTTTTATTTCTCCTTTATGGAATCAAAGGAAACCAATTCTGCCACACAATTCTTCAGCAAATTTTTCTGTTGTCTTCCCATTCCTCCTCTTTCTTCTTGTGGGCACAGCTGAATTATGATCAAAATATGTTTTTCATTTAGTAATTTTTGGGACAATAGTTTCTTTTTCTTGTATTTTTAGCTCTCAAACATCCAGAAAATTTGCTCAAAATTTGCTGGTAACTGGTAAGTGTCAAAGAGTAGGTTGCTCTGTTGACAAGTTTGTGGATTATGATGGTAGATTGTTGGTAGTGGCCCTACAGATGAAATTTAGTCTTTAAGTGGCTTTCCTATTTAAGGTATATAAATGTCTGCAGTAACAATACGTTCTCTATTATTTTTACACCTGCCTTCATTGGTGTCTAAAAATTGTTGAGTGGCTCCTCTTTATCTTAAGCTGGGAAGCTATGTGAGTTATGAACTGAGTTTCTATTGACCCTGCCCTTGCCATTTTGAATTGAACACTTGAGTTTAGTTGGTTTCTTGTTTCTGTTTCTCTTTGTTTTCTTGAAAGTTCATCAGTTTATTGCTAGTGATTTACATCTGTTTGCACTTTGCATCTTATTTTTGAACAATGTGGTGGGCTACTTTACGTGGTTGATGTTTCTGACAATAGGGATTTATGTTTTGAGGTCAATTTGAGGTTTTGGAATGCAAAAGACTTGATGAAGGATAAAAAGTGGTTTGGAGACTGAAATTTGTGGTTCGTTAAAAAGTGGAAAGAAAAAAATAAAAATTTCTCTGATGGCATGATTTATGCTGAGAGTGAGGGATGGAAAATTTGAGGCTTGTTTAAAGAACAATGGATAAATGGTTTTAATATGCCTCATCCAAAATCTTAGCCTGTTAACTAGTTTTTGAGTGTTTATGTAAATCCTCCATTCAATTTGCAAATCCTGGGTTTACGAACTTATAGTGGAAAGACATCAAAGTTCTTCAAAAGCTTCCAACTCTAGTGGTTAGAGCTGGTGGGGTAACAAGTACTCATGGGTTCAAATGAGCTCTTTGGAATGCCACAGTTGGAACTTGATTGATTTTACTCTATATTCACAATGGTCTCGTTAGCAGACCCCACTAGATTGGGACACTAGGCTTAGTTTGGTTTGATTTGGTTATTTGCAATGTTATCATTGTTTCACAGAACAGATCCATGCATTATGCAAGTTTTAATCAATTGTCATACCTTTTAGAAGTGAGGTGCTTGTTTTGTTTTCATCTTGAAGGGAGTCTGTTTTAAACAAGCTTTTCAGATCTACTCATATGAAAACAGGTACCTCAGTCACACCCTCATGAATCAAAATTTGATTAGGTCTATCAAAGCTCAGACCAAGCTGAGAGAGGGGTGCCTCAGTTCTCAAGCCAAATCTGAATAGTTTGATTCGAACTTTGCTGAAGTTTAAGCGTTACTTTGCTTGTTAACATTTTTGAGCTTACTGAACTTGGGCGTGTTATTTGACTTGTTTAGGAAATGATTACATTAATTATTTTTTTCTTTTCTTTTTTTTTTGGTTAAGTGATATAAAGTTTTAACAGGATGAAATGATAAAAAAAATATTCCAAACTTTTTAGTTTTTACATAAATTCAATTTTCTATTCATCACTGAAGGGTTACCTTCTTAGCATGTATATGTATGATGAAATGGTTCTGAGGACCCTTTTCTGTAAGCTTTGCTCCAGTCAGTTTTTTCATTGTCATTTCTCCAAAACTATTGCATACCATTTTTTCCCTTGGGGCTGTGGCTTTATAATTCACATGCACTAAAAATAAACACTGCATGTTTTCAAGTTGGTTAAATCAGTTATTCAACTTCTTCTATGCATTATCCACTGTGTTTTTCTGTCAAGAGGATTCCTTCTTTTCTTTTTTTTAAATTTCTTTTTAATTTCTCAATGCTGCAGCATGGAAACTCTTGTGATGGTCGTTCAGAGTTGGTTAGAGCACACGTTGGAGGATTCAGTAGCACTATCGTTCTTTTTCTGGGTGGGGTGCTGCCTTTAGCAATGTAGAAGGGAAAAGAACATTTTCCGGGCTTCTTGGAGAATACAGGAGAAACTGTTGATTTTTTTTAATTTTTTTTTAAGAATTACTTAAGCTTGTGGATATGGCTTTTTTGTTAAGTAGAATAGTGTACTGTTGAAGGTTTCTAAGAAGTAATGTCTTGATTAGTAATTACATAGGGGGGAACAGATAGATTGCACTCTGTTTCTACTTGTTCTATTTTTGTCTTAATTCACTCTGTTATTGATTTTGTGCTTTTTAGAATTGTGTAAAATCTTCGCCATCGGGCATTTCAATGTCTTTGTTGTTTTGTCAGGTGGTTTTTGTCAGCTGAGGTTGAAGGTACCAACTGCGTCTGGTTTTTTAGTTCTTTTCATGGCATTTTGCTTTCTTTATCAAACATTCTCATTGTGTTTGGTCAATTTTAGAAGAAAGTATTTTGGCCATCTTGTTTGTTGAAACATTGAAACCCTGAGCTATGGTGCTTTGGATCTATTACACTTCCGAATGTATATTATGTTCTCTAGCCATTAGTCAGCTCCACTTGGCTAGTAGGGACAGGGTTGTAGCAGGGGAAATTGGGGACACGACTGTTGTCACACTGTCAGGCCCCAGTATTATCTGTTCTTGAATCTCTCTAGCCTCTGTTGTATACCTCCTCTCCACCATGTATCAAAACCAGAATTGATCGTGTGGTAGAGAGAGACAGAGATTGGGGTCGGTGGCCAAAGATTGTGCTTGGACCACCATCACAGCCTTAGAAGGCCAGGCCCTCTCCTGCCTCTGCGTCTGTCATATAACTCCGGCTCCATTTGCCCATCAATTAGGTCCAAATGTACATGAAAATATGACCCTCAAAAAAATAAAAACAAAACAAAATGACTTTTTATTATTAAAGTGATACACCACATATGAAGTATGATCGTAATTTATTATTCTTAAAAATTACCCTTAGTGCTGTGTTTGACAAGTGTTAAATTTTAATTTGTCGAACATTTCATCATATGATATCTAACTTTAATATCACATCATTAGGGATGGTTTAGGAGTGCTAAATTATTAGCTAGATGTACTATATAATCTTTCCTAAAATGGATAACTTGTAATATAACCCCTCCTTGAACGAAAGGCCAAGCCCAGAGAATATTCAATTTCACGGAACACTAACAAGTCTATATCAATAAATGTATCAGTTAAAATACACGATTTGTATGTGAATTTCACCACTTGATGTGATATTCACTTAACATCATCTCTAGTTAATGTGTTTGTCGTTATGTTTGTCATTGTTTCCAATATTATTGTTTCACTTTACATCCCTAATCAAAGTTATACTTCATAGCTTTAGAACATAAACAATTTAACCAAAACAACTTACCAACCACCTAGATCTAGGGTACACCAATGGCAATAGCACCAGTAAAATTCTCATTTGGAATGAAAATTACAATAAATTAGGTGAACAAAAAGGCCTTCTTACACACTTTCACTTCTTGAAATACATATCAAACCAATATGTATATATATACACACATATGAAAGCATGAGATAACAAGGAGGAGCACAACACAGCCCCACAATCACAAAATTTCAGTGACAAAGAAGCTTAGACTTGAAAGGTGAAAACTTGAGAGAAGTGTGGTGGAAATGGAAATATATATCTATATATATAGTAGTAGTAGTAAGTAATAATTAGCCAGAGTAGATGTGAACGCCGATGGCAATGAGGAAGATGGTGATGAGGCCGAAATAGATGACCGTGTCAACAAGTATGGAGATGCCGCTGGTTTGCATGTTCGCGAATTGTACCAATGCATCCTTCCCCGGTATCTGAAACAACAGTCCCGGTGTCAACAGCACGAACAGCACCACCGCTATCACTACTGGTCCCCAATCTGCCATCTCTCTCTCTCTCTCTCTCTCTCTCTCTCTCTCTCTCATTAAGCTTCTCTATTGTGTGTATGATGCATGTATATGTATATAGAAAGATGGAGGGATTGAAGAAAACAAAAGAAAAAATAAAAGAGGTAGGAAAACAGTTGGAAAGTTGAGAATAGTTGAAAGAGATTTTGGGGGCAAGAAATGGAATCAGAGGGGATTATATGGACAATGGAATGGACATATGCTAAAGCGATGCGATGACAATAATTATTAAGTAATCAATAATTATTTTTCATTGCTTAATCTCGTGCAAATCTTCTGCAATATTCAAATTCATGTCCAATACAAGAATTAATGGATTTTTCCATTCTTATTTTATTAGTTTCTTTGTCAATTTTTTTCCTCATTGTTGTTGATGTTTACTGGTTTTCTCATTAAGCTTGTATGTTGGTTGATAGAGGCCACTATGGTGGGCCATTTCCCAATATAAGCCATTTTTGTATCGTATTTCCAAAACTAGGCCAACTTCTGACGGAATTCCAAAACTAGGTTAAAACGCTATTACTATTCGCGCTTTCACTGTTAGGAGCGTAAAAGTAGGTGAACAGTAAAATCGCGTTTACAAATAGCGACTTTGATTAATAAGTCGCTATTACAAATAGCGCTTCTAGGGTTATTTTTTTCCCAATAAAAAACGCTGTTCTTAACAGCGCTTTTCACACAAATTTTTGTTGCAAAAAAACGCTATTATCAATAGCGATTTTAACAAAAACAAATTCCCCAAAAAACGCTGTTTATAGTAGCGATTTTAACATAATTTTTTTTGCAGAAAAAACGCTATTCATAATAGCGATTTCAGTTAAAATTTTGTTCCAAAAAACGCTATTCCTAATAGCGATTTTAACAGAAATTTTTTTTTTACCATAAACTTTGTTGGAATAAAACGCTATTTTCAAGATAAAACAAAAGGAAAAAACATAAAGCAATTATCATGTTAAAATATGTTTTTTTTTTTCTTTTTTTTGTTTAGAATGTGTAATTCATAAATTTTACATAATATGAAAAAAAACCTCTTCTCATATATTAATTTTACATACTATTTTTCATATATATAATTTCAAAATCATATTCATGTAGATTATTGAATTTTTTTTGGGAAAATTTTACATAGCGATTTAGCTATTATAAAAAATGTAATTAAAGCTCATTTAGCTATTATCAATAGTATATTAATTTTACATAGCGATTTTTCATTATTTCATAGCGAATTGTTTCAAGTTAAATGAGCTTTAATTACATTTTTTTAATTACATTTTTTTGGGAAAATTTTTTTTGTTAAAATCGCTATTGTTTTACAAAATGTAATTAAAAAAAAATTTTCGTCTTCACTAAAGTTGTTTTCATGTAAAATATTTTTTTGCTTATTGTTTTGTGTAATTAATTATTTTTTTTTCGCTTTACTAAAGTCGTTTTCATGTAAATTTTTTTTTTCTTTTGTCTTTATTTTGGGTTGGAATGTGTTATTTTGAAAATTATTTTGGCTTTACGAAAGCCGTTTTCATTTAAACATAAATATATATTTATTCTTTTGTTTTGGGTTAGAAGGTGAGAATGTAATTCAGAAAATCAGTTTAGTAAACCAGTTTAGTAAAACCGTTTTGTACCCGTTTTCATTTAAATTTATTTTGTTATGGGTTAGAATGTGATATGCATGCTGTACAGTTCGAAGCACACCCACACATTGTGCAACTCGACGAGCAACGACGAAGGGTGAGACGCGAAGACCACCGCGGAGTAGGCCAAGAAGACAAAGGCCACAGCGAGAGCTCCTAAAATAAATTTTCTCAACATTTTTGTAATAATACTTAATACATAATATACGAAGTCAGTACTTTACAAAATACTCTTACGGGTATGAAAACAACATAACTGAAGTTGCAAATGTAATAGTTTTCAGTTACGTAGGTAGTACAGACATAATTCTCCCACAAAAATACATTATGGACACCATGAACTGAACACACATTACATACATCCTGGACACTCTTAACTGAACACACAATACATAAACATAACAGTTAGATAGAGAAACACCTAATTCATGACCTAATATTGCATATTAGTAGCCGTAACATTTGACAGACACAATACATATACATAAACATAAACTTAAACATAAACATAACATAACATAACAGTTATACTTACTCTAACACAGACATTACATATTAATGGAAGTTGTTATATTGCCGAAGTGTAGACATTAACACCTAATTCGCGCTTAAATCGGCAGGTGGCTCAGAATCTGAACAATCCGAAAGCTCAGCGTCAGAGACAAGTTCAGGATCCTCCATGATAGCCTTGATAGCCGCAACATTTGGTTCTGTTTTGTTCTTCTGGGCATCCTTCTTAAGTATGAGTAGCTGCATATCGCGGGCCAATCTACGACCCATTTGAGAAATCTCACGTTCTAGTGTTTGACATAGTCGATCAACATTATCAGGATCTTCCTTTTGGATCTCAACAGAACGTGCTTTTGGCACCTTCAGTCCTCTTTCCCGACATAATCTTTCGTTTTGCACTCGCTCTATAAATAGTGCGGGCCACTTAAGAAGTCTAGCCTTTGCATAACCATATCCTGTTTGATTTTCTGATGGATCCTCCACCAAACCACATGGATCTCGATAGTACTTGGGCATGACGAAATGTCGCTTCCCAAACCTATCATGATAAGCACAAGAGGCATCCAAGAAAGGAAATGGTGTTTCATCTTCAGCATCGCCACTTCCCCTTCCCCCTCCTCGTCGTGAACTTTCACCCCTTTGCAAGTTCCTACCACCTCTGCGACCCCCACTCCCTCCTATGAACCATGTAGCCATGCTAATTTTTTAAAACAAATGAATAATAATTTCGTAGGGCGAAATGAGTTGTAAGGTTGTGTCTTCACCTTGAGTTGTAAGGTTGTGTCTTCACCTTTACTCGTTTATATAGTTGATTATGAACGGATAAATGAGAATCCCACATATATGCATGCTGACTGTAAGGTAAATCAGTAGATTCACTGTTGCCATGTGACTTTCTAAATTGAGAATCCCACATATATCAATACGAGATGAGTTATCACTGTAACAAAAAAGTCGAGCAAAAAATGGAGAAAACCAAAGCATGTGGACCAAGTCACATCACTTCACAATCCATCTGCATATACGAACAAAATAAGGGCATGGTGACTGTAAGGTAATTCAGTGAATTCACTGTTGCCATGTGACTTTCTAAGTTGAGAATCCCACATATATCAATAATAGATGAGTTGTCACTGTAATAAAAAAAATCGAGCAACAAATCGAGGAAACCAAAGCCTGTGCACCAATTCACATGACAAAGACCATCCATCTGCATATAAGGACAAAATAAAGGCATGCTGTTGTTAACAGATGACAAAGAATCTCACATATATCAATAACAGATGCGTTGTAATAAAAAAAATCGAGCAAAAAATCGAGAAAACCAAAGACTCTGCACCAAGTCACATGACTTCACAATCCATCTGCATATACAGACAAAATAAAGGCAGGCTGACAATAAGGTAAATCAATGAATTCACTGTTGCCATGTGACTTTCTGAGTTGAGAATCCCACATATGTAAATAAGAGATGAGTTGTGACTGTAATAAACAAATCAATAAAACCGAAGACTGTGCACCAGGTCACATGACTTCACAATCTATCTGCATATACTGACAAGTCTCTCCACGATTTGACTACTCAATGTGTGAAAAAATGAAGGTCATGAAGCTTACGACCCGCTATTTGTATTTCATTGAAAAGTATGACTATTTGAATTGTTCTTGTCATTTGGGAAGCTATTCACCGACCTACCTGTTATGTTTTATGTGTTGTTGAAGGCGGTAGTTCGATTCACCGAGTTTAGTTTTTTGTCAACCCCTCATTCATTACCGGAGTCATAATTTTTACTGGACTTTCAATAATTGTAAGGTGACTCTTTCTTCTTTCCTGATGGAGATTGAAATTCGTTGTGATTTCATCCCTATTTCAGCAGCCCCAGTTAAGGGAACCTTTTCTCCGAGTTGCCTGATCTATTTTATGTGTTTTAAGTATTCACATAATTGAACATACATTAATCCATTAATTAATCCAGAACATTCATGAACAAATTGCAATTCAATAAAGAAAGTCATGAACTCATAAATGTGTACTTATAAATGTAGGTATTTCATAAACTTCAGGTGCATAACAAAAATACTTGAAATACATCCGTACGTTACACCAACAACAACGTTGTCTTACACTCCAGGAACGAACATATGAAAGATAACGGTGTTTGATTTCTTATTCATCATCTGACATGTAGTAGTCAGAGAGATATTTTTCATTGTTGAAGACATTATTTCGCTCAACCATTGTCAAATCTCTGTTGCTTGCTTCTGCCATTTCAGTGGCTAGCTGAAGCATGAAATGTCGACATCTCCGCATCAACATCCTGTTGTTCTCCTTCTTAATTCTGCTAACTGCTTTTTCATAGTCACTCACATTTCGTCTAGCCATGGTCAATGAACGACGATGAGGTACCGGTGCCCCAAAGTTACGTAGATCATTATACAATCCTTCTTGCTCCGTTACCCTGAACGCCCATTCTGCTCGGATACCAGCATAATAATCCTTCGGACTTGAGTACTTTTCGCTCTTGTAGTCATACATAAATGGAGGTAGCAGCCACACTTTCGGATTTCTTTGCTGGCGTGAACTTCCTGCACCTCTTGAAGACATTGTTAATAAAATTAAAAATAATAATAATAATAGTAATTGTATATCTATTACTATTGTTATGCCTTCAACAAACATCATACTGGGGTATTTATAGACATGATAGTGGTGCTAGGGCACTATGGAATAAGTGATACACGTGATATTATTTGATGTTGTTCATTTCATGTAATTTTGATTACCCGTGACTTTGTGTACCTGTGATGTAGTCACGGATGTGGTTGTAAGATAAAATAATAATTGTAGGCTATAGAATCACAATGCTATCCCTTCATATTCGAGCAGTGCGTTGTCAAATAAAACAAAATGCAGTGAGTTGTCACATCTGCACATGAAACTATTTTGTCATGCTTACTTTTGTAATACAATAAGTACTCACTTGGAATTGACGATTTCAGTACGTATAAGTGTTTTCGAGAAATTATAAATCAAATCGAAAAATGAAATTTTCTTTGTATTCAAGTAATATTGTTCATAAACTATCATTGTTTTTCTCACCAACATAACAAAATGGTCACCTGCTAGGTAAACACGATTGGAACGTTGGTGCCTATATTTTATCTTATTTTCAGTTAAAGAACTTCACAGTCATCCGATTTTTATTGTCATTACACAATCGTCCATCATATTTTTTTACCAACATAATAGCATTTCTGCTTCTTTTCACAGTCATAATAATGTGACTTAGATGAATTCTGAAATGTGCGGAAAAAACAAAGCATGTAAGTTGCACTGCAGAAGTCACATGCATCACGTAATGTCAAGAAACAAGTCACAACGTATACAAGCATGGCAAAGTAAGAAAGTCACATGCATTACTGCATCACTGCATAAAGTGACATGCAGCATTGCATCACTGCACAAAGTCACATGCCTCCTACGTACTGTGCCCATTGCAATTATGCACAAAGTCACAGGCATCGCTGCATCTTCGGCACAATAGCCGATGCTACAGGCCGTTGATTCGTTCATGACTGCACAAAGTCGAGTCCTGACAGCCGTATCCACTGGATAAGGTCAGTGGCATGCATGTGATCGAACAGGAAATTGCATACACACAGGTACCATGTGTGTATATGGTATAAATATCGTAGCATACCACAACAAAAGTTTTACAGCTATTTCTACCGATATGATCATGACATATACGGTGGTTGATCTATATTCAGCAATGGGTCGCTATTGGGTTGCAGATGGAGATGAATTTCAATACCCATTAAATCCAAATTTGCGTTACTCACGTGCCACCGTCAATACCATGAGAGCTGAGTGGGAATTTCGCAAAACTCGAGCAAACGTTCTCGTTGAGCTATGCCGTGAAGTTAATCTTAAATTTCCTCGCCGGTTAGCCATGCGTATGCCAACTGACACTCCACAGTTGTTGCAAAGGGCATTGCATCGTATCCGCGACGAGGTTAATCGCATGACACAACGTTTGCAGAGGTCTGAACTAATGAAGACCGCAAATGAGCGTGCCGAAGATGGGTTAATGGATGATGCACACCAGTACTACGCCTGGAGCATGGATGTTATGTATGAATCTGATATTGAGATGTCAGATGATGATGATAATGAATGAAATTGTTTGGATGAACGCCCAGGGCATTTCTGTAATGCATGCAATTTGTAATGCTTATCCATGACTTATCAATAAAACGAGATATTTCAATTATTTTTAGCCTTCAACGAACATTTTTTTTATAGCTTCTTTACACATTTTGTTCAAACCAAACGCGTTTGTAATTTATGTTCTCCTAAATTACGGATAATGAGAGAGGGGTAGAGATGTGAAACAGATTTGTGTGATTCATCAATATAAATAAGAATAAAAAATTGTGAAATGATAATTGCGAATAAATAAGTATGACACTTACATCAGCTGTACAAGTTTGACACATACAAACAAAAAAGAAAAAAATAAAAAAACCTATATAGTCCATATCGCAACCGCTAATGCCCTAACCTGCCCCCAGTCCCACAACCCCGACCGTGGATCTCCCTCCTCGGTCTCCTACGGTAGACTCTCTGAATATCTGGCACTCTCTCCCCTGCATGCTGCCCTCCACTGACTGCCTGCGGAGCCTGTGAGTGTGAGTGTGACCCCCCCTCTCCTGCATCTGATGCCCCTGATCCTGCCTGTGCCTGTAGATCATATACTGCTGTGAGCTGTGAAACTCCCACTCCCTCGTCTGGTGCAACTGTATCACGATCTGCAGCTCGACCACGACCTCTGCCTCTGCCCGCACCCCGACCTCGGCCGCGACGTCCCCCACGACCATAACCTCTCCCTCGCGCTCTGGGGGGGGCTCAATATGGCCCTCATCATCAATGTGTGAGATGTCAGTGAGAACTGCATCATGTGTACTCCTGGGCGCGGTCGAAGTAGTCCCCATAAAAGCAGGTGATAACTGGGTGGGTGGGGTAGCAACATCATGCATGAACGGGGGGGCGGTCGAAGTACTCCCCAGAAAAGTAGGATGTAACTGGGTGGGTGGGGTAATAACATCATGTATGAAGCGGGGCGGTGACCAATCAGGGTCAGGGTCAGCATGCTGGGTAAGATGTACGTGTGGGGAATATGGAGAAATGTATGGGGTATCATGTGGTGGGGTGCCTGAAGTCGAAGGACCTGCTGTGGCTGGCGCTGAACTGGAAGGCACTGACGTGGACGGGACTGATGTGTCTGGAGCAGCTGCTGCAGTGTGTACACCGTAGTCCCCAAAATGCAGACGATCTACCCGATGGGCATGCTGGATCCCCTCGTACAATAACTCTCTGATCTCTACAAGGGCCTGCAGACCAAGCTGTCCATCACGTCTGAAAATAGCATCCTCAGCCAAGTGATATGACCTCCCAGCTCGAACCACCTGTCAAAAAAATAGATATATTAGGCTATAGTTGACTGAAAATAATCAATTATGATATTAACAATTATCGGAGATATAGTACGCTACTCACCAATGACTCGAGAGAAGGCCCAACTCCCTGATATCCGTCCTCGGACAGGTGGCTCGGATTACCGACAAGTAGGTGTGTATGTCGCCGATACCACAACATGTAAGGGTCGGGAGAGGGGAGGACCCCATCGCTCCAGTCAGCCTGTACAATAGTGTCGCGACGGGCATCCCACAACTGTATGTATCGCATATGATGCTGACTCCAGTCAGTGCTGCCTCGGCCACGTCTATCCGTCGCATGCAACCGCCACTCGGTGTCACATCGATCCGGCACGGGCTGGACCCGACCAAACTGTCGGAGGACACGATCAGGGAGATGCCACTCAACCACGTCATAACAAATGAGTGGTACTCTCGCCATCCATATATCCTCACCTAGGCGGCAGTAGTCTGGGAGCGTGTGCAGGACATCAGCATAAGGCTGCCAGATAAACTACAATAACGACAAGTCTATTAAAAATCGGTCATAAACGTATACAGTCCATATGACAATTAAAATTTAGGTATATAAATTTGATACCTCGCCGTCTATCATCCGGTCAAGCTGGTCTCTATACACGACCACTACGTGGGTCGATACGACCTCGTGGCTCATGTCAACCCTCCATCGGCTACCTCGAGGTCCGGCCGGCATCTGCATGTCTCCCTGCCCGATGGGAACCTCACCAGGAGCAACTACTTGCCGCCTAGCCGGGGCAATGCGAATCAATCTCTCCCACGCCCAAATCTGCAATAGTTTGAACGCAATTACAATACTGATATATGCCATACAATATGAATTGACATGTAATAAAATTCTTACTAACCTGTAGCAAGACAAGGGGTCCTCCGATCTGAGTCACACCCACCTGAGTGGCTCGACATAACATCCTATACAAGCATGCCAAAGCCGCGGCGCCCCAGCTGTACTGGCCGATGACGTCAATGTCTCTCAACAGTGGCAAATACATCAGCTTGAGCAGGTTCTGTGACTTATCAGGGAGAAGTACCCCCCCAATAAGCCACAGAATATATGCTCGCGCATGCTGCTGTACTAACTCATCTGCAGCATCATCTGGAAAATCGCCCTGAAAATGCTCCGACAGCCACCTCACCCTCACTCTACCTGCCTGTAAGTCTGCAGGTGTAGGTGCTACTCCCAATAGCTCAGCACATAGCGCTATCCACTGCTCCGTCGTCAATGATGGGTCAAGTCCAGTAACTGCTCGCCCATCAATCCGTAGACCGTATAGGACAGATACGTCCTGCAATGTGACGGTGGCCTCACCGGTCGGGAAATGAAATGTATGAGTCTCTGTGCGCCATCTCTCGACGAGAGCAGTAATGAGTGGGTGGTCCAGTCTGATATGGCCTATACGATATACACCATAGAATCCCGCGCGTAGTAGACACTGCAAGACTCTATGGTGCAATGGACGATCCCACAGGCCGGAATCTCCCCGTCGGCATGCCACCACGGTGCGTGACTGGTCCTGCATAACAGAATGAGTATTTTAAATTATAGCATTATCAAGGAAATGAAAAACAAAATGCAGTGTATTTTCATTGTACGCGTAAAGTCCAACAAACGTTATTGCATACCGGGTCCTCCCATATACTGTCAGCCCGATGTGGATGACTAAAAAGGGGGACCTCATCAGGTAGATGTGCCATGAAGCCTGTACAGTTGAAAAACAAATACATTTTGACAAACTGTATTGGTGAGCATGTAATTTAACTATATCAATTAAGCTGAAATTATTATGTACATGACGACTTGAAAAATAAATGTGGTCGATTATTTTAAAAGTATAAATTTGTGTGCCATTAACTAAAATCAAAAGTTTGCATATTATGTGCCCATTAAATATGATAAACAATTCAACATAACCTATCGTTATCTATGCTTCAGACTAATATAAAAATCTTTTACAAAGTCATTTTACGATATCAGTTACATAAGCTTAATAATGACCAATAACATGTGGATAGTTTTTGTATGTCAATATTTACAAACAAAATGGAATGATCAATTTTTTTTTTTCAAAACTTCATTATTGATTTTGGCATATTTGACATAACGTCATTATTGATTTTGACATATTTGACAAAATTCGTTACATTTATGGCATATTCGACAACTTCATTATTGATTTTGTAATTTTTGTTTTGCAATAAAATAAAAAATTTGTAAATTACGTACATGTAATTCACAAAATTCTGTAATAAACATTTTCAATGAAGTAGAGAATAAAAACTATGATAGTTGTAAATTTCGTCAAGCAAATAAAACAATTACAATATATAAAGAATTAAACAACAGAAATGATATATTACAAATAAAAAATGTTCTATTACATGTATGGCCCCGTTTACAAATAATGAATTACAAAAGAAAATAAAATGATCTATTACAAATAAAGAATTACAAAAAGATCTATTACAATATGTAAGTATTACATAGTCTTCATCGACCAAGTCGCGCCGGACATGTTCGCCTGTCATGACCTGTCTGCTGGCACTCACTGCAACGAGCGGTCAAACGCCTATCTGATATGTCCATCTCATTCGGAATACGAGACATAGATGCACGACCCCGTTTCACTTGTCGCAGACGCAGTACATTAGGCATTAAAGTCCACTGCGGATCAGCCCAATAATCTTGATGCGGTATTGGATTGAATTTAGTTTCCCAAACTCTAATGTATACAGGAAGCCTATATACTGGATCAACGTACTCGAATGGATTGTCACCGCATTCAGACATTACAGCGAGCATATGAGAACATGGATAGTGTCGTATCTCATATTTCCCACAACTGCACGTGGGTTGATTCATCCGCACAATTTGTGTATTGCGACCTCGTCCATGGCGAAAAGATGTTTGCACCTCAAACACGCGGCGTGGCCTATAAAAAAATTATAGTAGAAACTAATGAAGTTCATGTTTTTAGGTGTAGTTAAATTGACAACATAATAACAATAATTTAATTTATATTACAAACTAACCTGTCATATGATATCAACTTGAAAGTATTTGCCCTTGCGATGCCATCCTCAATAGTTTTTTGCATCTGTCTAGGGTATTGGAACTCATTTCGTACATCTAGTTCAGCTTGGGCTCCCATCTCGTCAAAATATTTTACAAGCCGCCGAAATGTAAATTCTACCATAGCTGAGATAGGTAAGTTCCTTGCACCTTTCAAGACGCTATTGAAGCACTCTGCATCATTGCTAGTCAATACCCCCCAGCGATGCCCACCGTCATACGAAAGGGCCCACTCCTCAGGATTCATCTTGTAAACCCAAGTGATGGCTTCTTGGTCAATAGCCTGTATTTGTTGTAAGTAACCATTACACTTTCGTCGTTGATGAGCACTTCCTGCTTTCCATAGAAGTTGTTTCAGCTCCTTATTTCTGAACGTAGTGTTAAAGTTACTACAAACATGTCGAAGGCAGTGCCGATGATATCCAACAAATTGGAGCGAGGGATTCAACCAATGCCGCCTCACAGCAGCTAAAATACTCTCAGCTCGATCGGATATCAAAGTCACTCCCTGTCGGTCCATGACAATATGTTCCTTGATATTTGAAATGAAGAACGACCAAGACTCCAAACTCTCCTTGTCGACAACAGCAAATGCAAGCGGTAGTAGTTTGCCATTGGCGGTGACAATCGTTGCTACAAGCAACACACCAGTGTATTTCCCGTATAAGAATGTACCATCTATGGTTATAACAGGCCTACAATGTCTGAATCCATCGATGACGGGTTTGAAAGACCAAAAAACAAAGTGGAAAACGGGCATAATGGTTGTATTTCCGGTATATCTATGCTTCCATTGCACGATGGTACCAGGATTAGATGTTTGTAATGCATACATGAATTTAGGCAACATCATATATGATTCATCCCAATCTCCGAATACCATTCGAATTGCCTTTGCCCTTGCATGCCACGCCTTCTTGTAATGTATAGTATAGTTCATGGATTTTTTTATGTCTTCGATGACATTCTTAATGGGCATATCAGGTTCGTTCTGCATACAACAATACCTATGAGTCAGATTATTTTGGTGTGAACACTTTAAAGACACAATTTTGGTGTGAACACTTTAAATGAACAATGTGTATATAAATGTAAACATTTATTTTGTATACTCACCGCAACTTGTCCCAAAAGATGAGAAGCAATGTAACTGGAGCTAATATTTGTGTGGTCCCTATTCGTTCGTGGGTATAAACAATGGTGAGGACCCCTATACTGCTTTATTTCAAAAAGCCCATGTCTCTTACTAAGAGATGCACGCAACCACCATCTACAGTCGTGCTTGCAAGCACACACCCAAACGTCTCGCTTGGAGGTTACGACTTTGTACTCTCGATTATTTGTTGCATGGTACAATTTGACAGCATGTACGAGTTGCTTCTTATCAACGAAAACCATCCCTTTGTCCAACTCTGGATTTTCAGCATTCCAGATTCGGTTACGGGGAACGACATCGCGGTTACTAATGTCAAAATCACCACCCATGTGAATGTTTTCAAAGAAAGGGATTTCAGGTCTAGGTGGAATGGGGGCATTCTGAATATCAACGGGAGCGTCGACATCATCTTCTTCATCATCATCATCATCTGATCCGCCCAATAAATTTTCTTCATCACACATTTCATTCTCATCATTGTCTAGGGCGACATCAGGACCGTACATGTCACTATCAGCAAACTGCACAAAATTAACCGTTTCAGCCATATTACCAGCAACTTCAACTGGAGTCGTATGATGGCTATAGGTGGGCACATATTGGGTGTTATTGTGAAATTCAGTCTCGTATCCACCATGTGAACTTGATTCTCCACCATGGCCATGAAATGTCTGTTGTGTGTAGCCAGCTGCATAACATTCATTTGATTCATACATAGGAGACTGAAATGCTGTCGTGTCAACCCCATGTGTCAGCAATGTAGTGAACGGATGCGATTCCATCTGTGTTACATTCGGAAGATTCTGTACAACCTCTTTCTGAATGTACACTTCCAAACAATTTGGTGGTTCGAAATTTCCACCGATACTTAAAACGGTGTTCAACGCCTCATCGTCATTTATCGGTAATATTTTGTATTTGCTGGTTGCTTGCCACTGGCGATAAGGATATCTACATTTGAAGATCAATCGGACTGTTTCCCCGTAACTTGCGACCTTGGACATAAACATCTCCTCCAAATTGCCAAGTGTGGTGCCAAGTTGCACCATATATATCCCTTTCGGCTCAGCATCATATGACACACCTTCATCGGGATCCCGAATTATGTTTCCCCCCCAGTAAAAGATAATTGGAACAGTTGCCATATACTTGCTTCAATGAAACAATAAATATTAAAATATCAACAATATACATATATTGAATTGTACTTGTAAAATAAACATTAAAATTTGCAGAAGCCACAAATAAAAGCAACCCTCTAATTTTTTATCAATTTATATTTTCCAGGGTTGAAGGAACTGTAGAGGTGAAACATTAATTCAATTTCTATTTTGTCAACTATATATTTGTGTCTCAACTTGATTATTACTTTTTATTCAATAATCTTGTTCACTTATTTTTATTCGTATAACAGAACAGCTGAGATTTCATCTATACGTGGAGTTACATATTGTGTCTCATTTACTTCGTATGTGAAGACTCTTATCTTTTCAACGTGAATGTTCTTTGTTGTCATTGCTCTATTGTCTTCATCTAAAAAACACATAACAAGAAGTATACATGTTGTCTTAATTCTTTCGAATTAGTGGCGAAAAATAAAATAGGTTGACAGATATTTAGTAGAGGGTGACGCGATTGATTTGGACAATATAAAATACAGGGTGCAAACATTGAGAGAGATTTTTTTAACCTGGTGATGTAATTGTTCAGATTTATGGAAAATATAAGTTAATTTGATTTGCTCCAACTTGTGCCATTACGGACCTTAATGACAAAGTTATTTCCTATGTGAACTAGTAACCCTCGTCCATTTTGTAGAGGGCATAGAGGCTTTCTTATAAAATTAAAACAACAAACTGATTTTGGATCATTTTGGATTGTTCTGAAAAGTAAGAAAAAAATTAAATTTATTTACTCCTTTTTTTTCTTACACATACAAAAACAACAAAATTATTACAGAGATAATTTATAATGGCCAAAAATTAGAGATAATTAAATTGAAGTTGGTGGTTAAATGTATGGACTACATTTTGGACAGTTATCCATGTGAATCTATCGGGCCATCCGTACCAATTATTTGGTATTACAAAATACATGCTTACCCATCAACGTGCCAATTTTTTTTTTTCCCTTCTTACGTACGAAATTGCTACGGACTATTAATTAAAATAATTTATTACTCTTTTCATGCATATATGTCTGCACACCTCTATGGACAGAATAATTATGATATTTGCTTCCGCCAACCCCTAATTTTGTAAATCTATTTAAGTGGCCTTCGGTAATCTTAGGATTACTGGCCGGTCATACCTATAGTAGCGAGTTTGGGTCGTGATAGAGTGGTATCAGAGCACGAGTTGATTATTTGAAGTGTTTCCATGTTGGATCATTTTGGATCGTTCTGAAAAGTAAGAAAACTTGATTTTGGATCATTTTGGATCGTTCTGAAAAGTAAGAAAAAAATTATATTTATTTACTCCTTTTTTTTCTTACACATACAAAAACAAAAAAATAATTACAGATAATTCAATTGAAGTTGGTGGTTAAATGTATGGACTACATTTTGGATAGTTATCCATGTGAATCATATTTTGGCTGCTTGACCCCAAATATGACCCCAAATATAGTGAAATAAACCAAACGAAATTAAACCAAATTTTTTTTTTTTAAATCAAATACAGTCAAATTTAAATATTTTCAGAAACCAATAAAAATATTTCTTTTCAATAAAATAGAGTCAAAATTAAATATTTTGATAAACCAATAAAAATATTTCTTTTTAATAAAATAGAGTCAAAATTAAATATTTTGAGAAACCAATAAAAATATTTCTTTTTAATAAAATATAGTCAAAATTAAATATATGAATTTCGGATTTTTTAATCGCAATTCTTAATTAAAAAAAATTACTTTTAAAACCCTAATTTCCTTTTAATTCCTCTTCACAAGAAAAAAAAAACAATTTCCAATTCAACAAATGTACGTTGGTTTATTCAATATTCAAAATATAGACATTTTCATTCACAAACAAAATTTAAAAATTCTAATTCCTGATTTGAAATTTAAAAATATAAACATTCAAAATATTCAAATTTATTCAAGATTCAAAATATTTTTCTTTTGGGTCCAATGCCAGTGGTGCAATACATAGTAATTCATGGGTGGACATTGGAGATTCTTCTTTCTACTAATAAACCCACTTCGCAAAAGTATGAAACAAAGAACTAGCTTGTTGGTCAAGAGTCTTTTTATAGCTATTTTAGCCCAAACATGACATGCCAAACGAAACCTAAGATTCACAAAAATTAAATTTAGAAGGCATAACACTATTTACATACATCCTAAAATTATATATATTACAGCTAAATTAGCTAATTGCCCAATAGAAATCCAGTCTATGATTTTGCATAATGATGAGTAGCTCTTTCACTTGTTCATGAATTCCCTTCATTTGACTTGATTATGATTGTGTTTGAATCATAACTTTGAACACAGATTAAAAATAAAATAAAATAAGAAAAAAAAAGAAAAGAAAATAAAATAAAATAAAAGAAAATAGAATAACAAATTAGATTTTATTTTACTCACATTTTTCTTTCTCTTAATTCAAACTCAGTTTTAAGAGATTGATTGACTTGACAAATGAGACACTTTCTTAATCAAAGTTGTATTAGATTTATCATTGCAGAATTGATTGTAAAAAGAGAAAAAAATACTCTCTTTTTTTCTTTTTTTTCGGCTGAAGGTTAGATTTGATTTCAAGTTTTTGGTACACCTATTAAAAGACTTGTGAATTAAGTTAATGTGGTCATTTAATGTTGTACCCGAGCCTTGGATTTACCAAGAGAAATAAATAAATTCACCTCATTTTCTTTTTGTCAAGATAAAGAAACATAATCTTAGGGTGTTGTCATTTACTGCATTCCAACAAAAAAATCAAGATTGAGATCTGAGTCGATTTTTTGATATGAGTCGATTTTTTGACAAAAAGGGTTTGTTTGGATATGAGTCGATTTTTTTACTATTTAATTTGGGGCTAAAAAATGTCGTTAGTGATATGTTTTTTTGACTTTTATGAGAGAAAAAATAAAATATTTATGATTTAGATATAACATTTTGTCTTATATGAATAAAATAACTTATTTTATCTTATATGACTATTTCTTTGACTTGAAACCTTGAAATTTGTTTATGTTCATTTTATTTTTTATTTTATTTTTGGGTAGCCCTATTAATATTTTGGTTTTGTTGTAACGGTCCATGAAATTTTGGGATGATCAAATTATATTAAATCTAGCATTTAGTGAATCTTATCACGTTTTCAAGAGATGAGGATATGTAAAATATTTTGATCCTCCATGTAATTCTCTCTCCCTTAAATTAATCAGAGTATACATATGTGACAAAACTTTCCTATTTTTTTTTTTAAAATTTTAATTTAATTTGTTTTTTGGGGTAGGTCATCCATATGTGATCCTAACACATTCAAAACCCAATAAACAAAACCCCTAAATAGTCCCAAAGAAACATGGATCCTTTGTCTCTTGGGTAACACAATGCAGGTCTCGAGTCTTGACCTCTACAATTTCTCCCAAATTAATGACATTTACATGCTTTGATTTCTATTTTAACTATCTTCATTTGTATAGGAGAATGTAAAACATAAATAGAAATAAATATGATGAAACTTAGATATTTTTGTACATAGACAAAAATGTTCTCACATTTGAAATAATGAAATTAACTAATTTATAAAAAAAAACATAACAAAATAAAATGATAGTATCCTCTTGAATAAAAAAACAAAAAACATTAATATTTCATTATAAATAAAATATAAATTTATAAATCATTTAAATAATATTACTTTCTTTATTTGGAAGCTCATTTAACTTGAAACAATTCTTTGAAATAGATTATTGAATTTCACTTACAATTAGATTTTAATCTATTAATTTTATAATATTAGAACCAAAAGAAAATAAAATCCATTCATGCTATAATATTACAAAAAAAATAAAGCATTTCAATTTATTCCAAAAAATAAAAAACCAAATAAATAAAAATACTTTATTTACAAATTATATAATGACAGTATATGTTTCAAATTAAAAATACTTTATTTTGATAAACCAATAAAAATTTCAGAAAAATTCAAAAACTAACCATGATTCCAAAAAATTCAATTTCATTTCAAAACCCTAACATTGACAGAAAAACCCTAACCCGTATGCCAAAAAATTCCAAACCCTAATTTCATAACCACAATGATAAAAACCCTAACACATTTAATAATTCACAAGTAAAACCCTAACATTGACAAAAAAATACAATACAAAACAAACACAAAAAGTAAATACATAAAATTAGGGTTAATGTCATACCACGGAGAGAGACAGACAGCAGAGACAGAGAGCGAGAGCGAGCTGAGATGGAGCGAGAGCAGAGAGAGAGAGAGCGAGCGAGAGCAGAGAGAGGGAGAGCGAGCGAGAGCAGAGAGCAGAGAGAGCCAAAAACCTAAGTCGTATGCAAATGAGGGGGGGTGAGGGGGGGGGGTTTGTTCGTATATATGAGGAGTTTGAAAACGCTGATACAAAAAGCGATTTCATTTAAATGAAATCGCTATTACAAATAGCGTTTTTTGGCAAAAAAAATTTGTACTGAAATCGCTATTAGAGATAGCGTTTTTTCCGGGGAAAATTTTTTCTTAAAATCGCTATTACGAATAGCGTTTTTATTTTAAAAAAAGCGCTGTTAGGAAAAGCGTTTTTAACAAACCCTAGAAGCGCTATTTGTAATAGCGACTTATTAATCAAAGTCGCTATTTGTAAACGCGATTTTACTGTTCACCTACATTTACGCTCCTAACAGTGAAAGCGCGAATAGTAATAGCGTTTTAACCTAATTTTGGAATTCCGTCAGAAGTTGGCCTAGTTTTGGAAATACGATACAAAAATGGCTTATATTGGGAAATGGCCCCACTATGGTTCAGCATAATAGGTTCAAATAAAATATTATAATCAATGAAAAAGTCTACAAATAATGATTATAACAAACGTTAAAAAAAAATGCAATTTTTTCAGGAGTACATATCAAAAGCAACAAAATACAATGCCATAGACATCAAAGATTGACTTGGACAATTTAACAAACACCTTAGGGGCATAATTCAACAACGCATGCAAATCGAAATTCGGAACCAAACAAACCAAATGTTCTAACCAAAGTACATATGAACTTTAACAGCCAACAAGAAGATACAGATGAGAGCGAAGTAGAGCAGGGTGTGGATGAGTATGGACGCACCACTGGTGTGGAAGTTGCCGAATTCAACGGATCTGCTCCGCCCCGGGACTTGAAACAGCAGCCCCGGCGATAGCAGGACGAAGAGCACCACCGCCACGAACACCGGGCCCCAGTCCGACATCTCTCTCTCTCTCTCTCTATAAGTGTGTGTATATACGTTTGTGTGTGGGTATGTTTTTGTGAGGCTCGATCGGGCTAATTGAAGTTGATGATGGGAAGGGTATGAAGTGAAATGGGGTGAAAGGAGAGAGGGCTGTTGTGAGCTGTGTGGAGGGTATATTAGTGAAGCAGAAAAGTAGAAGAGACTATGGTGGGAAGTAAAGAAGGCGAAAAATAGAAGTGGGGACGAAGGTGAGGGAATCAAGTCACCTGGCCACGTTTGTTTGGGGTTACAGGGGGTTGGGAATACGAATGCCTTATTATTAATGGGGTGTTTATTTTAAGGTTGTGTTTGATTAGCGCTGTCTTTGATTGGGGGATTTGGGAAGGAAAATTGAAAGAGAAATGGAAATGAAAGAAAAAGGAGAAAGAATTAATAGAATTCTAAATCCCAACTATGTTTGGTTGTGTTGGTTATAAAATAGAATTGATGTCCTAAAAAGTCTCATATTTCTTTATTTATTTCCCACCCCCTTTCTTTTTCCATATATTTTTTATTATAACCAAACATAAATAGGATTACATTTCTCATTCCTTTTCCAAATCTCACCCCAAAAACCCCAACCAAACACAACATAGAGGATTTGATGAGGGAAATGGAAAGGAAAAGGAAATAGAAAGAAAATGAGAAAGAATTGATAGGATTCGAATTCCAAGCTATGTTTGGTCGAGTTGGGAAATGAAGAAAGAAAGAAGCCTAAGTGAACCTAAAACACAAAAAGTGGGATTGTATTTTTCCCTCACTTTCTTTTCCCTTGTGTTTTCCACTATAACCAAACAAAGAGTGAGATTGTATTTCCTTTTCCCTTTCTATTTATCACACCAAATCCTCCAACCAAACATAGCTTAAGAGATGGGAAGAAAATTATTAATTTCTTGATATTAGTAGTCTCTTTGGAAGGAGGATTAGTAAGGAAGAGACAGAGATGATATTAGAAAAATAGTGAGGGGATTAAATTTTTTTTTTTATATATATTGGGAATTCTTTTTAAAATATTAATGTTTAATTTTTTTTATATTTTTTTATTTGTTTTATTATTTTATATAAAAATAATTTAACAATTCCTCACTATTAATCCCCTCACTATCAATCGCCTCACTATTAATCCCTTTACTAACAATCCCCTCATTATTAATCCCCTCACTATAAATCCCCTTCCATTCTATCTCTGAAAACAAACAGGCCCTTGGATTTGTGAAGTTATCGTTGGGTTGGGATACTGTCACCTGTGCTTCAACGTTGTTGTAAGGTAAATTACAAATATATTTTTTTAGATTTGGTTAAAATATGGATTATTTTTTGTGCTTTAAAAAATTATAAATATTTTCTTGTTAGAATTTTTTATTTAACAGAATTAATTAAAAAAATAAAATTTTTAATTGTTCACGTATATAATAATAAAATTATTTAAATTATTAATTGAAATAAAATTTTAATACTATTAAAAATTATTAATTAATTTAATATTTTATTAATAAAAAACTTATTTATTATGAAATTAAAATTTTAAAAGGCATAATATAACTTTTAAAATTATAAAAAAATAATTTATAATTTAAATAAATTTTAAAAAATGTAATTATAATTTACCTTAAATTATAATTGATGAAAAGTATGGTAACGTGACGTTCAAAAACCAACAAATAATTTTTCTTTGGATTCACTCCCATCGTCCCATATTGCCCTTGTTTTGAGATTTATGTTACATCCGCTGATATGACACCATTATTTTGACTGTTAATGAGGCAAAGAGAGAGAAAATAGAGAGAGAGAGGAGAGATGAAGATCGTGGGCCCACCATTTTAGTAATTCATTTTAAGACCATCTCCAACGATGAATCAAACCCAGCATTAAATTCAAATTTTGATGAAAAACATACTTTTTCAAGCTCCAACCGTTGCACCAGATTGATATCAAAATGAGATTTCAGCAAAAAAAACATCAAACTGAGAACGAGACACAGATTTTACCAAATCACTGTTACTGACCGTTGAAAGAGGTACACCGGTCAACCAGTAAAAGATTCAAACAGTTCAGGAAAAAAAGTTCAAACCGTTAAAAAAAAAAAAAAAATTTGCCTAACTGGTCGACCACCCCGGTCGTCCTGAAAAAGTTCAGAAAGTTCAAAAAAAAGTTCAGACAATTCACCAAAAAAAAATAAATAAATAATTTTTTGCCTAACCGGTCAACTGGCCAGTCGACCACCCGGTTGTCCCGGGATAGATTTGGTGAAAGGTGAACCGTTGGAGCGAGTGGTATCAAATTTAGTGAAATGGGTCATTTTTTACTCAAATTTGGTGAAAAATTTGAGTCACCGTTGGAGATGCTCTAAGTCATTGGAGAGCATCTTTTAACGATGTATCAAATTTTTTATTAGATTTAAATAAAAATTTGAGTAAAATATTTATTTGATGTGTTTAAACAAAAATTTTTAAAGTTTTATTAGAGTAACAGTCGACTTAATACCAACAAGCACGTAACTTAGCTGGTAAGGAATTATACTAGCTTAATCAAGATCTCGAGTTTGAGACTTGGGAACGCAGCTGTGTTAAAAAATTTGTTGGGAGAGCTTTGCCACCCTTGTGGTCCAACTTTGCTGCCCTTGTGGTCCTACCCAGCTTGAACCGGATTAGTCGAGGTCTTGTGGACTTCTGGATACCGGTGGTTTAGACCTAAAAAAAAATAGTATAAATTTTTTTATAAATTTTTGTCTTGAAGTAGTCATCTAGGGGGTCGACTGGATAAATGTTTGGCTGATCGACTAGTCAGTGTAAATTTTTTATAAATTTTTGCCTTAAGGTGGTTATTCAGGCAAACATCCAGAGGGATATTTAGAAGACATCCGGTGGTGAAAATCAAACGATTATGAACAATGATTTGATTTTAAAAAAAAAATTATTTTTTTATTTTTTATATATTGGGAATTCTTTTTAAAATATTAATGTTTAATTTTTTATATTTTTTTATTTGTTTTATTATTTTATATAAAAATAATTTAACAATTTCTCACTATCAATCCCCTCACTATTAATTCCCTTCCATTCTATCTCTGAAAACAAACGAGGCCTTGGATTCGTGGAGTTATCGTTGGGTTGGGATACTGTCACCTGTGCTTCAACGTTGTTGTAAGGTAAATTACAAATATATTTTTTTAGATTTGGTTAAAATATGGATTTTTTTGTGCTTTAAAAAATTATAAATATTTTCTTGTTAGAATTTTTTATTTAACAGAATTAATTAAAAAAATAAAATTTTTAATTGTTCACGTATATAATAATAAAATTATTTGAATTATTAATTGAAATAAAACTTTAATACTATTAAAAATTATTAATTAATTTAATATTTTATTAATAAAAAAAATTATTTATTATGAAATTAAAATTTTAAAAGGCATAATATAACTTTTAAAATTATAAAAAAATAATTTATAATTTAAATAAATTTTAAAAAATGTAATCATAATTTACCTTAAATTATAATTGATGAAAAGTATGGTAACGTGACGTTCAAAAACCAACAAATAATTTTTCTTTGGATTCACTCCCATCGTCCCATATTGCCCTTGTTTTGAGATTGAAAACCAACTATGTTACATCCGCTGATATGACACCATTATTTTGACTGTTAATGAGGCAAAGAGAGAGAAAATAGAGAGAGAGAGAGGAGAGATGAAGATCGTGGGCCCACCATTTTAGTAATTCATTTTAAGTCATTGGAGAGCCTCTTTTAACGATGTATCAAGATTTTTATTAAATTTAAATAAAAATTTGAGTAAAATATTTATTTGATGTGTTCAAATAAAATTTTTTAAAGTTTTATTAGAGTAACAGTCGACTTAATACCAACAAACACGTAACTTAGCTGGTAAGGGGTTATACTAGCTTAATCAAGATCTCGGGTTCGAGACTTGGAAACGTAGCTGTGTTAAAAAATTTGTTGGGAGAGCTTTGCCACCCTTGTGGTCCAACTTTGCTGCCCTTGTGGTCCTACCCGGCTTGAACAGGATTAGTCGAGGTCCTGTGGACTTCTGGATACCGGTGGTTTAGACCTAAAAAAAATAGTATAAATTTTTTATAAATTTTTGTCTTGAAATAGTCATCCGGCCGATCGACTAGTCAATGTAAATTTTTTATAAATTTTTGCCTTAAGGTGGTTATTCAGGCAAACATCCGGAGGGATATTTAGAGGACATCCGGTGGTGAAAATCAAATGATTATGAACAATGATTTGATAAAAGGCACATTCATTCTCAATTTAATAAAAGATTTGACAAATTCTAGATTTGATGAAAGATTTGGTACTAGGTTGAAGTCGCAAAAAGTAAATTTTTTCATCAAATTTAAATTTGATGAAAAAAAGTGACTTTTTGCTTTTTCAACGGTTCATCAAATCCATTATCAAATTTAGGATTTCACTTTTCTTTTATTAAATTGCGAATCAATGTACCTCTCATCAAATTATTATTCATTACCGTTGGATCTTCACCCCTGAATGTCCTCTCGAATAATCACCTGAAGGCAAAAGTTTATAAAAAAAATTACACTGTCTGGTTGACCAACCGATTGTCTGCCCGGTCAACCCCCCAGATGTTCACCTCAAGGAAAAAAAATATGAAAAAATTATACTGTCCAGTCGTCTGTCCAATCGACCGGTAATTTGATAAAATCACAAATCCCTCCATTTAAGCACTTGATATCAAAGGAAACTTTTACTCAAAATTTTATTCAAATTTTATGAAAGTTTTGATGCACCGTTGGAGATGCCCTTAAGGGTGCTCAATTACCATTTTTGTCATCTCCAATCCTTCATTAAATATTTCATCAAATTTAAATTTGATGAAAAAAAATCTTAAAACTTAACTCCAATGCTTTCATTTAATAAAAATCAAATGAATGAATAACCAAATCTTTCATCAAATCAAGTAAGCTTGTATCCTTCATCAAATTTTACAGGTAGCCGTTGGGTCAGATGTCCTCCCAGACAACTAAGTTTTCTTCATTTGAATGTCAATTTTTGCTCATGGTCGAACGTCCTCCTGAGCAATCTACTTTGTACCAAGATTTGATGAAAATTTTGAATTTACCATTGGAATGCATCATATAGATCAAATTTTTTATCAAATTTTTACTCAAATTTAATAAAAAAATTTGATACAACATTGAAGATGCTCTTAGGAGGCTATCTCCCCTCTCTATTTGAAAAAATTATATATTTAAAATTTGTGTGGAACAATGATAAGAAGTTATTGGCAATTTATGTTAACTTGACAATAATAGGAAAAAAAAATACACATACATGTATTTTCACGACTTTTCATTTGCAACCCGTTAGACCATCTCTAATGGTTTATCAAATAGATTATCAAATCTATGATTTTTCAAATTTTTTATCAAACTGAGGATGGATGTGTCTTTCATATCACCGGATGTCTCCCAAATAACCACCTCAAGGCAAAAATTTAATTTACACCGGCCAGTCAACTAACTGGATATCTGCCTAGTCATCCAATCAGTCGACCAGTGATTTGATGACGCTCCGTTGGAGTGCTTGATATCAAAAAACCTTTTTACTCAAATTTGGTAGGAAAAAAAAACAAGATGAACCGTTAGAGATGCACCTCCATGAACCATTAGAACCGCAGTTCCATGTGTTCGTGATTTTTGTTTTCTCTACTCCACTATTAATTGTTAATTAATTCCCTCTTTATTTTACCATATTTAAAAGGAAAATTTAAGGATGGTTCGGAGTTTACTTATTTAATGATTTTTTAAATTTTTATTAAAGATGTACAAAAAAAAATAATATAACAATTTATAATAAATAAATATACTTATTTAGTGTGTTGCCGAATGTTGATTTAGGACTTGAAACCCCTTTAGTTTGTGATATGGACTTGAGGGTGTTATTCCCGTGGTTCATTTCGATTCCATTCGATATGATAATTATAATCTATTTTATTTATTTTTAAAAAAATAAATGATAAATATATTTTTTTAAATGAGAAACTATAACATTGGTGAATTTTTTTTAAAAAATAATATATATCAGTAAAAAAAATTATAAATATTAATAGTTAAAATTTTAATTTTTTTTATGAATTTGTATATTTTTTCCCTTCTATTATTATGATGTAATTTTTTCTTTAAAAATAGATCATCTATTTTTTTTTTAGTAACAATGGTAATAAATTATGACTATCAAATTAATTTTTTTTATATATAAACAATATGTACAAATACTCAAATAAAAAAAATTATTTAAATTATTAAAATGAGACATGTCCAAATCACCGAGTTCAGAGAAATTAAGTGCTACATTTAGGCCAAATTTAGCATATCCAAAATAATCAATCTTTTTATCTTTTTATCATTTTTTCATCACATCACCTCTCTACTTTTCTGCACATCTTTTCATAAAAAGATAAAAAATATATTTATTTAGGTCATCCCAAACAACTCCTTAGTGTTGATCAATGATACCCATAATCAGTACTATTAGTGATGCTAAAATTTTACTCGATTGGCCCGTGGCTTGTGCTTTTAAGAAACTTGCAGGAAGTTTCGTCAGCTAAACAATACAAGGAAAACAACAATGATTTAGACCACTAAAAAATACATCACTAATAGCACTAATGCATTGGGAATGGTAAAAAAAAGAAAAAAAAAAAAGAAACAAGGCATAGAAAGTGGGCAGGGCCCACTGCCACATTATTAGTGCTCCTTCTAGTGCTCCCTTTTTAGTGCTCTCAAGCATTTTTCACAAGGAAAAATGATGTAGGAAAACCCGTGAAGGACAAGTAAAAATTGCAGAACTATGGCTAAAAAATATATTGAAAAAAAAAATACTTGTCAGAAATATTTTTAAAAATCAATTATAAAAACATAAAAAAATTATGACTTTATCTTATAATGTTTATCATTAATTTAAAAATAATTTTTCAAACATTGTTTGATTTTCCCAAATATATATATATATATATATGTTGGTGGTATAATTTGTATAAACGAATCACAATTCAACACGTGGCATGAAAAGGACAATTTGGAGAGTTAATACAAGTTGTCAACCATAATCAGACACGTGTCAACCTATATTGATAATAATAGGTCTGCGTAACACTGGATTGATCGAGGGATATAAGGTGATGTGGGCTAACGGTTACTCACAAGGCTCAAATTCAAAATTAGGAGAAAAGTTCAACTGCAAATATAGCGTAGTGGGACTGATTGTGAGAGAGCATGTTCGGCAATCATAGAGGGACATTTCAACGGTTAAAAATCTACTTCGATGGTTATCATTGAGAAGTATAAATAGCAGAGAAGACCCTAGAAAGAGGGATCCAGACTCAGATCAAAAAATCAGTTTTATTTACTTTATTTTCCCTTCCAGTTTTTACAGTTCTTTACATTCCTGTACTTCAAATTCCTGTACTGCATTTCATTCATAGGAGTAGTTTCAAATAGTTTGTTGTTGTAAACCTCTACGAGACTGGGTCAGATCATTGTAAGTTTTTTATTTTCCTTAATGAAATTCTGAAATTATTCTTTACTTAGTTGTTATTTACTAAATTTTCCTAAACAAGCCACCAGTAAAAGTCCTCTTCATTGAGGCTGAAAGAACTAAAACACAATCATCTGATAATTGGTTGGTAATTAATCTTCTATAAGGACTAATTGATCATTACTGGCACACTTAAAATTACAATACTAACCTTCGAAAGCCAAAAAAGCCAACATATATTTTTGTCAAGGCTAGCAGGACCAATTGAAATGGCTAGACGTAGGAGACAATGAAAAAATGAATGCTTGGAAGAAGGTGTGGAAGGAGAGGTAGAGGCACCTGATCTAGAAGATAATGTGATAGCACATCCTATAGAAGCACCTATCTCATCAGAACCTATGGTCGAACAAACCAGTAATTTAGAACATGCACCACATGTTCAAAACATTGAACGAGGCCATGGAATTGGACCATCTACTATTTCATCTGCTCAGCCAATGAATCCATAGGGAGACCTAGTAGATGCCATGGGACAACAATTAATGAACACAATAGAAAGATGTGGCAATATCCTTTATGGATCAGATGAATGCCCATCAACCAACTAACATACTAATGGTTAAACTAACTTTATGGATCAAATGTTCCTCAGTAAAGATTGGCTAGAGATAAACAGCCTATGCAAAGTAATGAACATACTAATGGTTAAACTAGTAATCAAAATTATGAAAGACCATCACCTATACCTCAGTCTTGGTATGAGCCTCTTTCAAGGCTTATGGTAAATCAAAAAGGCCTATGGTAAATCAAAATGCTACATTACCTAATAGCGAAGCCATACAAATTGGTGGATCTAGGCTAACACAAGAAAATGGCATGAGAATTCGCACCCAAGGGGTTGGAAGGGTTTTCTGTGGCTGGAAGAAAAACAACACTTGTTCCTCCTACTACAACACCTTTCGCAGGACAAGCTCAGAGAGGTCAACCATACCCTCAACAGTAGCCAGTACCACAGGGACAACCAGTCCCAAATATACCTCCCTATGGACTAAAAGGATCTCAGGCACAAGGTTTTTCACCAAATCCTGTGTTTGTTCCTCCAATGGTAGTCCAACAAGCACAAAATATGGTTCCTAGAGACCAAATTGCTGATATTGTTAGAGAAATGTGTGGACCTATGGCTCGGGGGGTTCAAACTCCTGTGTATAGGAAGCCATACCCAGAATGGGTGGATAGGGTGCATGAATACCCAAGAGGGTTTAGAATACCAGACTTTGCTATTTTTTATGGGAATGGAAACTAGTCAATAGTAGAACACATTGCTAGGTTCACTGCCCAATATGGTGAATTTACCAATGATAATTACATGAAGTTAAGAATTTTTCCAAATTCTCTAATTGGGGCAGCTTTTGTATGGTATATTAACCTTATACCTAACTCTATCCAAACTTGGTAGCAAATGGAGGAGGCATTTCATGCCCAATTCTTCCAAACGGAGCTAGAAGTTTCCATGGCAGACTTGGCAAGGTTGAGCCAAAGGCCTGATGAGAAGGTTGTTCAATTTATTATCAGATTCAAAAGAGCACGAAATAAGTGTAGGGTCATCCTACCAGAGCCTGAATTTGTGAGATTGGCTCAAAATGGTTTAGAGTATAGGCTTCGAAAGAAGTTTGACTCAACTGAGTTTCGAGACTTAGTGGAATTAACCTATAAAGTGTTAAGATATAAATCATTACTTGAGGAAAAACAAGATCGAAGTAATGCATCATACAAGACTTATTATAAAGATCCTAATTATGAGATTGATGCAGCAGAGATCGTAAGGAAAGAGCTTATGATCTATGAGGCATTAACTCATAAAGACACTACAATAGACCAGCAGTTTAAAAAAAAAGACCTTCATAGAAAATATTCTTTCAATTTAACAACAGCAGATCACATTTTTGATCATTTGCTTGCAGCAAATTTCCTAAAGTTACTAAAAAGAGTTAAAATTCCTTCTCCAGAAGAACTTAAAGAGAAAGTGTGTTGTAAATGGCACAATTTTTAGTCTCACTCAACTAAAAATTGTATTATTTTTCGAGACAGGATCCAAGAACAAATTAGAAAGGAGAGTTTAAAATTTCCAGTTAAAGCAGAAAAAACTATGGGGATTGACGCTAATCCATTTCCAGAGATTGGAGAAGTTACAGCCAATGTTGTTGTGTTAAACTTCCAGAACTTGTCCTTGAAGGAATTGGAAAAGGTTAATGTGCAGATGCATGTTGCTAGGTAGACAACTGACAAGAAAGATACCAGAGGTTTACCAACGAATGGGTAGAGCTTTGTAGACCAAAGGAAGAACTCTAGTGAGGAGGCATTGGATGATGACTCTTTAGAGGTAGCTGTCATGTAAAGGATGTGTCCCAGATGCAGGTTAAGTTACAAGTGGTTAAAAGGGCTCCTAATTGATGGGAAGTAGTATTACAAGTATGCGCAAAGACGTCCTAAACCAACCACAACAAAAGGCCATACCCAACTGGTCCCAGACAGCAGCCATTCTTGACTGGACCAACAGCCACTGGAGTGCATTCCAAGGGCAAGAGACCTCTACATGAGTTCAGACCACCCAACTACTACAAGATGAAGGGCAATCATCTTGGGAGGAGGCCTGAAGTAGGCTCAAGTTATGGAATCAAAGCAAGAGATTAGCTTCCTAGATCAGCCTTAAACAAGATGGAAGGTAACCACCCTGACAGAAGGCCTAAATTAGGCCCAAGACAGGGGATCAGGGCCAAGCAGTGGCCCCCACAGGTAGTTTCAAGGCTGACTTCGAAGGCAGAAAGAGCTAATTCAGCAATTGAGCTAGTGAGTTCATGGGTACCTGGGGTTCCAGATTAATTTGTCATGCAGAACAAGCCTAAGGAAATGCTTGCCTAGAGAAGTGTTGTTAGAGACCAGGATAGAATGGTTAAACCTCCCTTGGTGGCTCTAAATAATTAGGTGTTACCGAAGCACCCAAAAACAAAGGAACCAATTATGGTTCTAGTAATTTCTAGGTCCCAAAGGAGGAAGATCCAGCGAAGGTACACTTAATACCAAAAGGTTCTGAAGGAAAGTAGGGAGAGTTCTTCATTAGCCCAGCCAAAAGGTCAGACAGAGGAAAGAGAAAGTCCAAAATTAGATCATAGTCTAAAATCGACTCCTCTGAATAGAAGAAGTTTCAGTAAAGAGCAATTGTGTAAAGTTCACTCTGAACTGAAAGCCAAGGAAAGATTCAGCTTACTAGGTCTTGAAAAGGCCTTGATGGAAAGCGACAGTGAGACAGAAGGAGAAGTTGACTTAGGCCAAAGGAAAGAAATGGTTGAAGAGGAGATGTTTGAAGCCTTCATGGCTGAACAAACATTTTTGGTCGAAAAACCAGCAAGAACAGACCATTCGAAGGAAGTCACTAGTACTAAAGTGCCAGAATGCAACATAAAAGATGCTTCTGAAATAATTGAACAAGTTAGCTTAGAAAAGAAACAAGTGCAGCCAGTAGTTCATTTTGGTTCATTTCCTCCAGTATCAGTGAATGAGGTGCATATACTACTACAAGAGTTCCAAGTTGAAGATGGAAACCAAGAAGGTCAGGAGATTGGCCCTATTCCAATTTCCAGTGAAGATTCACAAGTCAGTATGGTTCATGATGAATCTAAAGTGGCCACACCGATGAAAATTGAGGACGAGAGTGAGAAAGAAGTGAGTATTAATCTCTTGTATCCTTTTGAGTATCCTACAACCTCTATGACACAACATGTCAAGCCCTTGTATATCAAGGCCTTTTTTCGATGGGATATAGATGAATAGGGTATTGGTGGATAATGGAGCAGCAGTGAATCTGCTTCCGAAATCCTTTTTGAAAAAACTAGAGAAAATGAACCCCAGATTAATCCCAACCAGCACAACCATTGCTGGTTTTGTTAGGGATAAGCAGATGGCTCAGGGTATTTTGCCCATCAACCTGAGTGTGGGAACCAGAGATTGCATGACGGCATTCTTTGTTATTGATAGCAATGCTAAGTATAATGTTTTACTTGGTAGGGATTGGATTCACACCAACAAATGTGTGCCTTCCTCTTTACATCAGAAGATAGTGATGGCCTTGTGTAATGGAGAGACATAAGAGATCAATGCAGACCCTCAACCCTTTGTTGTTTGTGCTGACTTTGCAGAGGCTAAGTTGTATACTGAAGGAGTGACACCACTCAGTATATTGAGAAAACCTAATGGCTCAGCCGAAGTAACAGCTGATGAGGAAGTAGCACACTTGAAGCACTTGGTACAAGAGAGTGCTGATGAAGAATTCGTCATTAAAGATGATAATGATGCCTAGTTGTAGGCAAGAAGATGAAACCCAAGAAGCCAGACCCTTGGCTTTAGTCAAGTTTTTAGCATTTGACTTAAAAGCAATAATCCAAAAAGTTTAGGAACAAGAGAAGGAAGCTATGGTAGTTGGTTGTAAGTAGAAACAACAACAGGTCAAACCTTTTACTTTTGATAAATACTGTGCATTGGACATCGAAACAAAAGTCCAGGAAATACAGGAAGAATAAGCCTTATGGACAGACTTTGTCTATGAAGAAGAAGGTAAAGATGTTGAATTAGAGAAAGTGGGAGTAGAACAAAGCAAAGAAATTGCTTTGATGACAGAAGAAATCAAAAGAGAAGCATTAGTGAGTTCTCAAATACAAGACCCACTGGAAGAAGTTAACTTAGGGAAAGGTTCTGCACAGCAACCCACTTACATCAGTGCTTGGTTAAGTGCTCTTGACAGGGACCAGTTATTGATGGTCTTAAAGAGATATAAAGATTGTTTTACATGGTTTTATAATGAACTACCAGGATTGGATAGGACATTAGTGGAATATAGGCTCTTTATGAAGCCTAATTTCAAGTCATACAAGCAGAAGCCAAGAAGGATGAGTCCTAAAGTGATTCAAAAGGTCAAAGAGGGAATTCTTAGGCTTCTTAAGGTAGGTTTTATTAGAACAACTATATATGTTGAATGGCTATCCAATATTGTGCCTGTGGTTAAGAAGAATGGTAAAATGAGGATATGCATCGATTTTAGAAAACTAAATTTAACAACTCCAAAAGATGAGTACCCCATGCCCGTAGTAGATTTATTGGTAGATAGTTCAGCAGGGCACAAGATTTTACCTATGATAGATGGGCATTTTGGATACAACCAAATCTGCATTGCAGAGGAGGATGTCCATAAGACAGCATTCAGATGTCCTGCTAACATTGGTACCTTTGAATGGGTTAAAATGCCATTTGGCCTAAAGAATGCTGGGGCTACATATCAAAGGGTAATGAATACTATCTTTCATGATCTCATTGGAGGGTATTTAGGGTGTTATATTGATGACATTGTAGTAAAATTTCAGTCCATGGAGGAACATTTGGTTCACTTGGAAGCAGCTTTTGAAAGAATGAGAAAGTTCAAGTTAAAGTTTAATCCTCTCAAATGTGCTTTTGGTGTATCAGTTGAAAACTTCTTGGGTTATGTAGTACACAAGAAGGGAATACAGATTGATCAGAATAATGCTAAAGCCATCATTGAAGCCAAGCCTCCATCAAGTAAGAATGAAGTACAAAAATTCCTTGGGCATGTTAATTTTCTTCGAAGATTTATTTCTAACACTGCAGGAAAAACTAAAGTATTTTCTTCCTTATTAAGGTTGAAAAATGAAAAGGAGTTTGCGTGGACAACAGAGTATCAAACTGCTTTCGAAGGAATTAAAGCCTACTTAGCCAGGCCTCCAATGCTGATGCCACCAAAGAATGATAAGCCCTTAAAGTTGTACATTGCTGTACTAGAAGATTCATTGGGAGTTTTCTTAGTCTAGGACAATGAAGAAGGCAAAGAGCAAATACTTTATTAGTTTAGTTGGTTTTTAAATTCTTGTAAATGTAAATATTCAGTTGTAGAAAAGACGTGCCTTGCATTGTATTTTGCTGCAATGAAATTGATATACTATCTTTTGCCTACAATTGTCTTGGTAATTGCAACCACAGATTTGGTTAAATATATGTTATCTAGACCTATGTTAAGAGGAAGAATTGGCAAATGGATACTAGCCTTATTAGAATTTCATCTAGAATATGTTCCCCAAAAAGCAATAAAATGACAAGTTTTAACTAATTTCTTGGCAGATCATCCATATCAGACAGAAAGCCAAAAGATAATGGATCTTGGTATTATTAATATTGAGCCATGACAAATATGGTTTGATGGATCAAAAGCAAATGATCTAACTGGGGTGGTGATTAAGTCACCACAGGGGGTAGAAACCACGCACGGTTTCAGAGTTGATGAAATTACTTGTTCCAATAATTAAGCTGAATATGAAGCTTTAATAATGGGACTGGAAATGCTTATTAGGTTACAAACTCATGTAGTTGATATATTTGGAGATTCTCAATTGGTGGTCAACCAAGTGAAAGAAATTTTCAAATGTTAAAGTGCAAGCATGTTGCCATATTATGTTGTTGCATTACATTTGCTTTCTCAGTTTCAAATAGCAAATGTGACTTATATCCCAAGATTCATGAATAACAAAGCCAATGATGTAGCTTAGAATGCTTCGAATTTCAGGAGAATGGATGACACTCAAATGAACATAAGTCAAGCAACATATCAAAAATTAATACCACCCCAACTAAAAGGAATGCGGTGTTAGAAGTCAATCATAATGACTTATAAGATCAAGATTGGAGGCATCCAATAATGCAGCACCTAACCGGCCGATGTTCAAAAGCCAACAGAAAGATGAAATTACAATCTATGCAATACATAATGTATGGTAATGCTCTTTACAAAATTGGAGCAAATGAGTTGTTATTGGAGTGTTTAGAGCCAAAGGAGGCATTGACAGCCCTGGTTGAAGTTCATGAAGGCATCTATGATGCTCATCAGTCTGGTGTGAAGATAAGATGGCTGCTTCGAAGACACTCCTACTATTGGCCAACTATCCTTAAAGATTATATAGCGTATGCTAGAGGTTGCCAGGCATGCCAAAAGCATGGCATGATAAGATATGTACCAATAACTGATTTATATGCAGTTGTGAAGCCATGGCCATTTAGAGGATGGGCTATGCATATGATAGGGAAAATACATCCACCCTCTTCGAAGCACCATTGTTTCATCTTAGTGGCCACAGACTACTTCACTAAGTGGGTCGAAGTTAAAACATATGAGGCTATAGACCAAACTGAAGTTATTGGATTTATTAAAGATCTGATTCACAGGTTTGGCATCCCACAGACCATAACTGTGGATAATGGGACTGTATTTGATAGGAAGATGGTAAAGTCTTTCGCGGAAGAGTTTGGAATTAGCCTTGTTAATTCTACCCCGTGTTATGCACAAGCAAATGGTCAGGCAGAATCATCCAAAAAGTCTTTGAAAAACAAAATACAGAGAGTTGTGGAAGACAATCCCAGAGATTGACATAACTTGTTGTTGGATGTATTATGCGCTTATAGGACTTCTCCAAGATCAAGTACATGAGTTACTTCTTATGCCTTAGTATATGGGCATGATGCAGTGTTACTTGTAGAAATGAACATCAAGTCCTTGAGGGTGAGATGTCAAGATCAGTTAGTTCCTGAGTAGTACCATCAAATCATGTTCTTGGAAATAGAAAACGTGGATGAAACTATAATTTTGGCATTAAATAGCATTCTTTTCCAAAAGAAGAAAGCAGCCAAAAACTATAAAAAGAAAGTCAAGTACATTAGCTTTGATGAAGGTGATTTGGTATGGAAAAAAATACTCCCAACAAGAATTAAAAGCCATAAGTTTGGCAAATGGTCACCTAATTGGGAAGGATCATATCAAGTTCATAGAGTATTGCCTTGGGGAACATACCATTTGAGAAATTTGAATGGGTATGTACACCTTAAGAAAATTAATAGCAGGTACTTGAACCCTTATTATCCAACTGTATGTTAAACACAAGGAGTATAGTAAATGCTAAACAAGAGAAACATGAAAACACTCAAATAATAAATAAAGACTTCATTTCATAAGGAGTTAAGTACATGCAGCCATAGATTGGCCCAAAAGTTAGTACAATGTTTCAGTTGTTCCTTTATAATTGATTCTCTACTCTTAGGAGATGGGAACAACTAGATGGTTGTAGTTATCTCCTACCTTCGATCAACCAGTCCTTGGTTGGTGATTTGCAGCTTTGTGGCAGTTTGATCCAAAACCAAGTTAATTGCTGATAACTCTTCCTCTAGTTGAGCTTTCTTTTCCAAAAGTTGGACTCGAAATTGAGAAACAGAGGAATGTTGTTCTTTCAATTCAGACACCTCAGCATGTATATATGAAACAAATTCCTGGTCTTTTAACAATTTCTCCTCTGCAGCTTTAGCAATATGCCAGACGTTGACATAAAAGTCAATAGTAGCTGCTGCCTGAGACAAGTGACTGGAAATAGCCATGCTGGATTGCTCAATGACCTTGCAGCACTGGAGGAAACCATTCTTGATAATAGGTTTTTGCAAGGCTTCGAATAGGATCCTCGAGAACAATGTTAGCAACTCCAAATAGATGCCCAAATCTAGTGAAGGTGAGGAAGCCCTACTGATGTTGGAAGAGCTCTCAAAAATCTTTAAGAGAAAATCAGTCAAAACCAATGACTCAGTTTCATTACTGGCTGTTGAAATGGTAGAAGGCATTTCAAAATGGCTAGCCAATCTAGCTTTGAAAATGTCCATCTCTTCCATTGGCATTGGTGGTGCAAAAAAGGCTCTAGTAGAAGGAAGAGATGGCTGCATAAGGATAGGAGAGGAGGATGAAGTGTCCCTAGCAGTTTCCATAGTCCTGGCCACCAGTAGTGTCACGTCCCAAACCCGCACCTATGGGTTTAGCACCGTAACCGGCCAGTAATCCGAGATTACCGAAGGCCTGCTTAATAGTAATACAGTAATACAGAGTACAGGGGCTGGCGGAAGCCAAAACAGTAATTAAAAGATGTCCAATGAGCTATGACAGTCTGTATGTAAAAAGACTTTATATATATATATACAATCAGTACCAAAACAGTATGTACAATATATACAAACATTCAGGACAGGGACTTAATCCCCATTAGAGCAGTACAGTACAACACCACTCAGTCTATACAGTAATTACAAAACACATACAAAAAGGGAGAAACTAAAACACCCCAAAAGCCCTACCTTGAAGGATTTGGAACCTCGCAGTGAGGCACAGTGGTTGGCTTTGACAAAAGGGAGTCTAACCCACGCTCCTAGCTCCGGTCTGGTGCCTGAACACCTACATATATATATAAACAGTGAGCTAAAGCCCAGTGAATAATATAATGTGTAAAGAGGTTAAGAATGAATGTCCTTACAGTAACAAAAACGGTTCATTGAATCAGTATATCAGTCATTCAGTCATAACAGTCATATGTGGTACATCCATTAGCAGAACAGTACAATAAACAGTAGGTCTTAAAAGACCGAACAGTCAATGATGGTGTAGACGTCCCCGAACGCCCCGGGAGGAACGAGGTCCCCCGTTCCGTTCGATATTGGGCTCACTACAGTTCAGGACTCTAACATTGTCACAGTTCTAAATCTGAACCAAAGAGTCCAAATCCAGCAAATCGTTTTGAGAAAACAGATTTTTTGAAAGAAGTGCCAAACATGGACTGCTTTGCCAGATACAGAGTCACCACCTAAATGTTTATTTTAGGGAAATTTAGGAAACCCTGACTTGTTTGCCTAAGGCCACGTGTCCGTCATTACCAAAGTTGCCTCGGCTCGGGAACTTGGGTACGATTGGGGAAGGTCACTTCGTGAGCACCCTCGCTCGCCCGATCAAAGATCGGCCTCTACTAACCATGATATCTATTTTTGAAAACATTATGCGTTCTTATTCCGGTTATTAGCCTAGATTACTATGTGATGCGCACAACATACAAGTATAGACTGGATCGTCTGAATTGGAACAAAACATTTCATGTTTATTTTTGAAAGTGGTTTGATAGTGCTACCCGCAAGTAGGCTAAGACGTGGATTTGCCACCCTCGGGTAGGCTTAGAAGAACATGATTTTGCCACTATCTAGTGGGCTTAAAACACACATTTGATGAATTGTTCCAATTCAAATAACCCAACCTTCACCCACAGGCATTCAGGCAGTTATATCACATAAGCATATAGCCTCATGGTAAGCATGCTATTCATGGCAGTCACTCACACGCATGTAACGATGCTAAAGCATAAAACTTACCGAGTACTCAAAGCCAAAACAGAAGCTAATTAGAAATCCATACATGATCCTAATTATACAGAAATGCCTAATGCAACACATGCAAAAATGCAACTATAGCAGGCTCGGCTATTCTAAACATGGCATATGAAATGCTACAGCTAACATGTATTCAACTTGGAATTGAAAATACAATGCAGTTAGTATGCTGCGCTGAGCCCGGTGCATGCAAAACAGATGAATGAATGCAAACATGCTATCATACTGTATGCTAATTGAAACATGCCCTAATCTAACCATCATAAGCGGGTAAATAAAAGGGAGAAAGACGTGGGGTTGGAAGACATACATCACACACACGCACACTTATTACAGTTGTGCCCTCGCGCAGAGGGTCCGAATAAATAATATACAGTCTCGAATAAATATTACAGTCCAAATAATACAGTCTGAATAAATAATACAGTCCAAATATGTACAAAAATCCTAATTAATTAACCAATTAAACTAGGAAAACAATAAACTGGCATGCAAGCCAGGGACTGCCTTGACTCCGCCCCGGATGATGAGTGATGCATGTCCGAGTCGCCTTTGCACGGAAATCCACTGTGATGCCCTAATTAGCCTCTATTTTGCAATATTTTTTGGAAAGCGCGCCAAGCCCCGAAAGACTGCTGATTTTTGATTTGCTGCAACAGAGAGCAGGAAAAGGGCATGGCAATGTATTTTCACAAATGTATGCATACCTCGATCCTCGTGCCACAATCACGCATATCGATGCATGATGGCCGAGGAGTCGATTTGCATGACTCAATATGAAATGAATGCACACATAAACACAACGAAACCTAAACTCCATCATGGATAATCCGGAGTGTCGGTGACTAGGAATTGAGACACGTTCCGTCACTCGAAGTACGAAACGTCCCTCGTTTCCCATGCTCGGGCTAACTCCTATCCCAAGCACAATGCAATATGCATGACATGCATGAATACAACTAATATACAACCTAGCATGCACAATGCTATGAAATGGCATACACGATGCACGAGGTAACATGGCATACACAATGCGCTAACATACAACCTAGCATATACAATACTATAAAATGAAATGGCATACACAATGCGCAAGGGACTTACACCAACATGAGTGGACCTCATCCACACTCACATCGGAGGCCATGAGATGAAAAATGAGACACTCGAAATGCGTGCACACATGCACGCAAACCGAGGACCGATCCTAAGGCACAAAATGCCACTCTAACAAGACATGGCAAGGCATGGAATATGGCATACTAGCATGCAAATTTCAGCGCTAAAATATGACCCAAAACAGCCCCGAATCATGGAAACATGACACCCGATGCATGGAATGAGACCCGAAATGCAAAACTAGGCATGCGCGATGAACTATAGCGATACAAAACATGCACTATTTGAACATGAAGTGTGAATACAGATTCAAGGCAGTTTTAAGCAAGGCCAAACAATGAACACAAATGGGGCTAAGCTAGCATGCAAAAATGGCCCCGAAAGAGAGGTAATGAAGCAAGTGGCAGCTGATGGCACTAAATGGATAAGATCCCTTCAAAAAAGTTGAAGAGGGGCTCAAAATGAAGCACTTTACAGTTTAAAACCGAGCCCAAAACAGTGCATAAGCAAGCCTAAAATATTATGCAAAATAAGGCCTAAAAAGAGGCTTAAACACAAAGTATAAAAGGGAAGCCTCAAACAGAAAAAGTCCCTTGATAAAACATGAAGAGGGGGTCAAAATAAGGTCATTTAAAGTTCTGGCCAAAGCCTAAAAAAATAATCACAAGGGGCTAACAAATCATGCAAAAATAAGGCCAACATAGGGATATAAAGGCAAGTGGCAAATGGGAGCCTCAAACAGTGATGAGCCCTTCAAAAATATTGAAGAAGGGCTCAAAATAAGAACTTTATAGTTTATGATAGAGCTCAAAACAGTTTACAGATAGGCCAAAAATACTACACAAGAAATAGGCATACAAGAGAGGTAAAGAAGCAAGTGCCAAAAGGAAGCCTCAAACAGTGAGAGGCCCTTAAACAAACATGAAAAAGAGCTCAAAAAAATACCATTTTCAGTTAGGATCGAAGCCCAAAAGTGTAAGAAAGAATGGCTAAGAAAGCATGCAAAAATGAACTCAAAAAAAGGGAAAAGAGGCTCACCCTTGTAGACCAATCTTTGACACCCTCTTGGCACAAGAAATGGTGCTCCTCGGCTCTGGAAAGCAGCTCCAAGTGGCTGGAATGGAGGTGGTGGTGTGGTGCTAGGTGGTGGTGTAGAAATGGTGTAGGAACTTAAGGGTTTTGAGGGTTAGGATGTAGAAAGGGGGAGATACAAGGCAAGGGGCTTGGGGGAAATTTTTGTAACCCTCCAAACAGAGATGGAGGGTCTGATATATAGACAAAAAGGGGGGGGAAGAGGGGGAAAAACAATTCAAGTTTCCCCCCAAAAAGTAGCCCCCCGGATACAAAATCTAGGGGAAAACAGAATGTACATTTGAATTGTACCAGTGGAGGGGATCATGGCCGGCCGGCCCTTCCCATGGCCGGTCGGCCAAGGGTCAAAAGGCTCAATGAGAATTAATGGCCGGCCATACCAAAAAAGGAGCCTCTCATGTGTGCACAACACAACCATGTGGTCAAAAACTGGAGAGAATGAACCAGGAGAGAGAAAAGGCCACTTTTAGGAGGGGTTCAAAAGGGTCAACCAGAATTAATCTCCGGCCATGTGATATTGGTGGCCTCCTAGGTGTGTACAACACAAATATGTGGTTTGGGGCAAGAAAAAGTGGCCTTAGGGTGGTCAACATTGGCTTTTAAGTGAGAAAAAATGGGCGACGGAGGGCGATGGAGGAATAAAACTGGTTGTCTGAACAATTGTTGGCCTCCCACCCTTCTACGACCTTCTTACCAATGAGACAGAGGTCCCTGTCAAAAATGAGCCCAAACCAATGCAAAATGAAGGTTCGGAGGCCGAAACGCACAGCCCGAGGCCCCGAAAACTGACTGTTGGGCATCGGAAGTTGTGTTCGACCACGAAGTTGGTTTCTCGAGCCACAGTGTCCCTTAAAAGGGAGAAAATAAGATGCATGCCAAAAACCGGAGAAAACAGAGGTGGTTAAGCAGTCCCGAACCGAGGTACACGGCCAACGGCTCCGAAAAACTGGAAACCAGACTCCAACCGGGCAAAATGGCCTACGACCATGAAACGTAGCCTACGGCCACTGAGAGATGATCTACGAGACCTCTCCCTTCCTTCGGGAAGAGAAAACAGAGAAAACAGAGCCTGGTTCGCAAACCGAGGCAAAGCATGAAAGAGTCCAGAAGTCCGGAGGCAAGGCTCGCGGCCAAGACTCTGAAACCTCTGAACGAGCACGATATGCAACATCACCAAGCGCTTAATCGGTGATGTCTGAGTCTTAAGGTTGGTCAAAAATGGGGTGTCTACAGATGGCCATCGTAACAGTAAACAAAAGTTCCAAGATAGGAACTGACAAAGAACTCTATAACAGTAGCAGTAACAGCAATAGTAGTTGCTAAGGATGCCACAATATAATTTAGAATAGAGGACAATATTCATTCAGTTAACAGTAAACAGTTCAGAAAACAGTTAATTTAATCATTCAGAAAATATTCATTTCGAACATATCTTTACAACATTGTTACTCAGAGAGTTTTAGGCTATAGATAAGCTAGTACGCGTCCTCGGATGCCAACCCTACACAGTTACAGAGTGAACACACACTAAGCTACACAGTTGGGAAAAATAATAACTTAATCCCTATCTTGACTCGGTGTGGTTCTACAACAATATCCTCATTAAGATGCCTTAAACTAGGCCTAGGAATGCCTAGGATGGAATGAGGATGCAAAAATGCACTTTAAAAACATTTTCAGAAAACAGAGGTCCAGCTCGAGCATGGGTTTACCCGCTCGAGCGTACAGGCAAACAAAATACTCCGCTCGAGCGTAAACATTCCCGCTCGAGCGATCTGTAAAACGTGACAAAAGTACTGGATGGGTGAAAATCACGCTCAATTGGGCGCTCGATACCCGCTCGAGCGTGTGACACAAGTCCTCGCTCGAGCGTCCAATACCACGCTCAAGCGGATTGTAAAATAGTGTAATGTGTTGGATGCACGAATTTCACGCTCGAGCGCTAGTCACTCCGCTCGAGCGTGAGTCCAAAATCTGGAATTTTCAGACTTGAACCTCAAGCTCAAAAACAAGTTTCAATGTACCAAATTCGATCTTTTTGGGCTAATTTTCTGGAAAACACTTTAAAACTCATAGTATAACATGTTTTGAAGATCAATTTGAGAAATCAAAGCCCAAAGGTAGTTCAATTAAACCCAATTTCAAACCAACTTCAAGAACATACTTTAAATGTAACACGCATGGATTTAAACAACTCCAAGGCTTCAAATACTTGCTCCAAAGAGCCAATTCCTTCAAAACCAAGATGAATTCATGGTCCATTGCAAAAATATGAACATGCAAGAGGAATTTCATGAACATTAATTTCAAAACTCAAGAATGGCAACATCCATGCATAGATTAAGCTCTTAATTCAACATATTAAAGCAAATTTTGACTCCAATTTCCAATATAACAAGAATCAAGCAAAAACTAACTTAAAGACAAGTTTAAGAAGGTGGATTCTCTACCTTAGACCTTGAATATCAAGTGTAGGAAGCTCAACTATGAAATCAACCTTCAATTTCTTTAATTCACCAAGCAATTCACAAGATGGAATTCAATTTCTCTCTCACTCTCTCTCTCTTAGTCGGTTAAGGGCTCAAGAATGGCTGAACAAATGTTTTGTTTGAATGTAATAAGGCTTCAATATGTGTTGCCTAAGTGGTCCACTAACATGGCATTATGGTAAATACTTGGACTTTTGTGCTTCAATGCTATTTAATCTAATTTAATCATACCAAATCCAAATTCAAGTAATTATACCATAAAATCCTATAAATTCTAATCATCACATAACACTAATCCATTCCTGGTTTGACCGCCGATAAGGCCTTCAATTTGCAGCTTAAACATAAAACGTGAACAGATTGAAATGCACTTAAACAGATACAGACAATCAATCAGTTCAGGATTTCAGTCAATTCAGTCAATTATCATAATCAGTCTCAGTTTAACAGTAATCAGTGGTTTATCAGTAAACAGTGGTGAGGGTTGTCACAAGTAGGTCAAGAGAAGAAGGACTGGAGCAGGACAATGATAGAGGACAAAGAATTGGTGAGCTACCAATATCTTCTCTGAGAGAATCAGCTATTACTGGAGATGAGGTAATAACTGGGAGCTCCTCAGAAAATGAAGGAGCAACAAGGATTGCAGGGAGAATAAATTAGGCTGAATTAAAGGTTAGAAGAGGAAGGTATGGAGTTAAGCCGAGGAATAAAGATATAGGATTGCTTTGCCTCAAAAAAGGTATGAAAAGTGTAGAACCAGGGAGTGAGAGTATTGCCTGAATGGGCTTTACACTTAGAGGCACTTTAGTGTCAGTCTTCTTTTTCTTTTTTCAGGATGCTTCTAATAGTCTTTCAACTTCAGATGAAACTGAAGAAGTCCTTATCGAAAGAGAAGGTAGAATAGTTGTTGCTGCAAAAGAAGAAATACGAAGCAATGTTAAGCTTCAGTATCGAAAAATTGAGAAGGAAAACTAGAGACACAAAAGGAAATTACTAGTTTCAAAAGTGGTAGCAATGGCTAGAGAACTACGAAGGGTATAATGTTCAGCAATTTGTTGCCTACTTGTAGTTTCTCTTTGGAATGCATTAGCAGCAGCAGCTTCATCCCTAAGCATTTGTTGTTGTTTCCTCTTCTCAGCCCTCTGGAATACAATGATCTCTTTGGAGTGTTCCACTTCCACTACTTTAGTAGATGCTTCATGAATGGAATCCCCAGTGAAATCAGAGAGAGAGACTGTCATTTTCTTCTTTCTTTTTAATGGTGTCTGCTACTCTTTCTCTGCTTCCTCTTTTCCAAGAGCTTTCTTTTCCTTTGTTGTTGCTGGTTACTCTTGAGGAGATTTAAAGCTTGAACTCTTTGAGGAGAGTCTCCCTGTGAGGCACCTACACCACCTACACCAAAGAAGGAACCATAATTGTAGACACCCCATTTTTTACCGACCTTAAGACTCAGACGTCATCGATTGAGCGCTTGGTGATCGCACATGTTTGTGCTCGTTTCGAGTTTTCGGTTGAGTGCCTTGCCTCCGAGCCTCTAAACTCTTTGTGTTTTAGCTCGATTTGTGGACCAAGCCTTGTTGACCTTGCCTGGAAGAGAGAAGAGGTCCGTAGACCACTTTCTGTGGTCGTAGACCACTTTTTCCTCTTGTAGACTAGTTTTCGATTTTCGGAGCCTTCGGCCGAGCGCCTTGTCTTGCTTCCCTTTTAGTTTGGTTTTGAACCAAACCTTGTCTTCCCTTTGCCTAGAGGGAAATAGAGGTCTTGTAGACTACTTTTCCCTCTTGTAGGCTAGTTTCCGGTTTCCGGAGCCTTCGACTGAGCGCCTTGTCTTGCTTTCTTTTTGGTTTGGTTTAGAGCCAAACCTTCTTTTCCCTTCCCTGGAGGAAGAGAGAGGTCTTGTAGACCACTTTTCCCTCCTATAGACTAGTTTCTGATTTTTGGAGCCTTTGGCAGCGCGCCTTGTCTCGGGACCGCTTACCGTTCTCCTTGTGGCCTGGTTTTCAAACCATGCCTTGTTGCCTTGGTCTAGAAGGACACAGAGGTCTTGGAGACCACTTTTTGTGGTCATAGACCACTTTTCCCTCGAAGACCACTTTTGGTGCCCATAGACTAGTTTTCGAGGCTTCTGGCTGCGTGCCTCGACCCCGGACTCTTGTCTTGCATCCTTTTTGGTTTGTTTTTGGCACAAACCTTGTTTTCCTTGCTTGGAGGGTGGAATGAGGGTTGGAGACCAGTTTCTCTTCCTGAAAACCACTTTTCTTCCCCGCCAGCCAGTTTTCTGGTCGGCCAACTAGTCTTGGTGGCTTGTGGACCACCAAAAATGGTAGGCCACCATGCCACCACCTTGCTTTCCTTGTGCAGACCACCCCTTCCCCTGGCCGACCACTTGCAGCTTTCCTGCACCTTTCTGAAGATCTTTTCTTGCCAGCTGTGACAGTTGGTGAGCACAGAAACCATCCTCTATACACGTGTATGGAGGGATGGCTTGAAGCTCTTAGCTTCTTCAACAAGCTTGTTGCTTGTTTTTCTATATAAGGGAGCCTCCCCCCTCTTCTGCAGGTTCAGAATTTTGGGATTGAGCTATAGATACACACATATCTCTATTTGCTCATTCCCTCTTGTTTTGTGCTTAAAAGACCATTTTCTTCTTACTTTTGCACACAGACACATAGTGAAACACCACCCTTTTGTTGCTGAGGCACTTAGAAGCTGGTTTTGGTGTTTTTGGATTGGTTTGAGCTCAGAAAGGTTGTTGGAGTTGCAGTTTTGAAGTGGTTCTACAAGGGTAAGCTTCTAACCCCTTAAACCTTGGCTTTTGTTTAAGCTTTTGGCCCTATTTGCATGCTTATTTAGGCCTAACTTTTAACTGCAAAAAGTTCTGATTTTTCATGCTTGAAATATTTGTTTAAGGCCTTGTTGGTGTTGGGGGTGGTCTACCCCCTCTTGTGCCTTGCTCGGCCTTGGTTTTGTGCTATACTTTTAAGCTATTGAGACCAACTCCTTTTGGCCTTCTCACCACTGAAACTCAAAGGAATTTCAGTGGTGGAAAGGTAGTTTTGAGGTCCCAAATAGGAGGGGGTCATCCCCTCTCCTTGTATTTTGTGTGCTTACTCTATTGGCCTCATGTTTGAGCATGTTTGTTAAGCTTGTGTTGGCTTGTTCTCAGCCTACTTTTGGCATTATTTCAGTATGGCATACCTCTGTTTTGGCTTGTTAGAGTCACCCTTTGCATGCTTTATACACTTGTAGTGTAATCTTGCATGCTAGCCTAACATGCATCATACTTTTGGACCATCATTCTAGCATACTTTGGCTCAACTCCAAGAAGTTTGTGTTCATTTTTTACCATGCTTAAGGTTTTATTTATGTCGTTTTGATCATGCATGCCATGCTTTGTATAGCCATAGTGCATTTTAGCTCACTAGCTTTGAGTTTCCAAGCCACTAGCATGCATTGCTTGGGCTATTTGCATGATTTGGCATCATTTGTTATGTCATTTCAGTACGTGTAGTGTGGCCATACAATCACATCTTTCACTCTTTCAATGCATTGGAGGGTTCATGTTTTATGCCTTAAATACGAGTCATTGTGTATGCCATCATGCCTAGGCTTTTGGGCCACCATTTCAGTGTGTTTTGGGTGTTGTTTTGCCATGATACAACTCTGTTTTTGGTTGGTTAAAGCATTCCTCATTTTCTTCTTACACTTGTAGTGTAAGTCCTCTTTGCTAGCCTTGCATGCCTAATGAGTAAGCTTGTTATTCTTGCATGTGTTGACTTGGTCTTAGCCCATTTTTAGTGTTATCTTGCCATGCCATAACTCTGATTTTTGTTGATGGAGTCACCTCATGCTTGGTTGTAACAACCTTCGTCACTGTTTACAGATTAACCACTGATTACTGCTAAATTGAGACTGATTTTGATTGGTAATCGAACTGATTAAAGTACTGAACTGACTGACTGAAATCTGGAACTCAATTGATTAAGTATATCTGTTTAATTGTATGTCTATCTGTTGACTGTTTGATTATCTATTCATGCCTTTGTGTTTAAATTACGAATTGAAGGCCTTATCGGCGGCCGAATTTGAAATTGATTGATGATTTGTGATCCTTAGAATTTATATGATTTTATGGCGTATTTACCTGAAATTTGATTTAGTATGATTAAACTGGATTAAGTAAAGCTAATTAAGAGTTAGGCTTATCTACAACTTTGCCATTGTGAGTGGGCCACTTCATTGACCATATGTGAGCCTTACTATACACTTAGGCAAACATTTCATCAGCTCATCTCCCTTGCCTTAGCCGACCAAGAGAAAGAGAGGGAGAGGAATTGAATTGTCCTTGTTGATTTGCTTAGAAACTTGAAGAATTGAAGGTTGATTTCAAAATTGTGCTTCCATTCTTGAACTACAAGACCTAAGGTAGTGTAACTACCCTCTTGTTAGTGAATTCAATTGGTTCTTGCATGGTTTTAGAGCAAGTTGAAATCTAGAGACAAGTTATGGCTCTTAATTGTTGAATTATAGCTTAATTCATGCATGCATGCCTATACTATTGAATTTTGAGTTGATTCCATGGAAAATTGTCACATGCATGCTCATAATTATGTGAAGTCCATGATTTCATCTTGTTTTGGAAAGAATTGGCTCCTTGGAGCATGTTTTGGAAGCCTGGAAGCTAGCTAAACTCATACATGTCATGCTTGGATTATGTTCTTGAAAGATGGTTTGAAATTGTGTTTAATTGATCTTCCCTTGGGCTTTGATTTTACAAATTGAGCTTTGAATCATGTTAAACTATGAGTTTTGAGGAGTTTTCTGGAAAATTAGCCCAAGAGGATTGGTTTTGATGCGTTTGAACTTGGTTTTGAGCTTGAAGTTCAAATCTGGAAATTTCAGATTTTGAACTCACGCTCGAGCGGGGTGACTGGCGCTCGAGCGTGAAATTCGTGCTCCCAGTACTTTGCACTGTTTTGAAGTTCGCTCGAGCGGAATAATTGACACTCGAGCGGGACATTGTGTCTCATGCTCGAGCGGGTGTCGAGCACCCAATCGAGCGTGATTTTCACCCATCCAGCACTTTTGACTATTTTGCTGAACGCTCGAGCGGGTAATTCTACGCTCGAGCGGAAACCTTTGTCTGCATGTCCGCTAGAGCGGATTAACCTACGCTCGAGCAGGACCCCCATTTTTTGAAAATTCTGAAAATGCTTTTAAAGTGCATCTTTGCATCCCCATCTCATCCTAGGCATTATTAGGCCTAGTTTAAGGCATCTTAATGAGGATATAGATGTAGAACCACACCGAGGCAAATTAGGGATTAAGTTATTATCTTTTCCAACTGTGTAGCTTAGTGTGTGTTCAATCTGTAAACTGTGCAGGGTTGGTGACTGGGGATGCGCTCTAGCTCTACTGTAGCCCAGAACTCTGTGAGTAACAACTGTGTAAAGATATGTTCAAAATGATTATCTTCTGAACAATTGAACTGTACTGCTTTCTGAACTGATACTGTTAATTGAATGAATGTATGTCCTATATTCTGAACTGTATTGTGGCATCCTTAGCAACTACTGTTTACTGTTACTGTTACTGTTACAGAGATCTCTGTCGGTTCCTTTGTTGGAACCACTACTGTTACTGATTGATGGCCATTATTTACTGTTCGGTCTTTTAAGACCTACTGTTTACTGTACTGTTATGCTAATGGATGTACCACATATGACTGTTATGACTGAATGACTGATATACTGAATCAACTGACTGCTTTCAATACTGAAAGGACATTCATTCTTAACCTCTTTACGCATTACGTTATTCACTAGGCTTTAGCTCATTACTCATATATATATGTAGGTGTACAGGCACCAGACCGTGGTTAGAAGCGTCGGGGTAAGCTCCAGTTTTGTCAAGCCAACCACTGTGCCTCATTGCGAGGTTCCGAGCCCGTCAAGTTATGGCTTAGGGGTGTTTTAGTTCCCCCTTCTGTCTCTGTAACCGTTTTGTTTACTGTACTGTACTGTTTTATAGGGATTAAGTCCCTGAACTGAGTGATTGTATATATGTACATACTGTTTTGTCCGACTATATATATATGTGTATGAAAAGTCTTTTGGCATACAGACTGTCCCAACTCATTGGACATTGTTTATTTACTGTTTTGGCTTCCGCCAGGCCCCTGTACTCTGTTTTACTGTATTACTGTTAAGCAGGCCTTCGGTAATCTTGGATTACTGGCCAGTTACGGTACTAAACCCATAGGGGCGGGTTTGAGTCATGACAGAATGGTATCAGAGCGATACTTACCACGAGTTATACCGCACACACGTGTCCCAATGAGCTATAGGATGTCCTAGAAAAGCGATTAGGGCATTACATGAGCATGATAAGTGTGTGGCTATGACATGATTGAATGTATGCTAATGTGTTAATCTGTTTAAACAAATGACTGTCTATGTTGATAACTGCTATAACTGCCTATAGTGAAATGGATAATGCGAGAACTACAAATGAATCTGAATCCTCATCCTCTGAGGCAAGAATGACAAGGTTGGAAAGAATGATGAAACTAATAACTGAGAGACTAGATCAACAACAGAATCAACAGCCCCCACCTCCTCCTCCGGTACAGCCGGAGCAGAATATGAATGTTAATGATGGGGACATAATTGCTCTCACCCATAAGTTCAGCAAAATGAAACCGTCATCCTTCCAGGGAGGCCTTGAACCGTTAAAAGCTGAGGTGTGGGTTCTCGAGACAGAAAAATTGTTTGAGGTTTTTCCGTGCTCCGAAGCACATAAAGTGCTATTGGCCACATTTACTCTACAAGAAGAAGCTAGAAGGTGGTGGATGCTTACCCGTGATGACAACACTGTAATAACTTGGGCTCAATTCAAAGGAGCCTTCTTTGAAAAATACTTCCCTCAGTGTGTTAGGGACAGAAAAGTAACTGAATTCGAACAGCTGAGACAGGGCACAATGTCCGTTGCTGAATATGAGACAAAATTTACTGAACTTGCCCGTTATGCACCACATATGGTTGACACTGACTACAAGAAGGCCAGAAACTTTGAAGGCGGCCTTAATGTTGCAATACTCGACAGAATAAATGTTCTAAAATTACCGAATTATGTAAATATTCTTGACCGAGCCTTGATGGCTGAATCGAACATCGAAGCACTGAAAACTGAAACACCAGTGTCTGAATGGCGTGGTAAAAGGCAGGGCTTTAAATTCAAGAAAGGCAAGCATAACCCATTGAACAAGAAACAGAATACGAGGTCAACAACTAGCCCCAGCCAAGGGAGTGGTTTCATAACACTCTGTTCTGAGTGTGGTAAGAAGCACAAAGGGGTCTGTTACAAAATATCTGGAGCCTGTTACAGGTGTGGCAAGGTGGGCCACATGGTTAAAGACTGCCCCTCTGCTCCATAAGCCAGTAGTAAAGCTGCACCAAGCGTGGCAGCATCAACTGTCGCACCAAAACCGAACCCCAAAGCTACCAGGAAAGAGCCCATGAGGCAGGGCCGAGTGTTCACCCTAGTACCGGGAGACGTGTAGAATACTGAGACCGTTATGTCAGGTATTCTCTTTATTTGTACTCAAAATGCTTATGTACTGATTGGTTCGGGGTCTACGCATTCATATGTGGCGCATGCTTTCTCGCGAAAATTGAATAGACCATTAGAACCCATGAATTATCTGTTAGCTGTATCATCACCCATTGAGGGATCTATGACCTGTGCATATATGTACCCTGCTTATGAAATTATTGTTGGAGATGCACATTTGTTTATTGACTTACTGCCCCTGAACATCGATCATTTTGATGTAATATTGGGAATGGACTGGTTAACGAAATACCATGCCACCATAGATTGTGTAACGAAATAAGTAGTTTTCCGTCCACCAGGTTTACCCGAATTTGTGTTTAATGGGGTTGGAGTAGTACCTCCTCTGTATTTGATTTCATCTGTGAAAGCTGTTAAATTGATTAGAAATGGGTGTAAGGGATATCTGTGTTCTGTATTGACTGTATCTACTGATGATAATGCTAACGTGAACAATATTCCTATAGTTAGAGAATTCCCAGATGTTTTTCTAGATAATCTGCCAGGGGATTTGACTGACAGGGAGATTGAATTTACCGTTGATGTGATTCTCGGAACGCAGCCAGTATCTAAAGCTCCTTGCCGAATGGCTCCAACTGAACTGAAAGAATTGAAAGTGCAATTGCAGGAACTGCTAGATAAGAAGTTCATCAGGCCTAGCACTTCGCCATGGGGCGCTTCTGTTTTATTTGTGAAGAAGAAAGATGGCTCACTGAGACTGTGTATTGACTACCATGAACTGAATAAGGTAACTGTGAAAATAAATTCACATTGCCATGTATTGATGACTTATTTGATCAGTTACAGGGTGCTCAAGTGTTCTCTAAGATCGACCTCAGATCAGGACACCATCAGTTGAAAGTTAAACCAGAGGACATTGACAAAACTGCTTTTCGAACGAGGTATGGACATTACGAATTTTTAGTTATGCCTTTCGGAGTTACCAATGCACCTGCTGTATTTATGGACTTCATGAACAGAATCTTTAAACCATACCTTGACGACTTTATTGTAGTATTCATTGATGACAAACTGATTTACTCCAAAAGTATAGAAGAACATGAACATCATCTGAGACTTGCCCTACAGACCCTAAGAGAACAGAAACTTTATGCTAAACTGTCTAAATGTGAATTTTGGCTTGATCATGTTATATTTTTGGGGCATGTTGTTAGCAAAGATGGAATTTCAGTTGATCCACAGAAAATTGAAGCGGTAGTAAACTGGCCTAGACCAACAAATGTGACAGAAGTCCGAAGCTTTTTGGATTTGGCTGGATATTACAGAAGATTTGTCAAAGATTTCTCCAAAATTGCCTTACCGTTGACTCAGTTAACTCAGAAGGGGATATCATTTGACTGGACTGACCAAAGGGAATCAGTATTCCAAGAGTTGAAAACTTGACTTGTAACTGCACCGATTCTTACCCTACACTCAGGTACAGATGGTTTTACTGTATTTAGTGATGCTTCTCATAAGGGTTTGGGATGTGTTTTAATGCAGAATGGGAGAGTTATTGCTTATGCTTCCCGACAACTGAGACCGCATGAAAAGAACAACCCGACCCATGATCTGGAACTTGCTGTAGTAGTATTTGCATTGAAAATCTGGCGTCACTACCTGTATGGGGCAACATGTGAAGTATATACTGACCACAAGAGTCTGAAATATTTCTTCACACAGAAAGAACTGAGACAGAGGAGATGGCTAGAACTGATTAAAGACTATGACCTACAGATTTTGTACCATCCGGGAAAAGCCAACACCGTTGCCGATGCACTGAGTCGGAAATCGATTGGAAATTTAGCCTGTTTGCTTACTGGGCAGAAAGAATTACTTTATGACCTTGAAAAATCTGAAATTGAAATTGTTTTACGAGAACAAGGTGGAACAATAGCTGCTATTTCTGCTCAACCAGCACTGATTGAAGAGATTAAAGAGAAACAGCAACTTCTTGAAGAAGATTATCGAAGAAAGGGAAACTAAACCAAGACCGGGTTTCAAATTTGAAAATAATGTACTGAAATTTCAAGAAAGACTGTGTGTACCAAATGATACTGAATTGAAAAGAAGAGTTCTGCAAGAGGGCCACAATTCAAAATTTTCTGTCCATCTAGGAAATACGAAAATGTATCAAGATCTGAAACTGAATTTCTAGTGGCCGGGAATGAAGAAAAAAATTGTTGATTTTGTATCAAAATGTCTTCATTGCCAACAAGTTAAAGCCGAACATCAACAACCCGCAGGCTTATTGCAGCCCTTACCCATACCGGAGTGGAAATGGGAACATATCACCATGGATTTTATTGTGGGATTGCCACGCTCCAGTAAAGGTATGGACTCAATTTAGGTTATCGTTGACAGACTGACTAAATCTGCTCACTTCTTACCTGTTAAGACAATTTATAATGCGGACAAATTGGCTATACTCTATATTGATGAAATTGTTAGACTGCATGGAGTGCCTGTGTCCATTGTTTCTGACAGGGATTCGAAGTTCACATCAAGATTTTGGCAAAGCTTACAAACTGCATTGGGTACTGAATTGAGACTGAGTAGTGCTTATCATCCTCAGACCGATGGCCAGTCAAAAAGGACCATCCAGACTCTGGAGGATTTACTGAGAATGTGTGTCCTTGATTTTCAGGAAAACTAGGAGAGTCATCTGCCCTTAGCTGAATTCGCCTACAACAACAGCTATCATTCAAGTATTGGTATGACGCCTTTCGAGGCATTGTATGGCAGAAAATGTAGATCTCTGATTTGCTGGGCAGAAGTTGGAGATGGGCCTTTGCTAGGGCCCGAGATTGTATACGAAATGACTAAGAAAGTGAAACTGATACAACAGAGACTAAAAACCGCACAGAGCAGACAGAAAAGTTATGCTGATGTCAGAAGACGAGATAGAGAATACGAAGTGGGTGATCATGTATTTGTGAAAGTGACATCGATGAAAGGCCAGACTCGTTTTGGAGTCAAAGGCAAGTTAGCGCCGAGATACGTCGGACAATATGAGATTATTGAGAAAATCAATCCGATGGCGTATCAGGTTGCGCTTCCTCCTGAAATGGGGCATATGCACAACGTCTTCCACATTTCTATTTTGAGGGACTACCTCCGTGATCCTTTCCATGTGATAGAGCCTATTCGTGTAGTGCTGAGTGATGACTACACTTACGAGGAACAGCCTATTCAGATTGTAAACAGACGGATCAAAAAGTTGAGAAACAAAGAGATCCCGTTAGTGAAAGTTGACTGGCAAAACCATGGTGGCGTATATGCCACTTGGGAGAGGGAAGATGACATGGCTAAAAGATATCAGGAACTGTTTCCACTGAATCCTGTTTTCTTCCAAAACGAAGGTAACTCGAGTTTAACTTTGCCATTGTGAGTGGGCCACTTCATTGACCATATGTGAGCCTTACTATACACTTAGGCAAATATTTCATCAGCTCATCTCCCTTGCCTTAGCCGACCAAGAGAAAGAGAGGGAGAGGAATTGAATTGTCCTTGTTGATTTGCTTAGAAACTTGAAGAATTGAAGATTGATTTCAAAATTGTGCTTCCATTCTTGAACTACAAGACCTAAGGTAGTGTAACTACTCTCTTGTTAGTGAATTCAATTGGTTCTTGCATGGTTTTAGAGAAAATTGAAATCTAGAGCCAAGTTATGGCTCTTAATTGTTGAATTATAGCTTAATTCATGCATGCATGCCTATACTATTGAATTTTGAGTTGATTCCATGGAAAATTGTCACATGCATACTCATAATTATGTGAAGTCCATAATTTCATCTTGTTTTGGAAAGAATTGGCTCCTTGGAGCATGTTTTGGAAGCCTGGAAGCTAGTTAAACTCATGCATGTCATGTTTGGATTATGTTCTTGAAAGATGGTTTGAAATTGTGTTTAATTGATCTTCCCTTGGGCTTTGATTTTACAAATTGAGCTTTGAATCATGTTAAATTATGAGTTTTGAGGAGTTTTCTGGAAAATTAGCCCAAGAGGATTGGTTTTGATGCGTTTGAACTTGGTTTTGAGCTTGAAGTTCAAATCTAGAAATTCCAGATTTTGAACTCATGCTCGAGTGGGGTGACTGGCGCTCGAGCATGAAATTCGTGCTCCCAGTACTTTGCACTGTTTTGAAGTCCGCTCGAGCGGAATAATTGACGCTCGAGCGGGACATTGTGTCTCATGCTCGAGCGGGTGTCGAGCACCCAATAGAGCGTGATTTTCACCCATCCAGTACTTTTAACTGTTTTGCTGAACGCTCGAGCGGGTAATTTTATGCTCGAGCGGAAACCTTTGTTTGCATGTCCGCTCGAGCGGATTAACCTACACTCGAGCGAGACCCCTGTTTTATGAAAATTCTGAAAATGCTTTTAAAGTGCATCTTTGCATTCTCATCTCATCCTAGGCATTATTAGGCCTAGTTTAAGGCATCTTAATGAGGATATAGATGTAGAACCACACCGAGGCAAATTAGGGATTAAGTTATTATCTTTCCCAACTGTGTAGCTTAGTGTGTGTTCAATCTGTAAACTGTGTAGGGTTGGTGACTGGGGACGCGCTCTAGCTCTACTGTAGCCCAGAACTCTGTGAGTAACAACTGTGTAAAGATATGTTCAAAATGATTATCTTCTGAACAATTGAACTGTACTGCTTTCTGAACTGATACTGTTAATTGAATGAATGTATGTCCTATATTCTGAACTGTATTGTGGCATCCTTAGCAACTACTGTTTATTGTTACTGTTACTGTTACAGAGATCTCTGTCGGTTCCTTTGTTGGAACCACTACTGTTACTGATTGATGGCCATCATTTATTGTTCGGTCTTTTAAGACCTACTGTTTACTGTACTGTTATGCTAATGGATATACCACATATGACTGTTATGACTGAATGACTGATATACTGAATCAACAGACTGTTTTCAATACTGAAAGGACATTCATTCTTAACCTCTTTGCGCATTACGTTATTCACTGGGCTTTAGCTCATTGCTTATATATATATGTAGGTGTACAGGCACCAGACCGTGGTTAGAAGCGTCAGGGTAAGCTCCAGTTTTGTCAAGCCAACCACTGTGCCTCACTGCGAGGTTCCGAGCCCGTCAAGTTATGGCTTAGGGGTGTTTTAGTTCCCCCTTCTGTCTCTGTAACCGTTTTGTTTACTATACTGTACTATTTTATAGGGATCAGGTCCCTGAACTGAGTGATTGTATATATGTATATACTGTTTTGTCCGACTATATATATGTGTATGAAAAGTCTTTTGGCATACAAACTGTCCCAGCTCATTGGACATTGTTTATTTACTGTTTGGTTTCCGCCAGGCCCTTGTACTCTGTTTTACTGTATTACTATTAAGCAGGCCTTTGGTAATCTTGGATTACTGGCCGGTTACGATGCTAAACCCATAGGGGCGGGTTTGGGTCGTGACATTGGTTTTGGTAGATGCAGTGTAATCTTCCATATTGGCCTTGCATGTTCCATGCTTCATGCCCTCATGCTAGCTTGTTTTGGCTCTGGTCCATACATGTTTTAGCATCATTTTGACATGCTCTAGGACTGTTTTAGATTGCATTGGCCATATGCTTCATGTGTTGCATAGCTATAGTGAAAGTGTCTATACTAGTTTCAAGCTTTGAACCTCCTAGTATGCTTCATTTGTAACATGTGTATGATTTGGCATCATTTACCATGTTATTTCAAAGCATATAGCACTGCCATATTCCCATTTCTTTCACCCTTTGAATGCTTCTAAGGGTCATACCTTTATGCCTTGCTTATGGCCTAGCTTGTATGTATGCATGCATGCCTACACCTTTGAGCTCCACTCTTAGCATGCTTTGGTCTTTGTTTTGACCTAATTGAGCTCTATTTGTGGCTGGTTCATCCATTTGTGCCATACATTGCATGCCTCTTGTGTAGTCCCATTCATTAGCTTTCATGTTTAAGAGCTCTTGCATGCCATACTTGTGTTGTTTGAGTGGTTTGGCACCATTTCATACATTATTTCAAAGCATTCCATGTTTGTCCCTCCTTGCTCATGTTTGAGAGTTGTGATCTTATGCCTAGTGATAAGCCATTGCATGTGCATGCATTGTCTTGCATTTCATGCCTTCATTTCAGCATTTGGCCACTGTTTTGGGCATGATTGAGGTCTGTCCATATTCGGTTTAAGTCCATCTAGCATGTTGTTTGAATGTTGTTGTTTGCATTGTGTGTGCATGCCTTGCATTATGTTTGGAATCTTGTACATGCATTGCATTGTGTTTGGATTGGGTATTAATCCAAACACGAGAAACGAGGGACGTTTCATACTTGAAGTGATGAAACGTGCCTCAATTCTCGGTTACTGACGCTCTTGATCATGTATGATAGAGTTTAAGGCCCTTATGTGTTATTTGTGTATTCATTTACATTGATTCGTGCAATCTTGGCTTCTCGGCCATTGTACATTGCGATGCTCGATTGGTGGCCCGAGAGTCGAGAACCGCACTCCCTTGAGATCATGAAATGATAGGGAGGGTAGTTGTGCACACATATCTTGCAAATACATTGCCATGCCTCTTCTTGTTCTCTGTTGCAGTAAACTGGAGAAGTGCAACATTTTCTGGTCGGCAGACCACTAAAAGTGGCTAGCTGACCACTTTTTCTGGTCTGCAGCAAAGGCAAGTGGTCGACAGGTGGTTGGCAACACCAAGTGGTCGGCCATGCTCCTAGAGGTCTCCATGTTGGAGTAGAAGCTATCTAGAGCTTTGTGCAGTGTTCTAAAAACAAATGCAAACAGAGGCAAGTTGGGGCATCGTAATTGATTTTCGAACGAGGCAACCGAGCATGCATGCACTTCTTGCCCTGAGGACATCTCTTTACTGCTTTACTTAACTTCTTGGCTTAGCTAGCTAATGCTTTGGTTTTGTACTTAAGTAGTTAATGTACTTAGCTATTCATTTGTGTTGTAATAACTAATTAGTTAACTAGGATTAGTTAATTAGTTTCGTTTTGTAATAATTAGTTTAATTAGCTTAGATTAGCTAGTTAGCTTATTATTCGGACCCTCCGTCGAGAGGGCATACCTGTTGTAATAAGGTGCGTGTGTGTGATGTATGTCTTCCAACCCCCATTTCTTTCTCCCTTTTACTTAACCGCTTTTGATGGTTAGTTTTAGGGCATGTTTCAATTAGCATACTTATGCTCGCATATTTGTATTCATTCATCTGTCTTGCAAGCACCGGACTCAGCGCATCATTCAAACCGCATTATATTTCAATACTTACTTGGATACGTGTTTAACAGCATATTATCAAGTGTTGCATTCATATGCCATTTTAGCTACCCGAGCCTACTTAGTTGCATTTTGCATATGTTGCAATAGGCATTGTTGACATAGCTAGGATCATGCATGATTACTAACTAGCTTCTGTTTTGGCTCGGAGTACACTGTGAGTGTTTATGCTTTAGCATCCCTGCATGAGATGTGTATGTTGTCATGTTAGCATGCTTGCCATGAGGCTATGTGCTTAATTGCTATAACTGCATGAATGCCTGTGGATGAAGGTTGCTTGAATTGGAACAATCCATCAACATGTGCGTTTTAAGCCCACTTCAGAGTGGCAAAATCATGTTTTTCTAAGCCCACTTGAGGGTGGCAAATCCACGACTTAGCCTTCTTGTGAGTAGCAATTCCAAACCATTTTCACAAACAAGCATGAGATGTTTTGTTCCAAGTTGAGTGACTGAGTCTATACTTGTATGCTGTGCGCATCATATAGTAATTCTAGATTAACATCCGGAATAAGTACACATGTGTTTTCAAAAATAACATATCATTTTAGTAGAGGCCAATCCTTTGATCGGGCGAACGGAGGTGCTCATTTCAGGACCTTCCCCTCTCGTACCAAAGTTCCCGAGCCGAGGCAACTTTGGTGATGACGGACACGTGGCCTTAGGCACGAGTCAGGGTTTCCTAAATTTTCCAAAACAAAATATTTAGGTGGCGACTCTGAAATCTAGCAAAGCAGTCCATGTTTGGCACTTTTTGATTAAAATCGATTTTCCAAAACGACTTGCCGAATTTGGACTCTTTGGTGATTTATCAGTCTTACATTGCACTTTGTGAGATTAGATTCAGAACCGTGACAGGAGTCCGAACTGTAGTAGCTAGAACTACAATTCACGCCCTCGCGCGCGGAGCTGAGTTCCGGGCGGTCTACAGTTTATGGCGACTTTCCTGGGGATTTAGAAAACTTGACTCGAACTCATTATATCTTGTTTTGTTTACACTTATGTGTCTCTTTGCATTGCATGTGCATTGGTGCGCCTAGGACAGCGTGTTTGCCATCTGCTATTCCTGAACGGTTTGCCAGAGGCTTGCTTTGAGAAGCGTGCCATAAGGCTGACCGGTTGTGGGCTCTGCCACGATGGGAACACAAACCTCGATTTTTACCGAGGCACCCTTTTCGACCATTCGACTTAGTGCATGTCAGAATCCATAGCGACCATTCCAAACTAGGACAGGTTGCTTACCTGATTGTAGGTTGTTTGAAGTCGCTGTGTGCGTAGTGAAACCCTAGCTCCTGACAAGATAGGACAAGGAAACCCTACCCCTCCATAGGGGTGTTTTTGCTCTTACTTGCTTGGTATATGCTATCAGAGTGCGTCTCTACAAGTTGTATGTATCAGTTGGCAAGTTTGGGTATATCAGGCCTGAGGGCATCAGTATTTTGGGGGAATCAGTTTTACCTGAGGGTATTAGTTCAAGGGCAAAATTTGGGACAGAATTCAGTAAAGAGTACCGTCATTTAGCTATGCTCAAATCTGTTCTGGTGAAATTGGGCTGAGATGCTGTCTGTTTTCTCTTTTGCTAGGTAGTCTTGGGACCATAGCTTTAGAAGTCTCCACTATCCCCCGGGTGCATTGGACTTGTGTTGATAGACTTTGTCAAGTTAGAGATTCAGTTCAGAACAACCAGTGTTCCTTCGTTGAGGCAAGGCAAAGAAGGGCCAGTCAAGGCTCACCGGTTCATCCGATTCGACAGTCACCAGCCATATCACCTTGTTCAAACTTAGCAGATCGTCATAACACAGAGTTCGGAAGAAGTTGTAGCCATGGTAGCAGCATTAAACCAGGGAATCACCACACAGGGTGAGACCGATGCCGAAATGCAACGTCCATCTGGGGCATCTACCACACATCTAGTCTCAGAACCCCAATCATCTCAAACCCATGAACCCACCACTTTTGAGCTGATGAAGATGATTGAAGATCTTCAAAGAACAGTGGCGGATTTAGCCTGTGGAGTTTTGGCTCCATTATCAACCACATCGCCTACCAGGGATTTCACGCCAAAAGGCCCCCCAATCTTGGGACTAGCTGCATTGGAAGAAGGCCAATCTCCTGGTAAAGTGGAGGCTAGTAGTAAGAACAAGGTTGGGGCGGGCATTAGTCCCCATGAACATCTTTAGTGGGCCGTTGAGGCTTTAAAAGCCGAAGGACTGAACAAACAACAAATGATTGCAGCTGTTGCACAGATTGTAGATGGCACTTTTGCCACTCAAAATGAGAGCAGTCTGAGTCAAGGGGCAAACCGGGGAAGGGCCGTCGTACCAGAAACGTTCCTTTCAGCTCTAATCCTACACTCGGAAGAGATCAACAAACCAAGTCAGCACCTGCCGACCCATTTGCTAGTGCATCCAGCAAAAATCCACAAACCTCGAAGTGCCAACCCCGAGGTCGAAGGGTCTTCCATGCCCTCTATATGCCTTTGTCCAAAGCTTTCCAAATCCTCGTTGGACAAGGCCATCTCAAACCCCTTGAGCCTCAACCTCTCCCGAATCCCCTTACAGCTAAGCATGATGCTGCACAATACTGTGCTTTCCATCAACAAACCGGTCATGGCACTGACCTTTGTTTTCGTCTTCGTCACGAAATACAAGATCTGATTGATAACGAGGTCATTGTCGCGCCAGGTCCTGCAAAGTCTATCGGCACTAGGTTAGTGAACTTGGGAGATAATGTGTTGTGATCGGGGGGATGAACCACCTACGGATGGCAACCAGTTTACTCCGGGTATGGCGTATGGCACGTACTGTTTTGAGCATTTGCGAATGGTGGTTTTTGTACTTTCTGACTTGGATATTGAGTCAGCTTTGTTGTGTTGTATTGAGTCAGTCTTTTGTACTGAGTCAGTCGAGTCTGTCTTGTTGTATCGAGTCAGTCCTATTTTGTTAGAGTCAGGTGATTCTGGGGATGTTACCTCGGACATCACTATCTTGTTTTGTGTTTGTCTTTTTACTTTCTTTTGAGTCTGTTTCTGCTATGGAGCCGGTTGCACCAAAAGATTTGAATGAAACAACAGTGATTTTCATTCTTTTGAGCTTGTTTCTGCCTTGAAGCCAGTTGTGCCAGAAGATTTGAATGAAACGAAAGTGCTTTTCACCTACTTTTCGGTGCCATGAAATCATTGCATTGACCTAAGTTTTTCAAAACTTTTTGAACACTGTGTTGAAAACAAAGAGGAAGGAATTCCTCTAGATTTACAAAATTTGATCAAACTGAGAGAAAGAGAGGCGTGCTAAGCCCTTAATGAATGATATCATGCTTGTTAGTGTGAGTACTGAGAAGGATCCTGGCTTGATCAGATTGGTTCCGCATTGTCTTCAGCGCGAGCGATTAGTCACTTTCTTAAAAGATTTCAAAAAATGTTTTGCGTGATCCTGCGAAGACCTGTGTAGAATCGCTCTCGAGATTGTGCAACATAGGATCGCTCTCAGCCTCGAGACTCGACCCCTTGCTTTCAAACCTTGAACTTGGATTCAGAACGTTCAACGGTTAACCGCGATGTGAGGCTTGTATGGCCAGATTCGAAGCAACCCTCGAACTAGGGGCAAGAAGGTTAGACATGTTCAAAAGAAAGCTTGCAAAACTGGATAAGAAGCAGCCCTTGAACTAGGGGCAATAAAATGTGTCAGATGTGCTCGAAGAGTAAAAAATTGGGATATTTCTCAAGTTAACGAAGATCGGCAAGAATGCCAAATCCCAGAAGGGAGGAAAGAAGAAAGTATTGTTAAAGAACAATCAAGTTCCTATCCGCAACACTAGGGGCAAATTCAGCCCCCATTGAATGGACTTTTACATCATCAGCAAACAACATCCATTCTCCTGGATTCAGATGGCTTCGAGATCTCAAACTGATCAACATAGACAAAGCCACACTTTTACTCTTGAGAGGCTCGTTGGGCCGAAAACCCAGAAGGGCGACCCAGGCAAAAGTTAAAGCAAGAAAAAGAAAAAAATGAAAAGAAAAGCAAAAAGAACAAAAAAGAAATGGAGAAAAAGAAATGAAAAATTCTGAAAAAAAATGAAAAATAGAAAAGAAGAAATGAAAAGAAAAGAAAAACAAAGCTCGCAAGGTTGAAAACCCAGAAGGGCGGCCTTGGCAAAAGTTAGAGCGTAAAAGGAGAGGTTAATACCCGAGTGTACCTTAACCTGGAACTACGTCAGGCTTGATTCCCATTTGTGGGATACGTAGGCAACTTCATTCTAAAGTCCGACCATAAACACTTCCAAATCGATTGTGTCCATGTAATGGTTCTGATCATCTTGTCTTCTCTGTATCTGAGAGTTCGGTTGTGATCGTCACCTTGAGGACTGATTACAGTGTGCTGCGGTGCCATTAAGACAAGAGGTAACTTTCCGTTGCCATGCAGTGTCATTTAGACAAGGGGCAATTTTCCATTGTTTTGGATTTGAGATTGTGCATCTCAAGGGTAAATTCCATGTTGGTTAAGCAATGGTCATTTGCAAAAATAGTTTTTGAGGATTTTTAATGAAGTTGACTAATTCTCTCAAAAATTATTCCATTTTTCCAAAACTAGACCACTTCTTGGACCCAAAAAAGGAAAATTTTCAGTGCTCATAGCCTGACTTGCATGATTTCAAATCAAAAAGTTGAACAAGCATGTTAATCAAACTCTCTTTTTGGTCAAAATTGTTTTAGCAGAAGCCAAAAACAAAAAATGGTCAAAATGATGAACTAGAGGCACAGTTGAGTCAGGTTTTCTGTCTTTTCCCCATTGTTAACATACTTGCCGGAAAGGGCACTCTACTTGCTAGAAAAGGGCACAACTGAAACTAACAGTAAAGGGCCGAAAGCTCTCTCGACCTCCAAGCAGCGAGGTATTGAGCTAAGTGCGAAACACGAACTAGAACTGGAGCGGGATATTCGGTTCCTTCATCTGGATAATCAAATCAAAAAATTGGCATCTGACCTGGAATGGTGACGTAGAAAAAGCAATATGTGAGACCAATCAATTGTATGCCTGGCCGGTAGGACATGCTGTAACTCACCTCAATGAAACTAGGCCAAGAAAAATCGTCAATCGATGTCAATTGCAGATCTGCTACGCATTTGGTCGCATCGCAACCCCTCTGTAGGAGAAGCTCACTAGTTGTGAGCGAGAGAAGAAGAATCTAGCGGAATACTAGGGGCAAGAGCCCACAACTTTCTGTTTATCCATCAACCACCCAGGGGAGGGATAAAAAATAAGAGAGATTAAAGAATAGAGAGATATGCGTTGAGAGAAAAAGTGAGAAAATGGTTTTTTCAGAAAACAAGAGATTGAGTGCCAGAGTGATGTAAGAATCAGAAGCACTACCCGAAGAAACAGGCTCCCTGTGCACATTTGAGTCTTGTGTTTTGTTGTATTTTGTCTGTCTCGATTCTTGTTTTGAGTCGTTCTGAGTGTCAATAGATGCGTTTAGGATGTTTTACCTCTGTTTTCCGTTGTTGAGTCGTTTTTGCTGTGGTCAGTCGTAGGCTCAATATCCAGTTGAGAACCCTTTTCTCATTTCAATTTCAAAGATAAAATTGTTTTGTGCTCAGAGTGCTGTGTCATTCTCTACATGTGCAAAGTAGGATTTGTTCTTTCATAAAATTGTAGGGTTCAACCCATGTCATGTGAGAACAGTAAAACCAGGACCTATCTGAAGCTATATAGGTTACAGACTACAAAGCAAAAGAAAAGAGGGGAAAATCAAAGCATCTTAGTGTGTTTCGACTTCAGTAAATTCCATGATTGTACTCCGGATGTACCTCTTCAGGCCTTGTCAGTGCTCCGAAGAATGAGTGTGTCTCTACGTCAAGCTTAAGCTCAAGCTTGCTTCAAAGCCAAAATGGCGATCAGAAGTGCTCTCCCCAAGTACCATTCCCCGCCAGAGTTATCTTGACTGTGTTTGCAATGAGTTCCTAGGAGACCAACTGCGACGGTGGAAACTAGAGTTCGAAAGGCTGTTTCCTAGAACGCAAAGGTTTGGGATTTCCGAGACTAAAGTCTTGTAACGACCCCATCACGTATAATGATTAACACTTAATTAATTAAGAAGATTTGGAATTTAATTGTCAAGTATTATAATTTAATCTAGGATTCACGAAAATTATGGAAATTGATTCACATATGATTCTATTAAAGATTTATTTTGAAATTAGAAATTAAGGGTCCAAATGGCTTAAGGAAGTGAAGTTAAGAAGTTGAATCGATTTAATCTTAACTACGAACTCATTTGGGAGTTTAATTAAATATTCGATTCAGTTTAGTAAAATTGAGATTCGATTAATTGGGCCCGAATTGGAGTTAATTAAGTTAAGAGGATTGGGAATTAAGATTATTATGAATTAAATTCATTTATGTGGTGCTTAATTTAAATATGTAATTTATTAACGAAATTGTGAGTCTGATCAGAAATTGAAGGCTTAAATGATTTAAGAAACCAAAATTGAGGATATGAATAAGTTCAATTTGATATTTGGAGCTTTTTGGGAGTTTAATTAAAACCCGATTCAGACTGATAAATTTAAATATAATTAATTGGGCTCTAATGGAAGTCAAATTAGATTAATTAAATTATGTGAGATTGTGATTAGTTATGATTAATTTAATTATGTATTAATCAAGATTTATTAAGAATAAGTGTTATTTAATTAAATTAATCTTACCCATAAATTAAATTGTAGAATGATTTAAAGTTTTGAGAGTGTATGTGGGTGTGTGTACAAAGGAGTGTGTGTGTGTGTGAAGAGTAAGTGGTGTGCGTGCATGTGTGCCGTGTACTCATCTGCTGGAGTCTACCAATGCTTGAGATTCATTTCAATGTTTTGACATTCTAAGGAATAGAAAAATATAGAGAGAGAGGGAGAGGGCTTTTCAAGAAAAGGATGAACTAAGGAAAGATAAACTCAAGAAAAATTTAAAAAGAGGAAGAAGATTCAAGAGGAAATCAACCATAAATTCTGAAATCAAAGTTTAAGGTAAGGAATTTATACTCAAATCATGTAGAATCTATATATAATACTTGAAATTAAGGAGACTTTGGAATCAATTTCTTGTAAATTGTAAGAAATTGGGTTTTGAGTAAGAATTTAAAGCTAGGCTCATGGTTATAGAAATGAATATGGAAATTGATTATTTTTGGTTTGATGTTGATTATCCTACATGAATTTGGGTCTCATTTCTACATGCATGTAATGTAATTTAAGAGTTTGATTCAAATTAAACATATTTTGGAACATCTATGATTTAGGGAAGTAAATTTGGAAAATTAATTAGTTTGAGTTTGATCTTTATTATTCTTCATAAGTTTGAGGCTCATCCTTACATGCATGTTAGAGTTTCAAAGTTTTAGATTTAATTCATGTGCAAAAAAAAAAAAAAAAAAAAGACTTATGAGTTTAAATTTGGGTTAGATATGAAGAAAATTAATAAAAATCTAAATTGGAGTAATTCAAGAGTTAAATTATGATTTGCTTGGGAAAAATATAAAATCAGTAGTTTTGATCCTAATTTCATATATGCAATTATTTCTTTAAAAGAGTTTATAATTTCAATTTCATGATTTAAGAGGAATTAGTAAAATGAAGAAGAAATTGAATTGGATTCAAAATTATGGAAGGAAATTGGTTTGATTCTAATCTCTAATCCATGCATGTAATGTAATTTAAGAGTTTTATTTAATTTAAACTTGTTATTGAATATATTAAATTAGTTCGTTTTATTGGAATTACATATATGCAATGTTGGCTAGGAGAATTGACAAGAAAATGAAGAATTAGAGCCAAGATCAAGTTTATGAAGTTAAATAAGAAATTAATTACTTTGGGTTTGATTTTGGAATATCATGCATGAATTGAGTCTAATTTCTACATGCATGGATAAATTCTACAAGTTTTAATATTCTAATTGTACATGCATCATGGATTTCTAATAATTGATCTCATGTTTTGATGAGATAAGAATTAAGCTTTGGAAATTTATGGGTTTATGAACAATGAGCTTAATTTATAAATTAAAGGAGTTTTGATGTAAATGATTCAAAATTGATCATATTTTCTTGATTATTAAAGAGTTTGCATGTTTTAGACAAGCCATGTATGAACCCAAGTTTTGAAGTTATTTTGAAAACTCAATTCAAGATTTAGAATTTGTAAGTTTAGAATTGGGCTTGGTATGAAGAATATGAATTGAATTGAATTTGATGAGTTTGATATGATTCGAGTTTATGAAATGGATTTATGTAAATTTGAGATTCAAATCCTGTAAAATTGGCTCTTATACTCATGTTAAAGGTTATGTGGTGGAAATATAAGTCTTATGATGTTAATTACATTGGTTAGAACCAAGTTTTGAAGCTCAAGCATAATCTGGAAAAACCTAAAATTTGACCTGTCCGCTCGAGCGTGGAGAGTTCCGCTCGAGCGTACCTATTTTACTTGACTTCTCGCTCGAGCCTAATTTGCAAGCAACCAGTACTTTTGCAGACCAAAGGGGTCCGCTCGAGCGGAGGGCCTTGTTTCAGAAATTTTGGAAAGATGTTTTATGCTTCGTTTTTCGTTTTCTTTCATTTCAAATCACTCTTAGGCATGCATTAAAGATTGTAAATGAATTAAAGAACATGAAAAGAGCCTAAGAATGTTAAACAAGTTAAACAACGGAATGAATTGTAATGTGACCCAAAGTGTTATGAATTATGTAGGGTCAAGCGCAGGGACGAATCAAGCACCAGAACACTATGAGTAATAACTTTGTAGAGTTATGTTCAATGTTAAATATTTTCTGAACATTACGACATGAAATTATTAGTCTTCTAAAATGCTACGCTATGTTTTGAATAAATAAATGATTGTCCAAGATTCTGAAAGTTATTTGTGGCATCCTTAGCATCATATGATATGCGTCCCTTTATGGGTCATTGGATTTGTTAATGCTAATGGATGTACCACGCACGATTATATGCAAAATCTGAATATGGAAATGATCATGAATATGTATACGAATCTGTTTCTGATAAGAATCTGATTTCTAACTTTGTGATGGACATCGTTCATTAGCCCTTTACTCTGTTATTATTCACTGGGCACCAGCTCACTGTTTATATATATGTATGTAGGTGATCAGGCCGTGACCAAGCTTAGAGGCGCCTGGAATCAATTTTTGACAGCCAACCCATGTGCCTCCTGTGGAGGTTCCGGACATATCTAGTGGTTATGGCTAAGTGCTTTAGGTTCAAGTTGTGTTTTCCTGTTCAGTTAGACAAGTCTTTGTGTATTTTGTAAATAAGGCTAAGTCCCTTTGTGTCTAGTTAGAATATGTATATATATGATGATGTGTATATGTACGTAAATAAAGTTAAAAATTTTATGTCTCATATAAGTTTGCACAGCTCAATGGATGTTGTATATTTGTTATTTGCTTCCACTAGACCCTAATATTATGTTAATTTGTCTCAGAGGCCTTCGGTATTTCCAGGATTACTGGCCGGTTACGATGCTAAACCTATAGAGGCGGGTTTGGGTCGTGACAAGTCTGGTTTAAATACCTAGGGGTGTATCCCCGGCTTGAAACCTGTATGGAAGCCCCATAGGTTGAGATAGCATGTATGCGCCTCAATTTTGGATACTGAACCAACCTAGTCTGTCACCCCGTTGGAGAATAGAGAAAGTTGTGAATATGATCAGGAAAAAAAGCGACATCCGTGGCTTCTACATGCAGATGTTGCTCTTTGTCAGCATTTCAGGACCTTTGTACTATGAGTTGAAGGTAAGTATTCGAGGAATACAAGGGGAGATCCCCATCAGAGTAGAGCGGTTCATCGCCACTCAACCCGTGAGGTGCTTTCTAAAGCGCCACTTTGTTTATTTATTGCATTCCCTAAACATCATGCTTTACATTGCCTGTAACATGTATCGTATCATCACACTTTGCATTTATTTGCATCTTGTGTTATCTTGTATCATTTATCCTTTTACGATGAGCAGCGTTTAGGATCGTTGTTCTCCGGGGCTATCTCAAGTTGCGTCGAGCGTGCCCTTGAGCGGTTATTTTCGGGCCTCTTCTCACGATTTCAGCGTAGTTAGAGTGTTCATTTCCTTACACGATTTTAGCGTGTTTAGAATTTATCTCAAGACGCGTGAAGCGCGGCCCTGGGCGTGTTTTATCTCGGGACGCGTGAAACGCGAGCCCGAGCGGTTTCTGACCTCTTTTCATGATTTTAATGTGGCTTTAGTGTCCCCCATTTTCCTCACACGATTTCAACGTGTTTGGAATTTATCTCAAGATGCGTCAAGCGCGCTCCTGATTTGTTGTTTTCGGACCTCTTCTCACGATTTCAGCATGGTTAGAGTGTCCCTTTCCTCACACGATTTCAGCGTGTTTGGAATTTATCTCAGGATGCGTGAAGCACGGCCCTGGGCGTGTTTTATCTCAGGTTGCGTCGAGCGCGCCTCTGAGCGGTTATTTTCGGGCCTCTTCTCACAATTTCAGCGTGGTTAGAGTGTTCCTTTCCTCACACGATTTTAGCGTGTTTGGAATTTATCTCAGGACACGTGAAGCGCAGCCCTGGGCGTGTTTCATCTTAGGTTGCGTTGTGCGCGCACTTCGGCGGTTGTTTTCGAGCCTCTTCTCACGATTTCAGCGTGGTTAGAATGTTCCTTTCCTCACACAATTTTAGCGTGTTTGGGATTTGTCCTTCCTCCTCTCACGATTCCAGCGTGGTTGGAGTACATTCCCCTTTTGCATTTACTGCACTACCTGTTACGTCTATCGTATCATATCCATGTTATCATGCATCATTTTCTACTTGCATTGTTATGCACCCTTCCACCCGCATTGTCATGCACTCTTCACATGCGTTGTCACGCACGTTCTACTTGCATTGTTGTGCACCCTTCCACCCGCATTGTCATGCACTCTTCACATGTGTTGTCACGCACGTTCCACTTGCATTGTTATGCACCCTTCCACCCGCATTGTCATGCACTCTTCATATGCGTTGTCACGCATGTTCCACTTGCATTGTTATGCACCCTTCCACCTGCATTGTCATGCACTCTTCACATGCGTTGTCACACACGTTCCACTTACATTGTTATACACCCTTCCACCCGCATTGTCATGCACTCTAGAAAAGAAAAGAAATAGCAGTGCATACCTTTCTTCGAAGCAACTTGAGTGACTCTAGGAAGAGGTGAGGTAGTAGGAGCAGACTTTGTGGTAGTAGGGGTAAGAGCTGGGGTAGCATGAGCAGTGGAGGAAGTGACAACTCCAATCCCTTTGGACTTGGCTTGAGGCACATCTAGTACCACTAATAGATCTTGAGGAGAAATGGCCAAGTACACCTCCATATTGGCCATCCACCAATTTTGGTACCTTTTCAGTGTGTTGCTTTGGGGAATGAAGGGTAGGTATTCAAAATCAATCCAAGTCTTGGATGAACTTGGAGGTTGCCTCTTCTAATATGGATCTGAGAACTTTCAATTCTCTGTTCGCAAGGTTTGAGTTGGACTGTCTGCAAAGAGGGATAGGGATCCCTTGAGAGAGTCCAAATTGCCTAGCAAATTGAGTAAGGTAATAGGGCTCAGAGATACACTTATAAGCTCTGGAGTTCATAGTGCCAATGAAAAGCTCCCTCAAGATCAAAATGGAAGCCCACATACTTTTGTACTGAGGCCTAGAGTAGGACCTATCGTTCAAAAAGGTCCTCAACCAGGCTGGGCCAATATTGGTTTCGAAGGGGTAGGAAAAGGTGTGAGAAGAAGGAGAAGCTAGGAATTGGTGAAAGAAAGAAAAGTAGAAGGCAAAGTTAGAAGGATAAAGAGAGACATTGGCTAACTTCATACCATAAGTGGTAAAGTTTGGTATTAAAAACTTTAGACAGTTAGAACGTAAATCAATGAAGTATGTAAAAAGCTAGAGCTGGAGTATCCAAAATGGACCTCCTTAATTGGTATCCATGGGTTTTTTCACAAAAGAGGGAACAAACTCTGTAGACATGGCCCAAAACATAAGAAGATAAGGCCACCTGTTTATGCAAAACAAAGGCTTTGGCAAGAGGGGCAAACTCAAGCACAATCCTCTGAGAAGAAGTACAGAAAAGAAATTTACAAAGCCAATACAATAAAAAGGAAAAGAATTCCCTATCAGTCACATGGCCTTTCCTTTTGTTCTTAGCCTTGACAAAGTCACTATAGGATGAGTTCAGAGGGAGAGGAGAAAAAGAGATGCTGAGATCAGGGTAGTCTGGACCAAAGGGAGTACCAATAGGGGATAACCTTAATAGATAGCAAATGTCAAGAACAGTAGGGGCCATCATACCACATCTAAATTGGAAGAAATCGAAAGCAGAATTCCAAAAACAAAGAACAGCAGGTATTAAAAATGGGTACTTCGAAATAGTGAACCTAGACAGTTGAAGGACGTCGAAGAGGGAAAGTTCTTGGAGATCCAGTGTTCTAGCAGGGACGACTCGATCATACCATTCCTCCCATTCTAGTTTTACTGTGGGCCAGCAACGATGGGGTCGGTTCACTCTCCAGCTTTTCCAATTAAGACCGCCTTCATAAAGGAGGCAATGGTCCTCCAGACGTGGGTACAAAGCTGGAAATTGAGTAGGGACCTCTTTAAAAATAAGCCCAAGCACATATTTTTGTTGCTCATGGCGACGGGAAATGAAAATACGCCAATCAATAGCACTTTTCTTGCCAGCTTTGTATTTCTCACACTCTTCAACAATGATCCTTTTCAAGACTACGGATGGACTCACATGCTCCACGATTGGTATTTTCAGAGAGGAAAAAGCCATTGACAGAAGTTTTCAGAGGATGAAGAGTAAAGAAAATGAGAGATCAATAGAAATGAAAGGTTTGTGTGTTGGGTAAGCAAGTAAATTAAAAGCATGAAAGGAAAGGGTTTTTAAACCTTTTTGTTCAAAAAATGTCCAATCGATTTAAATGGGTAAAATTCATAAAGAAGTACTGAAGGTACGGATACGAAAAGTTTCTCTTAAGAGTGATCATTTAAGAGGAAAACGTATCTCAAACACTCATAGTGGCTTCGAAATCAAATATTTGGCTTCAAAGCCAAGCTTTGGCTCCAAAGCCAGATGACAAACATCCAGCTAGGGCTTCGAAAGCAGAAAGTTGACTTCGAAGCATGTTTCATACCTAAGAGTACAAGAATGCTCAGGTGTTTGTTTGCTTCAAGGGGATTAAGGATTTGCTTTTGGGTTTCTTGTTGAAATAAAGTCCTTCAAAGTAACCTTTGAAATACTCTGCAGCTAGAATTTGTTTGATTTTAAAACTTCGAAGTTGTAAAAAGCCAATATTTGGTTAAGCAGTGAAAAAACTTGTTTGATTTTAAACTTCGAAGTTGTAAAAAGCCAATATTTAGTTAAGCAGTGAAAAACATAAACTGCTTTTCGAAGCAAGAATAGTTAATTCGAAATTGTTGATTGTGTTAACCATATGATTGGAATTGAGAAGATCTACGGCAAAGATTGTCAATTATAATCCATATGTTGGAGATATTCAAATTAGGTTTCTAGTATTCCATTATAAATGTTTAAATCAGGTTTCAAAGGACAAAATTGATAAATTCGAAGCTATGATTTTGTTGGATTTGGGCGAATAGAATTGTTACAAGTATGCAATTGGAATATAGAGTTAGATCATGCCGATTAAAGAAAGGAAAACCTAGCTTTATTAATATGAAAGTAATTACATTAGAAAGCCTTCTTGGCTACAAATTCAATTTCATAAAAATAAGGAATAGAAAGAAAAACAAGGTCATGGAATTTGTTCGAACAGTGGTCAATGAATTTACGTTCCTTTTTTATTCTGTCATCTATCATCTCTAAGCTAGGTTATTGTAGCTGATACGTTCTTATTTGATGAAAAAGTTGTTCAACTTTAGTTTGAACTTTGTTTCCTTCAATCCTTGTTTCATCTTATACATATCTAGATCATCCCAGAATATAGAGTCTTTATTCTTGAAGTCATTATATTCATCGATAAGGTTCTCTGTTTCATACTGGGTGTGAATTCGATGGGCTGAGATTTTGTCCAAAGATTGAGTGGTAGCCAAAGAAGTTTGGTACCAATGGAGAAGTATTGAGAGTTGGTCCAAAAACATCTGAAGTTCTGCTTGAGCAATAGGGTTGAGGACATGACCTCGAGTCATAATGTCACAGGCCCATTGAAAGTTATTAAAAGGAATATCCCCTCCAAGAACATTGAAGGGCAAGTGAGAAAAGGCTGCAAACTGAAGTTGAGCTTGATATTGCTCAAATATAGTGGGGAGTGCTGGAGGTTAGTAGAAAGGAAGAAACTGATTCTCAAAGAGAGTAACTCTCAGTTCTTCCATCGAGTGAGGGTTTTGAGGAAGATGAGGCGCAAGAGAATCCATTCCAAAGGAAGAAGGGAACTGGGGGTTATTCATACATTCAAGCCAGTTAGAAGAGCAAAGTTTTGCCTTCTAGGCTAAGAATGACGGGTTGTAGCCTTGTGCTTCCTCTGGACAAGGAGTTGCTCGCGCTATCTTCATAGGTATGGAAGATGTGTACCATGCTATAAGTAAGTTGTCTTCTAAACTGCGTCGGCAATCGATAGATACATATGGGTAAACCACCGAACTCCGAACAAAAGGAGGGAAAGACAAAGGATCAGTGAATTCAATGAATCGATGGTTAATTCACTCTTGTAGCTTGGATTCATTAGGTTCTGCCCAGCTTCCCCAGCCAGACGCTTTAGAAGAAGAAGAAGAGGAAGCAGCAGTCTCGTCCCACGCAGAAGGTTTTGTGGCAGAAGAAAAGCTTCCAATATCCATTTTTGCAAAATCTTGGACTAAAGAATTGTGAACTATAGGTTTTTGATCCAAAGGTCGATGATTTGCAAAAGCTTCCATGATTTGAATAAATGGAGATGGATAGGTGTGGCTAATAAATGTATGAAAATTCTTTTGAGGGCGAACATCATTATCTAACAACTCTTCGTATGCTTGATCTATGTCAAAGAAGGTTTGTTTGGCCATGCGAATTGTATCAGTTTTTTCGAATGCTCAGATAGTGGGAAATGTTCAAGGTATAGAAAAAAATTTATCGAATGCTCAGATAGTGGGAAATGTTCAAGGTATAGAAAAAAATTTAATATAGTACAAACATTGCAATGATGGACGTCAGTTGTAGTTCTAAGAAGATGCAAAGCCCATGCACATCTTAGGATGCGGGTAAAGTGCCTTGATCCACTAATATCACCAAGTATTGGGTATATTAGTGCGGGAGGTAGTGCTGGTTGTATAATTTGTATAAACCAATCACAATTCAACACGTGACATGAAAAGGGCAATTTGGGGAGTTAATTCAAGTTGCCAACCATAGTCAGACACGTGTCAGCCCATATTGGTAATAATGGGTCTGCATAGCACTGGATTGATCGAGGGATATAAGGTGATGTGGCCTAACGGTTACTCACAAGGTTCAAATTCAAAATCAGGAGGGAAGTCTAACTGCAAATATGGTGTAGTGGGACTGATTGTGAGAGAGCATGTTCGACAATCATGGAAGGACATTTCGACGGTTAGAAGCTTATTTCGACGGTTATTATTGAGAAGTATAAATAGCAGAGAAGGCCCCAGAAAGAGAGATCCAGACTCAGATAAAAAAACCATTTTTATTTATTTTATTTTCCCTTTCAGTTTTTTCAGTTCTTTACATTTCTATACTTCAAATTCTTGTGCTGCACTTCATTCATAGTTTAAAATAGGTTCTTGTTGTAAACCTCTAAGAGACTGGGTCAGATCATTGTGAATTTTTCATTTTACTTAATGAAATTCTGAAATTATTCTTCACTTAGTTATTATTTACTAAATTCTCCTAAATAAGCTACCAGTAAAAGTCCTCTTTATTGAGGCTGAAAGAACTAAAACACAATCGTCTGATAATTGGTTGGCAATTAATCTTCTGTAAGGATTGATTAATCATTACTGACATGCTTAAAATTACAATACTAACTTTCAAAAGTCAAAAAAACTAACAATATATGAATAGATGTCAATGCTAGATAAAAATTTAGAATTTAAAACATATTTAATTAAATAATATGTAAGAACAACCCACGTGAATACAAAACTTTCTTAAAAATTGTTAATTTGTGTAGAGCCAAACAAACTCAATCAAGATTCTTGTTTTTATCTTACTATTTTTCAACCTTTACAATGCATTTGAATCATGAATTAAAAAAATAAAAATAAAGTGTGAATTAAATATAATTATATTTTATTTATATATTTTTAAATTTTTTAAATACCTATCAAAATTAAATAATATTATTTGTATTAATTAGTATATCAATTAGTGTACTAACAGATGATATAACATAATTTTAAAGGTTTTAGATATTTATAATTTATATAATGGATGAGATCATAATTTTAAAATAATAATGTCATAATATATGTTGGTATACTAATTGATATATCAATTAGTGTATATAGCACTAATCAAAATTTATAATCCAAACATAACTTAAAAAGGCCCTATCATAAATATTTGTATACCCTATAAAAAGATAAAAGGCTATCAATATGATTTAGAACATTAATTTTTATGCTCTAATAGAACACTAATGACATGACAAGCAGAAAAAAAAAAAAAAATCAAAATCAAAACATCACATCACAATAGATGAGGCTCACTATTAACTCATTAGAACTGATTTTAGAATTTAAAAAATAGAGTTTCAAAGTATTTTTCAAAAATTATATACAAAAGTAATAATCATTAGACTTTAACACCGATTCACTTATAATACTTAAAAGAGTAAGTTTATGGATACATAAATCAAATAGGGGTCATTTTGTAAAGTCTGTATCAAAACTCATAAAAAATGAGTTAAGACTCGTTCTTTGCCCAAAGGTCAAGTAATTAAATACAAAAAAATAATTGTTCTTACAATATTTAAATTAAAAAAACTTAGGAAAAACTTATCTGAGATTTCTCTTTGGCCCTACGAATATTGTGCCGACCTCATGTCACGTGCATCATTATTTTTATGGGGGCAAATGTAGTAGAATGTTATGGAATGTTTTGAGGAGTTAATTAAAAGTTAATTTTTAATATTTTTTTTTGATTTTTTTTATCTTTTTGTGAATAAAAAATTTGAAAGTAATGTGACAAAAAATATGTTAAAAATTAAAAATTAATTTTTAACCAACTTTTTAAAGTGCCTTTATATTAATTAGTTACAACTTTTAAAACCAACAAATTATAAGTTATTTAAAATAATCTAAATAAGTGAATTAATTTTTTATAAAAATGATAAGAAAAAAAATTAAAAAGTAATATGATATAAGAAAAGATTAAAAAAATGTACTTATAATCTACACATATATTAATATTTTATAAAAATAAATCTATTACTCAAATGAGTTGTCCTTGTCATGTTATTTAAATAAGTCATTTTTAAAATTTTAAATTTCATTATTACATTTTTCATCCATGAATAAAGAAATTTTTATTGATAAATCTGATTTAGAAGTGTTCTAACCTAAGAAGTTTGTGAAATAATTTTTTAATCCATTTAGTCCCATGTATGTATAGTTTTATTCCATAAAAACATTTTTTTCTTAATTTATACACTATTTTCTTAGACTTTTATGCCCTTATATTTAATGTTGATATTTAATATCTCCAAACCCTAAACTAAAAAGGCTCAATTTTCATCGAACTTTAATATTGATTTTTAATGTCCCTAAACCCTAAACCAAGAAAGTTCCATTTTCATCAAACTTATTAAAAAATTTGAAAATTTTATAAAACAGACACATTTCCGGAAAGTTCGTTAATGGCTTCAATGCCATGAGAATTCTCTCTCATCTAATGTGAACGTTCACAATATCTTTTTGGAAAATTCTCTCTCATCTAATATAGTAATGTGAATGTTCACAACATGTGAATATTATTAATTGCTATAGGTAATGACAATTAACATTAAATATTAATATTATGTAATTGATAACACATCATGTAATTGACCTCTTTTTATTATAAATATTCACGTTGTATTTATATTCAAATGAAAGTTGAAACTTGTGATTGTGTAATTTGATGCAATACTGATGTGAACCTTTATATCACCTTTATCACAACATCATCTGATGTGAACATTCACACGTCATGTTTATATTCAAATGAAAGTTGAGGTTTGTGGTTGTGTAATTTGATATAATGCTGATGTGATTCTTAACATCACATTTATCAAAGCGTCATTTGATGTGAACATTCACATTCACATCCACATCATCTGATGTGAACATTCACGTCATCACGTACAGTTAATATTTGGATGTATGAGAACTACCAAAACATAATGATAATTAATAAAGAACCATATTTAATTTTTTGTGTATAATATATATCAATATTAAATAGTGGTTTGTAGTTAATGTATTTTTTTAAAGTGAAGATATGAGAAATAGGAATGGTCATGGGAATTACTAAAATATAATGACAATTAACATTAAATATCAACATTAATGGCGTAGGAGACGAGAGATTGAAAGTATTTTGGTCTTTTTACTTCAAATAAGACTTAATGAAATAGTTAAAAAGAATATGGATTAGATGAAATAAAACTCTTAAAAAGAAAATTTATAAAAAAATCTCCCATAATTTTTTTTTAAAAATTTATCATTTGTTCAATAAAAAAATGTGAGTAGTATAATAGTGGATATGTTGGCATCATAGAGGTAGCTATATGACAAAAATCTGGAACCAGACTTTATTCACTTAAATTTTTTTTGAGCGGATAATTTTGCGATAGATATTAAATTTATATAGTGTGAGTTTTATATGTAAAATAAATTTAAATTATAAAATAATAATTTTAAATAATTTAAATAGTTAAATCTGAATACATAATTAGTGTGTTTGATTTCAGTTTTATGAATATTTTTGAAATTTGAATTTTTTTGTTTTTCGTTTTTAGTAAATATTTTTAAAATTTTAAGTATTTTTTTTTTACTTTTTTAAATACACCTTACTTAAACTGAATTTTTACATTATTTTTTATATTTTTGACATTTAGTGAATTTTTTAAAGATTTTTTTTCGAAAAAATTATAATTTTAAAATGTATTTATGTTAAATGTGTCTATAGATTAAAAAAATTACTTAAAACATTAAAAAAATTCAATAAAAAAAATACAAAAAATAAGAAAATACAATTTTATAAAAAATATTTAAGAAAACGAAAAACAAACACACTAAATATTTCTTCACCAACTAAACTTTGAATAACCTACGGCCACTATTTCATGCACACACGAAATCGGTAGGCTTTAACACATCTGCACCAACTAAACTTTGAATAGCCTACAGCCACTATTTCACGCACACATGAAATCAGTGGGCTTATATATAGCCAAGCCATATTTTCCACGTTTGGCTTGCCTTTAAGATGAACTAAACTAAAATAGTCTCAAGACTTGTCAAATTAAAATAGTCATGTGTCCAGTAATCGCTGTAGGTAAATGAACCACATTTTGCTAACCGAGTTTTAATGGTTAACTAATATATCTTTAGGATTCAGTTTTTTAAAAAAAAAAAACAAAAAAAAACACTATGACTTTTTATAATGGATTTGGATCATAAATTTGTATATATATTTTTTTAATATAAAAAAATGAATAAAAAATGAATTAAATATAATTACATGTTATCTACATTTTATCCACCATTTATCATCTTCTTAATTTTTTTTTTATCTCAAAATTTATGATCTAAATACCGTCTTAATCAATTTCAAAAAAATTACTATAGTAATGTCGGAATGACTATCTTTTTACATTACATTGCTTTTGTCTTCGTTTGAAATGTGAGTTTATTTTTTACATTACATTACATTGCTTTTAGTTTTTTAATTTTTTTGACTATTTTAACATGAGATTAAAAAATCTCGTTTAGGATAGATTTTTTAATTTTTTTGAGAGAAAAAATAAAATGATTATAATTTAAATGTGATATTTTTTCTTATTGAGTTAATTTTTTTTTTTTTCCGTAACTACTTTAGCCTAAACTTTATACGCCAAACAAAGCCTTTATCTTGTAATATGTCATCATTGTATGTCGGTAACAATGATGAATAGTGAGGCTTTATTCAAATGCAAATAATCTAAGTAATAGATTTTATAATTTATTTAATTAATATGTTGTATAACATTTTTAAAAAATTTAAAATATGATTCGCTCTAATAATGTGATAAATGTCAAACTTGTGAATGAAAAAAATTATAAAATTTATTAAATTGGGTAATTTATAATTTAGTGATACTTTTGTAAAATAATTACATATTAATGAAAAATTTTAAAATTTTAAAACTTTAATTATTAATATTTATAAAATTTAATACTAATTTTACAAAAAATTTAAATGGTAAATTACAAATACATCTCTTGAGTTTTGCTTAAAATATAGGATGTTCCCTATTGTTTGAAAAATTACAAATCCTCTATTGTCAGAATTTTTTATTTAAAACAATTAATTAAAAAAATAAAATTCATAATTGCTCTCTTATATTATGATGAAATTACTTGAATTATTAATTAAATAAAATTTTGACATCATAAAAACTATTAATTGACTTAATAATTTATTAGTAAGAATGACAATTTGTTATGAAATTAAAAATTTCCAGAGATAAGATATAATTTTCAAAATATCATAGAGTGCATTTGTAATATAGCCAATGAAAAAATCTTAGGGGACTTACCTGTAAGCCTTAATAGGTGAACTTATCTTCCAATATAAGTCCTATGATAATTAATAACATTTTTTATCAACCACTATTAAAGAAGTCATTAATTATTAATTTTCTGTGACAGTTTGAAAATTTTGTCACAAAAATGTCACTAATTATAAGTTTTAGTGATAGTTTAAAAAAATGTCACAAAAAGTCACTAATTTTTAATTTTCAATTACAGTTTAAAAATTTGTCACAGAAAAAATTACTAATTGTAAATCTTGCAAAAAAAAAAAAGTCATTAATTATTAATTTTTAATGACATATACAAAAAAAGTGTCATAAAAATATGTTTTTAACAATAATTTTATTAAAATTTATTTTAAATAAAATTTGATAAGAATTAAAATCAACTAGTAAGAGCATCAGCATCAGTATCTTCAAAATAACAAAAAGTTAAAATATAACTAATAAATCATCAAATTCTCCGTCCATCAGTCTCAACAAATTTTTGTTAAATTAACTTTTTGTTAAATTTGCTACAGTAACTTGTCTGATGAAGCGAGGAATTGTTTATCGCTACAACACACGATTTGGGTGTAACCGGACGTCCGACAAGTCAACTCGCCGGTCAACTGGTCAACGGCAATTTTTTATTTTTTTATTTTTACATTTCCTCTAGTTTTATCTTTTGTAAAAAATAAGAATTGTTTGGTTGATAGGTCATCAATTTAATTATAAAAAAAAAATAACAAATATTTTAATAGAATTGAATTAAAATAAAGAATTTGATGTAATGAGTGACTAGTTAAAATAGAAAAATAACTTTTTAAAGGAAAATGTTTGGTAGCTCAAAATTTTGTGGCTCAAATGGCTCAAATCCTTCAAAACGACGTCGTTTTACACTCATTTACACTCAAAACGACGTCGTTTTGAGGGATTTGAGCCATTTGAGTCACAAAATTTTGAACTACCTAACATTGTTGCTTTTTAAATTATAATTTAACTCAATATTTGCTGACGCCGATACAGATGCTCTAAGAGCTACGAATAATTTACCTAAAATTTTACACATTGGTATTTTACATATATATATATTTTTTTCCTTTTCTACGGAAATATATGAAAAGATAACTTTTTTTTAATGATTGCCAAACATGGCACAGCTGATCATAAATATCGTCGCACTTCAGCCACAGCACTGAGATCGGCGGTTCAGACATCAGTCTCGACACTGTCCCCTACCAATTTAAAATCTTTTAAGTCAAAGGTTCTCTCTCTCTCTCTCTCTCTCTCTCTACACAGTATTTGTGAATCTGTCTACCCCCAGTGAAATCGATGATTTACTATCCTCGTGATTTGCAAACCTCCTGTGCCGTACGATCTTTTTCGGCTTCGAAGTTTCAGAACTAAACTTGGAAGCTCATTTTGTGCTCAATCGAAGAAATTGAAACCAAGACAAGTGAAGTTCTTTTGCTACAGTTGGTCCAGTTCTAATTTTCTCAGAACCCAAACATGACGCAATCTGGTAAGGCCTGAGTTTCTTCAATTTATTTATTTATTTTTTTGGTTAGTACTGGTAATGTAAACATTGTTTTCAAATTTATTTGCTTCAATTTAGGTTTGAATCGTTTTGTTCTTTGTTTTTGGTGAATTAGCACAATTAGAGTGGTTTTTTGGGGGTTGGAAATCGGGAAGTTATGATTGTTCGTTAACTAATTAAATTAGATTTTGGTGATTTATTACTAGTTTATTGGGTGTTCTGATTGGTGTATAGCATGTTCTCCTATATAGTTTATTGGGCTCACATTGTTGGAAAAGCAAACTCAGGGCAAAATTTCAGGGGTATTATTGAGGATCTTATGGCTGAGTTTGATTAGGATGAAAGTGGTGGAAAGTGAAAAAAAAAAAAAAACTTTTTCTGAGTTTGTTTGGTATGAAAGTGGTGAAAACTACACAAAAATTTATTTTCCTGTACAACCATGTTAGCATGGTAACTCAATAGTCAGTTCCTAATTTCCCCACACACACACGCCCAAAAAATAAATAAATGAATAAACGAAGAAGAAGAAAAGAAAAGTTACATTTGTCTATTCAAGGGGTTCCTTATAATTAAAATTCTAAATTTTTCGCTCTCTTTGTTGCATACTTTTAATCCTATTTGAATGTTTGCTGTATAACATATTTTATTTTCTGTTCGTTTTTTTATTACTTTCACTTTCTTCCATTTTTTTTTTCTCTCTCTAATAAAATAAAGGCATATAAATTAAAGCAACTAATTTTCTTGCTGCATTTAGGATTTTCTCTGTAATAAAGGTGAAGAAAATCCTATGTAAAGTTTTGGGAAGGCCAAATATATGATAAAATTTTAGGAAAATGAAAGCAAAATATGAGAGGAAAAACAATAGTTAGCCCCTTCAAAAATGGTAGTAAGGTTGCATTCATCTTATCCTCATCAGACCCCCATTTGGCGGGAGCTTCATGTACCGGGTTGTCATTTTTGTTGTTGTTTGTTTTTCATACCACCAGAAAAGGAAGTTTCCAAATGAAGATTTATATCATATATATGACTGCTATTTCCGGTCCAATTTCAGGTTATAATATTAATGATCTTGTTCGAGAAGCTCACACCCGGTGGCTGAAGCCTGCGGAAGTGCTCTTTATTTTACAAAATTATAAGGAAGAGCAACTAACCCATGAGCCCCCCAAAAAACCAGCAAGTAACCTTCTTATTTGCTCCATCTTATTGCAAGTTGCAACATTGCATGAAAGCCTATTTATGTGTCACATCTATTGTGTATGCATGATTATTTCCATTTCACTGATTGGATTCTTCAACAGGTGGATCTGTTTTTCTTTTTAACAAGAGGGTCCTTCGTTTTTTCCGCAAAGATGGTCATAGCTGGCGTAAAAAGAAAGATGGGAGAGCTGTTGGTGAAGCGCATGAGCGGCTCAAGGTTTGAAACCAAATGTCAATACAGTCATATACTTGTTAGAACTCCTCTGAAAAGATGCTAGACATTGCAATGCATGCATGCATGTGCCATTCTGATGTGCCAATTTAAAATTATAAAATCACAAATCAATAGTCAATAGATGTTCCAAGTGTTTTGAATGTGTTTTGTATTTGTAACACAATCTCTTTTGTTTTTACCTGCAATTTTAGATGTCTATGAAGTATGCTAATGATGTTTGGGATTAGTCCAAGTGTAATGTTCTCATTGTTTGATGTTCAGCCTGAGTGAAGTCATTTTACCTGATATTTTTGTGTTGCTAGGTTGGAAATGTTGAAGCTTTAAATTGTTATTATGCACATGGGGAGCAGAATCCAAATTTTCAGAGGCGTAGCTTTTGGATATTGGATCCGTGAGTGTACTTTGTATCTCTTACCTGACTGTACATTTCTTATTCATTAATTTTTATCTGAAACCTTGTTCCTGAGATTTAGTGGTTGTAAGATTTGTGACTCAGTACATCTTACTGAAATATAAGAAAATGGCTATTTTTTTCTGAAATATTGAGCTTACAGTGTTTATAATACTTTTAAGTACTATGTAGCTTTCATGTGAACTGAATAAAAGATATGGATTATTTTTTACACGTGTCAGAGTTAATCCACCTTTTCTCCCTCTAATTTCATTTCATTTCTTTTTTCTTTTTCTTCTAACTTTAATGTAATTTTTGGGATTTTGGCAGGGCGTATGAGCATATTGTTCTTGTTCATTATAGAGAGATTAGTGAGGTAAGTTTCTTGAACCTGGTTGTGGACAAGGCAGGTGTAAAGACAATTATACCTGCTTGTACCTTGTGACATACACACTGAACCTTTTCACCTAGCATTTTATCAAGAAAAAATCTTATTCTTCTTGTTCCCAACTCAATATCCCTGGCTTAGATTGTTCATTCTATGTCTAGTTAATTGCATTTCATTCTTATGCTTCTAGTCAGAGTTGCTTTGTTTGGCCTGAGGAATTTGTATTCCAAGCCCGCTATTTGAAACCTGCTGGGCCTGGAATTACCACTCTTAATGAGAGACTTTAAATTATGTATACACCTAAAAGATTTTTGGTAACTGCTACTTGACCATTAGTATAATAGGGCCAAGATGGATTGGTCATTCTGTAAATCATTATAATATTGTTACTTAAAATTTTCCATCTTCACGTGGATATATTTTTACAGTTGGTAATTTTACATATAGGGAAATTCTAGGCATGATTTATGTGTATAAAGTATGTAGAAATATGTGAAAGTGTGTTGAACATGTGAAAAGTGCATTGAGATTATAACTATTTTGGCATTTTCACCATTTAGCATGAACCTTATATATAAGGCTCAGTTGATGAAATTGTGAACCGAAAAGAGCGATTTGTTGTTCTTCTCTGGATGTTTAATTCAAAGATCATTTACAGCTGTAGGCTTGTAGCCATTGTGCATAACTTGAGCTTCAATATTGACATTGACAGTTGTATTCATTACTTGCAGGGAAGGCATAGTTCTGGATCCATTTCACAGTTGTCACCAGAATCCCCTTCTACATTCAGTCAGAGTCCCAACTGCTATACTGCTCAACATCCTGGTTCTACTATTGTTAGTGAACTATATGAACCACATCAGAGTCCAGGGTCTGTAGAAGTTAGTTCTGATGCAGTTGTCAAGAGTAATGGGATGGATCACTTGGACTGGATTGAAAGAAAGGGAGAGATGAGTAGTTCATCTGAGCTTGAAGTTAGTCAAGCATTGCGAAGGCTTGAGGAACAGTTAAGTTTGAATGATGATAGCTTGGAAGAAATTGGTCCATTCTGCAGTGAGAATGAGAATTCAAATGATTCAGAATGCGTCATAAATGATCAATATAAATCTTCTGCATCACTGGATGATGTAAACACTCTTGCATTAGGAAGAGAGTCAGGTTTGTCTCGTTTGGTGCTCAGTTTAGTCAAAAAAACACTTGTACACATCTGTTTGTTTTCTTAACATCTATACTGTTGTGTATCAGGTTTTAATCAAATATATTTGACATATCTTTTCATATTGGATTCGTTATTGATCTCATATCTTGCTGAATCTGATTTGGTAGGACGGGTATTAGTTTGGAACTCGTAGCATCATCAGTTAGTAGTTAGTACAGTATGCGTTCTCATTTTTGTCAGGCTAGTCTGCATCATTATATTGGGATTTTCTATAAAGTTATAGTTAGGGATGTCTCGTATTCTACTTGGTTTGTGCATATAACTCATTTGCGACCCGCTTGGCATGAGCCCCAGCTGATATATCCAATCCGGTTCTTGTTGTATGCAGATCTTAGTATATATGTGTTGGTTATTTCGTAGATTAGGATTATGAACTGATATAGACAACTTTGAAGAATTACAACTGCACTTTTGTATTTTCTCCTTCTTTTGGTAGTGAAACCCTTTGCCGTTCTTCACCTGTGGATGTAGGCTTATAGCCGAAACATGTATATCTTCTGTTGTTGTGTGATTGCTTGTTTTACTTTCTCGTTTTCATTTGTTCCATCATAACAGTTACTGCAGCGTGCCAGGCAAGTGATGCTTAGGCTGGAAAAGATACCCACTTAGACATCAAACTAAGATGCCTAGGAATGTGTTTTCACATTACTGTCCAGTTCTGGTAGGACCATTCATGAAATGTTTAAAGATAAAGATACACAATCAAATATGTAGTTAGAGGGCCCTAATTTAAAAAATAAAAATAAAAAATCTAAGTGGAAATTTGGAATGATTGTTTTAGCTTTTGTTGCCTTCGTATATAAATAAATAAGGATAGAGGCTTTCCTTCAATTCTTCAGTCTTATCTCTGTGGACACAGGGAGTGAAAACCGCAGTCACACTGTGATGCCACCATATTTAGAAGAAAAAAAATTCATGTCTTTATGATAGTTTAGTTTCAATTTTGTCGGCTTTTGGTTGAGATCACCCACACCTGATATTTTGCATCCTACTTGGGCAACAATTATTTTTGAAATCCTTTGTCTTGTCCTTTTGTTTTCTAACAAGACATTAACTAAATTTAAAGTTTCCAGTTCCCATGTTGCCATAATTTGTTCACTTATTTGTTTTACTTGTCTAAGCCTCTTGCAGAGTGTCTTTTCAGCTTTCGATTCTGTTTGCTCTATCCATTTACTTCCTTTTTTTCATTGATTCTCAAATGTTATATAAACAATAAATGGGAAAAGATAATGGATTTTTTTTTGGGGTTCTTTTTCTTTTGTGGTTTCCTTTTTCAGGTGGCAATGAGAAACATAATCATCAAGCATTGGCACAAGAATTTATGGTTGAACGTAAAGGCTCTTTATCTTGGAAAGAGATGCTGGAGTTCAATGGAAGTTCACCAGGTGCTGAGTCCCAAGAGAAAACTTTACATTCTTCAGATGGAAATGTAAGAAAGAGTACTGATTTATTTTTAAATTTTTTATCAATTCACTTTTATAATATCCGTTTGAAGTAAACTTGTATCCATATCTATTCTTGTCATTATACATGGTAACAACAGGTCATGGTCGTGGTCAGAATTGACTATAATTTTTTTTCTACAAAAACTTGATGTATCTAATCAAGAGTGGCATTGAAGTAATCAAATATTTAGTAATATCAGAAGCAACATTCGGCATTCTTTTGGGTTGCTCGAGTATCTCTACTCTAGCTAATTTCTCATTCAACCCCTAATTGGTTTTCTCTATAATTTCTCATTCAACATTCGGCATTCAAGAATTATGCCATTCTTGTAAATCAAACTTTGTATTTCTTCCGTAATGGTTGATACTTTCAACAGGGAATGCTACTACCCCACTCAAGGAGCAGTATGCTAGAAGAGCAAGAAATATGCCAGTGGATAAATTTTGGCAGACATTATTCTAATAAGCATAATGATTTCCCAACCTCTGGTAATGATAAGAATCTGCAACTTTCAGCACCCAGCAAATATCCAACAAGCTCTGAGAGCCCCTTGGCATTACCAGCTTCCATATTACTGTCTCAAGAAATTGAAAATTTCAGATTTCCTTCATATTCTACTGTAGAAAATAATCATCATTACTTCACAGAATTATTTGATCAAGGTCAGATTGGTATACATCTTGAGGCTGATTCAAGTTTAACTATTGCACAAAAACAGAAGTTTACCATTCGAGAAATATCTCCAGATTGGGGTTATGCCGGTGAGGCTACAAAGGTATGTTTAATAGAATATATGTTTAACAGAAATCTTTTTCATATCTTGTTTGTTTTGTTGTGTTAGTGGTATTTTCCCAGTATTGACTTGTAAATGGACAGGAGTGATTGAATGTTGGTTTTGGTACATCTTGTTTGTTGAATTGTTGGGCTCTGTAAAGCACTAACACTTCAAAATGAGTGCCGTGTCACGTATGGGACACCGACATGCCAGGGACACGTGTGCCCTGTGTTTGGACATGCTTGAGGACACCTTTGTCAGTTACTTTTTTATAATTTTAAAATGATGATTTGGGTCAAAACAAAGTATGTGAACCAAAGAGGGAGGAAAGTGAAAAAAAAAATACCCACATGTACATTGATGCCTCTTGTATCTCTTATACATAACAAATGAATATAAATAACAAATATCTCATATACATAACAAATGAATATAAATAAAAAATATTTTTTTTGTCGTATCCCCACCATGTCTATATCATAATTTTTTCAAGATTGCCTTGTCCCGTGTCCATGTCTGTGCTGTTTAGTTGAGCCTATGTGGAGAATGTGAACCTTGGTTTGCTTTAATTAATTTGCCAACTCTATACTCAAGAATCAGCTAAATGCTGCTTTAGTGAGGGATTATGGAGCACTAACCGATCAAACTTGTTGGAGATCTGCACTTTATTGATTTTCCAGAAGCAAATTTCCAATATGTAACTATGACATAATTGCTGATACACGATATTGTCAGTCGGAGTAAGTTCAGATTACTGAGTTAACGTTGCTTACTGCAGGTTGTCATTGTTGGATCTTTTCTCTGTGATCCATCAGAAGGTGCATGGACTTGCATGTTCGGTGACATCGAAGTTCCGGTTCAGATTATCCAAGAAGGTGTCATATGTTGTCTGGCTCCTCCCCGCCTTCCAGGAAAAGTCACTCTTTGTATTACTTCTGCCAATCGGGAGTCCTGCAGTGAAGTCAGAGAGTTTGAGTACCATGCTAAGCCAAGTAGTTGTGCTCGCTGTAGTTCATCCATGAAGGAAACAACTAAGAGTCCCGATGAATTGCTCTTACTTGTCAGGTTTGTGCGGATGCTTCTATCTGATCCTTCGGTGCAGAAGGGAGACAATACTGAATCAGGAATATATCTATGGGACAAATTCAAAGCTGATGAAGATTCATGGGACCGTGTTATTGAGGCTCTTTTATTTGGCAATTGGACTTCGTCTAGTACAACAGATTGGCTTCTGCAAGAACTTTTAAAAGACAAGTTGCAACAGTGGCTTTCTTCCAGATCTCGAGGAGGATGTAATCAGCCGGGTTGTTCCTTGTCCAAGAAAGAGCAAGGGATAATACACATGGTTGCTGGATTGGGCTTTGAGTGGGCCTTAAACGCAATTCTCAATTCTGGAGTCAGCGTAAATTTCCGAGACATTAATGGCTGGACTGCCCTTCATTGGGCTGCCCAATTTGGAAGGTAATAATATATATACATATTGTTTGTAGAACCATGTAAAAGATGTATGATTTTTGGCACTTTATAGAGGAAACACTTGGATTAAATAAATCTTTTGTAATGCTCAACAATACATAAGCACCAGCATTTAATAAATCATGTTGGGCTTGCTTGATGTGATGGTAAAAGTTTTTTTCTGTCAAAGGTGAGACTTAAGAAGCACGGACATGGACACACCGACACAAAAGAATTTCAAAAAATGTAGGACACAACATGAGGTGGATGTGTGCAAAATATATGATTTTATATATTTATTATATGTTATTAATTTGTATATTTAAGTTGAAAGATAATTAAAATTTTGAAGTCTAAAGGTGAAGAATACGTATATATTTGCATTGTTTTTGTTTTACCATTGGATTTCAAGTTTTTTTATTCAAACTTAAAATGTGTTTTATGTGCGTCGACATGTTGGCAAGTGTCTCACAAGTGTCGTGTCATGTCATGTCGGTGTTAGACATGGTGTGGACATGACACATTACCTTCTTAGAGGTGCCCGTGCTTCTTAGAGTGAGACTTTGAAGTCTCAGGGATGCTATTTTGCATGAATATAGCCAACTAGGTCTGAGCCTACTCTACCTCTGCCAACTAAATCGTTACAATTCATTTTATACCAAAATTTTTAACTTGTGAACACACACATGATAAAGCCAAATGTATATTTTCCTATGTCTCAAATTATTAGCTTTATTGACCAAACATGTTGCTCATATTGCCCTGACTAGGAGGCATCAATTTGTTTCTTCCTCGTACCCAATTTCTCAGAAGAATTGATGATAACCATGTTTATATGCAGCCTTTCAGTTGACCATAGCAAAGTATTTTTAGGGACATAATAAGTCTTAGGTGAGTTTTTATGTTGATAGGCCTGTGGACTATCACTAATAAGTTGTGCAGATAAGCATTTTGGAAGCTTGAAAATTATTCTGAAGCAGTGCCTCTCTGAATGCTTTTTCAACAGGGAAAAAATGGTTGCTTCCCTCATAGCATCTGGTGCATCGGCTGGGGCAGTGACGGATCCCACTTCACAAGATCCAACGGGTAAAACACCGGCATTCATTGCTTCCACCAATGGACACAAGGGACTTGCAGGTTATCTTTCCGAGGTGGAACTAACTAGCCATCTTTCATCCCTCAAACTGGTAGAAAATGAGCTGTCCAAAGGCTCTGCTGAGGTGGAAGCAGAAAGTGCCGTAAACAGTATCTCGCAGAGGAGTGTTGCTACAAATGAGGATCATCTCTCTCTTAAAGACACTTTAGCTGCACTCAGGAATACAGCTCAGGCTGCTGCACGTATACAAGCTGCGTTCCGTGCACATTCTTTTAAGAAAAGGCAACAGAGAGACGCTAGTTCTGCTGCTGCAGTTGCTAGTGTAGATGAGTACAGTATTCTTTCAAATGATATTCAAGGGATTTCGGTTGCATCGAAGTTGGCTTTTCGCAATGCACGGGATTACAATACAGCTGCTTTATCTATTCAAAAGAAATTTCGGGGTTGGAAAGGTCGCAAGGATTTTCTGGCATTTCGCCAGAAAGTAGTGAGGATACAGGTATCATGTTTCTCTTTTAACTAATCCAAACTCTCGTGACCAATGATTTACATAATTTTCAATATACACTATAGAGAAATCTGTAGTCATAACCCACTTCTCCCTTTCAATTGTGTTACATGGACTCTTCTATTTCCTCCAAAACACCTGTGCCGTGTTTATCGGATATGACAAGGATAAGGGGATGGGATGTGTCTGACACCTGTACAATTTAGACACTTGAATCCTCTAATTTTTATAATGTTTGAAGGAGAAAAAGCACTCACATTTGGTAATAAAGAAACATTTCTAGCATCTCACCTGGATGGGATAGGAATTCCATATATATATATATATTAATCTTATTTAATTTCTAATACATTTCTACATAAATTACAACATCTTATCTAAGAATATTATATAATACGTAATATATGTGTCCATGACTCATCCCTGTATCTCTATTGAACTCTTAAATGCTTATCATAATATCCTAAGATTTAGGTTTGTGAATGTCTGACATTTGGACACGAGTCCATGTAACATTACTTTAACCTTTTGTCAAATTGACAGAATTATCTTATACATTCATGAACTTTTGACATATGTAAATCATCTGTACAACCCTCATAGAAAATACAGATTACTATGTTTCTTATTTTCTTCTATGCCAGCATCGAGGTGGAACTTGCATTGGATGTGCATGAGACATGCACACTCAGTCAAAATCACTAAAACCCTTCCAATTAGTTAATGAAAGGGGGCCAAAAGTACTGCTCTTACACAACTACTTGTATTGACAGGCTCATGTTAGAGGTCATCAGGTTAGGAAGCAATATAAGGTATTCTGTTGGGCTGTTGGTGTTCTAGAAAAGGTTGTACTGAGGTGGCGCCGGAAAAGAGCTGGATTGCGGGGATTTCGGCACGAGACAGAGTCCATTGATGAAAGTGAAGATGAAGACATTCTCAAGGTGTTCCGCAAACAGAAAGTGGAAGGAGCTATTGATGAGGCTATCTCAAGAGTGCGGTCCATGGTTGACTCTCCAGATGCACGCCAGCAATATTGCCGTATGCTTGAAAGGTACCGCCAAGCCAAGGTAATTTATCTTGTTTTAGACACTGCACAAAATTATCTTTTATTAAGCTGTCTAATCTGACGTCCAACGTGTGAATTCTGAATCTTGGCCCTAGAGTGTTTATTATTATAGAGTGGAACATGGGCTCAAAATTTGATCTGACATCTTCACATGCAATTCTGGCTTGCACGTGGAGATGCAAACATCCAAATATGTTAAAAACATAATGCAAACGGAATGACTTGAACGCAAGCCGTCTCTCTCCCTTAACTTGAGCTCTGATAACATGTTAGTGTTATACGTAGTCAGGAAATAGGCTTAATATTGTATATCAAGCTATCCAACATTCTCCCACACCTGCAATCCTGTTTTGCACATGGAGATGCAACCATAATAGGTAGAAAGAAGCTTAAGTTGTTAAGAAATGGGTACAACAATATATATCAACATTCTCTGTCACGTGCAACCTTGTCTTGTACGTGAAGTACAAGCATCGTATATAAAGAGGAGAAGGATTGCACACAAGGGCCAAACGTGAATGGAGAGACTTGAAGGTAATCTCTGATATCATATTAGATCTGATTGACCCAAAAGCTTACAACTGTTAGGAAATAGGCCCAACAATATATATATCAAGCTATCCGACCGTCAGATCACCATTACTTTTAGAAGCTTAAGCTATTAACAAATGGGTCTAACAATACATATTAAACTCTCCTAGAAAAATGTCTTCTATGGGTCTCAAACTCACATGGATGTTGGATCTGCTTATAAAGCTCTACAAGCCAACTATTACAGCCCTATTCTATTTTTTTGATCTTCCATATGGATGATAGCTCTTTCCTTAATTCTATGAACACACTAAGTTGACAATGTAGCCAGTTGATTTTCTTGGCTTAATTATACAAGCAATTTATGTTTTCAGTCTGGTGCCTTAACATCTATAATTCATATCGAAGAATCCCCGACTTCAAGTTTGTGATCATATGATTTACTGGTCTGTTAAATTAATCTTTGCAGGCTGAACTTGATGGCACGGAAAGTGAAGTAACATCGACTTCTCAGAGTGATGTTTGCTATATGGATAATGAAGATACATATCAGTACCCTTAGATGCAACTTCTAATCCTCTTTTAGTTTACTATTCTTAGCATAAGCTGGTAGATGGTTTTTCTGGTTCAGTCTGTATATTGTGGTTGGATTTGCGATTTTAAATGGTTTTCATTGATGATCACTTTTAAGTCCATAGATTGATATTGTAAATGCTCTTTGTAATCTCTGTAAATGGTTATGGACGGATTTGATAGGCTGTAACCACAGTGCTCTCTCTCTCTCTCTCTCTCTCTCTCTCTCTCTCACACACACACACACACACACACACACACTACATGTTTTTTTTTCTGTTGAGAGTCGTTACTAACTGTCCTCACTCTCTAGAATTCTCTCTCTAGAATATTCTAGAAGTTTCTACATGAATCTAGAATATTCCAGAAAGATCTAGAAGATTCTGAAAAGACCTAGAGAAATCCATAAGATTCTAGAATATCTTAGAAGGTTCCAGAACATTAAAGAAATTTGGAAAAAACTAGAGAAATTTAGAAAGTTTAGGAAAGTTCTAGAATATTTTAGAGAAAAATAAAAAGCTCTAATATGTACCAGAATAATCTAGATTGTTTTAGAGTGTAGGGTAAGTATGAGTGTATTCTTGAAAGTTCTTTAACTGGTATAAATATGAGATGAGTGCATGTAATTGGTAATTGGACAATTGGACAATTGAGTGAAAGAAGAGTGAGTTCAAAGTGAGTGGTCAAGCACTATCTAGCGTGAATTGTTTCAATGTCTTGTGTGAGGAAAATACTAAGTGTGAGTGCTTGAATGTATATGTGAATGGATAAGTAAAGTATATTAGTGTGATTGTGTACAAGTGTTTTGTGTACTAGAGTGTTATCAATAAAGGTTGTATTTCTAGGTTCACCAGTGTGTCAAACTCAACAATTTAGTATCAGAGCTTGGTCGTTCGGGGATCGACACGAAGAGTGATTGCGATTGATACAAGAGATTGTTGAAGTCAACGAGCACAATTGTTATGGTGGATTTCGGAAACTTCATCAGTGGTATGGAGAAATTAAATTATTATAATTATGATTATTGGCGAATATATATCGAGGCGTATATTCAAGGAGAGGATCTACGGGAGATTGTTGACGGCAAGGAAACTACATTACCTAGAGAAGAAAATGCAAAGGCCTTGCGAAAGTGGCAGATTAAGGTTGGAAAAACAATGTTCGTGTTGAGGACAATTGTTTAGAAAGAGTTATTAGAGAATGTTCGGGAGACTACTACTCCAAAAGCAGTCCGTGACACATTTGCCGTGTTATTTTCGAAGACAAACGATACACGACTTTAGTATCTAAAGAACGAGCTTGCAACAGTGACATAAGGATCAATGACTACTAGTCAATATTTTTTCAAGGTAAAGACTATTTGCAATAAAATTTCACAACTTAATCCCGAGTAAAAAATTAGTGAGTCAAGAATGAGGTGCATTATTACTTGAGGTTTAAGACCCGAGTGTAGTGGACTTATGACTGTTGTTAGAGGGTGGTCCATTCAACCATCACTGGTTGAGCTCAAAAGTCTATTGGCGAATCAAGAAACTCTAGCAAAGCAAATGGCTGGAGTTACACTGAAAAATGAAAAATGAAAATAAAGAAGAGGAATTATTTAGTAGCAAGAAAAAAGATGGACCAAAGTGGCAAGAATATGGAAAATTGAAGAAAGAAGAAGATGAACAATCATAAGATGATCGAAGTTATCAACGAGGAGGAGTTCGACATGATAAAAATGATCAAAGAGTTACTAGATTTGGACGATGCAACATAGAATGTTTCAAATGTTGCAAGATTGGCCACTAAAAGATTGTCGGTCAAGAAAAAGACCAATTGAAGGTAATATGGTAACATCTAATAGTTACCAAGATGAAAGTAAAGAAGAATGGAATTTCCAAGCTTAATGTGCAATGTTCGAGACCATGGAACCAGGTTACTTAGAAGAAGAGCCAGAATTTGAAGAATAATAGGGTTTTGAAGCATCTCCTACAATGTTCGTGATTACTGAAGCAGATTCAGAAGAGGAGATAGACTTCGATAAAGGCGTACATGAGCAGTGCAATGCAGTTATCTAGGAAGTGGATGCACACTCTATCATAGATAAGTCGATTCTTGACATTGAGTCTCAGTTTTCAATATTTAAAGATCCAGAAACTCACCTACTAGAGAAGTTGGGGGAGCAAACAGAAGAAGAAGTAGTTAAAGAAGTGATAAAGTTGCAACATCCAATATCTGCAAGGAAATGCCAACCTAATCCAAGGTACGTTGATGCAACCTTTGCTAAGATGGATGATATAAAAGAACCAATAACATTTCAGGAAATAACAAAATTTAACAATTGGAGGAAGACAACAAAATAAGATATTAATTCATCAACACATATTCAAACATGGCACTCGTTATCTAAATTGGAGGATGAGAATCCTACAGCTGGCCAAGGACATGGTGTTCCACGAAAGCATAAATCACTTTAAAAGAGAGAAGTCAATATTGGAAGAGATGGAGATAGTTTATCGTGGCAGAGGACTAGGGTGCAAATATACTCACGAAGAGTTTTTAAAACAACATGGCATGGTTACATAATTTAGAAATGAGAGTTAGTGCTGAGAGGGAGTGTTGAGAGTTAGTGCTGAGAGGGAGTGTTGAGAGTCATCGCTAACTCTCTTCACTCTCTAGAATCTTCTCTCTAGAATATTCTAGAAATTTCTACGTAAATCTAGCATACTTTGAAAAGATCTAGAAGATTTTGGAAAGATCTAGAGAAATCCAAAAGATTCTAGAATATCCTAGAAGGTTTCTGAACATTAAAGAAGTTTAGAGAAAACTAGAGAAATCTAGAAAATTCCGTAAGGTTCTAGAATATTTTAGAGAAGAATAGAAAACTCCAATATGTATCAGAGTAATCTAGATTGTTCTAGAGTGTAGGGTAAGTATGAGTGTATTCTAGAAAGTTATTTAACTAGTATAAATATGAGATGTGTGCATGTACTAGATAATTGGACAATTGGATAATTGAGTGAAAGAAGGGTGAGTCCAAAGTGAGTGGTCAAACATTATTTAGTGTGAAGTGTCTCAAGGTTTTGTGTAAGGAAGATACAAAGTGTGAGTGCTTGAATGTATATATGAGTGGATAAGTAAAGTATAATAGTGTGTGATTGTGTACAAGTGTTTTGTGTACTAGAGTGTTATTAATAAATGTTGTATTTCTAGGTCCACTAGTGTGTCAAACTCAACATTTTAAACCCTTTTTTTTTCTCTCCCCTTTTTAGCAATATATAAATTCCAGGATGAAACCATAAAATCTTTTTTTATTATTTGTGGCCATGCCCAATAACTCAACATAAAATCCTTGAAGTTGTGGGTTTAAAGCCCATCCAATGGGGGATTGACTTGGGCTGTCATTTTTTTTGTTTTTTACGTTAAGCCATATAACTATTGAGATCTTTGCCATAGTTTGGCAGCACAATGGGCTTTGTAGTTGTGTGGGTCGTTGTGGGTTGCAATTGGGCTCGACGCATGTCCCAGCTTAAAAAACAGGCCTGATTTGGGCTCTATTTTATATTGGGCAAATTACGAAGAAGTCTTCTTTGAAAAACATGTAGCTTATTTAGTCTCATAACTTTTTGTTTTTACTCAAAAGTCCTATAACGTTTTTCTTCTTCTCTGTCTCTTTTGCTCTTTATGATTTCCGGGGATTGTTGACGGGCAACCATATCTTGCTCCTTCTGTTTCTCTTTTTGATATAGTCACTAGCGACCGACGACTACCATCCACTGGGGTTCACCTGTAACCACTGACTGCCGACTCCTTACTTCACTTTTACCAACGGTGAAGATATGTTTCCGACGAAGAAGATGAGTAGATTTACTTAGATCTGATGTAGATCTGTGGGCTCGCCTTTTTTCGCACCCCCGCCTTTCGAAAAAGAGTTTGAACAGAAGGCATCACAGTTCGGACTCTACCTGTGGTTTTGAATCTAGTCTCACAAGTGCAATGTGAAACTGACAAGCACCAAAGAGTCCAAATCCGGCAAATCTTTTGAAAAACTGATTATAAGTCAAATAATGCCAAAATTGGATTGTTTTGCCAGATTACAGAGTCGCCACCAAAATATTTTGTTTTGGAAAAATTTAGGAAACCCTGACTCGTGCCAAAGGTCACGTGTTCGTCATCACCAAAGTTGTCTTGGCTCGAGAACTTGGGTACGAGAGGGGAAGGTCTTGAAATGAGTACCCCTGCTCGCCCAATCAAAGGATCGGCCTCTACTAATCATGATATGTCATTTTATAAACCTTGTGTGTTCTTATTCCAGTTATTAGCTAACTTTACTATGTGACACACACAAGCAAGTATAGACTAAATCACAAGATTTATAGCGATCCTAGTTTTTCCCCCATTGATTATAGTATTCCGGACTTGGGTTCCGTGGTGTTGGTTGTTATTATGTCTTGTTTCTGTCCTTCAATTCTTTATATATTAGTTTTAGGATGTGTTGGGCAGGTTTGTTGCAGGTTGGTTGTGTTTGGGAACAAATGGTTGTTGTCCAGATTTTGGTGTCTTCGCTCGAGCGAGACTTTTGTCGCTCGAGCGAGCTCTGTGTTTTAGTTCCTTCGCTCGAGCCAGGGTTCCTTTGCTCGAGCGAGAGTTGAGTTTTGTGTCTGGTGGCTCGAGTGAGGAGTCTTGCGCTCGAGCTTGCGTTTGCGTCTGGTTCTGGACCTGAGAGTTGCATTTCTTGGCTCGAGCAAGCTTTCCTTCGCTCGAGCGAGCGAGCTGTATGTTTTGGGTTTCTTCACTCGAGCGAGCTTTTCTTCGCTCGAGCATGCTTCTGGTTGCAGACATGAAACTTCAAATTGTTGGCTCGAGCGAGGCTTTCTACGCTCGAGCGAGTATCCTTTGTGTATGGTCGCTTGAGCGACCGCTCCTTCGCTCGAGCGAGCCTGGTGTATTTCTATTGACAGCAGCAGGATTACACTTCACTTTTTCATCTTCTTTTTCTCTAAAACCCTAGATTCGTCCTCTCTCTCTCTCTATACACCTTTTCTCTAAGGTTTCATCTATTTTTAGTGATCTTCTACCCTTATCTCTTTGTAAGAAAGATAGAGGGTCGCGAGGGCTTCACTTTAATCTGAAAATTTGTGGATTTGGAGCACTTCGAGTTTACATCATCTTCTCATTTGGTCTCTCCATTTCGAGGTAGGGATACCCTACTCCATCTTATGAGTTTTGTCATAAATTTTGGTCATTTTGATTAGTTGGTGTTGTTGGGTAATTTTAGAAAAAGTTAGGGTTTGATTCGTAATTTATAAAAAGGGGGTTTTCAAAATGTTAAATCCCATGAGTATATGAGACCTTGGAAAATGAAATTATTGTTGTTGTATTGGTGAAATTGAACCTTAGGGTTGATATTGAGAATTAGGGAAAAATGCCCTAGCTATGTGATAAATTAATTTAAATGATTAATTTGTGAGAATATGAAATTAAGTTGAAAATTATGAAATTGGAGAATTATAAAGTTAAATGGTGGAGTTAGATAAATTAATTGCTCACCTATGAAAGTGTTGATATTATATCTGTTTAATGTATTTATTCTCTGTTTAGAAATAACTGCTTGGGCTATCGGTGGAGAATAGTCTTGATTGTTGTAGACACTGTATGTTGATTAGGGAAAGTTGAAACTAATCACATTGGATATGTCATTGAATATAACGATTGGAATAATACATCAAATATGTGTATTGATTGATCCTTGTATATGATGAGTGTTTATATACTTGAAATATGTGTCTTGTGTGGGAGGAGATAGGGGATGTACTCCATGGTTTGAGAGAAGATAAGGGATGGACTCTCAAATCTATTTGGGACGAGATAGGGGATGGACTCCATTAATACAGCAAATATTTGTATTAAATTGAAGTATTGATACAACAAATATATGTATCTAACGAAGTACGGAAGTGTTTTAATATGAATTGTAGTTTCATGTGAATTGTGAATAAAGGAAGTGTTTTCTTATGAGCTGTTGTCTCATTTAATTGTTCGGCCAGGTTCTGAGCCATGGTTATATAACTTGAAAATTGGACAAGTAAAGGAAAGTGGAATGAAACATGGACTATTTGTCATGGAACTGTATTGTGATATAAATTAGTTTATAAGTGTTAACCATCTATCAAATGTTATTGTTTTAGTCACTGCTCATATTCGGTTTAGTATATCTCTACTAGGCTGTGACTCACCCTATATGGGATATCATTTTCAAGTTCAGATGATATGCCACCTCCAAGGACATAGCTTGGGAGGTTCTGGGAGTTGAAGACTCTTTTGTTGTTTACTTTTTGTGTATTACATGTAAATTCAAGCCGAGGGCTTAATGTGTATGAGTTAGTACTCTCATTTTTGTAACCAAGTGTTGGCTTGGAAAGTTGTAAGCCCATAGGGCATTTGCTTTTGTTGTCAATATGTAATACTTTTGTAATGAATACTCTGATAAATAGAAAAATGATTTATTCTCTTATGTCTATGCATGTCAAGAATGTGGGTTTTTATGTGTTTTTTTGAGGGCGTTGCAACTTGGTATCAGAGCGTACCGGGTTCGAATACTTTGGGTACACGGGAAGTGGTTAGTACCACAATGGGTTTGACTCGCTTGTTAGAGACTTGTGCATGATGTTATATGTTTATTTGTTAACATGTTTATGTGACTATATGGGTATGAGATGTAGTTTCTAGGATGTTGATTGGATCCTTGGGTTTCTGGAGTCTTGTTGGAAAAACACTTGATCAATGCTGTTTCTAACCGGAACTCTAGCAACGCCTCAGGACTGTCATTATCCGGAAATAAAATTCGTAAGTGCTTATGTGATTATGTGCTTACGTGGAATGAATTACTGTTGTCCATGCATTAGGACGCGAGTGTTATAGCTTCGGCACATTTGTGAATGTGCTAATGTTTTTCGTTACCTTTATTAAGATGTCAGGACGAGGACGTGGTGGTAGGCGAGGTAGGCCTAGGAGGTAGGAGATGCCTATACCGGATGATATTCCGGCGTAGTAGGAGGGGGTTGGCCATGCCAATGTGGCTGAGCCAGTAGGTCAGCAGGCCATGGGCGCCTTAGCCCACGAGATAGCAGGAGCATTGAGAGAATCTATGGGCATTCTCAGGGCTGAGAATCAAGCCCAGGCCCATGTAGTCGAGGCAGGGCCTTCCTTTCTGAAGAGGGAGTTCTTTCGGTCTAATCCGGACGAGTTTGTTGGCGATCCTAAGGAGCCACTTAAGGCTGATGAGTGGCTTGAGCAGATGACGAAGACGTTTGAGATGCTTGGCATCGAAGACGGGGCTTTGAAGGTGACCTTGGCGTCCTTCCAGCTGAAGGGAGACGCGGGTCAGTGGTGGAAGTTTGTTCGGGCCCGTATCGGTGGGACTTAGGAGGCTTTCGTTGACGTCTTCCAGGAGAAGCTTCTGTCTCCCGCTGTCAGGGAGAAGTTGAGAGATCAGTTCTGTCAGCTCAAGCAGCTGAGTTCATCAGTGGCCGAGTTTGAGACCGCATTTACCAGTTTATCCAGGTTTGCACCTGAGCTTGTGGCGTTTGAGGAACGCCGTTGTCTTGAGTTCGAGAGGAAGTTGAGGCACGGACTCAAGGTTAGGGTTGTTGGGCTCATGACTCGGGAGTATGGACGCCTTGTGGATGCTACGGCCCATATGGAGATTATTATGCACGAGGAGGAGGAGAGGTTGAGGGGCTCCAAGAGGAGTCAGGATGGCTAGGGGGATGGTAGGAGGCAGAGGGGTTCTAACCCTTAGTAGCCCTAGGGTGCTTTTGCTAGATCTACCGTTCCAGTGCCGAGTTCAGGCTCTGGGAAAGGCAGTCAGGGAGACGTTACTTGTTATAAGTGTGGTCAACTAGGCCACAAGTCTCCAGCTTGCCCGCAGAGGGGAGGAGGTTAGAGAGCAGCTTCATCTTCGGCTCATCCTCAGAGCCAGAGTCAAGGCAGAGGCCATTTGCTCTCTTGTTACCAGTGTGGTCAGGCGGGGCACCTGAAGAGGATCTGTTCGCAGTTGAGTGGCACATCGGGTGCGTCTGGTTCGAGGCAAACGTAGAGTTTTCAGCCAGCACAGTCTGTTCAGGCCTCGAGGGCTAATCAGGGTGCGTCATCGTCTCAGTCGTGCAGTAGTCTTTTGCTCCTAGGGGTGAGCAGGTAGATCAGAGACCTTCTGGGCGTGTGTATGTTGTTACCGCGCAAGATCTTGTACCGACTCCATCTGTTGTGAGAGGTACCTTTTTGTTTTTCAACTCGGTTGCCAATGTGTTGATTAATACGGGTGCATCCCATTCCTTTATATCTGCTGCATTTGCATCTGTTTTTGGGTTGGAGTTGGCGCAGTTAGCATCTCCTATATATGTTGTATCACCTGTTGGGGGTGAATTGATTTTGAAACAAGGGTGTCGGGGCTGTGATATAGAGGTTGCCGACCGCCGGCTTCCATTTTCTTTTGTAGTTATGGCTATGTCGGGTTTTGATGTGATTTTGGGTATGGACTGGTTATCATCATACCAGACTGTTATTGATTGCTACCGTCAGAGGGTGACTGTATGTACCTTGAGCGGGGATTGTTTCCATTTCTTGGGGGATCGGGTTGGTAGTGTGTTGCCAACAGTGTATGATCCGCGAGGGCGGAGTGAGCTTAGTGGTCTTCTCGCTAGCTTTATGAGTAGTGAGTGTGATAAGATCCAGATTGAGTTACCTAGAGTGGTTTGTGAGTACTCGGAGGTTTTTCTTGAGGACCTTGTTAGCTTACCACCTCATTGAGAGATTGAGTTCTCTATTGATCTAGTGCCCGGCACGACGCCGATTTCTATGGCACCGTATCGTTTTGCCCTGGCCGAGTTGATTGAGTTGAAGATTCAGCTCCAGGAATTGCTAGATAAGGGCTTTATTCGCCCTAGTACTTTGCCGTGGGGAGCACCGGCCCTCTTTGCTAAAAAGAAAGATGGGGCTTTGAGACTTTGTATCGATTACCGGAAATTGAATCGGGCTACGGTTAAGAACAAGTACCCTATGCCTCGTATTGATGATTTGTTTGACCAGTTAAAAGGGTCCGTTGTTTCTCTAAGATAGACTTGAGATCGGGTTACCATCAATTGAGGGTCAGGGAGAAAGATATTCCGAAGACGGCATTCCGTACGCGGTATGGCCACTATGAGTTTCTGGTGATGCCTTTTGGGCTCACCAATGCACCGGCAGTCTTTATGGACTTGATGAACTGAATATTTCGGGAATTCTTAGATTGTTTTGTGGTTGTTTTCGGGACGACATACTGATTTATTCACCTTTTGAGGAGGAGCACGATGAACACTTGAGGGTGGTGCTTGAGTTGCTTAGAGCCCATAGGCTGTATGTCAAGTTTGGGAAGTGTGAGTTCTGGTTAAGAGAGGTCAAGTTCTTAGGCCATGTAGTCTCCGGGGAAGGGGTGTCTGTTGATACATCCAAGATTGAGGCAGTGCAAGATTGGGCACAGCCTAAGAGTGTTTTTACGATTCGCAGTTTTCTGGGATTAGTTGGGTATTACCGCCGGTTTGTGAAGGATTTCTCCAAGCTAGCTTCACCGTTGATTAGATTGACACGGAAAGGGGTCAAATTTGTATGGAGTGAGACTTGTGAAAAGTCGTTCCAAGAGTTGAAAGTTAGACTTACCACCGCTCCGGTGTGAGATACCGAGACCTGAGTGTGAGATACCGAGACAGTTTGTTTGTGCTGGAGTCTTGCCGAGAGGAAGTACTCCGAGAGTTTCACCATTCACGCCTTGCGGTGCATCCGGGAGGCACTAAGATGTATCGTGATTTGGGTCGCCAGTTTTGGTGGCGGGGTATGAAGAAAGATGTGGCAGTTTTTGTGTCTAAGTGCCTTACTTGTCAGCAAGTGAAGGCCGAACATCATAGGCCAGCGGGTTTGTTGCAACCCTTGCCTATTGCCGAGTGGAAGTGGAAGCATGTCACTATGGACTTCGTTGTAGGTCTTCCGAGGACTTAGCGGAGTAGTGATGCTATTTGGGTGGTTGTGGACCGGTTGACTAAGTCAACACACTTTATCCCTATGCGCGTGAAAGATTCGGTAGATCATCTTGCCGACTTGTATATTCGGGACATAGTGTAATAACCCTGACCCGTACTTAGCTACTAATTAGTAATTAAGGATGTTAATTAAGCGGATTAAATAAATTATAGGTTTGTTATGTAATTTGCATGATCTTTGGCTTCCTATCTGTTACTGGTGGAAATATCTTTCTAGAAATCTGCTTTAATATAAAGATTGAAAGCCTTATCGGCATTTGAAATTGGAATTAGTTACATTAATGTGTTATTTGGAATTTTTTAGAACACCGTGGCAAATTTTATTAAAAATGGATTTGGTTTGATAAAAATCACATGTGAGTAAATGGAACCTTGATGGGAACTATTTTGGCTTAATTAAATTTCGTGCCAACCTGAATAAATTAGGGTTACTTATATTTGATTTAAATAATGCACAAGTGATGCCTAACCTAATCCTATTAATGATCCAAGATGTGATTTAGTGTGTAATGTGTTGAGGCATTTTTGTAGTGTTGAGTGTAGGGGATAAATTCTTGTGTGTGAGTTGGAAGCTTGCATGTGTGTGTGCACGTGTAGTGTGCTCAAGAAGTGAAGTGGGTGTTGTGTACTTCAGCCGAGTGAGAGAGTCTTTGTGCCATTCTCTTGCTCCTCTAGTCCTCTGGGTTGAGAGAGTTGGCCAGAGAGAGAGAGAGAGAGAAAGAGAGTTTAGCTAAAATAGTGAGAGAGTGAGCTCAAGAGGTTGAAAAAGAGGAAGGAAACTGAGAGGATTCACTCCCACACTTCTGAAATCAAGCTCTAGGTAAGAGTCCTTAGCATATCTTCTGCAGCTAGCTTCCATGTATCATGATTTCAACTCATCTTTGAACCATTCTTATGAAATTGAAATGAAGTTGGGTCTTTGAGCAAGAAAATGGCTTGTGTGCATGTTATGGAGGATTATACCTTGTTCATTCGTGTCTTGGGATTTGCTCTTAGAGTCCTCGCATGCATGTAAGTTTTAATCATGTTTATAGCTTCAGAACTCATGAGTGTGTAGATCACCATTTGATGTTTTGAAGAAAGCAAGAAAATGATTTGAAAATCTTTCATGCATGAGCTTACAAGTTCAAATTTTCTAAATCCATGAGTTTTGAGCTAAGGGTTTGAAAAGGGCTATGTATCTGTGTTTTAGTAAAGTTTTCCAAGTATTTTGATCAAGCTTTGCATGAACATAGCCATTAAAATAGCATTCGAAGCTCAAACTTTGTTTTTGGAAACCCAGATTTTTACAGTCCGCTCGAGCGAGGAAACTTGCGCTCGAGTGGAGAATGCGAGCTCCCAGTATTTTTTTTCAGACATGAGCTCTCTGCTCGAGCGACCACTTGGACGCTCGAGCGAACCCTTTGCATGTTGACGATCTGCTCGAGCATGGGATTTGTAGCTCGAACGTGGATTACGACCAACCAGTACTTTTTCCAAATTTGCAGGTCGCTCGAGCGAAGGAAGTCACGCTCGACCGACCCCTCTCATTTTGCATGTCCGCTCGAGCGAGGAAAGCTACGCTCGAGCGGGGACCTTATTTTCAGAAATTTTGCCTAAGTGTTCCAACTCATGTTTTGGCATCCTCATTGCATTTTAGGCATTTCTAAGCCTTAATTAAGCTTTGATAACGAGGTTATGGATTAGAAACACACTAAGAAAAGAATGTACCAGGTTCCGAGACTGCAAGTGTGTGTGTGTTTTAATCAATGTGCTAAGTATAAACAAGAACTAACGTAATGAAAGTTAAGCTGTGTTGGCCATGTGAACGTGTAATAATGAGATATGGTGTGTTATGTACTTTTGTGATTGTAGGTCAACATCTGAAGATTAATTAACCGTTTGCGAGAACCACTGTGAGTAACATTATCGTAAAGATACGTTTATATGAATTATGTTCCAAATGAAATATGATAAGCTATGATTTCTGAAATGTTATCTGTTTACGTGAACGAACATTCTAAGTTTGAAATCTATTATGGCATCCTTAGATAGTCCCAAGTCATGGGGGACGGCATGAAAATGCGGGTCCATGACATACAAGTAATTACGAGATCTCGTTAGCCACTTCATTGTGGTGATATGTGTTTAATCAGTATCCGGAACCGGTTACGCTAGTCGGAAGACGTTCTGTGATGTGTTCTATGGGATGTACCATTATTATGTTTTGATATGAGGATGATTATGCTATGATCTGTTTTCCGCTTATGATATGTTCGGATTTCGTTCACTAACCTCTTTACCTTAATGTTATTCACTGAGTTTTAGCTCACTGTTTGTATATGTATATGTATAGATGAGCATTCTGGAGTTCAAGTCTGGAGACTTTTTGTTTAGATCTGTGTTCTGTTGTCAGCCAGCCATTGTGCCTCATGTGGAGGTTCCCGAAGTGTCATGTGTTTAAGTTCTGTGGTTTCTGTTTATTTAAGACTTAATTTGATGTCGTTGGCTGTACTTAAAATACTGTAATGTGTGTGGGTATAATGTATGGTTGACTACCGATTATTGTATATAACGTTTTTAAATATTCTGTTTTATATAAGTTAGCACAGCTCATTGGACAACTATATTTATGTATTTGCTTCCGTTAGCTACTTATTATATGCTTATCTGTTTAGAGGCCTTCGGTAATTCAAAGATTATTGGCCGGTTACGATGCTAAACCTATAGGGGCGGGTTTGAGTCATGACACATAGTGAGGTTGCACGGGGTCCCAGTGTCGATCGTCTCAGATAGAGATCCACGTTTTACTGTTAGGTTGTGGCAGAGTTTACAGAGTGCCTTGGGTACTAGATTGACCTTTAGCACGGCTTATCATCCTTAGACTGACGGGAAGTCCGAGCGTACTATTTAGATCCTTGAGGATATACTTCGAGGTTGTATCCTTGACTTTAGTGGGTCGTGGAAGAGGCACTTGCCCTTAGTGGAATTTGCCTACAACAACAGCTTCCAGTCGAGTATCGGTATGGCACCGTTTGAGGCCTTGTATGGCCAACCTTGTAGGTCTCCAGTGTATTGGGCCAAGGTGGGTGATGCACCTTTGTTGGGCCCGGAGTTGGTTCGGAAAACGACGGAGAAAGTTGAGCTTATCCGTAGGAGGCTGGTTACAGCCCAGAGTCGCCAAAAGAGTTATGCCGACCGTAGGAGGAGGCCTTTGGCATTTGAGGTGGGTGATCATGTTTTCCTGAAAATATCACCTAGGCAGGGTTTGATGAGGTTTGGTAAGAGTGGGAAGTTGTCCCCTCGATTTATTAGCCCTTTCGAGATCCTTGAGAGGATTGGCGAGGTTGCCTACCGTTTAGCTTTGCCGCCGTAGTTGTCCGGAGTGCATGACGTGTTTCATGTTAGTATGCTTCGGAAGTACGAGCCGGATCCATCGCATGTATTGGATTGGACCGACTTAGAAGTTGATGAGGATGCCTCGTATGAGGAGAGACCGGTGCGGGTCTTGGATAGGAGGGATCAAGTCTTGCGAGGGAAGACCATTCCCTTGGTAAAGGTTTTGTGAAAACATCACGGAGTGGAAGAAGCCACTTGGGAACGTGAGTTGGAGGTCCGTGAGAAATATCCAGACTTGTTTATTAATGTTTAATCATGTATTGGAAATTTTGTTATATTGATAAACTTTAAGAGCATTGAATATGTCTTAAGTTGTAAAATATTGTATATGTTTCGGTTTAAGGAGGTATTATTGTATATGCCTTGAAAATGGAAGTTTATTTTAGCATTGCATATGTTAAATGTGTTTTAGAAATGCAAATGTATTATTAGCATTGAATATGTTTTGGAATTGTGAACCATATACATTGAGGATTGTTAGATCTGATAAAGATGCATGTTGATAATGCATGTTGGAACATATATTGTAAATTGCCTCTTGAATAGAGATGGATGCCCGGTAATGGGTCAAGTTGTGGAATGTTGAATTATAACATTGTTGAAAATTGAGAAATCTTATTTTTGAAAACTTGTACCTAATTTCGGGGACGAAATTCTTTAAACGGGGAGGTTATAGCGATCCCGGTTTTTCCTTCCATTGATTATAGTATTCCGGACTTGGGTTCCGTGGTGTTGGTTGTTATTATGTCTTGTTTCCGTCCTTCAATTCTTTATATATGAGTTTTAGGATGTGCTGGGCAGGTTTGTTGCAGGTTGGTTGTGTTTGGGAACAAATGGTTGCTGCCCAGATTTTGGTGTCTTTACTCGAGCGAGACTTTTGTCGCTCGAGCGAGCTCTGTGTTTTAGTTCCTTTGCTCGAGCCAGGTTTCCTTCGCTCGAGCGAGAGTTGAGTTTTGTGTCTGGTGGCTCGAGCGAGGAGTCTTGCGCTCGAGCTTGCGTCTGCGTCTTGTTCTGGACTTGAGAGTTGCATTTCTTGGCTCGAGCGAGCTTTCCTTCGTTCGAGCGAGCGAGCTGTGTGTTTTGGGTTTCTTCGCTCAAGCGAGCTTTTCTTCGCTCGAGCGTGCTTTTGGTTGCAGACCTGAAGCTTCGAATTGTTGGCTCGAGCGAGGCTTTCTACACTCGAGCGAGTATCCTTTGTGTCTGGTCGCTCGAGCGACCACTCCTTCGCTCAAGCGAGCCTGGTGTATTTCAGTTGACAGCAGCAGGATTACACTTCACTTTTTCATCTCCTTTTTCTCTAAAACCCTAGTTTTGTCCTCTCTCTCTCTCTCTCTCTATACACCTTCTCTCTAAGGTTTCATCTATTTTTAGTGATCTTCTACCCTTATCTCTTTGTAAGAAAGATAGAGGGTCATGAGGGCTTCACTTTAATCTGAAAATTTATGGATTTGGAGCACTTCGAGTTTGCATCATCTTCTCCTTTGGTCAAGAATGTGGGTTTTTATGTGCTTTTTTGAGGGCGTTACAAGATTTGGAACGAATTCAACTCATGTTCGCTTTCCAAAATGGTTTGAAGTTGCCACTCTCAAGTGGGCTTAAAAATGCGGATTTGCCACTTTAAGTGGGCTTAAAACATGATTTGTCACTTCGCAAAGCGGGCTTAAAACGTACATTTGTTGAATTGTTCCAATTTAAACAATAAGCCTTCGTCCACAGGCGTTCATGTAGTTTAGCACGTAAGCACATAGCCTTATGGTAAGCATGCTAAAGCGTAAAACTTACCGAGTACTTCAAGCCAAAACAAAAACTAGTTAGAAACAATACATGATCCTAATTATACAAGATGGCTGATACAACACATGCAATGATGCAATAAAATAGGCTCGGCTACTTAATCATGGTATTTGCAACACTTTGATAGCATGCTTTGAAACACGTATTCAAAGAAGATATTGAAATGACGATACAGTTTGAATGATGCGCCGAGCCTCGGTGCATGCAAGACAAATAAATGGATGCAAGCATCCAAGCATAAGGTATGCTAATTGAAACATGATCCCTAATCTAACCATCAAAAGTGGATAAATGAAAGGGAGAAAGACGCGGGGTTGGAAGACATGCACACATGCACGCATGCACACTTATTACAACATTGTGCCCTCGCGAAGGAGTGTCCGAATAAATAAGAGCTAAGCTAATCAAACTAATCTAATTAAACTAATTAGACTAATTATTACAAATCAAATGAATAACTAGCAAACTACTAATTATTACAACATTTAACTAATTAGCAAACTAATCAATTAAAATAAATGCGCACTAACTAAACATGCAAGGCATTAAACTATGCTACTACTGCTCTGCTTCAGGAAGTGGAAGGTATATGCACTCGGTTTTTGCCTTGAAAAGCCACCTTTTTGCTCTTGAGAGACTCTGTTTGAAGGGTTGAACATACTCCAGAATCTTTCTGCTCCAACTTACCAAAACTTGCTGAGGCTTACACCAGTGACCTGCCGGCCATGGAAGGTTGCTGCCGGCCATCTGCCGACCAAAAGTGTGCCTTGCCGGCCAAGAATGAGGCACTGCTGACCACTGGTGAGGCACTGCTGGCTACTGATGCTCTGAGTCATCACACTGCAGCAGAGCACAAATAGAGCAAAATGAAGGTTTTTCCAGAGGTATGTTTGTACTGTACCCCTCCTTATCATTTCAAAACCTTAGAGGAGTGGCACTCTTGGATCCAAAACCACCAATCAAGCAATTTCATTGCATGATGGCCAAAGATCTAAGTTGTACAATTTCGATAAATGCACCAATATGACACAAAGGACCACTACCTTGTCATGCATGATCAAGGGTGATGGAGACCAACGAAAATGACACATTTTATCACTATTGAGTATGAAACATCCCATTTGCCTTGTGTTTGAATTAAAGTCTTATTCGAACACATACAATGCAATACAAAGATGCTTTATCTTGCCTCTTTTACTTGTTTATTTTTGTTTACTTATTTTAAGTTACCGATCCATTCTTTAACCGGTTAGTCCAAAAATGAGAGTCCTCTAAAGAGAAAGAACGCCAACCAAAGGATGATGTAAGGCAAGAGAGAGATCATGCCTTTGGTTTGTAGAAACCCTCAAAAGATGATTAAAACCATTAAGCACAAATCTCAATCTCAAGCTTAAAGAATCTCAAGCTTGAAGCAACTCTCAAAAGTAATTGAAAGAGTGAAACAAATGAGAATGTGACAGAGCTATGTATGCTGAGATTACATACAAAATGACACTATAACATGCAACCAACTCGAACAACTCATGTTTAAAGGCCTAAAACAATGAGCTAGTGAAGGAATTAACCCTACAACTATGCCACACAAGGCTCAAAAGCAACAACCAGCCCAAAAAAGAAGTAAAATAGTCCAAAATATAGTCTAAAACATTCTGAAATTAAGCTAACACAAGGTAGAATAATAGGCTAAAACATGAAGCATGTTAGACTAGTAAGCAAGACACAAGGCGGGGAGGTTAACCCCTCCAATTTTGGACTTTAAAACATATTTTTAGCCACTGAAATAGCTCTGAAAAAGAGTGTTTAAAAGCTCTGAAAAAGATGGTGCAAGGGTGGGAAACACAAGGGCAAAGGCTTCCAAAACAAGGTACAAAGAAAGGCTATAAACCCCTCAACCTTTGGACCAAAGCTTCAGCCCAAAAACATAGAATTTTTATAGCCCAAAATCAGTTGAAAGACATGCTAGAATGAAGACAAAACTAGCTAAGACAATAAGCTAAAACATGGGGTTACTCTACAACCATGCAAAAGACTACTCATACAACACAAATAGCTCAAAACAGAGCTAAAGCAGCCCAAATCAGAGGCAAAAACATGCTAGAAATAAGCTAAGTTAAGCTACAAAAACATGCTAACAAATGGAGCTAACTAGGCTTGAAAGCTAGAGACAAGGAGGGGAGGTTAACCCCTCCAATTTTGGACCTCAAAACAAAGTTTTTACCACTGAAAAACCTCTGAATTTCAGTGGTTAAAAGGCTAAAAGAGTTGGTTTGAAAGTGATGCAAAGATGGCACAAAAGCTTAATAAGCAAGGAGACAAGAAGGGTGGACCACCCCCAAACTCAAAATAGCCCCAAACCACCATTTTTAAGTCTAAAAAACAGAGGTTTTTGTAGTTGAAAACCAAACCAAAAACAGTACAAAAAGATGGCAAAAACAAGTATGAAAAACAAACTTAAAGGGTAAAGGTTATACCTCTTGGAATCAAGCACACTTTAGGCATAAATGAGGTACCAAATCAAGCTAAAATCACCTTCTAAAGCTCAAAGAAGGTCCCAAGGAATCTCAGCCCAAAGATAACCAACTTTGGTCAAGGATGTGTAGGCAAAGGAGAAGTGTATCTCTACTTGTATGTACAAAGGTTCAAGAGAGAGAGAGAGAAATGTAGAGAGAGAGAGACTCCCAAAATATTTTACTCCTAAAATGTTCTAACCTTGAAAACCATAAAGAATGGCTTCTATAGATAGAAAAACAAGTGCTCGGGTCAAAAATATCTCAAAATGGATAGCTGGAATAGCTGGAAGACAAATATCTGTAGAAATCTAACTTTTTGCACCAATGGCCTATCCATGGCCGGCAACTTCCACCTCTGGTTGGCCAGAAAAATACGCTTTTTGGGCCCAACTTCAAATGAGCATATCTCCTTCATCTGGACTCCTGTACAGGTCATTCTTGAGCCTAAATTTAAGCATTAGGAGTATTATTTCCAATGGAGGTAACCTCATATCAAAATTCCAAGTATGCAAGAAGATATGCCTCTTTTAGTGAAGATTGCTCAGTTTCGATTCTACTCAGATTCATGCCTAACTTCTTCTCAGCTAGTTTTCTTACCTCCGCTCCTCTTTTCTTCAACCCCAAACCCGTAAATAAGGTGTTTTGAAAGATTTTTCAAAGAGTTCATCTCTCTTCCATTCATTTCCACTTTGTCCTTGCTCGGTTTACCGAAAAGCGCAACATTTAACAAAATGCGAGGCTCGGAACATCGTAGGAACTTTTTCAAAAACTATTTTGAAAGAGAGGGTTTTAAGGTCTAAAATCATTTTGGTAAACATAGTTTTGGTCCAAAATGGGGTGTAAGGTTAGGATTTGAAGCTAATTTTGCCGAAGAAATTGAACATTTGCACTGCACAACTTTCATCACTAGGTAAGCAATCAGTGGCCCCCAAGTCTTAAGGACAGTAAAAAATGGGGTGTCTCTAGTTGCCCCTCTTTGACAGAATTCGAAAGTCATGAAATGACATGAGTGAATGTCAAAACCTAGAAATGACCCATTTTGACAAGGTCGTAAAACTTAGGCAAACAAACAAACAAAATGCAAATGTAGTTGGTTGAACCCCGAAGGTTGCCTACTTATCCCTTTGTAAGGAATCAAACCAGCGTAGTTCAGGGGCAGGATGCAAAATGATACACAATGCAACAAAACAATACAAACAATATGCAATGCAACGAAACAATGCACATGATATACAATATAATTGACATCAAACCACAAACAGTGCAAAACTACACAAATATCATAAAGGGATGGAGATGCAACATCAAACTACGTTTAACACAGAAAAGGTGTCGGAATCCTCAAACCACAATTCTCTTAGTGGAGTAGGCGTGTGCACATGCAGAACTATGTGTTTCATAGCAAGAATACAAGTAATTGGGTGGCATGATATAAGTGAGGAGTGATCTGCTGAGGAAAGATCGTGATCCTAAATGCTGAATGTAACAAAACAAAGTACAATGCAATGGATGCAATGAATGCAGTGAATAAGGCGCAGGCCAAACCACATTTTACCTAAAAAAGGTATAGACACAAAACAGACCACGTCTAACACAGAAAAGGTGCCGATACCCTCAGACCACAATTCTCTTAGTGTAATAGGCGTGTACACATTATCATAGAACCATACTTCAACGAGGAAATATATGAGCACATGCCAAATTAAGCTTAACATGGAAAGGATGCAAGCAATAAAACAGGTAATGCAGTAGATGCAAATGGTGACATACTCCAACTACGCTAGAATCGTAAGAGGAGGAAGAACAAATCCCAAACAAGTTGAAATCGTGAGAAGAAATGAACACTCAAACCACGCTGAAATTGTGAGAAGAGGTCTTAAGAAAAACCAATCAGGGGCGTGTTCCACGCATCCTGAGATAAATTCCAAACACGTTGAAATCGTGTGAGGAGAGGGACACTCTAATCACGCTGGAATCATGAAAAGAGGTCCAAAGAAAAATCAATCAGGGGTGCATTCCATGCGACCTGAGATAAATTCCAAACACGTTAAAATCATGTGAGGAAAAAAATGCTCTAACCACGCTGAAATCGTAAGAAGAGGCCCGAAAACAACTACTCAGGGGCGCGTTCCATGCGTCCTAAGATAAATTCCAAGCATGCTAAAATCGTGCGAGGAAAGGGACACTCTAACCACGCAGAAATCGTGAGCAAAGGTCCAAAGAAAAGTAATCAGGAGCGTGTTCCACGCATCTTGAGATAAATTCCAAACATGCTGAAATCGTGTGAAGAAATGGACACTCTAACCACGCCGAAATCGTGAAAAGAGATCCAAAGAGAAGACGACATGAACGTGTTCTACGCATCCTGAGATAAATTCTAAATATGCTGAAATCGTGTGAGGAAAAGAACACTCTAACCACGTTGAAATCGTGAGAAGAGGCCTGAAAATAACTACTCAGGGGTGCGTACCATGCGTCCTGAGATAAATTCCAAACACGTTGAAATCGTGTGAGGAAAAGAACACTCTAACCATACTGAAATCGTGAGAAGAGGTCCAAAGAAAAGCAATCAGGAGCGCGTTCCACGCATCCTGAGATAAATTCCAAACACGCTGAAATCGTGTAAGAAAATGGACACTCTAACCACGCCGAAATTGTGAGAAGAGGTCCAAAGAAAAGACGTCAGGAGCGCGTTCCACGCACCTTGAGAAAGCCCCGGAGAATAACGATCCTAAACGCTGCTCAACGTAAAAAGATAAATGGTACAAGATAACACAAGATGCAAATAAATGCAATAAGTGCAATGATATGATATATGTTACAAGCAATGTAATGCATGATGTTTAGGGAATGCAATAAACAAACAAAGCGGCGCTTTAGAAAGCACCTCATGGGGCAAGTGGCGATGGATTACTCTACTTTGACGGGGATCTCCCCTTGTGTTCTTCGAACTCTGACCTTCAAATCATAGTATAAAGGCCCTGAAATACTAACAAGGAGCGACATCTGCATGTAGAAGCCACAGATGCTGCTTTTATTCCTGATCATATTCACAACTTTCCCTATTCTCCAACGGGGTGACAGACTAGGTTGGTTCAATATCCAGAATTGAGGCGCACAATGCTATCTCAATCTGTGGGGCTGCCATACAGATTTCAAGTCGAGGATACACCCCTGGGTATTTAAACCAGACTTTATTCTCAGAAATTCCAAACCTTTGCATTCTAGGTGTCGTCATTCGAACTCTAGTTTCCACCGTCGCAGTTGGTCCCCTAGGAACTCATCGTAAACACAGCCAAGATGCCTCTAGCAGAGACTAGTACTTAGGGAGAGAACTTCTTATTGCTATTCTGGCTTGAAGCAGGCTTAAGCTTGAGCTTGAGGTAGAGGCACACTCATACTTCAGAGCATTGACAAGGCCTGAGGAGATGTGTATGGAATGCAATCTCGGAATTTGCTGAAGTTGAAACACACTCAGATGCTTCAATTTTCCTTCTTTTCTTTTGCTTTGCAGTCTAGAACCCATGTAGCTTCAGTTAGGTCCTTGTTCTATTGTTCTCACATGACATGGGTTGAACCCTGCCGTTTTATGAAAAAACAAATCCTGTTTTACACAAATGTGGAGAATAACACAACACTCTGAGCACAAAATGATTTATTTTTGAAATTGAAATTAAGAAATGAGTTTTTAACCGGGTATTGAGCTTACGACCGACTACAGTACACCACGACTCAACAAAGAGAAAATGAAGGTAAAACAACCTAAACACAAACATTTACACTTGAAACGACTCAAAACAAGAATCGAGACAAACAAAAACAACAAACACAACACTCAAACATATTCTAATGGCGAGAGACCTCTCAGTTCATGAGGAGCCCACTTCTCCGAGTATTGTTTTCCCACACTTTCTTATTTGTGATTCTCACATCACTATGGCACTTAATCTCTATTTCTCTGAAAAAGCCCTTTTCTCACTTTTTCCTCTTAATGCACATCTCTCTATTCTTTACTATCTCTTATTTTTTTATCCCTCCCCTAGGTGATTGATGGATAAGCAGGAAGTTATGGGCTCTTGCCCTCTAGTATTTTACTAGATTCTCCTTCTTTCGCTCACAACTAGTGAGCTATCCCACAGAAGGGTTGTGATGCAATTGGAGCAAATCTGCAACTCACATCGGTTGATGATGTCCTTAGCTTAGCTTGACCGAGATGAATTACAACATGTCCCACCGGTCTGGCATACAATTGATTGGTCTCACACATATTACGTTTTCTACGCTCCCATTCCCGATCAGATGCCAACTTGGGTGTGATCGTCCCAGATGAGCGAACCGAATATATAGCTCTATTTCTAGTTCGTGCTTCACACTTGGCTTGATACCTCACTGCTTGGAGGATGAGAGAGCTTTTGGCCTTTGACTGTTAGCTTCAGTTGTGCCCTTTCTGGCGAATATGGTGCCCTTTCCGGCAAGTCTGGTGCTTTTTCTGGCAAGTATTTTGACAACAGGAAAAAGACAGAAAACCTGACTTAATTGTGCCCCTAATTCATTATTTGACCATTTTTTGTTTTTGGCTTTCTACTAAAATAATTTTGACCAACATGAAAGTTAGATTAATGCATTTGTTCGATTTTTTGATTTGAAATCATGCAAGTCAGGTTGTGAACTCTGAAAATTTTCATTTTTTGGGTCCAAGAAATGATCCAATTTTGGAAAAATGGAATAATTTTCGAGAAAACTAGTCAACCTCACTAAAAATCTTCAAAACTGTTTTTGAAAATGGCCACTGCTCGACCAACATGGAATTAACCCTCGAGATGCACAATCTCAGATCTGAACTTGATTTGCCTTGCAGCTAAATCTTCCTAACGGAACAGGACAGTCCGATTTTGAATGAAGCTGAGGTAATTTGCACATGGAGAGGATAGCCGAGTTGAACAAGGGTAAACCAATCAACATGGATGAGCTAAGCAGGCTTAAAAGGATTGGGGCCGGACTTCAGGATGAAGTTGCCTACGTATCCCAAACATAGGAATCAGGTCATACGTAGTTCTGGGTTAAGGTACACTCGGGTATTAACATTCTCCTTTTACGCTCTAACTTTTGTCAAAGCCGCCCTTTCGGGTTTTCAACCTTACAAGCTCTTTTTTTCTTTTTCGTTTCATTTCTTTCTTTTCCTTTCTTTTGTTCTTCTCTTCTTCTTTTTTTTTATTTTCTTTTTCTTTTCATTTTTTTTATTTTTTTATTTTTTTCTTTTTCTTTCTCTAACTTTTTTCTGGGTTGCCCTTCTGAGTTTTTGGCCCAGCAAGCCTCTCAAGGATAAAAAAGGTTTAACTTTGTCCATGTTGATTGGTCATAGGATCTCTAAGCCATATAAATCTAGGAGAATGGCTGTTGTTCGCTGATGATATAGGAGACCATCCAATCAGGTCTGAATTTGCCCCTAGTGTTTGTGGATAGGAACTCGATTGTCCATCAACAATAATTTCTCAGATTCTGGGATTTAGCTTTCTTGCCGGTCTTGGTTTGCAAAATGACCCATCTTTTGAATCTTTGAGCACATCTGGCATTTTTGCCCCTAGTTCAAGAGCTACTTCTGATCTAGCTTTGCAAGCTTCCTTTGATAACATCTGCCCTTCTTGATTTGATCTTTTTGCCCCTAGTTCAAGGGTTGCTTTTGATCCGGCCATACAAGTCTCATATTGTTATTTGATCGTTGAACATTCTGAATTAAGGTTCAAGATTTGAAAGCAAAGGGGGTCGAGTCTCGAGGTTGGGAGTGATTCTATGCTACACAATCCCGAGAGCGATTCCACGCATGTCTTTGCAGAACCACATAAAACATTTTTTGAAATCTTTTAAGAAGCGACTAGTCGTTCGTGAAGACATTGTAGAACCAATCTGGATCAAGCCAGGATCTTTCTCAATACTCACATTAACAAACATGATGTCATTCATTAAGGGCTTAGCTTACCTCTCTTTCTCTTAATTGATCAAATTTTTGCAAATCCCAAGAAATTTCTCTCTCTTTGTTTTCATCACAGTGTTTAGAAAAGTTTTGAAAAACTTAGGTCAATGTAATCATTTCAAGGCACAGAAAAGTAGGTGAAAAGTACTGCCGTTTCATTCCAATTTGCTGGCACAACTGGCTTCATGGCAGAAACAAACTCAAAAGAAAGAGTGTAAAAGACAAACCAATAAACAAGAAGGTAATGCCCAAGTTAACACACCCCGGAAATCACCAACCTCCGACACAACGAGACAAACTCGATACAAGACTGACTCAAAACAACATAACAGAACTGACTCAATACCCAAGTCAGAAAGTAAAGTAAACAGCATTCACAAATTGCTTAAAATAGTGCGTGCCATCCCTAAATCTGGAGTAAACTAAGCACCATCAGCAGGTGATTCATCCCCCGATCAAATGATCACATTATCTTTTAAGTTCACTGATCCAGTGCCGATAGACTTTGCAGAGCCTGGTGCGACGATGACCTCTTTATCAATCAGATCTTGTGTAAGGCCCTGGTGTCCCACATCGGGAATGGAGAGGGAGTTCCTGGGCTATAAAAGTAAAAACTTGGACCCTTATATAGCATCGAGGCCTTTTCCCAAGTGGTGAAATCCCTATTAGAACTCCCCAGTTAAGCGTGCTTAGGCTGGAGTAGTTCTAGGATGGGTGACCCACTGGGAAGAACAAATCCGTGCGGGCGTGACCCAAAGCGGACAATATCGATGACGTGTAAAGGGTCGGGGCGTTACAAATGGTATCAGAGCCGGCTCTCCGGAGTACCAAGTGTGGGCCCCTGGCGTCTCTCGGTGCATGTGGGTGGGCTTGCGAGCTGGCAGGCTACTGCACGGGGACGTGCAGCCTTATGGGGAGTGGATTGTAAGGCCCCGGTGTCCCACATCGGGAATGGAGGGGGAGTTCCTGGGCTATAAAAGTAAAAACTTGGACCCTTATATAGCATCGAGGCCTTTTCCCAAGTAGTGAAATCCCTATTAGAACTCCCCAGTTAAGCGTGCTTAGGCTGGAGTAGTTCTAGGATGGGTGACCCACTGGGAAGAACAAATCCGTGCAGGCGTGACCCAAAGCGGACAATATCGATGACGTGTAAAGGGTCGGGGCGTTACATCTTGTATTTCATGGCGAAGATAAAAGTAACTGTCCGTGTCATGGCCGGTTTGTTGATGGAAGGCACAGTACTTGGCCGGATTATGCTTAGCTGGAAGGGGATCTGGGAGAGGCCGAGGCTCAAAGGGTTTGAGATGGCCTTATCCTATAAGGATTTGGAGAGCTTTGGACAAGGTCATGTAAAGCGGGGTGAAGACCCTCGGGCCTCGGGGTTGGTGCTTCGAGGTTTGTGGAGTTATGTTGGATGTACTAGCAAAAAGGGTGGCAGGTACTGATTGGGTTTGATGATCTCTTTTGAGTGTAGGATTGGAGCTGAAAGGGGTGTTTCTGGTACGACATCCCTTTTCCCAGCTTGCCCTTTGATTCAGAACGCTCTCATCCTGAGTAGCAAAAGTGTCATCCACAGTCTTTGCAACAACTGTGAGCACTTGCTGTTTGTCTAGTCTTTCAGCCTTCAAAGCCTCGACAGCCCACTGAAGATGTTCATAGAGACCAATGCTTGCCCCTACCTTGTTTTTGCCTCCACTTTGCCAAGGGATTGGCCTTCTTCAAATGCTGCCCGTCCCAAGATTGGGGAGCCTTTTGGCATGAAATTTCTGGCATGTGATGTGGTCGATGGTGGACCCAAAACCCCAAAGGCTAAATCTGCCACCATTCTTTGAAGATCTTCAATCATTCTAATCAGCTCAGAAGTAGTAGGTTCAGGGGTTTGAGATGATTGGGGTTTGAGGGCATCCATCATGCACAATTCCGTGCTTTCTGGAATGAACACCTCAGACCTAGGTAAATGAGCTGGGGTGATGTATATGCTGGGATTGTAGGTAGATGGGAGTGTATGGATTAGATTGAGATGTAAAGATGATGGGTCAGTACTAGCCCGAGGTCCTTTTGGTGGAGCTATGGTTTCTTCGTCAATAAGATCCTGAATCTTATGACGAAGGCGGATGCAATGGTTCGTATCATGACCATGTTGTTGATGATAGGCACAGTATTTAGCTGGGTCATATCTTGGTGGAAGAGAATTTGGAAGGGGTTGGGGTTCTAGGAGTTCTAGGTACCCTTTTTCTTGCAGCATTCTCAAAGCTTGAGAGAGACTCGTGTAAAGAGGATGAAAATTTTGGGCTTGAGGTCGAGTTGAAGTGGTTAGTTTTTGGTCATTGAGGGGAGTGGTGACCATGTTTACTTCTGAGCATTTTGCAGCTGTGCTACCATCAGTAGTAGCATTGGAACTGCGAACAACATTCTTCTTCAAAGGCTCATTATTTTCCACAAAGATCCCTTGTCTGATGGGATCCTCGATTTGAACCCCCATTTCGTGAAGCTCTGGAAAAGTAAATAGAGGTAGAACGATCATTTTCTGCAGCAATTTGCCATGTAGATTCCGAACAATCATCCTGATCTGACATTTTTGAAGGCCTTGTAGCCATTATCGAGGCCTTTTCTCTCTATCTCGTCACGAACTCTGAGCAACCCTCCTTTAGCTCTTGGCGAGTGGTTTCGAGATCACGAGTTGTGACCTCGATTTGTGTGTTGTAGAAGTATTGAGCAATAAAGGCGTCAGCTATCTCTTCCCAGTTCTGTTTCACAGAGTCCTCCAATTTCGCATACCAGATTGCGGCTATCCCAAACATGGTTCGGCTGAAGAGAGACAACTTATGGGCTGGAGTCAAACCCATTGGCCTCAAGATATCAGAAAACAGGCAGAGATGCACCATTGGGTCTCCAGAGCCATCGAAGAGGTTGATATGCGACATTTTCAACCGCTCCGATAAGGTAACTGCAGATTCAGTATACCCGTCCTCTAAATTCGAGATGGAGTTCACTCCTTGTGCTCATTTGAATAATTTCTCCAATTTATTGACCTTAAGTGCAGTTGGGTCAACCTCAAATTCAAACGGAGCTTCGGTTTGATAGACAGGAGCTTTAGAGGCCTGTTCTAGGATTGGCTCAAACGGATTGCCCTGAGTCTCTTGGACATTAGTAGTATGAACAGTGGCTCCGGGTGTCGGATTACCTGTGGGAGGTGTATGAGATGCAGAAGCTGCGGTCGGCTATGGCTGTTGTTGTTGTAGCTGGGTTATCACTTCGGCCTGACGAGCCGTGACTTCAGCCTGACAAACTGTATCCTGCTGCAGTGCTTTGATTGTCTGTTGCAGGTGCTGTATCTGTTCTTCCACACTGGCTGGGGGATATTGAGCAATGGGAATGGGTGATTGATCTCATGTTGAGTTGAATGCAGACAACTATTCCCAGACCAGACTAAACCCGGGTGAACTGAAGGGTGATTGTTGTAGAAACTGCATTGGTGAATTCTGCCTGAACCTCCTTCGTCTTGTAACCGATGAGGTAAACACAGGTTGCTTCTGAACCAATTCCGACCTGACAAAGTCTATCGATACAAGTCCAGAGTACTCGGGGGATATTGGAGCCTTCTGAAGCTATGGTTCCAGGACTACCTTGCAAAAGAGAAAACAAACAGCACCTCAGCCTGATTTCACTAGAACAAATATGAGCATAGTTGAATGTCTGTACTTTTTACTGAATTCTATCCCAAAACAGATACCAACTTGGCAACTGATATGCACATCCTTGTACAGTTTCACTGTAAAACACATACCAGCTAAGTGAAAGCCAAAACACCCCTATGATGGGGTAGGGTTACCTTGTCCTAATCTTGTCAGGAGCTAGGGATTCACTATGCAAACAAGCGGTTTCATATAATCCTGCACTCGGGTGAGCAACCTGTCCTAGTTTGGAACAGTCTCTATAGCTTCCGATATGCAACTAGGCTGATTGGTCAAAAAGGGTACCTCAGCAAGACTACCTAATATACCTCTCGCGCCTAACACCGAGAAGTGAAAGGAGGATCAAACGGTACAACAGTAGTCCAGATTCGAGGGTTGTGTTCCCATCGTGGTAGAGCCCGCAACCAGTCAGCCTTATGGCACGCTTTTCCAAGCAAGCCTCTAATAAACCGTTTAGGAATAGCAGATGGCAAACACTATGACTTAGGCATACCAATGCAAATGCAATGCAAAGAAACACATATGTATAGATAAAACAACATATCATGAGTTCAAGTCAAGTTCTCTAATTCCTCAGCAGAGTCCGCCAGAAACTGTGGGCTCGCCTTTTTCCGCGCCCCCACCTTTCGAAAAAAGTTTTAAAAGAAGGCCTCGCAATTCGGACTCTACCTGTGGTTTTGAATCTAGTCTCACAAGTGCAATGTGAAACTGATAAACACCAAAGAGTCCAAATTTGGCAAATCTTTTAAAAAACTGATTTTAAGTCAAATAATTCTAAAATTGGACTGCTTTGCCAAATTACAGAGTTGCCACCTAAATATTTTGTTTTGGAAAAATTTAGGAAATCCTGACTCGTGCCAAAGGTCACGTGTCTGTCATCACCAAAGTTACCTTGGTTCGAGAACTTGGGTATAAGAGGGAAAAGTCTTGAAATGAGCACTCCCGCTCGCCTGATCAAAGAATCGGCCTCTACTAATCATGATATGTCATTTTATAAACCTTATGTGTTCTTATTCCTGTTATTAGCTAACTTTATTATGTGATGCACACAAGCAAGTATAGACTAAGTCGTAAGACTTGGAACGAATTCAACTCATGTTTGCTTTCGAAAATGGTTTGAAGTTGCCACCCTCAAGTGGGCTTAGAAATGCGGATTTGCCACCTCAAGTGGGCTTAAAACATAATTTGTCACTTCGCAAAGTGGGCTTAAAACGTACATTTGTTGAATTGTTCCAATTCAAACAATAAGCCTTCATCCACAGGCATTCATGCAGTTTAGCACGTAAGCACATAGTCTCGTGACAATCATGCTATCATGGCATCATGGCAATCACACTCATGCAAGCATGTAAAGCGTAAAACTTACCGAGTACTCCAAGCCAAAACAAAAACTAGTTAGAAACAATGCATGATCCTAATTATACAAGATGCCGAATGCAACATATGCAATGATGCAATAAAATAGGCTTGGTTACTTAATCATGGTATCTGCAACACTTTGATAGCATGCTTTGAAACACGTATTCAAAGAAGATATTGAAATGACGATGCAGTTTGAATGATGCGCCGAGCCTCGATGCATGTAAGACAAATAAATGGATGCAAGCATAAGGTATGCTAATTGAAACATGATCCCTAATCTAATCATCAAAAGCTAAATGAAATGGAGAAAGACGCGGGGTTAGAAGACATACACACACGCACGTACACTTATAACAACATTATGCCCTCGCGAAGGAGGGTCCGAATGAATAAGAACTAAGCTAATCTAAGCTAAGCCAATCAAACTAATCTAATTAAACTAATTAGACTAATTATTACAACACTTAACTAATTAGCAAACTAATCAATTAAAACAATTGCGCACTACCTAAACATACAAGGCATTAAACTATGCTACTACTGCTCTACTTCAGGAAGTGGAAGATACATGTACTCAGTTTTCGCCCCAAAAAGCCACTGTTTTGCTCTTGAGAGGCTCTGTTTGCAGGGTTGAACATACTCTAGAATCTTTCTGCTCTAACTTACCAAAACTTGCTGAGGCTTACACCAGTGACCTGCCAACCATAGAAGGTTCCTGCTGGCCATCTGCCGGCCAAGAATGAGGCACTGCCGACCATTGGTGAGGCACTACCGGCCACTAATGCTCTAAGTCATCACACTGGAACAAAGCACAAACAGAGCAAAATGACGGTTTTTCCAGGGGTATATTTGTACTGTACCCCTCCTTATCATCTCAAAACCTCAGAGGAGTGGCACTCTTGGATCCAAAATCACCAATCAAGCAATTTCATTGCATGATGACTAAAGATCCAAGTTGTACAATGTCAATAAATGCACAAATATGACATAAAGGACCACCACCCTGTAGACGTCCCCCGAACGCCCCGGGGAGGAACGAGTCCCCCCTATTCCGTTCATTATTGGGCTTCACTACAGTTCAGGACTCTCAAATTGTCATAGTTCTAAATCTGAACCAAAGAGTCCAAATCCGGCAAATCGTTTTGAGAAAACAGATTTTTTTGAAAGAAGTGCCAAACATGGACTGCTTTGCCAGATACAGAGTCGCCACCTAAATATTTTATTTTGGGAAAATTTACGAAACCCTGACTCGTTGCCTAAGGCCACGTGTCCGTCATCACCAAAGTTGTCTCGGCTCGGGAACTTGGGTACGATTGGGGAAGGTCACTTCGTGAGCACCCCCGCTCGCCCGATCAAAGATCGGCCTCTACTAACCATGATATCTATTTTTGAAAACATTGTGTGTTCTTATTCCGGTTATTAGCCTAGATTACTATGTGATGCATACAGCATACAAGTATAGACTGAATCGTCTGAATTGGAACAAAACATTTCATGTTTATTTTTTAAAGTGGTTTGATGGTGCTACCCGTAAGTAGGCTAAGATGTGGATTTGCCACCCTCGGGTGGGCTTAGAAAAGCATGATTTTGCCACTATCTAGTGGGCTTAAAACACACATTTGATGAATTGTTCCAATTCAAATAACCCAACCTTCACCCACAGGCATTCAGGCAGTTATATCACATAAGCATATAGCCTCATGGTAAGCATGCTATCATGGTAGTCACTCACACGCATGCAAGGATGCTAAAGCATAAAACTTACCGAGTACTCCAAGCCAAAACAGAAGTTAATTAGAAATCCATGCATGATCCTAATTATACAGAAATGCCTAATGCAACACATGCAAAATGCAACTATAGCAGGCTCGGTTTTTCTAAACATGGCGTATGAAATGCTACAGCTAATATGTATTCAACTTGGAATTGAAAATACAATGCAGTTAGTATGATGCGCCGAGCCCGGTGCATGCAAAACAGATGAATGATGCAAACATGCTGTCATACTGTATGCTAATTGAAACATGCCCTAATCTAACCATTATAAGCTGGTAAATAAAAGGGAGAAAGACGTGGGGTTGGAAGACATACATCACACACACGCACACTTATTACAACATTGCCCTCGCATAGAGGATCCGAATAAATAATATACAGTCCCGAATAAATATTACAATCCAAATAATTACAAAATCTTAATTAATTTACAAATTTAACTAAGAAAGCTGTAAACTAGCATGCAAGCTAGGGACTGCCTCGACTCCGCTCCAGATGATGAATGATGCATGTTCGGGTCGCCTTTGCGCGGAAATCCACTGTGATGCCCCAATTAGCCTCTGTTTTGCAATGGTTCTTGGAAAGCGTGCCAAGTCCCGGAAGACCGCTGATTCTTGATTTGCTGCAACAGAGAGCAGGAGAGGGGCATAGCAATGTATTTTCACAGATGTATGCATGCCTTGATCCTCGTGCCACCAATCACGCATATCGATGCATGATGGCCGAGCAGTCGATTTGCATTACTCAATGTAGAATGAATGCACATGAAAACTCAACTAAAACCTAACTCCATCATGGGTAATCCGGAGTGTCGGTGACTGGGGAATTGAGACACGTTCCGTCACTCGGAGTACGAAACGTACCTCGTTTCCCGTGCTCGGGCTAACTCCTACCCCAAACACAATGCAATATGCATGACATGCATGAATGCAACTAATATACAACCTAGCATGCACAATGCTATGAAATAGCATACACGATGCACGAGATAACAAGGCATACACAATGCGCTAACATACAACCTAGCATACACAATGCTATGAAATGAAATGGCATACACAATGCACAAGGGACTTACACCAGCATGAGTGGACCTCATTCACACTCACATAAGAGGCCATTAGATGAAAATGAGACACTCGAGATGCGTGCACACGTGCACGCAAATCGAGGACCGATCCTAAGGCACGAAATGCCACTCTAACAAGACATGGAAAAAGACGGAATATGGCATATTAGCATGCAAATTTCAGCGCTAAAATATGACCCAAAATGGCCCCGAATCATGGAAACATGGCACCCGATGCATGGAATGGGACCCAAAATGCAAAACTAGGCATGCGCAATGGCCTATAGCTATACAAAAAATGCACTATTTGATCATGAAATGTGAACACATATTCAAGGCAGCCCCAAAACAAGCATGTTTACAGTTTTAAGTAAGGCCAAACAATGAACACAAATGGGGCTAAGCTAGCATGCGAAAATGGCCCTAAATGTGAGATAAAGAAGCAAGTCACAGCTGATGACCCCAAACAAGAGAGGGCCCTTCAACAATGTTGAAGAGGGACCCAAAACATGGCATTTTACAGTTTATGATCAAGCCCAAAACAGTGCACAAGCATGCTCAAAATACTATGCAAAATAAGGTCAAAAAGAGAGCTATAACACAAAGTGCAAAAAGGATGCCTCAAACAGTAAAAGACCCTTAATGAAACATGAATAGAGGGTCAAAATAAGTCCACATACAGTTTGGACCGAAGCCTAAAAACAGAAGCACAAGAGGCTAACAAATCATGCAAAAATGGAGCCAAAAGAGAGATATAAAGGCAAGTGGCAAATGGAAGCCTCAAACAGTAATGAGCCCTTCAACAATGTTGAATAAGGGCTCAAAATAAGCAACTTTACAGTTTATGACAGAGCTCAAAACAGTTTACACGTAGGCCAAAAAAACTACACAAGAAATAGGTACACAAGAGGGGTAATGAAGCAAGTGGTAGTTAGGGACCTTAAACATGGAAGGACCCTAAAACAAACATGAAACATACATCAAAACAAGACTATTTTCAGTTAGGGTCGGAGCCCAAATATACAAGCATGTATGGCTTAGAAAGGATACAAAAAACAAGCTTAAAAGAGAGAAAATGGTGCTCACCCTTGAAGACTAAACTTTAGCAGCCTTTTGGACCAAAATGCAGCACTCCTAGGCTCTGGAGAACAACCTCAAGCTGCTGGAATGGAGGATGGAAGGGTGGTGCTAGGTGGTGGTGTGGAAATGGTGTAGGGCTTGAGGGTTTGGAGCTTGGAAATATAGAGAGAAAGAGAGATACAAGGCAAGAGGCTTGGGGGAAAATTTTGTAACCCTTAAAACAGAGCTGGAGCTGCTGTTATATAGACAAAGAAGGGTGGAAAAGAGGGGGAAAAATGGGGGGGGGGGAAACAATTCAAGTTTCCCCCCAAAAGGCCAAACCCTCGGACATAAGGCCTAGAGGAAAACAAAATTCAATTCTAGGACACACTTGGGGAGGGGGTTATGGCCAGCTAGCTAAAAAGGGCAAAAAAATTCATTTCACCAGCTAGGTGGCCGGCCTGCTAGATTTTCTGGCCGGCCTGCTACTTTCAGGACAAAAAAAAATGGGCTCCCGGAAAGAAAAGTGGCCGGTGGGTGATTTTCAAGTCCAATGGTGGCCGTTCAAGTGTCCAAATTGAAGCCCCAGAAGTTAGATTTCCAATGGCACAAACCTTGCATTAAAATTCCTCCTGTGGAAAAAGTTATGCCTTTTTTGGTGAAGCCGCGCAGATTTCGGTTCAACCAGAGTGATGCCCTACTTTAATCAACTATATCTCCCCCGTCCGGAATTGGATTTAGGAGATTCTTGAGTGCAAAATGAAGCCCCGGAAGTATTATTTCCAACGGTGGTGGCCTTATAGCTTGATTCCAAGTATGCAAATGGATAGGCCCGATTCGGCGAGGGCTGTTCGACTCTTTCTTAACGGTTCATGCCCATTTTCTCCCCCAACTGGATTTCTTCCCTCTTCTCCTCTTTTCTTCGACTCCAAACCCCTAAGTAAGGTGTTGTGAAATATTTTTCAAAGATTTCATCTCTCTTTCATTTATTTCCACTTTGTCCTTGCTCGGTTTACCGAAAAGCGCAACATTTGACAAAATGCGAGCCTCGGAACATCGTAAAAAACTTTATTTCAAAAATGTTTTGAAAGAGAGGGTTTTAAGGTCTAAAATCTTTTGATCAAAATTGTTTTGGTCCAAAAAGGGATATGAAGTTGAACTTTGACTCTCTCCTTGCCGAAGAAACTGAACCTTTCCCCTGCACACCTTTCTCCATCATGTAAACCATCAATCGCGTCCAAGTCTTAAAGGCAGTCAAAAATAGGGTGTCTACAGTTGCCCCTCTTTAACAGAACTCAGAAGTCAAGAAGTGACGGGAGTGAAAGTCAAAGCCCAGAGACGACCCATTTTTGACAAGGCCGAAGACTTGGACAAACAAACAAAGTACAGGCAAATAAATGGTTGCGCCCGCAGGCTGCCTACGTATCCCTTTGCAAGGAATCAAACCAAAGTAGTTCAGGGGCAGGATAAAATGATATGCAAAAATATTTTGATAAGTGGACTTATACACTACGCGAAGCCGATTTGAAAGTTGGACTTATACGCTACGCGAAGCCGTCTTGAAGATTGGACTTATACGCTACGCGAAGCCGGTTTGAAAGTTGGACTTATACGCTACGCGAAGCCAGTTTGATAATTGGACTTATACGCTACGCGAAGCCGGTTTGATAATTGGACTTATACGCTACGCGAAGCCGATTTGATAATTGGACTCATGCAATGCACTGTAATGTAGTGGCTAAAATGCAATGTAATAGCTAAGAGGTAAAGGTACCTTATAGGGGCAATTGGCAATGACTTACCTCATGCTGCTGGGGATCTTTCGCTTCTCCTTGGTTGAACCGCAGGTACTACTTTTCTCCCTGACTATGGTCGCAGTTTTCCCTATTCTCCAACAGGGTGACAAACTAGGTTGGATCAGTATCCAGAATTGAGGTGCATACAGATGCTATCTCAATCTATGGGGCTGCCATACAGATTTCAAGCCGAGGATATACCCCTGGGTATTTAAACCAGACTTTAGTCTCGGAAATCCCGAACCTTTGCGTTCTAGGCATAAGCCATTCGAACTCTAGTTTCCACCGTCTCAGTTAGTCTCCTAGGAACTCACCGCAAACACAGGCAGGTGGACCACCAGAAGTCGTTCGAGCATGACAAACACCAAAGGAATTGCACCTTTAAAGGATTTAAGGTCTCCTAGACCGGAAAGTGCACAAGACGGTGCGAATAAATGTAAGTACGATGCGCAAAACAACGCGAATGATGATGCAGGATTTAAGGTCTCCTTAGACCGAAGGATTTAAGGTCTCCTAGACCAGGTGAGCGCACAAGACAGTAGATCTCGGGCACACAGCGCATTCTTCGGGTACGCAGTTCATTTTTGGGCACACAGCTATTTCTTCGGGCATACAGCTCATTTTCGGGCACACAGCTCGTTTTTCGGGTACATAGCTCCTTCTTCGAGCACACAGCTCCTTTTCAGGCACACAGCTCATTTTCCGGGCACACAGCTCCTTTTCAGGCACACAGCTCATTTTTCGGGCACACAGCTCCTTCTTTGGGCACACAGCTCGTTTTCAGGTACACAGCTCCTTTTCAGGCACACAGCTCATTTTTCGGGCACACAGCTCCTTCTTTAGGCACACAGCTCATTTCCCGAGCACACAGCTCGTTTCCGGGCACATAGCTCCTTTTCAGGCACACAACTCTTTTTTCGGGCACACAGCTCGTTTTTGGGCACACAGCTCTTTTTCTGGGCACACAGCTCGTTTTTGGGCACACAGCTCATAACACTGCTCAATCTGAACACTTAGTCTATAACACAGCATTTGGTTTGCATTTTGAACACACAGCTCAAGCACTTGAATTTCTGAACACGCAGCTCAAACTTTTGGCGTGACCACGCAACCCACATTTTTGAAATCTGAACACACAGCTCGAACTTTTGTCGCAAACACGCAGCCCACATTTTCTTGAAATCTGAACACACAGCTCAAACTCTTGCGGTGAACACGCGGCCCACATTTTCTTGAAATCTGAACACACAGGTCAAACTTGTTGTCGTGAACACAGAGCCCACAGTTTCTTAAAATCTGAACACACAGCTCAAACTCTTGCGGTGAACACGCGGCCCACATTTTCTTGAAATCTGAACACACGGCTCAAACTCTTGCGGTGAACACGCGGCCCACATTTTCTTGAAATCAGAACACACAGCTTAAACTTGTTGTCGTGAGCACACAGCCCACAGTTTCTTGAAATCGAACACACAGCTCAAACTCTTGCGGTGAACACGCGGCCCACATTTTCTTGAAATCTGAACACACAGCTCAAACTTGTTGTCGTGAACACACAACCTACAGTTTCTTGAAATCTGAACACACAGCTCAAACTCTTGCGGTGAACACGCGGCCCACATTTTCTTGAAATCTGAACACACAGCTCAAACTCTTGCGGTGAACACGCGGCCCACATTTTCTTGAAATCCGAACACACAGCTCAAACTTGTTGTCGTGAACACACAGCCCACAGTTTTTTGAAAGTTGAACATGCGGCCCAAACTTTGAGGTGAACACATAGCACACACTAGTTGAGAGTTGAACACACAGCCCAAACTGTTGAATTTCTGAATACGCAGCCCAAATTTTGAGGTGAACACACAGCACACACTGGTTGAGAGTTGAACACGCAGCTCACTGTCTTTGAAGTTTGAACACGCAGCCCGAATGTTGAGGTGAACACACAGCACACACTGGTTGAGAGTTGAACACGCAGCTCACTGTCTTTGAAGTCTGAACACGCAGCCCGAATGTTGAGGTGAACACACAGCACACACTGGTTGAGAGTTGAACACGCAGCCCAAACTTTCTTTGAAGTCTGAACACGCAGCCCGAATGTTGAGGTGAACACACAGCACACACTGGTTGAGAGTTGAACACGCAGCCCAAACTTTCTTTGAAGTCTGAACACGCAGCCCGAATGTTGAGGTGAACACACAGCACACACTAGTTGAGAGTTGAACACGCAGCCCAAACTGTTGAATTTCTGAACACGCAGCCCATTTTTGAGGTGAACACACAGCACACACTAGTTGAGAGTTGAACACGCAGCCCAAACTGTTGAATTTCTGAACACGCAGCCCATTTTTTAAGGTGAACACACAGCACACACTAGTTGAGAGTTGAACACGCAGCCCAAACTGTTGAATTTTTGAACACGCAGCCCATTTTTTGATTGTGAACACGCGGCGCACACTTGTTGAAAGTCGAACACACAGCCCAAACTTTTGAATTTCTGAACACGCAGCCCATTTTTTGATTGTGAACACGCGGCGCACACTTTGTTGAAAGTCGAACACGCAGCCCAAACTTTTGAATTTCTAAACACGCAGCCCATTTTTTGATTGTGAACACGCAACACACATTTGTTGAAAGTTGAACACGCGGCTCAAACTTTTGAACTTCTGAACACGCAGCCCATTTTTTGATTGTGAACACGCAGCACACACTTGTTGAAAGTTGAACACGCAGCTCAAACTTTTGAACTTCTGAACACGTAGCCCATTTTTTGATTGTGAACACGCGGTGCACACTTGTTGAAAGTCGAACACGCAGCCCAAACTTCTGAATTTCTGAACACGCAGCCCATTTTTTGATTGTGAACACGCAGCACACATTCGTTGAAAGTTGAACACGCAGCTCAAACTTTTGAACTTCTGAACACGCAACCCATTTTTTGATTGTGAACACGCAGCACACACTTGTTGAAAGAAGTTGAACACGCAGCCCAAACTTTCGAACTTCTGAACACGCAGCCCATTTTTGAAAGTTGAACACGCAGTCCGAACTCTTGATGGTGAACACACAGCCCACAGTTTTTAGAAGTCGAACACGCAGCTCATTCATTTCATTTGCACGCAGCTTATACATCACACTTTGAACACACAGCTCACACACTTCACTTGTGAACACGCAACCCACACATTTCTCTTCTGAACACGCAGCTCATTCATTTCATTTGCACGCAGCTCACATATTTCAATTCTGATCGCGCAGCTCATTCATTTTCATTTGCACGCAGCTCATTCTTAATTCTGAACACGCAGCTCATAAATTTTCACTTCTGAACTCACAGCTCATTCACTTCATGTTGAATACGCAGCTCACATACTTCAATTCTGAACACACAGCTCATATACTTCAATTCTGAACACATAGCTCATATACTTCAATTCTGAACACACAGCTCATATACTTTATGTTGAACACGCAGCTCACGTACTACAATTCTAAACACATAGCTCATATACTTCAATTTTTGAACACGCAGCTCATAACATAACACTGCTCAATTTGAACACACGGCCCATAACTCAGTAGTCTTTTAATTTTGAACACACAGCTCATTCTGAACCTACAGGATGCGATGACGGAACTTGCAAAAGTTGAAACAAACTCAGATGTCCAACATCTTCCTCTTTTCCTTTTGCTTTGAAGTTTGGAACCTATATAGCTTCAGATGGGTTCTGGCTTTACTGTTCCCACATGGCTCGGGTTGAACCTTGCGTTTTTTTGAAAGAACAAAATCTTGTTTTGCACAAATGTGGAGAACGACACGGCACTCTGAGCACAAGACAATTTTTTAAAATTAAGAAATGTGTTCTTAACTGGGCATTGAGCCTACGACTGAACACAGCGAAAAAGACTGAACAAGGGAAAAGAAAAGATAAAAACCTAAACGCATCGAGACACACTCGGAACGACTCAAAGCAAGAATCGAGACAAACAAAACAAAAGACACGACACACAGACGTGTTACAAAGACGAGAGACCTCTCAGTACGCGAGGAGCCAGTTTCTTCGGGTATTGTTTCCCACCCTTTCTCATTTGTGATTCTCACATCACTCGGCCCTCAGGCTTTGTTTTTGCTGAAAAAGCCCTTTTCCTCACTTTTTCTCTCAGCGCACATCTCTCTATTCTTTAATCTCTCATTTTTATCCCTCCCCTGGGTGGTTGATGGACAAACAGAAAGTTGCGGGCTCTTGCCCAACATAATCAGCTCGCGGCTATTTCCTTCGGTGACATCTATCGATGTGCCGGATGAGGGAATGGAGCATCTCGATCCATTCCAATTCGTGTTTCGCACTCGGCTTGATACCTCGCTGCTTGGAGGATGAGAGAGCTTTCAACCCTTTGTTGTTAACTTCAGTTATCCCCTTTTCTGGCGGGTAGAGTGTCCTTTCTGGCAAATAGAGTGCCCTTTTCTGGCAAGTATGTTGACAACGGGGAAAAGACAGAACACCTGACTTAACTTTGCCCTTAGTTCATTATTTTGACCATTTTTGGTTTTCGACGTTCTGTTAAAACAATTTTGACCAACATGAGAGTTAGATTAACATGCTTGTTCGATTTTCTGATTTAAAATCATGCAAGTTAGGTTATGAGCACTGAAAATTTTCCTTTTTTGGGTCCAAGAAATGGTCCAGTTTTGAAAAATGGAGTACTTTTCGAGAAGATTAGTCAACCTCAGTAAAAATTCTCAAAAACTATTTTTGCAAACGACCACTGCTCAACGAGCACGGAACCTACTCTTGAGATGCACAACCTCGGATCCATAGCAATGGGAAATTATCCTTTGTCTGAAGGACACTGCATGACAACGGAAAGATGCCCCTTGTTTGAAATGACACTGCGGCGTTTTGAATGGCAACGAAAAGTTGCCCCTTGTTTGGATAGCACCGCAGCGCATTGTAGTCAGTCCTCAGAGCGACGAACACAATCAGACTCTCAGATACAAAGAAGACAAAGATGACCAGAACCATCGCATGGACACAGTCGATTTGGAAGTGTTTATGGCTGGACTTCAGAATGAAGTTGCCTACGTATCCCAAACATGGGAATCAAGCCTTACGTAGTTCGGGGTTAAGGTACACTCGGGTATTTAACCTCTCCTTTTTATGCTCTAACTTTTGCCAAGGCGCCTGTTGCGGGTTTTCGGCCTTGCGAGTTTTGTTCTTCTTTTTTCTTTTTCTCAATTTTTCTTTTTTTTTTTTTTTTGATATATTTTTTTGCATTTTTCTTTTTCTTTTCTTTTTGCATTTTTTTTATCTCGCTCTAACTTTTGCCTGGGTCACCCTTCTGGGTTTTCAACCCAGCGAGCCTCTCAAGGGTAAAAGTGTAGCTTGGTCCATGTAAAATGGTTCTGAGATCTCGAATTCGTCTGAATCCAAGAGAATGGCTGTTGTTCGTTGATGATATAGGAGTCTATCCAATGGGGGGGGCTGAATTTGCCCCTAGTGTTGTAGATCGGAACTCAGTTTTTCTTTAGCAATACTTTCTTCTTTCTTCCCCTCTGGGATTTGGCATTCTTGCCGATCTTTGTTAGCTTGAGAAACATCCCAATTTTTTTGACTCTTCAAGCACATCTAACAGTTTTGCCCCTAGTTTGAGGGCTTTTGATCTAACTTCGCAAGCTTCCTTTGAAAACACTTGATCTTCTTGATTTGACTTTCCTTACCCCTAGTCCGAGGGTTGCTTCGAATCTGGCCACGCAGGCCTCGCATTATGGTTGACCTTTGAACTTTCTGAGGCCGAGTTTGAGGTTTGAAAGCAAGGGGTCGAGTCTCGAGGCTGAGAGCGATCCTAGGCTGCACAATCTCAAGAGCGATTCCACACAGGTCTTCGCAGGACCGCACAAAACATTTTTTGAAATCTTTTAAGAAAGCGACTAGTCGCTTGCGCTGAAGACAATGTAGAACCAATCTGGATCAAGCCAGGATCCTTCTCAGTACTCACATTAACAAGCATGATCTCATTCATTAAGGGCTTCTCTTTCTCTCAGTTGATCAAATTTTTGCAAATCCCGAGGAATTCCTTCCTCTTTGTTTTCACCACAGTGTTAGAAAAAAGTTTTAAAAACTTAGGTCAATGCAATGAGTTCAAGGCACAAAAAAGACACAGTTCTGGTCAAATACTGCCATCTCAATCAGAACTTCTGGCATAACTGGCACACGGCAGAAGCAAATACAAGAGCGTGAAAATTACCGCTGTTTCATTCAAATTTGTTGGTGTAACTGGCTCCAAGCAAGAACAGACTCAAAGCAAAACGAAAAGACAAACACAAAACAAAATGGTGATGCCTGAGGTAACACCCCCGGAATCACCCGACCTTTGTACAACAGGACTGACTCGATGCAACAAGACAGACCCTTAATCAAGAAGACTGACTCGAGACAATGAGACAGACTCAAAACAAAACTACAGAACTGACTCAACACCCAAGTCAGAAACTACAAAACTAGCATTCGTAAATGCTCAAAATAGTGCGTGCTATACGCCACATCCGAGGTAAACTGCGCGCCGCCCGCAGGTGGTCCAACCCTTGATCACATACTTGCATTATCCTCGAAATCCACCAACCCGGTGGTGACAGACTTTGCCGAGCTTGGAGGGAGGATGACTTCATTGTCAATCAAATCTTGCACTTCGTGGCGAAGACGAAAGCAGTTGTCGGTGCTGTGACCGGTTTGCTGATGGTATGCACAGTACTGGGTACCATCATGCTTAGCTGGAAGGGGACTCGGGAGAGGCCGAGGCTCGAGGGGTTTGAGATGCCCTTTTTTGACGAGGATTTGAAGGGCCTTAGACAAAGGCATGTAGAGGGCATGGAAGACTCTGCGACCTCGGGGCGGATACTTCGAGGCTTGCTGACTTTTGTTGGACGCACTCGAAAAAGGGTCGGCAGGTGCTGCCTTGGCTCTCTGATCTTTTCTAGGTGCAGGGTTAGGATTGGAAGGAACTGTTCTGGTACGACGGTCCCCATCTCGATTTTCCCTCTGGCTTAAACTGCTCTCGGCCTGAGTGGGGAAGATATCATCCACAGTTTTTACAGCAACAGCGAACACCTGCTGTTTATTCAATCCTCCGGCTTTCAAAGCCTCAACAACCCACAGGAGTTGTTCGTAGGGATCGGTGTCCACCTTCATCTTGTTCTTACCACTCGCCTCGGCTTGGTAGAAGGTTTGAGTTGTTACATCAGAGTGGAGCCCCGTTGTTGTCGACATGCCATTGCCGGAACTTGGGATGGCTTCAGGTTGGCTAAGTTCGATTACAATTCGTCCCAGTAGCGGGGGCTCCTCCGGTATGAAATTCCTGGCATACGATGTGGTTGGTGGCGGAGCCAACATTCTGCAGGCTAGATCTGCCACAGATCTTTGAAGGTCACCAATCATTCCCATCAACTCGAATGTGGTGGGCTCACGGGTTTGACATAACTGGGGTTCCCAGATCGGATGTGCGGCAGGTGACCTGGGTGGGTGTGGCACTTCAACATCGGTATCACCTTGCAATGTGATTCCTTGGTCTGATGCGGCTGCCATAATTTCTTCTGAATTGTGCATCATCACGAGTTTTGCTGAATTGAACAGAGATGATGTGACTGGTGACTGACGGATCAGATGGACCGGACTGGTGACTAACGGATCTGAAGAACCGGTGAGCCTTTTTCTGTCTTGCCTCAGCAAAGGAGAACACTAGTTGCTCTGAACCGAGTCTCTGAACCCCCCCTGAAAGAGAAAACATGCGGCATCTCAGCCCAATCCCACTAATACAGACATGAGCATTACTGAATAACTGCATTCGACTGCTGATCACTGTTCCCAAAATTACTGCCCCCCCCAAAACTGAATCCGATACCCGCAGATATAACTGATTCCCAAAATGCTGAACTGGTGCCCGCAGGCCCTTGATACCCAGAAACACTGAACTGGTGCCCGCAGGCCTGATTCCCAAACTTGTAAACTGATACATGCATTCTTGTAGAGACGCACTCTAAAAGCACATAACAAGAAAATGAGAGCCAAAACACCCCTATGGTGGGGTAGGGTTTCCTTGTCCTATTTTGTCAGGAGCTAGAGTTTCACTACGCACGCAGCGGTTTCAAACAACCTATCGGGTAAGCAACGTGTCCTAGTTTGGAATGGTCACTACGGATTCCGAATATGCACTAAGTCAAATGGTCAAAAGGGTGCCCCGGTAAAACCGGGGTTTGTGTTCCCATACTGGCAGAGCCCACAACCAGTCAGCCTTATGGTCATGCCTTGACAAGACAAGCCTCCGGCAAACCGTTCAAGAATAGCATATGGCAAACACGGTGTCCTAGGTGCACCAATGTACATGCAATGCAAAGAAACACATAAGTGTAGTCAAAAACAGATATCATGAGTTCGAGTCAAGTTCTCTAAATCCCCAGCAGAGTCGCCAGAAACTGTAGACGTCCCCCGAACGCCCCGGGGAGGAACGAGTCCCCCCCGTTCCGTTCATTATTGGGCTTCACTACAGTTCAGGACTCTCAAATTGTCACGGTTCTAAATCTGAACCAAAGAGTCCAAATCCGGCAAATCGTTTTGAGAAAACAAATTTTTTTGAAAGAAGTGCCAAACATGGACTGCTTTGCTAGATACAGAGTCGCCACCTAAATATTTTATTTTGGGGAAATTTAGGAAACCCTGACTCGTTGCCTAAGGCCACGTGTCCGTCATCACCAAAGTTGTCTCGGCTCGGGAACTTGGGTACGATTGGGGAAGGTCACTTCGTGAGCACCCCCGCTCGCCCGATCAAAGATCGGCCTCTACTAACCATGATATCTATTTTTGAAAACATTGTGTGTTCTTATTCCGGTTATTAGCCTAGATTACTATGTGATGCGTACAGCATACAAGTATAGACTGGATCGTCTAAATTGGAACAAAACATTTCATGTTTATTTTTTAAAGTGGTTTGATGGTGCTACCCGTAAGTAGGCTAAGACGTAGATTTGCCACCCTCGGGTGGGCTTAGAAAAGCATGATTTTGCCACTATCTAGTGGGCTTAAAATACACATTTGATGAATTGTTCCAATTCAAATAACCCAACCTTCACCCACAGGCATTCAGGCAGTTATATCACATAAGCATACAGCCTCATGGTAAGCATGCTATCATGGCAGTCACTCACACGCATGCAAGGATGCTAAAGCATAAAACTTACCGAGTACTCCAAGCCAAAACAGAAGCTAATTAGAAATCCATGCATGATCCTAATTATACAGAAATGCCTAATGCAACACATGCAAAATGCAACTATAGCAGGCTCGGCTATTCTAAACATGGCGTATGAAATGCTACAGCTAATATGTATTCAACTTGGAATTGAAAATACAATGCAGTTAGTATGATGCGCCGAGCCCGGTGCATGCAAAACAGATGAATGATGCAAACATGCTGTCATACTGTATGCTAATTGAAACATGCCCTAATCTAACCATTATAAGCTGGTAAATAAAAGGGAGAAAGACGTGGGGTTGGAAGACATACATCACACACACGCACACTTATTACAGTTGTGCCCTCGCGCAGAGGGTCCGAATAAATAATATACAGTCCCGAATAAATATTACAATCCAAATAATTACAAAATCTTAATTAATTTACAAATTTAACTAAGAAAGCTGTAAACTAGCATGCAAGCTAGGGACTACCTCGACTCCGCTCCAGATGATGAATGATGCATGTCCGGGTCGCCTTTGCGCGGAAATCCACTGTGATGCCCCAATTAGCCTCTGTTTTGCAATGGTTCTTGGAAAGTGCGCCAAGCCCCGAAAGACCGCTGATTCTTGATTTGCTGCAACAGAGAGCAGGAGATGGGCATAGCAATGTATTTTCACAGATGTATGCATGTCTCGATCCTCGTGCCACCAATCACGCATATCGATGCATGATGGCCGAGGAGTCGATTTGCATTACTCAATGTAGAATGAATGCACATGAAAACTCAACTAAAACCTAACTCCATCATGGGTAATCCGGAGTGTCGGTGACTGGGGAATTGAGACACGTTCCGTCACTCGGAGTACGAAACGTACCTCGTTTCCCGTGCTCGGGCTAACTCCTACCCCAAACAAAATGCAATATGCATGACATGCATGAATGCAACTAATATACAACCTAGCATGCACAATGCTATGAAATGGCATACACGATGCACGAGATAACAAGGCATACACAATGCGCTAACATACAACCTAGCATACACAATGCTATGAAATGAAATGGCATACACAATGCACAAGGGAGTTACACCAACATGAGTGGACCTCAGTCACACTCACATAAGAGGCCATCAGATGAAAATGAGACACTCGAGATGCGTGCACACGTGCACGCAAATCGAGGACCGATCCTAAGGCACGAAATGCCACTCTAACAAGACATGGCAAAACACGGAATATGGCATATTAGAATGCAAATTTCAGCGCTAAAATATGACCCAAAATGGCCCTGAATCATGGAAACATGGCACCCGATGCATGGAATGGGACCCGAAATGCAAAACTAGGCATGCGCAATGGCCTATAACTATACAAAACATGCACTATTTGATCATGAAATGTGAAGATATATTCAAGGCAGCCCCAAAAAAAGCATGTTTACAGTTTTAAGCAAGGCCAAACAATGAACACAAATGGGGCTAAGCTAGCATGCGAAAATGACCCTAAATGTGAGATAAAGAAGCAAGTCACAGCTGCTGACCCCAAGCAAGAGAGGGCCCTTCAACAATGTTGAAGAGGGACCCAAAACATGGCATTTTACAGTTTATAATCAAGCCCAAAACAGTGTACAAGCATGCTCAAAATACTATGCAAAATAAGGTCAAAAAGAGAGCTATAACACAAAGTGCAAAAAGGATGCCTCAAATAGTAAAAGACCCTTAATGAAACATGAAGAGGGGGTCAAAATAAGGCCATATACAGTTTGGACCGAAGCCTAAAAACAGAAGCACAAGAGGCTAACAAATCATGCAAAAATGGAGCCAAAAGAGAGATATAAAGGCAAGTGGCAAATGAAAGCCTCAAACAGTGATGAGACCTTCAACAATGTTGAATAAGGGCTCAAAATAAGCAACTTTACAGTTTATGACAGAGCTCAAAACAGTTTACACGTAGGCCAAAAATACTACACAAGAAATAGGTACACAAGAGGGGTAATGAAGCAAGTGGTAGTTAGGGACCTTAAACATGGAAGGACCCTAAAACAAACATGAAACATACATCAAAACAAGACTATTTTCAGTTAGGGTCGGAGCCCAAATATACAATCATGTATGGCTTAGAAAGGACACAAAAAACAAGCTTAAAAGAGAGAAAATGGTGCTCACCCTTGAAGACCAAACTTTAGCATCCTTTTGGACCAAAATGCAGCACTCCTAGGCTTTGGAGAACAACCTCAAGCTGCTGGAATGGAGGATGGAAGGGTGGTGCTAGGTGGTGGTGTGGAAATGGTGTAGGGCTTGAGGGTTTGGAGCTTGGAAATATAGAGAGAGAGAGAGAGATACAAGGCAAGAGGCTTGGGGGAAAATTTTGTAACCCTCAGAATAGAGCTGGAGCTGCTGTTATATAGACAAAGAAGGGTGGAAAAGAGGGGGAAAAATGGGGGGGAAAACAATTCAAGTTTCCCCCCAAAAGGCCAAACCCTCGTACATCAGGCCTAGAGGAAAACAAAATTCACTTCTAGGACACACTCGGGGAGGGGGTTATGGCCAGCTAGCTAAAAAGGGCAAAAAAATTCATTTCACCAGCTAGGTGGCTGGCCTGCTAGATTTTCTGGCCGGCCTGCTACTTTCAGGACAAAAAAAATGGGCTTCCGGAAAGAAAAGTGTCCGGTGGGTGATTGGGAAGTCCAACGGTGGCTGTTCAAGTATCCAAATTGAAGCCCCGGAAGTTATCTTTCCAATGGCGCAAACCTTGCATTAAAATTACTCCTGTGGAAAAAGTTATGCCCTTTTTGGTGAAGCCGCGCAGATTTCGGTCCAACCGGAGTGATGCCCTACTTTAATCAACTATATCTCCCCAGTCCGGAATTGGATTTAGGAGATTCTTGAGTGAAAAATGAAGCCCCGGAAGTATTATTTCCAACGGTGGTGGCCTCATAGCTTGATTCCAAGTATGCAAATGGATAGGCCCGATTCGGAGAGGGCTGTTCGACTCTTTCTTAACGGTTCATGCCCATTTTCTCCCCCAACTGGATTTCTTCCCTCTTCTCCTCTTTTCTTCGACTACAAACCCCTAAGTAAGGTGTTTTGAAAGATTTTTCAAAGATTTCATCTCTCTTTCATTTATTTCCACTTTGTCCTTGCTCGGTTTACCGAAAAGCGCAACATTTGACAAAATGCGAGCCTCGGAACATCGTAAAAAACTTTATTTCAAAAATGTTTTGAAAGAGAGGGTTTTAAGGTCTAAAATCTTTTGATCAAAATTGTTTTGGTCCAAAAAGGGGTATGAAGTTGAGCTTTGACTCTCTCCTTGCCGAAGAAACTGAACCTTTCCCCTGCACACCTTTCTCCATCATGTAAACCATCAGTCGCGTCCAAGTCTTAAAGGCAGTCAAAAATGGGGTGTCTACACACCCTATCATGCATGATCAAGGGTGATGGAGACCAAGGAAAATGGCACATTTCATCACTATTGAGTATGAAACGTCCTATTTGCCTTGTGTTCGAATTAACGTTCATTTTTTACTTGTTCATTTTTGTTTTCTCATTTTAAGTTACCGATCCCTTCTTTAACAGGTTAGTCCAAAAGTAAGAGTCCTCTAAAGAGAAAGAAGCGTCAACCAAAGGATGATGTAAGGCAAGAGAGAGATCATGCCAAACCCTCAAAAGAGGATTAAAACCATTAAGCACAAATCTTAATCTCAAGCTTGAAGCAACTCTCAAAAGCAATTGAAAGAGTGAAACAAATGAGAATGTGACAGAGCTATGTATGTTGAAATTACATACAAAATGGCATTATAACATGCAACCAACTCAAACAACTCATGTTTGAAGGCCTAAAACAATAAGCTAGTGAAGGAATTAACCCTACAATTATGCCACACAAGGCTCAAAAGCAACAACCAGTCCAAAATAGAGATAAAACAGTCCAAAATATAACCTAAAACATTCTGAAATTAAGCTAACACAAGCTAGAATATTAAGCTAAACACATGAAGCATGCTAGACTAGTAAGCAAGATAAAAGGAGGGGAGGCTAACCCCTTCAATTTTGAACTTCAAAACATGTTTTTAGTCACTGAAATAACCTTGAAAAACAATGTTTAAAAGCTCTGAAAAAGATGATGCAAGGGTAGGAAATACAAGAATAAAGGCCTTCAACTTTATTTACATTGGAGATAAAATGTTATACTAAAATTTACAAAAATATTTCAGACTTCTAAATGAGTAGTTAGAGGGAGTTTTAAATGTGGGTTTTATCTTATGATTTGATATTTTGACTTATGATTTTGTTTTTTGTTTTTTGAATGTATCGTCACATTATTAGAATTGACATTAAAACTCCAACATTATTGTAAAATTTAATGGACACATAGTGAGGAGTTGGCCTTGTTTGGTTTGTATTTGAGAAATATGTTTTGAGATAAAAAGTACGAAAATTTGTTTGGTTTGGTTTTTTTTCAAAAGACGTTTTGAAAAATTATTTTGAGAGAGAGTTTTGAAAAAAGTGATTGATTTGATGTATATGAGAGAGAGATTTGTTTGGAAAATTTGTAAACCAAACAAGTTTTGGAAAAAAAATTTGAAAAAATTTATTTGGTTTAATTAACTTTAAAAACTTATTTGTAGAGAATTTTTCCCAAAATTTTTTTCGAAACACAAACCAAACAAGGCCTATTAGAGTTATATTAGAGACCTTAAATATTTTACTAGAAGATTTAATAAAACTAGCGGCTGAGGCACACACGATGCATGTGCAAATTCAGCAAAAAATTATATTATTCTTTTATTATATTTTTTAATAATAATATACATATGAATTATAAGTGTAATGTAATGCAAGCTAAATATTTCTAACTATGTGTAATATAACATTTACTTGGTATATATTTCAAACAAAAATATGAACAATATAATATATATATATACATTATGAATTCATAAAATTATATATATACATTATGAATTCATAAAATTATGAGAAACATCATGAAAAAAATTAAATATCTATTTTTAATTTTAATAACTTTATTATATATCATGAAAAAAGAAAAATGAAAGAAATAAAAAAGAAATTGAGAGAGAACTGGAAAGAAAGATCACAAAAAAAAAAAAATTAAATATCTATTTTTAATTTTAATAACTTTTGGTGTCCTCCTTGTTATTTATAAATTTATTTTTTATTTGCTGAATCAAATTTAAAACTATACTCATACATAATTTTTCAAGGTATCTTAAATTATTATTTTTTCAATTTTAATATTTGTTGAAACCTTCTTATTATCTACAAATAATTTGTTAATCAATAAGTATAAAAAATAAACAAATAAATTGAACCTTATCTGATATAACAAATAAATTGAAATTTTAATTTTAATAACTTTTGGTGTCCTCCTTGTTATCTATAAATTTATTTTTTATTTGCTGAATCAAATTTAAAACTATACTCATACATAATTTTTCAAGGTATCTTAAATTATTATTTTTTCAATTTTAATATTTGTTGAAACCTTCTTATTATCTACAAATAATTTGTTAATCAATAAGTATAAAAAATAAACAAATAAATTGAACCTTATCTGATATAACAAATAAATTGAAAATTATTTGTTACTCGTGCATAATCTTATAGCTATCCTATATGTTTTCTGTTGTTAATTTTAAAATATTTTAAAATTTCCTTATCTTATAATATAACTTCTTATTGAGAGAAAATTGGAGAAAAAGTTTTAGCTAGTAATACATATCAAACACAAATAAGAGTTTGAGAGAAGGAGAATTGGTCAATCAAAATTGATATATCATAATAAAAAATATAATAGATTAAAAAGAAATTGAGAAAGAGAAAAGAAAATCAGTCAAAAAAAATTGAGAGAAAGAAATGGAAAAAATAGTGGAGAATTGATTCATCACAATTGATATTTTATAATAAAAAATACAATAAATAAAATAAAAAGAAATTGAGAAAGAAAAAGTTTCAGTCCAAAAAATTGAGAGAAAGAACTGAAAAAAAAGTGAAGAATTAATTCATCACAATTGATATATAAACACAACTCTAGAACCCAAATAACAAATAAAGACTTTAAGAGAGAGAATTGGTTCATCCATCAAAAAAAAAAAAAAAATTTGAAAAATTTCACATCATAATGTCTACATGTTTCCATCAATAAAACTTTCAAAAAAAAAATCACATTATAAACATGTAGATTTTTATATGGCGGTTTCTATGAAAAAAAATTCATAAAAATATAAGTTTAAAATTCAAATTATAACGTCTACATTTTTTTTTAATTTTGTTTTATTTGTTATTTTTTCAGTCAACATGATCAACAAAATAGAACAAAAACTTCTATGACTGAGAATATAAAAAATTCAAGACTCTTAAACAATTTAAAAAATATATATGAAAATAAATATATAAAATCAATAAAAATATTAAAATTGAAAATATTTAAATCATTTACCATCAAAGAGAAACAATAGTCTTGTTTACACTTTCTCTGCCATCATTCTTGAGAGAACAAAAATAGTTTTAAAATAGTCTTTTTATATTAGTTTTTAAAAAATAAATTCTAAAAATATTGTTAGAAAATCAAACTGGCACACACAACAATCCAGCAACCATTCTTCGTTGTACAGCAACCTCCCCGCCCGCTCTCTCTCTCTCTCTCTCTCCCTCTCTCACACACGCCACCACGCAACACCAGAAACCATTCGAACTATCGAATTGATTTTGATTTGATTTGGAAAATAAAAAATTTAAAATTCTTAAACAATTTACAGAATATATAAACAAAACATATATGGAAAACGAAAAAACAAAAATTTCAATCAATGAAAATATAAAAATTAATGATTCTTAAATTACTTACCATCAAAGAGAAACAATAGTCTTGCACTGTCTTCTGTTTTTTTTTTAATTTGCAAAAAACAATAGTCTTAAATATGTTAGAGATGAATATGCGTTTGAAAAGGTGTTTGTGGATCGTGTAACAAAAAAAAAAAAGGTGTTTGTGGAAGTTCAGAATTGGTTTAGTTGAGATATGTGAGGGAAAGTGGGTGGGGTGGGGTGGGGTGGGGTGGGGAGTATGTGGATGTATTTATTTATTTATTTATTTTTATTATCTAATTACAGGTGGCAAAAGCTTCTGGAGACAAAGTTGGGCTTCATGACACCAAAATTGGTGTTGGCTTTTAATAATAGAATAGATAGTGGGTGGCACACACGATGTGTGTGCAATTTAAATAAATAGGAATAAAAGAAAATAATAATGAAATTAATATTATAATGTGTACTTAAATAAATAGGAACAAAAGAAAATAATAATGAAATTAATATTATAATGTGTACTTAGCTTAAGTGGTATGAATCCTCATACTTAAACACATGGTCATGGGTTCAAGCCTTGCCCATCTCTTTGTTTAACTTTTTTTAAAAAAATAAAAAACACTGCCACATGGCATGATGAGAGTAAAGCTTCGGGACACCATAAGAGGTGTTCACTTTATAATAATACTAGCGGCCGGGCACACGCGATGCGTGTGCAAATTTTTTTAAAAAAAATTATGCGATTAAGTCAATAAAAATTAAATTAAGGAACACTACTTTTAAAAATATTTATTCAATTGCATATTTTTTTTTCTAAAATTGATATGATATATATACTTCTATATTATCTCAAATAAAATAAAAATATACTCACCAAGATAAAGCCCCCTCTCTTTCATCATCTAAATCCTCAACATAATAGGACTCATCGTCTTCTACAACTGTGGACCTATGATCCTCCTGCAAACAAAAAACGCAATTTTGTTTTACAAAAACAGGAAAAGCAAAATCAAAACATAGACAAATAGGGGAAATGGAAGAACCTTGGAAGAAGATTTGTGCTTTTTGCTATGGCGACCTTTTTCACCTGAAATTGAATTGGCAGTTCGCCAAGCGTGTCTTATGGCGATTGCTCTCAATCTTGTCGCAGTGGAGTTTGTAAGTGACTGCAAACCCGTTATTCATCTCTGTGTCTCAGACGGGGTCTCCCCGTGGGAATGCCTTGCTGTGCTGAGTGATGTAAGATCGATGCCCTCGCACAGGCAGTGGGTCTTTAGGAGAGGTGAAGGATGAAGTACCGTGTCCCATGGAGATCTCTGTGGAAGATTGGTCTGTATCGTTGTTTCGTATTGTAACTGCAATAAGGAGACGTGGAAAGTGGGAAGTGGGAAAGTGAAATTGATTGTTTTATTTTATCATTTTACCCCTAATTAAAACTGTTGGCAGTGTAAAAGGTTAAGGTCATTTTAGAGAAAATTGAGAAAAATTTCTAAGGAATGACTTCATGACACCATAAATTGTGTTCAGTTTATAATAGTATTAGATAGATAGATAGATAATAGTATAGATATTAAATAGAATATTTCTCAAATGATTAAAGCTTTGGCGGTTCTGGAGCTTTTTGACATCAGTTGGGATCGTACGGTGGGTCTCTCTAGCACGCTCGAGAGATGGATTCGAAGGAGAAGATAGAGCTGATACAGCTCACAATCCAGCAATTAATGGACGATCAAAGATACAATACATTGAGTTCTTCACCGGACGAGACCAGCTTCGCCGTCGACGGTGAAGATCATCACCGCCTCCTCCTCTGTAGATTGCTTTCTCAGGTTAGTAACAATCGCTATGTCGTTTTTTGTTGTAGGGTTAGGTTTTTTTTTGAAGTGATTATTGGTGTAATAATAAATGAGTAGTGATGTGTCTCTCACAGTTTGATCTGTATTGTTTGATTTTGTTTTGTTGTTGAAGAGATCGAAAACTGTGTTTGTGGAAAGTATAAAGTTTTTGTTTGGATTTCATGAATCGAATCTGAATTTTTCTTGTATGGAAAATGAGACTTTCTTATTGCATGTGTTTCAACTTAAGAGAGACATATACTTTGTTGAATTAAACTTGAAAAATGCACAATTCTATATGATCAACATATGTACCAATTTAGTTGAGATGAGGATTTTTCCTTGAGTTAATTTGATCTTTGGAATTATGCTTTGCAAACTGGTTTATGAATCTAAATCCTGTAACATTTTATAATTTGTTTTGTATGGTTTAGTGTTCCTTTTTTGCATCTCAAAATGCTTTTGTTCTTCAAATCAAGTCATTGACTCCGCTTCAAATCCACCTCTTCACTCCCCTTCATCACCACAGTCAATCCACTTCTTGCTTTCAAATCTACAACCAAAGTAACCGCCTTGCCTTGCCTTATGAAACCATTATCACTGCCCCCACAGCACATGTTGATAAATTGTGCAGCACCTAACCGTAAGCATTATCACCAGAGTTAGAGAGTCTACCGACATAATCATTGCCTCCACTATTGTTGAATTGAACCTACTTAATAGTATTAAGTTAATACCAGCACTTTGGGCTCCACAGGCACTACTTCTTCCACTTATCAAAACCAATGCTTCATCAGGAACACCTACCCACATTGTAGTGCCACCACGTACTGCTCTCACTACCTATGTGGCTTTGTCTCAAGCACCTGTAAGTAGTAGTAGTTCGTTCATTCATCCTTTTTACCCTCACATCTTTAGATCATATATTCATGGAAACTACCTCTCTCTAGAAAGGGGGAGGAGAGGGGTAAGGCTGCATACATCTTGACCTCTCCAGACCTTGCTTCAGCGGGAGTCTCATACGTTGGTTACCTTCTTTTATTTTTAGATTGTATATTAATAAATTTGAGTGACTTTGTATTATCCCTGAAAAACCAAAATTAACAGGCCTTTAGTGATTTGTATTAACAGTTAGAAACACTAAAAGGGGATGATGGCAAACTTCAGCAACCTGAACCATCAGCCGATCCAAAGGAAGTACCTTCCCCTGCAGTTGCTGACTCAAATAGTGAGACTGCCAAGGAGGCGGAGGGTGGTAGTGCTGACAATGGTGTCAGAAAAGAGATAGTCAAAGAGCTTCGGAATGTGAAGAGACAGAATTTTATCACTCATTGTCTTCTTTCGGCCATGATTGTCCTTACCATTACGTGGCAGATATCCGAGGTCTCTCTTGTTCTTAGCCTTAAAGATGGACTGAGCCACCCTTTCAAAACCTTTGGTGGTATGCTGGCAGGGATGCTAAAAGGCCCTGTTTTAGATGCTCAGAATGGGGAGAAAAAGTCATCTACAAACCAACCGCAGATTGAAGTCCCTGCAATCCCTCCCCTTAAAATTCCAGAGCTGCCCCTTCTGGATTTGCCATTGGGTCTGGATTGTGATAAGGACTGAGATATGTTTGAAACTATGCCCAAGAGTGTAGATTCATGGTTGTGCTGATGGCAAGTTTAATGCTTGGTTTTGTTTTGCAACAGTTGAAGCAACAGAGGGGGTATTGGAAAAACCTATCTCTTCTATCAATTTCGTTAATTTCCTTTGTTTATTAATGTTGTACTGTTGAAGGCTTGAAATGAAGGGATTTTTTTCTTCATTTTTATTTTTTATTTTTAAAAAAGAAGAAGCTACAAGCCAATATTTTCTTGACTTCATATTTGTACCACTTTTGCTCGAATTTGCTCTCTATGTGAGGACATATTTGAGAGAGCCATCAAGCAGAAGTTCTCAAAACAGACGAGGTTTTAAGGTGATAATTGTGGATAAAGAACCATGTAAAAGATTTACAGAAGGTATTATAAAAAAAAAAAAAAATACTCTGACAACTGTACTCTTAATGTAACCTACCTCCCAAGCATGTGTTGGGTATACCTCCTTATTAGAGTGTAGGACTCAATTGGTTTATTAAAGAATTTTAATTTGATTTGGTTTAGGTATAATATATTTTAATATATTATATTTAATTTGTGGAGACTCAATTCAATTTGAATATAATTAGGGTTTTGATTAATAAGCTCATTAATCAGCAATATATATATATATATATATATGTATATATACATTGTTTATGTTTTTGTCCCGTGGGAGAAAAAAAAAAACAGCAACAGCTAGTTGGTTTCGGTGAGATAGGACTTGGAAGATTTGTGTGCCTGCTACAAATTTAATTCATAGTTCTCCAAAAGGTGTTGCGGCTGCTACATGGGATTAGTGTTCAATCTCGGTGGGTGCCGTTTGGTTACAGAAGCTTGGAAGGTTTTGTTTGGGTGCATATTTTTGATTGCTTGAGTGAAGATTGATTTGGGTTATTATTTTATATCTTCTACAATTTTGATTTCAAAGATTTTTATTCATCTATTTGGTGAGTTCTTTCCTCTTGTTTATTTGTGATTATTTGGAATTCACTTAAAGGTGATTTTGTGAGACTATTCGTGTCTCGTTTGTAATCGTTTGGAAACATTTTGGTTGATAGTGGAATCGAATTTCGATCCTGTGGACGTACCTCACATTGAGGGAATCACGTAAAAATTCTTGTGTTGCTTTTGATTTAATTTTTTCGCATTAGTTTTTATTCCTATTGATTGATTTACTTGTGGAGAATCACATTTTTTCCCTAACAACTGGTATCAGAGCTTACGATTTATTAGGGTTTATTTATTTGTGTAAATCAATAGAGGGGAATGTGGGTCGTATGTCTAGCTTCAATGGAAGCAATTGGGTAACTTGGAAAACTAAAATGGATGACCTATTATTTTGTAAAGATTTGTATAGGCCAATTGAGAGTGATAGTGGAAAACCTGATGATATGAAAGACGATGAATGGAAGAGGCTTAATCGAAAAGCCGTTGGTGTTATCCGTCAATGGATTGATGACAATGTGTTTCATCATGTTGCTACTGAAACTTCAGCACATGATTTATGGAAAAAATTAGAAGGCCTTTATGATAGGAAATCAGTCACAAATAAAGCTTTTCTGTTTCGTAAGTTGGATAATTTAAAATATAAAGAGGGCAGTTCTATTCCGGAACATCTGAATGAAATAAAGAGTATTGTTAATCAACTTGCTTCTATAAAAATTGTTTTTGATGATGAGTTGCAGGCTTTGATGCTACTTAGTTCTTTGCCCGAAAGTTGGGAAACTTTGGTTGTGATAGTTAGTAATTCGGCACTTGATAAAGTTGTCACAATGGGCCAAGTCACTAATAGCTTGTTAAATGAAGAAACTAGAAGAAAATCAGCCGGTTCCTCTCATTTAGAAGGATTTGTTGTGAGAGGTCGAAACAAAACAAAGGGGAGAAGTAAGACTCCTCATGGTCGTGATCAAAGTCGTGACAAATCAAAAGATGATTCTTTTTCAAAGAAAAACATTGAGTGCTATTATTGCCATGAGAAAGGGCCCATGAAGCGGGAATGCCGAAAGCTCAAGAATAAGGAGAAAAGGCGTGGCAAAAGTGTGGATAAGAAGTAAGAAGACACAATGGCAGTTACTACCGATGATCTCATAGTTGTTTGTGAAGATGATTGTATCAATTTTATGGGCCTAGAAAGTAATTGGGTGATTGATTCTGGTGCTTCTTTTCATGTGACTTCTCGAGTTGATTTCTTCACTACCTACACCAAAGGAGATTATGGTTCTGTTCGAATGGGTAATGAAGGTCTGTCCAAGATTATTGGCATGGGTGATGTTTGCTTGGAAACAAATTTGGGCTGCAAGTTATTGCTTAAAGATGTGAGGCATGTTCCCGACATTCGCCTCAATTTGATCTCAATGCACTTGAAGATGATACTTCTACCGAATTGTGGCATAAGCGGCTTGGCCATATGAGTGAAAAAGGGGCTACAAGTTTTGTTCAAGAAAGAGCTTCTACCCGGTTTGAAAGGTACACATCTTAAAACTTGTGTTCATTGTTTGGCAAGTAAACAATACAGAGTTTCTTTTCATAAAAATGTTGTTTCTAGAAAAGAAAATATGTTTGAGTTGATTCATTCGGATGTTTGTGGTCCTTTGAAAGTTAGAACACATAGTGGTGCACTTTATTTTGTTACTTTCATTGATGATTATTCAAGGAAAGTTTGGGCTTTTCTACTAAAAACTAAAGATCAAGTTCTAGAAGTATTTAAGCATTTTGAGGCCATGGTTGAAAGAGAAACAGGGCAGAAATTGAAGTGCATCCGATCAGACAATGATGGTGAATATATTGGGCCATTTGATGAGTATTGTCGCAGCCAAGGTATTCGGCACCAAAAGACAGTTAAGAAGACTCCTTAACAAAATGGCGTTGCCGAGAGGATGAACCGCACTATTGTGGAAAGAACAAGGTGTTTGCTTTCACAAGTTAAATTGCCAAGATTTTTTTAGGATGAGGCAATGAAGATAGCGGTTGACGTAATCAATTTGTCTCCTTCTTATCCTTTGAATGGTGATGTTCCAGAAAGAGTTTGGACCGGTAAAGATGTATCTTATGAGCACTTAAGAGTATTTGGTTGCCGAGTTCACATTTCAAAGGATGAGAGGTCCAAGCTTGATAGTAAGTCAAGACAATGCATTTTTCTTGGCTATGGGTGTGATGAATTCGGGTATAGATTGTGGGATCCGGTCGACAAGAAAGTCATTCGAAACCGTGATGTTGTGTTTCTTGAAGACTAAACAATTGAAGACTTTGGCAAAGGTGATCAACCGGAGCCAAAAACTAGCGATCTTATTGACATGGATCCATCTCCTTCATCTTCGGTGAATGATGAAAATGGGGGAGATGTGCAGCCACCTATTGAAAATATGGAGGATGATGTTAATCCTAATGAAGTTGAGCTAGAAATTGAAGAAGAGCATCTAACTCAAGAACCGCCACCACAACTTGAGTTGAGAAAATCTACAAGGGACCGGCAGCCTTCAAGAAAGTATTCTCCCAATGAATTTGTGTTGATTTCCGATTAAGGGGAGCATGTGAGCTACAAAGAAGCAATTGAGCATACAAAGAAAGATGATTGGAAAAAGGCAATGGACGTGGAGATGAATTCCTTACTTGAAAATCACACTTATGATTTAGTGAAGTTGCCTAAGGGGAGGGAAATTCTGAAAAATAAGTGAGTTTTCAAATTAAAGAATGACGACAAGAATCTAAGGTACAAAACACGTCTTGTTGTGAAAGGCTTTGGGCAAAAGAAATGTATTGACTTTGATGAGATTTTCTCACCGGCTGTGAAGATAACTTCTATTCGGGTTATACTTGGCATGGCTGCAAGTATGAACCTTGAAGTTGAGCAACTTGATGTGAAGACCACATTTCTTCATGGTATTCTTGAAAAAGAAATTTACATGGAGCAACCAGAAGGTTTTGTAGAGAAAGGGAAAGAGAAATTTGTTTGCAAATTGAAGAAAAGTTTGTATGGCCTCAAGCAAGCCCCGCGACAATCGTACAAAAAATTTGACTTTTTCATGATGAATAATAGTTTTTCTAAAACCACTTCAGACCATTGTGTGTTTGTGAAAAATTTTTCAGATGGTAAATTTATTATTCTTTTGCTTTATGTTGATGACATGTGTAGACGTCCCCGAGCGCCCCGGGAGGATGAGTCCCGTTCTGTTCGTTTTGGGCTCACTACAGTTCGGACTCTCAAGTTGTCACGGTTCTTAATCTGAACCAAAGAGTCCAAATCCGACAAATCGTTTTGGAAAACAGATTTTTAGAAAGAAGTGCCAAACATGGACTGCTTTGCCAGATACAGAGTCGCCACCTAAATATTTTTTTAATGGGGAAATTTAGGAAACCCTGACTCATTTGCCTAAGGCCACGTGTCCGTCATCACCAGAGTTGCCTCGGCTCAGGAACTTGGGTACGATTGGGGAAGGTCAACTATGAGCACCCCCTCTCGCCCGATCCGAAGATCGGCCTCTACTAATCATGATATCCAATTTTGAAAACGTTATGTGTTTTTATTTCGGTTAATTAGCTAGAATTACTATGTGATGCACGCAGCAAAACAAGTATAGACTAGATCGCCTAATTCGGAACAAGGCATCGCATATCCGTTTGTTTGGAAAATGTTTTGAAATTTGCTACTCGTGAGCAGGCTAAAACACGGATTTTGATGAGTTGTTCCAACTCAAGCAATCTAACCTTCACCCACAATCATTCAGGCAGTTCATATCACATAAGCATCTAGCCGCATAGTAAGCATGCTGTCATGTTAACATTCACACTCGTGCGAGATGCTAAAGCACAAAATACTTACAGTGTACTCCAGGCCAAAACAAAGAACTCGTTAGCAATCAATGTATGATCCAAGTCCATGTTAAGTGCCTAATGTAACGCATACCAAATGCAATCAGGATAGGCTCGGCTAATCCTAGGATGACACGTGAAATGCAACCATTTGATGCACGTATTCAAGTTAGATTTGAAATACTATGCAGTTAGCATGATGTGCCGAGCCCGATGCATGGAATACCATTGAATGATGCACGCATGCATAGCATACGGATGCTAAATTAAATATGCCATAGTACTAACCATCAAAGCAGGTAAGTAAAATGGAGAAAGAAGTGGAGGTTGGATGACATGCACACACGCACCCACACTTATTACAAATTTGCCCTCGCTCGGAGGGACCGAAAGAATAATACAGATTTAACTAACCTACAAGCTAATTAAATATTACAGACCAATTACACTAGTTAAGCAAATTAACTAATCTAATAAAACAGTAAACAGTCTCGGGGAGAGGGCCCGATGCAATGCGTGCTCGGCTCCGCTTGGAAGTCCACTGTCATGCACAAGTTTGCCTCTGTTTCCCATGCTCTGTTCTTCTGAAAATTGCACGACTCCCAAGGTATGCTCTATGGACACTGTGGATCACCACCGACCATGTCCGGATGGTCATCGACCATTTGTTGAGCTCTCGGCCATCAATAATTGGTCGGTCGGCAGTATGGATGGCCGGCCAGCCAAAGCTTCCTGCAGAAACTGTTTTGACAGTAGTAGAGGGCAAAACAAGGCATGGCAATGCATTTCAAGCAAATGTGTGCACTAACACATCCCTTATCATGTTTGTGACTCAAAGGGGTATGTTCCTTGATTCTTGGACCACCAATCGCGCATTTCAATGCGTGATGGCCCAATGAACCAAGTTGTGCATTTTGATTTCAAATGAAATGCAATGCATAGAAACATACAAAGGGGTTTTCAACCTCTATCATGGCTTGATTAAGAGGTGAAAGATGCATGCAATGATATGCAACCTAGACATGTGAACTAAGTGTGCAACATGAAATGCAAACAAGTAAGCATGCAATAGTCACACAACCTAAGCAAATAAGTATGCAAGACATGGAATAACTATGCAAGTTTAACCATACAAGCATGCAAGGTGCAACATAGACAACATGTTAGGCAACTTAGCCAAGAGAATGCGTGCCAAATGCAAAGCGATTGAAGCGTACAACACATGCAATAGGCTAAGTATATGACAACATACAAGGTGAGCATGCAACAACATGCAAACAATGGACTTATACCAATTTGGGCAACCCTATACTAGGCCCAAAACAGTGGCCAACACACTAAGGAATGAGAGGCAAAACACACACAAACATGTACATGTTAAGGCCTAAACACTTAAGCATATGGAGACAACTTTCAAACATACTTAAAAGAGGATAAACATGGACACATAGCATGCACAGAAAGCTCTGAAAATCATGTTATAAAGGTGCTAAACCAGGTAAACAAGACAAGCTAAACATGCAACAATGGTCTAAAATTCAAGGAAAGCCTAAGGGGTTTAAACCATGGCTAAGTCAAACAAGCCCCACAAAGCTAAAAAGACTTAAAACAGGTTCAAGGCAGACCTAAACAAAGCTAAGGACACACCTAGATGGCATATAAGTGGTCCGAACATTCAAGCATACAAAAGAGGCCACACATGGAGCATAAGATGACAACCTTGTAAGGCATTAAAGGGACATCAAATGCAAGTATACAAGCATACCACGAGGACTGAAATGGTGCTATAAGTAATGCCAAACCACTGAAATGATGCAAGGATGGCATGCTAGAGGGGTCAATGCTCAAGACATACAAGAGAGTTTGCATTGTAGCTATACAAAGCAAAGCATGGACGACTCAAATGACCAAAAAAAGACCTTTAGCATGCTAAAACAAGCATAAAAGCTTCACAAAGCTAAGCCAAAAACATGCTAGAAACAAGGCTCAGAGCACAAGGCATGTTAAGGCAATTTATGGCATTACAAGACATGTATGCTAAGCAAGCATGGTGTGCCTAAGCCAACTCACGACAATGCTATATCATGGCAAGATAGTCATAAAAAATAGTTAAGGCATGGCCAACATACACTTAAACAAGGTGCTCACTAATGAGGCTAAAATGGCCCTTTTCACGGACAACAAGGAGAGGGGGTGGCCCTCTCCTTCTTAGGACCTTAAACCACCATCCTCACCACTGAAATCTCTCAAGATTCTCTTAAGATTTCAGTGGTGAGAAGGCCCAAACAAAGTGGTTTCGGAGCTCACCAAAATAGCACAAAAATAGGGCCAAACAAGGCTTAAGAGGGGTCAAACAACCCCAAAGCTCAAAGAAACCTTAAACAACTATTTTAAGCAGGTAAAAATAGAACTTTTATATGTTATATGCAAAGTCTAAAAACAGTTGCAAGATAGTCAAAAAAGCTATGCAAAAATGGGGAATAAAGGGCAAGAACACTCACCCTTGAAGAACACTTCCAAGGTCACAAGACCAGACCTCTTCTTGGATCAAAACCAGCTCAAAAAGTCTAAGATCAGCCTTCTAATGCCTCAGCAACTAAGGAAATGCGTAATGGTAGGTGTTTGTGTGCAATAGTAAGAACAAACACACACTAAACACTCAAGAGAGGGAGAGATATAGAGATAGAGTATGAACAAACTCTAACCCTAAAACTCAAAGCTCTGAAAAATTTGTCAACCCTAATGGAAGGAGAAGAGGCTTCCTCTTATAGACAATCCCCCTTGTAAAGCTTTCTATACAAGCTAGCCAAGAGGGAGGTCCCTCCATACACGTGTATGGAGGGAAGCAAAGTGTATGCCAGCTAGCACAGCTGGCATAAAAATATCTACAAAAGCAGATGAACAGTGGTCGGCCAGCCAAAAATGCAATTTGACCAAAATAGATGGTCGGTTGACCATCTAGAGTGCCGGTCGGCCAAACATTTGGCCGATGGAAATAAAACACAGCCAGTAGCCTCAAGCCATGGCCGGTGGAGTGTGGAGATGGCCAAAAAGCCATTCCCTGCCCTCCAAAGCAAAAAACACAAGTGTTTGGTGCAAAATCAAACACAAAACAGTCGAGTCGAGAGATCCTAAGGCAAGGTGCGTAGCCGAGACCTCCGGGAACTCAAGACAAACACAAACAAGGATGATCACCAAGTGTTCAAACGGTGACGTCCAAGTCTTGAGGACGGTCAAAAATGGGATGTCTACAACATGTTAATTGTGGGTCAAGATTACACTATTATTAACAGGTTGAAATTGGAGTTAAGCAAGTCTTTTGCTATGAAAGATTTGGGACCGGCAAAGCAAATACTTTGTATGAAAATTGTTCGTGATCACAAAGAGGGGCTGATTTGGTTGTCTCAAGAAAGCTACATTGAGAAAGTTCTTGAGAGATTCAACATGAATAAAGCAAAACCGATTGGTTGTCCACTTGCGGGTCACTTCAAACTTGGTTCGAATCAATGTCCTACAAGTGAGAAAGACAAGAAAAAGATGTTGAAAATTCCTTATGCTTCAGCAGTTGGTTCCTTGATGTACGCCATAGTTTGTACAAGGCCAAATATTGCTCACGTCATTGGTGTAGTGAGTCGGTTTCTCTCTAATTCGGGTAAAGAACATTGGGCAGCGGTAAAATGGATTCTAAGATATCTTTGAGGGACTTCGAAGGTGTGTTTGTGTTTTGGAGATGGTAAGCCGATGCTTGATGGGTTCACAGATTCTGATATGGCCGGCGATATTGATTCTAGGAAATCTACTTCAGGGTATTTGATGACTTTTGCAAGGGAAGCTGTGGCATGGCAATCTAAATTACAAAAATGTGTTGCTCTCTCAACTACCGAAGCTGAATTTATTGCCATTACGGAAGCTTGCAAAGAAGAGTTATGGTTGAAGAAATTTTTGCAAGAGTTGGGTTTGAAACAAGAAAAGTATGTGCTTTATTGTGATAGTCAAAGTGCTATTCACTTGAGTAAAAATTCTACTTTTCATTCCAGATTGAAACATATTGATGTAAGATACCATTGGATTCGTGATGTGTTAGATTCGAAATTGTTACAACTCGAAAAGGTTCACACAGATGATAATATTTCAGATATGTTGACTAAGACTTTTTCGAGGGACAAACATTTAAAGTGTCAAACTTTGGCGGGTATGGTTGATGTCTCCACCTAAGTCGGTAGGGAGAGAATTGTTGGGTATACCTCCTTATTGGAGTGTGGGACCCAATTGGTTTGTTAAAGAATTTTTGTTTGGTTTGGTTTAGGTATAATAGATTTTAATATATTATATCTAATTTGTGGAGACTCAATTCAATTTGAATACAATTAGGGTTTTGATTAATAAGCTCATTAATAAACAATATATATATATATATATATATATTGTTTATGTTTTTGCCCTGTGGGAGAAAAGTAAAACGGCAGCAGCTAGTTGGTTTCGGTGAGATAGGACTTGGAAGATTTGTGTGGCTGCTACAAATTTAATTCATAGTTCTCCAAAAGCTGTTGCGACTGCTACATAGGATTAGTGTTCAATCTCGGTGGGTGCCGTTTGGTTACAGAAGCTTGGAAGGTTTTGTTTGGGTGCATATTTTTGATTGCTTGAGTGAAGATTGATTTGGGTTATTATTTTATATCTTCTACAACTTTGATTTCGAAGATTTTTGTTCATCTATTTGGTGAGGTCTTTCCTCTTGTTTATTTGTGATTATTTGGTTTTGTGAGACTATTCGTGTCTCGTTTGTAATCGTTTGGAAACTTTTTGGTTGATAGTGGAATCGGATTTCAATCCCGTAGACGTACCTCACATTGAGGGAACCACGTAAAAATTCTTGTGTTGCTTTTCATTTAATTTTTCTGCATTAGTTTTTATTCTCATTGATTGATTTACTTGTGGGGAATCACATATTTTCCCTAACAGCATGATCCTTGGGCAAAACTCAGGAATTGCTTTAACGTATCCTTGCCCTCAGAGTTTCATCAGCCAAACTTTTAACAAAATTTTATTCAAAACCAACTAGCTCTAGTTGGTAAACTGACTGGGAAAACAACAAGTGTAGTTCCAGCAGAAAAATACCTATTGTTGATAAAACATTAAAAGATATATCTGCATATGTGTGTATTACTTTAGTTGCTTGATGAAATAATTACTCATTATTGCTTATAAAATGGCTTTCTTATGTGGTGAATTTTGTTTTTTTTTTTTTGGCATAAATTTATGTTTGGACTTTCCAAGTCATAAATGGTGAACTTCAAAATATTTATGATTATAATGGGTTTTAATTTCATCTCTATAAAATTGAAGTCAGTTAAGAAAGAGAAAAGTTCAAATTCGGACAATTATTGTGCTCAAGTTTTAATTTATCATTTTAATGTGATTGTTAAAAAACATCTATTCTAAATGCTGGGTTGACTAAAAAAATGTGAGTTTGATTATGGGTTTCTCAAAGAATGTAGGGAGAGACAGAGAGAGAGAGAGAGAGAGATAGATAGATAGATAGATAGATAGATATAGAGATAGGTTATTTGGGACTTGGTTTGTGATTAGTGCTTTGTATTGTACAAATTAGTCTGATAGGGAAGGAACTGTTTGTTTGGAGTTATTTAAAAAGAAATTAAGGATAATTTATTTAGTTGATCTTCCTGCAACAAAAAAATTAAACTCACTCAAAAAAAATTATTTAACATTTTATTTGTTGTGTAATATATTTATTTAGTTGTACCATTCAAATATAATATATTTGTTTTGTGATTTTGGTTTTAATTTCATCTTTATAAAATTGAAGTCAGTTAACAAAGAGAAAAGTTCAAATTTAGACCATTTTATTGTGCTCCAGTTTTAATTTATCATTTTAATGTGACTGTTAAAAAACATATATTCTAAATGCTGGTTTGATTAAAAAAATGTGAGTTTGATTATGGGTTTCGCAAAGAATGTAGAGAGAGAGAGGGAGAGAGGGAGGGGGAAGGGGCTGTTTGTTTGGAGCTATTTAAAAAGAAAGTAAGGATGATTTATTTAGTTGATCTTCCTGCAACAAAAAAATTAAACTGACACTCAGAAAAATTTATTTAACATTTTATTTGTTGTGTAATATATTTATTTAGTTGTACCATTCAAATTTAATATTTATTTGCTGTGTGATTCTAATGTACAGATGATAAATATTTTTCATTTAATTTTTTTGTGAATATCTAGAGTTCCTAATTAAAAGAAAAATTTGAAAGACTTGGTATTTTAACATTTATGTATAATATGGCAAGAGAATTTATATTTTTTTTTTCATGTGTAATATGGCAAGAGAGTTTATGTTTTTTTTTTTTTTTTTTTTTGTTGCACCTTTTTAAGGGAATATAATATTCTATGTTGTATTTCAAAAATTCTGGTCAATCCTTATGTGTGTGCGTATTACCTTAGTCGTCTTCATAAAAAAAAATGTATTAAACTTACAAGTATTTAACTTAACACAAGTATTTAACATAATCCGTTTTGTTTTGAATCAAATTCATCGAGTATTTAACTTAACCCAAAAAAATGTATTTAACATTTTGTTATAAAAAAAAATTTAAAAAAAAATTGTACCATTCTAAACAGAGAAGGCACGTGCCTCTGGTATTTGTTGACCTTTTTCTTTTTCTTAGAAGTTTATGTTTTTATTTATTTCTTTTCCTCTTGATTATAACCCGTTAAGTATTTTCTATTCATGATAGTTATTTATTTAAATACAATTTTGAATTTTATTATTTGATTTGGTAGCAACATATTGGGAAATAACATTTCATTGCCAATGAAATCCATGTTAACTTTTATTATTGCTAATTTTTTGTTTCTTTGTATCTAAAATTATATAACCAAACATTTTTAGGTTGAAGTACAACAATTATGAACAATATCACTATTTTTGGTCAAGTAAGTTTTCTTTCTTCTTTTTTCTCTTCATATAAATTTAAGTACCTCTTTTATAAATTTAAGTACAACAGTTATGGATAATATCACTATTCTAATTTTTTTTTTCCTCATACTTTATAGGTGGATGGGACTTACACCGAACCGTAATATCACCTCCCTTTACTAATTTTCTTATTTATGTGTATAAAGTTTTATTTATCACTCTAAATTTTTTGTATGTATAGATTCGATTTCTTCAAGAAAGAAATGTTAATGTTGTTATTCGCGATGAGTGTGACCTTAATACTATTCGCATTCATGAGGTAAGCCTAAAAGTCACTTGAACATTGGACATGTATTTTCTTATCATTTTAAAAATAATTTATAAATATATTCTACTTATTTTTTACAGGCAAAGGTAAAGGAAAAAGGCAAAGCAATATCAAAGGATACAAAAAAAGTTATTCCTTATGGCAAAGGAAAGGAAAATGCACATCCCATGGTATGGTTTCTCAACAATTTTTAAAAGTTTCTTTTTCGAATATTATATAGATTTTTTTAGGAATTGCATAGTGTCATATACTATTTTTTATGTACATTTTTCAAAAGTTTCTTTTTCAAAAATTTATTCAATTCTTTTTATTAAATGTGAAATGTTTTTCTGAAGCATGTTAAAGTAAGCATTTGTACAACATGCTAATGCATTTGTATGAACATTAATTTGAATTTTTAATATGTTTGTCTATTTGTATGATAAAAATATATTGCATTTGTATAATATGTTGCATCTACAACATAGCATAATAAAAATATAATTGAAGAAAATGCAAAAGGAAAATAAGAAGAAAGAACAAATATGTGATGAAAAGAAAACTACATAATATAATTTTTTTTAATTTTTATTTTTCTTATAAGAAGTTCTTAAGGAAAGAAGAAAAAGACAAAAATGCATTTTAATATAACAGAAACAACAAGAAGAGAGAAAAGGAAAGTACAAGACATTACACGCTAATATTCACATTTTACGTACCCAGTGATCTAATATTTACCTTTTCAACGTATATTTTGTAAAGAGATGGGTAGTGTCTTAAAACCAATAAGTTCATGCATAGTGAGTTTGCAGTTTTGTGTTTTCACATTATTTTTCCCTTCCTTTTTAAATTTCATAAATATATGCATTGGTTCTTATATGACTAACAACTTAACCGAGTGAAGAGGAAAAGTTAGTTAAAAGGAAGAAAAATACATGATGAAAGGGAAGCAAGGTAGTTAATCTTCACATTTTATGCACCTTCTTATATAATATTCTCATTTTAGGCACACAATGATAATGAGTTATCAAAAGCTGCATTAGCCCAACGTGCACGGCGAGAACGTGAAAAAAATCAAAAGCCATGTTCTGCATACCAATTGGGACAACGCCTGCGACGAGAACGAGAAAAAGAAAGATCGAAGGAATGTATTAACCCAAGACAACCTTCTTTAACACCAAATTAGTAAAAAGAAAAAGAATTTTTTTATCCAAGACAATCTTGAATTTTTTACTCTTACTATTACCACTTTATTATATAGATTTTAATTTGTTCACAATCTATTTCTGTAGGCCTCCTCCTACAACTCCATGTAGAAATGTTGGTGTGGTCATCCGTGATGAGCACGACCTTAATGTTATCCGTGTTCGTGCGGTAAGTACAAAATCAAGTCAAACATTGTATGTATTTTATTTATATAAGATTATATAAGATTTTTTTAACCTTTTCAATATTTTATTTATATTTGTTAGGCAAAAGATAAAGAAAATGTCAACCCAATGTCTAAAGGAAAAGAAAAGATGGCTCCTTCCGGCAAGAGAATGGCAAATGCATGTCAAGTGGTATATATTCTTTTTTTAAAATATGATGCAAAAACTTTGAATAGTTAAAATATATGAGTGTATAAAATGAATTTATTGTTTTATGTTGTTTTTGTAGAATGATTGTAATATGTTTTCCTGTAATTTGCTATTATTTGTATGTGTTTTTCAAATTTATTTATTTTTATTTTGCATGGATACATGTGCATTTATAATGTACCATCCATAAGTTACTACTTATATAAAGAGAATAGGAAAAAAGAAACGATGAAATAAAGAAAAAATATATAAAGAAAGGAGAAACTAAATAAGATAGGTTTTTAATTCTTATTTAATATATAAAATAGAAAACAAAGAAAGGGAAAGGGAAAGGGAAGATATAAGAAGATAGAAAGGGAAGAAATAAAAAAAAAATAAAGATAACACTATTAAAGGTATAAAACAAATAAAATAGAAAACAAAATTAAGAGAAAGGGAAGAAATAAGAAGATAGGTTCATTTTAAGCACAAAATATTCACATATTTTGCTTCAATGATACAATATTTTCTTTTTAGGCACAAAATGATAATGTAATATCAAAAGCTGCCTTGGCCCAACGGGCACGGCGAGAGCGTGAAAAAATTGAATTTCAATGCTTGCAACGAGAACAAGAGGGATTAAAAGAATGTGTTCGAATAAGACAACGTTCTTTAACACCAATTCGTCACGATCGCACTCACTTGGAGTGGGAAACAATAACTGAAGATTCTCAATCGGCACAAAAACGAACAATGGTTACCCATCATTCTACATGTTCGTTTTCTATGCCAAGCACATCTTCAAATTCACAAAGGAATCGGTAAACTACTGTGTCTAATCTTGAAATACAAACTTTTACTCATACCGTTTTGTTTTACAGAATTTTATTTATACACAAATATTCGTAGGTCTACTCCTATAAATCGATTTCTTCAACAAGATCTATGTACTGATGATGAATTAGAAGATCTGCCTACGAGTATATCAATTGACGCCCGGGCACACAAAGATTCTTGCCGCCATTATCTTGGCAAGATGGATGTATTATGTCCTTATTGTTCAGCCTTGCATTTGATGGATGAAAAATTGACAAAATCATCTATAAAGCGTCCCTTATTCGGAACTTGCTGTTTGGAAGGAAAGATTAGGCTACCTTTACTTGTTACACCCCCTCCACCACTTTAGGCATTGTATGATGGGAATAATGATCAATCAAAATCCTTTCGAAGCTATACTCGAGTATACAATGCAGCCAATGTTTTTACGAGTCTTGGTGCTACATTGGATCCTAGAGTACTCAGTGGAAGGGGCCCTACATCATTCACAATTCATGGAGAATTGCAACATCGAACAGGATCACTACAACCACAACCAGGGCAGGATGCGAGTTATGCTCAGCTGTATATCTATGACCCTTATTCAGCTTTAGAAATTCGTAATCGCAGAAATCCTAACTTGAGAAGGGATGTTCTCAAAACTATTCAGGATAGTTTGTTGCAAGTCAATGCATTTGTAGATAAATATCGCCAGGCTCATGCCATTTTACATCAATTAGACTCGGCAGGACACAACCTACCTGCTCATCTTCATTACAGTTCAACAACTGATCGACGTCGGTATAACCTACCAACTACAGATAAGATTACAATTGTAATACCAGGTGATGGAACAGAGGTAAATGGAATGAGAGATATTATTTTACATTTCCGAGGAAATAATGAGTTGATGAAAATTAATGAATGTCACCCAGCATACTTGTCATTACATTATGTTCTATTATTTCCATATGGTGAGCTTGGATGGGAACCTGAGTTGAAATTGTGGAATGTTCAGTATGATCGACCTTCAACTGATCGACTTACTCAAATGAATTTTTATAGTTATCGTTTGTTTGAACGACCCACAGAGTATTCAACAATTTTGAGAGGTAGGAAACTATTTCAAGAGTTTTTGGTAGATGCTTAGGCTGCAACTGAGCAAAATCGATTGACATACTACAAGCTTAATCAAGGAAAACTTCGGGTTGAGCTTTACCAAGAGTTGTTAGATATGGATCTAGATTATGTGCGACCTGGACAAATTAGTCAAAGGTTTGTTTTGCCATCTTCATTTACTGGTAGTCTTAGACATATGTTTGAAATCTTTCAAGATTCAATGGCTATCACACGATACAACCAACACCCAGATATTTTTCTTACAATGACTGCAAATCCCAATTGGCCAGAAATTACTTCAGCATTATTACCATATCAAAAACCTATTGATCGTCCTGATTTAATTGCCCGTGTTTTTGAGTTGAAGAGAAAATGTTTGATGAAGGAGATAGAAACAAATAAAGTGTTTGGAAATAAAGTTTCACATGTTTTTACAATTGAATTTCAAAAACGAGGCCTCCCTCATATGCATGCACTTTTATTTCTCAAGGGTCTAGACAAAATTCGGACATGTGCTCAAGTAGACAAATTGGTCTGTGCAGAATTTTCAGACCCAAAAGATGATCCTATGCTTTTTGAAACTATCAAATGTTGTATGGTACATGGATCATGTGGTGCTCGAAATCTGCAAGCACCATGTATGGAAAATGGTAGATGCACTAAGAGATATCCTCGAGCTTTCACAGAAACAACAACTATGGATCAAGATGGATACCCTATCTATCGTCGTCGCAATAATGGTCAAGTACATACTGTGAAAGGGCAAGAAGTTGATAACAGGGATGTCGTACCATACAATGCATATCTTTCAAAACTTTTCAACTGTCATATAAATGTGGAAGTTTGTGCTGGAATGAGATGTGTCAAGTATATACATAAGTACATTTATAAGGGTTATGATCGTACAACGATGGTGTTAGGAATGATAAATGAGATTCAACAATATCTCAATGCAAGGTATATTGGACCTCCAGAAGCTGCTTGGCGAATATTTGGTCATCCTTTGCATGCAAAGATGCCAACAGTTATACGATTGGCACTTCATTTACCTGGAATGCATCGTATTGTTTTTAACCCAGAAGAGCCATTACAAACGATTCAATCTAGAGCTGGTCAACAAATGTCAACTCTTACTGGCTTCTTTGCATATTGTGCTGCCAGTGAAGATGAATGTCCATTCACTTATCAAGAATTTCCACAACATTTTGTTTGGCTCAAGTCAGAAAAGAGATGGAGAGAAAGGGGATATGCAATTGGTAGAATGTACTTTGCAAGCTCTAATTGTGGTGAAAAATTTTATTTACGTTTGTTACTAACCGTTGTCAAAGGACCAAAGTCGTTTTAGTCTTTACGCACGGTCGATAATGTTGTGCATGATACATTTAAATTAGCATGTATTGCAAGGGGACTTTTAGAAGATGATGAAGAATGGATACAATGCTTGAAAGAGGCTGCAGTCATAAAAATTGGATATCAATTGAGGAGATTGTTTAGTATTATTCTCACCCAGTGCTCTCTACTAAATCCATGTGCATTATAGAATCAATTTTCAACGCATATATGTGATGATCTTGCACATAAGATTTGTACATTGTTTGTCATTTCTAAACCAACTGAGACTCAAATTGAAAATTATGGTCTCCATCTTTTGAATCAAATGCTTCATGAATCAGGCAAAAGTTTAATTGACTTCCCACCCATGCCACAACCTTCTGCAAATTGGAGTGCAGTAGTTGGTAATCGATTGATAGTTGAACATCAACAACTGCAGAATGAGGCACAACATGCAGATCCACAAATTACTATTGATTGTCTCAATAATGGACAACGAAATACTTATAATACAATCACTTCTTCAGTTTTTCAAAATAAAGGAACTGTTTTCTTTCTGAATGGGGGTGCAGGAACAGGGAAAGCATTTCTATACAATACGATTGCATTAAAATGTCGTAGCCTTGGGCATATCGTTGTTACTGCGGCATCGTCTGGAATTGCATCACTGCTACTAGTAGGAGGTCGCACTACACATTCAACATTTTCGATTCCGTTAGATGTCTTGGAAAATTCACTTTGTGGGTTTAGCAAACAATCATTACAAGCTGAGTTGTTTAGAAAAACAAAACTCATAATTTGGGATGAAGTTCCTATGCAACATAGACATTATGTTGAGGCGGTTGATCGTACATTGATGGATATTTGTGATAGTGAAAAGCCATTTGGGGGTGTTACTGTTGTTCTTGGAGGAGACTTTCGACAAATCTTACCAGTTATACCCAAATGAGTTCGTGAGCAAATTGTAAATGCATCATTAAGACACTCTGTTCTATGGAAGCATATATATATCTTGACTTTGGATTTGAATATGCGCTTGAATCATGAAAGCCATGAAAATGCTAATTTTACAAATTTCTTGATGGAGGTAACACTACTTTAACCTGTATTATATAGATTATTTTAAATTAATAAATTGTGTTTACACTTACTTTTTTATTGATTTCACTTTTTTTTAGATTGGGACCAATCCTCAAGAAATTGTTAACCTTCCATCAACAATACACAAATGTTAAGATTTGAATGAATTACTCTCTACAGTTTATCCACAATTGAATATGATAGAGACGTCAACCCCAACATTGTTAACTGAACGCACAATTTTGTCTGCGCGTAACGATGATGTCAATGACATTAATACCACTGCGTTGAATATCTTTCCAGGGAGATTATATACTTATCTTGCAGCAGATAAAATGTCTGAAGATAATGAAATTGATCCTATCATTACAAATAGATATCCTAATGAATATTTAAATTCATTGGATCCTCCTAGGTTGCCAACTTTTAAGTTAGAGTTGAAAGTGGGTTGTTCTATAATATTGTTAAGAAACATTGCACCGAAAGATGGACTATGTAATGGCACAAGATTGATGGTTACTAGGTGCGGCACTTGCATAATTGAAGCTCAAATTTTAACTGGAGAAAAGTTTAGCAATTTGGCATTCATACCAAGGATATCTTTGACGCCATCTTCTTCAAAAATGCCTTTCCAAATAACAAGACGCCAATTTCCAGTCTGATTGGCATATGCCTTGACCATTAATAAATCTCAAGGACAATCTGTGAAATTTGTTGGGGTTGATTTGCGTATACCAGTGTTTAGCCATGGGCAATTATATGTGGCATTGTCTAGATGTACATCCTTTGATCGTATAAGTATTCTCCTCCCTAAAGATAATTTGGATTCTACTACAAATATTGTTTATCCTGAAGTGTTGCTGTAGTATTCTATGCAGATTAAATGACGTTTTATTAGAAGGTAACAACGTAGATTTATTTCTGTTGATTATATAACTTTTTAAAAAATTTCAATTTAATAATAATTTGAAATTTGGACTTTTGTAGGATTGGACCGAAAAATCTATGGAGCTTAAAAGGAGAAATACAACTACCTTGCTTCGATGGGGAAGTAATAAGGTAATTTCAATCTGAAAGTATTTTGACATGTATATTTCCAACACATGTACTAATCTATATTTTTTTTGTTTCCACAAATTACCAGATTGTTGTGCATATTCCTCATTGGGGATATATAAAAGTTGATACAAAGGCTTTTTGGAAAGTAATGAGAAGGAAGTTTGGGCAAACGCATATTTGAAGACATGTTACTGACACATCTTTTGTAAAGCATACATATTTTTGGTGTATGACAATATAATTTTTGGTGTATAACATGTTAGTGACGCATCTTTTGTAAAGCATACATCTTTTGTAAAGCTTTAACTCACTTTTTGTAAAGTTTTAACCTACTCTTTTGGTGTATAACAGTATAACTTTATTTCCATTTTTTGTTCAGTATTAACACTTTTTTTTTACTACCTTTTATATTTTGATATGCAATATAACTTTAAATCTTATATGTTTGTTTCTTAATTTGCATTAAGATTAGGGAGAGTTGTTATTTTATTTGAGTTTTGTAGAGCGTGTACTACAAGCAAAATTGTTATAAGTTCTTTAAAAAGAAAAATATTTCAATATATTTTTTCAGTTTCTTTATCAAAAAATGACACAAACTTTATAAATTTCAACATAATACGTATAAATTATAACTGCATTTTAATCTTAAAATTATTTACACCGTGCCTTTAAACACGGGCATACGCTAGTAATATTATATAGAGAGAAGGAAGAGAGTTTCAAACCTATAGTATAGATAGGATACAATCCCAATCCTTTAGTTTGTTTGGAACTACCGATAATTTTCCACCATCAAAGAAATTTTAAATTTCCATGCATAATGGATAGTTTATGTAAAATTATTCAAATTTTATTGACTCAATATATATAATTTATATAGATAAAACATTAAAAGATATATATGTATATAATATTATATAGAGAGAAGGAAGAGAGTTTCAAACCTACTGTATAAATAGGATAAGATCCCAATACTTTAGTTTGTTTGGAACTTTTGATAATTTCCCACCATCAAAGAAATTTTAAATTTCCATGCATAATGGGTAGTTCATGTCAAATTATTCAAATTTTATTGACTCAATATATATAATATATATAGATAAAACATTAAAAGATATATCTGTATATAATATTATATAGAGAGAAGGAAAAGAGTTTCAAACCTACTGTATAGATAGGATAAAATCCCAATATTTTAGTTTGTTTGGAACAACCGATAATTTCCCACCATCAAAGAAATTTAAATTTTCATGCATAATGGGTAGTTCATGTCAAATTATTCAAATTTTATTGACTCAATATATATAATTTATATAAATAACTATAACTAAATGTGACATATGACCATTTTCGTCTTCTAATGAAGATGGGACCTATGGATAAAACTCCTAAATCTCAATAAGAGGTTATTTGACAACGAGGCTTATGGATAAAACTCTTAAATCTCACTAAGACGTTATTTGACTCTCTTTTTCTCACACCAAAATCCAATGACAACTAGGGATGGCAATTTCAACTCGGGCCGACGGGGACCCGATCCCCCAACCCTGATTAGAATGGTTTTTTCCCGAAAAATATCCCCGCAGGGATGGAGATGGTATTCAAAATTGAATCCTCGATTAGTTTCGGGCCGAGGACGGGGATAGGTTTCCCCGCCCCGGCCCCGTCCCCAATTATTCCCCGTATATATATATATATATATATATGTTTAGGGTTGAGTTAAGTCAAGTCTGCCTCTCTCCCACTCATTCACTCACTCTCACTTCTCTTCTCTCCTCTTAGCCTCTACCCCTCTCCCTCTCTCTCTTTCTTTGCTACAGGTGTTTCTCATGGCATCGACGGCGGCAGCGGCTCCTCCGCTGTCCTCTCCCTCTTCCGATCTCGCCGACCTCGCTAATCTCCCTCCTCAAGAACATCACGGCAACACCTTTCCCTCCAATGCTGGACTCCGACGCCTTTTCCTTCTGTCAACGTCAACACCTTTCTCTTCGCGCCGACACCATCTCTGCCGCTGCCTTTCCGTCGCAGCCAACATCATCTTTCTGATTTATCTTTTTGAGTTGTACTTCTCAGATCTATTGTGTAAATGTAGATCATCTATTGTTGATGTAAGATATTGTTGATCTGTTGAGTTGAACTATTGTTTGATGATGTTGATGATTTGCTCCTGTAATAGGTTTTTTTTTTTTTGGATCGGGGAACTTCGGGGTCGGGGAAACCCGATCCCCATAGGGGACGGGAATGGAGATGATGATAGGTTTCCCGTCGGGGATCGGGACCGGGATGGAAAAAATTTCACCATCGGGGATCGAGGACGGGGAGTGGGATCCCCGGCCCGGCCCCGCCCCGCCCCGTTGTCATTCCTAATGACAACCATTAAAGGCCACAGCTTCATGCTGCTTAGATGTCCATCATGGTCTCGAAGTCTTGACCATTTGGATCGTTTATTTTTTATATCACAATATGCAAATTATTTATAATAAAAAAAATTGATCAATCTGATAACTATAGTCACATTAACTCATAAAATTTATTTTAAAAAAATAAATGACAAATATTATTTAAAAAGTAGACCATCTATTTTTTAAGAAACAAATATAATAAACTAACGTAGTTATGATTATCGGATTATTTTTTTTTTAATGTATAATTTACACGTGATTTAAAAAATAAATTATTCGAATTATCAAAATGAGACTTGTTGTAGGCCCCCAAGCTTAAACAGCACAGCCATCCACAAGTTGTGCCCTAAGATGTTTTTCATTTTTTTTTAAAGGAAAAAAAACCCAAATTACACTAAATTGCAAGAAAGGCAAGCAACAAGAGCTAAAGGACGAGACACCCAATCCAAAGGTAAGAAATCTCCTAAACAAGCACACGCAGTCCAATGAGCTGCCCCATAGACACCATTAGAAAGACATACAAGCTCGCCTAGCCATAGATGTAATATCCTTGAGAATAGCTCCGCATTCCCTGCAACACACAACTCAATTCAATAACTTTCTTGCTGTTCCCTTCTATCTCAACTTGGGAGAGGTTAAGGGAAGGAGCCATCAAACAGGCAGAGGGGCAACCATCAAACAAAACAAGTGCAACCATCAAGTAGTGTTTACATTCAGGTATATTTAACCCCCTGCATTTTCTCTTACACAATCTTCAAGCATCCAACATCAATCCATTCATGAAAACTGAAGCAGATAAGAAAAATCATCTTTCATCAATTCATCCAATCAAACAAAGTAATATAATCATTCACCAATTCACCCAATCAAACAAAACAGTCTCCCAATGATGGAGACTGGATGACACAAACATTTTACGAAGAGCTGAGCATAGAAAGTCTGATAAAAATTAAAAAAAGGAGAAAAAATCATCAGTTCTTGATTTTTGAAAGTCTCACTAAAATAAGCTGAACAGAATTTGTTCGAAGACATTTGGCATCATGGATTCTCCGCCCTTTGTGTTTAAACCATCAGTTATCTTCATGCATAATTCAATCGGAAAATGTCGTTCAACACATAGAAGCTACCTTGAGGTGTTGGCATCAGATGAAACATCTGGGAGCAAAAAGAACACGAAGAAATTTTGATGAGAATAACAGAAATATTATGTAAACACAGATTGCTGACAACAATCTTAATTCAAATTGATAACTGTGCATTAGAATAAAAAATTTTATTTTTTATTTTCTTTTAAAAGGTAAAACAATATGATTTACCCCAAAAGGTAAAGCATGTACATAAAGCAGAAGGGTGAAAGAGAACAGAAAAATTGGTTTTAATTTGAAGCTTGTGCAAATCATTATATATCAGGAGAAATACAAAAATAATCAGAGCTTTATTGCAATAACAGAGAAATTTGAATCAACAGCTGAACTGTGTATAGAATACAATTCAAGCTACAAAATATCAAAACAAATAAACGTTTGTCAACCAAGCCAATTGAGATATGATACTAGGAGGATCATATTCAATTGCTTCATACACATTACAATCTGTGTGTTAATTCTTTTTAGCCTTTTGCAATCAAAAACATGTCAGAACTTCATGTGGAAAAGTAAAATCAACAAAGCAAATCCAGAGTTGAACTGGTTCCAATATATCACTGCCCTGAACATGACAAGGTCTACCATGTGATGTACTTTAGGATTTCGACTCCCTGATAGTAACTTTTAACTCAAAGAAACTACAATGTGATGTACTTTAACATTTCGACTAAAGAACTGCACATATCACTAAAAGAAAAGACTAAGGAAGAAAAAATGAGAGAGAAATGAAAAGCGCTTGGACAGTCTTTATTGTTGTCTTTGTCTAATTTATTTGTTAGCTTATCTCTTTATTTATATGATTTATTAAGTTACTTAGACATCCTCAACGTCTCATGTCATGGATGAAGGAGTGCAATAATTAAAGCAAAATGTTGAGTTTTTCTAACAAATAGGGGATAATGAAGCATGATCATTCACGCGAGCTACCATAAATCAACATGATTAAAAATTTTATTAACATCACTATCCATTATTTTCAGGCATTAGCAAAAGAATGTTACTTCAAAAAAAAAAAAAAAAAAACATTAGAATAATCAGATGCCAAGAGAACGCTCGGTGCATGCCATAGTCAAGCAGATTACCATAGACTACCTGAACGCAATTTTTTATGGCTTATTAAAAACATTAATAAAACAGAGGCTATTACAAGAGAGAGAACACTAGTTGAGTAAAAAGAAACTAATCAAATATTTTCACAACTCGGAGATGATTAACTAACTAATATCGCCAAAATACCTTCTGAATCCAATGAGAAGTAACAAGAGGAGAAAAGGATGATGCAAACAAAAACAACAATCCTCAAATAACAGCTTCGTAGGGGAATTTTTTTTTTTTGGAATTTGATCAGAAATTTCATGAGCAACTTAACATTTGAAAAGCAATTAGGCTAAAATGTCTGGAGCCAAGGCAAGTAAGCGATGGTGTTTGTACTTTATGAGATCAGGAGTTTAAAATAATGAAGGAGAAGAAGGCAAGTGAAAATCCGTAGATCTACTAAACAAAGCAACAATCAAATCGTAGTCTGAACACCACACATTCAAATCGTGATAAAATAAATAACAAATCCTCAGTTAAATTTCCAGTTACAACTTAAAGTACACGAAGACTAAAAACTTCCACTTAGATACAAACTCAAAAGTTACTAATCAAACCTGACAACATCGCATCCACACGTAATCCTAAATAGCATTTACTTGAAAAAATTAGGAGAAAAAAATCAAATCAAATCAAATCAAATCATCAAAACCAATAGATACTAATGCATGAATGAAGTTCTCAAATCAATCGAAGTCAGATCAGTCCAAATCCTCAATTAATTTCATCGATCAGAATAATCGAATCACAAAAAGCACAAGTGTACATAGATTTTACACATACCTGACTGAACTTGAGAGCGTGCTGTTCGCCGGCGAGTTGGAGGTTACCACTGACGAAGACGAGCATGCCGCCGGCGGGGCCGGAGGGCTGGCAATCGACGGTGGTGATGCTGTGCTGGCACTGCTGGAAGGGAAGGCTAGTGAGCTTCGCGACGATGTTCTGAGAGCCTTGGATCTTCTGACCTTCAAAGGTCAGCATCGACGATTCCTGGTAAAGGTTCGCTAGTCCTGCTCGATTCGCATCGAAAGTAGAGTAGTAGTGCTCCACGAAAGCCTTCGCCACCGCGTCAGGATCCATCGCCGCCGCAACAGATTCTCCTCCTCCGCCGCCGCCCTCCTCTGCCTCTCTGTCTTCTTCCTTTCGCTTCGCTTAGGACTCACGCGGAAACACACAACACTCACACACAATGGTACATGAGTGAGGGGCAAAGATGTAAAAATAAATGAGTTGTATTCCTTTGGTCTACGATACGGTCTTATTTATAGACCTGAGATACGATCTACTGTGTAGTCATGGCTGGCGTTAGAGCTGAGCAAAAAATCTACGCGTATGAGTGATTTTCTGATCGAGCCGTGATCCATACACCCACTGGGGGTCGCGCCCCCAGTGGCTGAAAACTTAAAAAAAAAAAAAAAAAAAAAAAAAAAAATTTTTTTTTGGGATCAATCCGGGGCCGACACCTCACTGGGGGTCGACCCCCAGTGGGGGTATGAACCTTTTCTGTTTCTGATCACATTGTTAACTCAGTAATCAATTGAAGAATACTGGTAAAATAGATGACACGTGGCTGACTTGCAATAGAAAGAGAAGATTCCGGATGTGGTTCGTCCACCCGGGAGCACTTTGACGATCAAGTCAGTATATCTCTCAAAGATAATCAATAGTGCTAAACTCATTGTTCAGAATATAAATTGCGTATCTTAGACCCATCGGAGGTGCCTTTCTTTTATAGTTAACTCAATCCTAGTCCCTATAGGAGCCTAACTTCAATGGACTTTAGCTCAGTACTTATCCTGGACTCTTCAATAGATAGAGATAAACTCCCTAAGAGTGTTATCCTTATCCATGCTGAAGTCCTTCATCATTCTAGGACTCTTGTGCCTTATCCGCTTATCTCGGATTCCGATATCTTCGAAGATAATCTCGGCCTAGCTAAGATCATCTCGGTGTCATGACCTGGGCACGTGACACGTCGGCTGACACGTCGGCATCACCTTGGTCACGTGTTGGTACTCTGAAAATGTATCCCCACACTATGAAATCTGTAATACGATCCAATTCAGTTCAATTCGATAGGTTTGGATTAATTTTTTAAATTTGCGGTTCATTTCAAGATTGAAAAATTAAAAATTCGTAATCTACGGATTAGTTTCGAATTGGAACTGATCCAGACCGTATACAAATAGTTTATATTTATATTACACACCCTCCTACATAGTATCTTATCTTATTTCATATAAAACCTAAACCCAAAGTTAAACCCAAATCTAAACCTGCATAGTATTTTCTTTTATTGCTTTTGTTTGTTGGTCTTTAGTTTTAATTTGCCATGATTTAAATACTTATAGTAGAACCAATTTTCTTATAATTGTTTAAATTTTAGAACAGTATGTCACTATTATGAAAAGACATGTTGCTATTATGTAACTAATATGATGCTATATTTATATTTTTATAAAATTAAAATGTCATATATATATTTTTTTTGTTCTTTAATTATGTGAATCTGTAATCCTAAACTGATCCAATCCGTGTTTAAATGGATTGGTTCGAATTGGCTTTACAATTTAAACGGATTGGATTGGTTCTAATTTTTCAGGAACCGTAGATAACGGATTGGTCCTAGTTTTACCCCAATCTAAACCAATTCAGACATGTTCACTCCTAGTTAGCGTATGAAAAACGCTCATCTTCGTATTTTTGATTTTTTTTCGGTTGATAATAAATATCTGAAGATATAAGAAAAAATATATTTTTAAAAAGGGTAAATTACAAATACATCTTTGAGGTTTTCTTAAAGTATAGATTGTCTTCTGTGATTTGAAAAATTACAAATATCTCTTTGTTAGAATTTTTTATTTAACAGAATTAACTAAAAAAATGAAACTCATAATTCCTCTCTTACACAATAATAAAGGGAAAAAAGGTTGAGACCCCCTTTTTTCTTAACCCCCACCACCCTCAATGTATTGAGATTGGCTAATTTTTTACTTTTTCTTTTTTTTTTTTTGTTTTTTTGTTTTTTTTTTTTCTTCTATCACTCACTGACATGTGTCTGTGGGGGTCAAGAAAAAAGCGGGTCTCTATTATTTCTGTAAAGTTACCTAAATTATTAATTGAAACATATTTTAACGTCATTAAAAACTGTTAATTGGCTTGATAATTTATTAATAAAAAAAGCGATTTATTATAAAATTAGAAATTTGAGGGGTGGAATGTAATTTTTAGAATCACAGATGGCATTTCGTATTTTAATTCAATCTCAATATGTGTATTTGTAATTTACCCTTTTAAAAAAGAAAATTTATGAGATTTCATGAATTTCAACAAAAATATATATTATGGAGACATATTTTGTGAGTGACAGTACGTGGCCAAGGTGACGCCGAAGTGTCAGTTGAGGTACCACGTGGCCTGGTCCTGACGCCGAAGTGATCTCGGCTAGGTCGAGGTTATCTGCAGAGATATCGCAATCTGAGATGAGCGGATAAGGGACAAGAGTCCTAGAACATGAGAGATTCTCAGTCTGGATAAAGATAAAGTTCTTAGGGAGTTTATCCCTATCTAGCTAAGAGTCCAAAATGAGCATTGAGTCTAAGTCCATTGAAGTTAGGCCTTTATAAGGATCAGATCAGTGTTGGCTATAAAAGCAGTACACCCCCGTGGGTCTGAGATATGTGAGATATACTGGGAGCAGTAAGCTCTTTTCTAATGAGTTTTGAGTACTCTTTGCTATCTTTGAGAGATATTGATTACTAACTTGATCGTCGGAGTGCCCTCGGGTGGACGAATCACCGCCCGATTCTTATCTTTCTGTGATAGGTTGTTTGGGCTTAATCTATTCTACTAGTGCTCTCCAGCTGAGTCACCTGTTTGGTTGTGTGGTCGGAAATCAATACCTACAATTTGGCACCGTCTGTGGGAACGTAAGGAGAATAAATGGCCAACGACAGGCAGAAAGAGAAGATTGGGAACGACATTCCTAATAGGAGTGGTAAACATGCCGATTTTAACATGGAGGAGGAAAACTGTTATGAAGGGCCACGGGAACAGAATCCCGGAGGGAAGGACGTCGGCCAAGAGACAGATGCACCAAAGAAGGCAGGCCGAAACGAGTATTACAACGAAAGTGACCTCCAAGTATGGAAAGATAGATGCTTGAGAAGGGACGGCGAGATGAAGGGAATGACAAACAAGTTGACAGACCTGCAATCAATTGTCAACTTCATGATGCAGAACAACGTCATGCAGCCACTGTTTCCATTAAAGGACACACTGATGCCAGCGGCCAAGAACAACACCTAGAAAGGGGGCAGAAAGCAACCCCAACAGTCCCTCAGCATGACAAAGTGAATGAACGTTCACATTGGCCTTCATAGGATGCCAAGCGAGTAGAGTCAGCGAGAGGAGAGTCTTAGAGGACGCTTCATACCAAGGGAACTTATGTCAAGGAACATCGACATGTTTAAGGGAAGGAACTTTGTTTTGACATGGTGAATAAAGAGAAGTCCAAGAGAACACATAACGACACTAGGAGTAGTGCACCAAAAAGGATAAAATCCGTTAATAACATAGCTCTTAGTCGAACTAAGAAGGATTTGAGGGACTACCTCCAGATGAAGTGGCAGAATGTCGAGGTTACATCCCTTGTGAAGCCGAGAGCGCCGTTCTCAGTGAAGTTGGATAGGTTTGAGGCCTCTAAAAGGTTCCATAAGCCGAGGTTCTAGATTTATGATGGTAAATCTAATTCAAACTTTCATGTCGGCCTATATCTGAATTCAATGGCCTTGTATACCGGGAATGAACTATTACTATGCAAGGTGTTCCCCTCATCCTTTGGGGAAATCACTTCGGATTGGTTTCACAAGTTGTCGAAAAGAACTGTGAAGAGTTGGGAAGGCCTAATCGAGATGTTCGTGGCCAAGTTTGTCATGAACAAGTTGCAATCATTAAGGGTAAACTCCCTGATGGCTTTGAAAATTGGCGGGAGTGAGAGCCTCAAGGCTTATGCCAAAAGGTATTATCAGGTGTTCAATCGAATACCAGGATGCAATCAGGAGTTAAAGGTCGTGTCTTTTAAGAACGGCTTGGAGGATGATTGCATACTCCGGAAGTCGCTGGCAAAGACTTTGCTAAAAAGTATGACGGAGCTCATGGCAAAGACCGAGAAATATGTTAAAGCAGAAGAGGATACGCCGGGAACAAAGGCACAAAAACAGGAAAAGAGAAACGGCTTGCCGAAGTGAGGCCGAGGTAATACTGGATTTAATAGGAAAGAAACATGGCTGAGGGCTGCACAGGCAATCACCACTGTGTTCCGGATCCCGGTTTATAAAGTTCTAGAAAGGATAAGGAACCAACCGTATTATAGAACACCAGAAAGGATTCTTGGCGAATTTATAGGGAGAAGTCTTGGGAAGCACTGTGCTTACCACAATGAAGATGGACACCTAACTTAAGACTTACGTGGAGCCCTAAAGGCACATTTGGAAGATCTGGTCAGACAGGGTCACTTGAGGGACCTAGTAGATGAGGCCAGAACGAGGAAAGAGCAGGCGAGATTGCCCCAAGCACTAGCAGCACCATTTCCGCCATAGCTATAGCAAGCAAAACCTCGGGTGATCAATGTGATCCACTCGAAAGTTAATGAGAATGATATACAAGGAGAGACCCAGAAGGTAAAATACTTACAGCATGTATGTCAGGTCCAGCAAAAGAGGCCTAGGACAAACAAGTACCAGAGACCGATGGTGTCCTTTATTGAGGCAGACCTAGACATAGTGCAGCATCCACACAACGATACTCTGGGGGCGACCCTCAAGGTTAGAGAATACTAGGTAAAGCGCATTCTGATCGACCAAGGCAGCTCTTGTGACATCATATATGTCAGGTGTTACAAGGAGCTTGGCCTTCATCGCAATGATTTGGAGCAGTCCTTTAGCCCGATGGTCGGGTTCAATGGAACGCCGACATGGCCCTGGGGAGCAATAAATTTGGAGGTGTAGGCAGGCACCAGGAGGGTAAGCACAGAGTTTACAGTGATTGACACCCCCTCCCCTTACAATGTTATTTTGGAAAGGCCATGGTTGCACGCAATGAGGGTTGTTTCCCCAACACTGCATCAATTGTTATGGTTCCTAATGGAGCATGGAATTGAGGAAGTTAGAAGGGATCAGGTACAGGCAAAAAAATTGCTCCATAACAGCAATGAAATCCACCTACAACGTGCTAGAGACAGAGACAACTGAAATTGAAGACGAAGATATGGAAGTTATAGATGATATCAGCAAAGAACCAGCCAAGAAGAGTGAAGAAGCCTTGAAAAGAATTTTGGTCCCAAAAGGTGATAAAGAGCGCTTCTTCCTTCTCGACTAAAGCTTAGCCAAGGATAAGAAAAGAGAGTTCGAAGCTTTCTTACGGGCCAACATAGAAGTAATTTCCTGGACGCTATACGTGCTACCAGGCATTGACCCCGAGGTCACATGCCATATGTTGAATGTAGACAAGTCGGCTAAACCTATCATTCAGCGAGCGAGGAGGCCGATGTTGATGCATGTTGAGGTAGTTGAGGAGGAACTGAACAAAATACTGGAAGCCAAAGCCATTTGTAAAGTGAATTACCCTACTTGGCTGTCCAATACTGTGGTGGTGAAAAAGAAGAACGGCAAGTGGAGGGTTTGTGTTGATTTTACTAGCTTGAACAAGGCTTGCCCCAATGACAGTTTTCCACTTTCCAAGATTGACCAATTAGTAGATGCCACTTCAGAGTATGGAAGGATGAGCTTCCTAGATGCTTACAAGGGATAGCACCAGATAGCAAGGTATCCCCCCGATGAAGAGAATATTGCATTTATCACCCCAAAAGGGCTTTACTGCTACAGAGTGATGCCTTTTGGACTGAAAAATGCCGGAGCAACCTACTAGAGGTTAGTAACTAGAATGTTTTGACATCTGATTGGTAAGACAGTGGAAGTGTACATTGATGACATGATCACGAAGACCAAATAATCTAAGAATCATCTGGCCTACTTAAAGGTAGTTTTTGACATCTTGAGGACATATCAGCTCCGACTTAATGCTTCGAAATGCGCATTTGGAGTCGAGTCTGGTAAGTTCCAGGGATACTTGGTTACCAGAAGGGGCATCGAAGCAAGCCCGGATCAAATCAAGCCCGTCCTTGACTTGAAAAGCCTGACATCGGCAAAACAAGTGCAGATGTTGACTGGAAGGGCCACAGCCCTGAACAGGTTTATAGGCAGAAGTTCGGATAAGTGTAAACCGTTTTTTATTTTGTTAAAGAAGGTTACAGATTTTTTGTGGATAGAAGAGTGCAAAGTTGTCTTGGCCGACTTGAAAAAACACCTGACAACAGCTCCAATTCTTTCAAATCCAGTATCTAGAGAGGAATTGTTCTTATACTTGGCAGTTTCAGAGCATGCAGTGAGTGTAGTGGTAATCAAAGAGGAGAATGAAGAACAAAGAGCAGTATACTTTGTGAGTAAAACCCTAGCAAGCGTAGAGACTAGGTACTTACCCCTGAAAAAACTAACACTAGCCCTAGTAATGGCTTCAAAGAAATTGAATCACTACTTCCAAGCCCACAAGATTGTGGTACTGACTGAGCATCCTTTGAAGTCCTTATTGCAATAAGGAGATCTGACAGGTAGTGTGATACCCCTGTTTTGTAGTATGCTAATTGGTCCTTAATATGAGTATGATTATGTGTTTAGTACGATTTTGTGTGCTATTATATGAAAATATGTGGTTTTGAATTGAATATCTGTTTACCGTAGGAATATCTGTTTGACTATTTGCTTTGGAAATTAAATTGAAGGCCTTATCAGCCACAGAACCCGGAATTGATTACGCCATTGTGATTGGCATAATTTTTAGAGCCTACGGTGAAGTTTAATTGAAAAATTGATCCGAACCAGATTAAATCGATTAAATTGATGAATTAGTGCCCAATTACTTTATTATTATTATATTGGCATTAGTGGGCTATGTTGTAAGGGCATTACACCCTCAAATTCCTTCCGTTAGTGCATTTTGGCTGATTTTTGGACTCAAAGAAGGAGAAAGGGTCGGCTAAGAGAGAGAGTGTGAAAGAAATTGAGAGTTTGATCATTGAAGCTTGATTTTGGAGGCCAACTCTAGAATTGACCATAGATTGGAGGAATTGAACCTCTAGGTAAGCATTGATTCTTGAATTCATGAGTTTAATGTGTAATCTTGCGTGTTCAAAGTTAATTAATGGTCAAGAGCATGTGTTTGAGTTGGTTTTGTTGAATTGGAAGACTATATATGCATGCATGTATGTAATTGTTTGGAATTTGCATATTTGAGCTTGAACTACATGACTCATGTTGCAATTTGGTTGAAATCCATGTATTTTTCCACCTTTCCATCATATGGGATGAGAATGAAGGTTATGTGTCACATGCATGTCCAATCCATGGGAGTAGAAGCTTTGAATGCATGAAATTGTTATGTTGATAAAGAATTTGGTGAAAAATGGGCCATGCATGTGTTTGATTTATGAAATTGAGCTTCTAAATGTTGTAATTTGGTGTTTATAGCATGTTAGCACAAGTATATTTGGAGTTTGAGCTGTTATATGCAAGAAAGGTTAGGTAGAAAATCGAATTGGAGCTCAAGAACATAATCTGGAAAACCCAGAAATTTTATGTCCGCTCGAGTGGGGAAACCGACGCTCGAGCATGAATTCGTGCTCCCAGTATTTTTTGCAGACCATGATGTCCGCTCGAGCGGGGAAGTTCACGCTCGAGCAGGGAGCCATGTAGAGAGGCCTTCCGCTCGAGTGCCAAAATGAACGCTCGAGCTTAAATTTCACCTATCCAGTACTTTTGCAGGCCTCAGGGGTACGCTCGAGCGGGGAAGTCCACGCTCGAGCGGGGACCCTATTTTCTGAAATTTTGTTTATGCATTCTGTGTTCTGTTTTCCGTTCCCTTTCACTTCTAAGCACTCTTAGGCATACATTGAGCATTGTAATTGAATTAAAGAGATAAGAATGAAGCCTAAAGAGGAATATGTGAATCAAAGAACGGATTGAATTAATTGTGACCCATATTTGTTATGTGATATGTAGGGTTAAGCTCCAGGGCAAATCCATAAGCCGATCACTGTGAGTAATATCTGAAATATGTTATTGTCCAATTGCTTACTTCTACGTAAGTTTTGTAAAGTTTATTAATGTTGAATGGTGGACAAAGTTTGATATGACAAGTCTGAAAGGCTTAAATGCCAGTCTGATATGACAAGTCTGAAAGGCTTAAATGCCAGTTTGAAACGAAAGTCTGAAAGGCTTAAATACCAGTTTGATATGACAAGTCTGAAAGGCTTAAATGCCAATTTGAAACGAAAGTCTGAAAGGCTTAAATGCCAGTTTGAAACGAAAGTCTGAAAGGCCTAACGGCCAGTTTGATATGGAAGTTTGAAAGGCCTAAAGGCTAGTTTGATATGAAAGTTTGAAAGGCCTAAGGGCCAGTTTAAGTTTGAAAAGGCCAAAGGCTAGTTTGACATGAATGAATTGGGGGAGAGGCCGTCTGATATATAATGTTCCAATGTATTTACTTTATTTAATATTATTCACTGGGCTTTCGCTCACGCTTACTCATGTGTTTATAGGTGAGCCAAGTGAGGTCCAGACCCAGTCCTAGTGAAGTCTGTATGGAGCAACCGGGTTTTTGAAGAGTCAGCCCACGTGTCTCACGCAGGAGACTCGCCTTCGCCGTCTTGTCATTTTGTTTTATGTTGTAATGTTGGCGAAGTCTTTGTATATGTCTGTGTATAGTTTTCATGGGTTGACTTAATTTTTGGATGATCCTATTCGTACAGAACTTATGCTACTATATTTCTGTTGTGAGTTATTAATGTATATGTGTATGGTTTGTTTTAATGTGCCATGCAAGCACAACTCTAAGGACAAAGTTTTAAATTGCTTCTGTTTGGCCCCCATTAACTCTGTTAAAATACTCTGTTTTAGTTTGAGGCCGTAGGTAATCTTATGATTACTAGCTGGTTATGTCCTTAACCCACGGGGGCGCGTTCGGGTCATGACCGAGTAGTATCAGAGCACGAGTTAATAACTCACACACTTGTCCAAATGAGCAATAAGCGTCTAGAAAAGATCTAGGATGCATTCATGTGATAAGTCTGAATCCGAAAGCATCAAGTATATGCTTAAATGTTTTGATATGAACAACTATGTGTTATAAGCTATGATTGGCTTGCATTGCAATTTATTTGAATATGCATGCCCTTTAATATATGCGTACTTGCAAATCTTCTGTGTAAAACATAATGCAACTTTAATCAGATGGTGAGAACAGGAGGTGATGAGATAGAGGAATCTTCTATTGCCAGACTGGACAGAATGGAAAGACTAATACAGGAAATGGCAGAAATTTTGAGACAGCAACAGGAGTGGCAACAACAGTGGCAGCAACCACATTCGCTACCTCCACCTCCGACACCACCTGTGCTAGATAATCGGAATGATGACCGAATCATAGCTCTCACCAAAGAGTTCAAGAAAATGAAACCACCACAGTTCCATGGTGGATTAGATCCTTTGAAAGCTGAAGCTTGGGTCCTCGGCATCGAAAAATTGTTTGAAGTGTTCCCGTGTTCGGATACACAGAAAGTGCTTCTAGCCACCTTTATGCTAGAAGACAAAGCAAGAAGATGGTGGATATTAATGCATGAGAATTACAAAGATGCTGATTGGGAAAAAATTTTGGAAATTTTCTACGATAAATACTTCCCACAGTGTGTTCGGGATAGGAAAGTAGCAGAGTTCATGGAACTTAAGCAAGACAGTATGAATGTAGCCGAGTATGAGGCCAAATTCACTGAATTGGCCAGGTTTGCACCGCACGTGATTAATACAGACTATAAGAAGGCGAGGCATTTTGAAGGTGGGCTTCGAAGTGACATCCTTGAAAGAGTGAATGTCTTAAAGCTAGAAACCTACATTGGAGTGCTAGACAGGGCCATCATATCAGAGGCCAACATAGCTATACAAGCCAAGCCAACAACAGAATGGAAAGGTAACAAAAGACAAGGCTTCTTTTCAAAGAAGAAGCTTTTGAAAAAGCAAAACAAGAGCTCCTTAAATACCTCGAATTCTTCCCAAGACACATCTCCCATGTGCAACATTTGCAGCAAAAGGCACTGTGGAGTTTGTTACCGTGTGTCAGGGGCCTGTTTCAAGTGTGGTAAACAAGGGCACATGGCCCGAGATTGTAATCAAAATAGAGGAAAGAAGGCTGCTAGTTTCACTGCATCAATCCCAAAGCCAGGAAACACTTTGAGATTCGCTACCACCGGGGATACCGTGAGACAGGGGAGAGTTTTTGCGTTTGTTCCAGGTGATACACGAAATACCATTGCAGTTGTCTCAGGTACTATTTCTATATGTAATCAGGATTCTTTTGTGTTAATTGACTCCGGATCCACACACTCTTTTGTGACATGTGCATTTGCATCTAGACTGAATAGACCCTTAGAACCATTGCCATATCTGCTATGTGTGTCTGCTCCATCTGGGGAGTCTGAATTGTGTGAATCTATATACTGATTTTGTGAAATGCGTGTTGAGGATGCTATCCTATATATAGATTTGTTGCCCTTGAACTTTAGACATTTTGACGTAATCCTGGGTATGGATTGGTTGACCAAGTATTGTGCCACCATCGATTGTGTGACAAAACGAGTTGTATTTAAACCACCAGGACATAAAGAGATTGTGTTTGTGGGTAATGGGGTAGTGCCTCCACCTTACTTGATATCTAGAATGAAAGCATGTAAACTGATCAGGAAGGGGTGCCAGGGTTATTTGTGCTATGTGTTGTCTGAACAATCTGTGAATGTTGAATTAAATGATATCCCCATTGTTAGAAAATTTTCAGATGTGTTTCTAAATGAATTACCAGGGGAATTGGTAAATAGAGAGATAGAGTTTACTATTGAAACTGTGCCAGGCACCCAGCCCATTTCTAAAACTCCCTACAAAATGGCTACCGCTGAAATGAAAGAATTGAAAGAACAGTTGCAAGACCTGCTTGACAAGGGGTTTATCCGACCTAGCACTTCACCTTGGGGTGCACCAGTGTTGTTTGTGAAAAAGAATGATGGAACTTTGCGTTTATGCATCGATTACCGGGAATTGAATAAGGTAACAATAAAGAACAAATATCCCCTACCTCGTATTATTGACTTATTTGGCCAGTTGCAGGGATCACAAGTGTTTTCCAAGATTGATTTGAGATCCGGGTATCATCAGTTGAAAGTAAAGGCAGAGGATGCTGAGAAAACCGCTTTCAGAACGAGGTATGGTCATTTTGAATTTCTAGTTATGCCATTTGGAGTAACTAATGCCCCGGCAGCATTTATGGACTTAATGAACAAAATTTTTAAAACCTACCTTGACGAATTTGTTGTGATTTTTATTGATGATATTTTGATTTATTCTAAAGATAGACTTGAACACGAACATCATTTGAGAACTGTCCTACAAATACTTCGGGAAAGGAAATTATTTGCTAAACTAAAGAAATATGAATTTTGGTTGGATAAAGTTGTTTTCTTAGGGCATGTGATCAACAAGGAAGGAATTTCAGTAGACCCGTAGAAAATAGAGGCGATTGTAAATTGGCCTACACCGACTAATGTTACAGAAATCCGTAGTTTCATGGGCTTAGTTGGGTATTACAGGAGGTTTGTGAAAGACTTTTCAAAGATAGCAGTACCACTTACCCAACTGACCCGCATGGGGCAACCATTTGAGTGAAACGATGAAAGAGAATCAGCCTTTCATGAATTGAAGACAAGGTTGACCACTGCACCAGTGTTGACATTTCCATCAGGTATGGAGAATTTTGTGATTTTTAGTGATGCATCTTATAAAGGTTTGGGTTGTGTGCTAATGCAGAATGGAAAGGTTATTGCTTACGCCTCCCGACAGTTGAGGCCACACGAGAAGAATTATCCAATGCATGACCTAGAATTGGCCGCAGTTGTTTTTGCTTTGAAAATCTGGCGGCATTATTTGTATGGGGAAAAGTGTGAAGTTTACATAGATCACAAGAGCCTGAAATACTTCTTTACGCAGAAAGAGCTGAATATGCGACAAAGGAGATGGCTTGAATTGATAAAAGACTATGATCTTGAGATTTAGTACCACCCCGGGAAAGCTAATACAGTTGCTGATGCCTTGAGCAGAAAGTCAACGGGGAGTCTGGCTTATTTGCTTACTGAACAGAGAGAGATTTTGCAGGATTTTGAGAAATCTGAAATTGAAGTGGTAATGTGTGAACAAGGCGAGATGATAGCCGCTATTACAGCCGAGCCAGCAATCATTGATGAAATCAAACAAAAACAGAAGGAGGATGCATTCCTCAAGAAAGTAATTGATGAATTCAAACCGAGTCCGAAAGCAGAGTTTAGCATTGAGAATGAAGTGTTGAGATTTCGGAGCAGAATGCGTGTCCCAGATGTTCTGGAACTAAAGAAGAGGGTTTTAGATAAAGTCCACAAATTCGTATTTGCTATGCATCCGGGCAACAATAAAATGTACCGGGGTTTGAAACAGACCTATTGGTGGCCTAAAATGAAGAAAGAGATTGCAGAATATGTGTCCATGTGCCTTCAGTGTCAGCAAGTCAAGGCTGAACATCAAAAACCAGGCGGTCTACTTCAACCTCTCCCTATTCCTAAATGGAAGTGGGAACATGTGACTATGGATTTCGTTGTTGGCCTACCTCAGACTTCTCGAGGTATGGATTCTATTTGGATTGTAGTTGATAGACTGACTAAATCTGCACATTTTCTGCCTGTCAAGACTACATTTAATGCTTATAGATTGGCTACTATTTATGTTGATGAGATTGTCCGTTTACACGGAGTTCCGGTATCCATTGTGTCGGATAGAGATCCGAAATTTGTACCTAGATTATGGAAGAGTTTGCAGGAAGCTATGGGAACAGAATTAAGGCTCAGTACTGCATTCCACCCACAGACAGATGGGCAGTCAGAACGAACAATACAGACTTTGAAGGATATGCTTCAGATGTGTGCTTTGGATTTTCAGGGGAGTTGGGAAGATTATTTGCCACTTGCAGAATTTTCTTATAATAACAGCTTCCACTCCAGCATCGGTATGGTAGGAGGTGTAGATCACCCATTTGTTGGACAGAAGTCAAGGATAGAGCTTTATTTGGGCCTGAAATTGTGCAAGACACTTATGAGAAAATCAAGATCATTCGGTAAAGGCTCAAAACAGCTCAGGACCGACAAAAGAATTATGTAGATATTCGAAGAAGACCTCTTGAGTATGAGGTTGGTGACCATGTGTTCATCCGTGTTTCTCCGATAAAAGGCCAAGTCAGGTTTGGAAAGAAGGGCAAGTTGTCGCCCCGTTACATTGGGCCGTTTCAGATTCTAGAAAGGCTTGGCCTGGTGGCCTATAGAGTTGCTTTGCCACCGGGATTCGAGCAAATCCATAATGTGCTTCATGTGTCGATATTAAGGGGCTACCTCCGAGACCTGTTTCATGTGATTGATTATCACTAAGTAGCTATTGATGAAAATATGGAATATGCTGAATGGCCGGAATGAATTGTTGATCGACAAGTGAAACAATTGAGAAGCAAATTCATCCCAATAGTGAAAGTGGAATGGAAAGAACACTATGGGACGGATACTACATAGGAAAAAGATGAGGAAATGCGACTACGCTATCCACATTTGTTTCCCGATGAAGGTAAATTAAGTTTGGAGGACCAAACTTCCTAAAGGGGGGAAGACTGTGATACCCCTGTTCTGTAGTATGCTAATTGGTCCTTATTATGAGTATGATTATGTGTTTAGTACGATTTTGTGTGCTATTATGTGAAAATATGTGGTTTTGAATCGAATATCTATTCACCGTAGGAATATCTGTTTGACTATCTGCTTTGGAAATTAAATTGAAGGCCTTATCGGCCACAGAACCCGAAATTGACTATGCTATTGTGATTGGCATAATTTTTAGAGCCTACAGTGAAGTTTAATTGAAAAATTGATCCGGACCAGATTAAATCGATTAAATTGATGAATTAGTGCCCAATTACTTTATTATTATTATATTGGCATTAGTGGGCTATGTTGTAAGGGCATTACACCCTCAAATTCCTTCCTTTAGTGCATTTTGCCTGATTTTTGGACTCAAAGAAGGGGAGAGGGTCGGCTAAGAGAGAGAGAGTGAAAGAAATTGAGAGTTTGATCATTGAAGCTTGATTTTGGAGGCCAACTCTAGAATTGACCATAGATTGGAGGAATTGAACCTCTAAGTAAGCATTGATTCTTGAATTCATGAGTTTAATGTGTAATCTTGTGTGTTCAAAGTTAATTAATGGTCAAGAGCATGTGTTTGAGTTGGTTTTGTTGAATTGGAAGACTATATATGCATGCATGTATGTAATTGTTTGGAATTTACATATTTGAGCTTGAACTACATGACTCATGTTGCAATTTGGTTGAAATCCATGTATTTGTCCACCTTTCCATCACATGGGATGAGAATGATGGTTATGTGTCACATGCATGTACAATCCATGGGAGTAGAAGCTTTGAATGCATGAAATTGTTATGTTGATAAAGAATTTGGTGGAAAATGAGCCATGCATGTGTTTGATTTATGAAATTGAGCTTCTAAATGTTGTAATTTGATATGACAAGTCTGAAAGGCTTAAATGCCAGTCTGATATGACAAGTCTGAAAGGCTTAAATGCCAGTTTGAAACGAAAGTCTGAAAGGCTTAAATGCTAGTTTGAAATGAAAGTCTGAAAGGCCTAAAGGTCAGTTTGATATGGAAGTTTGAAAGGCCTAAAGACTAGTTTGATATGAAAGTTTGGAAGGCCTAAGGGCCAGTTTGACATGAATGAATTGGGCCCGAGGCCATCTGATGTATAATGTTCCAATGTATTTACTTTATTTGATATTATTTACTGGGCTTTCGCTCATGCTCATTCATGTGTTTGTAGGTGAGCCAAGTGAGGTCCAGACCCAGCTCCAGTGAAGTCTGTATGGAGCAACCGGGTTTTTGAAGAGTCAGCCCACGTGTCTCACGCACGAGACTCGGCTTCGCCTTCTTGTCATTTTGTTTTATGTTGTCATGTTGGCGAAGTCTTTGTATATGTCTGTGTATAGTTTTCACGGGTTGACTTAGTTTTTGGATGATCCTGTTTGTACAGAACTTATGCTACTGTATTTCTGTTATGAGTTATTAATGTATATGTGTATGGTTTGTTTTAATGTGCCATGTAAGTACAGCTCTAAGGACAAAGTTTTAAATTGCTTCTATTTGGCCCCCATTAACTCTGTTAAAATACTCTGTTTTGGTTTGAGGCCATAGGTAATCTTATGATTACTAACCGGTTATGTCCTTAACCCACGAGGGCGGGTTCGGGTCATGACAGGTAGGGTAGCCAGATGAGCAGTAGTGTTGGGCCAATATGACTTGGGATTTAGGCCCAGAACAACAATTAAGGGCCAAGTGCTGGCCGACTTTGTGGCTGAGTTTACACTTGGTGTCATCCCACATCAGACTCTAGTGAGCCGCGATTAGGGGTGCCCAGGAGAGCAAGAAGAAACCCAGCTGGGGCCAAAGAACCCCACTCAAGCAAAACAAAAGAAAAACCAAAGCCCTGTGACATCTACATCGGCGACTCCTTACATCTGTTTGTTGATGGAAGTTCAAACCGTCAAGGAGCAAGGGCAGGGGTAGTGTTAGTATCACCAGATGGGTAAATGTTAGAACAGTCTATTCATTTGGGGTTCAAGGCATCAAACAATAAAGCAAAGTATGAGGCACATTACAAGGTTGAAGTTAGTAGCAGCAATGGAAGCCGATGAGATGGTAGTCTTCTGTGACTCCCAACTTATTGTGAATCAGGCAAGAGGCAAGTACGTAGCCCAAGATGAAAGAATGATAGCCTATGTCAAGGAAGTTGTTAGACTATTAGCATTGTTCCAAGATTACCGGCTATAAGAGGTTAGCCGAGATGATAACAGCCATGCCGATGCCTTGGCTAACCTGGCTAGTGCAATGAAATCAGGGGAGGCAAGGATAATGATGGTTGATTATTTGTCAGGCCCAAGTATGGAACCACTAATCATAGAGTACGAAGCAATGTTTGTGGAGATGGGTCCAAGTTGGATGGATGCAATAGTGATGTTCCTTAGGTATGGCAAGTTGCCAGAAGACCGAAATGAGGCACATAAGACCAGGTTGAAATCGGCCAGGTTCAGCCTAACAGCAGATGGTCACCTCTACAAAAGATTCTTCACTGGTCCATTTTTAAGGTGTGTGCATCCCTCCCAGGTTGAAGACTTCTTGTATAAAATACATGAATGAGTATGTGGAAGCCATGCCGGGGGCAAATCACTTACTCATAGGGACATTACTTAGGGATACTGGTGGCCCTACATGCAGAAGGATGCTGAAGCCTACATCAGAAAGTGCGAGAAGTGTCAAAGGTTTGCACCTTTGATATATCAACCAGCAGCAGATTTGAACCCAATATCCAGCCCTTGGCCATTTGCCCAATGGGGCATGGACCTAGTTGGACAACTACCCCAAGCAACTGGGTAAAGGAAATTTCTGCTGGTAGTAATTGATTACTTCACAAAATGGGTAGAAGCTAAACCCCTTGCAAAGATTCGAGATATTAATGTGAAGAATTTCATATGAAAGAACTCATCACATGAAAGAACTCATCACCAGATTTGGGATCCCAAGGGGAATAATAGCAGACAATGATACAATGTTTGACAGTAAGCCAATCAAAAGCTTCTGTGCAAAGTACAAAAGCAAGAACTACTACTCTACTCCAAGTTTCCCTTAGAGCAATGGTCAAGCAGAAGCAGCCAATAAGACTATCATGGATGGGATCAAAAAGAAGCTGGAAGTAGCAAAGGGAAAATGGGTGGAAGAGTTACCCAATGTACTTTGGGCATATCGGACTACGCCAAGAAGATCAACTGGGGAGTCTCTATTTGCCATGGCTTATGGCACCGAAGTAGTTATTCCATTGGAAGTCGGCATTCCTGGGATCAGAACCCAAAGAGTAGAGGATAGGACTAATGAGGCATACCTAGCCCGAGATCTGGACCCGCTGGAAGAGAAGAGAGAGCGGCAATTCGGTTGGGGGCATACCAACAACAACTTACAGGGCTTACAACAAGAAGGTCAACCTAAGAGAGTTTAAGGTTGGGGACCTCATCCTAAGAAAGGTTATCGGCAACAAGAAGGATCCTAGGGAGGGAAAACTTGGCCCAAACTAGGAGGGGCCTTATAGAATCACCTCGCTTGCCGGCAATGGGGCATATCAGCTTGAAGACATTGATGGCAAAAAGTTACCAAGACCTTGGAACACTTGTAACTTGAAGTTTTTTTTATCATTGGTTTTTGTTTTTTCGAAGTTTATGTCATAATTTCATTAGCCGAAGTAATAAAACTCTAGTGTGATTTTCACGATTTTTAAATTTGTACGAGAGGACTAACCAGCCCTATGACGGTGTTTCTGCTTGAAACATGACGAATAACTTAGACTTATTATATGACAGAGTTGAATTACACTTGCATATAATAAAATTGAACTAAATTGGTGATATTTCTGAATGAAACATGACGAATGACTTAGACTTATTATATGGCAAAGTTGAATTATACTTGCATATAATAGAGTTGAACTAAGTTGGTGATGTTTATGAATGAAACATGACAAAAAACTTAGACTTATTATATGAAAGAGTTGAATTATACTTGCATATAATAGAGTTGAACTAAGTTGAACAAATCTAGGTTTGCCTTGTCGGCAGGGTTAAATTTAGAGTGGAGCATAGTGTGCTTTCGTCGGATTAACAGAGAAACCAAGGTTGAACACCCCGGCTAATCTTTGTTTGAATCTGATTTCGGCGAAAGACTATAAACGCATAATGTGAACTTAAGTGCAACTTAGGTTCACATTAGGGGGCAGGAAGCAGGAAAGATGAATAAACTTGAGAGTTTGGGACATGTCGAAATTTTTTAAAGGAATTTACAAGTTAAAATTAGCTTAACACTTGTTGAAATTTCAGAAAAATTTATAAGTTGAAGTTAGTCGAGGTAATAATGAAAGAAGTATCCAAGGTACATATTAGCCGAGATGACCAACCAGGTTGCTAAGCTTGGAAATGATGGAAGGGTGAAGTCTTGATAGAAGACAGCAAGTAGAAGTAAAGAAGCAGTACTTGATTGAATAAGTTTAAAGAAACAAGCACATGTAAAAATATTTCAAAATGTTTTTAAGTGTTAGCCGAGGTATTCCAATTGTTAGCTGAATAAACAGTCAAGGTTCATATCAGAGGTGATTATACAGTTAAATTGTGCTTTGAAGACATGCAAAAAATATTCTAAATATAGAAACATGCATAGAAGAAAAGAAGGCATACATTCAACACTTAGAAAGAAATATAAGACTTATATTCAGAAGATGAAACTTGTTCACAGGCAAAAAGACACTTCAGCCTGGCAAAAAGACAACTTGTTTGGGTACAAAAAAGGCACATCGGCCCAATTGAAGCTAAAACATTGTTTGAACAAAAAGGTTACAATTATTACAAAAAGGAAAAAAAGATTCTAAGTGGACCGTTCTGCATCGGCGATTGGCTGTGTGTCAGCCTCGGCAGACAGTTGGGAAAGCTTCTCAGCAATCTTTTCCGCTTTGATCTCGGCATTGATCTCGAGAAGGGTTTGGTCGAGTTTTTTCTCGACTGTCTGTACCTCGGCTTTTGACATGGCTTGTGGAGCCGGAGGGAAAAGCACTTGGAGTTGGTCAATATCAAGGAGTGGGGAGTCCATTGGGATAGACATCTTGTTGAGCGCCACCGTCCAGCCGAGGTAATAACCTCGGTTGCAAGCTAGGTTAACTTGCCCTTTTGTACTGATCGCGGACGGCGGCCTGCTTTTCTTCGAAAGCCTTTTCATCGGTTGCCTTAACCTCGGCATCCTTTGAGTCAAAGGCCTTTTGGAGCTTGGCCTCTAACTCTACCTTGGCTTTCGTAGCCTCACGATCGGCTTTGGCGCTTTGCCTTCAGCCTTGGCCATTTTTGCTTTCTCTTCAACTTGGTTCTAAACAGCCCTGTGTCACGCCCCGAGAATTTCTGTGACACAAAGAGCAACGTTTGAGGTTTGCTGAAGGCGCTGGAAGGTTCCGGAAAGTGTGAGAACGGGCTAGAGTATGCTGGAAGGCTCTAGAACATGGTAGAAGGGTCCGGAGTGGCCTGGAAGATTCCGGAATATGGAAGAACCTTGGAGGGTCTAGAAGAGTCTGGATGGGTCTGGAACATCCTAGAATATCATGGAGAAGCCTACCATGTACTACACTAGTAGAGAAAATTCTAGAAGGTAGTAGAAGGGTAGTTGTCCTAGATATTTCTATGGAGGGTTCTAGAGAAGAGTTTGTAGCCCTTAGATCAAAATGATCCCAGCCATCCATTGAGGAGGAGGATGGCTATATAAAGGGGAGGGATCTCATTTGTAAGGCATCGAATCCAAGAGATCATCTAAGAGAGGAGATCCAAGAGAGCTCTAAGAGTAAAGCACTTGTGAGGGTGAGAGCCTTGTAAAGCTTTGTACACAACTATACTTGTATAGTGAATACATTCTTCCACCTAAACTTTGTGTTATAGCTAGTGTGGTCGAGTGGGGAAGGCTGACTTAGGTGCAACCAAGTGGGTTGATAAGCACCTAAGGCCGCACGGTTGGCTTGGAAAATCCAAGGCCGTGACAGTTGGTATCAGAGCAAGGTTACGTGAGAAAGTAACCAGAGGGAGGTGTACATGGCTACGTCTGGCGAGGAAGGTGCTAACGTTCCCAGGGTGAAGAAGCTCTCAACAAAGGACTCAATGGCAGCGTTAGAGGCACAACTCAATGGGATGATGGAGAATGTGACAAAACGGCTCACTAGACCGGAGGAAGTTTTAGTTGGCCCTGGTAAGTCCACATCCCATATAGGAGAATTTTTTGCCTACTTTGCTAGTCTTGTTGCTAGGGTAGAAGAGCTGGAGGAAAAGGTTGACTCCTGTGAAGAAATGATGGACTCGTCTCTCTCTGAGGTAGTTAGAGATAGTCCCACCGAACGGAAGGCCCTAGAAGCAAGAGTGGCTAGCTTAGAATTGGAGTTAGAGTTGTGCAAGAAAGCCATAGTCACTGGCAATAGAGGGAATTTGGCTCCAACAAAGCAGAAGGTTCGTGCGCCAGAACCTAAGAGCTATGATGGTGCGAGGGATGCCCGAGAGATTGACAATTTCATTTGGAACATGGAGCGGTATTTTGAGAACGTCAACATCGTAGATGAAAACGAGAAGGTGCAGACCGCTACCTTGTATTTGAAGGGCACTGCAATGTTGTGGTGGAGGAGGCGGTACGTCGACATGGAGAAGGGGTTGTGCAAGATAGAGACTTGGGCAGAGCTCAAGAGAGAATTGAAGAACAATTTCTACCCTGTCAATGTCGAGTTCCAGGCGTACAAGAAGCTACGCAAGCTAAAGCATGAGGGGTCATTGCGGGACTATGTGAAGGAATATTCCGCACTACTATTGGAGATCCCCGACATGGCGGAAAAAAAGGCATTGTATGGTGTAGACACCCCATTTTTGACTGACCTTAAGACTCAGACATCATCGATTGAGCGCTCGGTGATGATGCATGTTGTGCTCGTTCTGAGGTTTCGAAGTCTCAGCTGAGAGCCTTGCCTCCGGACTTCGGGGCTCTTTTGTGCTTCGCCTCAGTTTGCGAACCAGGTCCTGTTTTCTCCGTTTTCTCTTCCCAAAGGGAGGGAGAGGTCTCGTAGACCATCTCTCAGTGGCCATAGGCTACGTTTCGTGGTCGTAGGCCATTTTTCCCACTTGGAGACCAGTTTCCAGTTTTCGGAGCCGTCGACCGCGCGCGCCTCGGTTCGGGACCGCTTAACTACCTCCATTTGCTCCGGTTTTTGGCACACACCCTGTTTCCTCTCCCTAGAGGGACACTATGGCCCGGGAGACCACCTTCGTGGTTGCACGCCACTTCCGGTGCTTAATAGTCAGTTTTCGGGGTACCCGGCTGCGCGTTTTGGCCCCCGAACCTTCGTTTTGCATCGGTGTGGGTTCATTTTTGGCATGGACCCTAGTTTCATGGTTAGGAAGGTGGTAGTAGGGTGGGAGACCACCTTTTCTTCTTGGAGACCACCTTTCCCCGGTCACCCGATTTTTCTTGTTAGAGAGATGGTCTCCCTCAATTTTGGGCCACAATTTCTGGTCTCCCATACCACCACTGAGTTGCATTCACCTGAGAGACCACCAATATGGGTAGGCCCACCTTTGATGATTTACCCTTTTAACCCTTTGGTCTCCCTCACCTTTGAGCCATAATTTCTGGTCTCCCACCATACCACTGAGTTGTATTCACCTGGGAGACCACCAATATGGGTAGGCCGACCACCTTTTCTTCTTGACCCTTTTGACCCCTGGTCGGCCGACCAAGGGGAGTGGTCAGCCAACCACCTGAACTGGTCGGCCAGTCTTCTGCTTTTTTGTCTCAATGAGTTAGAGCCAGCTATGCCAGCTGGAAGCCTCAGAATGCATCCTCCATACACGTGTATGGAGGATGTTTAAGCTAGCTTTTAAGCTTCTTTGAGAAGCTTTAGATCTTCTCCTCTATAAAGGGAAGGGCCCTCTTCCATTGCTAGGGTTCAGAATTTTGTTTAAGGCTCATGCATACACATCTCTTTGTATCTCTCTCATTTAGCTTCAAAGGTTGAAGTTCTTAGCCCCATTGCCCTCCACCTCCAAGCACAACGCCTCCACTACCACTCTAAACACCTTGGAGCTGATTTTCAGAGGTTGAAAGCTTGCTACATTGGTCCAGAAGCTGCTAGCCCTCTTCTCTACAAGGATAACATTCTATTTCCCTCCTTTTGACATTATTTTGCTTCATATCTTAGCTCTATTTGCAAGCAATTTTGCCCTTCATCATAAACTGAAAAAAGTCTTTTTTTGACCTTTTAAACATGTTTGTTTAAGATCTTTTTTCTGTTGGGGGTCATCTACCCCCTTGCATGCTTCATTTCCTCATGTTTTGAGCCATGCATAAGAGCATTTGTGTTGGCCTTGGTTTGGCCTTTTAGCCACTAAAATCCAATGGATTTTCAATGGCTAACATGTGTCTTTGAGCTTCAAAATCAGAGAGGGGTGACCCTCTCACCTCTTGTTCTCTTTACTAGCTTTGTTGGCCTTACAAAGGAGCCCCTATTTGCATGTTTCAAAGCCATTCTCCAGGCCATTTTTGATGAGTTTTGTGACCTGCATGACCTCTGTCTAGAGGTGGTTTTTCCATATTAAGTATCCATTATGCATGTGTAGAGTAACCCTCTTCAAGGTCATTCAAAGGGGCTTTCACTTGCATGCTTCCTAGCCTCATTTCAGGACCTTTTTGGTCAATTATAGGACTCTCATAACCTCTGTCCAGAGGTGGTTTTTCCATTTTGTATGTCCATCATGCATGTGTAGAACAACCCCTCACATGGCCTTCCAAAGGAGCACATCATTCTTGCATGCATTGACTGAGTTTCAGTGGATTTTTGGGCATTATTTGGCATGGCATACTTCTATTTTTGGCTGGTTTGGTGAGCTCTCATGTGCTTCATATAGTTGTAGTGCAAATCATGGTTCACTAGCTTATTTTGCATGCTTTGTTGACCCTTGATTTTAGCACTTTTTGGCCTTGCCTTAAACTGATTTTGTGCATATTTTGGACTACCCTAGCTTTGTTTTTGGGTCTCATGGTCGAATGATGCTTGTTTTGCATGCTTGTAGTTCAACACACTTGTCTAGCTCTGAGATTTGAGGTCTATTGCATGCATATACTGAGGTGTTTTCATGCTTTGGGGTCATTTTGCATCATATTTCAGAGCCTATGTGAATGCCATATCCTCATGTTTTCTTCTCTTTAAGTGTGCTTGAGAGTTGTGCATGAATGCCATGTTTTCGGACCATTGAATGAGCTTCATTTCCATGCACTTTGAACCATCATTTTGGGCCATTTTCCCACTATTTCAAACCTGCCTAGGGTCTGTTTGGGGTTGGTTTTTCCATTCATGCATTGCTTTGTGTACCTCTAGTGTAACGCACTTCACTAGTTTCGACATTCGGGCCATCTAGCATGCATTGGGTAACATATTTACATGATTCGGGACCAATGTACATCATGTTTCAGAGCTGAAAAATGTATGCTTGTGTGCCATATTTCATCATTTATCATGCTTAGTTAGAGTTGCATGTTGTGCCTTAGGATCGGTCCATTGCATTCGTGCATGTTTGCATGTATTTCGGTTGTCTCATTTTCATCATATGGCCACTGATGTGAGTGTGGCTGAGGTCCACTCATATTGGTGTAAGTCTATCTTGCATTGTGTATGCCATTTTAGCCCATAGCATTGCATATGCTAGATTGCATGTTAGTGCATTATGTATGCCATGTTACGCCACGCGCATTGTGTATGCCATCTTAGTCCATAGCATTGTGTATGCTAGGTTGCATGTTAGTCGCATTGTGTATGCCATCTCATTGCATTGTGTTTGGGATAGGAGTTAGCCCAAACACAGGAAACGAGGGACGTTTCGTACTCAAAGTGACGAAACGTGTCTCAATTCCCGGTCACTGACACTCTTGACTATCCATGATAGAGTCGTTGGCTTTAGTTGCTTATAAGTGCATTCATGTCCCATTGAGTCGTGCAATTCGACTCCTCGGCCATTATGCATCGAGATGCGTGATTCATGGCACGAGGATCGAGGACTACACTCCTTAGAGCTTGTGCAATGACGGGGAGAGTGGTCGTGCACACATTTGTTGAAAATACATTGCCTTTTCTCTCTCTTGCCTTTGTTGCAGAAAAACCAGAAACCAGAGGTGGAAACTGGTCGGCCGACCAGATTTTCTGGCAGGCCGACCACCCTCTTTGGTCTCCACCACAAAGGGTGGTCGGCAAGTGGTCTCCCATGCTAATAACTGGTCGGTGGCCTTCCCAAGGTGGAGTTTCAGCCTTCTGGAGCTTTGTGCAAGTTTCTGAGATCAATTGCAAACAAAGGCGAGGTGAGGCGTCGGGATGGAATTTCCCGACAAGGCGACCCGAGTATGCATGCATCTTTCGTCATTCGGAACAAGAGCTGAGGCAGTCCATTTTATAGCTTGCATGCTAGTTTATTCGCTTTCCTAGTTAATTTGTTAATTAATTAGGGTTTTGTAATATTTAATTAGCTAGATTAGTTAATTATTTATTCGAACCCTCCGAGCGAGGGCACAATTGTAATAAGTGTGCGTGTGTGTGATGTATGTCTTCCAACCCCACGTCTTTCTCCTTTTTATTTACCAGCTTATGATGGTTAGATTATGGCATGTTTCAATTAGCATACTCATGCTTGCATGTTTGCATCATTCATCTGTATTGCATGCACCTGGCTCGGCGCATCATACTAACTGCATTGTATTTCAATTCCGAGTTGAATAATTGTTAGTTGTAGCATTTCACATGCCATCTTTAGAATAGCCGAGCCTATTGTAGTTGCATTCTTGCATGTGTTGCATTAGGCATTTCAGTATAGTTAGGATCATGCATGGATTTCTAACATAGCTTATGTTTTGGCTTGGAGTACTCGATAAGTGTTTATGCTTTAGCATCCTTGCATGTGTGTGAGTGACTGCCATGATAGCATGCTTACCATGAGGCTATATGCTTATGTGATATACCTGCTTGAATGCCTGTGGGTGAAGGTTGGATTATCTGAATTGGAATAATGCATTGACTGTGAGTTTTAAGCCCACTTGAGAATGGCAAACCATCACGTTTTCTAAGCCCACCCGAGGGTGGCAAATCCACGTCTGAGCCTACTTGCGGGTAGGACTATCAAACCATTTTCAAAATAAACAAACATGAGATGTGTTGTTCCAATTCAGGCGATCCAGTCTATACTTGTATGCTGTGCGCATCACGTAGTAAATCTAGGCTAATAACCGGAATAAGAATGCATAATGTTTTCAAAACTCGATATCATGGTTAGTAGAGGCCGATCTTTGATCGAGCGAGCGGGGGTGCTCACGAAGTGACCTTCCCCAATCGTACCCAAGTTCCCGAGCCGAGGCAACTTTGGTGATGACGGACACGTGGCCTTAGGCAAACGAGTCAAGGTTTCCTAAATTTCTCCAAAATAAAACATTTAGGTGGCGACTCTATATCTGGCAAAGCAGTCCATGTTTGGCACTTCTTTCTTAAAAATCAGTTTTCAAAAATGATTTGCCGGATTTGGACTCATTGGTGATTTATCGATCTTGCATTGCACCCTGCGAGATTAGATACAGGACCGTGACATTGAGTCTGAACTGTAGTGAGCCCAAATGAACAAAACGGGATTTCCCTCCCGGGACGTTCGGGGACGTCTATAGTTTCTGGCGACTCTGCTGGGGAGTTAGAGAACTTGACTTGAACTCGTGATATCTGGTTTTGACTACACTTATGTGTTTTTTTGCATTGCATCTGCATTGGTGCGCCTAGGATACCGTGTTTGCTGTATGCTATTCTTGAACGGTTTGCCGGAGGCTCGCTTTGCGAAGCGTGCCATAAGGCTAACCGGTTGCGGGCTCTGCCACGATGGGAACACAAACCCCGATTTTACCGGGGCACCCTTTTTGACCATTCGACCTAGTGCATATTCGGAATCCATAGTGACCATTCCAAGCTAGGACAGGTTGCTTACCCGATCATAGGTTGTTTGAAACCACTGCGTGCGTAGTGAAACCCTAGCTCCTAACAAAATAGGACAAGGAGACCCTATTCCAACATAGGGGTGTTTTGGCTCTCACTTGTTTGCTATGTGCTTTTAGAGTGTGTCTCTACAGGAATGCATGTATCAGTTTACGAGTTTGGGTATCAGGCCTGCGGGCACCAGATCAGTGTTTTGGAAATCAGTTATCTGCGTGTTTCAGATTCAGTTTTGGGGGAAGTGATTTGGGGATAATGATCAGTGTTTGAGAACAGTATTTTCAGCTTATTGACTGTGTGTTGTGTATTTATTTAAAGTCGTTATGCTGTCTGTTTGTTTGGTTGTTTATTTCCTTATTATTGCTTTATTTATCTTTTTGCTAGGTAGTTTAGCACAATTGCATCAGACCAAGCAGATATTCCCCAAGCACTCTGGACAAGAGGTCGCCAACTCAATCGATCTGAGGATCTGGTTGACGGACAACCAGTGTTCCATTCTCTATCCCCGGTTGTCAGACGGAGGACGAGAAGACGCAGTATATCTGAACAGAGGTTACCAAAGCAGTGGTCTACCCCATCAGTGGACAGTCGGGCTGAGGTCTCAATTGTAGCCATAGAGATAGATATACCAGTCAGTCAAATGGATCAGTAGAACACGTCAGGGATGGAGGCAATGATGCGTCAACTCCAAGAGAGTATGAAACTCAAGCAGCAAGACACTGTCCGCTAAGCGAAATTTTCCAAGCAGCAGGTTGCAATCATGGCCCAACAGGCCGAGCTCATCACCAGGTTGCAACAATAAAACGGAGCATCTGCTTCGCATCAAGCTCCTCCACCACCAGGGGTTCAGACACCCGAGGAAACACCCAATGTCCAGGAAGGTACGGACATTCTGGTAAGGCCGGCTCCCCCCCAATTTTACCCTAGCTATCCAAAACACCTACCAATCTACCGGACGCTCCCTTCGAGTTCGAGGTCGACCCTACAGCGTTGAAATTGAGCAAGCTTGAGAAGTTGTTCAAGAAATCCCAACGGGTGAAGTCTATCCCGGACATTGAGGATGGGTATACCGACGTGGCTGTGACGCTTCCAGATAGGTTCAAAATGTCACAAATTGACCGTTTTGACGGATCTGGGGATCCCATGGTGCATCTCCGATTGTTCTCAGATATACTACGGCCGATGGGCCTCACCAGACCGCAGAAGCTTTCATTATTCGGCTGGACCCTGTCGGGTGTGGCCGCTATCTGGTACGCAAAATTAGAAGACGATGTTAAGTGGAACTGGGATGAGATGGCCAAGGTTTTCATTGCACAGTACTCCTATAACACACAAATCGAGATTACAATCCGTGATCTTGAGATAACAAGGTAGGAGCCTAAGGAGAGCTTTTCAAAGTTCGTAGCCAGGTAAAGGCGAAGGCCTCAATGATGACCCTAAGGCCTACTGATAAAGATCAAATCCGGATGATTGTGCACAATCTCCAGCCTAAGCTGATGCAGAAAATGATTGTGCCCCCTTTCCCTACCTTTTCAGATTTGCATGAGATGGGAGTACAGATTGAGGATGCCTTGAAACAGGGCTTGATTGATAATGATAGAGAGCAACCCAGAAGAACCTTCAATCGCAACAACAATACAAGCGCCAGCAATGCCGCAAATGCTAGAGCTTCAGAAGTAAGCATGGTCACCACCATTCCCCCTCCAAGACCCATGGCAGCTACACTTTTCTCCGGCGCGTCCGGAAGCAACACACAAACCACCAAATACCAACCTCGAGGCCAGAGAACCTTCACCCCATTATATATGCCCCTGTCCAAGGCTCTGGGGGTATTAATCAGGAAAGGGCACTTAAAGCCCTTGGAGCCGAGGCCATTGCCAAATCCACTCCCACTCTCTCATAACCCAGCAAAATACTGCGCATATCACCAACAACATGGTCACGACACTGATCAATGTTTTAGATTGCGTCATGAGATTCAAGATCTCATTGACAAGCAAGTGATTGTGCCTCCAGAAAAACCCAATGTCACAACAAACCCTCTCCCACCGCACAACCAAGATCCACCCCCCAAACGTATCAAGTTTATCCAGACTGGGGTCATGTCTTACAATCCTAGCATATATATCACCCCGTCCCACCTACCCAAGCCGGAGGTACTCTTTCCTGACTGCACTGACTTATGCATGTTAGACATCTCCAGAACCCAACCCGAACCAATGGTGGTGACTGTCGAAGATAGAACATGGGAGATTTCAGGGGAGAATGGGATTGTTGAGTCAGAATCTGAGAGTTTTGCTGAGGAGGTATACAGTCCGAGTGACTACATTCTCTCAGTAGGCCAGGTTGGGCCAAATGTGGAATTGCCGACAGGGGCAGAGCTTTGTGTAATACAGGGGGATGAATCTGGTCAGAGGATAGATGACTTGGCAGCTGTGGAAGGAGACTTTGCTAATCTCTAATTTTTCAATGAACAAGATCCAGAGGGCATGGTAGCCAACTGGTTAGATTTTGAGGAGTCAACAGAGGTCACCGGGTGGCTTGATGACCTACCAGATGTTGTCAACGAAACTCAGTTGGGACAGGGCCCAGTAGGGGCAAGGATATCGATTGTGGCCAGAAGGGCCGGAGATCAGAATGCATCACCGGAGAGCGCCGGCGCTAAGAATTTCGCTCAGGATCTGGGCATTTTGAATACAAGAATTATAGAGCAGCCAGCTATACTGATGCAATTGGAGCATAAAGGAATCAAAGAGTTTGAGAGAATCAGAAAAGTTAAGGCCCCTGTGGGGATTGAAAATACTGTGTGCACGAGGATAGAGAATGCTGCGAGCATGTGGACAGAATGTACTACGACTACAAGGACAATGGAACCAGAGCCGGACAGGTGTCTGTTGGCTGCCGATGGAATGTGGTGGGAGGATGATGATCTATGTCTTGCCCACACGAATGATGCTTGGGGGAGTAACCAGCCAGACGATACCTGGTACATCGGCGAAGTCGATCAAATGACTAGATGCGGGCGGTATTTCAAGCCCCCACATCTAGATCAGCTAGAGGCGTCTGGGAAAGATAAGGAGGCAGAGAAACAGAAAGAGAAGCAACTCAAAGAAGAGGCCGTACTAAAGCAGTTGAAAAAGATACAGGCAGACATCTCCATCTGGGGACTGCTTATGGTATCGCGAGTGCATCGACAAGCTGTCTTATCGGCCACGGACAAGGCCAAGCTCTCAATAGACACCACGCCCAAACAGCTGGTGGGCTTAGTTTTTCCAGGAGGGGCTACCCCGATGTTGACTTTCTTTGACAAAGAATTGCCACCTAAGGGTGCGAACCATAACAAGCCACTCTACATCTCTGTGGAGTGCAGAAACAAATGGATACCCGTGGTGCTTGTTGACACAGGGTCCGCCATCAATGTGTGCCCGGCGAGGACTACATATGTAATCGGTTTAAAGACCGCGGACTTTGTGCCAACAGCCCAGGTGATTTGGGCATATGATAACATAAGCAGAGAAGTAATAGGGACAGTGAAAATTCAGTCCAAGGTTGGGTCGGGACAGCATGAGGTAGACTTTCACGTCTTTGAAGTTCCTGCAACCTTCAATCTACTTTTGGGGCGGTCGTGGTTGCACCAAGTGAAGACAGTTTCGTCTACCTTGCATCAGATGGTGAAATACCCCCATAGGAAGGGAGTAGCCATCGTTTTTAGAAATTCGTCGATCCATCCACCGCCAGAAGTATCTACGCCAGTTTTGGAAATTGAGCACGGTATGAAGGATGTGTTCATGTCGAGTTTTACCCTAGCTGAGGCCCGGGTCATGCAGAACATCTTAGCTGTTAATGAGGAGGTGTATGTTAGCGCACAATCAATATACCTCATGAACAAGCTTCAACACATCCCTGTGATGGGATTGGGAAAGAGCGGCCGGAAAGGCGTTGCAGCGTTGGCCGAAGTGCCACACAACCCACATACCTTTGGTTTGGGTTATCTGCCCACCAAAGAGGATTGGGTGAGAAAAAGTAAGGAGATAGCTGGGAGAGCCAGAGCGAAGCAGGCGGGAAAGCCTTTTGAGCTAATGCACCGACCCATCCAGGGTACCCTAAACGGACGTTTCATCCGGGAGGGGGAGGACTTTCCGTTTTGTGGCTTCCCAGAGCCGTGGCTGAATGCGGAGAGGAAGCGCGTACCAGGTTTTGAGATCTTCTTTGATCTATAGTTAACCGGGGATGACATTGCCGAAGAGCAGAAAGCCTCATTAGTTGGGGCTGAGCAGAGTAAGAAAGTGGAGTCTGAGGACACCGAAAGTGAAATGAGGGTAGCGCTGGCATGTCTGCTTTCAGATCCTCCGATCGAACAAAAGTGCTTGGGGGATAACTTCTCGGTATGCGTGATCAGGAATGAAACGGATGCAGGCCTACCAGCAAACATTTTGGATGCATCTATCGCACCCTCTCTCATTTGGCAGTATGAAGAGAGATTTTTGTCAAGCAGCACCGGGTCAGGTAGTGAGTCGGAATCTGATTCCACCGAGTCTGTTGAGTGGAAATCAGGTTCCAACTCGACTGAGTCTAAGTCCGGTATTTTAGGGGGTGATAACCCGGATACCACAGTCCTGTCCAGGTCATCTTTTTCTTTCTTTTTTGAGTCTGTTGTAACCGAAGAATCGGACGATTTGGATATGCTTAATGAGAATGATGTGGCTGTGGTTTCCGAGTACTTTTCTGTGCCCTTGATTTATTGTATTAACTCAGACTTTCAAAATTTTGATGAAAACGACGAGGAAGAAATTCCTCCGGTTTTGCAACGCTTAATTGAACAAGAGCAGGAAAGATTTGTTAAACCCTTAATGAATGAAATCACTACTATGAATATTGGTACTAAAGAGGACCCGCGGCTGGTCCAGATCGGGTCCACGCTGTCTTCGGAGGAACGCGAGCGCTTAGTCGCTTTATTAAAAGATTTCAAAGATATTTTCGCGTGGTCCTACGAAGACATGCCTGGAATCGATCCTGAGATTGTACAGTACCGGATCCCTCTTGACCCCGAGGCCCGACCCGTTAAACAAAAACTCAGAAGGATCAGCCCGAACTGGGCTCTCAAGATTAAGGAAGAGGTCACCAAGCAAATTGACGCAGGTTTCCTGCTGGTATCTGAATACCCAACTTGGTTGGCCAACATCGTTCCAGTGCCGAAGAAGGATGGTAGGATCTGGGTATGCGTGGATTTCAGGGACTTGAATAGAGCTAGTCCGAAGGACGACTTCCCCTTGCCGCATATCGATGAGTTAGTGGACTTCACAGCAGGGCATGCTTTGCTTTCGTTCATGGATGGTTTCTCAGGCTATAATCAGATTGTAATGGCACCCGAGGACCAAGAGAAGACTGCTTTCACCACCCCGTGGGGGACCTACTGCTACAGAGTGATGCCGTTTGGGTTGAAGAACGCTGGAGCTATATATCAATGGGCCGCGACTACGATATTGCATGACATGATCCACAAAGAGGTAGAGGTGTACGTGGACGACATGATTGTCAAGTCCAAAGAAAGAGAGGGCCACTACATCGCCTTGCAAAAGTTCTTTCAAAGGATCAGAGAATTTCTGTTGCGGATGAATCCTCAGAAGTGTACGTTTGGTGTTACAGCAGGGAAAATGCTGGGGTTTCTGATTACACAGAGAGGTATCGAAGTCGACCCTTCCAAAATCAAGGCCATCTTAGAAATGCCACCACCAAGGACTGAAAAGGAGGTGCGAGGCTTTCTGGGTAAAGTGCAATTCATAAGACGGTTTATCTCAAAATTAACCTTGACTTGTGAACCACTTTTTGGCCTCCTGAAGAAAGGAAAGAAATTCCAATGGGACGGCCGATGCCAAGCTGCTTTTGAACAAATCAAGGAATACTTACAGAACCTGCCCGTGTTGTCACCGCTAGAGCCGGGGAGACCGTTGATTTTGTATCTTTCGGTAATTGAGACTATAATGGGTTGCATGCTCGCGCAAGAATCAGAGGACAAAGTGGAGAGAGCCATCTACTACCTGAGCAAGAAGATGCTGGAGTATGAGACTCGCTACACACCGTTGGAAAAGGCTTGCTTAGCCTTAGTATGGGCTACCAGAAAGCTGCGGCATTACCTGTTAGCTCACTCTGTAATGCTGGTTTCAAGATTAGATCCCATCAAATATCTCTTTGAGAAACCGTCACTTACGGGTAGGCTAGCTCGTTGGTTGCTGTTGCTTTCCGAATTCGATCTGAAATATGTGACGTGCAAGTCAGTCAAGGGAAAAGTGGTAGCGGAGTTCTTAGCCAATCATCCAGTTGAAAGAGGTGAAGCAGTTGAGTACTTATTCCCAGATGAGGTCATTTTGCATATCGAAGATGAGTTTTGGATGATGTACTTTGATAGAGCGTCGAACCAGTATAGGTATGGGATAGAGGTGTTGCTGATAGCACCGAACAATCCCCGTATCCGTTTAGCATTTAAACTCCGATTCAAAGTCTCAAACAACGAAGCAGAGTACGAAGCATGCATTGCTGGTTTAGAAGCGGCCCTGGAACTAGGGGCAAGACGGTTGGACGTCATTGGGGACTCAAACCTTGTCGTATCCCAAGCTAAGGGAGATTGGAAGGTCAAAGAAGAGAAGATGATAATGTACCACCAGACCTTGGACCTGCTGATTCCTCGGTTTGAGAAGCAAAACTTCACTCATCTACTAAGAGAAAACAACAGGTTCGCAGATTCACTAGCAACTCTATCTTCCATGATAAGCATCCCGTTTGGAGTCCGGATGCGTCCAGTCATTATCGACCAGAAATTTGTGCCGGCTTACGAGTCGATTGCTGCTATAGATGAGGTTCAAGATGAGAACCCCTGTTATTACGATATTTGGAATTTCTTGGAGAATGAAGCATATCCACCAGGGGTAAATGCCAAGGATAGAAGGGCAATCAGAAGAATGGCCGTTCAGTTCATCATTTGCGGAGGTAAATTGTATAAGAGAGGTCATCTGGGAATGCATAAGCTGTGTGTTGAAGCTGAAGAATCAAAACGCCTGATGGAGGCCATCCATGGAGGGGAATGCGGTGCGCATATGAACGGGGTAATGCTGGCGCGGAAGATCCTCAGACAAGGTTATTATTGGCCCACCATGGAGGAGGATTGTATTGGCTTTGTTCGGCGATGCCACAAGTTTCAGATCCATGCAAACTGCATGAACATTCCGCCGTCGAAGCTGTACAATATGACTTTGCGATGGCCATTTTCAGTTTGGGGAATCGATGTAATCGGGGCTGTCACTCCGAAGGGGTCGAATGGGCATGAGTTCATCCTAGTCGCGATAGATTATTTCACGAAGTGGATTGAAGCCCAATCTTATGTGGTGTTGAAGGAGTCGCACGTTACAAAGTTTATCAGAAACAACATCATCTGTCGTTATGGGGTCCCAAACGAGGTCATTTCAGATAATGGTTCCCACTTCAAGAAGGAAGTGATTGACTTGTTAGACAAATACAACGTGGCTTTTCATAAGTCATCCACATATCGGCTGCAAACCAATGGAGCAGTTGAGGCCGCCAATAAGAACATCAAGCACATACTACAGAAGATGGTGGAAACCTACCGGGATTGGCCAGATAAGCTGCCGTTTGCTCTGTGGGGTTACCGGATGTCAATTCGAACTTCTACTGGGGCGATTCCGTATTTATTAATTTATGGGATGGAGGCCATTCTACCTATCGAGATTGAGGTTCCGCCTTTACGAGTGTTGGCTGAGTGTCAAATAGCCGAAGCAGATTGGTAGCAGAGCAGATTTGAAGAACTCATGCTCTTTGATGAGAGAAGACTGAAAGCAATGTACCATGTTCAAGGTTTTCAGCGCAGAATTGCCAGGGCTTTCAACAAGAAAGTTAAGTCCAGGAATTTGAAAGAAGGAGATTTGGTGCTCAAGGACAACCGAGCTCCCATCCACGACCCTAGGGGCAAGTTCAGACCCAATTGGACTGGCCCTTACATCATCAAGTCTATCTGGTCAGGTGGAACTGTGGTTCTGATGGACCTAGATGGCTTAGAGTTCTCACAGCCGATCAACATGGACAAGTTGAAGAAATATTACCCCTGAGAGGCTCGCTAGGCCGAAAACTTGAAAGGGCGACCTAGGCAAAAGTCAGAGCACAAAAAAATTTAAAATTATAAAAACTGAGCTCGCAAGGTTGAACCCGAGCCTGAACTATGTAAGGCTTGATTCCTATCTTTGGGATACGTAGGCAACTTCATCCTGAAGTTCAGCCATAAACTTTTCCCCGGTCAACTTTGTCCATTTGATCATCTCGGCCATCTTTGTCTATTCAGCATTCAAGAGTTCGGTTATGATCTCCGGTGCAGTGCTTTTCAGACTAGGGGCAACTTTCTGTTGCTGTGCAGTGCCGCGGTACTATTCAGACTGGGCGCAACTTTCCAGTTGCTAGGATCCGAGGTTGTGCATCTCAGTGACAAATTTCAAGCGTGTCCAGTTCTGATCCATATCGAAAATGGCTTTGAAAAGTTTTAATAAAAGTTGACTTTGTTCAAAATTAATCTTTTTACAACTTAGACCATTTTTGGACCAAAGCGGAAAATTTTCAGTACCCACAACCTTCAATTTCATTGATTTCAATATAAAGTTCTCTTGCTCTTGCATACAAATTGAAGTTGCTTTTTATTACATTCATAAAGAAAACTTGAAAGTACTAATAAAGCAATAAATCCGGGGCATAGATAAGTCAGGTGTTCCTGTGCCCCCTCCCAGAGCTAGTCAAAGCCTCTGATGCCAATGTGGGCCCTTCTTGTTCCTCTTCATTGAGCCAATCCAAGCACTCATCAAACAAAGTGCAACTGAAAGTGGAAGTGGGGGCCAGGAGCTCTCTAGTCCTCCATGCTGTGGCATACCGGGCAAGTTGTGCGCCTCGGGCTGGGAATGCAGCAGGGTACTCTATCCCCTCTAGCGGGCAAGTCTGATCATGCCCGAACTGGCGCCGGAACCGGAACGGAAAATAGAAGACACAGTGTGTCATGCCAATCAATTGAATCCCAGGTTGACGGGCCATGTTGTAACTCATTGCCGGCAAATTGAACCAAGGGCAGCGCCAAGCGATGCGGTTTGCATACAAACTGCATATCCAGTTGTACCACCACCCCTCATCCAGGGCATCAACCAGGCGTTGTCGAAAAACGTAGCTGCGAGCTGAGTATGCTGGGCAAGACTCCACAATCTGTAACTTGTCCATCAACCACACCTGGGGAGGGATGAAAAATGAGAGAATAAAGAATAGAGAAATGTACAATGAGGGAAAAGAAAGAAAAGGGTTTTATGAGAAAAATCGAGCCTGAGGGCTGAGTGATGTGAGCTATACATATGTGAGATTGGGTGGGAAACATTACCTGCAATAGTAGTGGGCTCCCCGCAAGCCTAGCCATCTCCCGGCGATGAAAAGCGTCTAAGCCCATCAATGTCTCAGCCAATGTCATGGCGATGCAGCTCTTGCCCTCCTTCAAACCTTGGGCAACCTCGATCAACCGAACACTGAATCCACTAGAGCCCGGGGCAAGCAAGAAATGAGATAGCAAGCATAGGCAAAGCGCGTGTCACCGATAGCCCTGCCAATGATGGTCGCTACGGTCACCGGCATCAGAAAACCAGCGCACCAAGCTTGGGATGTCCAGCTCCCCGTCGTGAATCAATGATCGAGCGTTATGCAAAGTGAGGCTACACATTCATCCTAGGGCTTGGACATGGCTAAATCGGAGTTGAGGTAAGATTTCCTCATTACGCTCGGATTTCATCAAAGCTTGGAAATCTTCGAAAGTATGACACATCTCTTGCCCGCTAAAGCTAAAACCGTGTGTTACTGGATTCCAAAACCTTGCCGCAGCATGGAGGAAATGAAGATGCAGTGGAGTACGGCCCAGCGTAAATAGTGCATTAAAGCCGAAGCCCCGAAAGTTCAACTTTTCTGAACCATCCAGAGAAACAATCCAAGCTGTGAGATTTTGGATGAGGAACGCCTCCATTTTGATGCAAAACTGAGATGAAATGAATGAACCATGGGGCTGGAACTTTTAAAGAGGATAAGGCACTGTTCGGGGAACACGTGTCGAAAAGCTGGTGGTTGCCAAACCAGGTGGTCGGCCGACCACCTTTTCTGGTAGGCTGACCACCCCTTGGTCTCCAATGAAAAAAAAGCTGGTCGGCCAGCTTCCTTAGGTGGTCGGCCATAGAGAGAAACAAGGCTTTGGTCTTGTCCTAGCTTCTAGAAGAGAGTTCCTAGTATTTCCATGCATCGGGAATGTTGAAGGTTCAAGTTTACCTCAGTTTCAGATACGTTCCGTCACCCAGATCGTCCGAAATGCATTCGTTTATCGAGTTGTTGTTAAGTCCTACTTATCGAGTTGTTGTTTTTGCTTATCGAGTTGTTATTTTGCTTACCGAGTTGTTTTGCTTATCGAGTCGTTAGGTTTTGTCGAGTTGTCGAGTTTTGTATATCGAGTTGTTACTCTTTGTTTACCCAACGTTGTTGTGTCTTGCTTATCAAGTTGTAAACTTGCTAAGGTTTTGTTGTTTCTTAGTAAGTTACGTTGTTTAGTTTGTTGCGTCGGTTCACTACCTGACTTGGCAATATTCGTTATTCAATTTTCATTCCATCTCATTTTTGTGCGAAATGATGTGATGCGATGCAAAAACATAAAATGCAACACTTTTTCAAAAAGCCGTTTCATTCCATCATGCTTCCTTTGTTACAACTTTTTACAACAAGGGCACAAGTTTTACAGAAAATAAAGCTGCCTAATAATGTACAATGTGCTACAACTACTAGTAAAAAAGGAAATAAAACAGGAACAGCTGCATCAGTGCTATCAAGCACAGGAATAAGAGGCCCTCTTCGTCCTCTTCTGCGGAAGAACCTCTGCACCATCATCACCATCGGAATCGGAGTCGCCGCCCTCGGAATCCTCCTCAGCATCATCTCCACTACCGAAACCGGAACCAGAGTCATCCTCTCTGCCAGTGGATGTCTCTGACTGGGGATGTGCAGACTCCTCCTCCTCGCTAGACTCCTCCTCTATGACAGGTGCTCTGCGTCCGCCCGGCCACGAGTCAAACCCCCTCTCCTAGCTCTCCGAGAAGGCCTGGATGGCCCGGCCTATGGCCCAGTATGTAGCGGAGGCATCTGAAAAGAAGAGCGCAATTTGAATACATCAGCCAAAGTATGTATATCAGATGCAGATGCAAGAAAACTACATAGAGTGGGTGTATGCAGATACAGTACATGAATGTGGTGTGTGTCAGATGTGCTCTACACATGCAGTCAATCAATGCAATGGAATGTTCAAGTTCAGCATGTCATCAAAAGTATGATGAATGCAAGAAAACTAAAAAGTATCGGGACACCGACAATGGACAACTGCGTCTCTCTCCGCAGGACCATGCCCTCGAGTGAGGCTACTAACCCGAGTAACCCCTCCGTATACTCCCTGGATGGCTGCAGATACAAGCTCAAGTCACCAATGAGTAAATGAATGCCTAAGTATCTAAGTGGTAAATGAAAAGCAGTGGAACATACAGGTGGTGAGTCAGGATCACTGACGTATCGGTGATCGGGCATAGGGGGCTCTATCGGAATCGGGTAGGAAGTCCCGTATCGCCATCCTATCAACTCAATCAGGATATCTGGCCATCCGGCGTGATAATAAGTCGGGGGAATCAGGGGGACCATTCCAGCCCCACCTCTCGATGTGCCCGCCCTGCTGGTCGAAGGAATATCTGCAGCTCGGGCCCGGCTCGATGATGGCATGCCAGCAGACCTCCTCGTGGGAGTACGGACACCTGTCAATGGAGGCATCAAGTATGTATGACGGTAAGTCGCGTACTCCCCCTCCTCCAAATGTAGAAGTACATCGGTACCCAACATGGCGCTATCGACATCCTGGGGAGTGAGCCCCTCAGTAGACCGCATGTCGTCCGGAGGTGCTGTGGGGACACTCTGCTTGGGGTAGCCCATAGTCTAGCTCATGATGCGGTCCCCCAGAAACTAGGCCCTACCAACGGGCCCCTCAAATAGGATCCTGTACCGAGAAGAGGCCCATCTCCCAGCAAACTGAAATCGAGTATCTCCACCCAAGGGCGCCCAGGGCTGCCATGTGATCTGCGGATAACCAATGCATGAGCCGATTAGAAATCATAAATGTACAAGATGAATCAAAGATGAAAGCATGGAGAACTGAGAGTTTTGAATTACCTCAGTCGTCCACACTGTGTCAAAAAATTGCCGCAGGTAAGGCAAAGTCTCTCGGGCTCTCGGCCGGTACTAGCCCTCGAATACGAGCGAGTAAGGAATCGTGAGAGGCACCTCCACCTCAAGCCCCGGGGCTAGCGTCGGAAAGTACGCGAAAACTCATAGCTATGGAAAACAGGGCAATATCCATCAGAATACAGAATGTCGAGTGTAGAATGTGAATGCAGAATGTACAGAGAATGTAGAATGCTGAGAGCAGAATACAAAGTACAGAATGTGAAGTGTACCATGTGTGCAGTGTACAGGTAATGAAAAGCAGAAATGTAAATCAAGAGGGCAGAAAGTACCTCCCAAGCTCTCCAATAGCCGCCAACTATGTTCCCCCGTCCGCGGGAGGTCGCACTCATGTAGTAGTAGAAGGTAGACAGGCCAGCGCCACCCCAATCATACCGGCTGACCTGTGATAGGTCTACCAGAGCACTCAGCAGATAGAGTCCAACAGTGTTCCCCCTATCGGAGAACAGAGTGGTCCCGAAAAAGAACATCAAAAATCCCCGAGTGTACTGTGCTATCTCATCGGGAGTCTCGGGCACAGCCTCCCTGAATTGTGTGGAAAACCAAGTGTACTGGACGCGGCCTGAAGGTTTGTCAACAGGTGGGCGAGCTCCCAACAGATAAATCCAGGCAGCCTCCCACTCACCCATATCCTCGTCATAGGGGATCGGCTAGCCTCCTACGTCAAGGCCTGTCAGCACGGCAAAGTCGAACGGGGTCATCGTCATGTCCCCGATAGCTGAGAAATGGAAGGAGTTGGTGGTGTCCCACCATCTCTCTACGAGGGCGCCCATCAGGGTCCTGCTCGCTGGATAACGTGATATCCCCGTGCAGAAGGGTCCGAACCCTAATCTCGTGTGATTTGTTTTTTGCACTTTACATTTATTAGTTTACTCACGCCTAGACTTTTTTGTTATGGCTTATTTTTTCTACGGAGGAAAATATCATAAATGCAAGCGTGCCAATAAGGATTAAAAAAATTTTACAAATTAAATTCAAGTTAATTATCAAACGATTGCGTTGACGATTCTTTTGCTTTAACGAAGAGAATTTCAAAATTGCCAAGTGTAAAAAAAAGAAAAATTAAAAGAAGAAAGAGGGAGATAGAGAAAAGATGATTGAGTGAACAATCAAACTAACCATTAATTTATCTCTACTCCAATGCTTCGAAAATGAAGTGCATAAAATAAAGTGCAGGAAATATAAATGACAAGCAGAATATAAATCAATTGTCTTTAATTTAAATTCTTGATCTTTTACAATGTAGCCATTGATGGTTATTTATAGAGGAAAAAATACAGCAATAACTACTTAGTAACTACATGTTTCTCCCGTTTCCATCCTTTTCTTGCCATGTGTCCTTCCACTTATCTATATTGTCCTTCATGTTCACCATCACCTCCAGAACTTTTTTTAACTTTCGAATGAATAAGAGAATGTCACGTATTCTGAAAATAATAATACTAATAATAATAAGAAGAAGAATATTTTATGGTGCCAACAATCTCATATCAAATGTGAATCAAATTTGTGAACTAATTCAAGTAGATGTCGACATAGTAATCTCATGTGATTATTTTGTACATTTTACACTAATTATTAGACTTGTTTTTGGCATAACTTATTTTTTAGTTTTTTTTTTACTTATCACAAAACGTGTAAAAAAATAAAGAAATAATATGATTCAAATAAATTATTAAGATTTTTTAGTTTATTCCAACCCAACCCTTAATTTAGGTCCGTCTCCAAATTAAATTTGTGAAACGAAAATGATGGGGAGGAAAATTTGAGGTTAAACGAGCTAACTATTGTATGCTAATAATAAATAAATAAGTAAACTATAATTAATTAATTGGTCGACAATTGATTTTGATCCTAAGTCATGTAATCGCATAAGATTTGTACCAATACTATGCAATTGTCTACATGATTATATTACCTGAAGGCTAAATTTAGTGTCAATTTATTTATTTCTCTTTATGTTACATGTCTCTCATTTTTCTCATTTATCTATTTGGTTGCTTGGATATAAACTATTTTGGTAACATTGATGTGTAAAAAAGTAATATAACTCAAATAAAATAAAGAGGCGATAAATATATTAAAGTAGGTTGTTTCCAAACAAATCTACGTGTTTCTCATTTCTTTATGCCACGTATCTATAATTTTTCTTATTTCTCTATTAAGATTTAAGGTTTAAGTCTTTATTTGCTTCTCCTTATATCACACATCTCTCATTTCTTTATGCCGCGCATCTCTAATTTTTTTCATTTTCTTTGTTTAAGACTTGGTATTCAAGTGCTTGCTTACTTTTCCTTATGTCACCGGTCTCTCGTTACCTTATGTTATGCATCTCTAATTTTTCTATATACTCGGTGTTCAAGTATCTATACTATATATTAAGGAAAAGAAATTTTTAATGAGAAAAGTCTTGTGAAACTCAAAACCTTCCTACCATTTTTCTATAATTCTTATTTTTTAAATAATTTAAAAATCTTTTATTGGCTAACTTTTATTGAATCATTAAAAAAAAAAAATTATTATGCCTTAATTTACATATTTCAAAAGGAAAAGTTAATTAATCTATTTATAACTTTAAATTTAAAAATTTAAAAAGGAAAGTTAACTAATTAGTTTTAAATTTTTTTAAAAAAAAAACCTTCCAATTTTTATTGAATCATTTAAAAAAAAAATCTTATTATGCCTTGATTTACACATTTAAAAAATAAAGTTAATTAATTCATTTAAAAATTTGAAAATGATTAGTTTTGAAATTTAGATTTTTGTATCACTAAAATATATGAGTGGATTGACATCTTTCAAAGATTATTTCTCTTGATATATTATTTTTTAAAATGGTGTACCACAGTCTCTTATTTCACATGTATCTCCATATAATAATGATTGAAATTTATTTTAGTTGCTATCTCAAAGATTATTTATAGAGCCAAAGAAAATGTGTAGGTCTTAAAATTTTAAAATAAAAATTTTATGTTAGAATTTGTTCAAATGTAATTCTCTTAATGTTTATAAATTTTTTATTAATTGATAAAAAACACTGCAAACATTAAGATTTTTTTTTTTTTAATGATATTGAGCTATTGAAATATGATATATTATAGGCTTAAACGGAGAATTGTTGGGGAAAAAAAATCAACTCGATTTTTTAATATTTAATCTAATATTGAAACCTCCAAACTAGTTCATACTGGTCGCGAACCAATAAAGACAATTTTAATGATTAGGTGAAGGTTACATTGGTTAAAATATTGAGTCAAGTAATTTCGAGATCATTTCTAATGTTTAGTCCAATACCACAAGTCAATCATAATCTATTTTCACGTAAGATAACATACGACAATTTATAATTTTGAGTAGACAAATTTTAAGCTTTACAAAATAAGAAAAAAAATTAATATATTAACAAATGTAATTTACTACTATCATATGGTAAATTAAACTTATGAAACTTATAAAACGAAATGTATTTATATTTTATCATATATATACTTTTTGTAATTTATTCTTTAATTTTTACCAATTAAATTATGACATGTAATTTTTTATTAAGAACTTAAAACACACAATTAATGATATCAGAAAAAATAAACTTCTCTTATTTGTAACTCGGATAAAAATAAAAAAAAATTAATTGATTATAAATATTTTTACTAGATATTTTAAATAAATTTTATATTATTTTAATTCAAAAACTAATTTTTGATTATTTTTATGCACGGATGATATGTTAGTTTCTTCTTATGTCACGTGTCTCTCATTTTTTTCACCTTTCTATTTAAAACAAAAAATTTATATAAAAAATATGCAAGACTCGAAACCTTACCTTGACTTTGAGTTTAGGAAAGAACACGAAATGTGATTGTCTTTTTATCATTTTTTTTTTAACCTACTTAAATTACACTGTTGGAATATTTTTATTTTTACTTACAAGAATTACACCGCTAATAGTAATTGTTAAAAAGATTTCATTTTTATTTTTATTTTTAAATATTTAAATTGCACTGCTAATTAGGGGTGTGTGCGCAGTGCGATTCAAATAGTTTGAGAGTAAAATTACAAACCGAATAATGGATTGACAAATTACGGTTTAGGCAATTTTTGGCAGATTAAAGAATATTCTTACTAATTATCATACATTTGCATAATATATAACATTAATTTGTATAATTTTTTTATACATATAACACAAAATAATTTTACAAAATATGTTTCATATATATAACTACTAATTTGTAATAAATTTCATATCTTAAATCTCTCTCACACTCATTTTTACTTTGATATTTTATTAAAGATTAAAAAATAAATATATATTAACTATAGCGTAGCGAAGCGATTTGAAGGTTGACTATAAATTTTAAAATTCAAACTGCAAATAATGGTTAAAGCAGTGCAATTTTAATGAATTAAACGATATTTTGTGTAGTCCTACTAATAATTAACTTTTGGTTGGTACATTATTGTAACGTTACTAGTAACTAATGCTATATTTAACATTTTCTTTTTTATATAAGATTTTGTTTATAAAAAAAATGGTAAATGTAGCAATAAAATGGATGAACCAAAAAACACGTCGACAGCAGGGTTCGAACCTGCGCGGGCGAAGCCCAACAGATTTCAAGTCTGTCTCCTTAACCACTCGGACATATCGACGACTGATGACAAATCGTGCTAAATTAATAATTATATATATCAATATTAATTTGCTGCAACCTTAATTTCCTTCGAAGTTTTTAGCCAACCTTAAGTTGCATAAACTATTTGTCATCGTATAATCAAATTTCAATGAAAATGAAGAAAACATATAATCATAGAATACAACATATTTTATACACAATAGTGAGAAGAGAAAAGATACATTTTACATATTAGAGTCATAATTGAAAATACCATTTTACTTTTGTTTTTGTATGAAAATTTAAAAACGAAAAATGTTTACTTGGTCACTTATTAAGGTAGCGAGTTCGACTCCAACACACTCTTAGTTGACTAATATAGCATTAGGTTGCGAAAGAAATCCATTGTTGTGACTAAAACTATTGTCAAAATATAACAAATCCAAATCACAACCATCATAATACTTGAGCAGCCTAGTTAACCTAGTATTCAAAAATCGAGAGCCCTAGAAGGGTGCTTATCAAGGTAGCAAGTTCAACAGGCAACACCATATATATTTGGAATTTTTATCTTCCCATTGTTTTATCCGATTCATAACCAAGGCAGGAAGTCAATGATAGAGAGAGACAAATAAAAAATGTGCAACGAGAAATCTTTCGCCCAAACCCATGCTTTTCTTGGTTGTACAAACCTAACTGGCGATTTCCATCTTCCTAAATTGGGGGAGCAAGAATAATCACAATCTATACTATATATTAAGTAAAATGAGGTTTTTAACCCTAACTCTTGTAGGAACTTCAATCTTCCAATCTAAATTTTTTAATTTTTTGATTTAAAAAAAAAAAAAACCTTAACATTTATTAACTTCTCCCAACCCTCAAAGTCTTACCCTCATAATAACATTTTAATGCATTAAGAACAGTATAAAAAAAAATTCTTAAAAAGTCCAACACATATAATTATTATCAAAATATTAAACTTTAATATAATATAATAAAAAAAAGAAGACATTTAATTCCTTGAAAAGTCCAACACATATGATTATTATCAAAATATTAAACTTTAATATAATATAAAAATGAAAAAAAAAAAGAAGACATTTAAAATAAAATAAAATAAGACATTTAAAAATCACAATTCACATATATAGATAATTATAAATATATTAAAAAAAAAAGTGATTTCTAAACCCCAAGCCTTGTGAGAGCTCCAATCTCTCATTCTTAATTTTCTAAATTTTTGATTTAAAAAAAAAAAGACCTCAACATTTATTGATTTGGTCAAAATTTCCTAATCAGCATTTATTAACTTTTTCCAATCCACATGCCTGCATTAATTGATTTGGTCAAAATCCCTAATTAGCATTTAAAATCCCCTCATACAAATAATTATATGGTCAAAATCTCTAATTAGCATTTAAAATTCCCTCATACAAATAATTATAGATACAATTCGTGCATAATTACTGCAGTAACCTTTTTAATTTCTCCTGTACACTATGATTAGTGATAAGATTGTTAAATTATTTTTATAAAAAATCTTAAAAAACATAATTTATATATTAAAAAATTTAAAACAAATATAAATATGTATAATTATCCTGTGCATAGCACAGGTGATAGGCTAGCGCATCATAAACAAAAGGTCCTAATAAGTCATGTTGATCCTTCAAAGTAAATTGTACAAATTGGCCAAAAACTGTGAAACAACTCAAATTGGTTTACTGTGATAATTACATCAGTTCTTAATAGAACATACATTTTTTTTTTTGCACCTTTCGAAACAAAACCGATGAGAAAAATGGGCTACTGTGAGTACGTATCATTCCATTTTTATTCAACCTAAAATATACACAATCCACTCTTCTCTGTCGCTAAGCCGCTATGTTCCATTCTAGCCACTAAATCAATCTCTATGATACAAATTTAGAACCTCCCGAGGGCAAAACAGAGAGAACGTGACACTTCATCAAATAATAGCAACCTCGTGTTCTTTGAACGAGAAGCGAGTACAACCCCAGAGATTCTATGGTACAACCCTCGGGAGCCTGTCTACTGCTACAAAGATGATGCCAACTTTACAACAAAACCGAAAAAAGAATTGGGCATGCTAGAAAGTGGAACCCCTCACCTATAAAGAGCATTGCTTGTATGTACACTCTGAAAGCAAACAATTTTCCTGTAAAATTTCAGGAAAAAGGTAAATCAGCTATGCCAGCTTTTCACCTACAAATAAATATTGAGAAACAATTGTAAGAACTTGGCATAATACTATAATTACAATATTAAATGGAATTTGTATTGGAATTTACAATAAAAAGATTACTAGAGAACTCACCATTGGCAAAAACCCCAAAACCCACTTTAGCATTCCGAAGTTCGAAGAACAGGCACTTAAGCTGGAGTCATTTTTCACCAGTAAGTCCTATCTAAGAGCTCTGATCTGATGATGCAGTATGGAAAAAGCGTGAAACTTCCCGGTAAAGTTGTTCAGCTTCAAATGGTTTTGAAACATATCCGTCCATTCCACACTTTAGGCACGCCTCATGTGTAGCCTGAATTACATCCGCCGTCATAGCCAAAATTGGCAAGTGCCAATCTGAAACATTTTCGTAAGCTTCCACTGATAGTTCTCCCTGTTGGATGCAATTATTGATGTTGAGTTCCATGTCTCGGATTCTTTTTGTAGCTTCAAACCTATAAGGAAGGACGATATATAGACATGATTCACAAGGAAAGAAAATTAAAATAATATAATATTTTTGTCATTATGCTCTATCAATGACTATTTGCTTAGTTAAATTAAAAATTTCATATCCTTTTTACTATCGAAGAAAGAGATATTCTAAGGAGCGGTTGTCTCTCTCAAAGCTGTCAGTGACAAGAGTTCACTCTAATCCCCCAAATAACCCATAATATATACTAAGATCCGAAGACAACAAGAACATGATCGGACCTAGTGATAAGCACAAACCAGGTAGGAATAGGAAACACCCACAACAATATATTTGCCATTTCACTTGTCAATGGCTACATGCTTAGTTAAACCAAATAAATTCATAAATTTTTTAAAAAAAATATTGCATCCCATGTTAGTTAAACACTGGTGGAGTTGATTACTACAAATATACGTGTAAGTAAAATAAATTTTTTTTTTAGCACAATTGAAGAATTGGTCCACAAGCTATTATTCTCTAAAAAATAAGGTTTAAAATTGATAATTTTTGCATACCCGTCCATTTCTGGCATCTGAATATCCATGAAGCAGGCATCAAATTTATGGGGGGGCTTTAGCAGCGAGATTGCCTTCTTGCCACTATCTGCACAGACCACTTCAGCTCCATATTTCTTCAAGGCACCGGCAGCTACTCTGAGGTTTACATTATTGTCATCTACAACTAAAATTTTTCTCCCGAGAAGCAAATTGCGAAGAGACACACTGGGGACCTCTCCATTGCGGCAATTCCCCTTATTCCCAACACCCATGGCTCGTTGTAGCGATGCTGCTAACATACTTGCTCTCAGTGGCTTCATAATGAAATTTGGGGTACAAACGCCAGAAGTTGCTAAACTACTTTTCGTAGAACTGATAGAATTAGATAGAATAAACAATTTTGGAGGCACGCCATGATCTACTTTTCTTAATTTATTGACTAAGATAGTCGACAAAGCCGAGTCCTTATCCCAAACTTCTTGTTCTACTAGGATCATGTCAATAACTGAATTCCCACTGGCTATGCTAGAGAAAGCTTGATTCAAATCAGGAGCCATTTGAACATGAATTCCAAGCCGCTGGACGTGATATCTTGACATCTTGGCCCGGACTGGTCTGGAGTCCACAATTAAAGCCGTTATGCCCCGAAATTCTGAAGAAATGGGATTAGATTGGTTGCTTATTTGCTGCTTCTTAGGCTCGCTGGTATTGGAACAGATATTCGTGAATGCAGCAGTGAAAGTGAAAGTGGACCCGATTTTGGGTAAGCTTGCGAACCCAATTTCACCATTCATGAGGTTAACCAAACACTTGCTTATGCTCAGCCCAATCCCTGTGCCCCCATGTATTCGGGAGATTGAGGGGCCCACCTGCATGAAGGGAGTGAAAACACGAGGTTGGGCATCTAAAGGGATCCCAACACCTGTGTCCTCCACCGATACAATCACATTGATGAGGCCGGAGGATGATGATGAGAGAGGACAAGAAGGTCGATCTTGACTGAAAGTTCTGAATCCAGCCCAGCTCTGACGTCTATCAGCCACGGGAAATCCGCTTAACGTGTTCTTGGACGATGATTCTATCTCAACTTCTATGGATTCCATCACCTCCTCAACGAGATGGACTGTCACGAAAATGTGCCCCTTCTCAGTGAACTGCCAAATAAATAGATCATCAATTTCCAAGCTAGTTCCAAGGAAAAAAGAACATGTAACAAACTCACACGGAAGTGTTTGCAAATGTTTTTAATTGGTACCCATTTCATAAAACCAAAAGTTTCATTTGGATATTTAACAGATTATTTTAATTCACATATCAGAATCATTTTTTGCTTTTGAAAAAACGATCCCTGAATAGATTCCCATGTTGACCATGTAATGCTTTTCTCCTCTTGAGTGGATAATATTCAAATAAAAGAAATTAATTGTGCTTTAGAAAGAATAAAGATTGTATAGATTCCCATGACCAAGTCTCCTATTACCCCCCCCCCCCCCCCTCCTCTTGATTGATTGCAAACAAAATTCAACTTTTTTAAAGCCCTAATTGTTTTCCCATATATTCAATAAAATTTGAGAAGCTGATGCATAATTACCTTGATTGAATTACCCATAAGATTTGTGATGATTTGCCGAAATCTACCTGGATCTCCAATCAGCATCTTGGGAACTTTATCAGAGATGTAAACTGCAAGCTGCTCAACCAATTAAATTAGACAAGAGATCGTTTAATTTTATAAAACAGGAACAAAAATTCGGAGAAAACAATGAAAAGTGAGATGTATTGACTACCTCTAATCCTTTTTCTTGAGACTTTCCAGAAAAAAGCGACAACACATCATCCAAAATTGCTCGCAGATCAAATTGAACTGCCTCAAGCTCGAGTTTACCAGACTCGATCTTCGCTTGATCCAAAACCTCGTTTATTAGTGAAACCAGAGCTTTTCCACTGGCCTGGGCTGTTCTGACATAGTCTTGTTGAGTTACATCCAATTCTGTATCCATGAGCATATGCAACATTCCTGTTGAATAAACATATTTAGACAACACTCAACAACCCCTTATTTATTTACTATGGCAGTGCATTGAAATGACTCAAAATGACAAAGGAATAACAAAAACTTACCAAGAACGCCATTCATTGGGGTTCTGATCTCATGGGACACAGTAGCAAGGAACTACGGAGGGTTGAAATACAATTAGGACCATGTAGACATATCGGGTAAACAAAGTTTCAATGAAGAAACTACAACTATCAAATACCTGTGATTTTGCAACATCAGCTGCCTCGGCTCGTTTCTTGAGTTCCATCATCTTCTGGTAATCATCCTCAACTTTAGCTATTCGATTCACTGTTGCGTGGAATATATGCCCAACAAGCAATGCAATGACAAGGATGCCAATAGATATCATTATTGCTAACCATGGCCATGGTGGTTTTTGATTGAATCTGTTTCAAGAACAAACTTAGTTGTAATAATTCCATCTCAATCACTAAGAATTCACGCCCACCCCTGTCAGATACAAGCTTCTCTGATTCATTAAGCACCAATGAAACCACACATCAGAGTAGAGGGAGGTTATTAATTTCATATTTGCCAAAGTGTTTAGTATAGCTTTTGCTTGTAACTTATGAGACAGAAATAACTTAAATAAGCTGATTATTGAGAAGCAAGAGAATGGATGCTATTGTAAGATTTCTGTATATTCAATTGTATATTTACAAACTACACAACTGTTTATATAGCCCTAAGACAAAGATTAAAAAAAAGAAATAAAATCCCGATACAATCAAGGGATATCAAACATGCCTAATATAAATATATACAATATATAGAATAGATGCGAATATATTCTCACGCCCCCGCTCAAACACAAGGTATTTTAGCAGAAAACACTGTGAGTTTGTCTTTGAAGAAACCGAAACCAAGCAATGGTGTGAGTCTTGGTAAAGAAATCAGCAAGTTGCAACGACGACGTGACAAATGGAAGTGAGATAGAGCCAGATTGCAGATGCTGACGAACAAAGTGACAATCAATCTCAATATGTTTCGTCCATTCATGAAAGACAATGTTATGAGCAATCGGAATAGTACTACGGTTGTCACAGTAGAGAGAGGTCGGGGAAGACAGAGGGACAACAAAGTCAGACAACTTCAGCAATAACATGAGTCATAACACGGTACTCAGTTTCAGCAGTAGAACAGGTAACAACAGTTTGTTTCTTACTTTTCTAAGAAATCAAGGAATCACCAAGAAACATATAGAAACCAGAAGCGGACTTACGATCAGTAACATCACCAGCCTAATCAGCATCAGCATAAGCATAGGCCACCAAATCTAACGATGAAGTAGAAGACAACAGCAAGCCTTGGAAGATAGTACCACGAAGATAACGAAGAATCCAAAGCAAACTAACCCAATGGATAGAGCGAGGAGTAGAAACGAACTGGCTAACCACATGAACAACATAGGCCAGATCAGGGCGAGTAACCGTTAGATAGACTAAGTAATCCACAAGCCCTCGATATACAGTCGGATTAGCCAGAGGGATATCATCAGTAGTATTGAGCTTCACATTAAGTTTAACGGGGGTATCAGAAATCTTAGTGTCAGTAAGACCGACAAGATGAATAACCTCATTGGCATACTTGGCCTAAGACAAAAAGTAACCTTTGGGAGAAGAAGCCACCTCAATACCAAGAAAATACCGCAATGGTCACAGATCCTTTATTTCGAAAATGCAGAAGAGATACTACTTGGCCTTAGAGATAGCGGACAAGTTAGAACCAGTGATAATCATATAATCCACATACAGTAATAAGGCAACAAAATCAACAAAGGTGTGGAGGGAAAGCAAGGTAGAGTCGTGGGTACAAGGATGAAACCCAAGCTCAGTAACAATTGTCTGAAAGCGATCATACCAAGTATGAAGAGATTGCTTCAAACCATACAGAGCACGCTGAAGACGACAAACTTGTCCAAAGGAATGGTGAAGGTCAGGAGGAGGACGCATGTAATCCTCCTCAGTGAGATGGCCATTAAGAAAAACATTCTTAACATTTATCTGATAAAGAGGCCAATGACGAACAACAGCAACAGAAATCAAAGTACGGACAGTAGTCATCTTGACAACAAGGGCAAAAGTCTCCTCGTAATCAATACCATACTTTTGTGAGTAACCTTTGGCAACCAGGTGAGCTTTGTAGCGCTTGAGAGAACCATTATAATGAGTCTTGACTTTATAGACCCAATTGTAACCGATCAGATTCTTGCTAGCAGGTAGAGGAACTAGCTCTCAAGTACTAGTCTTCTGCAATGCAGACAACTCATCATCCATTGCTCGAATCCAATTATGATCCTGACAAGCCTCCTTGTAAGCCTGAGGTTCTGAAAAAGAGTGAATAACAGATAAAAACGTACAGAATGAAGGAGAAAAACATGTTTTAAGAAAAATCAAGTTTGACTACTTGTTTACGGATGCAAAAGGGATACTTATGGTTAGCAAGATCAGGGTCAGCAGAAGCAGAAGGATCAGTAGCAGAAGCAGAGACAATTGGTAGAGGGAAAGCCTTGAGACAAGAATAGACTGACAACGGAAGAGGAGAAGGAGCAGTCGGGGGAGAAGATGGAGAGGCTAGAACAAACTCATGGGAGACAGTGGAGAAGGACTCAGCAGGAGGGGTAGGAAGAGAAGAAGGAACAAAGTCATGGTGGACAGTAGAGATGTACTCATCAGAATGGACCTCAGAAGGAAATGTATCAAGGTGAACCAAATCCTTTTAAGAAACCGGAGTAATGAAAGGAGGAAGCTGAAAGTAAGCTAGACATTCCAGGAAAACAACATGGAAGGAGACATAAAGACGGTGGGAAATTGGATCGTAACAACGATAGCCTTTTTGAGTAAGACTGTACCCCAAAATGACACATAAGACAGACCGGACACTAAGTTTTATCCTATCTTTCTGGGAAAGAAGGACAAAACATGTAGACACAAAAACACGAAAGAGAGAGTAATTGGGGCGTTGGAACAACAGAGCCTCATAAGGAGAATGACTAAAGAGTAGGGGGTAGGCATGCGGTTGAGAAGAAAAGCAGTTGTAAGAACAGCTTCCCCCCAAAAGGGAGCTGGAATAGAGGCAAAAATAAGGAGAGATCTAATTGTCTTAAGGAGATGACAGTATTTACGCTCAGCACGACCATTTTGGGCGAGTGTATCGGTACAGGAAGTTTGGTGAATAGTACCGAAATTGGTCAGATACTCACAGAACTCAGTTTTAAAATACTTCCCACCTAAGTTAGACCATAACAATTTAATGGTAAACCCAAACTGTGTAGTGATCATAGACTAAAAGTTACGATATATTTGGTAGAAGTCAAATTTATGAGTCATAAGATAAACCCAGGTATAGCGGGTGCAATCATCAACAAAAGACACATAGTATGCAGAACCCCTTTTAGTGAGAACAGGAGATGGTCCCCAAATGCACAAGAGAAAAAGGGAAAACATAAATATAAATACTTTTATTAAATGGTAAAGCTGACATTTTAGCAAGTTTACACCTCTAACATTCATCAATTTGACTAGGAGAAACTTTACCCAATAATTCTGACTAAGCTAAAGACCGTAAGCGGTCAATAGACAAATGATCTAGGCAAAAATGCCATAAATAAAGCTGACTCGACTGAGAATCTAACTGAAACGAAGAAAGTGCAACTGGAGAGGTAGATAAAGGGAGATGCAAGCTTTCTACTACATAGAGATCTCCAACTTTACAGCCAGTCCTAATCTACTTCTTGGACACCCGATCCTGCATGCAACAGACAGAAGAGGAAAAGATAACATCAAAACCAAAAGCATCAAGTTGACTGATAGATAATAAACTGACAGATAACTGAGAAACATAAAGAATAGAGAGAATAATAACGGCAGATAAGATAGAGAGTAAGACAGACCCAATAGACAAAACAATCATACCAGACCCATTAGTAGTATTAATGGTAATAAGAACGAGTGGGGGAATATAGTTTTAAAGTAAGAAAATGTAAGTAGTCATATGATGAGAGGCGCCAGAATCAAAAAGCCAGACAGAAGAAGGGATATCTGAAGAGAACCCAAGTAGACTTGAATGAAGAGAGATAAAAGCGGAGGCAGATGGGGATGGCTGAGAGATAAACAGGATATGTTGAAATTGAGCAATTTGAGCACTCAAGGGAGCTAAGTCAAGATCGGGAGCCGGAGTAGATGCAGTATAAGTAGCAGGAGGCCGGAAAGCACTCTGAGGAGGAGCTCGGGACTGTGATTGAGATTGTTGAGAAGATGCACATCCCTTCTTAGGACAATTGTACTTCCAATGCCCCTTTTGATGGCAAAAAACACACTCATCTGAAGCCAGGGGTCCCTTTTTGGGTTTCGTAGAGGCCTGAAGTTTATGAGGATGTGGCGTCGATAGCAACGGAGGTTGAACAGGAGCTAGGAAGACAGATGGAGATGAAGTCTGACTGACCGTCTTAAGTGAGTTTCCTCCAAGAGGAGCTCACAAACAATAGCATCTACAGAGGGAAGAGGTGACCGGTGAAATATGCCATCACGAATAGCCTCATACTGAGGGGAGAGAACCGTTAAGAACTGCACTAGACCACCCTGTTCATAAAACTCAACATAAGCATCTATAACCTTAAGGCTAGATGGTTCCATAAGAGTCAACTGATCCAAGAGACCTGTCATCTCAATATAGAAAACCTAAATGGACTGATCCCGCTAACGAGCACCCTAAATAGCTGTTTTCAACTCATACCGCTTAGCAAAATTGGATTGCTGATAAACACCCTATAAATAGTCCCACACCACCTTAGCAGTGATGCAGGACTGAATTATGAAACCAGGTCAGAACTTGGGCATTATCACAATCCCAAATATCACAGGAAATCAAGTATCCTTCCGTTTTCGGGTCTAAGGGCCTTCGCTCTTGGTTGGGCCTTCTGATGGACAGGGAACAGAGCTAGAAACATAATCTCATTTTTTTCTAACCAAGAGGAAAATTCATCATAACACTGGCCCAATAGGCATAATTGCCAACAGTGAGTTTGCGTTTGATGGCTTGGATTTTAATGTCCGACATTATAATAAAACAAAGATGATGGGCGAAGTATAATAACTCAAAAAATTGACACCAAATAACCAGATAATCACAAACTAAAGGGCTAAAGTGTAAATAAACTCTTTATTTACTAGATCAAAACAGTGAATCAGATAATCAGAAGAGAGAGGACAAAACCAGAGGTTACACGTCTTCGCAAGAGAGAGACATTCGACAGAGAGGGAGAGAAGCTTCACGAACCACCGCGAGAGAGAGATGACCAAGAGAACCAGCAGGGGCAAACTAGAGAACCAGCGAAGCTGAACCAGAAGTCTTCAAACAAGAAGATCAGCGGTTGAAGCAACAACCAGAGAGGAAGATCGCGATTGTGAGTCGAGAGGTCACAATTGCGATGCCAGCAGCAAACAGCAACTGCTGATGAGAAGTCATAGAGGAGTCGACTTAGAAAGAGACAAAGCCAACAAGTCTGGACCAGCGAAGGAGAAGCCGAGAGCGAGCGACACTAGGATTTGAAACCTAGCTTTGATGCCATGTAAGATTTCTGTATATTCAATTGTATATTTACAAACTACACAACCGTTTATATAGCCTTAAGACAAAGATTAAAAAAAGGAAATAGAATCCCTATACAATCAAAGGGATATCAAACATGCCTAATATAAATATATACAGAATATATACAATATACAGAATAGATATGAATATATTCTCACAGCTTTTAGCTTATGCTTTATGATAATTAGCTTTTAGCATACAATAAGCTACACCAAACAGGCCTATTGTATGTAGAAGGGGCAAAATTGGTAAATTAACACACTAGACTGGAGGGGCTAGTATCATAGGAAGGTAGAGTACAAAAATATTTAGTAATAGAGAGGAATATATAGATCACCTGCAACGCATCTCATGTTTTCTGAACGGATCCCCGAAGTTGAGTATGCTAACATGCTCTAACCCATCATATGATACATTAGAGCCATACATGCTGATAGGGCGTGAAGAATTCGTCGTGTCAAACACATTCACAATGATGGTTTGTTTGCTTGCAAGTTGTTGAAGTAACTTCTCCACAAGCGATTCAATATCAAAGACTCCACCAAGGTACCTGCGTGTAAGCAGGGAAACATTAAAGGAGTTTCTTATGTAATTTGATATTTTCAAATCTTGTTTGCATCCTAAAAATTCTAGTTGCACTGATCACTCAAGGGTTGCTCAGACAACACTCCAACTAGCTTAATTTTATCAGTTGATTTTTTTAATACAATTTATTACGCATAGATTCACTTCTATATTGTCATCCTTTTATACTTATTTCTTCCATTCACTATTACCCTTAAGGAGCGAATGGTAAATCATGATTTATAGGTAGACAACTTACCCATCAGTTGCTTGAATCCTCTCATTTGGTGTTGCATTTGAGGGAAGATCTGACTTGTAGACGGCAAAAGTCAATATGACTCCAAGGCGATTTGATTTGAGTAGCGGAAAAGGTGCAGTGAGAACCCCTGTTCCGGATTCTCTTGCGCGCAGCACATTTTCACAATCTTCCTGTTGGTACACAAGTTGTCAAGATTGACTATGTTGTAATAAATAGTCAAATCAAAATTACTATTTCTTTTTCTTTTCATTGATTAAATAAGGCAGTAGTATGATTTACATAACGTTTCTTCTTTTTGGCATGTATAATTCAGAAATGTTAACAAAAGAGTTTCAAACCAAAGTATGATTGTAAAAAACCATCTTTCACTTGAAAACTAATAGTCTGCTCTGAATCCGAAAGATTGAGTCTCAATACACTACTAAAAAAAGCGTTCACCATGCCCGACAGCATATCAATGGAAACAAAGAATTCACCATATTTTTATCACCATATTGAATCTACCACCATATTTTTGTCAGTTGGTATAAGGCCAAAATTTGCTAAATCCCAATAAATATGCAAGAAAATAAACAAAGAATTCACCTTGCCTGACAGCATATCAATGGAAACGACATGTGAAATAATGTCCTGTGCGAAGATAACAGGAGCATATTCCTCCTGTATTGGGGATGGCTCGAGGATTTCTGGGTTATACTCGTCCTTATGGACTGGAGTTTGTTCAAGAGTGTCCATCCTCCGAATTGTCCAGCCTTGTTGCTTCTCGAATTGTTCCCTTTCAGAGTGCAACACCCTCACAGCATATGCCACGCCACTTGTAAGGGGCCTCTCAAAAGCTGTTCTTTCCGTGTACCTTGCAAAAGTCATCTATCGGTTCATAAAGTTAGATTGTTTCACTAAATGGACATCACAGATCAGACGCAAAAGAAGAAAAGAAACAGAAGCTTGTTCTGAATCAACCTATATGCACAGGACATTATTTCACATGTTGAGCTTAATTCAATTCAAATATACCATTTTTAACATTACAAACAAAGACAACTCATGAGGAATAGGCCAGATTGTGGGAATAAATTACAGGAATGGAAATATATAGATAGTCACAACATGTGTGGTATCCAAAATTTGTTCAGAATTAACCAATTAAGGAGGAGAGTAAATCAAATATTATTCTAAAAGGTAAGCTGAGCACTGAACACCCATATTGAGTTAAAGAAAAATTAGGAAATTAGGCAAAGAATTTTCAGTTTCTACCCAATTTGGTAATCATAAACTTCACAGAGATGAAGGAAGATCAAATTTTTCCTGATCAATAGCAGAAGGGTTCTTGCTTATCCAATTAAGGAGGAGAATAAATCAAATATGATTCTAAGATAAGCTAAAGCAGTGAACACCCATGTTGAGTTAAGGCAATTAGACAAAGAATTTTCAATTTCTATGCAATTTGGTATCATAAACTTCACAGAAATGAAGATCAACCTGATCAATAGCAGATGGGTTCTTGCTTAACCAATTAACGAGGAGAATAAATCAAATATGATTCTAAGATAAGCTCAGCACTGAACACCATGTTGAGTTAAACCCAATTTGGTATCATAAACTTCACAGAAATGAAGGAAGATCAAACTATACCTGATCAATAGCAGATGGCCTTTTTCCATGGTGGAAAGTTGAAATCACAATGGACATAGCTTGTACATGATTCATACTGACATTAAACTGATCTTGTAACATTCTAGCTCTCTCATCACACATGCTTGCAAGGGTTTCTTTCCTCTTCTCCACAGCTTGGGAGCTCATGTACCAGAACACAGACAAAGACGCTAAGGTCCAGAAAACAATCCAAGTGACCAAAAGGTTCTTCCACCATGTTTTTCTCACTTTCTTGGACCCAATATACTGGTAGTATCGATGGTGGATCTTACTAGTGATTTCTGAGATCATCTCCCAAAATTTCACCCAAATCTTTGTGCCATCACCAAGAAAACCAGTCTTGGTTTCCATGATTCCACCATTAATGAACCAATTCATGGAAATCACAGAGAAAAGCCAGCAACATAGCATCAACAGTAGGTGGCCAACCTTCAAGCCAAACCCAATTACATGAAGAAAACTCATCCACAACAGTAACCAGAAAAGAGTTCAAACAGTATCAGATTGAACTGGGTCTTGGCTGCTTTTTAACTTCATAAAATAAAAAAAGAAAAAAAAAAATTGAACTCCACCACTGTCAAATCTACAGAAACTTAGTTAGACGACCTAACATAAAAATTTAAAAATTCAAAGTTGAAAGAAGCAAAGAAGTAGGAAGAAGATGAGCCCACCACCTCCAACTCCAATTCCAAATCCAAATTCCGTAGATTGAAAAGAGGTGAGAGAAGATGCTTCCTTATCCACCCAATATAGCTTCACAATTAAAATGCAAGAAAACCCAGAAAAATAAAAAGATAAGAAAATCCCAAACACACCCACCAGAGAGAATCAAAGGTCCACTAGATTCGAATTCCCAGTTCCCAAACAGAATTTTGATTTTTATCCTCTCAGCTACCAACCAAAAACCCAGAAGGAGAAATGGACCAAACTCCCAAACAAAGATTCCCAAAATTTAGAAATCAAATCAGAAACAAAACCCAAGAAGAGACCACCAACAAAGAATCTTTATAACAAAATCAAGAAATCAAACATGAAGATGATGTGGGTGGTGTAGTAGTAAGTTTTTGACTCTTCCAAGTAAGCCAAACTTTGAAAGTTAAAAGACAGAGAGTGAAGCAATAATTCACCAAGAATTATAAAGATGACGGAAACAAATGAGAGGAACAAGCAAGTAGAGAGAGAGAGAGAGAGAGAGAGAGAGGGAAGCTAAAAAAAGGCTCGACTCATATGGGCACTCACTATGAAACAAGAATCTGGGAAAGAAAGATGAGAAGAATATGGCGGTAGAAACGTCTGCTAGCACAAACTATTATCTGTATCCATTGCATCCCAATTAAAATTCAAAAAAACTAAAAACAAAAAATAAAAACATACATATATGTGTGTATAAATAATAATAATAATTGTACCCAAAAAATAAAAATAAAATAAAATGTAAGAAAGGGCAGAGAAGGAATAGTATAGTATAGATAGAGTGGGAGCAGAAATTCACTGTAATTTCCAACTTTTTTTTTCTTTTTTGCGTTGACATCCTTATCCATCTACATGCCCACAATGGACGAGCAAGGATCTTCTAGAGTTTTTTTTTCTTAAAGTTTCCTAGAGTGGTGCATTGTGTGGTTGAGATTTAATGACAAGTCACATCAATTTTTCAGCATTAAATCTCAACTACACAATACACTACTTTAGGAAACTTTAGGAAAAAAACACTCTAGAGAATCCTTGGTGACAATGGACAACTTCTACACGCCAAGTCGTTAAACTCAATGTTTTTTCCTGTATGGCTGTACTTTCACTTTGACAAAAGTACCCTTCTATGCCCGGGTGAGATTTTATTTTATTTTAGACTAAAATAATAAAAAAAATCAAAACATCTCGTGACGTCTCTTTTTTCATTTTCTCTACGTTTTTTCTCATAAAAAATAAATTAAAATAACTAATTTTCAAACCAGCCGTAATATCATTTCCCCATCACTACGATTGTTGCCTCTTGTTTGGTGCAGTTTATAAGATTATTTAGACAATCTTCTATCTTTACTTAAATTTGTTATTAAATTTAAATTTAATAAATAAAAAAATTTAAAAGTGAGCTCTAACGTTTTTATCATAGTGATATCAAATAGAGGAAAAAATAGATATTTTGTCAAATAAAAAAAATTGATTTTTCATCAAATTTAAATTTTTACTATTAGACCAAATGTCTTAAAAGGTAATTTGATAGCTTTTTTGTCATTCATGTCCGAACGTCTTCCTGGACAACCCAAGATGTGAAACAAGCTAATGTAAATTCTAATTTTAGTATTGGAGTGAATAGTATGAAATCAAATTTTTTTACTAATTTTTTACTTAATTATGACACATTTGATCATGAATTTCGAATCTTATTACAAATAAGAACAATTGAAAATGTTATTGCTTAATTTCAAGGGCAAAATTGTCAATTTGATCAAATATAAACTAATTTGATAAAAATAAATGTCAAAAAAATATTTTTAAATGTTTAAAAATGATTTCTGCCCACAAAAGATAAAATTATGTAAAATTGATAAATCTTTTAAACATTTATTTTTTTTTACCAAATTAATTTTTATTATGTATTTGGATAATGATTATGTAATGACTGGTTGTTAGAATTTTAATGTGTAATCGATATATTTAATATATGAAATATTTTTAGTTTTAGATTTTTTTGATTTAATGGATTTATTTAATAATGATATCAAAGTTGTCGCGATATTTAACTTTTGAAAAAATAAAAACTAATTTAATGAAAATAAAAACAACCACGCATTACATGATTATCATCAAAACATATAATAAAAATTAATTTAGTAAAATAAATAAATAAATAAATGTCTAAAAGATATATCAATGTTACATAATTTTATCTTTAGTGTGTAAAAATAATTTTTAAAAATTCAATAATATTTTTTTGACATTTATTTTTGTCAAATTAGTTTATATTTTATCAAATTGACAATTTTACCCTTGAAATTAATAAATGGTATCTTCAATTATCCTTTATTTAAAACAAGATTCAAAATTCATAGTCAAATGTGTCACAATTGAAAAGTTATGAATCAAAGTGACACAAGTCTCAAACTATAGGGACCGTTAGTGTAATTTATACTTATTTATTTAGTGCGTGCTAACAGCCTATTTTGAAAAGTAGGTTAAAAGTCAATCTTTTAACATTTTTTTTTAAAACGTACAAAAAAAAAATAGAAATGTAATTGATTTAAAAAAATTAAAAAATTAATAAACAAACTTCTTATCTAATTGTCAAAATAGACCATATATATACATGCTACACATTTATGTTACTAAATACATTTATTTAATTTTTCTTTACGTTTATCTCGATCAAATGCAATAAGAATTGCCCTATATAATGTATGTAGTTTAATGAGTGTATTTAACTACATCTTAGTAATGGGATCCTTTAATCCATTTAAATTATTTTAATTTGATAGTACTGTTTGATATAATTTTTACTTATAATTTATTTGGATATAAATAATTTAAATAAGTTAATTATCTAAAATATGAGAAAGGTTGCTTTTAATTTATATATTAATTTTAAATTTATAATAAGTTATTCCAAACGGAATTAATTTGAGATTTTTACATACTTTTTTAAATTTAATTTTACACCCATAAATCATGTGTAGTAAAAAAAAAAAAAAAAAAAAAAGAGTTTAAAAGATAGGAGCTTTTATTTGCACACACCATTTTCTCGCTATACACATCCTTCTTAGTTCACACACCCAAAAAAAAAAAAAATATATTACTCATTACACACATTATTCTTTCAATTATACCCTATATCTAAACCACACACACAATTTTCCAACACACCCAATCCACCCACCTTCCCTTACATTTTTCATTCTCCAAACCCTAACCCTAAATCAACCACCATCAGCAACACCATGGTCGCAGTCACCGTTTCTAGTCATCGTCCCATCGTTCCCTCTACCTGCCATCGCAGCCCACACACCCGTCCAACCCCTTTGCCGACTACCCCTCGTCCTTGCTACTACCACCATCGTAGCGGTGACCCACCATCACGACACATCCGCCGTTCGTTAAACCAGGGTTGAAAATTACACATCGATTTGACTATCAACATCCGAACAAAACACATCGGTTCAACACTGTACTTCCGAATCAACGTGTTTGGTTCGAAAAGGGTAGAAAGTGGACAACGAGCGATGAGCAACGGAAGAAAAGAGGGACTAGGGAGTGTGAGCGACGAGAGATGGGATAGGGAAGGCCCTCCATTCGTAAAGATGGGGGCTAGTGGAAGAGGCAACAGAAGGGGTGGAGGAGGCGACGGAGGGAGCGATTAGGGTTAGGGTTTTGGTTGAAGAAGAAAGGGATATTTTGATAATTTTTTTTTAAGACAAAAATGTAATAAAAAAAATATCATTAAGTATGAGGGAAGAGGGAAAATGATGTGTGCAAATAGAAGTTCCCTTAAAAGATATATTTACCAAAAATAATAAAATAAAATTCCCAAAGCACCCTCCAATTTGGAAGCAATACCCTTGTGAGATGAGAGGGAGGATAGGAGAGGAGTCAAAAAGAGTAGGTGGAGATGAGTGGACCCACGACAGAAGCACCTCGAGGCGTTATGTTTTTTTGCTCTGTTCTGGAATGTAAAAGTGCTGTTTGGCTACAGGGTAAAGCACTTAACTCTAATCAGAATACATTTATTCCCGAATAATAGTACTTTTTGTTTTTACCCTCTCTAAACGTAATAGTGCACCCTTTTCTTTTCTTTTTTGGGTTTGGGTGACATGTCATCTCACTAGGTAAGGTAAAACCCCACCCAATGATAAAACAACCTTTACAGTACAACGTAGTTGTAAATTGCAAATTGAACACACCCAACCCCCAACCCTAAGGAGCAATAGGGTGTCTCTTTTGCGTTCAATTTTTATGATTTTTTTTTTTTTTGTTTTTATGTTAAAGAGAGAACAACCAAGGATATTGGATATATAAAAAATAAAATAAAATAAAAATAATTGTAAGTTAATATATGTAAATGAGTATAAGCGAAAATTGTGTAACATTACATAGTTGATTAATGGATGAGTCACTGTCTTATCAAGTATAATGTTTGAGTTGAAGTATTGCACAAGAAGTGCAACTAATCTATCTCTATTCTCATTTATCAATTTAAAAATTTATATAACTGAAATTATACAAAAAATAATAATGAGCAAAGATCTCGAAAATCTCATATTCGCAATTCATTTGTGATTATTTTTTGCGTTCTTAAACTTTCATGTGAAACGGATATGGGCCGAAAACTTTAGTCCACAAGAAAACACTCAATAAGATCTAACTTAAAATCAATTAATAATGAATTAAGAGCTAATTTGATAATATGACTTATAAATTGTTTATTTGCTTATTGACTTATATGAATTATATAATTTCTCTTTTTTTTTTTTCACATCTTTTTATAATAAATAAAAAAAGCCAACTTATAAATTATAAGTAAAACAACCCTCAGATGCATCTAAGTATATGAATAAAATTTAAGTGACTTACTGAAAAGACAATCTCTTAGCTAACAAATTTCATTTTTCTATTTTTTTTTTTTTAAAACATTTTTTGGCAGGCCTATTTCCGATTAGAAATCAACTTTAACAATTTCAAAAAGTATTAGAAAAATCCGAAAAACTAAGAATATGTCAATCATATTAACTTTGTAGATGAAAAAAAAAAAAACTTGCATATATTTTACTTGCACTTTCTTAATTAAAACAATAATAATAACAGAGATCAATAACTCAAATCAAGAAAAAAAAATTAAAAAAATAATGCATAATTTATGGGTGTTTTGAAAAGTTGGTAAAAAACTAGCTTTTAGCTTTTTACCAAGTTTTTTAACTTTTTGGAAAGTGATTTGGGAAGTTGGTAAAAAGCTGGCTTTCGACTTTTTGGTTTAATATTTGTTTATGATGTCAAATCAAATTAAAATTACCAAAATACCCTTACCTAACATAAGAAATTTATTTTTTTTACTTTTTTTTATCATAGGTCCTAATTTGTAATTTTAACACTTACATTTTTGCTCTCTCCCCAACTAGAAATTCACAGCGTTTTTGGCTGCCAGCTTTTTTGGCCTTGGATAAAAAACGTGACTTTTTACAAAACTTCTCAAAACAACACTTAGATTCTGTTGGCTACATATTTTGTACAAGCCAATTACAATTCGACGCGTGACAAAATAAGAGTAATATAGGAAGACTATTCAAGTCTTCGATCTTGATCGTACGCGTGGCAATTAGTATTGGTTGTTACGAGATCTGAGTAGCAGTAGATTAATAAAGAGATGCAAGGTGATGTGGCTTTAACAGTTACTCACATTTCAAATTCAAATTGAGGAGGGAAACCTAACTGCAAGTAATGGCGTAATGGAGCTAATCTTGAGGCAACATGATCAGCGATCATGGAGGAGCAGTTTGGCGGTTAGAAATGCAGTTCGATGGTCATCCTTGAGCAGTATAAATAGCTGAGAAGGCCCCAGAAAAATCACCCAGACTCAAATCCAAAAAATCAATCTTATTATACTTATTTCAGTTTTACATTTCCAGTCTTACATTTTTTGTACTTTAAATTCCTGCACTGCACTTCGTTCATAGGAATAATTTCAAGTAGATTGTTGCTGTAAACCTCTACGAGGCTGAGTTTGAATCATTGTAAGTTTTTTCATGTTAATGAAATACTTCAATTATTCTTCATTTAATTGTTATTTTACTTAATTCTCCTAAATCAAGCCACCAGTAAAAGTCCTCTTCATTGAGGCTGAAAAAACTAAAACGCAATTGTCTGATAATTAATTTATAATTAATTTTTTATAAAGACTGATTAATCTTTACTGACACGCTCGCAATTATAATAATAACCTTCAAAAGTTAAAAAATCAACAGATTCATTCAAAATGTAAATAACTGTGTTTTTGACAAATATGGTATCATTGAAATGACTGTATATTTGGAATTGAGGAACCACAAAAAAAAAAAAAAAATCGTGGGTAGTGTAGTGAGAGGGCAAGAGTGTGAATTGGGAAAAAAGTAGAGACAAAAGTGTATGGGGCTTTAATTTTTGAAGGCTGGTTCAGGAGGTGATTAGGCCATCACTACGACCCACTTCTTTTTTGGAATCCTTCGGGTGTAATTTTTGTATGCAGATAGTGGCGTTGGTTTGGAATGTTTGTTAGTTTTTTTATTTTTTTAGTTATTTTAGTTTAGGGTTAAAATTTTTTATTCGGGATAAGTTTTTTAGTTTTTTTTTTAATTTTTATGAGAAAAAAAATAAAATAATTATGATTTGAATATAAAATTTTATTTTATTGATTTTTTAATTTATTTTGTCTTTTTGTGATTAAAATAGTCAAAAAATCAAGTTTTTTGACATGCCAAAACGAAGGCTATATATGTTATGTGTTATTTGTTATTATTGTAATTGATTTTAACAATAAGATATATTATATTTATATTTGATGTTTAAGGCTATGTTTGACAAAAAAATTTTGGGTTAAAATAATTATAAAAAGATAAAATAATTTAAAAATTAATAAAATAAAATATCATACCTAATTCATACTCGTTTTATTTTTTTTTTATAAAAATTGAAAAAATTAAAAAACTCATCTCAAATAAAAAAATTTAATTTCAGGTTAAAATAATTAAAAAAATTAATTTATATAAAAAATAAAGGCTAAAAAATAATAAAAAAAACATATACCTCGGTGATCAATAATTTCTCCATATATGAGAAGGGTGGAGGAGGTTCTCTCTGACAACGACGTCGCCACGTCAGCGTACCGGTTCTCTCCTCCTCCACCGAGCAAGGATTCCTTTCTTAAATTTTCTACTTGACTTCTTATTTAATGAGCTATTGGGTTTATTTTTAGATTTAATTTTGATAATTCGAATTGTTCATATTTTATAATTTGTCATCTACATTATACATAAAAAAAAAATTAAATTGATTGAATATCAGAAAAATTAAAAACTTTTTATTAAAAAAATTTAATAAATAATTTTATTGTTTAATAAAACTTTTAGTTTAAATGAATTTTGATATCCAATTCATTTAATTTTTTATAAGTATAATATACATGACAAATTCTAAAATATGAACCGTACGAATTATTAAAATTAAGCAAAAAGCAAAAAAATAGATCTAATAACCCATTAACTAAGGACTCAAATAAAAAATTTAAGGAAGAGATCCTTGCTCTCCTCCACCCTATCCTATTGTCCAACGTGTAAAATCCCACAATCTTTTGTTTGTTTTGCTATGTGTCAGCTTCGATTAAAAAGAACATCCTACTGCCACGTGGCACAATGGGAACAATTTGGCAGGGCTACCTTGGACAACCGGTTAAAAAAAGGATAAATTACATTTTCCCCCTAAAGTTTCATTCATTTTCTACCTTGGTCTTTTAAATTTGATTTTTCTCATTTTAACCCCTCATATTAGCACACTTTACTCCTAGACTAACTTTCATCCAAAAAATTAACAGAATCTATCATATCACTAACACATCAGCTCCATGTGATATAAAAAAATACTAAAGATGCAAAAAATAAAAAATAGAAAACAAAAAAATTGTATTTTTTTTTTTTTTGTCTTTAGTTAATTTTTTTTTTCAAATTTATTCATAAACATTATTATATTATAGATGCATCTAGATTGGATTGGATGCACCTAAAAAAATAATAACAAATTTAACTAAAAAAAGAAAAAAGTTCACTAAAGACAAAAAAAAAAAAAAAGAATAGTAAACTTTTCATTTCAAAATTGACAATATGTGTTCGAGTTAGTATATTTTTATTTTTATTTTGTCTTTAGTAAACTTTTTTTTTTTTTTAGTTAAATATGTTTTTATTTTTTTAGGTACATCTAAGCTATATGCATCTATAATGTAATAATATTTATGAATATATTTGGGAAAAAAAAAAGGTTTACTAAAGGCTAAAAAAAAATTCCAATTTTTTCTTTTCTATTTTTCATTTTTCATCTTTAGTAAATTTTTTACATCACACATAGAGCTGATGTTGTTAGTGATGTGGTAGATTCTATAGTTTTTTTTATGAAAGTTAGTCTAAAGTGGGAATGATTGCAAACATGAAGGGCCAAAGTGAAAAAAAATAAATTTAAAGAGCCAAAATAGAAAATGAATGAAACTTTAGAGGGGCAAAATGTAATTTACCCTAAAAAAAGTGTGGAGGACTGAAGGGTTTATTAACGACTTGTTCAATTAGAGTTAAAAAAAAAAAAAAAAAAAAAAAAAAAAAAGTCACCAAAATGTTTGTGCTCATGTATTTTAGATAGGCAAATTATATTTAAGTTAAAATAATTTGAAACAATTATATTTTATAAAAGTGTAAATTGAAATAAGTGAGAATTATACCTCATGTTGCAACTTTTATTTGTATTAGATACATGTTCAACTGCACCACTATAAATATATAATTCTTTTTATTTATTTTCATTTAAATGCACTTTTCTCTTAAAATTATCCCTAAAGCAAATTAAGTCATAATTTTTATTTTATTTTTTCTAAAATATGAAATTATTTTCGGGATTGCAACTTTGAAAGGTTGGTTTTTCCGTTTTATTATTTGGTCACACGGAACAGAAAATAAAGGCAAAGTAAGATGTTGTTTGATAGAAATTAAAATTAAAAGTTAAATATTAAAGGTGGAAATTTGAATTTTTCTAATTTGAAAATTTATGGATCACAAGAAGTTTTAGTTTGAAAATTGTTAATTTTTCTTATATTCTACTATTTATATTGTGCCAATAGATTGATAGTAACATGGTGATGGTTGCGTTATGGACAGTTAAATGCAACGGAGTTGATGACAATGACAATGACAATAGATTTATAATGGTAATTGATGGATGGTGGTAACGACGGTAATATCAACAACAACAATATTGTTAATAGTAACAGTAATGAAAATTATAATGAAGTTAGTGATAACAATATTCTTAAGATAATAGTTAGACGATAATAATATACCTTAATGGTGGTGACAAAAACATAAAAAAATTGAATATGGACGAATGGAGAGGGGGTTAGGAGCTTGCCACCCTTGACCTCCACTATAGTATAATATATTTGTTGCACCCTTGCAGCCCTACAACCCCGCAACTCCTTTCTCTTAACTTTTATTTCTGTCTTTTTTACAATGCTTTTGCCTTATATGTTTAGGGGAGAAAAAATGGATTTGCAATATATTTTTCTTTATTACAAAGAAACTAAAAGAACTTAATCTTAAAAAATTCATAGAGGCATTTTTTTATGGGATTACACTAAATAAATATAAGCAATATAGCTTGCATTATTGATTAAAATTTTATATTTGTATATTAATAGTGACATCATTATTATTTTTTGATCTTAATATAGTTCTAATTATTGAATTTGAATAATGTAATACATGAATTTGTAGATATAATTTAATAGTAATTAAAAACATATTAAAACATGAGTTTGTCTCGTTTTGTTAGAAGATTCGCGTAGTTATTATAAGCTTGTCTGAAAGATCCCCACAACTTTGAAAATTACTTTATTCTATTTTACTTCAACTTGCTTGTCTAATTAGAGGATTATTGGTTGGACTGTACAATGCTTAGTTAATTACAATTCATGGTTATATTATCTATTTCCTTTAGCTAATGTATTCCATTTTTTTTTTTTTTTTTTTTTTTTTTTTTTTAAATAAAAACACTTTATCCATTGTCAAACTTCATGAAGAAGCTCATCAAACTCCAATTAGCTTTTACATGTTTGTCTTATTTGATTGTTGATTGTTTATTTTGTTTGCATTCATTGAGGGCTAAAATATGCTCTTCTTCTTCAAATGTCACCACTTCTTGCCCTTGAATTGCTTTTGGGAATAATATAATACCAGCATTTGGGACATACAAATTCATTTATTCATTGTGATTTATCTCATAATTTTCCAATGAAAGTCATTATGATCGTGTTTGAATGCTGTGTGGAAATTTTCTTATCACACTAGTAAAAATGACAGTTAATGGAAGCAAAACCTTCAAAAACATGGAGTCATTGTCAACTACGGTGATCAGTCAAGGAATTTCGATATTTAAGTCGGTAGTTTGCAGGTGAAACTCTCAATATAGCAGTAGTGTAAACTCAATATAGCGATTACCTGCCCATGTTGCTCCGCCCTAGGTGAGATAGTGTCTTGTTAGCTCCAACCCATCACATGGAGGTGTTTATGAGGGTTGGCTCTCCAAGTCAAGAAGTAAAAGGGAGATGGCAAGTAAAGCCAACCCAATATGTAACGCCTCGACCCTTTACACGTCATCGATATTGTCCGCTTTGGGTCACGCCCGTACGGATTTATTCTTCCTAGTGGGTCACCCATCCTAGAACTACTCCAGCCTAAGCACGCTTAACTGGGGAGTTCTAATAGGGATTTCACCACTTTGGAAATGGCCTCGATGCTATATAAGGGTCCAGGTTTTTACTTTTATAGCCCAGAAACTCCCCCTCCATTCCAGATGTGGGACACCGGGGCCTTACAATCCACCCTCCATAAGGCTGCACGTCCCCGTGCAGTAGCCTGCTAGCTCGCAAGCTCGCCCACATGCACCGAGAGACACCAGGGGCCCACACTCAGTACTCCGGAGAGTCGGCTCTGATACCATTTGTAACGCCCCGACCTTTTACACGTCATCGATATTGTCCGCTTTGGGTCACGCCCGCACGGATTTGTTCTTCCCAGTGGGTCACCCATCCTAGAACTACTCCAGCCTAAGCACGCTTAACTGGGGAGTTCTAATAGGGATTTCACCACTTGGGAAAAGGCCTCGATGCTATATAAGGGTCCAGATTTTTACTTTATAGCCTAGGAACTCCCCCTCCATTCCCGATGTGGGACACCGGGGCCTTACACAATAACTCCATTTTCTTGACTTTGTTCCCTCCCTTTTATGTATAAATAGAGGCTAAGAAGAAGAGAAAAATAACACACAGACAGAGGCAACGCAGAGTGTATAATCTGTGTGAGTGAGAGAGTTCTATAAAAGTTGTGAGGTGTGAGTTGTAATCTTCCTCCGGGATAATTCTATAATGGTAATCTCTCTCCGTGGACGTAGGCAATTGCCGAACCACGTAAATTTCTTGTGTTATTATGTGTGATTGATTTCTGGTGTGCCTTGATCCTAACAAGTGGTATCAGAGCCGCGTTGGTCGCTTTTCGAAAAAACATGGTGTGTTTTTCAAAACTGTCCAGAAATCGATTTGTTCGAAATTCACTTTTGAGAATATCAGGAGGAACCTCTTGAGGAGAGGAGTCCAGAACTACAAAGCAGAGCTCCAGAATATCATCCGCGTGCCGTCGCGCGCCACCTAAAGAATGCGTGTAAAGCCCAGTCTCAAATACGCGTCACACGCGCTGTGAAAAGCACCGACGCGTCATCTCAGTCGCAGACACGCGCCCCACGTATGGCGGAAGGAAGAAGGCCACTGATTCTATGCGTAATAGTAACGTTATTGCCATGCCATCGACGCGTCATTGCCACATCAGTGACATTTGGCAGCACGTACTGCTTCGTCAGCATTGCGTGTCAGCCACGTCAGCCATGTATCATCCACGTCAGCCGTTGTTGACCAGTCAACCAGTCGGGTTAACCCGACCCGACCCAGAAACAGAGGGATTATCTAGTGCTTCACAGCTAAGGTACATCCACAGATCTAAACCATCGAACTTATTTTGGCTAGAACTGAGCCATTTGAAGTCCGATTTTGGTGATCTAATAGTGGTTTCCAACTATTTGGTGTATTCTAGAGAGATATGTACAGTTAGATTTATGAATCTGATTTTCTATGAAAAGTAAGAAGATGATGGAGGAATCCACATCAACTTCAAGATCGATAATAAAGTTAAATCCTTACAATTATGCAATCTGGAAGCTGTGGATGGAAGAGATCACATATTATAAAGACCTGTTTGACCCTATTACTCTAAAAGGGGTTAAATTGGAAGAAATGAAGGATAAAGACTGGATAAAGATGAATCGCAAGATTGTTGGTTATACCAGACAATGGATAGACCATAGTGTGTTCCACCATGTCACCCAAGAGACAGATGCATATGTCCATGGACAGTGTTAGAAGGAATGTACCAGTCAAAGACCACACGAAACAAAGCCTTGGTAATTAGAAGGCTTGTAAATCTGAAGTTGAAAAATGATGTGTCTGTCGTCGAGCACACCAGTGAATTCAACAATTTTGTGAATCAACTTGCAACTGTCAAAATGTCCTTGAATGATGAAATGCAAACCGTACTACTGCTCAGTTCTTTACCGGACAGCTAGGAGACGTTGGTGGTTTCTTTCAGCAACTCTGCACCAGAGGAGAAGCTAACCATGAGCATGGTCACAGACGTCATGTACAATGAAGAGACAAGGAGAAAAGACATGAGAGGTAATTAGTCCCATGCTCTTGTCACAGAAGATAGAGGCAAAGACAGAGGCAGAGGAAGATACAGAGAAAGAAGCAAGAACAGAAGCAGATGGAACAACAGAGGTAAATCCAGAAATAGTAAAAGTCAAGGTAACTCTAGTTTCACTTGTTTTCACTATGGCTAGGAGGGTCACATAAAGAAGAACTGCCCAAACCAGAAAGATAAAGGCCAAAGCAGTAAGTCAAAAGGAGATGAGAACACGACAACCACAACAACTGATGAAATACTTTTTGCAGTTGGTGAAGATGAGGATTGCCTTCACGTGGTTGACCACAGCTGTACAAAATGGGTGATAGACACAGATGCATCCTATCACGCCACTTCCCACAGAGAACTCTTCAGCTCGTTCAACGCTGGAGATTTTGGCACTGTTCAAATGAGAAATTCTAGTTATTCTAAGATTGTGGCTATTGGAGACATTAGTATTCAAACTAATATCGGACACAAGTTGGTTCTCAAAGATGTGAGGCATGTTCCAGATTTTCACCTCAATCTTATCTTCGGAAACGCCCTAAACCGACAAAGCTATACAAGTACATTTGGAAATGGCCGTTGGAAGCTGATAGGAAGAGCTTTGACAATCGCCAGAGGAGAGATGTCTTTAACACTGTACAAGACTCAAACAAAGATTTGTCTGGAAAGTCTTAATGCAGCAGAAGACAAGGAGTCACTAAACTTATGGTACAGAAGACTGGCTCACATAAGTGAAAAGGGATTGCATTTGTTGGCAAAACAATCCAGGATACCCTTATCCAAAAGGAGTGCCTTGAAGTCGTGTGAACATTGCCTTTATGGCAAGCAACATACATTCAGTTCAACGAGCAAGAGGAAAAAAGAAGTGCTCAATATGGTATACTTAGATGTTTGTGGTCTAATCGAAGTAGAGTTACTTGGCGGCTACAAGTATTTTCTAACCTTCATTGATAATGCATCAAGGAAATTGTGGGTGTATTTCCTGAAGACGAAGGAAGAGGTATTCTAGTACTTTCAGGAGTTCCATACAATGGTGGAAAGAGAGACCGGGAAGAAGTTGAAGCGTCTTCGCACAGACAATAATGGTGAGTACACTTCCAATGCTTTTGAAGCATATTATGCTAGCAGAGGTATCTGGCACGAGACAATAGTTCTCGGTACCCTATAACACAATGGTATGGTAGAGAGGATGAATCACACTATTATTGAAAGAGTCAGATGCATGCTCAGAATAGCAAAGTTACCAAAGTCATTCTGGGCTGAAGCCGCCCGTACAGCTTGTTATCTCATCAAAGATCGCCTTCAGTCCCGTTGAATTTTGCGATACCTGAGGAAGTCTAGTCTAGAAGAAAGGTATCATATTCTCACTTGAGAGTCTTCAGGTGTAAGGCGTTCGCACACATCTCCAAGGAAAATAGACAGAAGCTTGATGACAAGTCCACTCTATGCATATTTGTGGGCTATTCAGATGCAGCATTTGGATACAAGTTGTGGGACCCAGTAAACAAAAAGATGTTCAGGAGGAGAGATGTAGTGTTCTAGGAAAACCAAACAATAACAGATTTTGAGAAGTTTACAAAGTCTAGAGATGTCATCAATCCAGACTTGTTCCCATCTCCTGAGTCATCACAAAATGCTAGACGTGATAATGCGCAACAAGAAGTGCCAGAGTTGCAGGATCCTATGCCAGAAATTGAGGATCATGAGGAAAGAGATGAAGACCCGGATAAAGAGAGTGTTGAGCAGGGGGAGCAACCCCCTCAACCAAAAGCAACTGGGCTTCAATTGCGAAGATCTGGAAGAGCTGCCGTGCCATCAACCAAATATCACGCTTCTCAGTATATTCTGATTACTGATAAGAGGGAGCATGAGAGTTTTTTGGAAAGAAAGAGTCATATAGAGAAAGATTGTTGGATGCAAGCCATGAAGGAGAAGATGAGTTCTTTGCAAAAGAACCACATTTATGAGCTTGTTCCACTTCCAAGAGGCATAAAAGCCTTGAAGAACAAATGGATGTATAAATTGAAGAAAGATAGCAATGGTAAAATATTGCAACATAAAGCTCGCTTGGTGGTCAAAGGTTTTGGACAGAAGAAAGGAATTGATTTTGATGAGATCTTTTTTCCAGTTGTAAAGATGAGTTCCATTCAAGTAACTCTGGGATTAGCAGCTCGCTTGAATCTAGAGGTAGAACAGATAGATGTCAAAACTGCCTTTCTCCATGGTGATTTGGAGGAAAAGATCCACATAGAGCAACTAGAAGGATTTGAAGTTACAGGGAAACAGAACCTAGTCTGCAAATTGAAGAAAGGTCTCTATGGCCTGAAGTAGGCGCCGAGACAACGGTACAAGAAGTTTGATTTATTCATGGTGGATCACGAGTACACAAGAACAGTAGTAGACCAGTGTGTATATTTCTGAAGGTTTTCAGATAGAAACTTCATCATCCTACTATTGTATGTCGATGATATGTTGATCATCGGACATGATATTGCTATGATCAACAAGTTGAAAAAGGACTTGTCGTAGTATTTTGACATGAAGAATTTAGGCCCAACACAGCAGATTTTGGGCATAAAGATTGTTAGTGATAAGAAAGCCAAGAAGATATAACTGTCACAGGAGAAATATGTTGAAGAGGTGATTGAAAGGTACAACATAAAAGATGTCAAGCCAATCAGCACACCACTGGCCAACCATTTCAAGGTGACAAAGCATTTGTGTCCCACGACCAGCTCTGAAAAGAAAAAAATGGAGGCAATCCCCTATTCTTCTACAGTAGGAAGTTTGATGTATGCAATGGTGTGTACTCGGCCAGATATAGCTTATGCAGTTGGCGTTGTGAGTAGATTCCTCGCCAATTCAGGAAATGAGCATTGGGAGGTTGTCAAATGGATTCTTCAATACTTGAAGGGAACTTCAAAGATGTGTCTATGTTTTGGGGGAGCTGAACCAATTTTGGGGGTTTTTATAGATGCCGACATGGCAGGTGATCTTGAAGGTAGAAAGTCTACATCAGGATTTTTGTTCACCTTTGTAGGGGGAGTTGTTTCATGGCAGTCCAAACTACAAAAGTGTGTTGCTTTATCTACAACAAAGGCGGAGTACATTGCTATCGCAGATGTTGGAAAGGAAATGTCATGGCTAAAGCTATTTCTCCAAGAATTAGGTATATAGCAAGAAGTGTACAAGGTATATTGTGATAGTCAGAGTGCAATTGATCTTAACAAGAATTTCATGTATCATTCCTGTACAAAGCACATTGATGTTTGGTATCATTGGATACGAGAAGTGATAGAAAAGCAGCTGATGAAACTGGTAAAGATTCACACGGACAAGAATCCTTCTGACATGATGACCGAGATTGTCACCAGAAACAAACTGGAAGTTTGCAAGAATCTGACCAGAATGGACTTCATGTAAGAAGTCAGTTATCCATATGAGCGTGGAGCAGTAGAATTGTTAGCTCTAACCTATCACATGGAGGTGTTTGTAAGGGTTGGCTTTCTAAGTCAAGAAATATGAAGGAGATCATGGCAGGCGAAGCCAACCCAATAATTCCCTTCTCTTGACTTTGTTCCCTCCCTTTTATGTATAAATAGAGGCTAAGAGGAAGAGAAAAACAACACACAGACAGAGGCAACACATAATGTATAATCTGTGTGAGTGAGAGGGTTCTATAGAGAGTTGTGAGGTGTGAGTTGTAATCTCCCTCTGAGAATTCTATAGTGGTAATATTTCTCTGTGGACGTAGGCAATTGCCGAACCACGTAAATCTCTTGTGTTATTGTGTGTGATTAATTTTTGGTATGCCTTGATCCTAACATGTCCTTGGTCCAATGATTTTCCTGGAAACAATGAGCATAATCTCACTTTTGTTTGTTTAGAAAGAAAAAAGAAAGAAGAAAAGAACTGCTAGTTTTTGGTAAATTATCTTATATGGTTGTTCCCATAAAGGATGGAATATAAATTTACAAGGGATGAATTTCTTGCAAATACGGGGGGATGTAGGAAATTTGTTAATTAATTAATAGCTAGAATGAAAGAGAAAAGTGATATAGGGCGAGTGGCACACAATTGCTAGAAGAGAGAGATTACAGAATGAGAGACGTATTTTTTTTTCAACAGTTAAAAAATAATTATGAACACATAATTGTATCAAAGACATATTTGTAAGCCTCAAACAATCAATACAAAGTCAATACTCATAATAAAATAAAATAAACTCAATATAACAAAGAGTCTTAATAATATAATATATATATATGTATATATATATATATCAATTTTTTATCTTTTGTAATTGTTGATTCCCTGATCACTCAAGTTAGAACCGATAAAAAATAGTCAGCTTAATTAGTCCAGTTAATTGAGTGACACGATTATAAGAGTTGATGAGTTTAAATTTTTTATTCATAAAAAAACCACATAAACAAATGATACCCTTCTAAAGTGCATAATGGTAATGTGACAAATAAGGATGACAATAAGCTCAATAATGGTGATGGGAAATTGAAATAGTGACATTTCAATCTAATCTGAGTACTTGTGATATAATTGTCTCTCATGTTCTCAAATTCTTACTTGGATATAGCTGCACACTGACTGTCTGGCATCCTGATGGGGTGCTTTTTCACACCCATTAAAGGAGGAGGTTATTCAGTAATTTTAGGACATGGTCATGTAATATTTTAAGAAAATGAGTGGGAATACTAATTAGTGTCACCATTAATGATGTGATACTGGGTCTCATTCATTGTCACAATATTGTTGTGTCTATTTTTTTTTTTTTTTTTGAAAATGTAGGTTTCACATCATTAATGGTTGTTTTAGAGCACCGCTTTTAGTGGTCTCTAGCATTGCCCAATATTTTAAGGAGGTTGTATTTGGTAGAAGGAGTGAGACTTATAATTTTGTGTTAAAATATGGAGAATAATTAGACCATTTCCATTGTTACATCAAATCTGTCAACAAATTTAAATTAGATAAAAAAGACATCTTTTTATGCTCTAATAGTTTCATCAAATAAGTACCAATTCGAGTATATTAAAAATCTTTCATCAAATTGGGCACACTGGGAGCTTTCATCAAATTGCTATTCATAATCATTGAATGTTCACCACCAGATGTCCTCCTAGATATTCCCCGGATGATCACCTCTACGCAAAAATTTGTAAAAAAAATACACTGGCCGATCGATCAGCCGAACATCTGTCTAGTCGTCTGTCCGGTCAATCGGTGTTTTGATGAAAGTATAAAATTATTTGTTAGAGTACTTGATATCAAATGAAAATTTTATTCAAATTTGATTTAAAAAAATTATGAACCATCGGAGATGTTCTAAAGAACATGACAATTGATGATTGATTAGTTACAGAGGCATGTGGTGCCCCTAGAACACCTAATAGTTTTTCCATGTAAAGGCAACGTGGACACCCATGCATGTATCACATTCTTGTCATTTAAAAGGACAAGATAGTGATGATCCACTGAAATTACTTTTATCATAGATGATAATTTTGTGTTCCGATCCACAAGAATAGTATATTTACATTGCTGTCATACTTTATTACTTCTCCGGCCTATTAAAGCCCTATGGCTGGAATATGAAAGTTAAGCCCCATATGAAACTAGTTTGAAGTAATTTAATGGGATTCAATAATTTCCAAGCATCATTGTAGCGTATGTATAGTACTTTTGATTGATTAGACAATGTAAAAGGAGATCGATTGAATTAATCTTATCTCTCACCTAGTTGATTAAGGTAAATTAATTTAATTCCAATTGTTTGGTATAAAATCAAAATTATTTATTTTTGTTTTTTTAATATTGATTTTGTTGTGATAACTTAATGGTTGAAATTTAAAATTTGACGTTGTTTTGAGATGTGTAGTATAAAATATATAATTAAAAAATAATATTTTAACGCCATTTTGTAATAATTTTAAAATTAAGTTATTAGATTATATTATTCATTAAAAAAAATTACTAAGAAAGAATGGTAGAGAATTTTCATTCTCCATGACTAATACTTTTATTGATTCTGTTTCAGTATATTGAGTTAGTGCTATGAGATTAATGAAGAATCTATATATTATATAAGGAAAATGGGATTTTTAGGAAAAATTAGTCTATGGTCCCTCTCTCACTTTTTGTAATGGAAGAGATCCACAAAATTATTTTTTGATGTCTAAGGTCCCTAAACATATATCAAAGAAATTTGACTCTTTGTCTCTCCTCCTCTACTGCAGAGCAGCACTTTCCTCTCTCTCTCTCTCTCTCTCTCCGAAACCCTAGCCTCTTCTATCAGCCTCATCATCGCTGCCGCAATGCTAGCGACGCCCTTCAACAACTCCCTCTCAGAAACCCTAATTTTCGAATCATCATCTTCTCTCGCAGAAGCCATTAACCCACGAACCGTGGTCTCAACGGGGCTGTAATTCGGTAAACGAGGGCGTTCGGTACAGGAAGAGTCGCACCAGTTGAGAATCGTCGATTTGAGATTCAAAAGATTATATTAATTAACAACATGTGAGTAGCTTTGAGATGTTCATCTTGATCACCGTCAAAACCTTTATTCTATCCCTGTAATCAAGACCCAAATATCAGATAGCACAGTTGCATTCTTCTAGGATCCCAATGCACAACAGTTCATAGTTTGAACGCATTAGATGGTTTTTCTCACTTCTCTCATTTATCCTCTCATCTTCCTCGTTTGTTAATGCACCGTGGGTTCTTAGATATCAAACTCCATGAAAGTGGAGCCTCCTCTATTTTCTCATACAATTCTGTTCCAAATCAACAGACAGTTTCACCTCATCTTGTCCTCAAACTACTTAATTGATTAATTATCTTCACACCAGTTGAGTCACACTAGTTGAGAATCGTCAATTTGAGATTCAAAATGGGGATGACAGTGGAGAAATCGAGGTTAGAGCCGTCGGGAAGTAGTTGGTCTTCTGAGGCTGCCATGAAGAGCTCAGTTTCACAATTTTCTGCATCTACAACTAGATTAGTTAAGCTTGTCCAGGGTGAGTGCATTGCCAAATTTGCTTCCTCATCTCCAGTGCCAATGAAATCAGCGGCGTCACCTGCTTCAGGCAAAGGTGGTCAACACAGAATAGCAGTCGATAACACCTCTGATCTCCCTTCAACTACTGCAAGGGAGAGGAGTAGCAGTTCAAGTCAGTCTCACAACAACAGTCAATCTTGTTCGAGTGACCATGCTAAAAATACAGTTTTCTCAGGAAAAGAAGATGCCAGGAGTTTTACTGCAGGGTCAAAGAGTGTGAATAAGATTTTTGGTGAAATCTTAATTCACGATTGTTGCTCTGTTCTTTTCAGACTTATCGTTTGTGGATACATTTTCTTTTTATGCTTGAAGAACTATTCAACTTAGGTTAAATCATAATTTCTTTTTATGACAGTGTTGATAGTGTTGAATTTATTTGGATTTGGACACTTTTCCTTGGATTACCTTTGAATTTTATCTGAATTTGGCAATTTTCTCTGGATCGAATTTTATCTAAATTTGACAATTTTCTCTGGATTATCCTTGATTTTTCTCTAGATTACTCTTGAATTTTCTCTGGATTTAACAATTTTCTCTAGATTACCTTTGAATTTTCTCTGGATGTGAATTCCTGAATTTTCTTTGGGTTAAAGAGAATTTCTCTAGAAATGTTTCTTTAGGAATTTCATTGATTTTGAGAGAATTTCTTTGGCTTAAAGTGATCCAGAGAAATTCTTCATTCATTTTCTCCGGAAAAAATTTCTATCTAGAGAATTTTGGACCAGAGAAATTTGAATTTTCTCTGGGTTGAACCCAGAGACATTTATAGCATTAAGTTCAAAAAAAATCTATCACAAATTCATAGATTTCACACTTACATATACCTGTACCCATGTGTGTATGTTTAATTTCATTCCTTCAATGGTTGTGCTTCTTAGTCTGCAAATCCCACTGATGTTATTGCTTCTTTTTTTTTTTTTTTTGGTAATCAGCTTGATGTTGTATGCACTTTCTATCCTCCATCAACCACTCATCTACCGTCTCTTCCCACAATGAGTGCAACCTCTTCTTTTCTAACTTTCTCTGGATTTTCAGCAAGAGCAAAGGTTGCTTGAAGAAAGGGTTGCTACGTTAAAATTTCTCTAGAAAGTCCAGAGAAATTCTTTCCAAAATTTCTCTAGACCAATTTTCTCTGTGACGTGAATTTTCTCTTGACTAATTTTCTCTAGACCAATTTTCTCTAGATCAACTTGAGGGACCTTAGACATTATGAAAATATTAGATGTCCTTTATGCTATAAAATCTTAATATGAGGGACCTTAAAAAAAACCCCCTTTTAAGAATATTAATTGTGGGAGCTCCAAAATCTCAGACTAATTTTGTTAATTTGTTAAGTTTTCAAGAAATAAAAAAAAAACTACTGGTTAGTTCCTTAAGTCAAAAAACCAAAAACAAAACAAAAAAAAGGCTCTAATTATCTACGATTTTGAATTTTAAAATTCAAAACAATATGATAAGTCACCTTTACTCTTTCCAAAAATAATACTGATCAAAACAATTCAAATAAAGAAAAAATATCTATGATTTTGAAATTCAAAATAATATGGTAAGTCACCCTCACGTCACGCTCACCCTTTCCAAAAATAACATAAAACATAAAACTTTAAAAATCCAATCAAACTAAAAATTCAATACAAATCTATCTTTAGAATATCTAATACTAGCATAATTACCCATGCTATGCACTGGTATAAATAAATAATCAAAAACTAATTTTTAAAATTAAATAGTAATCTAAAAAATTTATCTAGAATATTTAGTAAAAATAATTTAAAATCAATTAAACTTTATTCATTGTTATCACAGTTACATAGAAGAGAAATTTTTTTTTTTATTCTTATATCATTAATTGTGTGCTCTAAGTTCTTAATAACAAATACATGTCATAATTGAATTGGTAAAAATTAAAAAATAAATCACAAAAATTATATTTATGATAAAATATAAATACATTTCGTCTTATGAGTTTCGTAAATTTGATTTATCATATGATAATGGTAAATTACATTTGTTAATATATTAATATTTTTATGTTTTGTAAGTCTAAAAATTTGTCTACCATCAAAATTATAATTTATCTTATGTTATAAGATTTACGTAAAAATGGATTATAATTCACTTGTAATACTAAATTTGGACTTAACATTAGATTTACGCCCACTTATCCTTCACCAAATCATTAAATTTTTTTTTTTTTGTCTATTCGAAACTTATATGAATCATTTGACCTGTCTATTTATTAAATTAATAAATTGATATTTGTAAGTATTTTTTATAATAATTAAAAATTTTGAACTTAGTTTTAAAAAAAACTATATATTTATGTTTAAAACAATTAAATGAATAGTTATACATATTTATGGATGAAAAAATTATCTAAGATAGAGCCACCCTATATTGTAGGTCATATTCTAGTCTTAATAAATTTAAATTTTATCATAGCTTATCAATTCGTGATTGATATGTGCAAATTTAAGGGATTTTAATATTGGATTAAACACTAAAAAGCAGCTAAGAAAATTTAGTTCAAGTCAATTTTTTTGCCAATAATTCTTGATTTAAGCCTAACCCTTGGAGAATCGTTTAGTTCATGTCAAATCCATGAGTTAGTAGACCCACCTATTTATTTAATTTTTAATTAGTAAATATAATTTTTAAAAAATTTATAACAAAAATAGGAATTATGTACATATTTATTTGGTATATTTACTAACAATTTTAAAATTAATTAAGAGATTATGTAGTTATTCTTAAAAAAATAAATTACATTGGTAGTCTTTATATTTTAAATCTTGTGTTATTTTTGTCCTTACAATTTTAATTTGCTCGATTTTGATCCTGAATTTATAATTTTGTCTCAATTTGGTCCAATTGTTATAATTGTTAGTTTTTTTTTTTTTTTTAGATTGAAAATACATACATGAGTAGCATCTGTTATAATTTTATAGATAAAATTATAAATTTGTTCAACTCAGTAAGTTAATGTCAACCAATTCAATAACTATTTTATTTTAAAAACCTTAACCGACATTATCAATTGGACTAAATTGATACAAAGTCTAAATTTAGTAGTTAAAATTAAGTTAATTAAAATTACAGAGATCAAAATGCGGGGACTATCGATATAATTTACCCTTCTTAAAATATGTCTAATATTGATTGTATCAATATTAAGATATATTTATATCTGAAAACTATTTCAAGACCAGATTAGGCTATAACTTGAATAAAAAATTAGTGGTTTATTAAAAATATTTAATAATTATAAATTTAAATTTGATCAATTTTCATTTAATTTTTTTCATAATAGAATTAGGTTGTTACCAACAGGGAGTTGGTTTAGTGGATAAGACATTCAAATCCTTCGCTCAGGGCTTGGGTTCGAGTCTCCATAACCCCTTATTAGAGTTAAACATACTCCTTAGCGCCTAGAGCATGCAAGGGGCCTAAGCTTCGGCCCCGACGTAGGTGCGGTAGGGTTCCCTGCAGATATGCTGTAGGTGCTAAGGGGCAATACTCCCTGGTGGATATGTTAGAGTAGCCTATCTGCAAATCCATTTTAAAAATCGAAAAAAAAAAAAAAAGAGTTAGGCTGTTTGATAATTATAATTTATAGTTCCAATTTTTTGTAATTTTTTAAAAATATTTTAAAATTATATATAATTATAATTTCTTTTGGAACTTTCATTTTCAATCTCAAATTACTTGTAACTGGAATTATATAAATTTATTTTTGACTTCTCATCTACAAAAATTAACAATGAACATAAATTGTTTTTTTGAACATTGTAAAAAATAAATAAAGAAATATATTATCAATAATAATAATAATAAAACATATTTTTATTTATCATGTGATATCTCACCACTACATTGATAATAGACATTAAGATTAAAACTCAATACAATAATACAGTAAGAATATATCAAATGACAAATAACATGTGATCATTGTACGAGCACAAAATAATTCTTCTCGTATAATCCTGTTGACCAAGTCTGCGCTCCTCCAAACGTCGTCGCTTTACTCCCTGAAAACACAAACGTGAGCTAGCCGGCGGGTGTGTGCCGGATACCTCTCTGATGCCTAAGTCAGCAAAATAGACAAATAGATAAAAGCTCTGTGTATTCGAGAATCAAAGTTGTGTTACCTCTCCATAGGTGATGTTGTGAGCTTTTATAGGTTCCGTGTGGCCCAATCCTAGTAGGACTCTTATTCCTCCATGTAGAGTCCTCCTAGGAATGACACTCCTGAAAGATAATGCTTATCTTTCAACACCCCCCTCACTGCTTAAACCAAGTGAGATGATTTTACCTCGTTAGTATGACAAAACGACCAAGCTAACATAGCCATGCTTAAGCGGAAGAAATGACCGAGCTCCAACTAGCTCGGTACTTCCCTTCATTGCTCGTACCTCGATTTGGTCCGCTAAGACCGAGCTAACCACAGTAAGCTTTGACCGAGCTAACGAGAGTAAGTTCCATCACAAGAAGCCCCAAATGCCTCAGTTCTGAATACCATGACCGAGCTAAATATTACCATACCGTCCATGGTAACCACAACCACAATTGGACTGAGCTAAACGCAAGGTCCTTTCATTGGGGCCTTTTTACCGCGGCCCACCGAACGGCCCATTACCGCGCTTTGGCCTAGCTCGGCCCTAGTGCACATAAAAACTTCCCTCTCAATTGTCCCTTAATTCCATCTGCGCAGCATGATTGGGATTACCTATTTACTGCCGAGCTAAAACTTTTAGCCTCTCAACCGAGATAAAATGCCATCGGGCTACCGATTGGTTCGGTCAAAAAACGTCTCTTCAGTCACACTGTCACCTGAATCGCTTGCTCTCCCATAGACACGTGGCTGGCCTCGACTGGTTGAGTACAACTGTCAACATTGCCCTCGTACTCTGAAATTTTTGAACAGTCTCGCCTTTTCTTTGCTTTATTCGAAAAACCTCCATTTTGAATCAAAGACACTCTTGTTCACCTTCTCTCTTACGCTTTTTGAGTTTCCATTTTTCCTCAATACTGCTTCTGCAAAGCTCTTCCTCGTGATCTCAATCTTCCTCCTCTCGTCTTCATACTGTAAGTAACTCAGTCCTCTTTTGCTTTCCATTTGTATAGACTAGAAACATGTATCATTTGTATATATGTATTTTTTCATAACACTTTCAAAATGGTTTTTTTTTTTTATATCGAGTAAGAACCTTTCAAGCAGTAAACACACCCACTGGATTTGTGAATCAAACTAAAATGGGACGTTTTAGATCCAACATTATACCACGACCGAGATAAGGATTGGTTTGCCATAAATACATTTTAGACCGAATTCGTATCCTTGTCCATCGACCGAGCCTAATCTTAGATCCTTTCTTTATTCCACGCCCGAACTAAAAGCTTCTCTAATGACCAAGCTAATAGGGAGCCAAACCAGCTGACTTAGTCAAAACTGAACTAAGAATGCTGCTCCTTAAGCATCAACCGAGATACGAAACTCTCATTTTACTGAACCGAGCTAACGTCCTTCGCTCCAACTGAGCTAAGGACGGATAGTATCCCACGTGGCCAAGTTAGGCCTCCATTTATTTTGCCTTGGTTTCTTATAGCACGGTCCAACGATCTGTGCATAATACTTTTCCTTTTCACTTTGCAGACTGACTAGGTTGGCCAAGCACTCCCTTGCACGTCCAACCGAGATACCCAACATCTTCTCAGCACCAAGCTAACACTTCAGTTAATTTATTCACAACTTAAGACCACATGGGTAAATATAGGTTTCTAGTAAACTTACCAGGGGCTATGGCCGAGTTCCGAAGGGACTACCATATCCCCGATGACGTCCATCTTAGTTTAGCCGAGCTAGACACCATACCCTGGGGAAAGACGGGCTTTGTTCCCTTCACCCTTCTTTTAATTGTAGAAACTGGACTCCCATTCCCTGTACAGCCTCTTCTTTGTGAATTCCTCAAACAAACAAACCTTTGCCCAACCTAGCTTTCCACAAATTCGTACAGAATAGTAAATGGCATTGCCGAGCTAAACCGCCGGCTTGGCCTCAACCTTTGTTTAGCCGAGATATTTCACCAATATTCTCTTATCAATTTGGTTCAATTGATAATGCTGATTAAGATTTTTGAAAGAAAATAGTTATTGACTTGGTTGAGATTAACTTACTATGTTGAACAAATTTATAATTTTGTCTATAAAAATATAACAGATGCTACTATTGTGTGTATTTTCAATAATAATATTAAAAAAAAAATAGCAATTACAACAATTAGATCGAATTGAGACAAAATTATAAATTCAGGGTCAAATTGATCAAATTAAATCTGCAAGGACAAAAATAACATAAGAGTTAAAATATAGGGATTACCAATGTAATTTATCATTTTAAGGATAACTACATAATTTCTTAATTAATTTTAAAATTACTAATAAATATACCAAACAAATATGTACATATTTTCTATTTTTGTTATAATTTTTTTAAAATATATATTTACTAATTAAAAATTAAATAAATAGGTGGGTATACTAACTCATAGATTGGATATAAACTAGACTTTTTTCCAAGGACTAAGCTTAAATAAAGTATTATTGGCAAAAAAATTGACTTGAACTGGATTTTCTTATTTATTTTTTAGTATTTAATTCAATATTAGAACTCCCAAATTAATTCATATCGATTACAAACTGATAAACTATAACAAAATTTAAATTTATTAAGAGTAGAATATGACCTACAATTTAGAGTGACTCTATTTTAGATAATTTTTTCATACATATATATATATATATATATAACTATTCATTTAATTATTTTAAACATAAACATATAGTTTTTTTAAACTAAGTTCAATTTTTTTTTAATAATTATGCATAAAATATGTCCATATTTCTTATTTTGATTATAAAAAATACTTACAAATATCTATTTACTTATTTAATAAGTAGATAGGTCAAATGATTCATATAAATTGAGAATAGATTAAGACAATTTTTAATGATTAGGTGAAGGATAAGTTGGTATAAATCTAATGTTAAGCTCAAATTTAATATCACAAGTGAATCCTAATTTATTTTTACGTAAGTCTTATAACATTACACAAATTGTAATTTTGATGGTAGACAAATTTTTAGACTATACAAAATATGAAAAAATTATTATATTGACAAATATAATTTATCACTATCATATGATAAATTAAATTTACGAAATTCATAAGACGAAATGTATTTATATTTTATCATAAATATAATTTTTGTGATTTATTTTTAAATTTTTACCAATAAAACTATGACATGTATTTATTATTAAGAACTTAGAGTACACTATTAATAACATAAGAATAAAAAAAAAAATTCTCTTATATGTAACTATAATAAAAATGAATAAAATTTAATTAATTCTTAATCATATTTTGTTAAATATTCTAGATAAAATTTTTTAAATTATTTAATTTTAAAATTTAATTTTTAATTATTTATTTATATCTGTGCATAGCACGGGTAATTATACTATTTACATATAATTAAAAATAAGGGTAGGAATATTGAGTTCACTTTCAAACCCTTCGACATCCTAGTGGGCTAGATCCTAAAGCAAACAAACCAAAATTGTCTCCTTTCTCAAGTGAATTACTTCATTGGTTGAGTACTAATTTTGGTCAGGCCAGCTAGCAGTTAATCTTCGAATTATTACATAATCAATTATGAGGCCTAAAAATAGTTGGATTGAAAGAAGCTAGGTAACCAATATTAAGTCTGTACCTTGTCTATAATTTCGAGGTGGTACTCTCATAGGTTGTCTAAAGTCTTATGGGTAAGAAAATAACACAATTTCTACCCCTTCACTATACCTTAATGTGGAAATATGATACGGCAATTTTGGATTTGGTCCGTATCATTTTTAAAATGAACTCAAATCACATAATCATATTTTTTTTTTGTAATTTGGGATCACTACTGCTAGCAATGCTGCTACACCCTAAAATGGTGTCATCTTGTGCATTAAATTGCCCAAAAACAAAAGAGGGGGAAAAAAAATTGGTTAAGAAGTAAATTTCCCAAGTCTGTTCTCTGTCGATTTCAGAATTAATTATCTAATTTCAGTTTAATTGGAGTAAAAGGAGGGGCAAATCTTGAGTATGTGCATTGAATCCACAACACACACATGTTATTTAAGTTAGAGAGTGTAATTGTGGAGATTCAACCTAACAATAACCCCAAGTCTCATTTATGTACACTTTTTTTGTGTAAATAACATTATTGAAGTAAACAAAAAAAAAAAATATATATATATATATATATATTGGGAATTGCTCATAATTACGGTAAAAGTGCTTTTATTATTATATATTAAGAGTCTGATTTTGTTAACATATTTTCAAAATGTGTATACCAAAACACAAGTTATCAGAAAAAGGAGCATTTTTCTCCGGAGGTCATTCATTTCAAGGTTCGATGAAAGTGCAGGGATAATTGCTAGTCAATTGGCCTAACCTTTAATTAGAATGAAGAAATACAAACAACTCATGCTATTTGGCAATATTGTGTTTTATGCAATGAAAGAATTTTATTATTATTATTATTATATCAAAAATAGTGAATTTTATAATTTTGAGTGAGATCAACATATTTTTTAAATTAATAGAAAATTATATTTTGTTCACACACTTTCAAAGTGTGTAAACTAAACGAGTTTAGTATATTAATGGTGTGGCCTCCGAAGCCAATTAAGCAAGTTTTCAAGAAGAAAATGCCGGAGAGAATGTAATTGAAACATTTGATTATAATATCTAACACTAAATTATTTTATGCCATATATATGTGGGGGTTCAATGGTAGAAGTTAGGTGGGAAAGTTTATTAAATATATTTATTCAATCACGATATTTTTGCCAAACTTGGGCATGTCATGAACTTATTAATCAGTCCCAATTTATTATTACTTATTTATTATCACTACCTAATTAAGTGATTTAAACTTTAAAGTCATCACCAATGCAAATTGAAGTCTAAAATATGCTTGGATAATTTATTTTTTATTTTTATTTTTTTTTTAAAAAGGTTGCCTTGCCAGCTTACGACAATTAAGGCGAATAACATTTGTCATCGTGTCAGGTCACGATCTTTACTTTTGAGACAAATGCTTTGCTTGTTTTGGCTTTATGTATTATTAGTATCTTACAATTGTTAAAAAAGCTATCAACACTAAAAAATTAACCCAAAAAAAAAAAAAAAAAAAAAAGTTACAAATGCTTTGTTTGTTTTGGCTTTATTAGTATATTATAATTATTAGAAGTTACCGATTCCAAAAAGTTAATTAAAAAATAATTCAAAAAAATATTTTAGCATGACACATCATAATTTGGGGCCGACCACAAGTGTAAATAAAAGTAATAAAAAAATTTTACAACAGGCTCCGCATTATGATATGAAAATGCCTTTAGAATTTTTTTTTTGAATTTTTTTCTATTTGGTAGACATACTCTTCAACCATAGTAAACATCATAGATTATGAAAGCTTTAACAGCTGTAATCTTGCACAAAAAAGAGGGTAGTTTCTTTATTTTTGGCAAACCCCTTATTCTAAGTCCTAAAAGTTATGGTGGCTGTCTAAGTTTTGTTGGTTTCATATTAGATACACCAAAAACATAAATTATTTTGAGACATTTGTCCTCTTAATAAGGAGTTGCAAGTCGTGGAATATTTGAAATTTTTAAGTACCATTTACCCTATCCGTACATGGGGTTTCTTTAGTTTGACAACTATTTGGAGCCCCCATTTTGAAATATGAACAAAATAATATTATAGTAAACTTATGCTACAAGTTTGTCCAAAAGAACTTGAAACTTTGTAAGGAAAATACAAACATAAAATTTTTATAAATTAGTAATAAAATTTTGATTTTTTGGAATGGGACCCGTTAAGGAACACGATAAGAAACTTTTGTGAGATTTGTATTAGGATTGCTCAAAAAATTGATGGAACTAATAAATCAATCTGAACTAATCCAAATCACACGATTTTGTTCAATTTTTTTAGAGGAGAATAATTAGGTTTTGATCCAAGGAATTAGGAACCATTGGTTATAGTTCGGTTCTTGGAGTAAGGCTCAAAAAAGTGAAACAAAACCGAACCATTTCTTATTTATAAGTATGCAAGGAAGAATTCCTCAATGTCAACCATGTCTGATCAAATCATCACGATCTCATCTTATCTCTGATATTCCCCAATCAAGATCTTTGTCCTTCTTATCCTAACAAGTTTATTTGCTCCATCCTTTCCAACTTGATCTTTCTTTGGCTAGACTTCCCTGCTTTACTAGCCGAGACTTGTGTAATAAGTTTTTTACACTTTCTTATATTATTAATAAATAAATTGTGTAGCAATTCTTGTATAATATGAAAAATTTTGACGCGTATTTACCAATTTTATAAGAGTTGGTGGGAGGATATTATGAAATTTCAAAAGTATATATACTCATGAGTTTTTTTGGAATGTTTTTGTAGATAGTGTAAGTTTTATGTATAAAGAAAGAGAGAATTGTGTATTGAATAATGTATTGAATATATTACAAGATTGTTGTGTGATTATTTGTATCTGTATATTACAAGTCCTATATATAGAGAGGTTTTGGGAGTAGTAGGTGTAGAGTGGGTGGTGGTAGTAGGTAAAGTGGAGGTGGTAGGTGGAGTGGGTGAGGAGTAGTGGAGGTGTGTAGTGGTAGTGGTAGGTTTTAGTGGTGTAGGAGGTGTACATTAACAGCCCCCCTCAAACTCAAGGAGGTTAGACACAAACCATCAGATACATTTATTCTCTCAAAAAAAAAAAAAAAAAAAAAAAAAAAAAAAAAAAAAAAAGAAAGAGAGAATTGTGTATTGAATAATGTATTGAATATATTACAAGATTGTTGTGTGATTATTTGTATCTGTATATTACAAGTCCTATATATAGAGAGGTTTTGGGAGTAGTAGGTGTAGAGTGGGTGGTGGTAGTAGGTAAAGTGGAGGTGGTAGGTGGAGTGGGTGAGGAGTAGTGGAGGTGTGTAGTGGTAGTGGTAGGTTTTAGTGGTGTAGGAGGTGTACATTAACATACCAGTATCATGTATAAGTCGCTCATGGCGCACTCCCTAAGTCGCCTCCTCTGTGCACCACTACAGTTTCTACAACGGTCCGACATGACCCCGTAAACTGTCTTCTACATCGGTCTGACACGACCACACAGTGTCTGCTACATCGGTCCGACATGACCCCGTAAACTGTCTTCTACAACGGTCCGACATGACCCCGTAAACTGTCCTGCTACATCGGTCCGACATGACCCCGTAAACTGTCCTGCTTCAACGGTCCGACATGACCCCGTAAACTGTCCTGCTACATCGGTCCGACATGACCCCGTAAACTGTCCTGCTTCAACGGTCCGACATGACCCCGTAAACTGTCTGCTACAACGGTCCGGCATGACCCCGTAAACTGTCTTCTACATCGGTCCGACATGACCCCGTAAACTGTCCCGACATTGATTCCGGTCAGCTTCTACATCGGTCCGACATGACCCCATAAACTGTCCCGACATTGATTCCGGTCAGCTGCTACATCGGTCCGACATGACCCCGTAAACTGTCTTCTACAACGGTCCGACATGACCCCGTAAACTGTCCTGCTAAAACGGTCCGACATGACCCCGTAAACTGTCCTGCTACAACGGTCCGACATGACCCCGTAAACTGTCTGCTACAACAGTCTGACACGACCATACCGTGTCTCCTATCCTGTTTTATTTTATTTATCAGTTTATTTTTTCTGTTTTGTAACTCTCTCCAAACTCAAGTTGGTTTGTGTCTAACCTCCTTGAGTTTGAGGGGGGCTGTTAATGTACACCTCCTACACCACTAAAACCTACCACTACCACTACACACCTCCACTACTCCTCACCCACTCCACCTACCACCTCCACTTTACCTACTACCACCACCCACTCTACACCTACTACTCTCCACCAAACCTATTTTTTTTTTTTTTTTTTCTTTTTTTTTTTTTTTTTTTTTTAAAGAAAGAAAATAAATTATGTATATATTGATTGATGTATATTCTGTATTACAAATGAGGGGTTCCTTATATAGATGTAGGTGTAGGGAGTAGGTGGTGGTAGGTGAGTGTAGTAGGTGAGTGTAGTAGGTAGGTGATGGTAAGTGTGTGGTAGGTGATGGTAAATTATACAATGTACATTAACAGCCCCCCTAAAACTCAAGGAGGATAGGTACTAGCCAACTTGAGTTTGGAGAGAGTAACAAAACAGAAAAATAAACTGATAAATAAAACAGGATAGGAGACACGGTATGGTCGTGTCAGACCGATGTAGCAGACAGTTTATGGGGTCATGTCGGACCGTTGTAGCAGACACTGTGTGGTCGTGTCAGATGTAGAAGACAGTTTATGGGGTCATGTCGGACCGTTGGAGAAGACAGTTTATGGGGTCATGTCGGACCGATGTAGAAGCTGACCGGAATCAATGTCGGGACAGTTTATGGGGTCATGTCGGACCGTTGTAGAAGACAGTTTACGGGGTCATGTCGGACCGATGTAGCAGGACAGTTTACGGGGTCATGTCGGACCGTTGTAGAAAACAGTTTACGGGGTCATGTCGGACCGATGTAGCAGGACAGTTTACGGGGTCATGTCGGACCGATGTAGCAGGACAGTTTACGGGGTCATGTCGGACCGTTGTAGAAGACAGTTTACGGGGTCATGTCGGACCGATGTAGCAGACACTGTGTGGTCGTGTCAGACCGATGTAGAAGACAGTTTACGGGGTCATGTCGGACCGTTGTAGAAACTGTAGTGGTGCACAGAGGAGGCGACTTAGGGAGTGCGCCATGAGCGACTTATACATGATACTGGTATAACCCCCCCTCAAACTCAAATAGGTGTGAAGATAGAAACCTATTTGAGGTTGAAACAAAGGGATTGATAAAGCTGACCGGTGTAAAAGACACTGTATGAGTGTGTATATAGGCTGCCCAAAAAATATACATGGATGTAGATATCGAGCCCTCAAAAGTCGTGCCCTCAAAAGGTGTGCCCGCACCCTCAAAAGGCGTGCCATCAAAAGGCGTGCCCGAATGCATCAAAAGGCGTGCCATGAAAAGGCGTGCCAGTTTGTCGGCGAGAAGAGGCGCGCGATGCGCGTGGCTGGCCCTGGCTATTTAAACAAGACGAAGGCAGAGGCTGTGCAGTCGGATGTGGAGGCCAATCAGTATACGTTGAAGGCATGTGTGGAGTCCATGACGGCGGTTACAAACTTGTCGAACCGGCTGCAGAGTAGGACAAATGAGGTGCAGCAATTAAACTCCCAGCTGGCTCTGCTCCAACGCATGTATAAGGATGCGCGAGCAGAGATAAGCGTGCTAAGGGCAGAAAACAAGGAGCTGAAGCGGAAGGCCACCGTGATGTTCCGATTTGGAGGGCCGCCATATGCTGCAGTGGAGGAGCAGGGAGTAGTGATCATGCCCAGTGGAGTGGGAAACACAGAGGCAACACCGTCAAGGACCGCCCAGGACGGAGGCAAGAAGAAGAGACCGGCGGCAGAGTAGTGGAAGTGAGGTCAGTGGGTGGCCATCTGCAGAAAAGAAAACAAATCTTTTGTTGTTGGTTGTTGTTGTTGTTGTTGTTTTTTTTTTTTTTTTTTTTTTTTTTTTTGTTGTATAAATGTGATCGGGGTTGATTCCCTGTCATGAATAAAACGAGGTGTGGTTTTTTTTTTTTTTTTTTTTTTTTTTTTTTTTTTTTGGTTTGTGTTGTTTGTTTGTTTTTTTTTTTTTTTTTTTTTTTTTGGTTTGTTTACGGAGTAGAAATAAGAATGAAAAAAAAAAGGATTAAAAATAAAGTGAAAGAAAAATAAAAACAAAAGAAAGAAATAATAATAATAATAATAATAATAAGAATAATAATATGTGTAAAAAGTGGGGGCGGTGGGCAAACAATGATGAAAGAGCAATGGTTGGAAGTGGATAGATGAAACAAAAAGAAATAAACCAAAAAAAAGAAAGGAAATAGTAGGTATGTTGGTAGTGGGGAACATGGTGTGAAAAAGAAATAAATAAAAAAAAGGAAAAGAAGAATGGGTGTGGACTGCGTAATGAGGGATGATGGGTTATAAAATAAAATATAAAATTAGTGGGTTGGTGGAAGGAAAGTTTAAAATAAATGGAGCTCGGGTTGATTAAAAAAAAAAAATGTTTTCATCATAAAAAAGTGAAAGAGAGAGAGAGAGAGCTTCCAAAAAATGTGAGTGGTGTGGGTTAGGTCTGTGTTGTGTGTGTTGGTGACGGTGGTGGCGCTGCAAGATAGCCGAGGGAGAGAGATTTGTAAGTGTTGTCTGTGTATATATCAGAGAGAGAAAGAGGGCTGTTGTGTGTGTGCATGGAATGATGCATGTGTTGTATCTGTGTGTTTGTAGCTCAGATCAAGAACCTCTCTTCCCCTCACATTTTTCACTCACTCACTCTCCCTTTTGAATCTGCTCTCTGCCGAGAGCCGAACCCAAAACTCATCACCATTACATCCAAAAGACGGCGAGGACCTCCGATCGTGGGAAGTTTTGGGTTGCTGTTTGATGTACAGAGGTGATGTGATGCCCAAGGATGTCAACGCACTGTGGTTCCTGGTGGTGATCTTGCTAAGGTTCAGAGAGCAGTGTGCATGAGTCTGCTGTGTGTGGGTTGTGTGTGGATCAAGGCCCTCTCCCCATGCACATCGAGAGAGAGATTAGAGAGAGAGAGAGACCGTGTCTTGCATGGTTGAGAGAGTGCATGTGTATGGATCTTCCCTCAAAACCGTGTGTGTGTATGCATCGAGTGATGGCAATGGTGGTGTGTTTCAGTGAGGTGCCGAGAGGGAGAGGGAGGTTTGAATTGGTTGAGATCCGGCGGGCGGTCAAGGCAAGGTTGCCGCCCACCGGAAGGCGAAGAACACCAAGATTTTTAACCTATAGCTCTGATACCATGTAAGTTTTATGTATAAAGAAAGAGAGAATTGTGTATTGAATAATGTATTGAATATATTACAAGATTGTTGTGTGATTATTTGTATCTGTATATTACAAGTCCTATATATAGAGAGGTTTTGGGAGTAGTAGGTGTAGAGTGGGTGGTGGTAGTAGGTAAAGTGGAGGTGGTAGGTGGAGTGGGTGAGGAGTAGTGGAGGTGTGTAGTGGTAGTGGTAGGTTTTAGTGGTGTAGGAGGTGTACATTAACAGATAGAATGACTTTTTTTATTAAACTGGATAGTATGAAATATTGATGAATTTTCTTTCATAGTTCAAAGATTCTACAGCTCAATTTTGTTTCTTGGTTCACCTAAAAACTGAACCAAAACAGTTTGTGAACACCCTAGCTAGCTAACTTGTATGTTTGTATAATTATACTTGTATAAGAATTGTTAATATCAATTAGAGGTCAACACTTTTATAAAAATGCTAAAACAAATGCCATCCAAAACTAGAAAAAGATCTTATTGACAGTTGTAGAGAAGGGATATCAAAGTTTTTGAGCATCTAAACTTTGAACAGATCTATTATATAAAAAAATTCAAGAACAGAAGTCCAACCAAATTATACAATGAAGGGAGAGCAATTTTCAACTCATGAAGTACTATTATTAAATTTTCAATAAAGGATTGGAGGAATTTAACAACTTACTTAAAAATAAAAAATAAAAAATAAAAAAGGTCCATTCGAACTACCTCAATATTATACATGCATATAGAGATAGATTTAAGATTTTAAAATTAATACTTTGGAAGAATTTTGTTTAAACTTTTTATTAAGTTCAACACCGCCGCATAAAAATACTTTGAAAAAAAAAAAAAAAAAACGAAAGAAAGAAAACAAAACAACATGGAAAGAGTGATAGCCCACATGAACAACTAATGAAAAAATTTGTTGGAGAGAAGAATTTGAACATAAAAGATGGAAAAGAAAAGGACATTTGGGAGTGTTAGTGTCCCTACAAAGCATAAATTTTTTACATATTTTGGGTCATTTTCATAAGGTCTTTACAATATAATATATAAATATAAATAAATAAATAAATATTAACATATTACCAATTAAGTGTAAGAGATTATGACATTGCACCCAACACATTGAGAAGGATGGATGAAATGCTGACATCAACACGAAGAACAAAGGCTTGGGCTAATTACAGGAATAGTTTCTGAAGTATACGTTCTATTGCATTTTAGTTTCTAATTTTTTAGTTTTATCAATTTTGTTTTTATACTACTAAATATGAGTTTAAGTGGTCCATAATCCTCAAGCAGTCCAAATTGATTAACGGAAATTGAGAGACCTTCATAATTTTTTATGAAGCTTTAAGAAAAATAAAATGATCAAACATGCACATGATTTTTAAAATAATTTTCTATCTTTTAATTTTGTTGTATTTTTTATTTTGTGAAGTTTTGAAAATATCTATGCCCTGGTTAATCAATTTAGACTGCTTGAGTATTGACAACCATTTTAACTCACATTTTGATGTTTAAGGAATTAAATTGACAAAATTAAAAAAATAAAATAAAAAATTAAAATACAAGTGCATATTTGAGGACATTTATTATAATTAATCCAAACAATTTATTTTTAAAAAATTAACATAAAAAATAGTAGAACTAATTACAAATAAGTAAAAAAATGTTGATGAAAACTGTATCTAGTGCAATTAATTACTAAGCTTCAGCTAATCTTGCAATAAAATTTTCCAATTATTTAAAGGATTCTCGAAGTACCATCTCATTATTATTATATATTTTTTTAATCAATTTTTTAACACTTAATTACATTATTATATATTATAATTATTTTTTAGTTCTTGCAAGGCATGTCTTTGGACTCTAGATGCCGGCTGCCGCCATGGTTCCACCACGACATCATACGTCGCATTTCCTTATGGACCGTCGGATGAATGCATGATGACGTGGGAAGATCTCATCCGTTGGAATGGGGAATGTGAGGATTAAAGTCCTAAGCAATCCATTAAATTAATTCTCAATCATTTGTCTTATAATAATAATAATATATGAGCAAATTCTATTCTACACTTCAACTTTTGCCGTTGTTACATTACTCCCTTTAATTAAAAATTATTATATTTTATTTATTAATTTTTTGATTTATTTTAATTTAAACCTTTTGTTACCATTTTGTTATAAAAAGAGAATCAAAAAGTGACATTTGACCTATACATGCTAATTTTATGACAAAAGTACACACTTAAGAGATGGTTTGCATACATATACGTAATATGACAATAATAAATTAATTAATTAATTTAAAAAAAAAATTACTTATTTTAGCCATTTTCCCTATCATTTTTTCTTAGCCCTCCAACCCTCTTTCTGTTTGTCTCTTCTCTCTTTTTTGTGCGTCAGCACCTTTTCCATCTCTCTCTCTCTCTCTCTCTCATGTGTTTCAGCACCTCTCCCACCTTTTTCCTCTGTATCAACCTCCTCTCTCTAACTTTCTTTTCTCTATCTGTTCTCTTACCAATAAATATCTCACAAAAAAATTGTTTAGCATCTTAAACTAACTTGGAGCTTAACAACTCCAATGAGAAATGAAAAATGAGAGCCAACTTATTTAAGGATTTAAGATATTTTCATTTGGTCATAAAATTAATATGTGCTTATATTTTATTTCAGTGTTTTTTTTTTTTTTTACATAAAAAAAGGAAGATATACACACCTCTCATATGTGTATATATATAATTAGCTCTTAAATGAGTATTGCATTTTATGTATATGACCAACTAACTTGTCATGTTTATGTTCTTTTTTAACAAAATGTTAATACGGTATTGAGATTAAGGGGGCATAGTGAAAACGATTTATAATTAGGGTTGTAAACTAATCGAGTTGAGCCAAACTTTGCTGAGTTCGAACTCGACTCATTTACTTATTGAGTTCGTTTATTGAACTCGAACTCGACTCGATGACTAACTAGATTCGAATTTGGCTCATGAACATTAATGAAACTCGAGCTCAGCTCGAAATTTTTTTATTATTTATATTATATTATTTAATACATAAATAATATATTTATGTTATTATTTATATATATTTATATATTATTTAATATATAAATAATATGTTTATTATATAATTTAAATAAAGATAAACTAGTTCAGCTTATTCGAGTTCGAACTCAGTTTGTCTGCTAAACAAACTTAATATTCAAGCTTAAATTCGGCTTGTTTACTAAATGAGCTGAGTTGAGTCGAACCCTTAACGAATTGAGCTAAGCCAATTTGCGAAAAGTTGGATTCGTTTGCAGTTCTACTTATAATTGGAGGGATAATGGGTAATTTGCTCTAATAATAATTATATAGATAAATTATAAATACACCCCTGAGATTTATTTAAAATACGAATTGCTCTCTGTGGTTTGGAAAATTACGAATACCTCATTGTCAGAATTTTTTATTTAACACAATTAATTGAAAAAATGAAATTTCTAACTATTCCTATACAATAATAAAATTATCTGAATTATTAATTGAAATAAAATTTTAATATTATTAAAAACTGTTAATTAACTTGATAATTTATTAATAAAATGACCTATTTATTATTAAATTAGAAACCTTAAGGGACATAATGTAATTTTTATTATTATATGAAGTAATTTATAATTTAAGTAAATTTTAAGGAGTGTGTTTTTTATTTATCTTGATTTCATGAGAGAGAGAGAGAGAGAAAAAAAGAATATGTCGATGGTGGTGATGGGTGGTAGGACACCACAAGCATTAAGTGAGCGTGTGATAGCGATTCATCCACATGATTTGATGTTGGGAACTTGCCAAACCTTATTGTTTTCCAACCTAACCACTAGATAGTAGATTCAGACCCACCCCTCAATAACGTTATGTTTTATTTTAGTTAAATATAGGTTTAAATAATTTAAACTTGGATAAATTATGTAAATGGTCCTTATAGTTTACACGATATATTAATTTGATTCATATTATTTTAATTTGTTCGATTTTGCTAATTAATTTAACAGATTGTGTTATTTTTGTCTAATAAATAACGGTTATTAAATTTGATTGACGAAAAGTCTACACAATGTGTTAATTTGGTCCATATAGTTTACACAATGTGTCAATTTGGTCTCTATTGTTTTAATTTGCTCGATTTTAACACGGACCAAATTGACACATAGTTTGATTTTCTGTTTACCAAACTTAACAATCGTTATTTATTGAACTAAAATGACACAATCTGTTAAATGAAATGAAACAATTAAATAAATTAAAATAACAAGGACCAAATTAATATATCTGGTAAATTACCGAAACTATTTATATAATTTACCCTAAAAGCTTTATTTGGCTTATAAGCTTTATATATAATATATATTATTTTTATTATGTAGATGTTAGGTATGGGCATTGGGGTAACATGCAGGCTTAGAGCATCTCCAATGCACTAGGCATATAATACTTGTTAGTTAAAATGCCTAGTGTGATTCACTTTTTTCAATTCCAACGCACTAGGTATATGATTAGGCATTTTGGCTCAACTCATATTCACTAGCTACATGTAGCTAGCCTTCAACGCTAGGCAAAATGTATTCAATCATTAGGATCATTTCCCTCCATCTTTGTTGTTGACATGACATTCTATAAAATTAATAGTATTTGGATTAATAGCTAAAATAAAGAGCATGGTTGGAGTAAAAACATAAAACAGTTGATAGGCAAAATAAAATATATACTTTATAGTAATATTTAGATAGGTAAAATGCCTACTACCGTTGGAGATGCTCTTACAAGCTTTGAAAAAAGAACATATCTGTCTCCAGGTGATGAAGGGTTCATGAATATAGGTGGGGAGTTCTAATTTTGAATCTCTAAAAAGAGTTTGTGTTGGGGTAAGAAGTAGGATTCACATGTGATGTGATGTGATGTGTGCGCTTATATTTTTATTTTTTTCCTCTTGCCACATCATTAGAGTTCTCTTTATCTTATGTTTGGTTGGAGGATTTAGGAAGGGATTTGGAAAGGGAAAGGGAAAAGATATGTAAAATTATGTGAAATTTAGACATATTTTATTCTCATTTTACCTACCTTTTCCATTTTCCTTTCCAAATCCCTCCTTAAATCTCCCAACCAAACACACCATTAGAACTTCAAAATTAGAGCTCGCTATCATTGTTGAGGGTTTATTGTTCATCTTTCTTCGGCATGATCCTCGCTTTAAGATAGTATGTAATTCACTAAAATAAAATAATAAAGAAATTAAATTATATTTTCAATAAAATTGTTGTTTAATTTAGGAGATTGATCATTTTGTTGAGAGGTTAAAAAATAATTATGTTGTTTCTGTTCAAAATCATTCCGGTAAATCAAACATTAGTATTCTGTTGGTTTTGTTATTTTAGTTTGGTTCCGGTGTTTTGATGGGTTGATTATGTGGAGATTTATGTATTTTAATTTTTCTTGTTAAGTTCTTTTTAACTTTTTTTAAAAAAAAAATCGAGAGACTTAGGCCCCGTTTGTTTTGGGAGATAGAATGGAGGGGATTGATAATGAGGGGATTAATAGTGAGGGGATTGATAGTGAGGGGATTAATAATGAGGAATTGTTAAATTATTTTTATATAAAATAATAAAACAAATAAAAAAATATAAAAAATTAAACATTATATTTAAAAAAAAATTCCCAATATATAAAAAATAAAAAAATTTCTAATCCCCTCACTATTTTCTAATACCATCTCTACCTCCTCCTTACCAATCCCCCTTTCAAGGGTATTAGCAATACCAAGGGACTAATAGTTCCAAAGCTTTCTTTGCAAACAAACAAGGGCTTTAGTAATATCTTGGCATTACTAGTCCCAATACCCTCCCTATAGCCCAAAACAACGGGGCCTTAGGGGTTGGTTGTATGGCTGCGAGTAGTAGTAGTAGGGGTATTTTTATACTGCCGAATCTCTCTCGATGCATGTCATCTTATTGTATTTTTAATTTCATGTTGTTAAATGAAATTTTTCTTTACTGATAAAAAAAAAAAAAAAAATCAAGCATTATCTAATAATTGTTCTAATTGATTTATGAGGTAGGGCTCAATCCTTTTGTTGGAAAGTTATAACTTAAAGATCGAATAGGAGCAATGATGATATAATTCGAGTTATAGTCTGATTTGTATGTTGGGTTAGTTGCTAAATACAAGTATCAATTTTTTTAGACAAATATTTTTTCATAGAATATATACAAAATTAAGGTTTTGGGTATCATACTTAAAAATTTTAAAAAAAAATAAAAATAAAAGAAGGTAGGGGTAAATTACACAAGTCTCTTCGAAGTTTAAAAAAATTTCAATAAGTCTCACAAATTTAACATAATTGTATTAAAACTTTGAAGATTTTAATTTACGTAATACTTAACTACATTTTAATCAGAAATTTGTTAGTCATATGAATATCTTGTTCGTATCTATGTCTTCACACCATCAACATTAATTTTAATTCCTTTCACTTTACAAAAAGAAAAATCGGCTAAAATTGAAAGGCTTACTATATTTAAACTAGGGTGAATTACACTAAAGGTCTCTATAGTTTAGGATTTGTGTCACTTTGATCCCTGATTTTTCAATTATGACATATTTGACTCTGAATTTTGAATTTTGTTCCAAATAAGGACAATTGAATATATCATTACTCAATTTCAAGGGCAAAGTCATCAATTTGATAAAATATAAACTAATTTGATAAAAATAAATGTCAAAAAATATTTTTAAATTTTTAAAAATTATTTCTACCCATCAATGATAAAATTATGTAAAATTGATAAATCTTTTACACATTTATTTATTTATTTATTACCAAATTAATTTTAACTATGTGTTTGGATGATAATCATGTAATGAATGGTTGTTTTTATTTTCATTAAATTAGTTTTTATTTTTTCAAAAGTCAAATATGGCACCAACTATGATATCATTATTAAACCAATCCATTAAATCAAAAAATTCAAAATTAAAAACATTTAATATATTAAATATATTGATTACACATTAAAAACCTAGCAACCACCCATTACATGATCATCATCTAAACACATAACAAAAATTAATTTGGTAAAAAAAATAATAAATATGTAAAAGATTTATCAATTTTATATAATTTTATCTTTGGTGGGTAGAAATAATTTTAAAATTTTCAAAAATATTTTTTTGACATTTATTTTTATCAAATTAGTTTACATTTTATCAAATTGATAACTTTGTCCTTAAAATTGAGTAATGATATCTTCAATTGTCCTTATTTGAAATAAGATTCAAAATTTAAAATTAAATGTTTCACAATTAAAAAATTAAGGACTAAAATGATATAAGTTCCAAATTATGTGGACTGTAAATGTAATTCGCCGTCTAAACTATGGTATGGTATAAACGTGGTTTTGGATACCATACACAAAAACCCTTCTCTTTTGTTTTTCACCATGGAAAAATCCCAATGCTTTCGGATGGATTGCTCTCAATGTGTACTGCATGCATGGTACAAGACACCCAAGGACTGCTAAGGACCTTTTGTAATTAAATGCCTGAAAATTTTAAATTAGATCCACTTGTGGTCCAAGTTGTCTTCGTACACTCTAAATTAAGGTCTAGTTTGGGAAGACTAAATAAGTGTACTTTTTGACTTTTTATGAAATATAGGTTGGGTTTGGGTTGGGTTTGAAATGATGTGTTAGAGAAGTGATGTGACTTAAATAAGATGATGTGACTTAAATAGGATAATGACTTTTTGACTTTTTATCTTTTTTCCATCATGCCAAACTTGGCCTAAGTTTCTAACCAAAAATCTCGTCCAGTGTACCAAGAAACCATCCATGTCTGCAGCACTAACTATAGTATTTTAAGCAATCTGTTTTAACGGTTCTTTTTTTATTTTTTATAATATAATCAGGACCACCCATTTTGAGACAATCTGCAATTACATTCCAAAACTCAATCAAAAAAATCCTTAGAAAATGTACCTCAAGAATGTTGATCAAGAAATGTCATTGTTGGAGCAACCACAAATGGCCATGTTATCTGCAATACAAATCATGATTTTAAATAATGGTATCAAAATATACTATTAGTAATATGGTCATGTATCAACCGATATATATATATATATATATATCAAAAGTCTAAAATTTCAAAATGTATCAACAGATTTTTAAAACCCTGATACAGATCCATAGGTTCTTGGTTCAAAAACTCCTAAAAGAAGTTCAAAAGATAAGTAGTGCAATTACCCATTAACCAGGGGTCTTGAAACTACTGATTCTTTTTCTACATTTGGAAGTCCCACATGCATGATTGATGAATTTAAAAACAAAGAATAAAAAGAGATGGAAGCTGATAAAACCGCATATTAGATTTCAATAACTGGGTATAACACAGCATGCGTTCCACTAAACAATCCAAAAAAGTCATGAATTTAAAAATAAATAAATAAATAAATAAAATATGCAGACCATTGAGAGCCACATTACGTGGCATTCCATCCGCAATCCAATAATGTATTAAAGACCTTTCCTTTTTACACTTGTAACAGTTGACGATGGAATGGACTCCACATTGTGGTTGGCAGGCGAAGCACTTACCAGCATTTCGCGATGCCCTTCTCACCTAAATCATTAATGGATCAATCAAACACCACTTTTCGAAGTGTTTCCAACCAAATGGGTCCGCCAAGCTGGTCACAATCTGCAGAGCCAGGCAAATGGTTGTTTCAATCATTGTGGTTTCAGTAAAAGAAAAGGCAAAAAAAAAAAAAAAGGGAGAGAGAAAAGAAAAGGTATATATATGCCAAGGAACTGAAGAAATCATCCGGTTTGCATCTATATAATTATAACATGCAAACGTGTAATGCGTGAGGACCTACCAACGAAAGAACGCAACAGATTTGCTGGTAGCAACAAACAAAAGCGTTTGAGTTTGCTGCTGAGATAGTCTCCTAGGTAGGAAAGGAAAATTATTTATGAACAAAAAAGCATATTCAGAATGATAGGACAGTAGTATTTTTGTAATTGTGAGCAATAACAATGACCATGTCATTTTGTATCAAATTTCTGTATAAAAATTCTGTTTGTATTACATTAACTGGTGAAAAAATAGGCCGGCTGATGGGTCCACTGTTTCCTGTATGCAGCAAAGCAATGAGAGCAACTTCCTATCGTCTCCGACTGAGAAGGCTCATCATTGGTCAGATTATTATTCATCTACAGTTAGAAATCCATGACAACTGGAAGGGCCAGACCTGCTTTTAAAAATAAAAAAAATTTGCATTCGCTTAATGTATCGCCAATAGGTCAGAATGAAAATTGACAATCCAACATTATTGATGGGCCATGAATTGTACGACCAATTTCAAGTTTCGTGTTGGAAAACAAATGGGTCGTGAACTTTTTTCTTTTTCTTTCTTCTTTCACTTTCAAATGTTTAAAAAAAACAATACCAAACATAGTGCTTGCTTGGCAATTAGGACAAAAATATGAAAATGACTTAAGAAATGGGAAAATAGATCAGAGTGAAACTGAGTATATGAATAGTAAGTTCCTTCCTCAATGTTGTTGCGGAAAATATGCTTCCCATTTTAGACCTCAATCAAAAAAGGCAAGTTCCTTGCAAGGACGCCAGGTACTAGAGCCTGGTTCTTGCCCGTGGACAACCCAAATCCTGGAACAGAAAATTCAATATTTTATCTATCCACCACGAAACAATAACAGAACTTTTGTTTTTATACTAAAGAAAATGTTTATTGAAAATGAAGATATGGGCGGTAAATCATAAAGCATTATAAATTAACGCAGCGGATAAAAATAATTCGGATCATACCTTAATGACACAACCTCGTGGGTAGATCACGTGCTTCCAAAATCTGATCAGTCAACCCAGCAATGGAGTGATACTACAAAATGAGTATCACCCACACAAGTCACCGTGCAAAATGGCTGAATCGTTGTTTTCTGGGAGAGAGCCAAAGAGAGAGCATGGGAAAAAAGGTTATGGGTAAAAACCACATAACGTAATATCTGATATACGTATATATTTAGATTAACCATATAATCTAATATATAACCAATATCTATCTATCTATCTATCTACCCATATCTATTGATATGATAGCTATAGATATCCTGAATGGTAATCTAAATAAGTTTTGAATTCAAATTCAAACTTACATGGATAAGGTTCAAAAGGTTCTAAGGGTCATGCTACATGGGCGCCCAATTTCTAACATCTCCTACTCGCACATGAGTTGGCATGGCACTGCCACATCTCTATCTCAATCTCCCTAAAAAATGAACAATCTCATTAGCCACTGCACCGTACGACTACTGAGAACACTTGCATGTGGGAGCTCTATACTAGAAACTCAAAATGAGCCAGCATAGAGACATCAACCCAAAAAGAACATAAATAGTTTCTCATATACCCCAGACCCATCTAATTACACCGGTCCAAAAAACATCTCTAATCCCTCAAAAAGAGCATGTTTGACCCTCTCAATTCTTGCAATGTATTCACACTCAATTCGCCTCTCATACAGAGCGATGTGAGTTGCCGGCAGTTGTAGGCGTCCCCGAACGCCCCGGGAGGGTTGGCTCCCGTTCTATTCATTTGGGGTCACTACAGCTCAGGACTCTCAAATGTCACGATTCCAAGTCCGAACCAAAGAGTCCAAATCCGGCAAATCGTTTTGAGAAAACTGATTTTTGAAAGAAGTGCCAAACATGGACTGCTTTGCCAGATACAGAGTCGCCACCTAAATATTTTATTTTGAGAAATTTAGGAAACCTTGACTCGTTGCCTAAGGCCACGTGTCCGTCATCACCAAAGTTGTCTCGGCTCGGGAACTTGGGTACGATTGGGGAAGGTCACTTCGTGAGCACCCCCGCTCGCCCGATCAAAGATCGACCTCTACTAATCATGATATCAAATTTTGAAAACATTGTGTTTTCTTATTCCGGTTATTAGCCTAGGTTACTATGTGATGCACACAGCATACAAGTATAGACTGAATCGCCCGAATTGAAAGAAAACATTTCATGTTTGTTTTTGAAAGATGGTTTGCTACTTGCAAGTAGGCTTAAAATGCAAATTTTGCCACCCTCGGGTGGGCTTAGAAAAGATGATTTTGCCACTATCTAGTGGGCTTAAAACAAACAGTTGATGATTTATTAAAATCCAAGTAACCCAATCTTCACCCACAGGCATTCAGGCAGTTATATCACATAAGCACATAGCCTCATGGTAAACATGCTATTCATGGCAGTCACTCACACGCATGCAAGGATACTAAAGTATAAAACTCACCGAGTACTCCAAGCCAAAAAAAGAAGCTAATTAGAAATCCATGCATGATCCTAATTATACAGAAGTGCCTAATGCAACACATGCAAAATGCAACTATAGCAGGCTCGGCTATTCTAAACATGGCATATGGAATGCTACAGCTAACATGTATTCAACTTGGAATTGAAATACAATGCAGTTAGTATGATGCGCCGAGCCCGGTGCATACAAAACAGATGAATGATGCAAATATGTTGTCATACTGTATGCTAATTGAAATATGCCCTAATCTAACCATCATAAGCAGGTAAATAAAAGGGAAGAAAGACGTGGGGTTGGAAAACATACATCGCACTCACGCACACTTATTACAACATTGCCCTCGCACAGAGGGTCCGAATAAATATACAGTCCCGAATAAAAGAATATTACAGTCCAAATAATGTACAAATTTAATTAACAAATTAACTAAGAAAATAAATAAACTGGTATGCAAGCCAGGGACTGCCTTGATTCTGATGAATGATGCATGCCCGGGTTGCCTTTGCGCGGAAATCCATGACGATGCCCCAATTAGCCTCTGTTTGCACCTGTTTTTGAAATGCGTGCCAAGCCTTGGAAGACCGCTGATTCTTGATTTGCTGCAACAGAGAGCAGGAAAGGGGCATAGCAATGTATTTTCACAGATATATGCATGCCTCGATCCTCGTGCCACCAATCACGCATATCGATGCATGATGGCCGAGGGGTCGAAATGTGCAATTCAATGTAGAATGAATGCACATATAAACACAACAAAACCTAACTCCATCATGGGTAATCCAGAGTGTCGGTGACTTGGAATTGAGATACGTTCCGTTACTCGGAGTACGGAACGCACCTCGTTTCCCGTGCCCAGGCTAACTCCTATCCCGAACACGATACAATATGCATGACATGCATGAAATGCAACTAAGATACAATCCTAACATACACAATGTTATGGAATGGCATACACGCTACACGAGATAATACACAACCGAGCATACACAATGCTATGGATGAAATGGCATACGCAATGAAATAATGGGCTTACACCAACATGAGAGAGCCTCAGCCACACTCACATAGGAGGCCATCAGATGAAAACAAGACAACTCGAAATGCGTGCACGCGTGCACGCAAACCGAGGACCGACCCTTAGGCACCGAAATGCCACTCTAATGAGACATGGCAAAACATGGAATATGGTACACTATAATGCAAAAATCAGAAGCAAAATTAGATGCAAAACAGCCCCGAAACCTGGTAAAATGAAACCCGATGCATGGAACGAGCCCCGAAACATGGATTTTGGAGCATGAAATGGCCTATAGCTATGCAATGCATGCATAATTTGAACATGAGATGAAAATACAGAAGTAAGGAAGCCCCTAGATAAGCATTTTTACAGTTCAAAGCATGGCCAAACAGCAAACACAAATAGGGCAAAAATAGCATGCAAAAATGGCCCTAAATGTGAGATAATGAAACAACTCGCAGCTGCTGACCCCAAACAGATTAGGGCCCTTCAACAAAGTTGAAGAGGGGCCCAAAATATGATCTTTTACAGTTTATGGAAAACCACAAAAACCAGCACAGGTATGGCTAGACTCTCATGCAAGAAATGGGTCAAAAGGTGGCCAAAGAAGCAAGTAGTGGTTGCTGGCCTTAAACACAAAGGGGCCCTTCAACAATGTTGAAGAGGGGCCAAAAATAAAACATTTTACAGTTGATGGCCGGACCCAAAACAGTATGCAAATATGTCCAAAATGCTATGCAAAATGAGGCCCAAAAGAGAGATATAACATGAAGTGTATAAAAGATGCCTCAAACCATAAAAGGCCCTTAATGAAACATGAAGAATGGGCCAAAATAAGACTATTTTCAGTTCAGAAAAGAACCCAAAAACAGAAGCACAATGGGCTGCCAAATCATGCAAAAATGGGGACCAAAGAGGGGTATAATGACAAGTGGCACATGGAGGTCCCAAACAGTGATGAACCCTTCTTCAATGTTGAAGAATGGCTCAAAATAAGCCTATCTAAAGTTTACATCATACTCCAAAACAGATCACACATAGGCTAAAAATACTATGCAAGATTATGGCATATAAGAAGGATAATGAAGCAAGTGTATCAAGGGGGCTTCAAACAGTGAGAGGCCCTAAACAAAAAGTGAAAAGGAGCTCAAAAAAATGCCACTTTCAGTTAGGGCTGGAGCTTAAAACAACAAGCATGTATGGCTAAGAAATGATACAAAATTAAGCTCAAAAGAGGGGAAATAGAACTTACCCTTGAAGACAAGTCTTTAGCAACTCTTGGCTTGAGTTTGCAGCACCCCTAAGCTCTGGAGAACACCCTCAAACTGCTGGAGTGGAGGATGGAAGGGTAGGGCTTGGTGGTGTAGTGTAAAATGGTATAGGGTTTGAAGAATGGAAGCTTGGAGATGGAGAGGGAGAGAGATCTATTGCAAAGGGCTTGAAGGGAAATTTTCTAACCCTTTTGACAGAGCTGGCCAGCCAAGTATATGGACCAAAGAAGGGGAGAAATGGAGGAAAAAAGTGGGGGGAAAACAAGCCAAGTTTCCCCCCAAAAGTTGTCCCCCCCGGATGCAGGTTTTTTGGGGGAAAAAAGTATACAACTGTAATGTACACATTGCAAGGATCATGGCTGGCCAGGTTTTGGAGCTGCAGGTGGCCGGCCGGCCACCTCCCATGGCCGGCCGGCCAAGGGTCAAAAAGGTCAGGTGAGATTAATGGCCGGCCACCACAGATTGGTGTCCTCCCAGGTGCCCTCAACACAACCTTGTGGTTCAAAATTGTCAAATGTAAAACAGGAGAGAGAATAGGCCAATTTTAGGAAGGGTTCAAAAGGGTCAGGTGGAATTACTGGCCGGCCACCAACTTTTGGTGTCCTCCCATGTGTGTACAACACAAATATGTGGTTAGAAGTTCAAGAAAATGGTCCAAGGGTGTTCAACATTGGCTCGGAAGTGAGAAAAACGGGCGTCGGAGGGCGCCGGAGGAATATAACTGGTTGCTGAAACAATTGCTGGCCTCCCACCCTTCTACGGCCTTCCTGGGGATGAAACAGACGTACCTTCCAAAAATGAACGAAAACCGATGCAAAACGAATGTTCGGGGGCCAGAACACGTAGTTCGGGGCCCCGAAAACTGCCTATTAAGCACCGAAAGTGGCATTCGACCATGAAGTGGGTCTCTCAGGCCTCAGTGTCCCTCAAAATGAAGTAAATAAGATGCATGCCAAAAACCAGAGCAATAGGAGATGGTTAAGCGGTCCCGAACCGAGGCGCACGGCCTGACGGCTCCGAAAACCGGGAACCGGGCTCCGAAATGGGAAAAATGGCCTACAGCCACAAAATGTAGCCCACGGCCACTGAGAGATGGTCTACGGGACCTCTCCCTCCCCTCAGGAAAAGAAACAGAGAAAACCAAGTCTGGTTCGCAAACCGAGGCAAGGCACAGAAGAGGGTTCGAAAATCCGGAGGCAGGACTCACGGCCAAGACTCTGAAACTTCTGAACGAGCACATTATGCAATATCACCAAGCGCTCAACTGGTGACGCCTAAGTCTCAAGGTCGGTCAAAAATGGGGTGTCTACAGTTGCCCCTCTTTGACAGAACTCGGAAGTCACAAGTGACGGGAGTGAATGTCAAAGCCCAGAGACGACCCATTTTTGACAAGGCCGAAGACTTAGACAAACGTACAAAATAAACAAAGATGTTCCCGCAGGCATGCCCGCAGGCAAGGGGGCAAAATGCAAAGCGATATGTACAGAGCCGGAGGTAACTCAATGACCATGCAAATGCAGCAAGCTGTAATGAAGCAAGTATTCGCAAATAGATGCAACAGTTTTAAGCAAGAATGCAAAGCAACAACTACATTTCATGCAGTTAAGAATGCGGAGAATTGTTCAATTCTCGTCGCGTCTCACACGGAGAAGATACCATACCTGCGCGATTCGTCTGGTCGCACCAGTCTCAAATGAACCGTACATACAATATCGTGCCTGCAAAAGAGAGAAATTCAACAAGCACAATATGCTAACAACATATATTCAATGTGATTCCGAAGGTTTGACACACGCAGTGCCGGCGAGTGAATGCATCGCGATGCGAGAAAGGAATGTGTGTGACAACGCATGCTCAAGCACAGAGGTATGGCAATATCAAGAAATGTGCATAATAATGCAAGTATGCTCATGAGAATGCAAGTTATGTGCATGATAGTGCAAAACGAGCATAAATCAAGGTGCCCGTTTGTTACGAAATAACGAGCAAGGAAACGCGTGTTTCGGCGAAGGCGACTCGATCACGGCCTCCGATTCACTTCCTGGAAAGGCTACAACATATTCAAGAAGGATACATTTTGATTTCGATGAATAATGATGAGACACATGTCAAAACTTGAAGCTGAAGTTCCGGCGGAGCAATTTCGCGACCGAAAGTGCACTTTTCTTGAACTTTTTCAGGTCTCGGGAACTCCAATCTTCCTCAAAATTTGCAGAGAGCTAGGTGAGCATGTGGGAGATATGGCCGGCCAGTTATTTTCCCAAGGGGATGCCACCGGCCACTTTTTCAAAAAGAGAATAGCCGGCCGGCTAGAAAAGGTGGCCGGCCGGCCACCTGCCCAAATCCGCGGGCAATTTGGTCTTTTCACCTTCTTCTATATATATTCTCTCACCCAAACACTTTGAGCTCATAACATCAGCCACGAAATCTTCTCCTCTTGCTTCCCAAGACATTTTCTCCTTCAGATCCGGGCTCTATACGCGTTTTCCAACGCCCCACGCAAGTTGTTATCGCGAAAATATTCAGTTTCAAGCACTTTGAACTGATTAAATTTTGATTTCGGGGCTTCTTTTCTCATCTTCGCCACTTGAGGTGAGTTTGTCTCAACATTTGGAAGATTTTCTCGGGAGTTGACTTTTGCATTTCCCGAGAGTTGACTTTTGTTGACTTTTGGCTCATTTTTGCTCATTTTTGCTCCTTTTGCAGATTTGTTGAAATGGCGGGTAATTTTCCTCATGGTGGAGGCTCTCCGGGTGCCGGGGATGATTTTGATGTCATGACTTTGCCTCCGAGGGTTCGACCCTTTATTCCCGAGAGGTATGCGCCGCCGACACATGTTCTTCCTCGGGCCATTTTTCGTCACTTTACTGATTTTGACGAGCGAGCACCCGTAGATCTACTTCTGCGAGAGCCAGAGCTTCACCTCTCCTATGAGGCACGAGAGGTATTTACTTCATTTTCTGCATTTTTCGTGCATTTCGTGCCTTTGCCATGCTGGAACACACAGTTTAGCCTATGACATAGTACTTTGTTTGCATCCTGAACATGTAGCTTTAAACATTTGAATTTCTGAACACTCGGCTCATTAATTGATTGCGAACACACGGCAAACATTAGTTAAGTAGTGAACACACGGCTCAAACACTGATTTGTCGAACACACAGCCCAAATTTGAAGGTGAACACACAGCACACACTGACTAAGAGTAGAACACGCAGCCCAAACTCTGATTTTTTGAACACACAGCCCAAATTGAAGGTGAACACACAGCCCACATTGATTGAGAGTAGAACACGCAGCCCAAACTCTGATTTTCTGAACACGCAGCCCAAATTGAAGGTGAACACACAGCCCACACCGATTGAGAGTAGAACACACAGCCCAAATTCTTAATGAAACATTAAGAATGGACCAAAATAAGACTATTTTCAATTTTGTAAAATGACCAAAAACAGAAGCACAAGGGGCTGCCAAGTCATGCAAAAATGGGGACCAAAGAGGGATATAATGACAAGTGGCATATGGAGGTCCCAAACAGTGATGAGCCCTTCTTCAATGTTGAAGAGGGGCTCAAAATAAGCCTATTTACAGTTTACATCATGCTCCAAAACAGATCACACACAGGCCAAAAATACTATGCAAGATAATGGCATTTAAGAGGGGTAATGAAGCAAGTGCAAGATAGGGACCTCAAATGAAAAAAGTCCCTTAATGAAACATGAAATAGAGCTCAAATAAAGGGTACTTTCAGTTTTGGCCGGAGCTCAAAAAAGTAAGCATGTGTGGCTAAGAAATAACACAAAAATGAGATCAAAAGAGGGGAAATAGGACTTACCCTTTGAGACAAGTCTTGGATGCTTCTTGGCTTGAGTTTGCAGCACCCTTAGGCCTAGGAGAACACCCTCAAACTGCTGGAGTAGAGTAGTGGTGGTGATGCATGGTGGTGATGAAGAAATGAGGTAAGGTTTTAGGGTTTTAGAGCTTGGAGATGGAGATGGAGATGGAGATGGATACTATGCAAGAGATTTTAGGGAATTTTTTGTAACCCTTTCCTCAATGCTGGAGGACAGTAATATGGACCAAAGAGAGAGAGGGCATGGAGGGAAAGAGTGGGGGAAAAAAGGACCAACCTTCCCTCACAAGCTGTCCCCCGGATACAGATATTTTTGGGGGAAAACAGCTACACAGCTGTAAAGTACTCACCCTAAGGATTATGGCCGGCCACTTTTTGGAGCTGCAGGTGGCCGGCCGGCCACCCCCCCTAGCCGGCCGGCCAAGGGTCAAAAGGGTCAAAGTGAATTAGTGGCCAGCCACCACAAATTGCTGTCCTCCCAGGTCTCCTCATCACAACCCTGTGGTTCAAAATTGCAAACTGTAAAACAGGAGATAGAATAGGCCATTTTTAGGAGGGGTTCAAAAGGGTCAAGCAACATTAGTGGCCGGCCACCAACTTTTAGGGTCCTCCCATGTGTGTACATCACAAATATGTGGTTAAAAGTTCAAGAAAATGACACAAGGGTGTTCAACATTGGCTTGGAAGTGAGAAAAACGGGCGTCGGAGGGCGCCGGAGGATATATAACTGGTTGCTGAAACAATTGCTGGCCTCCCACCCTTCTACGGCCTTCCTGGTGATGAAACAGAGGTACCTGCTAAAAATGAACGGAAACCGATGCAAAACGAATGTTCGGGGGCCAGAACACGCAGTTCGGGGCCCCGAAAACTGCCCGTTAAACACCGAAAGTGGTATTCGACCACGAAGTGGGTCTCTCAGACCTCAGTGTCCCTCAAAAGGGAGAAAATAAGAAGTATGCCAAAAAATCAGAGCAAATGGAGATGGTTAGGCGGTCCCGAACCGAGGCATACGGCCTGACGGCTCCGAAAACCGGAAACCGGGCTCCGAAATGAACAAAATGGCCTACAGCCACAAAACGTAGTCCACGGCCACTGAGAGATGGTCTACGGGACCTCTCCCTCCCCTCAGGAAAAGAAACAGAGAAAATCGAGTCTGGTTCACAAATCGAGGCAAGGCACAGAAGAGGGTTCGGAAATCCGGAGGCAGGGCTCACGGCCGCGACTCCGCAACTTCTGAACGAGCACGATATGCAACGTCACCGAGCGCTCAATCGGTGATGTCTGAGTCTTAAGGTCGGTCAAAAATGGGGTGTCTACACATGCTATTCATGGCAGTCACTCACACGCATGCAAGGATGCTAAAGCATAAAACTCACCGAGTACTCCAAGCCAAAACCGAAACTCATCAGAAATCCATGCATGATCCTAATTATACAGAAGTGCCTAATGCAACACATGCAAAAATGCAACTATAGCAGGCTCGGCTATTCTAAACATGGTATATGAAATGCTACAACTAACATGTATTCAACTTGGAATTGAAAATACAATGCAGTTACTATGATGCGCCGAGCCCGGTGCATGCAAAACAGATGAATGGTGCAAACATGGTATCATACTGTATGCTAATTGAAACATGCCCTAATCTAATCATCATAAGCAGGTAAATAAAAGGGAAGAAAGACGTGGGGTTGGAAGACATACATCACACTCACCCACACTTATTACAATTATGCCCTCGCACAGAGGGTCCGAATAAATAGTATACATTCCCAAATAATTACAGTTCCGAATAAATACAAAAATCCTAATTAATTTACAAATTAATCTAGGAAAGCTATAAACTGGCATGCAAGCCAGGGACTGCCTTGACTCTGATGAATGATGTATGTTTGGGCTGCCTTGTGCGGAAATCTACTGCGATGCCCCAATTAGCCTCTATTTTGCAATGATTTCTTGGAAAGCGCGCCAAGTCCCGGAAGACTGCTGATTCTTGATTTGCTGCAACAGAGAGCAGGAAAAGGGCATGGCAATGTATTTTCACAAATGTATGCATGCCTTGATCCTCGTGCCACCAATCACGCATCTCGATGCATGATGGCCGAGGAGTCGAATTGCGCAATTCAATATAGGATGAATGCACATGAAAACACAACTAAAACCTAACTCCATCATGGATAATCCGAAGTGTCGGTGACTGGGGAATTGAGACACGTTCCGTCACTCGGAGTACGAAATGCACCTCGTCTCTCATGCCCGGGCTAACTCCTATCCCGAACACGATGCAATATGCATGACATGCATGAAATGCAACTAAGATACAATCCTAACATACACAATGTTATGGAATGGCATACACGCTGCACGAGGTAATACACAACCGAGCATACACAATGCTATGGATGAAATGGCATACGCAATGCAATAATGGGCTTACACAAACATGAGAGAGCCTCAGCCACACTCACATAGGAGGCCATTAGATGAAAACAAGACAACTCGAAATGCGTGCACGCGTGCACGCAAACCGAGAACCGACCCTCAGGCACCGAAATGCCACTCTAATGAGACATGGCAAAGACATGGAATATGATATGCAAACATGCAAAAATCAGTAGCAAAATGAGGGGCAAAACAGCCCCGAAACAAGGCGAAATGACACCCGATGCATGGAATTTCTCCCGAAATGCAAAACTAGGTACATGAAATGGCTTACAGCTATACAAAGCATGCATTATTTGATCATGACATGTGAAGACAGATTCAAGGCAGCCCCAAAACAAGCATGTTTACAGTTCTAAGCGAGGCCAAACAGCAAACACAAATAGGGCAAAACTAGCATGCAAAAATAGCCCTAAATGTGAGATAAAGAAGCAACTCACAGCTGCTGACCCCAAAAAGATTAGGGCCCTTCAACAATGTTGAAGAGGGGCCCAAAATATGATGTTTTACAGTTTATGGAAAATCACAAAAACCAACACAGGTATGGCTAAGCTCTCATGCAAGAAAAGGGCCAAAAGATGGACAAAGAAGCAAGTAGTGGTTTCTGGCCTTAAACACAAAGGGGCCCTTCAACAATGTTGAAGAGGGGCCAAAAATAATGCACTTTACAGTTGATGGCCGGACCCAAAACAGTATGCAAGAATGCTCAAAATGCTATGCAAAATAAGGCCAAAAATAGGGATATAACACAAAGTATATAAAATATGCCTCAAACCATGAAAGACCCTTAATGAAACATGAAGAGGGGGTCAACATAAGACTTTTTCAGTTCTGAAAAGAGACAAAAAACAGAAGCATCCGAGGCTAACAAATCATGCAAAAAAATGGCCAAAAGAGAGATATAATGGCAAGTGGTAAATGGAGGCCACAAACAGCAATGAGCCCTTCAACAATGTTGAAGAAGGGCTCAAAATAAGCAACTCTTCAGTTTATGACATGCCTCAAAACAGATTATACATAAGCCTAAAATACTACGCAAGAAATAGGCATACAAGAGGGATAATGAAGCAAGTGCAAGATGGGGACCTCAAATGACAAAAGTCCCTTAATGAAACATGAAATAGAGATAAAAAAAACACTACTTTCAGTTATGGCCGGAGCTCAGATATACACGAAAGAGAGGCTAAGAAATGTTACAAAAAATGAGATAGAAAGAGGGAAATGGTAACTCACCCTTGTAGACCAATATTTAGCAACTTCTTGGACCAAATTTTCTGCCTCCTAGCCTCTGAGAAGACCTCCAAGCTGCTGGAAATGGAAGTGGTGGTGTGGTGCTAGGTGATGATGTGTAAAAATGGTTAAGAACTTAAGGGATTTTGAGGTTTAGAGTGGAGAGAGAGAGAAATTTAATGAGAGAGCTCAAAACCAAAATTTTCTAACTCTCCAACACAGCTAGGAGCTGCTGGTTTTATAAGCAAAAGAGTTGGAAAAGAGGGGGGGAAAAGGGGGGGGGAAACAATTCAAGTTTCCCCCCAAAAAAGGCCAAAAAGTGGGATATAAAGGCAAGTGGTAGCTTCTGGATCCAAATGGCCGAGAGCCCTTCAACAAAGTTGAAGAGGGTCTCAAAACAAGACACTTTGTAGTTTATGACCAAGTCCGAAACAGCTCACAAGTAAGCCTAAAATACCGTGCAAAAATAGGCCTAAAAGAGCGTTAAAGAAGCAAGTGATAGGAGGAGATCACAAACAGCAAAAGGTCCTTAATCAAATATGAAAAGGACCTCAAAATATGACTATCTCAAGTTTGGGTCGGAGCCCAAAAATGTAGAATGAAGGTTCGGAAGCCAAAACACGCAGTTCGGGGCCCCGAAAGTGGGCTGTTAGGCACCGGAAGTTGTGTCCGACCACAAAGTTGGTCTCTCGGACCGCAGTGTCCCTCAAAAGGGAGTAAATAAGATGCATGCCAAAAACTGGAGCAAACGGAGGTGGTTAAACGGTCCCGAACTGAGGCACACGGCCAATGGCTCCGAAAAATCGGAAACCGGACTCCAAACGGCAAAATGGCCTACGACCACGAAGCGTAGCCTACGGCCACCGAGAGATGATCTACGAGACCTCTCCCTCCCTTCGGTAAGAGAAAACAAAAAAAACAGAGCCTGGTTCGCAAACCGAGGCAAAGCGCAAAAGTGCCTGGAAGTCCGGAGGCAAGGCTCGCAACCGAGACTCTGAAACTTCTAAGCAAGCACAATATGCAATATCACCGAGTGCTCAACTGGTCACGTCTGAGTCTCAAGGTCGGTCAAAAATGAGGTGTCTACAGTTGCCCCTCTTTGACAAAACTCGAAAGCCATAAATGACGGGAGTGAATGTCAAAGCCTAGAGACGACCCATTTTTGACAAGGCCGAAAATTTAGACAAACATGCAAGATAACAAAGATGTGCCCGCAGGCATGGGGCAAGATGCAAAATGATATGCAGAAAGATTTTGATAATTGGACTTATACGCTACGCGAAGCCGGTTTGAAAATTGGACTTATACGCTACGCGAAGCTGGTTTGATAATTGGACTTATACGCTACGTGAAGCCGGTTTGATAATTGGACTTATACGTTACGCGAAGCCGGTTTGAAAATTGGACTTATATGCTACGCGAAGCCGGTTTGATAATTAGACTTATACGCTACACGAAGCCGGTTTGAAAATTGGACTTACACGCTACGCGAAGCCGGTTTGATAATTAGACTTATACGCTACGTGAAGCCGGTTTGAAAATTGGACTTACACGCTACGCGAAGCCGGTTTGATAATTGGACTTATACGCTACGCGAAGCCGGTTTGAAAATTGGACTTACACGCTACGCGAAGCCGGTTTGAAAATTGGACTTATACACTACGCGAAGCCGGTTTGAAAATTGGACTTATACACTACGCGAAGCCGGTTTGAAAATTGGACTTATACGCTACGCGAAGCCGGTTTGATAATTGGACTTATACGCTACGCAAAACCGGTTTGAAAATTGGACTTATACGCTACGCGAAGCCGGTTTGATAATTGGACTTATACGCTACGCGAAGCCGGTTTGAAAATTGGACTTATACGCTACGCGAAGCCTGTTTAAAAATTGGACTTATACGCTACGCGAAGCCGGTTTGATAATTGGACTTATACGCTACGCGAAGCCGGTTTGAAAATTGGACTTATACGCTACGCGAAGCCGGTTTGATAATTGGACTTATACGCTACGCGAAGCCGGTTTGAAAATTGGACTTATACGCTACGCGAAGCCGGTTTGAAAATTGGACTTATACGCGAAGCCGGACATCATTCATGATCATGCAAAGAGAGCTGTAATGAAGCAATTATGCGAAATAAATACAACATTTTAAGCGAATGCTAGGCAAGCAAGTAAACTCGAGCCAAACTACACCTCGTGCAGAAAGGATGTAAGAAAATTATGGAACTCTCACTGCGAATACAGCGTGCACGTGTGATAGATACACCGAGCGGACATGTGATTGATACACAAAAAGGTGAGCACAAAGTGTGATAGATGCACTAAGTGAACAAGTATGATAGGTATACAAAGCGAGAGTGTGTGATTGATACACAGTGTGAATGCGTGAGATTGATACACAAAGTAGGCATAGTGTGAGCGTGTGTGATAGATACACTATTTGAGCAAAGTGTAATTGATATACAAAGGGTGAAGCGAGCAAGGTGTGATGGATACACTAAAGGTGAACACAAAGTGTGACAGATGCACTTAGTGAACAAAGTATGATTGATATACTAAATGTGAACACGAAGTGTGATAGATGCACTTAGTGAACAAAGTATGATTGATATACTAAAAGGGAACACAAAATGTGATAGATACACTTAGTGAACAAGTATGATGGATATACTAAAAGCGAACGCAAAGTGTGATAGATGCACTATGTGAACAGAGTGTGATTGATACACTAAAAGCGAACACAAAGTGTGATAGATGCACTATGTGAACAGAGTGTGATTGATACACTAAATGTGAACACGAAGTGTGATAGATGCACTTAGTGAACAAAGTATGATTAATATACTAAAAGTGAACAGAAAGCGTGATAGATGCACTATGTGAACAGAGTGTGATTGATACACTAAAAGCGAACACAAAGTGTGATAGATGCACTATGTGAACAGAGTGTGATTGATACACTAAATGTGAACACGAAGTGTGATAGATGCACTTAGTGAACTGAGTATGATTGATATACTGAGAATGAACACAAAGTGTAATAGATGCACAATGTGAGCAGAGTATGATTGATATACTAAATGTGAACACAAAGTGTGATAGATGCACTTAGTGAACATAGTATGATTGATATACTGAAAATGAACACAAAGTGTGATAGATGCACAGTGTGAACAGAGTATGATTGATATACTGAAAATGAACACAAAGTGTGATAGATGCACAGTGTGAACAGAGTGTGATTGATACACTTAAAAGTGAAAAGTGTGATTGATACACTAGATGAATGAAGTGTGATTGATACACTAAAGGTGAGAATGTATGTGATAGATACACAAAATGAAAGAAGTGTGATTGATACACAAAATGAGAATATATGTAATAGATACACAAAAGTGAATATGCGCATGGTAGATACACAAAATGAGAATGTGTGTGATAGATACACAAAAGTGAATGAAGAAAGTGTGATGGATACACTAAAGAAATGATCTTAAACGGAACTTCTTTGAATGAACCGTACATACAATATCGTGCATGAATGAGAAAGAAACTTGATAGGTACAATGCAATACAATGCATGATGTTTAAGGAACGCAATAAACAAACATAACGGCGTTTTAGAAAGTACCTCATGGGGTGAGTGGCGATGAACTGCTCTACTCTGACGGAGATCTCCCCTCGTGCTCTTCGAACACTTACCTTCAACTCACAGTACAAAGGCTCTGAAATACTGACAAGGATTCTTCACGTAGAACACTTTGGATGTTGCCTTTCTTCCTGATCATATTCACAACTTTCCCTATTCTCCAACAGGGTGACAAACTAGGTTGGTTCAGTATCCAGAATTGAGGTGCATACACGCTATCTCAACCTATGGGGCTTCCATACAGATTTCAAGCCGAGGACACGCCTCCGGGTATTTAAACCAGACTTTAGTCCTGGAAATCCCGAACCTTTACGTTCTAGGCATCAGCCATTCGAACTCTAGTTTCCACCGTCACAGTTGGTCTCCTAGGAACTCATTGCGAACATAGCCAAGATGTCTCTGGCAGGGAATGGTACTCGAGAAGAGAACTTCTGATTGCCATTTTGGCTTGAAGCAGACTTGATCTTGAGCTTGAGGTAGAGGCACACTCATACTTCAGAGCTTTGGCAAGACTTGAAGAGGTACACACGGAGTGTAGTCCTGGAACTTACTGAAGCTGAAACAAACTCAGATACCCGACATTTCCTCTTTTCTTTTGCTTTGTAGTCTGGAACCCATATAGCTTCAAATAGGTCCTAGTTTTGTTGTTCTGACATGACCTGGGTTGAACCCTGCGGTTTTTATGAAAGAACAAATCTTGTTTTGCACAGATGTGGAGAACGGCACGGCACTCTGAGCATAAAACGATTCATTTTTGAAATTGAGAGATGAGTTTTTGACCAAGTATTGAGCCTACGACTGAACACAGCAAAACGACTCAACAAGGAAATAAAAGGCACACAACCTAGACACATCGAGTAACACTCGAAACGACTCAAAACAAGCATCGAGATAAAACAAAACAAAAGATATGACACACAGACGTGCACAGGGAGCCTGTTTCATCGGGTAATGTTTCTCATCCTTTCTCATTTGTGGTTCTCACATCACTCGGCCCTCAAGCTCTGGTTTTTTTTTTTTTTCTGAAAAAGCCCTTTTCTCACTTTTTCTCTCATCGCACATCTCTCTATTCTTCAATCTCTCATTTTTCATCCCTCCCCTGGGTGGTTGATGGATAAACAGGAAGTTGCGGGCTCTTGCCCCTAGCATGCTGCTAGATTCTTTTTCTCCTGCGCGCAGCAGTGAACTTCTCCCATAAAGGAGTTGTGCTACAACTGGGTGTGTAGCAAATCTGCAGCTGACCTCGGTTGACGATGCTCTGTCGGGGAGTTTGGACGTGATCAAATATGTCCAGATGAGGAAGTGGAATATCTTGATCCATTCCGGTTTGTGCTTCGCACTTGGCTTGATACCTCGTTGCTTGGAGGATGAGAGAGCTTTCAGCTATTTTGCTGTTAACTTTAGTTGTGCCCTATTCTGGCAGGTAGAGTGCCCTTCTCGACAAGTAGAGTGCCCTTTCCGACAAGTATTTTGACAAAGGGGAAAAGACAGAACACCTGACTCAACTGTGCCCCTAGTTCATCATTTTGACCATTTTTGTTTTTGCTTTCTACTAAAACAGTTTTGACCAACATGAGAGTTAGATTAACGCGCTTGTTCGATTTTCTGATTTAAAATCATGCAAGTCAGGCCATGAGCACTGAAAATTTTCCTCTTTTTGGGTCCAAGAAATGGTCCAGTTTTGAAAATGGAATACTTTTCGAAAAGATTAGTCAACCTCAGTAAAAATTCTCAAAAACTATTTTTGCAAACGACCACTGCTCAACGAGCACGGAACCTACTCTCGAGATGCACAACCTCGGATTCGAAAAAAAATTGCCCTTTGTTTGAACGGCACCGCGGCGCATTGAATGGCAACGGAAAGTTGCCCCTTGTTTGAACGGCGTCACGGCGCATTGAATGGCGACGGAAAGTTGCCCCTTGTTTGAACGGCGCCACGACGCATTGAATGGCAACGGAAAGTTGCCCCTTGTTTGGATGGCACCGCAGCGCATTGTAGGCAGTCCTCACAGCGACGAACACAACCAGACTCTCAGATACAGAGAAGACAAAGATGACCAGAACCATCGCATGGACACAGTCGATTTGGAAGTGTTTATGGCTGGACTTCAGAATGAAGTTGCCTACGTATCCCAAACATGGGAATCAAGCCTTACGTAGTTCGGGGTTAAGGTACACTCGGGTATTAACCTCTCCTTTTTAGGCTCTAACTTTTGCCAAGGCGCCCATCGCGGGTTTTTGACCTTGCGAGCTATGTTTTTCTTCTTTTCAATTTTTGTGTTCTTTTCTTTTCTTTTCTTTTTTTTTTTTTTTTGTTCTTTTCTTTGCATCTTTCTTTTTTGTTTTTTTGTTCTTTTCTCTTTTTTGTTCTTTTTCTTCTTTTCTTGCCCTAACTTTTGCCTGGGCCGCCCTTCCGGGTTTTCGGCCCAGCGAGCCTCTCAAGGGTAAAAGCGTAACAAGTCCATGCCAAATGGTTTTAGGATCTCGAAGCCATCCGTATCCAAGAGAGTGGTTGTTGTATCGATTTGCAGAAGGATCCATCCTCGGCTCTTCGAGCACATCAGACATTTTCGCCCCTAGTTCGAGGGGTGTTTCTGTTCTAGCTTCGCAAGCTTCTTCTGACGAGGTCTGATCTTCTTGATCTGACTTTGGTGCCTCTTGTTCGAGGGCTGTTTCAAATCTGGCCACACAGGCCTCACATCGTAGTTGACCGTTGAACCTTCTGAATTCAAGTTCAAGGTTTGAAAGCAAAGGCTCAAGTCTCGAGGCTGAGAGCGATCCTAAGCTGCACAATCTCAAGAGCGATTCCACACAAGTCTTCGCAGGACCGCACAAAACATTTTGTTTTTGAAAACTTTCAAGAAAGTGACAAATTGCTCGCGCTAAAGATAGTGTGAAACCAGTCTGGATCAAGCCAGGGTCCTTCTCAGTACTCAGGCTAAGAAGCATGATTTCATTCATTGACGGGCTTAGCACGCCTCTCTTTCTCTCAAATGATCAAAGTTTTGCAAATCCCAAGGAATTCCTTCCTCTTCGTTTTCACCGCAGTGCTCAAAAAAGTTTTGAAAAACTTAGGTCGATACAATGATTTCAAGGCACAGAAAAGACAGAGTTCTTTAGTCAAATACTGCCGTCTCATTCAGAACTTCCGGCATAACTAGCACAAGGTAGAAGCAAAAGCGAGAGCGTGAAGATCACCGCTATTTTATTCAAAAAAAAACTGTTGGCACAACTGGCTCCCTGGGGGAAACAGACTCAAAACAAAACGAAAAGACAAACATAAAACAAAATAGTGACGCCCGAGGTAACACCCCCCGGAATCACCCGACTCCTATACAACAAGACTGACTCGATACAACAAGACAGACCCGAAACAAAAGAGACTGACTCAAAACAAAAAGACAGACTCAAAACAAAACAACAAAACTGACCCAATACCCAAGTTAGAAAGCACAAAAACTGGTATTTGCACATTGCTCATAACAGTGCGTGCCATTCCCACGTCTAGAGTAAATCGAGTGCCACCCGCAGCTGGTTCAATCTCTGATCAGATCACATTATCCCCCCACAAATTCACTGATCAAGTACCAATAGACTTTGCAGGACCTGGTGCGGGGATGACCGCGTTGTCAAACAGATCTTGTACATCATGGCGCAGACGAAAGCAGTCGTCGGTAGTATGGCCTGTTTGCTGATGGTACGCGCAATACTGGGTAGCATCATGTGTAGCCGGAAGAGGGTTCGGGAGAGGCCGAGGCTCAAGGGGTTGGAGATGGCCTTGCCCAATAAGGATTTGGAGAGCTTTGGACAAAGGCATATAGAGGGCATGAAAGACCCTCCGACCTCGGGGTTGGTACTTCAAGATTTGTGGATTTTTGCTGGATGCACCAGCAGGGGGATTAGCAGGTGCTGGCCTAGTTTGCTGATCTTTTCCGAGTGCAGGATTATAGCCGAAAGGAACGTTTCTGATACAACGACCCTTTTCCCGGCTTGCCCCGTGATTCAAACTGCCCCCAACTTGAGTGGCGAAAATGTCGTCCACAGTTTTTACAACGACTGCGAACACTTGCTCTTTGTTCAGTCCCTCGGCTTTCAAAGCCTCAACAGCCAACAGAAGATGTTCATGAGGATCCATGTCCACCCCTACCTTGTTCCTTCTACTCGCCTCCACTTTTCCAAGGGATTGGCATTCCTCAAATATAGCCCGTTTCGAAATTGGGGAGCCTTTTGACATGAACTCCCTGGCATGTGATGTGGTTGATGACGGAGTCGATGTCCCGGAGGCCAAACCTATCACAGTTCTCTGAAGATCTTCGATCATTCTCTTCAGCTTAGAAGTCGTGGGCTCACGGGTTTGAGATGATTGGGGTTCAAGTGCATCCATCGTGCTTAAGCCCATGCTTTCCGGGATAAACATCTCGAGTTTGAGTATATGGGTCGGGGTGTATATACTGGGGTTGTAGGTGGGTGGCAGTGTTTGGCTGAGGTTGAGATGTGGATGAGGTACTTGGTCCTTGGGGTTTTGAGGTGGAACTATTGTCCTGTTGTCAATGAGATTCTGGATCTCATGACGAAGGCGGTAGCAACCATCGGTGCCATGGCCGCGCTGTTGATGATATACACAGTATTTGCTGGGGTTATGTCTGGCAGGGAGTGGATTTGGCGAAGGTTGAGGATTAAGGGGTTTGAGGTGCCCTCTTTCCATCAGAACTTTGAATGCCCTGGTTAGGCTCATATAGAGGGGGGTGAAAAATCTACCCTGAGCTCGGGCTGAGCTGGCTATTTGTAGGCTGGCCTTGGCAAAAGGGTCAGCTATGGCGACTGTGTTGACTTTAGCAGGTTTGGAAATAGTGCTACCACCAGCATTGGTACTCTCGGCTGGGAGCCTTACGGCAACCTCGGTGGACCAATCCTCAATGTCGTGAATGGAGTTAAGGCCCTGTGCCCTTTTGAATTGCTTCTTAAGGTTCATAATTTTCACTGCAGTCGGATTGAATTCATTAACATCAGAAAGAGGAAGCCTCTCAGTAGGCTGCACCGAGGTTGTGGAAACTCGAGCTTGAGTCAACCTTTCTCGGGGATCTGGACCCTGCAAATCTTCAGCTGGTAGAAGTGGGTCAAAGTTCGGCTGGGGTCCCGAAGCTGGATACGAAACAGATACCCCAGATGGGCGTTGCGTTTCAGCACTGGTCTTGTCCTGCATTGCAGTTCCCTGATTTAGCGCTGCTATCACGGCCACAAATTCTTCCGAACCCTGTGCCATCACGGGTCTGCTGATGATGTGACTGGTGACTGTCGGATCAGATGAACAAAATGAACCTTATCTGGCCCTCCTTTGCCTTACCTCAGCGAAGGAATACTGATTTGCCCTTGAACTGAATTTCCGACCTGACAAAGTCTATCGACACGGATCCAATGTACCCGGGGGATATCGGAGCCTTCTGAAGCTATAGTTCCAAGACTACCTAGCAAAAGGGGAAACATGCAGCATCTCAGCCTGATTTCACCTGAACAGATATGAGCCTATTTGAATGAGTGTGCTCTCTACTGAATTCTGCCCCAAAATTCGGCCTGTAAACCGTTACCCTCGGGTAAACTGAATCCCAAAATACTAAACTGGTGCCCGCGGGCCTGATGCCCAAACTTGCAAACTGATACATGCATTCCTGTAGAGACGCACTCTAAAAGCACATAACAGATAAGTGAGAGCCAAAACACCCCTATGTTGGGGTAGGGTTTCCCTGTCCTATTTTGTCAGGAGCTAGGGTTTCACTACGCACGCAGCGGTTTCAAACAACCTATAAACGGGTAAGCAACCTGTCCTAGTTTGGAATCGTCACTATGGATCCGAATATGCACTAGGTCGAATGGTCAAAGAGGGTGCCCCGGTAAAACCGGGGTTTGTGTTCCCATACTGGCAGAGCCCACAACCGGTCAGCCTTATGGTCATGCCTTGACAAGACAAGCCTCCGGCAAACCGTTCAGGAATAGCAGATGGCAAACACGGTGTTCTAGGCGCACCAATGCAAATGCAATGCAAAGAGACACATAAGTGTAGTAAAAAACAGATATCATGCGTTCGAGTCAAGTTCTCTAAATCCCCAGCGGAGTCGCCAGAAACTGTAGGTGTCCCTGAACGCTCCGGGAGGAACGAGCTCCCGTTCTGTTCGATATTGGGGTCACTACAGCTCAGGACTCTCAAATGTCACGGTTCTTAATCTGAACCAAAGAGTCCAAATCCGGCAAATCGTTTTGAGAAAACAGATTTTGAAAGAAGTGCCAAACATAGACTGCTTTGCCAGATATAGAGTCGCCACCTAAATGTTTTATTTTAGGAAATTTAGGAAACCCTGACTCGTTGCCTAAGGCCACGTGTCCATCATCACCAAAGTTGCCTCGGCTCGGGAACTTGGCTACGATTGGGGAAGGTCACTTCGTGAGCACCCCCGCTCGCCCGATCAAAGATCGGCCTCTACTAACCATGATATCTAGTTTTGAAAACTTTATGCGTTCTTATTCCGATTATTAGCCTAGATTTACTATGTGATGCGCACAATATACAAGTATAGACTGGATCGCCTGAATTGGAACAAAACATTTCATGTTTGTTTATTTGAAAATGGTTTGATGGTGCTACCCGCAAGCAGGCTACGACGTGGATTTGCCACCCTCAGGTGGGCTTAGAAAAACATGATTTTGCCACTATCTAGTGGGCTTAAAACAACACACATTTGATGAATTGTTCCAATCCAAATAACCCAACCTTCACCCATAGGCATTCAGGCAGTTATATCACATAAGCAAATAGCCTCATGGTAAGCATGTTATTCATGGCAGTCACTCACACGCATGCAAGGATGCTAAAGCATAAAACTCACCGAGTACTCCAAGCCAAAACCGAAACTCATCAGAAATCTATGCATGATCCTAATTATACAAAAGTGCCTAATGCAACACATGCAAAAATGCAACTATAGCAGGCTCGGCTATTCTAAACATGGTATATGAAATGCTACAACTAACATGTATTCAACTTGGAATTGAAAATACAATGCAGTTAGTATGATGCGCCGAGCCCGGTGCATGCAAAACAGATGAATGGTGCAAACATGCTATCATACTGTATGCTAATTGAAACATGCCCTAATCTAACCATCATAAGCAGGTAAATAAAAGGGAAGAAAGACGTGGGGTTGGAAGACATGCATCACACTCACCCACACTTATTACAATTATGCCCTCGCACAGAGGGTCCGAATAAATAGTATACAGTCCCAAATAATTACAGTCCCGAATAAATACAAAAATCCTAATTAATTTACAAATTAATCTAGGAAAGCTATAAACTGGCATGCAAGCCAGGGACTGCCTTGACTCTGATGAATGATGTATGTTTGGGCTGCCTTGTGCGGAAATCTACTGCGATGCCCCAATTAGCCTCTGTTTTGCAATGATTTCTTGGAAAGCGCGCCAAGTCCCGGAAGACTGTTGATTCTTGATTTGCTGCAACAGAGAGCAGGAAAAGGGCATGGCAATGTATTTTCACAAATGTATGCATGCCTCAATCCTCGTGCCACCAATCACGCATCTCGATGCATGATGGCCAAGGAGTCGAATTGCGCAATTCAATATAGGATGAATGCACATGAAAACACAACTAAAACCTAACTCCATCATGGATAATCCGAAGTGTCGGTGACTGGGGAATTGAGACACGTTCCGTCACTCGGAGTACGAAATGCACCTCGTCTCCCGTGCCCGGGCTAACTCCTATCCCGAACACGATGCAATATGCATGACATGCATGAAATGCAACTAAGATACAATCCTAACATACACAATGTTATGGAATGGCATACACGCTGCACGAGGTAATACACAACCGAGCATACACAATGCTATGGATGAAATGGCATACGCAATGCAATAATGGGCTTACACCAACATGAGAGAGCCTCAGCCACACTCACATAGGAGGCCATTAGATGAAAACAAGACAACTCGAAATGCGTGCACGCGTGCACGCAAACCGAGGACCGACCCTCAGGCACCGAAATGCCACTCTAATGAGACATGGCAAAGACATGGAATATGATATGCAAACATGCAAAAATCAGTAGCAAAATGAGGGGCAAAACAGTCCCGAAATAAGGCGAAATGACACCCGATGCATGGAATTTCTCCCGAAATGCAAAACTAGGTACATGAAATGGCTTACAGCTATACAAAGCATGCATTATTTGATCATTACATGTGAAGACAGATTCAAGGCAGCCCCAAAACAAGCATGTTTACAGTTTGAAGCGAGGCCAAACAGCAAACACAAATAGGGAAAAACTAGCATGCAAAAATAGCCCTAAATGTGAGATAAAGAAGCAACTCACAGCTGCTGACCCCAAAAAGATTAGGGTCCTTCAACAATGTTGAAGAGGGGCAAAACATATGATGTTTTACAGTTTATGGAAAACCACAAAAACCAACACAGGTATGGCTAAGCTCTCATGCAAGAAAAGGGCCAAAAGATGGACAAAGAAGCAAGTAGTGGTTTCTGGCCTTAAACACAAAGGGTCCCTTCAATAATGTTGAAGAGGGGCCAAAAATAATGCACTTTACAGTTGATGGCCGGACCCAAAACAGTATGCAAGAATGCTCAAAATGCTATGCAAAATAAGGCCAAAAATAGGGATATAACACAAAGTATATAAAATATGCCTCAAATCATGAAAGACCCTTAATGAAACATGAAGAGGGGGTCAAAATAAGACTTTTTTCAGTTCTGAAAAGAGACAAAAAACAGAAACATCCGAGGCTAACAAATCATGCAAAAAAATGGCCAAAAGAGAGATATAATGGCAAGTGGTAAATGGAGGCCACAAACAGCAATGAGCCCTTCAACAATGTTGAAGAAGGGCTCAAAATAAGCAACTCTTCAGTTTATGACATGCCTCAAAACAGATTATACATAAGCCTAAAATACTACGCAAGAAATAGGCATACAAGAGGGATAATGAAGCAAGTGCAAGATGGGGACCTCAAATGACAAAAGTCCCTTAATGAAACATGAAATAGAGATAAAAAAAACACTACTTTCAGTTATGGCCGGAGCTCAGATATACACGAAAGAGAGGCTAAGAAATGTTACAAAAAATGAGCTAGAAAGAGGGAAATGGTAACTCACCCTTGTAGACCAATCTTTAGCAACTTCTTGGACCAAATTTGCTGCCTCCTAGCCTCTGAGAAGACCTCCAAGCTGCTGGAAATGGAAGTGGTGGTGTGGTGCTAGGTGATGATGTGTAAAAATGGTTAAGAACTTAAGGGGTTTTGAGGTTTAGAGTGGAGAGAGAGAGAAATTTAATGAGAGAGCTCAAAACCAAAATTTTCTAACTCTTCAACACATCTGGGAGCTGCTGGTTTTATAAGCAAAAGAGTTGGAAAAGAGGGGGGAAAAAAGGGGGGGGGGGGGAAACAATTCAAGTTTCCCCCCAAAAAAGGCCAAAAAGTGGGATATAAAGGCAAGTGGTAGCTGCTGGACCCAAATGGCCGAGAGCCCATCAATAAAGTTGAAGAGGAGCTCAAAATAAGACACTTTGTAGTTTATGACCAAGTCCGAAACAGCTCACAAGTAAGCCTAAAATACCGTGCAAAAATAGGCCTAAAAGAGCGTTAAAGAAGCAAGTGATAGGAGGAGATCTCAAACAGCAAAAGGTCCTGAATCAAACATGAAAAGGACCGCAAAATATGACTATCTCAAGTTCGGGTTGGAGCCCAAAAATGTAGAATGAAGGTTCGGGAGCCAAAACACGCAGTTCGGGGCCCCGAAAGTGGGCTGTTAGGCACCGGAAGTTGTGTCCGACCACAAAGTTGGTCTCTCGGACTGCAGTGTCCCTCAAAAGGGATTAAATAAGATGCATGCCAAAAACTAGAGCAAACGGAGGTGGTTAAACGGTCCCGAACCGAGGCACACAGCCAACGGCTCCGAAAAATCGGAAACCAGACTCCAAACGGGCAAAATGGCCTACGACCACGAAGCGTAGCCTACGGCCACCGAGAGATGATCTACGAGACCTCTCCCTCCCTTCGGTAAGAGAAAACAAAAAAAACAGAGCCTGGTTCGCAAACCGAGGCAAAGCGCAAAAGAGCCCGGAAGTCCGGAGGCAAGGCTCGCAACCGAGACTCTGAAACTTCTGAGCAAGCACAATATGCAATATCACCGAGTGCTCAACTGGTGACGTCTGAGTCTCAAGGTCGGTCAAAAATGGGGTGTCTACACTAGGGTTTCACTACGCACACAGCGGTTTCAAACAACCTATAAACGGGTAAGCAACCTGTCCTAGTTTGGAATGGTCACTATGGATCCGAATATGCACTAGGTCGAATGGTCAAAAGGGTGCCCCTGTAAAACCGGGGTTTGTGTTCCCATACTGGCAGAGCCCACAACCGGTCAGCCTTATGGTCATGCCTTGACAAGACAAGCCTCCGGCAAACCGTTCAGGAATAGCAGATGGCAAACACGGTGTCCTAGGCGCACCAATGCAAATACAATGCAAAGAAACACACAAGTGTAATAAAAAACAAATATCATGAGCTCGAGTCAAGTCCTCTAAATCCCCAGCAGAGTCGCCAGAAACTGTAGACGTCCCCGAACGCCCCAGGAGGAACGAGCTCCCGTTCTGTTCATTTGGGGTCACTACAGCTCAGGACTCTCAAATGTCACGGTTCCAAGTCTGAACCAAAGAGTCCAAATCCGGCAAATCATTTTGAGAAAACTGATTTTTGAAAGAAGTGCCAAACATGGACTGCTTTGCCAGATACAGAGTCGCCACCTAAATATTTTTTAATAGGAAATTTAGGAAACCCTGACTCGGTGCCAAAGGCCACGTGTCCGTCATCACCAAAGTTGCCTCGGCTCGGGAACTTGGGTATGATTGGGGAAGGTCACTTCGTGAGCACCCCCGCTCGCCCGATCAAAGATCGGCCTCTACTAACCATGATATCTATTTTTGAAAACATTGTGCGTTCCTATTCCGGTTATTAGCCTAGTTTTTCTATGTGATGCGCACAGCATACAAGTATAGACCGGGTCGCTTGAATTGGAACAAAACATTTCATGTTTGTTTTTGAAAGATGGTTTGCTACTCGCAAGTAACCATCATAAGCAGGTAAATAAAAGGGAAGAAAGTCGTGGGGTTGGAAGACATACATCACACTCACGCACACTTATTACAATTATGCCCTCGCACAGAGGGTCCGAATAATACAGTCCCAAATGAAAGAATAGTCCAGTCCAAATATTACAGTCCAAATAATGTACAAATTCCTAATTAATTTACAAATTAACTAAGAAAGCTATAAAAACTGGCATGCAAGCCAGGGACTGCCTTGATTCCATTCCGGATGATGAATAATGCATGCCCGGGTTGCCTTTGCGCGGAAATCCATGACGATGCCCCAATTAGCCTCTGTTTGCACATGTTCTTGAAATGCGTGCCAAGCCTCGGAAGACTGCTGATTCTTGACTTGCTGCAACAGAGAGCAGGAAAGGGGCATAGCAATGTATTTTCACAAATGTATGCATGTCTCGATCCTCGTGCCACCAATCATGCATATCGATGCATGATGACCGAGGAGTCGAATTGCGCAATTCAATATAGGATGAATGCACATGAAAAGACAACTAAAACCTAACTCCATCATGGATAATCCGGAGTGTCGGTGATTGGGGAATTGAGACACGTTCCGTCACTCGGAGTACGAAATGCACCTCGTTTCTCGTGCTCGGGCTAACTCCTATCCCGAACACAATGCAATATGCATGACATGCATGAAATGTAACTAAGATACAATCCTAACATACACAATGTTATGGAATGGCATACACGTTGCACGAAGTAATACACAACCGAGCATACACAATGCTATGGATGAAATGGCGTACGAAATGCAATAATGGGCTTACACCAACATGAGAGAGCCTCAGCCACACTCACATAGGAGGCCATCAGATGAAAACAAGATAACTCGAAATGCATGCATGCGTGCACGCAAACCGAGAACCGACCCTCGGGCACCGAAATTCCACTCTAATGAGACATGGCAAAGACATGGAATATGATATGCAAACATGCAAAAATCAGAGGTAAAATGAGATGCAAAACAGCCCCGAAACTCGGTAAAATGAAACCCGATGCATGGAACGAGCCCCGAAACATGGATTTTGGCGCATGAAATGACCTATAGCTATGCAATGCATGCATAATTTGAACATGAGATGAAAATACAGAAGCAAGGCAGCCCCTATACAAGAATTTTTACAGTTCAAAGCATGGCCAAACAGCAAGCACAAATAGGGCAAAACTAGCATGCAAAAATGGCCCTAAATGTGAGATAATGAAACAACTCGCAGCTTCTGACCCCAAACAGATTAGGGACCTTCAACAAAGTTGAAGAGGGGCCCAAAATATGATCTTTTACAGTTTATGGAAAACCACAAAAACCAGCACAGGTATGACTAAACTCTCATGCAAGGAATGGGCCAAAAGATGGCCAAAGAAGCAAGTAGTGGTTGCTGGCCTTAAACACAAAGGGGCCCTTCAACAAAGTTGAAGAGGGGACAAAAATAAAGCATTTTACAATTGATGGCCGGACCCAAAACAGTATGCAAATATGTCCAAAATGCTATGCAAAATGAGGCCCAAAAGAGAGATATAACATGAAGTGTATGAAAGATGCCTCAAACCATGAAAGGCCCTTAATGAAACATGAATAATGAGCCAAAATAAGACTATTTTCAGTTCTAAAAAGAACCCAAAAACAGAAGCACAATGGGCTGTCAAATCATGCAAAAATGGGGACCAAAGAGGGGTATAATGACAAGTGGCACATGGAGGTCCCAAACAGTGATGAGCCCTTCTTCAATGTTGAAGAAGGGCTCAAAATAAGCCTATCTATAGTTTACATCATGCTCCAAAACAGATCACACATAGGCTAAAAATACTATGCAAGATAATGGCATTTAAGAAGGATAATGAAGCAAGTGCATCAAGGGGGCCTTAAACAGTGAGAGGCCCTAAAGAAAAAGTGAAAAGGAGCTCAAAAAAATGCCACTTTCAGTTAGGGTCGGAGCTTAAAACAGCAAGCATGTATGGCTAAGAAATGATACAAAATTAAGCTCAAAAGAGGGGAAATAGAACTTACCCTTGAAGACAAGTCTTTAGCAACTCTTGGCTTGAGTTTGCAGCACCCCTAAGCTCTGGAGAACACCCTCAAACTGCTGGAGTGGAGGATGGAAGGGTAGGGCTTGGTGGTGTAGTGTAAAATGGTGTATGGTTTGAAGAATGGAAGCTTGGAGATGGAGAGGGAGAGAGATATATTGCAAAGGGCTTGAAGGGAAATTTTCTAACCCTTTTGACAGAGCTGGCCAGCCAAGTATATGGACCAAAGAGGGCGGGAAAAGGAGGGAAAGAAATGAGGGGAAAACAAGCCAAGTTTCCCCCCAAAAGTTGTCCCCCCCGGATACAGATTTTTGGGGGGGAAAAAAGTGTATAGCTGTAATGTACACATTGCAAGGATTATGGCCGACCACTTTTTGGAGCTGCAGGTGGCCGGCCGGCCACCTCCCATGGCCGGCCGGCCAAGGGTCAAAAAGGTCAGGTGAGATTAATGGCCGGCCACCACAGATTGGTGTCCTCCCAGGTGCCCTCAACACAACCCTGTGGTTCAAAATTGTCAACTGTAAAACAAGAGAGAGAATAGGCCAATTTTAGGAAGGGTTCAAAAGGGTCAGGTGGAATTACTGGCCGGCCACCAACTTTTAGTGTCCTCCCATGTGTGTACAACACAAATATATGGTTCAAAGTTCAAGAAAATGGCCCAAGGGTGTTCAACATTGGCTTGGAAGTAAGAAAAAGCGAGCGTCAGAGGTCACCGGAGGAATATAACTGGTTGCTGAAACAATTGCTGGCCTCCCACCCTTCTACGGCCTTCCTGGGGATGAAACAGAGGTACCTGCCAAAAATGAACGAAAACCAATGCAAAACGAATGCTCGGGGGCCAGAACACGCAGTTCGGGGCCCCGAAAACTACCTATTAAGCACCGAAAGTGGCATTCGACCACAAAGTGGGTCTCTCAGGCCTCAATGTCCCTCAAAAGGGAGTAAATGAGATGCATGCCAAAAACCGGAGCAATAGGAGATGGTTAAGCGGTCCCGAACCGAGGCACACGGCCTGACGGCTCCGAAAACCGGGAACCGGGCTCCGAAATCGAAAAAATGGCCTACAGCCACAAAATGTAGCCCACGGCCACTGAGAGATGGTCTACGGGACCTCTCCCTCCCCTCAGGAAAAGAAACAGAGAAAATCGAGTCTGGTTCGCAAACCGTGGTAAGGCACAGAAGAGGGTTCGGAAGTCCAGAGGCAGGGCTCGCAGCCGAGACTCTGAAACTTCTGAACGAGCACGATATGCAATATCACCAAGCGCTCAACTGGTGACGTCTGAGTCTCAAGGTCGGTCAAAAATGGGGTGTCTACAGTTGCCCCTCTTTGACAGAACTCGGAAGTCACAAGTGACGGGAGTGAATGTCAAAGCCCAGAGACGTCCCATTTTTGACAAGGCCGAAGACTTAGACAAATGTACAAGATAAACAGAGATGTGCCCGCAGGCATACCCGCAGACAAGGGGGCAAAATGCAAAGCGATATGCACAGAGCCGGAGGTAACTCAATGATCATGCAAATGCAGCAAGCTGTAATGAAGCAAGTATTCGCAAATAGATGCAACAGTTTTAAGCAAGAATGCAAAGCAACAATTACATTTCAGGCAGTTAAGAATGCAGAGAATCATTCAATTCTCGTCGCATCTCACACGGAGAAGATACCATACCTGCGCGATTCGTCTGGTCGCACTAGTCTCAAATGAACCATACATACAATATCGTGCCTGCAAAAGAGAGAAATTCAACAAGCACAATATGCTAACAACATATATTCAATGTGATTCCGAAAGTTTGACACACGCAGTACCGGAGAGTGAATGCATCGCGATGCGAGAAAGGAACGTGCGTGACAACGCATGCTCAAGCACAGAGGTATGGCAATATCAAAAAATGTGCATAATAATGCAAGTATGCTCACGAGAATGCAAGTTATGTGCATGATAGTGCAAAACGAGCATAAATCAAGGTGCCCGTTTATTACGAAACAACGAGCAGGGAAACGTGTGTTTCGGCGAAGGCGACTTGATCACGGCCTCCGATTCACTTCCTGGAAAGGCTACAACATATTCAAGAAGGATACATTTTGATTTCGATGAATAATGATGAGACACATGTCAAAACTTGAAGCTGAAGTTCCGGCGGAGCAATTTCGCGACCGAAAGTGCACTTTTCTTGAACTTTTTCAGGTCCCGGGAACTCCAATCTTCCTCAAAATTTGTAGAGAGCTAGGTGAGCATGTGGGAGATACGGCCGGCCAGTTATTTTCCCAAGGGGATGCCACCGGCCACTTTTCAAAAAAGAGAATAGCCGGCCGGCTGCAAAAGGTGGCCGGCCGGCCACCTGCCTAAATCCGCGGGCAATTTGGTCTTTTCACCTTCTTCTATATATATTCTCTCACCCAAACACTTTGAGCTCATAACATCAGCCACGAAATCTTCTCCTCTTGCTTCCCAAGCCATTTTCTCCTTCAGATCCGGGCTCTATACGCGTTTTCCAACGCCCCACGCAAGTTGTTTTCGCGAAAACATTCAGTTTTAAGCACTTTGAACTGATTAAATTTTGATTTCGGGGCTTCTTTTTTCATCTTCGCCACTTGAGGTGAGTTTGTCTCAACATTTGGAAGATTTTCTCGGGAGTTGACTTTTGTTGACTTTTGCATTTCCCGAGAGTTGACTTTTGTTGACTTTTTCCAATTTTGGCTCATTTTTGCTCATTTTTTCCCAATAGAGTCGCCAGAAACTGTAGACGTCCCCGAACGCCCGGAAGGGTTGGCTCCGGTTCTGTTCATTTGGGGTCACTACAGCTCAGGACTCTCAAATGTCACTATTCCAAGTCTGAACCAAAGAGTCCAAATCCGGCAAATCGTTTTGAGAAAACTGATTTTTGAAAGAAGTGCCAAACATGGACTGCTTTGCCAGATACAGAGTCGCCACCTAAATATTTTATTTTGGGAAATTTAGGAAACCCTGACTCGTTGCCTAAGGCCACGTGTCCGTCATCACCAAAGTTGCCTCGGCTCAGGAACTTGGGTACGATTGGGGAAGGTCACTTCGTGAGCACCCCTGCTCGCCCGATCAAAGATCGGCCTCTACTAATCATGATATCAAATTTTGAAAACATTGTGTGTTCTTATTCCAGTTATTAGCCTAGGTTACTATGTGATGCACACAGCATACAAGTATAGACTGAATCGCCCGAATTGGAAGAAAACATTTCATGTTTGTTTTTGAAAGATGGTTTGCTACTCGCAAGTAGGCTTAAAATGCAAATTTTGCCACCCTCGGGTGGGCTTAGAAAAGATGGTTTTGCCACTATCTAGTGGGCTTAAAACAAACAGTTGATGATTTATTCCAACCCAAGTAACCCAACCTTCACCCACAGGCATTCAGGCAGTTATATCACATATGCACATAGCCTCATGGTAAGCATGTTATTCATGGCAGTCACTCACACGCATACAAGGATGCTAAAGCATAAAACTCACCGAGTACTCCAAGCCAAAAAAAGAAGCTAATTAGAAATCCATGCATGATCCTAATTATACAGAAGTGCCTAATGCAACACATGCAAAATGCAACTATAGCAGGCTCGACTATTCTAAACATGGCATATGGAATGCTACAGCTAACATGTATTCAACTTGGAATTGAAATACAATGCAGTTAGTATAATGCGCCGAGCCCAGTGCATGCAAAACAGATGAATGATGCAAACATGCTGTCATACTGTATGCTGATTGAAATATGCCCTAATCTAACCATCATAAGCAGGTAAATAAAAGGGAAGAAAGACGTAGGGTTGGAAGACATACATCGCACTCACGCACACTTATTACAACATTGCCCTCGCACAGAGGGTCCGAATAAATATACAGTCCCGAATAAAAGAATATTACAGTCCAAATAACACAGTCCAAATAATGTAAAAATTTAATTAACAAATTAACTAAGAAAATAAATAAACTGGCATGCAAGCCAGGGACTGCCTTGATTCTGATAAATGATGCATGCCCGGGTTGCCTTTGCGCGGAAATCCATGACGATGCCCCAATTAGTAGGAATGGCAACGGGGCGGGGCGGGGCCGGGGATCACACTCCCCGTCCCCAATCCCCGAAGGTACGAATTTCCCCGTCCCCGGCCCCGATCCCCGACGGGGAGTCTCTCATCGCCCCCACCCACGTCCCCTAACGGGGATCAGGTTTCCCCGACCCCGAAAATTCACCGATCAAAAAAAAAAAAAAAACACCTTCAATAACAGATCTCTTCATCATATATCAACATATATATCAACAACAACAAGAATTAGAGAGAGATCTGACCTATATTCAACATATATATCAACATATATATCGCTATATTCAACATATCTAAGCCCAAATACATATTCAACACTAGATTTAACATATATACAACAGATCAAAACAGATCTGAGCTCAAAAAAAAAAAATTAACACATTCAGAGAGAGAGACGACTGTAATCGGCGACTATGGAGAGATGGCGGTGATGGAGAGGAGGGACAACGGCTATGGGGGAAGGACAGCGACGATCGGCGGTGATGAGAGGAGCTTGCTCGTCGCCGATGCCGTGAGACCACCTGCGTAGAGAGAGAGGGAGAGAGGCTGAGGTTGAGTCTCGTGAGACCGCCTGTGTAGAGAGAGAGAAAGGGGCTGAGGTTGAGAGTCAGAGATGAAATGAAATGAATTGAGTGAGTGAGAGAGGCATCAAATTATAATATAATATAACATATATCTCATATTATAAATATAATATAATATCATTGTTTAGCCACCCAAACAGACATAAAATAATGTTATATAGATAGATATATTATAATATAGACATATGCACATACGGGGAAGTTTCGGGGCCGGGCCGGGCCGGGGCCGGGGAAGAGAAATTTATCACCGTCCCCGGCCCGAAATTGATCGAGGATTTAATTTTGAATACCATCCCCGTCCCCACGGGGGTATTTTTCGGGAAAAAACCATTCTAATCGGGGTCGGGGGGTCGGGTCCCCGTCGGGCCGGGTTTAAATTGCCATCCCTACCAATTAGCCTCTGTTTGCACCTGTTCTTGAAATGCGTGCCAAGCCTCGGAAGACCGCTGATTCTTAATTTGCTGCAATAGAGAGCAGGAAAGGGGCATAGCAATGTATTTTCACAGATATATGCATGCCTCGATCCTCGTGCCACCAATCACGCATATCGATGCATGATGGCCGAGGGGTCGAAATGTGCAATTCAATGTAGAATGAATGCACATATAAACACAACAAAACCTAACTCCATCATGGGTAATCCGGAGTGTCGGTGACTTGGAATTGAGACACGTTCCGTTACTCGGAGTACGGAACGCACCTCGTTTCCCGTGCCCAGGCTAACTCCTATCCCGAACACGATACAATATGCATGACATGCATGAAATGCAACTAAGAGACAATCCTAACATACACAATGTTATGGAATGGCATACACGCTACACGAGATAATACACAACCGAGCATACACAATGCTATGGATGAAATGGCATACGCAATGCAATAATGGACTTACACCAACATGAGAGAGCCTCAGCCACACTCACATAGGAGGCCATCAGATGAAAACAAGACAACTCGAAATGCATGCACGCGTGCACGTAAACCGAGGACCGATCCTCAGGCACCGAAATGCCACTCTAATGAGACATGGCAAAACATGGAATATGGTACACTATAATGCAAAAATCAGAAGTAAAATGAGATGCAAAACAGCCCCAAAACCCGGTAAAATGAAACCCGATGCATGGAACGAGCCCCGAAACATGGATTTTGGCGCATGAAATGGCCTATAGCTATGCAATGCATGCATAATTTGAACATGAGATGAAAAGACAGAAGCAAGGCAGCCCTTAGATAAGAATTTTTACAGTTCAAAGCATGGCCAAATAGCAAACACAAATAGGGCAAAAATAGCATGCAAAAATGGCCCTAAATGTGAGATAATGAAACACCTCGCAGCTGCTGACCCCAAACAGATTAGGGCCCTTCAACAAAGTTGAATAGGGGCCCAAAATATGATCTTTTACAGTTTATGGCAAACCACAAAAACCAGCACAGGTATGGCTAGACTCTCATGCAAGACATGGGTCAAAAGATGGCCAAAGAAGCAAGTAGTGGTTGCTGGCCTTAAACACAAAGGGGCCCTTCAACAATGTTGAAGAGGGGCCAAAAATAAAGCATTTTACAGTTGATGGCCGGACCCAAAACAGTATGAAAATATGTCCAAAATGCTATGCAAAATGAGGCCCAAAAGAGAGATATAACATGAAGTGTATAAAAGATGCCTCAAACCATGAAATGACCTTAATTAAACATGAAGAATGGGCCAAAATAAGACTATTTTCAGTTCTGAAAAGAACCCAAAAACAGAAACACAATGGGCTGCCAAATCATGCAAAAATGGGGACCAAAGAGGGGTATAATGACAAGTGGCACATGGAGGTCCCAAACAGTGATGATCCCTTCTTCAATGTTGAAGAAGGACTCAAAATAAGCCTGTCTACAGTTTACATCATGCTCCAAAAAAAATCACACATAGGCTAAAAATACTATGCAAGATTATGGCATATAAGAAGGATAATGAAGCAAGTGTATCAAGGGGGCCTCAATCAGTGAGAGGCCCTAAACAAAAAGTGAAAAGGAGCTCAAAAAAATGCCACTTTCAGTTAGGGCCGGAGCTTAAAACAGCAAGCATGTATGGCTAAGAAATGATACAAAATTAAGCTCAAAAGAGGGGAAATAGAACTTACCCTTGAAGACAAGTCTTTAGCAACTCTTGGCTTGAGTTTTCAGCACCCCTAAGCTCTGGAGAACACCCTCAAACTGCTGGAGTGGAGGATGGAAGGGTAGGGCTTGGTGGTGTAGTGTAAAATGGTGTAGGGTTTGAAGAATGGAAGCTTGGAGATGGAGAGGGAGAGAGATATATTGCAAAGGGCTTGAAGGGAAATTTTCTAACCCTTTTGACAGAGCTGGCCAGCCAAGTATATGGACCAAAGAGGGGGAGAAATGGAGGGAAAAAGGGGGGGGAAAACAAGCCAAGTTTCCCCCCAAAAGTTGTCCCCCCCGGATGTAGGTTTTTGGAGGGGAAAAAGTATACAACTGTAATGTACACATTGCAAGGATCATGGCCGGCCAGGTTTTGGAGCTGCAGGTGGCTGGCCGGCCACCTTCCATGGCCGGCCGACCAAGGGTCAAAAAGGTCAGGTGAGATTAATGGCCGGCCACCACAGATTGGTGTCCTCCCAGGTGCCCTCAACACAACCCTGTGGTTCAAAATTGTCAACTGTAAAACAGGAGAGAGAATAAGCCAATTTTAGGAAGGGTTCAAAAGGGTCAGGTGGAATTACTGGCCGGCCACCAACTTTTGGTGTCCTCCCATGTGTGTACAACACAAATATGTGGTTAGAAGTTCAAGAAAATGGTCCAAGGGTGTTCAATATTGGCTCGGAAGTGAGAAAAACGGGCGTCGGAGGGCGCTGGAGGAATATAACTGGTTGCTGAAACAATTGCTAGCCTCCCACCCTTCTACAGCCTTCCTGGAGATGAAACAGAGGTACCTGCCAAAAATGAACGAAAACTGATGCAAAACGAATGTTCGGGGGCCAGAACACGTAGTTCGGGGCCCCGAAAACTGCCTATTAAGCACCGAATGTGGCATTCGACCACAAAGTGGGTCTCTCAGGCCTCAGTGTCCCTCAAAAGGGAGTAAATAAGATGCATGCCAAAAATCGGAGCAATAGGAGATGGTTAAGCGGTCCCGAACCGAGGCGCACGGCCTGACGGCTCCGGAAACCTGGAACCGGGCTCCGAAATGGGAAAAATGGCCTACAGCCACAAAATGTAGCCCACGGCCACTGAGAGATGGTCTACGGGACCTCTCCCTCCCCTCAGGAAAAGAAACAGAGAAAATTGAGTCTGGTTCGTAAACCGAGGCAAGGCACAGAAAAGGGTTCGGAAATCCGGAGGCAGGGCTCACGGCCAAGACTCTGAAACTTCTGAACGAGCACATTATGCAATATCACCAAGCGCTCAACTGGTGACGCCTGAGTCTCAAGGTCGGTCAAAAATGGGGTGTCTACAGCAGTGAATATACAACAGTGGTGTAATACTAGATGATCTTCCCTTTGCCCTCATGTCATTTAGTTTAGGATTGACCGCTTTCCCAGTGATGTCCCTTAAGGCCGAATCATACATGACCGCAGGCAACATACCAAAGTAGCAGAACATTAAACCCTTACCTTATGACATAGTGAAAAGTCACAAAAGGGTACATAAATGAAAGTCATATCAATAATGACACGTAAGACTCACACGATGAGGAAACAGGGATCCATTCTCTCACTTCTTTACTCGGTCGCCAAGCACATATAGTATGAATACATGCTACGGTGGAGTAACTCTTCAAAAAGAGTAACGTCATACTCGATACACCGTACAAATATTAGTCTAGTCGCTTTCTAGCGCCTAACTCAAATTCTCTATTTGCTCGCCTTCTAGGCGCCAAATGAGATCTCGCATCTGGCTAATCATAACAGGCACAACATGGAAAGTGGGTACTAACATCCATGTTTGGTCCTTAATACGACCTCATCTTGGTTGTAACCAAGGCGACATACATAGTGGATAATTTTAAGCCTCTCTTGGCTCCAAATAAAAATAAATCACTAGTCTCATCTTTGCTCGCTCCCAAGCGTCAAGGGCGATTGCTCGTGTGAGTGAGCCAATCTTGCCTGCTGACATCATCATCTGCTAATCATTATGGCACAAACCATAATAGTGTTAACATCCCATCATCTCAAAATAAGTGATCGATTAAAAAAATTTGACCACAGCTTGCGCAATTCTAGATTCCAATCATAAGCCTTATCAGCACCTCTTGCGATAAGTATATACAATGGAATCCACTATGTAAACCTCACATGAAGTGATTCAAGATCACAATTCTAGATTCCAAACATAGACCTTATCAGCACCTCTTGCGATAAGTATATACAACGGAATCCACCATGTGCGCCTCACATGAAATGATTTAAGATCACTACCTCTTGCGCAATAACCTCTCTAAAGATATTTTGGTAACCAATTTGCGTTCATTCTTGATGCACCCAACTAGCGCATTGAATCTTACAAAGAGCAAATTAATATACTACTAGTAAAGCCTTTTATCCACAGTCTAATGAGCAAGGTCAATGTCTAAACAACTCAGTCGACCATTTACTAAAGATAACACTTATCATGCCGAATACGCCCACATAGCGTACTTTAGGCTCCCACAACAAAGAAAAGATCAAGGAATATAGGTCATCTGTTTCTCCCAGAGACAATCCGAGGATTCACTCAATAGCTAAGGCTCTGGCTTTTACCGATAGGTAAGTCAATGGGTTTGTAATTTTGCATCTAGAATCGTTCTAGGATATTCCTGATGTGAGTCATCGAAGACAAAACATGAATTATCCCAAAGCAATCCCTAAGGATCGTACATCCGAGCATATAAATTACATCACCCATGTCCATCATATCTAAAATAGAGGACTGCCCACCCTAGGTGGCGACAACCTTATAAATTCCTGGCTCATAATGACAAAGTAAGGAAAAACTTCTTTTGGACCATTGATCATGCCTCAATGGTCTTCATCAATCATCGTTGGCTTATCATGGCTTGACGAAATCTAAGAACCACTATTTGGATAACTGTTTTAGGCTGTAAAAGATTTATTGGAACTAGCAACCATTTTGCGCTCCTAACTTTTCACCATAAAAGTAGAAAGTAAATCCCTACGGATCTACTTATCCAATCCTCTAACGAGAAAGTTGGGTCATAATGTCCACAAATCAATGTTCCGAACTTATGTCAATCATAGCCTAAGTCAAAATAACCTCACTCGCCGGGAGGAAGTCTTCTCATGGTCTACACTTTCCTCAATGGTGCGACTTTTCGGTATCTAGCGAGCCATATGCCTCAACAATGTCTATCCAAATTACGCATAACTTTATAACAGTTTTGCGTCATAATGGAAAGTCAACCAAATTATAAAAATGGTTAATCCTCAAAGACTTTGTCTTAAACCGCGCAACATTGATCCACTTTCTAAAAAAAATGGGGACTAGAGCCTTAGGCATTATCTTAGGCTCTTTATCATCTTGCGGAGCAATCATAAATGTTTCCCTCTCAATCACCCAGTGATAACGTGGAAAATTTTCACATTCGCTACCACGCAACTAAGAATGTAGAGTATTCTTCTCTAATGGAGTAATCCATTAGTAGGCACATTGCGCCCACTGTCCCTAGGATATTGAAAATTTATTTACATTCTCAACTAGGCTACATAGAGCGCTATGCTTAGAATTCTCTATCTTATAGAGTTCCAAAAACTCTATTCACGTCACATTTACTAAAAAAAACTTTATGTAACTTAGTTACACTACCACAAAGCTGCTTACCTATATGCACATGACCCGAAGGGTTTACATGACCGCATACAATAATGCGCCACACGACCCTTTGTGTTTACAAGACAGCATACAATAATGCGCTATAGAACCCTAAGTCTTAACTTCGCAAACTTATGAAAAGTAAAATAAAGATAAGCTGCTTAACGCTTACAGATCGCCCATAGATGGCTCTCTACTAATCCATTACTCAAATGGAGTGTAAAATCTGATATGGAGGGCACTTAGTTAGGGATATAGGCAACAAACCAGTGCAATTCCCAATTGGGAAATATTTTACGCCATTATCTACCTAACATTAACAATACTTAATTCCTTATCTCTACTACACCGTGTTAATGAGTATTAGGAATAATCAATTTTCTAAGCATCCATTTCTCTTCACAGAGTTTTTTCTAAAAAATAACTCAAATAGATAATCGCCACCTTGGTCAAAACTAAAAACACGAAAGGTGTTATCTAATTGATCTCAACCTCATATGTGCAATGTCAAAAATCATCTCAAAACTTTTGACTTATGGGAGATCAAATAGTCTTGACTCAGATGCGTATCGTAATCTATAAATGTGTCGAGATTGAGGCTTAGCTATCATACCCTTACACATATCTAGTCACAAAAATTATAGTGGACTAAATGCGCCAATACAAATGACCTTCCACGGCTTTTCTACTTACTTGTGCGCACCCATTGCGAACAAAGTTACACATTCACATGAGAGCAGGATGTCACAAGCGAGTGGGCCCGAGAAGGCCTACTCAAACCATCATGTCATCATCTCATTAATGTGATTAAATATAATAAGCCACCGGTTCATGACCAATGTCATAAACTAATTCCAATCATCTTAATGTGTGAGTTCTCGAAGATAAGTTTAAAAGGTTTAGGCCCAACTAGGTAATGACTCAGGACTAATTCATATTCATTAGATCATAAAATGATGTCATGGAGATATCAAGTGCGCCTAAGTCGCAAATTTAACTAGTAAGTGCTAATCCCTTGCACCTTCAAGTTAATTTTATTCTTCATACACTTTACTGCATCTATTTGAAAGATGACGATACTCCTCTTGCCATATCTATTTCTCGCTTCATAGTTACTTGCAATTAATTCTATTATCCACAAGAAAGAGATAATAAGCTATCAACTATGACAGCTCCAAAGTAACTTAAGCGCGAATTAGGCTAAAGAGTCTAATTCAACACAATGCTCTTACAAGCGATGCGTCAAATTCTTAGAGTCATAACAACCTTGTCGGCCTTGACCTTTTCATCACTACGCCGCAACGTTTGCACTTAGTGCTAAATGTTATTCAAAAATGTTAGCCTAACTAAGGAATCATACAAAGAAGCCCCTCCTCATGTCTCACACTCAAGTGTGGAAACAATAAGTGTCCAGACTTAGACAAGTTGGCAATGCTAATAGATTTTGCAGTTTCTAATCGCTAATCTTTTCACATAGTGTTAATAGATTTTGCAGCTTCTAAGCGCTAATCTTTTCACTTCACATGATATTTCAACGCACACTATTATAGTGCATGAAATTTTGCTCCATCCACTCCCAATAATTGGGTAGAGAGCAAAACACTGCTCAAACTAGCTACTCGTCTTACACTTAATGACTAATTTATTTAAGCTCGCATTTCTTGGATGACGTGACTCTTGAATGTTACTTCATCCAATGATGTAACATTATTTACAAGTCAAGTTACAAAGTCAATCCGCGTAGCTCAATAGTCAAGATCATATATAGATCTATTGAGGGCTTACTAATTTCATAACTCCAAAACCTGCCAACCAAAACTACGTAGCGTGCCGCTAACCATAGCGCATACATTAGTTTTTATTATGCCAAACAAGGCAACAAAACCACGGCGACTTTGAGTCATGTTTCCTTACTTTGGCTCAATTAAGACTTGACCTAAAGTCTCCAAGACTTTTGCTCATCTAAAGAATGGGATTACATTGTTCACATTTGAACATCTTTACTAAGTCTAGGTCAACCAATTAACTTCCATAAGCTAAGTCAATTTAGAGAGAAATTCGCATTGGGATTAATTTGATTAGCATAATATAATTTTGCCGCAAAAATCTAAATTAAATAGTGACAATATTACACAAGTCGCAAGATCGAAAATCCGCTATGCTCGTAATCATCTCTTGCGCCACAAGTGACAATTATCCAAAATTCAATTTAATTTATGCACAAAATATTGATTTTCGGGAGTAAATCTACAAAGATTTCTCTCAACCGAACAACCTCCCACTAATTATGGCATGTCTAAAAGTATGATAAAATATTCTAATTCCATACAATAGCATCATAATGTAGATACACAATCAACTCATGCTATGTTTCATTTAATAACGAAATTAAAATAAAAAATAATTAAACATGCTATTCTAATTACAACATATTAGAAATTCTAGGCAAAAATAACAATATACTGTATTTAATATTCAGATTATGCCATAACAGAGAGTATATCATTCTGAAATTTTTCTAAATTTTTTTGGAATTTTTCTGAAATTTTTCTGGAATTTTAAATAACTAATAAACACACATAAAATTAGAAATAAATATTTCAGAATCAGGTAAAATTCAATAACTATACCAGTAAATAGTAAACTACAACAATAGTCTACAATAAAAAATTCAGCCTCAGAAACTTAATCATGCAACACCAGATGCATTTTAAAGCAGAAATAATGAATTATTATTTCAGAAAAAATATTTTTTTTATAGAAGATAGAAAATGTAATTTTGAATCTAACAGTACTAACCATGCTTAAAACAAAGCTATAACGAATTACTTATGACCATTTAACGTAATTCAGAATTAAAAAAGAACAAACAAAGCCTTAGAACCAAGTCAGCTGGGAAAAACGGCTCGGCTCGGCTCGCGCCGCTCAACTCAACGCAACTCGGCGCGAGGCGGCTCAACTGCTACGCGGCGCATGGCGCACGCGTGACTGCTCACGTGGCGCGACGCGAAACGGCGGGGCTAACGCGCACGTGTGAAGGGCGCGGACAGCGCGCGCGTGGAGCGCGTGGGAAGAGCTCCTAGCGCGTGTCAGGGCGTGAAAGCTCGTGGTGGCGCGTCAAAGTGCGTGGAACCGCTGGGCTTCGTCATATAGCGCGTGAGGCACACGCGCCGTTTCCACGGTGTTTTCTGGTTAGATTTTTGTACTGCCGGACTCCATTTTTCATAAAAAATATATTTATAGTCTCAAAAATGACATTTAATGGACATAAAAATGAGATGTATCACATTCTCAATCTAATTTTCATGCATATAATGTGTATATATTTATATAAAAAAAATACACATATTTTAATGCATAAAAAATAAGCACGAAAAAATCCAAATCGGCTCTGATATCAATGTAAATCATAAAGCATTATAAATTAACGCAACGGATAAAAATAATTCGGATCATACCTTAATGACACAACCTCGTGGGTAAATCACGTGCTTCTAAAATCTGATCAGTCAACCCAGCAGTGGAGTGATACTACAAAATGAGTATCACCCACACAAGTCACCGTGCAAAATGGCTTGATCGTTGTTTTCTGGGAGAGAGTCAAAGAGAGAGTATGGGAAAAAAGGTTATGGGTAAAAACCACATAACGTAATATCTGATATACGTATATATTTAGATTAACCATATAATTTGATATATAACCAATATCTATCTATCCATCTATCCATATCTATTGATATGATAGATATAGATATTCTGAATGGTTATCCAAATAAGTTTTGAATTCAAATTTAAACTTACATGAATAAGGTTCAAAAGATTCAAATTCAAAAATTTTAAGGATCATGTTATATAAGCGCCCAATTTCTAACCTCGACAAATAATCCAAAACGCCTGAGGACCATGCTAATCATAGAAGCAAGCAGCATACAAATAGCACAAGTGCAAATCCATTTTGGATGATCATCGGTGAAAAATGGCAAATTCCAACATTCCACTGCATAAAATCTGACAAAGTTCAAGTTTTCTGTGAAACCAGCTGTGACTTTTTCTTTTTCCTTTTTTAAATTTTTTTTCTTATTTATTTATTGTGTTTTTTTTTTTTTTGGTGGGGGTGGTGAAAGCTCTTTTCCCGGTACGTAACTACTGTTTACACACGAGAAAAAGAAGAAGACGAAAGAAAAAAAAATTAAGTGTGTGGTTTAATTGCACAAAATCCAAGTCTAGTATTAAATATGAACACTTTCACTTCACTGATTGTGTTATTTGCCGTCTCATGATCCATCCATTTCAACATCCAACATTTGTGGAAATCAAGTTTCTCCACTATTGGGCAATCTATACCATCTGACATAAAAGACTTCTATAATCACATTGTTGAATGTTCTCAAAAACAGGACACATTTGACTTCATCTAATCCTTATCTAATTCTATGAGAAACTTCACTCTTATTCTGTCCCTTCTTAAATTGATCCAAGACAATAGAAACTTCACTCCTTTGGTATCTCCTAGCCAAGGATCTTAATTGTGCCCATAACCTTATCAGATCGATGATCCAAAGGCATTTGTTAGGCCCAGCATTTCACCTGACATACTTCATAGTCCTAAGATAAAAGCTTTCCATATCAGTGCAAATAGTGTCTCCAAGAACAGAATATTCTAGGTCTTCTAGGGGCATCAGTTCATCCTATTTCTACATAGTATTAATTGTGCACAAAAGCTAAACATACAATTAAAGACTCATGCATTCTAGTTGACATAACACAAGGCATGTACCACAGGGCTTCATCAACAACAATTATCACAGTTGTTCATTGTTAAGGCCATCATGGGGTTCTCTTAAATCAAAGGTAATAAAATCTCAAGGCTTTCTCAATCACTCTGGCTGGGAGCCACAATCGACCAATTTTCACTCTCACATGATCTTAGGGCACTAATGGGAACTTTGCTCTGCATAGCAACACATGTCAAGTTATAATATTTGGACCGTATATGCTGCTTAAGACATTTGACATACATAGACATAAAGAAAATGAGGCATGAGGAGCATGATAAACCTTATTGACTTGTTTTGGGCCTTATATGAGCCTCAACCCCTTTTAGGCCTAAGCATGATTACATTGAGCTGGCTTGAATATGCGTATTAGGCTTAAACACAACTTCATTCACCTCTTTTTGCAAAAAAAAAGAAAAAGAAAAAAAGGTACTACTTCATTCATATTAGCAATCGAAGAAGATCCTATCGCTTAGCCTAGTTGGAAAGCAAAAGACACATCCCGTGACATGATTATGCTTGTATATTGCTGCGCTTATATGACAAAAGTGCAAAATCATAATGGGTAGCCTAGAGGGGTAGTGAAAGCCTCAATGATAAATTTTCCAGCAAATTAAGTTGTTACCATCCACCACCAACCATATACACACTGATACAACTCTCAGCACGTGCCACCCCTACCCAAAGTCCTAAGAAGATGAAAGCAAAAGAATCCAGATTTCGAAATTTCAAGTCCTCTTAGAAATTGAAATTACAAAGATGAGAAAAACAACAAAGCAATTTCTTCAGCATGTAAATTACTTCAATAAATAAACTAGCTAATACAGTATACAGAAAAAGAAAACTGGCTACATGACGGACAAAACCAACAACCATGGATCATCAAATCAATACCATTATTCTCCACCTTCCATTGTTCTCTACTTCACATAGAGAAAGATCAACCGCACCTATATTAATCATTTTTAAAAGGAAGATAACTATAAAGGTTCCAAATTACAACAAATAAACAGTTACTAAGAGGCTCTTTGATTATTAGGTAAAGCCAGCATAACTATGACATTATTTTCTCACTAAATTATTATCAAATCGATCTGGTCTGAATTTGAGCCCCTTTTCTTCATCAACATCTACAAATCCTCAATTACATTACTAGTTACAATCAATTCACACTCCAAATTTTGTTCATACACCTGTCCATGCCCAAAACAATTTTAATTAAAATCATCTACCAAAATGCAAATATCAAAACGAATCAAGTTATAGGCATTGCATTCTCATTCTTGTATGAGAAGCCCAATTCGGGCCCAATGGTCCAGAAACTATAGAAGGTGTAAAGGCCCAAAATGTTTAAAGGGCCAACCCATGAAACAATCTAGTTAAAGTAATTATCTGGTTTTACAGAAGAATAATTTTATACATTAACAATTTTATTTAAAATCTTACTAAAAGTATAAGAGGCCAAACGTGATTGGTTATAAAAAAAAACAAATAATAAATAATGATATTTGAACAGGTATGTTTGTAGTAAAATTATTAGCAAGACTTTAAGTAAATATAGCATTGCTCAAAACTATACCCCTCCAGTTAGGATCAGAAAGTAAAAATAAACTAGGCCAACCAAAAGAATGGTTTGCTAAATTTATAAAAAAAGGATAAATTTTGATGCAAAAGTTGGATAGATCTATTAAAATTTGATCAAAGAACAGGAAATGTAGCACAAAACTTTCCGTACCAAAAAAACATGAAATTGTATGTAAACTTATTTGATTCTTATCACTTCAAAATCAAAGAATCAAACTCAAATTCAACAATTGAGTGTTATCCCAACTGATTAGAAAAGGAATGCATTCTATTTGACAATCTATTTGCCTAATACTTTTTTTTAAAACAATCTCAGCCTACAAAGTTGGGCCAGACAACTCATGTGAAATACATCTTGATTTTTGGGCCAACAGAGACGTAGGGCTCTTTTAGGAGGTGAGTAAATAATCACTTTTCAATTTTTAATTTATTTTGAGCTATATCATTTCTCATAACTTTTTATATATTTTTTTAAAAAATTAATTTTTAACCATTTTTTTAAAATAACTTGGAAAAAAACAAAAATTCAACCTACAAAAATACATGGCAGTGCCCTTATTCTAGGCTGTCCAACTATATGGCAGACTTGAGCTTTTATGGCTTATGGTCCAAAACTATACATTTTGATTAGTAACTATTTTGTATGTGGGTCCCACCTTGGCATTACGTTGACAATTTAGTTTAGGAAAAGTCTACAATGTGCACCTTATAAAAAGGCATATGATATGCACTTATTGTATGGCCTATATCGTGCCACATCATAAACAATGACCTGCTAAACCGGTCATGTAACAGGTTACAGAAAGAATCATAACATTCATTGTAATATCATAACAATATTATAATGAATCATAACAATGTCATAATATTCACCAAAGTGTCATAACAAAGACACTATAAATCATAACAATATGATAACAACTCATAACAAATATAGTTATTTGTAATTAATTATCATAACATTTGAATCGTAACATTTTTTATTATGATTCACCATGGCAAATCATAACTTTTGGTGGTACAAATCATAACTTTTAGTGACGATTCATAACATAACACATTGAGTATAACTTTTTTTTCCACAATCATAACGACATTAATAAACTATCATAACTTTTATCAATGAATCATAACATGGCATGTTGATTATAATTTTGTCCCAAAAATCGTAACAACATCAACAAAACATCATAACTTTTAAATTTTCAAACACAATTGATTGTGTAATCAATTGGTATAGCATATTGGAGTGAATGGAAAATCATAATTGATTGCAAAATTGATTGGATTGAAAGACCACAATTGATTATACAATCGATTAGTGGCTAGAGTTTTGAACTTTCACAATTGATTGTACAATCCATTAGAATATAAGGGAGATTGAAATATGACAATTGATTGTACAATTGATTGTAGGGATCCTTGATATAATAAACCTAATTGATTCAATAATCAATTAGTTTTCATAAACCACACTAAACCAATTAATTCCCAACTTATTCATAGTTCCCAATGAATTAGTAAAAGCCTAATCATTAATATCAATTTAATCAATTTTCGAATAGTAATTGATCGGTTTATCGGTTGCCATTTATATGTAATTTTGTTGTTGTGTTTTCATTACCTCAAACATTATCACTAACAAAAACGCATGACACTCCAACTACGTTTCTCGTTTTTAATTCTCTCTCTCTCACTCTCACTCTTTCTTTCGTTGTCATTATTAGTGAATTAAACAGCAATGTTATTGTTACCAACTTCAATTAATCATGCCCTTTGATCCATTGAAACACAACCATCATCATCGACTTAGCCCATTATAATCGCATTGTTGCCACTACTAGTGTCATGTTGTCATTATGTCCAAATGATGACGTCAGGTATAAATGACTTTGACACACACTACAAGAATTTTCACTTTTGGCGACTAAATTTTTAGTCGCCAAAAGTCAATTTTTGTATACAAAAAATAAATAACTTTAACTGTCAAAGTACACACAAACCAACTATTGTCCAAATTAAAATAATAATTTCATACAAAATATAGAATCATACAAAAAGTAAAGCCTTCCATATACAATAAATATATTTAGTACCATGTGAAATGACTATTTGGCATGGTACAAATTACAACGTAATCTGTACCACGACAAAAGGTGATGTATGTACCAAGACAAAAGTACATCTATGTACCACGACAAAAAATCATATATATGTACGATGACAAAAGGTGATCCATGAACCATGCCTGTAATTATCTGTTGGCTGCCAAAAGTTTTTTGTATCAGTAATAGTGAACTGCACAAACGCCGGGGATAACAAAAGTATTACATTATTTCTATACAAAAGTGAAATTTCTTCTCCATACACCAAAATATTACTCTGAAAGTCCACGCAACAAAGTCATCTACAACAAACAAAAAAAACAAAAAAATGTTAGAATTGGACCCAAAAATGCCCAACTTCATGAATGAATTTGGGAACAAGTTACAAATAACATATCAAAGAAGCAACCTTCCATGATGAATCAATTATCAGTCTTTCTAAAGTCTTTTGTTATAAGGAACATTGTTAAATGCAGAACAATCATTACTAAATCTGTCATTACTAACATAAAGCTAATGTAACAATCTTTTATTTGTATGCAACATGTATCCAAATTCTATGGCTAAACCAATATCAAAGCCCGATGTGAATAGAAACTATTCTTTTTACCAACTTCCTCATTAATTGTTTGCAAAAAACACTTGAATCATTAGATTGGATATAAAACTATCCCTACTTATGAATGTCTGTCAGTGCCATTTCATTGAAGATATTAGAACATGTGAGAAAAATAATAACCAAAATAAAGTTCAATCACAAAAGGAAATATGTAGAAATGTATGTTCAATCACAAAAGCAACCTTCCATGATGAATCAATTATCAATTTTGGGCATATTCGGCTCTAACTCCCAACCAACGGATCCGAATTACATTCCGTTAGTTGTCACAAGTCCTATTTGTCATGAGGAAGCTGCCCATGAGAGTCACACGGTGGTTCGGGGGCTGTTTTGAATTTTTGCCCCCAAAATGCCATTTTTCGAGTAAGTTTTGAGCGTATTCGGCTCTAACTCCCAACCTACGGGTCCGGATTATATTCTGTCAGTTGTCACAAGTCCTATTTGTCATGGGAAAGCTGCCCGTGAGAGTCACATGGTAGTTCGGGGGCTGTTTTGATTTTTCGCCTCCGAAACGCCCTTTTTCGAGTAAGTTTTGGTCGTATTCGGCTCTAACTCCCAACCTACGGATCCGAATTACATTCCGTCAATTATCACAAGTCCTATTTATCATGGGGAAGCTGCCCGTGAGAGCCACATGGCGGTTCGGGGGCTATTTTGAATTTTCGGCCCTGAACGCCCTTTTTAGACTAAGTTTTGGGCGTGTTCGGCTGTAAATCCCTTTTTAGACTAAGTTTTGGGCGTGTTCGAGATTAAACAGAAGTTTTGCTACAAAAATGACTTTTGATAGAAACAGTCGGTCATTATAATTTCTCTTCTTTTGATAGTTAAACCCTTTGTCGTTTTTTGCTCGTGGATGTAGGCTTTTAGCCAAACCACTCGTATGTTTGTATTCTTGTGTGATTCCTCTGTTTTACTTTGTTTTCGTTTGTTCCGTCATAACAAAGTTCAAAAACTTGTGATAGCGGTTTTGAAAAAACACTGTTGGAAATGGAGGATTCAGAGGCGTTTAAAAAACGCCGCGATAGGTCCTAAAAACGCCGCCAAATCTTTTCGTGACGTTTTTCACCAAACGTCGAAGATGCGGCCGTCGCTATAACTCTATGGCGCTTTAGAAACGTCGCTTATATGACTATAGGCGGCATTTTATAAAAACGCCGCTAAAAGTTCTATTAACGATAGCATGACATCACCATGTTATTTAGTGACGTTTTTAAAACGCCGTCGTATCTCTTTTTCCAAAAAATCCAACCGTTGGGATACTATTTAGCGACGTTTTTAGAAACGCCATGATAGCCCTCTTTTTCGTTTTTTTTTTAATTGTGCTAATTTTATGTTATTAAACTAAAAAAATACATGTAATAAAACTAAAAAATAACACTAATATGAAATAATAACTCCCATTCAAGCTGAATAGCGGCGAGCAGGTAGCTGGGCTTGTTGCCGGGGCTGCTACCGCAGAAAACACATACTCTCTTGAATCTTGATTTAGATAAATTAAAAATTATGGCCTTATAAATTGTTGTTAAAAAATTAAATTATATATTAAATAAAATTATAAAATTGAGAAAATATAAAATATAAAATATAAAATTAAAAAAAATTGAGTCACAACCTTTGTTGAACCATTCATGTGCAATGGAGGTTGAATATACTGAGCAACAATTCAAAGTAATGAATAACAGATCAGTTTATACTAAAAAGAGACCTTTAACATTTTCGGCAACCTGCAATTTTTGCAAAACGTCACCTGCTTACATGTAGAGTGAATACTTCAAAGCACATCATCGCCATTTACTTTCAGAAGTGAGGGTCTTTACACTGCAATATAGCATTCAAGTTATGCATGTCAGAAATTAAAAAAAAAGAAAAAATATAATAATAAAAACACCTCTACCATAGGGCATATAATATAAGGATAATGAGAAGCTATATGTGTACATTCGTCACATGTGCCTCCAATTGGCACTATGCACCATGTCTGCAGCATGTCTGTGAGATTTGAATCGGTGAATCTGTGAAATCGGTGAATCGGTGAATCTCACTACCTCGCCGGTGCAGATGGTGGTGGTGGTGGAGCTTTGAACTCGGTGAATCTGTGAGATTTGAAGGTGAGATTCAAAATAAGGGTTTTTAGAGAGGGTTGAGAGAGGCGATGTGAGGATTCAATGTTGGTTTATGTCTGAAGGCCTAAGGGCTTACAAAAGCTTTATTCTGAAATTTAAAATAGGCGCATGTGGCCTAGCGCATTTGGGGGCGTTTTTAAACGCCTTTAATTACAAAATTGTGTCGTTTTAATAAAAACAATATGCGACGTTTTTAAAACGTCGTTAAATATTAACAAAAATGACGATTTAAAAAACGTCGCTAAAAAAATGCCGCAAAAACCCTTATTTCTTGTAGTGAAACACTATAGGAAATTCGAGTTTTAGCGACGTTTTTAAAACGCCGCTAAAAGCTTGAAAAACGCCGTAAAAAGTTATAGTGACGTTTAAAATTTTCGTCGTTGATACAGCCACCGCAATAGGTTTGCAGCGTATAATAAATGTCGCTAAAACTATTAGACGATGTTTTTAAAAACGCCACAAAATGTTGACGTCCGCTTCTATTACCGTCACAAACTAACGTGTGACGTGAGCATGACGTCATTTAGTGGCGTTTTTCAAAAACGCCACTTATTTTCTTTTTTTTATTTAAATTATTTATTTATTTATTTATTTATTATTATGTCCAAAGCATACCATTTTAGAAAATATGCATTATAATGAATCTGAAAAAACAAATCTTCCACTAGACTAAGCCAAATACATTATAATGAAATCCAAAAAAACAAAATTCAAATTCACACTCCAGATACTTCAAATACCACATGAAATTAGACAACAATCTACACAAATCATCCAATTTCAAAGCCATATTACTCATCTATGATATGTACACACTTATAACTTGGTAATTATATATGCATACCAATAGTTAATAGAACTGTATCTTAACAACCAATACATCAAACAGTACATAGAGAAGCAGAAGACAGATCATTAAATGTCAGAAAGTCTTGGTAATTGTATTGAAATATCAACTCTAAAATCACAAGTTTTCATTTCAATTTTGACTAAATCTGATCACGTCTTCTTGGGTCAGCAGAATTCACAGCCGTTGTGAGCTGTGGGAGATTCTTGCAATTTTCTTCTTGAATTGGACTTTATTGGTACCACAAGATTCTGAGCACCTTGGAGGATGAGATCAATGGCTTCCAACAAGCTGCAAAACAACAATGAAACATAGATAATGCTTAATTTTGATTTGTATAATATATACATTCAAATGCTTATTTCTTGTACCATTTCTTTAATTAGAGATTTTATTGAAAGTATAAATAACAAAATCAATATTTCCATCACATGTGTAGCAAAATCAAAACAGAGAAGAGCTCAGAATGCAAATAGAATTGAAAACAAGCTAGCTTACTCCTAACAGTCAACAAGGCAATACATACCTACCTCATCTATGAGAATATGGGATGTCAGATCATTGCTGTCCCACATATTACACCAAAGTAATAGACACAATGAAAAGAAGAAAAAGAGGAAATGTTTCTTCTATCTGGATGGGTGGGGGTGGGGGTGGTGTTGTGTGTGTCCACTGTATAATTTAGTCTAGAATAATGTAAAATTGTATCATTTTTTTTTATTTGAAATAATTTAATTTTCTTATGTTATTAGTTTTGATTTAATATCTTATTTCATCAATTTTTTGATTCTCCCATATGATGCCAGAACAAGCCTCGTAATCTTTTATAACCTATATAGAACCTTTTAAACTCTTTTCTCTCCGTAATATGGATCCTTAGTTAATACCATCTTTCCTTGGTCACTAACTACTATTCTGGCAAGTTCTTAGTTCATTTCTTTCTCTAATAATAATCATCATAAGTAAACCAAAAGACCAAAGCACACACAAATGAGTTTTTAGACATGCTTTGGACCAAAAGACCAAAGCAGACAAACAGATCCATATATAGATTAACAATCCCTGAAAACAAACTATCCCCGAAACCAACTCATTCTCTTTATGTGATATTGTTTTGTGATATTGTTTTTTTTTTTTTGTTTGTTTTCGAGAAGGCAAGTGGCTATTGGTTCAAAGGTTAAAACTCAGCTTATTAACCTGATAGATTGTGGGTTCAAACCCGAGGACACCCACTTCGTGCAAAGAGTGCAAAAGGTCAAGTCTATGCCCAATCTACTTCCTCACAGACCCCAATCCAATGGAGACTAAAGTACTATTTTTTACCACCACCACAACTAGTCCTAACACTATTATTTGAATGGTATTTGTTCTAAAACTAAAAAGCATAAATTTTTTGTTTGTTTTCGGGAAGGCAAGTTGCTTTCTTCAATTGGTATGGTTGAATGTTGTGTTTGCATAAATCCTATATATTATAGACCTAGACAAGTATCATAAATATCTGTATGGGTGCATTTATATTTGGAGAGAGAGAGAGAGAGAGAGAGAGAGAGAGAGAGAATTCCAGAAGTACTTAATCCATGCAAATCAAATTCCTCACCAATCACCAAGATTTAATACTTTTGAGTCGAATGAAAACCACAAAATAGCCTTTTTCCTCCACGAAAACTTCACAACTACTTAATTCCATGCAGACATTTCAGTATATTCATATACAAGTGTTTAATGTTGATAAAAGAAACCAAAATCCAATGTAAGAAACAATAGCACAAGTACAAGAAATGACTCAAATATGTCCCCATAAACAAGGTGATTGAAAAAACAAAATAAGTCATAATTCAAGTCGACTATGCATGAGATGTTATAGGAATTTCCGCACCTGGTCTTGGAAAACCTGGAGGATACTCATTGATACCCAAGAATCCATCTCCAAATTCATATGCTAGATCACAAGGCTGCTCTGTTGACATCACTTCATTATGTTGTCTCACCGCAAAATACAGTGGATAACGGGAACTTGCAAATTCAGCAATAACTGATCTACCTGACATGTTTCAAGTGTTTGTTACAAAAACCAATGATTACCCATAAATTAAGTCATAAGCAAATAAAGTGTAAAATGCAGAAGAAAAATCATTTCGCATAAGAACAATCAAAAGGAGTAAAAAAAGACATGACAATGAGTACATGCGCACGACAGCATTTTTTTTTTCTCGATTAAAATATGTATGTACTGGGGCAAAAGTTGAAAAATCATAAAACAACAACTTGGAACAAATTGTTTAACCAGTACCATCAGGTAGCATTTATGCTCTACATGATCTATTCAGCTACTACAACATTACAAAAATGGAACTCCACTAAGGGAAAATGAAAGCTAGAAGAAAGTATGCCCATTTTATGTATGAGTAAATGAAAGTCCGATTGAAAGTGCTAGAAGACCTATTTAGCTGCCATGGACATCACTATTTGATCCACATCATGGATCAATCCAATAATATCAACACTAAAAAAGCAGCTAAATTCTAGCAGTTTAGTATAGACTGTTGTAAAGATTTTTTGAGTCTTGGGCAGTAGAGCAAAATATATATTTGAAGTAAAAAAAAATACCAATGAGTCGTCCATATGTCATCCCATCCTTGACATGAAATATAGCTTGACATATACGAGAATAAAAAGAAACAATGACCCTAAGTTCGTTGCTCAATGATTAGAAAGAAGAGAAGAAGAAAAAAAAAGAAAAAGAAAACTCAAATGAATGAAAAGATAGTAACTATGGCTCAAAAAAGGTCCTTATGAGAGAGAGAGAGAGACAGAGAGAGAGAGAGTTCACCTTCTTGAAGAAATTTATCCAAGCAATAGGAATTGGCCCTAGTTTACAAATATTCAAATGTCACAAAATTTCAAGAAGTTCTAAGATGTTAATCATAACAAAGATATTAAAGAAAGAACTACAAAATACTTCTAGTAATCTCAAATTTAAATCAGTCAATCCATCAATCAATGTATAGGTGAATGGGAACTACTAAGATACAGGATATGAATCAGATGATGCATACAACGTGAAGAAAGTGATCAACAACATGAAGCATGCATATCAAACACTAATTTGAGATAAGAATAAGTAATTCTTATTTGAGGGCAATAACATAGTATAGGTCAACCCATGCCTTAATTTTATTCTTTGTTCCATCCACTTATCAAAGATTTTTGTATCATATCCTTTGGAGTTTACAAATCTGCTTTTATTACATTAACAAATTGGGGTATGCCCTTTGTTCAGTGTGGGTGAGTTCAAATGGAAGGTGGTAAAACTTGTGAAATGGCATGCAGGAGTTTTGGGGCAGGCTAAGTGAGAGACAAGGTAGCCTAAGAGAAAGAGAGGCATGGAATGATTTAGAGCTCTGTTCTTGTTTGTGATGGGGGAGCAAGGATGTGCTATTTATAATAGGTAGGGAGTGACATGTGATGGCGTCTACACAATCTTAAGAGATCATTAGGATCCAATGTGCTCCCCTTGGTGAAAACATGCCTTGCAACCCAAATGATCAAAATTTCAAGAATAAGATGGATAAATCTCCCCCTTGCTTATGAAAGCTGCAAGGGGGTGAAGTACCTCACAGAACCTAGCTCTAGCCACAAAGGACTATCCCAGTGTTACTTAGTACTTGACTCTCAAAGGACAATCAAGAAGTGCCTCATCAGGAGGACTCTCATTAGGTGATTTTGACCCACACAAACACCAAGTGCATTTGGTCTCGATCTTGGTGTTGTAGTGCTGTTGTCCTAAAAGGGGTATTGAGATGTCTTTTAGCTCGGGTGTCCATGTGCCTCATATCGTGTGCCAGCTATCTCCCAAGCTCGTGATATAAGCCTGCATCAATGAAGAAAAAGTAAATAAATGAATAATTGGCAATGCTAACACCACTCTTCAGTATCAAACCACAGATGCTCATGTTGGAGACAAGTCCAAGAACTTTAAACCCATTTACCGAACATTTGCATTAAACAAACGTATCACAGAACAATTCCCTACTTCACTAGAAGTTCCACAGATCAGTTCCTATTCTTTCTTATTTTGGCCATGTACCATGTTACATTGATATTATAAAAGAAGCTGATTTTGCATTTCCTAAAAGCGCAGTTCATAGATTCAAATCACTAAAACTTAGAAGTAAAATAAGAAAATGACAGTTTCAAATCACTAAAACTTAGAAGTAAATGAATAATTGGCAATGCTACAACTCCCAAACGAGAAGCCAAGGGTGTATACCCGTCAATCACTTGGTTCAACTCATTAGGCACAATATGTAAAATGCCACCACTTGGGTTCCAATCAATACCATGCATGAGTGTTGGGCTTCTCGAACTATGACCTACTCATCCAAATATCAATATCAAGTTAGAAGATACTAGAAAGAATGATAAAAATTGATAAGATACTTGGGTTCCAGTCACAAAATTGCCAAAGAAATTAATGTAATTGTCAACAAAACATCACATCATCGATAAATTATTCATTGTCGTCGCGAGAGGGTGACATTCAAGTGGCTCTGTCCATGTCAGTAAAGGTGTATTGGAGGTCTTAAATTAGAGTTTTTCATCATAATTATTCACAAAGCAGAACTTCATGTTCTTTAGAGAGCCATAATAACCTTCAATAAATTTTTCTAGGAAACTAATACAAGAATAGAGGGATCAAGAGCAAGGCAATAAAATCACAAATGTGTTCTACAACTATTTCATAACAAAAATTGGGCAGTCAATGAAGGAAACATTTACATACAATGATCATCCATAGCAATATTGATCTCCTAATGTGTTCTATATACTGCTCTGCTCAACATTCACTGCTATATTTAATCACTCTGTTTTTGTTCTGTTTTCCTTTTTTTGTTTTCTGTTTTCACTCTGCTTTGATCAAGTGTCCCAAATCAGTCCCAAATCATTGCAACAGCAATCACCCCAATGCCCAACATGACAGTTTCAAGCATCATAGATTTTTGTATCATCTGCCGGCAGTGTAAATGACAGTTTCAAGCATTTGACTGGTTCTGAAGCATCTGACTTAGAATCAACTGCAACTTCTACCATCAAAAGGGCCTAGAATTGAGGTATAGTTTCTTGTTTGATATTTTCTTTAGTAACAATTGAGTTCTTTTCCTAGCCAATGACATCCATAGAAAAACTGTGCTGAACCCATCAGCAAATCAGTTTGGCATATTCTTTATATGTTTCACCCTGATAAGTAGCATACTCTTCATCATGACCACATGATTAAGCATACGTAAAACTTTTCACCAGGGGTTACAGTTTTAGGATCAGCAGTCATTTATAAATTTTACCATCCAGTAATGGTCCTCTTGCTTTAATACACCTATGGGCAAAATTATAGGGCCGAAGGTGAATGCTTAGACTGTAACTTGACTTCACAACACCATAAAAACTAAAAAGCAATGGGATACATAGTCAGGTTAAAGAATAACAATGATCCAAATCTGTATTTCTTGGTGATTTGGGACAGCAACACCAAAAGCTCAAAAATGCAATACCATTAAAACTTGAATAATAAAAGTTTTCACACTACTATAGGATACTCAGAGACAGCTAGCTAGGTTAGATTCTAGTTAAAGAGGAAGAAGAAGAAATAGAAAAAGAGAAGACAGCTTGTAGAGATGCATAAGATATTAACTTAATTATAGTACCTAGAGTTGAACACGATGTAAAAAACAAAGTGGGAAAGACAGCTAGAGAACACAACTTTTTTTTTTTTTTGATAAATTAGAGAACACAACTATTTGCTCATCTACGCCGTCTAGATCTCCATATAATGGCAACAAAATATCTTCTAATGCATAAACAAATTATAAAAGGCTGAATAAATCAACTAATAGACTTCTGGATTTGGAAGTAATGCACTTCAACAGGCATCAGCAGGTCACAAGTGGAAAGTTTCCCCCAAAACAGCAACTTTTTCCTTTGCAAATAAACAAGCAGTTAAACTAGATAAAAACAAGAATTTACTTTTCATGTGTTTTGGTTTTGTTATTTCACTAGACTTGCATGAAAGATATAGTTTTGAGGAGCAATTATCTTTGGCTTCCACCTCCTCCTTGGAAAGCTATTGCAAGGATTCACTATTTATTGAAGTGAAAATTTAGATTAATTTGTTACCAAAGCAGTTAGTTTAGCTAGGGACACTTGGGGTGGGCAGCTATGAACCAAGATTTTGGATACTCCTACTTCAGACTGGATGATGAATAAGTTGTACTTTATATGAAAAATATGGGTCCTGTTTAATTTGCATATTAAAGCTTTCCTTAATATTTGGGAACAAAACTAGTTAATCAACTTCATTATTTCAAAAAGACAGATTTCTTTGTCAATTAATACTGCTGAACAAATTATACACAAAAAATGCTGAGGAATTTGTACCTGGGTCACAATTGTCCACTGCAAATCCGGCAGAAGTTGGACAAAATCATTGAATTTGGTCCCGATTAGTATAGGAATTGCCGTCTGCAAACAAAAATTAAAGCAAAAAAATTAAAAATTTTATATGAAAATATGTTCATACTCTTTTAAGAATGAATAGTATCCAAATAATGAAATTCTGCAACTTCATTCTTTTCAATACAAAAATAGAGATTGCTGTCGATATCATCCATAACACACTTATTAATGATCAAATTATTGACATAAATCTTTTTCTCTCCCACAATTGCATTAAACAAGTACTTTTTCTATTGTAATTTTTTTTATTTTTTATTTTCTTTTGAGGAATATATGATTGGATAATTAATAATCTTAAATGTTTGGCACTTCACTAGTAAAGACCCCCATCAACAAAATGAAGTTCTACCCACTTTCATAATGTGTTCGTTGCCATTATATTTATCCATTCACTACTGCTATAGGAGAAAAAATATTACAGAAAAATGCATAGAATAATCTAAACCACACATTCCAATTGATGCAAATTTAGAAGATAGATTTAGTACTTGATTCCACTTTCTTGCTTGATTGTACCATCCAATAACACTGTAATAATCCAGAAAACACAAAATTATATCAAATTAGTGGTTCTTTAAACTTAAAACTGTGTATGTATCACTATTAAAAGGAGTATTGATTTAATGATGAAATAATTAACATACATATTTAGAGTACACCGGCTAGTAAGATCAAACATAAACAAAATTGCTACTGCATCTTTGCAAGCAATAGGAATTTGATTAAGCGACCTATTGTCTCCTACATCCAAATTAAAATTACAAACAAACAAACATTTTAAGTAACTAGAATCCACTAAGACTTCGGCAATTACAAACATTTTAAGTAAATAGAATCCAAATTTTTTAAACTAAAGAACGAAAAAATTACAGAGAAAGTAGAACAGATCAGCAGATTTGACAATGAGAAAGTAGAGAATGAAAAATATACCTGATATAAGAGCAAGAGAGATCAGCTAGAACAGATCGATTTTGGATTTTGGATCTGCGATTTGATGAAGAACAGAACAGATCGATTTGATAAAGAACAGATCGAGTTCGAGTTCAATGAAGAACAACTCGAGCGACAGAGATCGATGAAGAATAGCTAGAGAGTTCGATTGCGAGCGACATAGATCGATGAAACGCAAACCATCGAGCGTTTTGGATCTGCAATCGAGCAAATCGAGGGTTGAGAATGAGAAATTGAGCGAGCGAGCGAGAGAGTGTGTGTTTGAAACTGAGCGAGAGAGAGGGAGAGCTTCAAATCGAGGGTTTTGGAAGAGAGGGAAACTGAGTTGTGGTAGAAACTGAGAAAGAGAGACTGAGTTCAAAGAGACGGAGGTTTTGACGATCAATACATTGACCCAATACGGCGCCGTTCACTGAGATCAGACACAACGTGTTTCGAAAACGTTGGGTTTCGTTAATTTATAGTGGCGTTTCCCTAAACGCCACAAAAAAACGTTGCTGTAAACTATTTTTCCTGTAGTGAAAGGTCACCGGTTGAAGAGGTTGTCAATATTCCTAATCAAATTATTCAGTGGCTGAGATTAATTTATAAAAATCTAATGGTTTAAAATAGATGTGTATATGATGTGCACATCTTATTGAGGTGCACATCTTAACAGCTCCCTTTAGTTTATCAGAAAAATTGGGGTTGTTTGGTTTGTATTTCTCAAAAAATTTTAGAAAAATTTTTCTACAAATAAGTTTTCAAAAGTAATCAAATCAAACAAATTTTCTCAAATTTTTTTTCTAAAACTTTTTTGGTTTACAAATTTTCCAAACAAATCTCTCTCTCATACACATCAAATCAATCACTTTTTCCAAAACTCTCCCTCAAAATAATTTTTCAAAACATCTTTTGAAAAAAAGTCAAACCAAACAAATTTTCGTACTTTTTATCTCAAAACATGTTTCTCAAATACAAACCAAACAAGGCCTGAATGTCGACTAAACCCAGAATTATTGTTCATAAATCTATTAACAAAATAAATATAAGATAGGATTTGGTATTTTGTGAATTTATATTATTTATAAAATAAAATTCTAAATAAATTTTTAAAATTTATAATATTATTGCCAAAAAAATCAGAGAAACTAGATTATAGGAATTTCTATCAGCACAATAAAATTATCAAAATTTCATTAAAAAAAATGTATACTCCAAAATAGGTTAATTTTATTACTCCAACCACTAGGTTGGCTCATGTATCTCACAAAAGAGAGAATTGACTAGATTCTTTAATCTCTCATCAATGTATTTGGAAATAAAAAAATAAAAAATTTAAAAGTAGTTGTAGTGGGTTCTACCGTCGGTCATGGTTTTTTTAATTAATTTTTGTTACTATGTGTAAATCGTTGATAAAAAATTAAATTAATTTAATAATTAAAGTTATATATTTTGTTATATCTATTTTTAAAATTATAATTGTTGTTCATTAATTTGAAAATAAATGTAATAAAATCAGTTAGTTATAATTGTGTAGTTAATACGATTTTCTTATAAATAATCCCTAAGTGTGATGATAATTAAGTCCAAAAATTAAATTCACTTTTCATATTTAATTGTCTTTGTTTCATATATTTTTTAATTATAAACTAATCATTTCACTTATATATATCATTGAGTCCAAAATATAGACTCATAAATTAACTTTTTATGATTAATTTAAACACAAATTTTATAAATAAAAATATTCATATAGTCAAGACTTATAATAAGTCCTACAAACCCAACAAGGCCGAGGGTTTCATCCCCCCAAAAAAATTATAGAGCTCCTAAACTTGCCAATCTAATCTAAGAGTTAAAAATTAACCATGGTTAGCATTTCCAACCAATGAGAATGGGGATTGGGGGTAGTGTGTGGTGAAGCAGATGCTTTGAGGACGAGGAAAACCCGTGGTACAGTCGTATTTTTATGGCTTATATATGTGTGTGTAATTTGTTTTTTGGAAACATTTTTGCCTAGGTGTATTTTTAGGGTTTTTTTTCACAAAAGGTCCATTTTTGGGGATTTTGGGGATTGTGTGAGAAAAGAGGGGCAAAAGCACAAAATAAAATTTCGGTGAAGAAGGTCTGTCCATGGCTTCTCTTCGATTCGATTCAGATTCATCAAACAATACAGTTCTCTCACTTGTTAGGTACTTCTTTCTAATCCAACTTTTGATATTCATATTAGTGTTTCTAGGGTTTCGATTATAGTAATCAAATCAAGGGTTTCGATCGGTGGATTTTAGCTGTTTGAGCTGATTTACATCTTGAATTAGTAGATCTGTTGACTATGGATTCATTTGATTGTAGTTCTGAGGTCATTTGAGCATTCACGCATCAATTTTTCTGAATTAAGTTTCTTAGTTCTTGTTTGTTCATTACAATTTTGTTAGCGAGGGAATCAATTTTGATTTTTGAGTTTAGAGGAGGATAGTGCAAAGAGTTTTTTTTTTTTTTTTTGTTATTTTATTTTTTATAAAGATTTTGTAAATAAACTACTCTCGTTTTGCATTTAAAACTTCCATTTTTCTAAACTCAATTACATATCTCTGGATATTAATTATTATTATGTTTAAAAAATTTCATGTATTTTGTGATTTCAAAGTTGAACCAAATGAACTAGAACAAGCTTAGCTGTTTCTAGAAGTTGATTTAATGTGGTCTCTGTTTTTCCCCATGTATGATTCTGCTAGAGTTTGCTCTCTACTTGGCTTAATTTGTATATCTTTTATGGACTAGGGTTTGGATTGTGCTGGACAGGTAATCTCGTGGTGTATGAGAAAAACCCAGAAATTGTTGAACCAAATACTTGTTGTCTGGGATTTGTTCACTTTTTTAGTTGTGGATTCATTGTAATTATACACACAAGTAAGGCAGCGAAGAAGATTTGTGAAGGCAATGGAGTGCAATAGAGACGAGGCCGTCAGGGCGAAACAAATTGCTGAGAAGAAGTTTATGGCAAAGGACATTTTGGGCGCAAAGAAATTTACTATAAAAGCGCAGACACTATACCCTAGTCTTGAAGGTATTCAACATATGTTAGCAACCCTTGATGTGTATATTGCTGCAGAGAATAGAATAAATGGGGAAGAAGATCGGTATGGGATACTTGGTGTGAATCCGCTAGCAAATGAGGATACGATAAGGAAACATTATAGGAAGCTGGCTCTCATGCTTCACCCCGATAAAAACAAGTCTATAGGGGCTGATGGGGCATTTAAGCTTATTTCGGAGGCTTGGAGTTTGTTGTCTGATAAAGCGAAGAGATTAGCATATGATCAGAAGAGGAATGTTAAAGGTTTTCAGCAAAAAGTTCCACCTGCAAGTGCGGGTACATCAGCACCACCCAGGTCAAATGGGTTCAACAATTTCACCAAAAGTACAACTCCGCATGTGAGGGTTCCGAAGGGTAATACAACTAAGGCTGCAGGTGCATCTCATGGCCCTCCTCCATCTCATAAGCAGAAACCCCGAACCTTCTGGACCGTGTGCCATAGATGTAAAATGCAGTATGAGTATCTCAGAATGTATCTCAATCATAATCTTCTCTGTCCCAATTGTCATGAACCATTTTTTGCAGTAGAAACTGCTCCACCGTCCTCAAAAGGTTATAAAGCATCCACCCAATCAAACCATTCCCAGCAGCAACAGAACACGAATCATCAGGGTGCAAGCAAAAATGTACATTCTGCAGGAAGAAACAACTCGGCCAATCCAAATGTAGGATCAGGGGGGTTCAGTAGTCCTGATTCATCTAATCACGCTAACTTCCAGTGGGCATTCTCTAGAACAGCAGGTGCTTCGTCTGTTGCTCAAGCTGCAACTGTGGTTCAGCATGCATATGAGAAAGTGAAGAGAGAGCGTGAGGAGGCACAGGCAGCCACGAAAAGAGAGGAGGCTTTGCGAAGGAAAAATCAAGCTTCTAAGAGAACGGGTGGTGTTTCATCGGCTAATTCTGCAAAAAGAAGAAAAAGTATGGAAGATCATAGCACAATGAAATATGGGAGTTCTGTGAATCAAATGGGCATGGGAAGTGGAGGAGCTGGAATGACAGGCTTGTATGGAGTTAGACAGGGCAATTCTGTACCAGGACTTAATAAGCCTAGGAGTGTACATGATTTATCCCCACTTGAAATTCAGAACTTATTGATGGATAAGACCAGAAAAGAAATTCGCAAGAAACTAAATGAATGGGACTTAGCTACCGTGGCCACATCTGCAGTGAAAAGCAAGGAGAATGTCAATGAGAAAGCAGATGAGGAAGTAAAGGAAAAGGACAATGCCATGGTAAATGGTGCCAAACAGGACAAATGCAAGACTGGCGAGAATGAAAATCTTGTCAATAAATCCACTCATGGAAGTTTGGGTGGTGTCAATGAGAACAAAGAGCCTTTAGAACCAATGTCAATAAATGTACCGGATCCAGATTTTCATGATTTTGACAAGGATCGGACAGAGAGGTGTTTTGGGGAGAATCAGGTATGGGCTGCATATGATGATGACGATGGCATGCCTCGTTATTACGCCATGATTCACAATGTTGTCTCCTTGAATCCATTCAAGATGCGGATCAGTTGGCTTAATTCAAAAACCAACAGCGAACTGGGTCCACTAAACTGGGTTGGTTCTGGTTTTGCGAAAACTTGTGGAGATTTCAGAATAGGCAAACATGAAATCAATAACTCGCTCAATTCTTTCTCACACAAAGTTCGGTGGACAAAAGGTGCACGTGGAATAGTTTGCATTTTTCCTAGGAAAGGGGAGGTCTGGGCTCTCTATAGGAATTGGACTCCTGAATGGAATGAGCTGACTGCAGATGAAGCAATACACAAGTATGACATGGCCGAAGTACTTGAAGACTATGATGAGGGACTCGGTGTGACTGTTACACCACTAGTCAAAGTTGCAGGCTTTAAGACAGTGTTTCACCAGCATTTGGACCCGAGGAAAGTTAGGAGGATTCCTAGAGAAGAGATGTTTCGTTTCTCTCATCATGTGCCCTCGTACTTGCTTACTGGTCAAGAAGCTCCAAATGCTCCAAAGGGTTGTCGGGAGCTAGACCCTGCAGCAACTCCTCTGGAGCTTCTTCTGGTAATACCAGATGTTAAGGAAGAAGACATTGTAGGGGATGAAAATGAAGAGAATGCTAAGGTAGAAAAGGTGGTTGATGATGTTGGAAAACCTAATAATGAAGAAACAGAAGAGAATTCCATTAAATTTAGTGAGAAGATATCAGGGAATAAAACAAGAGAGCCTGAGGAAGTAGAAATTTTGGAAGATAGCTGGGAAAGGAGGGAAGACGAGAAAGTAAATTCTACTGAAGTGAAGATAGACAGTTGAATTTTGGATTATCTGTTCTAAAGTGGATGTAATTTATTCTCTTTGGACTAAAATTGGTGGAACCGATTACTGTTCTTGGATTTCATGCCCATAATGTTGGAACCATTATCACATTGGATAATCTGAATCACTTCAGATAATCCTAACCTCAAATTTATCTGCAACTTTGAGGATTTTTGGAAGTGGAAGCACAAAATTGTCCTCAGTGCCAACACAACTTGCGCTTGAGGATCTGTAAGGTAGGATTGTATATACTTCTTTCAACTTATTGTCCTTCAAAGAAGATTTCTTTATCAGTTGAAGTGCACCAATACAAACCCTGCCCACCCGTGGCCACACTTTTCACACCCAAGAGGGCACTAATTCCTTAATTTCCCTTCTTTTTTCTTTTTTTGAAAAACAAAAGAACTGTTGTTACATTGCATGGTCGCTTACTTTTGTCTTTGAAGTTGTATCATTGTTTGTGATTAGACTTCAAATAATAGTGTAGCATAGGAGTTTATTTCAGTTTATTGCTCGGTCATGCTCAAGTTTTTGTTGCTTGTGTGAAAGTACTACTCTTTATCTTCTTTCTCAAATGTGCAATGCTAAGAATCTGATGTTAAATACTGCTAGTTGACAATTATGGTTCAGAGGTTTCTTGTCTCTGCTTCATTCTCTCTCTCTTCCCAAACAGGAAAGACAGACTTTTGGAATTTTTTTCACTTACCCAGTTCATATTGGATCTGATCTATCATATATCAGTGATTGAGTTACCCAATTTTTTAGGACTTGGCCAAATTTTTCATGGGTAAGTTAATACTAAGAATTTTGCCATCCTTGAGGCCTGAAGTTCTGCTTCAATACTAAGAATTATGCCAATGGATCTGCAGAAGCCCACCGTCCTATTGCCATCATGATTCCTAGTGAGGCTGTCACCACTAAGCCATGTCTCTGTTTTTCCTTTAAACAAAGTCTGTAATTTGTTGGACCTGTATTTTTTTATTTATGTTTTTTTTTTTTTATATATTTATTTCGTGCCTCCCACCACTCCACCCCTCCTGTCCCCCAAAATATGTGGGCCAATAAAAAATTGGAAAAGCCATTAGGTAGAAGGGGCGTTTCTAATTTTTTTGTGTTTCATATTGCTATTCTCTTTTTTTTTTTTTTTTTTGTCCTTTTCTTTTGTGGAGAGAATTTCGAACAAATTGTATTAATTTACTATTATACATAATTCATTGGTTAACATAGAAACAAATTTATTCTAAGGTTACGTAAGTATTGGTGGTGGGTTGAAACTATAAAATTAGTCAGTTGGTATATGAAATTAAAATTGCCTACTCTAATTTTTCTCAAACTATACCGTAAAGAGTCTCGTTCAAATAAAAAAAAAAACAATTTCAAGATCTATAGTATAAAATGACAAGGAAATCAAGTATATTATGACTCGGAATGACACATTTTGCTTGATTCATGTAAAATGATTAGGAAATCAAGCATAATATGATTCGAAATGACAGTTTTTGCATAATCATGCCAAAGATTAAAAAATTGACATATAATGTAGAAGGTTTGGAAATTCTCAATTTTGTTCAAACAATAGAAGATTTCATGGGTTTATTTTTTTATTAATTTCTAAAGATATTTTCAAAAAAAAAAAAATTCTATAAAATTTACCATTAGTAATAATCTACTATTTGAACTTTAAAAAGGTTTGGATGGGACTCATTTTGGAGATTGTTTGGTTAAGGAGACTTTTTCCCTCTCCCAGTTTGTTAAGTGATGGTTGGTTTGGAAGTGGACATTTTTAATGATTTTTTTTAATTAAAATATAAGGTAAAAAACTAAATTTTATTTTTAAAATTTTAATAAAAAAATAGAAGAAATATTTTTAAATTTTTTAAACCTTTTTTGTGAATTTTTAAATTAAAATTTGATGTTTTCAAATGCACTCAAGAGTTTGTTTGGCATGTTGAATTTTTTTATCCTTCTAATTTTTTAGATTACATTATCTCTCTGTTTTTCTGTAAATTTTTTCATAACAATTCAAAAGTTATATTTAGAGATTGCTTGAAATGATTTAAATAAATATATTTTTTTATTTTTATGAAAAAAATACAAAAAAAAAATTAAATTATGATATAATCCAAATAAATATACTTATATAAATAAGTACACTTATTTAATTTATGTCAAATAATGTCTTATTATGATCCTTCCAAACAGCCTTTAAATTATTATAATTTTTCCGGAATTACACCTCTAACCCCACAAGGAGTCCTACGTGTATCAAAATCAACCAACCATTGCATGACACGTATCCTATCTACGTGTTTCCGCCAATCACGACAAAGTCTATGACATATGGGTCGTCCATTCTCAACTGCATATATACATGTATGTATGTATATACACGGGTAGGTTTTTAATCCAGTAAAAATTGAAGAAATTTCAGGAGGGAGAGAGAGAGAGCATTGCCGGAAACGGTGGGAAGAGAGCAGCGAATCACGTGAAAATTCTCCGGCGCTTCGTTTCCGGCCACCTGATCTCCGCCGTAAATATGGTAATTTTTCATGCTTTGTTGTTTTCTGGAAATCTTATATAGCTTGCATTTTGTTGTTTTTGTTCAATTTGAAAGTTAATCATCTACGAATTTTAAACCATGATCTCAAATCTCTCTTGTAATAAATTTGATTGTTTGAGCCAACATTTTTTGCCATTTATTAACGAAATTGTGGAATGGGGGCAATCAAATCATCTGCAAACCCTAAAATGATTTTTTTCTTTTTTTTTTAATTATTATTTATTTATGTGTATATGAGTTTTCTTCCCATGCTGGTCAGGAGAGAGAGAATGAATGATGAATGATATTGTGCCATAAATGGCATTTTTCAATTTGATTTGTTTCAATGTTGGTTATAAAACTGTCACTCCCACATTGTCATTGTGTGTGTGTTTTTTTTTTTTTTTTTTGGGGGGGGGGGGGGGGGGGGGGGGGGATTAAAATGCCTGGAATTTCAATAGAGAATAAGTTTGCGATGACATTTTTGGAAATTAAGATCCATCTTGGTATTGTTTTGAAATAAATATTCTCGATTCAACCACATCATTATGTACAAAAATTCTACGTAACTTCTCTGTTTGTATAGGGTCATTGTAGTTCTTATTGTTGTAATATCATCAATGTCATCATTGTTAATATCCTGTACTAATGGGGAAGATGCAAAGATTCTTAAGCTATATTGGATCTCTTGAATTTGGAGAGAGATTTGTGGCGTGAAAATAATAGAACAGAAAAATGCTAAAAAAATTAACTTATTTTTCATTTACCTTACTTTTTTTTCATTTCTTTTTTCACAAATCCCTTTTCAAATCCAAAATCCAAGCATAAGTGAATAACTTTTCAATGCATCTCAATATTAAACTTGTTAATTGTACGACTGCAAATTAATTGATGGAAGAAAGATAGGTAATTCTTATCTTACACACAAGAAAATTTAGGATGAATTTGGTGGCTCAATATGGTTGATCCTACCCTCAATGTAGTTTCTTTGAAGAATGTGTGTCAAGATTCTTTCAAATGCCGAAAATGAACAAGAAAGGTATTATGTGCACTCATGTACTAGCAGCTATGTAGCATTCCTTTTAACTTCAATTGTTTCCTGTTTGGTCATTGTGTTGCATTTGATTGAGATGCCAATGTACACCCCTTATATTTGATTTCAATGCATCGAGTTCTTGAATCATTTGCATTTTAAACAATGACACACAGTTCTGCCATTTGGTTGATTTTCGTCTTTTGCCTAGTTTGATAGAGTGAAATTCTCCCTCTTCCATATAATGTGGGCATTCCCTTGTTTGACAATATTGGTTTGAATTGCATAATTGCAGACAACATCAAGGCGTCTTGCAGATAGGAAGGTGTCAAGGTTTGAGAAGAACATTACCAAGAGAGGAGCCGTGCCTGAAACGACTACAAAAAAGGGAAATGACTATCCTGTTGGCCCTATTCTCCTCGGCTTTTTCATATTTGTTGTCATTGGATCATGTAAGATTCTCCTGTAGTTCCCATCTGTCTTATATCCTTCTTATTATTGTTCATATGTTCACTTAATTCTGAATCAAGCATCAATGTTTATGGAATCTTGGTTTTCAACATACTATGAAAGTCTTTCCACTCTTGGATTGGTTCATGAGTTCATATCTATGTATGTTACTTAGATCATGGATCGTTCTTGGAATGGAAAATGAAACGTGGTGCAAATTGTATAGATACAATTAAAGTAGAATTAAAGTAGAATTGTATATGTTATAAATAGTGATACGATTAGAGTAGAATTGTATAGATTAGACTAATGGAATTTAAGATAGTTCTAGAATAATTTACTTTACACTATTAGACATCAAATAAATTTAGGGGGTTTTTTTCCCTTCTTTTTCTTTCCAAATTAATCATATAACAAAACATTTATATGACCATTATAACCATATAACCCATTTTTTTATGCTTTGTACTGCAAAACTCTGCTCTTCGAGTCTTTGTAGATTACGTGTTTGATTTGATGGGTTTCTGATGCCATTTTTTCATTTATTCCAGCTCTGTTTCAGATGATCAGGACGGCAACGAGTGGAAACATGGGTTAAGCAAATGTTGTTATATTGTAGCAAATGGCTACTTTTTGTAATGTGCAACTTTTTTTGATAACATACATACATAATAGACTTCGAAATTGAGCTTTCATTTACAATACTATAGAGGTTGTTGATCATGCTGTGGAAAGTTTGAAAATGAAATAAAACCTTCCTAGACTCTTCTCCATCATTGGCAATTCTCATTTCTTGTTTTACAAACCAACAATGCACACTTGCACATTGGAAAAATTATTCAATACTCTTTTTTTAATACTATTGAAGCAAGTATAGGCGGTGTACTTCAAATTATTCATGTTATGACTTGTATAAAAGAGGGAGATTGGATTAGTTATAATTCATTTATACGACATTTGATTGTACAATTTGATAACGGGTAGTGTGGCTGGATTGAACACTATAACTCACTACAATTGGATTAAATTGTGAGTGAACATTGGGCTCTTTCCAACGTAAAAGGCTTTAAAGACGAACTACTATACAAAATGAGGATTTGACTAAGAAAGATTGAAGATCCACATAAGGGAATTATCGATTGAAGCTCCACACGAGGGAATTATTAAAATGTGTTTGATTCATTAAAAATTTATTCAAAATTAACTCATTATGTAAATAGGATAATACTATATGCATCAATTAGTATACTAACTAGTGTATCAATTAATAATGTGGCAAAATTTAAGATATTTTTTATATTTGTAATTTGTATAATGAATAAAATTAATAATAATGTCATAATTAATGTTGGTACACTAATTAATACAGCAATTAATGCATGTAGCATCATTCATGTAAATATGTCAAATTTAAATAAATTTAAAATCCCATTTTCTATTTGTCTTGATAAACTTAATCGCATTATAAAAAATTGAGTTACTCAAATTAGGTTCACTTAAAAAGTAAACAAGTCAAACTCGAATACGTTTTTGAAACACACAAGACTGGGGAGCAATCATCGCTCACCAATCAGAAAACAGGAAATTGGAAGCATTTTAAACTTGTTTTCTGAAATTAAAGTTAACGCTTAAATATTTGTACAAAGAAGGAAACATTATCATCATAGATTTCATAGTCTTCCCTAGGATCATTTACTTCATCATCATAGAATAAACTTGGGCTGCAGACAACGTACTAGCAAAAGCTTGCACAGCCAATTAAGCATAAAGCCATACCAGAAACAAGGGTAATTGCTGAATCAAGCTGAAGCTGTCAGGCAAGGATGAAATGCGGTGCCACAAGCGATCCACTGACGCTTCCTCCCACGTGGCACCATACAGCCGGGAACCTTCATCCATTCCCCACTCAACATATCGTATGCAACCAATCGGTTCATTTGTCTTGATCTCAACGACAACATGAGTAAACCTTTGTTACCCAAGCAAATCATTCGAACGTGCTTTCCGTAAAACTCCAAGCACCATATGTTTGGCATTCTGTCAACCTCCTTCCACAGTAGAGTCATCTTCTGCAGCTCCCATATGCACACGCATGTGGCAGCATTCTTTGTCAGCAACCCCACCAGCATGATTCGCCCCCCACATTCTGCGAGTGTCTGATCGCTCAGATGTAGTGGAGCTGGAATTGCAAACTGCTTCCAAATTCCAGTATCCATATCGTAGGACACAATCCCCTCAGGGTCTGAACGCATGAAGTAAAGCATGCCATCAATGGACACCGCTTGGGACCTGAAGTTCAGTGACAACGGCAGATTAACAGTGAAAGGCATGGTTCCGGGATGGGCCCAAGAGTTTTTTATCGAGTCATAAACTTCGTACTCACCATCAGAACCTACCCAGAGGATCTTGTAGCCGCCACTTGTCGATTCCCGATTCAAAGTCATCCCTACAGCGACTCGAGACCAGACCTTAACTGACCTAGATGGAAGTTCCTTGAAAGATCGAGTAAGAGGGTTGCATACATAGAAGCTCCTATGGCCAATATCGAGAAAGCATACAAGACCCCCAGCTGAAGCCACTGGCAAGACAATTACCTTTGTTGGCAATGCCGGGATTATAGGGTGGTGCCATTTTTTCAAGGATGGGTCATACATGGCTCCAGTATTCACATTTTCGTGGGTGATGGTGTAAAACCAAGGCTGGCCTTGTGGGACTTGTGCACATTGTTGGGAGAAACTGTGAGAGGTCAGCAAAGAGTTCCACTTCCTACAAACTGAGCGGAAGCGGAAGAATGTGGTGATGGGGAGTCTTGCAATGACAGCTTCGAAAAGGTCTTCGGGAAATTCTTTCCAGATTGGCTGTTCCATGTTTTCAGTATAACTAGTAGAATTGGATAATCTATCCCAATTCCGCTCTTTCCGAGATCTCTTTGCAGGTGGAGGCTTGCCAGGTTCTAGCATCTTGAAAGTTTTGGATTTTTCAGCCCTCATTATAAAACTGTAATAACCGTCTTCTGCAGGGTTATCATCAAGATTGAAGAAGCACCATCTGTACAAAATGCAACCATGCCATTCAGGACTTGGAAACCTCGTAACAATTTGCTACAAATTCATGGACATAAGAGCGCGCACACAAAAAAAGCTGAATGATTATACACGATACATGGATAAAACAAAACAATACAATCTTAAATTGAAATATCATCTGTTAGAGACCTGTTAAAACGTTGTCATCCAGTATTAATTGCACCACCTAGCAATGGCGGAATCAGCACAAAACTTACACAGTCAACACATTCTTCAAAAACTATAGCAGTATTACCTTGTCATTTTCGATTTCTTACCATTAGCCATGCCTTTTCAGCTCTAAAAAACATAGCTATAAGATATTTGGTTTGTAATAAATGCTTCTAGATTTCTGATGCATTATGGAAAAGCATGGTGGGATTAGAGTACAAGGAAGATGAGGCAAAACAAAATCTGCAGGCAAAACAAAATCTGCAAATTAAGACATAGCACTACCAAATTAAGACATAGCCTTCACTTAGCTTTGACTAAATTGGACACTTGCATAAAAATAGATTTTTTCAAAACCATCTCACCAGAAGGATGACATGATCACTGAAACAATGTCTTTGCTTTTAACACAAAATTTAAACAAAATTCCGACCCCACAATTTCAAAGTAAAACAGAATGAAATTTAGTAATTATAATAATAATAAGACGTGCACGATGTAAAAGAGACCCACTTTTATCGTAATTATTATTCCTCTAATTCATGATTTATTCCAGCCAATCAACATACAAGTTTAGACTCTGGTTACAATTCGTGGTAGCCGACAAGCATCAAATTCAGGTAACGAATTATAAGAGAGGCCTAACATCATCTTTGAGTTTCAAAACTTTTATCTGAGCTTCAAAACTTTTATCTAAGTCCATGAGCTATATGTCCCATTGAACCTTAGCCGCCCTTACATCATTTCTCTCCAACAATTTTTCCCTCGCCATCTGACCCATACAGAGTCTGACTGAGGTTGATGCAAAAGCCAAATAGATCTCTGACCATTGCTACTCTATTCTAGTCTCTCGCCTTTTTTTATCCCTAGGACCCCTTCTTCCTTGGGGAGATTGACCTTGTCCAAAGTACTCTAGCCCCTGTATTTTTCATCTCAACTCCTTTCCAGAAGAAGGCTCACAACTTTAACTCACTTTTCTTGGTAACGTTAACTAGCAGAATGAAAAGCCTTCTCCAATAAACTTGTATGCTAAATGGAACAATATTTATTAGTTGAAGTCTCCCTGCATACGATACAAATTAATTTTTCAAAGATTTCATCCATAGCGTCATTCCCTCCACCAAACCTTTACAACCCTCAGCTTTTAACTTTGTGGATATTAGAAGAACCCCAATCGGAAAAATTACCCTATTGGAAGCTAAAGCATTGTCCCATGTGCAAGAATGCCATCCACACTAGACGCAAATATATCACTTTTGGAATTATTTGGCAGAAGCCCTAGACCAGAAGTAAACACGGTATTGGCTGGATAAAAATTTCAGTATGCAATCAAGTTATACAGTTGAGACAATTTACTGCCACTAATCATAACAGCTTCTTGCAGAAAACTTGAAACTAACCTTGCACTATTATCATATCAAGTGAAGTAACCAATAGAGATGCGATATTTATTACAGATACGCGACGTATTATCAGCTGTGAATATGGACTGCTGTGACCGCTTGCCTTTTGGAAGTGCTCGAGGTTGTAGATTGGAAGGAAACTTTCTTTTGGATGCTAAGGTGGCTGCTCAGAGTGTAATTTGTGCTCTGCTCCTGATATATCGACAAATAGGCTGCTGGAGCTGTGTCAAGTAGCTCCTGCTGTTGTTGCTGTCAATGGTAGCCCAGTTTTGAAGGTGGGACGGTGGTTTTGTTCAAGACTTAATTAGGTTCCTGTCATTTTGTTTTGTAACCCAGTATATAGGTGGTCCTCAAGACAGCCTTGAATAGCTTGGGGTTTGTCCTCGTAGATTGTACTCTTTTTTTTTTTTTCCTTTTTTCTTTTTTCTTTTTTCTTTTTTTTAAATATAATCTTACTTACCGGAGAAAAAAATAAATCAAATTCAGTTAGGTGTGTGCTTCTAATTGCAGGCAAAGCAGCCATCAGATTGAAAATTTTGCTTGCAGAACATAAGATGTAATAATCAAAACCATGCTTGCATCCACACAAGCTATATTTTAATTTTAGGGTCTTGCACTTGCTAGCTAATGACAACCTAAGGGCAGTCAATAAACAACACAAAAATGTCAAAATATTTATAGTCGTAATACACTTTTCACATATTCCAAAATGATTTTTTTTTTTTAATTTTAGTTACGATTTTTTTTTGTGTTTGGTTATAATTTTTTTTTATTATTAATTATGATTTTAAAAATATAAAATTATGTCATTTTTCATAATTATAAAGTGTATATGATCCACAACTCCCAAAATAAACATATGAGCAAGAAAAAAAAAACTTCTGATGAAACTCATTAAATTGATAGAGAAAATGATAAATTAGTCCCAGAACCTCCCTCAACTAACAATTTAAGAAATAGAAGATAGAAAATAGCATGAGAAAATTATCAGAAACATCAAAGTGACAGTACACAGATACATGAACATTTATATATATACATATATATATATATCAACACCGCTACGGAGCCCGAAAAATCAAAGGCTCGAATGGCTCGAAATCCCAAAACGACGTCGTTTTAAGATTTTTTTTTATTCTCTTACCGGTAAGATAATATTTTTCGTACCATTTGAGCCATTCGAGCCTCAGTTTTTCGGGCTACGGAGCATTTTTGTATATATATATATATATAGAGAGAGAGAGAGAGAGAGAGTTAAAATTAGGCTCGATTAATCAACCAAAAGCAGAAAATGCAAGAACACGGAAAATGCTACACAAGGAATCGAAGCTAAAATTCGAAATTGGTGAATATAAAGGCAACAGAAACTAAAACAAAGAAGCATTTTGATTAAACCAGAAAACCTAATAAGAACCAAATTGAAGACACGAGAACAAAACGTTCCTAACAATCCTCCATTTTGAAGCAAAAGCAACAACACAGATCCACCAGCAAACAATTATATATATATATATATAGAGAGAGAGAGAGAGAGAGAAGGAACAGAGACCTGTGTTGTTGTTGTTGTTGTTGTTGTTGTTGTTGTTGTTGCTGCTGCTGGTGCGGCGGCGGCGGCGGCGGTGGTGGTGGTGGAAGTAGTTGAGTGTGAGGTTGAAGATGAAGATAGTGAAGAGGAGGAGAACCGTAGAGTTCAAAGAGCTCTTGAACTTGACCGATAAGCTGCCTCAGCATGGCCAGCCCTTCCATGCCCCACTCGCCGAGGCCCTTCTTCTTCTTCTTCTTCTTCTTCTTCACCTCCTCTGCTCCGCCTCTCTCTCGCTCTCTCTCTCTCTCACTAAACACTTTCTCTCTGTACTCTACACATATTTGTCTGTCTCTATCTTTCTCTTCTCTTGGTTATTAACCATTCCTCTTTTTCCACGTCACTAGGCCATACGTTAATAAGTAGTATTGACTGGTACGCTACTTTTTTCTCTCCTAATCAATGATGATGGTGAACTTTTTCCGCATTTTCCTAAAATACCCTTTCACAGTGTTTTGGATAAAATGGGATAAATTTTTTGTTTTTTTTTTGTTAATTTTGTTTTAATTGCGAGTTAGTTGTCAATTTCTAGTCTTTGGACGGCAACTACCAATAATAGATTTAGGACTTTGAGTTCACGTTTGCTAATTGGTCGCAATAATTAAAAGGTTAATTTATTTTTTTACATATTTTTTAAAAAAAATCAATTTGAAAATCAAACACAACAATGGATGACAGATTGGCATAACCCAAACTTGGCTAATTATCTAGTTTTTTGATATTTCTATTTATGGTGGTAATGAACGCTCCAAACAAAATATTATAGAGCCTCCGTTTGGGAAGTGGGTTGGCTTTTTGGCTTTTTAGTTTTTTTGGCTATTTTAGCCTGGGCTAAAAAGCTTGGTTTGGGAAGGGCTTTTTGGCTTTTTGGCTTTTTTTTGTGAGAGAAGAGTGTAATGATTATGGGTTGGATGTGATGTTTTGTTTGTTGTGGCTAAAATAGCCTGTTTTGTCTTTTGTGGCTATTTTAGCCCCAACCCACTTGCCAAACACCACCAGAGAAAGTATAAAATTAGTTGCACAAACACAATTACGTAATACTTTTTGAAATTAAGAGGTTGTTTGAGATAATATAAATAAATATTCTTTTTAACTTTTTATAAAATATAGACTGAGGCCTAGTTTGGGAAGACTAAATAAGTGTACTTTTTGACTTTTTGTGAAATATAGGTTGGGTTTGGGTTGGGTTTGAAGTGATGTATTAGAGAGGTGATGTGACTTAAATAAGATGATGTGACTTAAATAGGATAGTGACTTTTTGACTTTTTGTCTTTTTTCAATCTTCCCAAACTAGGCCTGAGTTTGAAGTGATATGGTAGGATGTAATGTGACTTAAATAACACGATGTGATTTAAATAGGATAGTGACTTTTTGACTTTTTAATTTCTTTAAGGGATGTCAAACCAAGCTTAAGTGTGTGTTTGACATGTATTAAAAAAGTTTTTTTTTTTTTGCATACATATACTTATTTGGGTTACATTAATCAATATCTATCAGCATCTCCTTTCTATTTTTTTATCTACTTTCTCTACTTTTTTACATTTTTTCTTTATAAAAAGTCAAAAAATATATTTATTTAAAACATCCCAAACCATCTCACTTTTCAGGTATGGCTATATTAGATAGTTTTTTTAAAAGAAAAAAACAATTAAAACAAAAATAGGTTAATATTTTGTAGGTTTTTTCAATAAATTTTGACTTAATTTCAATTGTTTTGAATTTTGAATTTTTTTAAAACCTAAAAATTATTTAATTTTGACTAGAAATGATTTTTTTCCCGAAAAATTATTCCCCTGAATCCCCCGAATCTGAAAAAATCGAAAGCAAGAGAGAAAGAGGGAGAAAGAGAGAGGAGAGGAGAGAGAAGAGGGAATGGAGAGAGAGAGAGAGAGAGAGGACCCCTCTAATCGTCGCAGCAGCAGCTCGTCGCAGCCCCGCCTCCAACCGCCGTCGCCTCCGGCCCCACCTCTGCCTCCAGCCCGATTTTATTGGCCCCCTCCCCTCCAGTTCTTCTTCTTCTTCTCCTCCTTCTTACTCCTTCTTCCTCTGATTTTCTTCTTCTGAAAAAAAAAAAAAAAATTCAAAAACAACGTCGTTTTTCGAATTCGGGGAGCTCAAATTCGAGCTACCAATCACTACTCAATTTTGACAACCCTAAAAAAATTTGGAAGCTAAGACATAATTGTCAATACTCATTTTAAACGTTTGAGAATGACTAGTCTAGGGTATGGAGAAATAACTAGAAAGAGTATTCTTTCACTTAATTAACTTTGTGTGTCCATTTTATTGCTCAACCTTCATTATTATTTTACTATAACTAGATAAATTTCCAAATCATTAGCATAGATTTGGTTTGCCTTAGCAACACAAAACTTATCCATTTTTATGGAATTGGAAAACTTTAGCATAGATTTGGTTTGCCTTAGCAACACAAACTTATCCATTTTTATGGAATTGGGAAACTTTAGCATAGATTTGGTTTGCCTGAGCAACACAAACTTATCCATTTTTATGGAATTGGGAAAACTTTAAAGGAAAATCACAAGCATACACAATATTTATACAAAAAAATCATACAAAATTATGTGCCGATAGCAGTTACTAATTTGGCTTTTATTTTTTTTTCTCTAAATAAATTTAAATAAGTCACATCATTTTTTGTGTACACAATTATCCATCTAAAAATCATGCATTTAACATGGATATTGACGACTATTTTTTTATTACAATGAATTCCATTATAATGAATGACAATCGAGGCAATAATTGTAGTGTAAAAAACTTTTTGTGTGTGTCGAAAGCAAGTAGATATAAAAAATATATACATTATGTAAGGGACATATTCTAAAGTATAATAAAAAATTAAGATAACAAGAATATAAACTAATAAATTTATAGTATAAAATGTATTTGCGAAAAAAATTATTGTGGTGATGCCACAAGCAAATCTCAAATTGTCATGATCTTATGTTGTCTCATCGATCACTAAATTATAATTTATTTTGAATATTTTAGTCATATTTATGAAGTACAATATAATTTTTACTATGTTTATGGTATAACACCTACAAATATGATACTGAATAATTTAATCAATTTGGTGGATATTGATGACTCATTCAATGTAAAAGCTGTATATGGGAAGTTATTACAACATTCGTAGAGCTTGTAGTTGTAGAACTTGGTGGTCCACTCTGATACGCATAGTTAATTTATTAGTACATGTTCTTTAATGCAACATACATACCTCGAGCTTGGGCATCTTAGTGGAACTCAAGGTTGTATTGTAGCTGTCCAAATTTACTTTTACAAATTTAACTAATTTTAATTATTTTATTTTAATAGATCTTATTTTAAATATTAAAATTTTATTATTACAGATTTCCCTCAGTTATTGCAATACCCACTAATTTATAAAGAAAAATTCTAGAATTTTGAAGAGGGTAAATTACATACATTAAAATCTTTTAAAATTTAGAAAAAAATATATAATAATTCACAGTTTTGATATAATTATATTGATATTCTTTTTATTAAGACTGATGAATCAGAACTAGTGCAAATGGTATGAAGTCACAATAATAAATAATAAATATTTATCGTATACAAAAAAGATAATAATATGCTTTTTTTTCATCCATATAATTAACGAATTATTGATGAAAATTGGATTTGTAATTTACTTGTTTTAGTAGTTTTTTTTTGTTTTTTTTTAATAGTGCTTCTACTTACACAACACTTTTGCCGCATTACAAACCTCATTTTCATAATTTTTTTTTATTACCATTTTATCCTTTTACAAGATTACCAATTGATCTTTGAACCCTAAAAGTTGAACACACAACTTTCTTACCCCACCTACCACTCTCCATCACTTACTATCTCACCTCCGGCAGCCCTCTCATACCACCGATCAACTCCCTTTCCTTCTTGCGAATCGCGACCACCTCCACCTCCTTTTTTCCTTCTCCTTCTCCATCTCCTCCCCATTTGCCAAATCCTAGATTTCAAACTTCTCTCTCTCTCTCTCTCGCAATGTGGAGGATATGGGGGTTTCATGGGGTAGTTCATGGCAATGGAGATGGGTTGTGGTGGAGACAGGTCGCTACTGGAAGGAAGATCGCGGAAAAAGATGCATTAACGGAGGTAAAATAACCGAAAGAGAGTTGTAGCGCTGGCGTCGACATATGAAAGGTCCAGAAAGGTGATCGTAGCAATGGGATGGGAGGTCATGGTGATTGTGAGGAGAACCGAAAAAGAAGTAGCGGTGATAGAAAGAGATCATCAGTAGAGAGGGACAATGGATTGGCCACCAAAGATAACAGCGGTGGTTGTTGGAGTTGGTAATTAGGGTGGTTAAAATTAGGGTTTGAAAGTTTGAGGGTTTAAACTTTAAAGATGAAAGTATAGTTGGTATTATGAAGATTGTATGGAGATATAATCAAATTTTTGTATGTACTGTAATTAGTGTAAGGAGATATTTTAGTTATGTAAATAGGAAAAAAAATTTCCCCATTAAATTTGTGTGTTTATGACTAACGTGTCCCTGCTATATGGGAGCGTCTTTAGATAAGCTAGTGTCTAGGTTCTACATAAAATTAAAAAAATATTATAAGTGAGAGGATGAGACCATATTGAGTCATCATAACATCACAACTACTTCAAGCAACTTGTAAGTCATGTTGAGTTTTTGTTTTCTTTGTTTTTATTTTTAGTAAATTTAGGTGTATAGAAATTAAACGCAAAATAAGACATAATTTACATGTGAAATTTATTGGGATTATGTCTCATTTTGTTTTTGATTTCTGTATTCCTAACATTATTATTGTTCTATTTTTTCTCATATTTTTAAAAAAGAAAAAGTAAAGTATCATTATTTTCAACAAAAATGGTTTTCAAAAATCAAAAAATAATTTTTGTATTTTTTTGAAAATGAATGTTTTTAAAAAAAAAGTTCTTGAAATTTTCAAAAATAGTTCACCAAATAAATTTTATACAATTTTTTTTTTTTGTGGGACCCATTTTTTCAAGATTTTGAAAATGTCAACAACTTTCGGTCCAAAACTTCAAATTGTGAGCATAAAAAGTGAAGCCTTTATAAAAAAAGGTTGCATAAGATGCCATTTGATCGATGGTTACATTAGGTGCAGTTAGTTGAAGTTAATTTTTGTCATCAAATATCATCAAGTGGAACCCACAATTTGTTGACCAGGTTAAATTTGTAATTTCGATTTAAGTGTGAGGGCAATAAGGTAAAATAATAATGTACAAAAGAATAATAATAAGGTAGAAGAATGATGATACAACAACTTTTCGTATTTTTAAGTGCTTTAAAATACACTCATAATTAGACATGATAGCTAGCCTAGTTTATACCCACATCTTTTTATGATATCATTTTCTAAATATATTTTGAATAAATTATAATTATATTTTTGAGATTTGTTTAAAATATAAATAGTTTATTGTGATTTGAAAAATTATAAATATTTTCTCGTTAAAATTTTTTATTTAATAGAATTAACTTAAAAAATAAAATTCATAATTATTTTCTTAGAAATGAATAAACTTTTACCGGTTAGATTTTATGAAAAGATGCTTTTGTGAAAAAATTTTATGGAGATGAATTATTTTCCATATGATAATGTCTCTATTCATTAATATCAATCTTATGTGTGTAGTCCACACCAATAAAAGTGAAACTACCATTTGTGACATTGCCACCAATAATAATGAATAATTTTTTTTTAATGTAATTCTATAATTTGTAATTAATTATTAAGGTGTTGTTTACTTTTTAAATTATTTTTACAAAAATGCTTTGGAACCCCAGTTTTGAAGGACCTCCAGTGACCCCCCGTGATGTGGCAGCATGTGATTGGTTGAAATTTTTTTTTTTTTTTTTTTACTTTCCCTTGGTCCACAGCCCCCCACGTGGAGGTGGGGGTGCTGGGGTGCCTCCGTACTGGGGGTGCCAATCACTGCTCTTATTTTTAAGGGTTGTTTGACAGATATTTGAAAGTAGTTGTTTATGATTTTGATTGTAATTTTAAGAACAAAAAAGTTTCTTTTGGCCCTATTTTACCTAACAAACATACGATTGTTTGATTTGAGTAGTCAAACATTCTTAGGTTATGCAAATAATTAAGATTGAACATAACCTTTGTATCTTTAGTCAATAAAGCAAGAACATTAAAAGAATGTTCAACAACTCAAATATTAACCTTGGTATGTTGAGCCAACGAAGTATGAACATTACAAGAATATTTGACAATTCAAATGTTTCAATAATATTTAAGTTTTTCCCAATAAATAAATTTAAAAATATATATATTTAAGTCTAAATTGACCAAATAAAGCTCAAACTTACAAATGTATTTAAAACACCACCTCTTTTCATTGTTGGGGTAATTGGTGTAAATTGGGTAAGTGTACAAACAAATTTTATATTTAAGTAACATTTGTTGTTAAAAACTGATATATGTTTAGAAAACATACCCCGGTGTTTTTTTTTCCTTTTTTTTTATAATTTTTTTGATTTTGTTTGAAACACCCTTTCTCCTTTTTTTATTTTGTTATTTAGAGAAATTATTTAACGGCATTTTGGGATTGACTTTTTTAGTTTTCTTTTTTTTTTTTGGAATTTTTTTCTTGTTTAGTGATTTTTTTTCAAAAAATTGTGCAGTTTTAGAATTTACTTGACTAAACAAACTAGGAAAGTAAAAACAAAAATCCACTAAAGATAAAAAATAAATAAAGAAATAATTAACTTTTTTTTATCTTTACTTAGTTTTTTTTAGATTTTTTAAATTATTATTATTTTTTAGATACTTCCACATCCGGTGGACAGAAAAAGCAAAAAAAATGACACAAAATTTACAAAAATAAAAATAATTTTTAAATAAAATGCCAAACGATACCTTAGCGCTTGTCCAATAATAGGGGCACATGAAATGAAAGTAGTAGATTGTTTTCATTTTTGTCTGATCCAGAAATCCACGTGTGAACGCATCTCGCGTGGGTCCAGATTAAATTGAACACCTTTTTGTAGACGATTTCTTTTTCGTAGGAAAAATAAAACAAATCTAACGGCTGAGAATACATCTCTGCATACTCTACCTTCTCTATCTTCTTTCCACGTAGGATGCATCACATCTTCATTCTCTTTCTTTCTTTCTTTCTTTCTTTCTTTTTTTTTCTTTGTCTTTTTTATTATGATTTTATTTGAATTAAGGAGCTACTACTTGATGGTTGATCTGATGCCCTTTCTACTCAAATATCTGAATTCTAAATTCTTCAAATACCCCAATTTGAAGTAAAAAATAATATCATGTGGTTATTAATAAGTGATATTATGTTTTTTAATTATAGATTTTTATCATTTTTTTTTCTTTATAATAATTTTGATGTGATACTAAAATTTAAATAAAATTACATCATTTTGAGACAATACTTGTAATGTCATTTTATTTTAATTTTATACTTAGTTCTTAAATTATATTTTTATTGTGATAAAAAACAAAGTAAAATCATAGCAATAGTTATTATATTATGTTGGATTTAATAGTTATATCTCAATAGTAGAGTTCATCATCTCATATGGTAAAATAGCGTTATATGATTAATTAAACTGCCTTCTCAACTATTAACAAATATTCACTTTATTTATTTATTTATTTATAAAATCATATTTTTTTACTGTCTCAACTACAAAAATTGTAAAAATGTCCTTTTTGAAGTTAGTTTATAATGAGGAAAAATTATATTTTTATAATTGAATGAGTCAAAATATAAAATATTCATAGATGACGGGAGGAATAAGATAATATTTAATAAAAATTGAGCAAGTCTTAATGTAATTAACCTATTATTATATGATAATACCATATATCACTAATGACCTAATATCACTACAATATTAAATTTTTATACATTTATTTTTTAATTTATATTACGACTAGGGAATGTTGTTTGCCTTGGAAGTACTTTTAAGTACTAGTAGTATTATATGATTAATTATAGTAAGATTTTCTCAACTATTTTTCTCATTTATAAACTCATATGTATCGATTGTCTCCATTATAAAAATTGTAGAAATACCCTTTTTGAAGTCACTTTAGCATGAGAAAAAGTTATGTTTTTATCATTGAACAAGTCAAAATATGAAATATTCATAGATGATAAGAGGAATACGTTTACATTTGCTAATAATTGAGCGAGTCTTAGTGTGTGGATTATTTTCTGACCACACTGCCTGACTCAATATTCAGCTGGAGAACACTGACAGAATAGATAACACCTGGCTAACCTGCAATAGAAAGAGAAGCTTCCGGTGGTGGTTCGTCCACCCGGGACACTTCGACGATCAAGTCGGTATATCTCTCAAAGATAATCAATAATACTAAACTCAATGCTCAAAGTATAAAATTGCGTACCTTAAACTCACGGGGTGCCTCTCTTTTATAGTTACCTCAATCTAAATCCCATTAGAAGCCTGACTTCTATGGATTCCTGTTCAGCACGTACTTTGGACTCCTCAAGAGATAAAGATAAACTCCCTAAGCCTCCGTTTGGGAAGTGGGTTGACTTTTTAGCTTTTTGGCTATTTTAGCCTGGGGCTAAAAAGCCTGGTTTGGGAAGGATTTTTTGGCTTTTTTGACTTTTTTTGTGAGAGAGAAGTGTAATGATTATGGGTTGGGTTTGATGTTTTGTTTTTTGTGGCTAAAATAGCCTATTTTGTTTTTTGTGGCTATTTTAGCCCCTAACCCACCAAAACCAACTTCCCAAACTATGCCTAAGAGATTTATCCTTATCTTGGCTAAGTCTCCTCTTTATTCTAAGACTCTTGTCCCTTATCTTTTATCCGATTATCTCAGATTCCGATATCTTCGGAGATAACCTCGGCTTTTCTGAGATCACCTCGAGGTCATGACCATGACACGTGGCACCTCGGTTGACATGTCGGCGTCACCTTACCACATGTCGGTACTCAAAAATATATCCCCACACTTAGGGTTGGTTCGGGATGTTCTAAAAAAGTGCACTTTTTGACTTATTGGCTTATATGGGTTGGATTTGATGTGATGTGTTAGAGAGGTGATGTGATTTAAATAAGATAATACGACTTAAATAAGATAGTGACTTTTTGACTTTTTGTATTATTTAATAGATGCCAAACTTGACCTTGGTATAATTAATCCATTATTATATGATAATACCTGGTATCACTAATGACCTAATATCACTACAATAGTAAATTTTTACTCCAAATTTTGATACTTTCTCGTTTTGTTTTTTGGATTGTCACTTATGTCCATACTTTTTTAAAGAAAATAAATAGAATGGTATATATATTTCAAGTCCAGATCTGTTAGTAATTTTTTCTAAAATACCTTTAGAGTGATTTTTATATATTTTAACTTTTTTAACATTTTATCCCACACTCCCATCGTCTAATCCCAATACTCATATATTACGACAATGTTACGTAACTCAAATTTTGTGGCTCAAAAGTGACTCAAATGGCCAAAACGACGTCGTTTTGAGTACAGAACAACATAAAAATGGCCAAAACGACGTCGTTTTGGCCATTTGAGCCACTTTTGAGCCACAAAATTAGAGTTACGAGACATTTTCCCATATATTATTGCCTATGAATTATTATTATTAAGGGGCAATTTGGAAAGAAGTTAAAAAAGTTAGCTTTATAGTTTTTTTACACAAAAAGGCAGCTTTTTTAACACAAAAAAAGCTAAAAAATCATTAAAAAAAGTTAAAAAATCAATTTTTTACTAATTTTTCAAAATATCATTAAATAAAAGACAACTCGGTAATTAAAGTTCCAGATTTTGTAATGTATCTAAATTGCCTATGCTCAAATATCATTAGATTCCAATAAATAAATTCAAATTCTATTTTAACTTGATTATGATGGTAAAATTCTCAAAAACAACTTCAACATCCATGTCCAAAATCATTATCCCTATCCACCTTCAAGTACACCATCACAACCATTCCACAAAAGGGAATTTATTAATTTGGGCTTCACAAGTTTTTTTTTTATTATTTTAAAAAAGCCGTGGACAATTTTTATGTTTTGTTTTAAGAAGTTAGTAAAAAAATGATTTTTTTAATTTTTTTAGTGACTTTTTTGACCAAAAATTGAGTTATTTTTTATAAAAAAAATTGACTTTTTTAATTAAAAAATTAAAAAATTAACTTTTTACTGATGTTGCCAAAATGTCCCTATGTGCTAAATAAGAGAAAGTTACATGCATTGAGTGTGCATTATCAATGACTAATGAGTATGATAAAAATGACAAGCCACTAAAGCAATGAAAACAACTAAACAAAAACTTTGCTCCAACTAATATTAGAAAAGACCAAAATTATCATCTATCATTTAGAGTTTGGACCATTAGAATTTAAAATAAAAAAATACATTTTTTTTTTATTTTTTGCTTTTCCCCCTTCTATGATGGAGTATTTTAATGAGCCTATTTTATTAATCCAATACAAGGCTATATGAATAAACTCTAGATATTAGTTGTATGGTAAAGTTCGACTCATGCGAAAGTTGAACATAAAATGTTTCAAAATTACTTAATAACAAAATTCTCATGTTTAACCCTTTAGTCATTGAGTTACAAGTGCAGTTATATTTTTTGAGACTAACCTATTATATATTTTATGCACGAGTTTAATAATTTATTTCAATTTCAATTTCAATTTCAATTTTCATATAAAAGTGACGATAAAAACAAAAATAAAATAAAATGTGATAATACAGTTTGTCCCAGTGAATGGATCGGACTGGTCCAAGCTCCTCAAGCTCAGGTCCAAATGATCAAGCCCACCGGATAACCTGCAAACAAGTTCAATGGGGAACGGGGTGGTCCCCCAGTGAACCCTCCGACGAGCGAGTTAGGAAGAGAAGTAGAGTGGAGAGGGAGAGATTAGAGATAGAAAAACTTAACATTCTTCTTATCTTCAACGTTTGCTTATATCCTTTGATAATCATTTCGTTGTCCCTTCTGACTTGACCTCCTCGCCGAAAGTCTATGCTGTAGCTTACCTTGTTCAGGATAAGGGGGTCCTGTTCCGACGGAGAGGTGTTGTCGTAATAAATGCTGTGATGGGCTGCATTAATGGTGATATACAGTGGCAATAACTTTGCAGATCTTTGTCTGCTGATGTGGTTCGTCCTTCACCTGCCATGTGTCTGATGTCATTGGCTCTTTATGCCATGTTAGATTCCAGCTGTCCTGGACCTCACCAGTTGGGTTATGTATTGGGCTCCAAGTGATGGGCTTAGGTTGTTCATAGTGATTCATGGCCTTTATGGACTTATACACGTCAGTAGTCCCCCATTCCCGAGTGCAGCTTTAGTCCAACGAAGGGAATACAAATAAAGAAGATGAGGGTGTTAGGGGTGACCGAGAGGGTGAGCCGATCGGGAGGTGGTCTGACCGTGCAGGGTGACCGAGTGGAGGGGCCGACCACGAGGAGGGCCGACCGCAAAGGTTGGCCAAGTGGGAGGGTCGACCACGAGGAGGGCCGACCGCGGAGGTTGGTCGAGTGGGAGGGTCGACCACGCGGAGGGCCGACCACGAAGGGTGACCGAGTGGGAGGGTCGACCGTGAAGGGTGAGGTGGAGAGACGAGAGGCTAGAGAGGTGGCGTGTCACGTGGTGATTTGAAGTGGAAAAGACAGGGTAAGGGGAGGAGACAGTGGATCGTGGTCGTACACGTGGCAACATCCCGCGGGGGGGAGATTAGGCGTTATATCAGAAGTGAAATGATAGGTCATTATGGGTGTTGAAAAAACAACTTTGGCGGATGATTTGAAAAGTTTTCAAGCTGGCGAAAATTAATTGGGATCCTTAGAATACGAGCAAACCGTTGGCTTTTGGCATTATTCGATTCACCTACTTGTTTACGAAAAATCAAAATATTCCAAGTGTGAATTCCTTTGTTGCTCATGATACACCTCTGCAACACTTTTTCAATTTCCTCACACCTGCAGCCGAAGCGATTTGCAGACATACCATAGAAATGGCCCAAGAAAAAGCTGCGAATGTCAGGGTGGAGTTAGCGCAGTGGAGTTAGCGCAGCAATACAAGACGGAGAGGGTGGGGGAGTTGGTGGGACGATTCCACGATTCCACCATGATAGCAACTCCAAAGCCAATCAGCCAAGCAGAACCAGATCACTGGCATACAAAGGCAAACAGATCCACTCTTACACCGGCAGAGTTGAAGGGAATAAGGGGGAAGTACTAGATTCCTTTGGAAATAGGGTTGAGGCTGCCGACATCTACCGAGAGGGCGTCAGATGCACGGACGGGGGAATTTAGCTTGTACGATGAGGCATTGCGGGGAGGTGTGAGGCTACCGCTGCCTCAAGTTGTGGTTGATGTGTTGAATAAACTAGATGCAACGCCAGGTTAGTTGATGCCAAACGCCTGGAAAATATTGATGGCGTGCGCGAGTTCCTGGTCACAAGCAACGGGAGGGTTGGCCTTGACGGTAGATGAGTTCTTCTCGTACTACAAGGCCTCCGGCCAGCAGGACACTTGGGTTACACTACAGGCGGTGGCTGGACGAGGTCTGGTAGCGGGTCTGCCATCGTCGGTAAAAGGCTGGAGGCCAAGGTGGTTCTTTGTGGCGGCAAACGGCGTGGCGAGAGTTCGCACAACTTGGAAGGTGCCCACCAAATCGGTCGAGCCCAAGCTGGACAAGGTGACTGAGGACCGAGTGAAGAGTGTGAGGGATTGGAGGGAGGAGAAAGGAATAAGGTGGGACGAGCTTGTCCTACCGTCAGTTCTGTTTGCCTTAAACTTGGGACCACAGCCGTTTAGAGGGGGTCCAGAAAGGGAAGAGTTGGAGGTGCGGAGGAAAGCGGAGGAGGAGGAGGAAAAGAGGTTGTTCGCGCGGGCGGACAAGTATAAGGAGTCCCAACTGGGGCCTGCTCCGAAGCCGGTCACGAGAGAGCGGATCCGACCACGCCCCAAGCCGTTGGGGGAGAAAGACTTAGGCAGTTTATTGCCACGACCGCCCCTAGTGGATCCTGTGAAGGAACAGACGAACAAGGAGGGGGATGCTCTGTAGAAGAGGGTGAGGAGGAGTCAAGAAGAGCCTGCCTTGAAGAGGAGGAGGGAAGTGATGGGTGAAGAGACCAGCATGGCGAAGGAGGCAGAGGGGGGAAAGTGGAGGAGACCCCAGGAAGAGTAATTGCCCCAGAAGTGGTGGACATTGCCTCAAAAGGCGTGGAAATCGTTCCAGTAGCGGCGGCGATCGCCGCAGGGGTCGCGAGGGTCGCCCCTGAAGTGCAAGTAGAAGGTGGAACAACTGGCCCTGAGCCAAGGAGGGGAGAACAGTCCTAGGGGGGGCCTGCACCCCAAGGAGGGGAAGTCAGTCTGACTACTGCGATCTACCACGCTCGTGTAGTGACTGGGCGGCTGGAGGGAGAAGAAGGCCCAGCCAGGACAGGGGCAGAGCGCCTTGTGGGGATAGTAGAAGAGACAGCCTTGCGCTCAGCAGCCAGATTCAATGAGGCTAAACTACTGAGGGGGTTATGCTCCGCTCAAATGGAGGTAACCACCTTAGCAGGGGCTCTGCTGAGGAAGGCGGGTGCTGAAAACTCAAGGCAGATGAGGCCAAGACTCAGCTTGCCAAGTTGAAAGAGAAGAGTGCAAGTTGGGAGAGTGCCCACGCCGATCTACAAGCGATCAAGGTGGAGCTGGAGAACACACGCTGCCAGGTTGTGTCGCTCGAGTTCCAACTGGCTGGCGAGCAGAAGAGGTTGGATGAAACCCAAAAAGCCTACGCGGTCGCGGTCGAACAACATAAAGAGGCAATGAGCAGTAATGAAGAGCTGGTCAGGCAAAAGGATGAAGCAGACGTAAAGATTAGCGGTCTGCAGAAGGAGCTAGAGGGCGAGCGTGCAAAGGCACTGGAAGAGAGGGAGAGCCTTCAGAAGGAGTTTGAGGCAGAGAGAGCGAAGGCGACTGCTGAGAGGGAGACCTTGAAGAAGGAGTTGGAGGCAGAGAAGGCCAAGGCAACTGCTGAAAGGGCGTCCCTGAAGAAGGAGTGGGAGGAAGAGAGGGCTAAGACAGCCTCTGAAACGGCGACCCTGCAGAAGGAGCTGGACGAAGAGAGGGCGAAGACAGCCTCTGAAAGGGCGGCTTACCCCGATCTGTATATGGCAGCAGTGGATCAATTCAAGGGGTCTGCTAAATTTCAAATGGCCGTGGATGCCGCGGTCGCAAGCAGCTTGGCGAGGGAGGAGTCTGGGGGGGCGGGCCCATCGAGGACGACCGCTGGGGGCAGAATTGAAGCAAAAGTGATTGAGAGCTTCCAGCGGTCAGACTTCTATAAACACGAAATGGCTGAGTTCTGGAACAGTGGCTGGAAAATGTTCAAACGTAGGGCTGAAGAACTGTTCCCAGACTTAGACCTCAGTAGTGTAACAATTGGTGAAGATGATGTGGCCCAGACCCTCCTGGATGAGGGTATTGAAGAAGAAGACCTTGTCTCCAGTGAGGAAAAATGAGTGAAGTGAAGAAAGTTTGTACTTAAGAGATTTTCTTTTTTTTTTGAATGGCTGTAATGAGCTCATGTACAAATTTCTAAATAAATAAAATTGCAATTATGTTTTCGTTTGACTGTCTATGCTTGTGTAGCAAAAATGAATGAGGCGTGGGCGAAGCGTGTGTATAACTTATTGTGAAGTGCAAAGTGAAGTTAAACTTCTAATAAGAACTAAATTTAAGAACTCCTCAGTGTAGAGTGAAATTGAAGTTGTAATAAAAACTCAATGCAGAGTAAAGGCAGGAACTCCTCAATGTAGAGTGAGATTGAACTTGTAATAAAAACTTCAATGTGGAGTAAAGTTAAGAACTCCTCAATGCAGAGTAAAATTGAACTTGTAATAAAAACTTCAATGCGGAGTAAAGTTAAGAACTCCTCAATGCAGAGTGAAATTGAAGTTGTAATAAAAACTCAATGCAGAGCAAAGTTAAGAACTCCTCAATGCAGAGTGAAATTACAAGTCTGTGTTTGCCACGCTGCTGAAGTAGATTAGTGGTTTATTGGAGTGAGGCTTGGCTTGTAAGGAAACAGGCTGAGTTGTAAGAGTTCGATTGAGAAGAAAATGACCTGACTTGTAAAAAAAACGCGTAAGAACGTCTTTGGAATTTGACTAAGCAAAGAGTGGTGTGAAAACTTGGACCTGGAATTGTGACTAAGTGTGTCTACTAATTCCACAAGCATGAAGTTTGCATAGATGGTTTTGACCGAGCCCTGCACGCGTGGTAAGTAACTCAGTCTGAACCTGAAATTGTGGCGCTCGGTCTGGCTGAGACTTATGCTTAGGCTGGCTGAGGTTTGGTCTGGATGAGGCTTTTAGTGCTCAGTCAGGCTGAGGCTTTTCGTGCTCAGTCTGGCTGAGGCTTTTAGTGCTCAGGCTGGCTGAGGCTTGGTCTGGCCAAGTGCTTCACGCTCAGTCTGGATGAGGCTTTTAGTGCTCAGTCAGGCTGAGGCTTTTCGTTCTCAGTCTGGCTGAGGCTTTTAGTGCTTAGTCTGGCTGAGGCTTTTAGTGCTTAGTCTGGCTGAGGCTTTTAGTGCTCAGTCTGGCTGAGGCTGCTGACGGTCGGACTGGCCGAGGCTTCTGGTGCTCAATCTAACTGAGGCTTTTAATGAGTGCTGCAAATGAGAACGTTATTGAGACAACACACAAATAGCTAAGATATAGGATTGTTGTCCTGGACGGTGTAGTCCAGTCGATCAAAGCTTACATTATACATCAAAAAGAAAATACAACAACTGAGCAATACAACAGTAGGCACTCATTGAAAATAGCGCTTCAAGTGTTCAACGTTCTAGGGGTGGGGGAGGTCTCAACCTTCCGTGTCCTGAAGTCGGTAGGTGGCCGAACGTGGTCGGACTTTCACAACATAAGGTCCCTCCCATTTGGCTACCCTCAGTCGGATGTTTGGTGGCAAGAGTTGCTTCTCTCAAAACAAGGTCCCCTACAGCGAACTCCCTTGGTCGGACTTTGCGATTGTAATGTGTTCTCATTTTCTGTTGGTATGAGGCCAGTCTGACAGCGGTGGTCTCTCTGAGTTCTTCAATTAGGTCCAGGTCTGCACGACGGAGCTCTTCGGTGAGTGCTGGATCCGAATGTAAAATCCTGGGAGTAGGCAGACCGACTTCTACTGGAATAACCGCCTCAGCGCCGTATGTTAAGCGGAAAGGGGTTTCCCCAGTAGGAGTCCGAGCTGTAGTTCGGTAAGCCCAGAGTACATTCGGTAGTTCCTCAGCCCAAAGTCCCTTAGCAGCTTCTAGCTTAGTTTTGATGATTTTCAAGAGAGAACGGTTGGTGACCTCAACTTGGCCATTGGCCTGGGGATGACCGGGGGAAGAGAAACATGGTTGAATCTGGAGGTCGGCACAAAACTTCCTATACTTGGCGTTGTCAATTTTTTGCCGTTGTCGGAGACGATGGTCTGAGGAATGCCAAACCTGCAAACGATCGACTGCTAGATGAACTTGGTTGTGTTCCGCTCGGTAATGGTGGCAAGGGGTTTTGCCTCTACCCACTTGGTGAAGTAATCAATGGCGACGATCGCGAACTTGGTCTAACCTCGGCCGGTGGGAAGTGGACCGACCAAGTCGATCCCCCATTTGGCGAATGGATAAGGGCTGCAAAGTGTGATCAACTCTGTAGGAGGAGCATGGGGGATGTTGGCAAAACGTTGACACTTATCACATTTGAACACGAAATCAGTTGCATCTTGATTGAGAGTTGGTCAGAAATAACCAGTACGGAGTATTTTGTGGGCCAGAGACCTGCCGCCCGAATGATTACCACAAATTCCCTCATGGATTTCCCGCATTACATAGGTTACTTGAGCCGAATTGAGGCATCACAGGTATGGGTGTGAAAAACCACGTTTGTACAAAACGCCACTAACCAGAATGTAATTGGACGACCGGGCCCTGACTTTGGCGGCCTGCTGTTGGTCATCTGGGAGTTCCTCTGCTGTCAAATATAGGAAGATGTCGGACGCCCAAGGGATAGATTCATTTTGGAGGAACTGCACTTCTTGTAAGTCGGGTGAGATGGTCGGGTGGGCTAGGTATTCGAGGCGGACACCGTGGCTGAGGTCGGACTGGTCTGCAGAGGCCAACTGAGCCATCTCATCTGTCTTGGAGTTTTCCGCCCGAGGTATGTGCTTGATGTGAAAGCTATTGAAGAGGCAAACAAGGGGGAGGGCCATATCCCTGTAAGCCCGCATTGTGTCCTCCTCGGCATCGAATTCCCCCGTAATCTGGCCGACGATGAGCTGGGAGTCGCTGAACACCTGGATGTGGCTGACTCCAATGTCCTTGGCGAGGCGGAGTTGTGACGCCCCAAATTTTCTTTTTTTTTGAAACATCAAGGGAAATTAAATAAACAAAATGACTTAATAAACTAAAAAGTTGACATCTTAATAGGGCATTCCAACTCTCGTACATAACCAAAGGTTCAAATAATATTAAATAAAAACTTAACATTATCCAAATACAACATCAATGAAATTATAAGGTCCTTAATAGCTAATATATAGGATAATAAAGTTATTCGACTTTTGCTATGATTTCAACTCAGCCAAGGCTCTACATTAGCATCAACTCCATTTCAGCTTCAATTATTTCCTCGCTAAAACCTGGCATAAAACGCCAGGGTAACAAAAATATATGCCATGAGTTTTGCAACACAGTAAGAAAACATAACCAACCTACCATTCTTTTTAAGAGACAAATAATAATATTCTAAACATGAGATAACAATATAATTATACACAGAAATTACAACCATTAGAATAGTTTCAGTAATTTTAATAAATTAGGTGACACTCGAAATCTCGCCAAAGAGATTTAACTTACCAACCACTAAGCATGGCAACGGTTAATTTGAAACCCTCCCTTGGTCAAATATTTAAGTGTTACCAACCGTAACTACCAGGGATGCCCACGTCCGGAGTTATATACCCAAGTAGTGGCATCCGTGGTCTGCCCCAAGGAAACGGTCTGCCAGGGGTAAGCAACCTCCCTGTGTGCCACCTGCACATCCACCCTTATTCCAAAACCGAATACCGAAAAGGGTTCAAATAAGTCCCGTGCCATCTTAGAGTTTCGCAACACAATTTACGTGAGAATTCTCAAAACTAGGGCTCACCCTGAACAACCGGTGTTAACCGTCAGCCCTTAATTCCGTAAAGTCTTTAAACCAAGACTCACCCCGAACAACTGGTATTAACAGTCAATTGTTAACTTTGTATATGCCGTTAATCATTTCAGTTAATTTTGATATTAATCACAAATAATTCCAAATTTTTAATCACAAATAATGTTATACCAACTCATTAAAATTCTCAATCATAGAATATTGCATGTGTCACACAATACTAAATAAAAGTACAGAATTTAAATAAACAATTTATTTAAACCATGGTATGAAATAATAACTTAGATACAAGAATTAAACCTAAACACACACATGCAAAAATTTTTGATTTACAAAATTAGACTAGCATAATATTAAAGTGGTGATTTTATTCTGTCCAGAAAAATTTTCAGAGTATATATCTTGCAATTAAAATTATAAATACATTACTTATACAACTCTAAAATTCATATCAATCTACAGGATACTCAATAAACATGTTATGGTTATTTTTCAGAAAGCTTTTTCTAAAAATAACTTATAAATAATTCTAAACAAATTCCAAGGGTGTTTATGACACAGATTTGTCACATTTCCTTACATTAATTCCATGCTTAAATTTATAGATCAAACCCATAATCTAAAAATTTATTATGAAACTAGACTTCTCAAATTTCATCTTCTAGTTAGAAATTACCAGATTTGGCTTAGTATAGAATTTTAAATAAATTTTCAAATACATGGTAAAATCTGTCTCACAGTTTCAGATTTAGTTAGAAGTTTTTATAAATTCGTAGAAAGCTCGAAAATTGTTTCCCAAAATTTCTGGATAAACTAGACATCATTATCAACAACTTTGTAGAAGAAATCATCTCGAAATTCTGAGTATAAAATTGTCTAAAAATTCGGGTAACATGCTGGCAGATTCAAGACAGATTTCTCAACACAGTTTCAGATTTAGTTAAAAATTTGTATAAATTCGTAGAAGGCTCAAAAAGTGTTTCCAAAAATTTCTGGACAAACTAGACATCATTATCAACAACTTTGTAGAAGAAATCATCTCGAAATTTTGAGTATAAAATTATCTAAAAATTCGGGTAAACATGCGGGCAGATTCAAAACAATTTATTCTCAACACAGTTTCAGATTTAGTTAAAAATTTGTATAAATTCGTAGAAAGCTCAAAAATTATTTCCAAACATTTCTGGACAAACTAGACATCATTATCAACAACTTTGTAGAAGAAATCATCTCAAAATTTTGAGTATAAAATTATCTAAAAATTCGGGTAAACATGCGGGCAGATTCAAAACAATTTAGACAATGTATCATATGTATACAATCTGAAAATTTCAATTATATAAAAAAAAATGAGAAGGTTGAGAGGGTTTTCTTACCTATTAGCCTTCAAGATCTTCCTTTCTTTAATTTTTTTTTTTTTTTGGCTTCCCATGAAATTCCTTCTAGCAAAAAAAAATGGAATAGGCTTCAATACTCTCTTATTTTTCACTCCCTCTCTCTCATTCTCGGCTCTCTCTCTCTCTCTCTCTCTCTCCCTCTAGGACTCTCACAGCACATACCCACCAATTCCTCACCCAAACACCTTTAACTCCTTAGTTATACACACACATGCACTTCTCTTGTTGACACATATTGCACACATGCACCTTGGTCAAGCTTCCAGCACATCACTTACACATGCACACACAAACAGATTTCTTAGTACACACACTTGGGTTTCTCAGCACACCCTCACTTCATATACACCCATAATTTTTTTTTTTTTTTTTTTCCCTTCCATAGTTTAATTTATGATTAAGATTGATTTAATTAAATAATACATATTCTTAATAAGTCTTGATTGACACAAAATTAGTTAATTATATCTAATCTCAAATCCCACCTAATTTAATTAGTCTAATTGACTTCCATTAGAGCCTGATTAAATATGTATATATATATATATATTTTTTTTTTGGGTTTTAGTATATAAAATATTAGGTTTCAGTGTAATTTGAATAAAAATATCATAAGGTTCATAAATTTATATTGAGTGATAATATAAAGTCAAAAAAATATTTTATTTTATTTTATTTTAAATAAATGTTCAGTATAAAAATATACAGACTATTAAATTCAAAATATTGTGACTAATTATTTAAGAAAATTAAAAATATATATTATTATTATTATTATTATATAAAAATATGGGGTTTTACAATCTATCTCCCTTACAAAAATTTCGTCCCCGAAATTTAAGTTGTCCTTGGGTTTTGAAAAGTTGTGGGTAACCGATGAGCGAACTCTACTATTATGTTATTAGTTTCCAGTTTTACCTCATTCACACCCTCTCCCATCTTCCATTCCACACCACGTGTGCACCTGAACACTAGCACATTTCATTGAGGTTCCATCGTATCACTCACATGCACACACACAGCGGATTTCTCAATACACCCACACCCATAAACACTCTAACTTCTAGACTCGTACATAATTTAATTGGTCGAATTTGACTTCCATAAAGGCCCAATTAATTTTGGTTAATTTATCATTCTGAATCAGATTTCAATTCAAATCCCCAAAATGCTCCAATTATCAAATTAAACTTATGGAGCTCATCAATTTTGGTTTCTCTCACCTTTAAGGCCTTCAATTTCATATCAAACTCAAAATCTCCATCTATAAATTACATATTCAATTGAGCACCTCATAAATAAATTTAATTCATAATAATCTAAATTCTCAATCCTCACAACTCAATTAACTCCAATTCGAACCCAATTGATTAAACCTTAGTTTTATTAAACTGAATCGAGTATTTAATTACACTTTCATAGGGTCCAATACTTGAAATTAAACTGATTTAACTTATCAATTTCACCTCCCTGCTATTTTGCATCAATACGCACCCCAGACCTTCTTTGGGAGCATCACAATACACGTTGTACCCAACGTCACGTTCTGGCACTAGGAGAATAGGGGCGCTCATCAATCTTTTCTTGAGTTCTTGGAATGAATTTTCGCAAGATTCGTTCCATTCAAACTTACCCTCTTTTGAGTCAAATGTGTCATTGGTTTGGCCAGTTTTGAGAAGTCTTGAATCTTCGATAGTAACCGACGAGTCCTAAGAAACTACGAATCTCAAATGTGTTCTTAGGTTGCTTCCATTCTGTCACTGTTTCTACTTTAGTTAGGTCTACTAATATTTCCTTGTCAGATACCACGTGATCCAAAAACCTTACTTCCCCCATCCAGAACTCACATTTACTAGCCTTAGCATACAGCTGGTTTTCTCTCAAAGTTTGAAGTACTATTCTCAAATATTATTCATGGTCTCCTTCAGACTTGAAATACACCAAAATATATTTTATGAAAACTACCACAATTTGATCTAAGTAAAGCGTGAATATTTTGTTCATTAAGCTCATGAACATGCCTGGTGCATTGGTTAGGCCGAATGGCATCACTACGAATTCATAGTGGCTGTAATAAGTTCGAAACGCAGTCTTAAGAATATCTTCTTCCTGAACACGCAATTGGTGATACCCCGACCTGAGGTCTATCTTTGAGAAATACTTTGCCCCTCTAAGCTGATTGAAAAGGTCATCAATCCGAGGTAGTGGATACCGATTCTTAATGGTGACTATTGAGTTGTCGATAATCAATGCACAACCTGAGTGTCCCATCTTTCTTTTTAGCAAATAAGGTTGGTGTTTCCCACAGGGACGTGGTTGACCTTATAAATTCCTTGTCCAATAATTCTTGCAACTATGTCTTTAGCTTTCTCAATTCAGTTGGTGCCAGGCGATGTGGTGCCATTAAAATCGGTGATGTACCAGGTTGTAGTTCAATGGTAAAGTCTACTTCTCGCTTTGGGGGTAGTCCTGGTAATTCCTCTGGAAACACATCAGCATATTCGTAGCCCTAGTTCCATACGATCTTTATCTTCCAGAACTAAGCTGGCTAGCCACCCAACTAGGTGATTGTGCCACTTTGAATTTCCAAGTGTTAGTGATAGGGAATCTTGTCTATCCCCCTTAAATTGGAATCGTGTTCCATCCTGAGAGTAAGCAATCACCGTCTTCCGATAGCAATCAATGGTGGCTCTATGGGCTGATAACCAGTCCATTCCTAGGATAACGTCAAAGTCTGAAATTTCCATGACTCGTAGGTCGCAAGTTAAACGTAAATTAGAGACTCTTAGTTCACATGATTTGCAGACGTTATCTACTCGAGTTTGACCTCCTAGCAGTGAAGCTACACTTATAGGTGTTTCTAATCGTTCAAGCTCTAATCCTAAGATCCACACAATTATAGTAGAGAAGAAAGAGTATGACGTGGCTACGACCATAGCATAACTAGCATAAGAATTCAAAAGGAATTTGAGCAGACGGTAAAGTCGGATGACATGATAGTTTTGAACTTTAAATAGGGTTAAGATTATGGAGCTGGTGATCAAACTAGATATTTGAATTGAAATTGTGTTTGGCCATACACATTTCAAACCAAACACCTAAGATTCTTCACCCTGTAAGGATTAAAAGAGTGCAATCGGTTTTCAAGAGAACAACATACAAGATACAATAAACATGACTCAAAAATTACCAATTGATCATCTTAAGGCAATACTTTGTCGAATTGGAAAGGTTCAATGAAGATAGAGCAGTGATGATTTTACATCCGACAAATTTGGCGTCAACCCAATTAGCATCAAACAATGATAGTTACTATGATTAGCATAAAGCTCTCAAAAACTATGAGTTACACAATTCTATTCCTTCTAACACATGACACTACTCCTCAATTGAGGTTAAACCTCTTCCCACCGTCCCTAGGTATTCTAACCTAGAGCTCTGATACCATGTTGTGACGCCCCAAATTTTCTTTTTTTTTTGAAACATCAAGGGAAATTAAATAAACAAAATGACTTAATAAACTAAAAAGTTGACATCTTAATAGGGCATTCCAACTCTCGTACATAACCAAAGGTTCAAATAATATTAAATAAAAACTTAACATTATCCAAATACAACAGCAATGAAATTATAAGGTCCTTAATAGCTAATATATAGGATAATAAAGTTATTCGACTTTTGCTATGATTTCAACTCAGCCAAGGCTCTACGTTAGCGTCAACTCCATTTCAGCTTCAATTATTTCCTCGCTAAAACCTGGCATAAAACGCCAGGGCAACAAAAATATATGCCATGAGTTTTGCAATACAGTAAGAAAACGTAACCAACCTACCATTCTTTTTAAGAGACAAATAATAATATTCTAAACATGAGATAACAATATAATTATACACAGGAATTACAACCATTAGAATAGTTTCAGTAATTTTAATAAATTAGGTGACACTCGAAATCTCGCCAAAGTGATTTAACTTACCAACCACTAAGCATGGCAACGGTTAATTTGAAACCCTCCCTTGGTCAAATATTTAAGTGTTACCAACCGTAACTACCAGGGATGCCCACGTCCGGAGTTATATACCCAAGTAGTGGCATCCGTGGTCTACCCCAAGGAAACGGTCTACCAGGGGTAAGCAACCTCCCTGTGTGCCACCTGCACATCCACCCTTATTCCAAAACTGAATACCGAAAAGGGTTCAAATAAGTCCCGTGCCATCTTAGAGTTTCGCAACACAATTTACGTGAGAATTCTCAAAAATAGGGCTCACCCTGAACAACCGGTGTTAACCGTCAGCCCTTAATTCCGTAAAGTCTTTAAACCAAGACTCACCCCGAACAACTGGTATTAACCGTCAATTGTTAACTTTGTATATGCCGTTAATCATTTCAGTTAATTTTGATATTAATCACAAATAATTCCAAATTTTTAATCACAAATAATGTTATACCAACTCATTAAAATTCTCAATCATAGAATATTGCATGTGTCACACAATACTAAATAAAAGTACAGAATTTAAATAAACAATTTATTTAAACCATGGTATGAAATAATAACTTAGATACAAGAATTAAACCCTAAACACACACATGCAAAAATTTTTGTTTTACAAAATTAGACTAGCATAATATTAAAATGGTGATTTTATTCTGTCCAGAAAAATTTTCAGAGTATATATCTTGCAATTAAAATTATAAATACATTACTTATACAACTCTAAAATTCATATCAATCTACAGGATACTCAATAAACATGTTATGGTTATTTTTCAGAAAGCTTTTTCCAAAAATAACTTATAAATAATTCTAAACAAATTCCAAGGGTGTTTATGACACAGATTTGTCACATTTCTTTACATTAATTCCATGCTTAAATTTATAGATCAAACCCATAATCTAAAAATTTATTATGAAACTAGACTTCTCAAATTTCATCTTCTAGTTAGAAATTGCCAGATTTGGCTTAGTATAGAATTTTAAATAAATTTTCAAATACATGATAAAATCTGTCTCACAGTTTCAGATTTAGTTAGAAGTTTGTATAAATTCGTAGAAAGCTCGAAAATTGTTTCCAAAAATTTCTGGATAAACTAGACATCATTATCAACAACTTTGTAGAAGAAATCATGTCAAAATTCTGAGTATAAAATTGTCTAAAAATTCGGGTAACATACTGGCAGATTCAAGACAGATTTCTCAACACAGTTTCAGATTTAGTTAAAAATTTGTATAAATTCGTAGAAGGCTCAAAAATTGTTTCCAAAACTTTATGGACAAACTAGACATCATTATCAACAACTTTGTAGAAGAAATCATCTCGAAATTTTGAGTATAAAATTATCTAAAAATTCGGGTAAACATGCGGGCAGATTCAAAACAATTTATTCTCAACACAGTTTCAGATTTAGTTAAAAATTTGTATAAATTCGTAGAAAGCTCAAAAATTATTTCCAAAAATTTCTGGACAAACTAGACATCATTATCAACAACTTTGTAGAAGAAATCATCTCGAAATTGTGAGTATAAAATTATCTAAAAATTCGGGTAAACATGCGGGCAGATTCAAAACAATTTAGACAATGTATCATATGTATACAATCTGAAAATTTCAATTATATAAAAAAAATGAGAAGGTTGAGAGGGTTTTCTTACCTATTAGCCTTCAAGATCTTCATCTCTTTAATTTTTTTTTTTTTTTTTGCTTCCCATGAAATTCTTTCTAGCAAAAAAAAATGGAATAGGCTTCAATACTCTCTTATTTTTCACTCCCTCTCTCTCATTCTCGTCTCTCTCTCTCTCTCTCTCTCTCCCTCCCTCTAGGACTCTCACAGCACATACCCACCAATTCCTCACCCAAACACCTTTAACTCCTTAGTTATACACACACACATGCACTTCTCTTGTTGACACATATTGCACACATGCACCTTGGTCAAGCTTCCAGCACATCACTTACACATGCACACACAAACAGATTTCTTAGTACACACACTTGGGTTTCTCAGCACACCCTCACTTCATATACACCCATAAATTTATTATTTATATTTATATTTTTATTTTTATTTTTATTTTTTTTCCTTCCATAGTTTAATTTATGATTAAGATTGATTTAATTAAATAATACATATTCTTAATAAGTCTTGATTGACACAAAATTAGTTAATTATATCTAATCTCAAATCCCACCTAATTTAATTAGTCTAATTGACTTCCATTAGAGCCTGATTAAATATGTGTATATATATATATATATATATATTATTTTTTTTTGGGTTTTAGTATATAAAATATTAGGTTTCAGTGTAATTTGAATAAAAATATCATAAGGTTCATAAATTTATATTGAGTGATAATATAAAGTCAAAAAAATATTTTATTTTATTTTATTTTAAATAAATGTTCAGTATAAAAATATAAAGACTATTAAATTCAAAATATTGTGACTAATTATTTAAGAAAATTAAAAATATATATTATTATTATTATTATATAAAAATATGGGGTTTTACAGGAGTCCTGCTATCAATGCCTCATATTCGGCCTTATTATTACTGGCATTAAACAAGAAACGGAGAGCACATTTGAAATAGCCACCCTCAGGGGCGGTGAGAATGAGGCCAGCCCCACTACCTTCCCTGCGGGACGATCCGTCCACGTTGAGAGTCCATGAATGCGGGTCTTCTGGGTCGGTAGGGGTTGGTGGGGGTAGGGGCGCAGCGGTTGGTGTAGGATTAGTGAATTTCAGGATGAAATCCGCAACAGCCTGTCCCGTAATTGCTGTTCGAGGCCGGTAGGAGATGTCAAACTGACTGAGTTCCACTGACCACTGCATGAGTCTGCCGGAAAGTTCTGGTTACTGCATGACCTTCTTTAAGGGTTGGTCGGTGAGAACCACTATAGAATGGGCCTGGAAGTAAAAACGGAGCCGTCTGGAGGCGGTGACCAAGGCCAAGGACAATTTTTCTAACAGCGGGTAATTCTGCTCTGCTCCCCGGAGAGCCCGACTGATGTAGTAGACCGGTCGTTAGATAGAGTCGGCTTCCCTGATAAGAGCTGCACTGACTGCGGTGCTTGAGATGGCTAAATAGAAGAAGTGGGGCTCGCCCGTAATTGCTTGTGAAAGGAGATGGGGATTTGCCATGAACTGCTTCAACTGCTGAAAAGTTTCTTCAGATTCAGTTGTCCATTCAAAAGTTTATCGAAGAACTTTGAAGAATGGTAGGCACTTATTTGTTGCGCGGGAAATGAAGCGGTTGAGGGCCGCAACTCGGCCAGTGAGCCTTTGAACCTCCTTAACCGTTCTGGGTCACTACATCTCAATCAAGGCCTTGATCTTTTCAGGGTTAGCTTCAATGCCCCGCTGACTGACCATAAAACCCAGAAACTTCCCAGATCCTACGCCGAAGGCGCACTTCTCTGGGTTGAGCTTCATTTGGTAATTGCGTAGGGTGGCGAAGGTCTCTCGCAGGTCGAACAGATGATCAATAGAGAGTTTGCTCTTGACTAGCATGTCGTCGACATAGACTTCCATATTCCGACCTATCTGATGATGGAAAACAGCATTGACCAACCGTTGGTAGGTGGCCCCAAAATTCTTCAGTCCGAATGGCATCACGCGGTAATGGTAGGTACCTCGGTTGGTAATAAAGGATGTATGTTCCCGATCGAACGGGTGCATCAAGATTTGGTTGTACCCAGAGAAAGCATCCATGAAACTGAGCATTTGATAACTGGCCGTAGCGTCGACCAGCAGATCTATGCGGGGAAGAGGATAGCTGTCTTTGGAACAAGCTCGGTTTAGGTCAGAGTAATCAACACAGAGTCGCCATTTGCCATTGTTCTTGCGGACTAGGACCACGTTTGACAACCATTTAGGGTAATCCACGTTTTTTATGAGTTGGGCCTCAAGGAGCTTGTCAACCTCTGCGGCTACAAGTGTATTGCGCTCTGGATAGAAGATGCACTGCTTCTAGCGGTAAGGTCGGAAATGGGGTTCGATGCTGAGGCGGTGAGTCATGAAAGAGGGGTCAATGCCCGGCATGTCTGAATGGGTCTAGGCAAATACATCATTGTGCTCTATCAAAAGGGCGGAAAGGTCAGCCTTAGCTTAGGGGGATAGTTGGCTGCCGATCTTGGCAGTCTTCATAGGGTTGGTGGGATTCGATGGGAACCTCAACGAGCTCCTCAACCGGTTCTCCTCTGACTAGCTCGTCCTCATCTCGGACGTCAAGTCCTTCAATGATCATGGCCTCCTTCAGTTTGACTTCCTTGAGTGAAGAAACATAACATTCCCTGGCTACAGTCTGCTCTCCCCTTACTGTCCCGACGCCCAGGTCAGTAGGGAACTTTATGGCGAGGTGGTAGGTTGCTGTGATAGCTTGGAAAGCGTTGAGGGCGATGCAGCCAAGGATGATGTTGTAGGTAGAAGGACAGTCGACCACAAGGAAAGTGACCAACTTGGTAGTCTGCCGTGGATATTCGCCAATGGTGAGGGGGAGATCGATGGAGCCGATGGAGGTCACCCGGTCACCAGTGAAACCGACCAAAGGGGTTTAGAGGCGAGACGGGCTTTCCTCCCCGATCTTGAGCTGGTAGAAACAGTTGAGGAATATGATGTCTGAAGAATTGCCATTGTCGATGAGAGCCCATCTGACCTTATAGTTGGAGAGGAGGGCAGAAATGACGAGAGGGTCATCATGAGGATAACGGATGCCTGTACAGTCGGCGTCCGTGAAGGTGATGGGCTCTGTCCACTACTTGGGTTGTTTGGAGGGTCTGTCTACCGTGGCAACTGCTCTGTCCGAGCCTTGCCTTATCTTCCTGAGTTCTACCTTCTGAGCGGAGCGGGATGGTCTGCCACAAGCAAGGCCACCTGAAATGACTCGGATTTCACCAACTGGCGGAGGGGGATTACCTGGCGGCCAATGCTGTTGTGGGGGGCGATCATGGCCTTGGTTAGGTTGGGCTGGCTGCCGGGGTGGGGTACGCTGGCAGTTGTTTCTGAGGGGCTCGGTTCTTTGCCTCTGCTGTGGGCGGGTGTCCGTGAACCGACTGAGACGCCCTTGACGAATGAGGGTCTCGACCTGATCCTTGAGGTTGATGCAGTCATCAGTGTTATGGCCATGGTGCTGGTGGAAATGACAATATTTGGACTGGTCTTTCCGGTTAGAAGGGGTCCGTGAGGGTAGGGGCCATTTGAGGGGGTAGTCCCGTTGGATCTGGTGGAAGACTTATTCCATAGGAGAATTAAGGAGCATATACCGCTCGAACCGACCGGGCGGTCCGGCTGGTGCCGATCGGTCAGCGCGAGGAGGTCGGTCGGTATAGTGGGGTGTTTGGCTGTTATACTGGGTGTTTCTGGGTTCTGAGTCTTTTTTCTTTTCTCTGGGGGGCGGGTTTTTAGATATTGGATCCTGCCGGGCGACTAGTGAATCTTTGGCATTCATGTATTTCTGGGCTTTGGAGAGTAGGGCGGCCATGGAGGTCGGGGGGTTTTTGGAGAGGGAGAAGAGGAAATCGGACGATCGTAGCCCGGCCATAAAAGCCGTGAGGATGACCTTGTCATCATTTTTCGCTACCTGCAGGGCTTCGGTGTTGAAGCGGGTAACGAAACTGCGCAGCGACTCCCCCTCGATCTGACGGATGTTGAGGAGTTGGGTTGCAAGGCAACGTTGGCGCTGGGCTCCAATGAAATGGCTAAGGAAGGAGTCGCTGAGACGCTGGAAAGTGGAGACAAAGTCTGTTGGTAACTGGCTGAACCACAATCGAGCTGACCCCTTCAGTGTCACGGGGAAAGCCCAACACATGATCTCGTTAGGGAAGTCATGGAGAATCATGAGGGTACGGTAGGTCTCCAAATAGTCGACTGGGTTCGTCGTACCATCAAAAGAGTCAATGGTGGGCATCTTGAACTTGGCGGGCAGAGGTTTGTCCCGGATAGAGGCAACAAACGGTAAGCTTGTCGTGGTAGAGGGTTTATGCTGAGTGTTCTGTATGACCCCGTGGAGCTGGAGCTGGAGTTTCATTGCTCGGAGTTCAGCGTCCCAGAGGGGAATGTGGTTACCATGGTCAGTCAATGGGGGCTGGACGTTGCTGGCTTCCCCTTCAGGGGCTGGTGCCACGACCGAAGGGTGTGGGGGTGGAGGTGGTAAATTTATATGCGGGGGGGAGGTTGCAAACCTTCCAAGTTGGGTGGATAGGGTTGCGGAACAGCATGGCTCGAGGCCCTTTCTTGGTTGGGTGGGATATCTGCAGGTGGTGGAGGAGGCATCGGAAGGTTTCTTTCGAGTAAAGCATTTATTAGGGCCTGGTTTTGTTCGGCCATGCGGTTAATGCTGTTGGTAAGCTCAATGATATACTGTGGTGGGTTGTTTGAATTGGGAGGGTCGGTTTGATGGTCGGTAGCATTATGGTGAGAAGCCATGGATCTAGTCGTGACTATACACTTGGATGGGTAGGAGGAAAAGGTTGTTAGGACAGGGTCTCCGGCGACAATGAGTACAATTGGCGTCTGGATAAGAACCACTTCCCACAGACGGCGCCAACTGATGATACAGTTTGTCCCAGTGAATGGATCGGACTGGTCCAAGCTTCTCAAGCCTAGGTCCAAATGATCAAGTCCACCGGATAACCTGCAAACAAGTTCAACGGGGAACGGGGTAGTCCCCCAGTGAACCCTCCGACGAGCAAGTTAGGAAGAGAATTAGAGTGCAGAGGGAAAGATTAGAGATATAAAAACTTAACCTTCTTCTTGTCTTTATATCCTTTGATAATCATTTTGTTGTCCCTTCCGACCTAACCTCCTCGCCGAAAGTCTATGCTGTAGCTTACCTTGTTCAGGGTAAGGGGGTCATGTTCCGACGGAGAGCTGTTGTCGTAATAAATACTGTGATGGGCTGCATTAATAGTGATGTGCAGTGACAATAACTTTGCAGATATTTGTCTGCTGATGTGGCTCGTCCTTCACCTACCATGTGTCTGAATGTCATTGACTCTTTTTGTCATGTTGGATTCCAGCTGTCCTGAACCTCACCAGCTGGGTTATGTATTAGGCTCCAAGTAATGAGCTTGGATTGTTCATAGTGATTCATAGCCTTTATAAGCTTATACACGTCAAAATAAATAAATAAATAAACCACTTAGTCGACCCAAATGACCAACCATCATAGGTTTCGTAATACATTTTGATGAAAGATACATAGAAGTGATGATTAAACCACTTGCGTTCGTGACATCCCAACCCCCCTTGTTCAGTGGCATCATACAAGCTCATGAGTAAAGTAAGCCACACATTACCATCCATTTCCTAAATTGCAAATTATTGTAGGTAAATTTTCAAGTTAGAATATAAAAAACATAAAGGAAAAATTTACAGTTAATCTCTTCTAAAATAAATGTTAAAAAAAAAAAAAGAAGAAGAAGGAGAAGAAGAGAAACCTCCATTAACTTCTTAAGCCCTATTTGGAAATTAGCTGTTTTAATTAATTTTTCAATTTTTTTACAAAAAAATGTAAAAAATAAAGAAAGAGATGATAACTTATAGTCACTTATACTCCTAATCTCTAAATAAGACCTAAGTTGATTTGAATTCGAAATCTTAAATATTATCCTCATATCTTTATGACAAAGTCAATTCTTGGAGTTCGATGTCAATAATGATTAATAAAGATTGAATGAAAATTTTGTGAAAATTGTTAAATTTTTTCTCAATGTATAAATTGAAATAACTAAAGAAAAGTTTTTTTTTTTTTTGGTTGAAGATTTTTATGTGGAGAGGAGAGAGAGGGGCTAAAGTTTGAGAGGTTGGAAGGAGAAAGGTTAAATTAATGATTAGATTTTGTCAAAACCAAGAGGGGGTATTGTGGGTGTTGAGGTGTGTAATGATTTCATTTTCTTTCTTGTTTGTCTAGGGAAGAAGAAAAGCTAGTATTAGTTTTGGTGGGTAAATAAATGAATGAATTATGTATATGGGATTGTGTATCATCATCATCATCATTATGCTTAATTATGATTTCGATTCCTTCTTTTACGTGTGCATTGCTTTTACTCATTCAATCCTTTACTTTTTTGTTTTTGAATCTGAGGGTTCGAAATACGCTGTTATTTATATATTTTTTTAATTTACTGGAAGATATGATCATATGAATGTCAATATGCCACGGTAATATTATTATTGCTCACAAAGTGAGATTCTTACAACTATTTAGAGTTTGTGTGCCATTTTATATTAACATTTTAATTTTTTTAATTAAAATATTTACTTCTCAAACATCCCTTTAATAAAAATACAAGTCTTTATAAAATGAATGACTATTCAATAATAAAAAATTAAAATAATTAGGTAGCGTTGATAACGTTTACATTTTTTGTTTATATTTACAAAAATTTTATAAACTAATTTTGTTTATTTTTAAAAAAACATAAATTATAAGCACGTTTGGTTTGAACAAAATGTTTAAAAAAATTTAAAAATATAAACTAAAAAATATGATTGTTCAGGCCTAAAATATTTATATTTATTTCTATTATTTATGAAAATGGGATCATACACATTATAATTTAAAAAAATGAAAAAAAAATAATTGAAAAAAAATTTAATTGGGAAAAAAAATTAATTGAAAAAAAAAAGATTAATTGGAAAAAAAAATATTTGAAAAAAAAATTATTTAAAAAAAAATTATTTGAAAAAAAAATTGAAAACTGAAAACGTAAACTCATTTTTTGAGTTTACGTTTTTTTCTCAAATTTATAAACTGAGATAATCATTTATAAATCAAAAAAAATTATTGAACAAGTTTTTATGATTGTTTTTTAAATTTTTATAAATATAAACTGAAAATGAAATAGTTACCAAACAAATCCTTAAAAATTGGCCAAAATCACAGTATAGTACAATTTATTGTGGGTAAGTTTAGATAGATCTTAAGCTGCCACTTGTCATTTCTTTTTTTTATTTATTTTTATTTAAAAAATTATATTCATATATAAAATTTATATATATAAAAATACTATAATACTATTATTATAAATAAATTCATCTTTAATAATATTTTATTTTAACTTAAAAATTCATTAAAAAAATCATTTTATTATATATAAAAATTATATATATATATTTTTATTTATTTATATAACATTAGTCTTTCTATGTTTTCAAAGTATAACTTGTCACTCCTACTTAATCAGTGATAGTTTAATAAAATTGTGGAGTTGGACAATGAATTAAGGGTAGATATACAGAAAAATTATTGCTCGGTATGAAGGAACCACGTGGTTATGTTTCTGACCAATTATAAATTATTATGTTTCTTGTGATTCTTTAATTACTTGATACAAAATCATAAATTTTACTTTCTTTACTAATCACGACACACATATGATACCATCACGTGTCGAAAAACGCCAAATAACTTATTGGACATGAGACGAGCTGAAATGGACAATACATACACTGGCCTTGTTTGGCAACTACTTTTTACTTTTTAGGTTAAAATTCATAAAAAGATAAAATAGGCTAAAATAACTAATAAGACAAAACGTCACATTAAATTCATAATCATTTCACTTTTTTTCTCACAAACATCACATTCAACTATAAAAAAATTCAACAATCTTCTCAAATATAAATATTTTAACTTATTAAAATAATTAAAAATTAAAATAACCTATTAAAATAATCGACTCTTCCAACGAGACCATTTTAAACTCAAGCCTGACGCGGCACCACATCGCCCTAAAACAATTGCCCATCTACGTGGGCCGTAAGAGTGAATTTGGGCCGTTAACAAATCCACACGTGGATCAATTTGCGCTGTGCAAGTTTGGGCAACAAAGTCCTACATGGTTGAATTTGGGCCTAATGTCAACTTATTTGTACATATAAAACAATAAAAGTAAAAGTGATTAATGATGGTGTTGTGCTTGTAATGGTAAATTATAATTTATTTAAATTTTTTAGTTTATTTGGTACAAAAAATAAGAGATTTTTTAAAATTACAATTTCTAGCTTTTTTAAAAAAAAAACTTATTTAAACCTTAAATACATATTGCACAATATAAAAAATTATAACAACTTATTTAATAAAACATGTTTACTTTTTATATATATATATATAGGTTATCAAAAGTTATACTAAATAGATTTATAATTTTTGATAATTTTTTTTTGAAATTTAATAATCTAAAAGTTATAATTATTTTTTTGGTGCTTCGGAAATGTTTTAAAAAAAAAATTATAATTATAAAAACTAACATATAAAGATTTTTAATTTTTCTTTTTTTAAATAATGTACTTAGGCGTATTAGGTAAATATGCACATGATAACTATACAGAGGTCATCTTTGTCCCCAAGTTTGAAGGTTGGCAAATTTTCAGTTTCAATTTGTATTTAAATCATAAATTTGGATAAAAATTTTGAAAATAAAAGAGAAAATGTGGATGAAATAAAAGTGAAACATTTCACCTCTTTTTTTAAAAAAAAAAAAAAATCCATACTCAAATTTATGACCGAAACACAAAATAAAAAATTCCAAAGTATTGAAAGTAAACCAAACATGACTCAACAAATCCCCACCTGTCAAAGCCCATGCCAATCTCATGCACGACCCATAATCATCTTCATCTTCATCTTCATCTTCATCCTATAAAAAACTTCTCAATCAACCCCTTTCCCTCTCACCCAGCAACACCAATGGCAACACAACTAGGTCAAGAACAACAAGAACACCATGTTTTCCAAAGCCTATATAAACCCGTGCCGGTGCCCGAAAACACGACGCTGCCGGAATTCGTGCTCCAGGGTGGCGAATTGTTTGCCGACAGGGTGGCGTTTGTGGAGGTAGGAAGTGGAAGAGAGTACACACATGGTGAGGTGGTTAGAGACACAAAGAGGTTTGGAAAGGCATTGAGGTCTCTAGGGCTGAGGAAGGGACGAGTGGTGGTGGTGCTGCTGCCGAATGTGGCGGAGTATGCCGTTGTTGCTCTTGGGATTATGGCGGCTGGTGGGGTGTTTTCCGGCGCTAATCCAGCGGCGCACGAGTCGGAGATTAGGAAGCAGGTGGAGGCTGCTGACGCCAAGCTTGTCGTCACCAATGGACCAAACTATGTCAAGGTAACTATGAGAAGTTGAATTTTATTTTTATTTTTTTAATGAAAATAATTTTCAAAAAATTAAAAATTACATTTTAGTGTTTTAATTATTTGTTTAGAAAATTCTGTTGAACCCAATTTTTGAAAAAATATTCTCAAAAAACAACATGCATTTTTTTCTTTAAAAAAAGTTGGTTTTAAAATTCTATAAATAATTTTTGCAAAAAAAAAAAAAACTATAGATGTCATAAATTTTTCATTATTCTAGTTTTGAAAACATTAAAAATGAAAATAAAAAATGAAAATGAAGACAATGAAAACGTAATCAAACAAGTTCGTTTTTTAGAAATAATGAATCAATTTCTCATTATAGTTTCTAGTAAATTAAAAGTTGATAATAAAAAAACAAAATTAAAAACATTCTCTTTTAACTTTTCAATGTGGGGCGTTGGGGTGATCTTGTTTTCCTTTCCCTTTTAAATTAAGCTAGCGTAAAGTCTAACGAGTTTAAAAAAAACAAAAACAAAAACAAAACTCAATGATCAATTTTTTTAACTTATTATTTTTTATAAATTGTAAAATAGAAGTTGCACCTAACACAAACACTGTAGTGCAAATTTTCAAAAAAAAAAAAAAAAAAAAAAACAGTTAAAAGCAATGCCATAAACTTAACCAAACATGGCCTATCTATTCTTGCACAATTTCTTGAAAAATCACCAATTTGGTGATTAGTACAATCAAATAACAAACGCGTTATTAGGGACATTTAATTTTTTTTTTTTTATCATCAGCTATTGACAATGAAAGTGAGACAAGTACTGTTTTCTGATTTCAAAAAACATTGCATGAATCACTCATACAAAACAAGAATACCAATTTTTGTACATGCAATGTACGATTAATTTAATCCTTGTAATAATTAACCCATTGAACACAACAGGTGAAATCGCTGGGACTGCCAATAATAGTACTAGGAGAAGAAAAGGTAGAGAGCGCCATATACTGGGACGAACTGCTGGAAGCAGCAGATAGAGCCAACACCGACCACATCAACGAAACCATCCTCCAGACCGATCTCTGCGCTCTTCCATTCTCTTCTGGCACCACCGGCACATCCAAGGGCGTCATGCTCACTCACCGCAATCTCGTCGCCAATCTCTGCTCTACACTCTTCAGTGTCGGACCCGAACTTGTCGGACAGGTAAATTAAAGTCGCGTTTGGGAATTGACATTTTTAGTTATATTTTGACTGATGCAAAAAATTAGAGAAAATAATTTGAGAATTTATAATAAATTTTTTTTTTTTTTACTTTTTAATTCAAATGTATGGTTTCCAAACATAGCCTAACAGACACAAGCCAATAGATATCATATGTCCATTGTGAATATATCTTATTTCATTTGGATAAACCAAAAAATTCAACTTATTCTTTTGATTTTTTTAATTTCGATTTTTTGAGTCAAAAAATAATTTGTTTTTTAAGCCCGTCTGGACTCAAAGATTTAGAATTAAAAAAATTGAGTCAATTTTGAAAAAAAAAAAAAAATCACTGAAAATGGAAAAAGGCTTACAAAAACTGAATTTAAAGATTTTTGAGGCAAATATAAAAAAATAAAAATAAAAATTAACAAATTTTAAAAAATTCACTACCGGATGAAAAAGAAAAAACCGAACCACCATTCAGATCCTAGAAGATGAAAAATATGCAATTTGAGACAAACTTGATATCCTGTTTACTACCAATCATGTGTAACTGAGCTTTTGAGCGTATTGTAGAGTTGTACTTGGTCCATTAGAACTTGCACGAAGGGCGACAAAACTGGTCGTGCCTCTCATCAATCTCACATCCAGCATGTTCTTTGTATTATGTAATTTGATCAATTGATTTTGTAATTTTAACATTTGATATATTTAATTATGTGCAAGTGAATATATGTTTCAAGTGTTTTTAGCATCTAAAAACCCAACACAGGTGACCACACTCGGCCTAATGCCATTCTTTCACATATATGGAATGACCGGAATATGTTGCGCCACCCTGAAGAACAAAGGGAAGGTGGTGGTTATGGGCAGGTACAAGATTGAGACATTTTTGGAAGCTTTGATCACTCATGAAGTCACTTTTGCACCCATTGTGCCTGCTATTATATCGGACTTGGTTAAAAATCGAGCAGTCGATCAGTTTGATCTTGGTGAGTTGAAGCTTAGGGCTGTCATGACCGCTGCAGCTCCGCTTGCACCGGAGGTTCTTAGGGGATTTGAGAAGAAGTTCCCTGGTGTGGATGTGCAGGAGGTGAGCATTCGTTTCGATGCACTTCCATTTGGATTGTGTAATTTGAAAAGATAAGATAGACGACAAAATTCGCTAATTTCAAATTAGTTATTAAACAGTTGAGATCGTCGAAAATGATCCTATAACTTTTATCTCAAAAACATAGGATAACCCACTCTCTTATCTTCATTTCTCTCTAAACTGCTTCAAACAAGGAGAGATATACCATTATTCTTTTCTCTTCTTTTTTTTTTCCCTCTTCAAATCACTCAATTCAAAATCTGATGTTATGATGAAAATAGTGTTTGTATACTAATCTGACTTTGTCAATGCTAGGCATATGGAATGACAGAGCATAGTTGCATAACACTTACCCACGGGGATCCAAACAAGGGTCATCGAATTGCAAAGAAAAACTCGGTTGGGTTTATCCTTCCCAATATGGAACTAAAGTTTGTTGATCCAAACACAGGTCGATCTCTCCCCAAGAACACCCCTGGCGAAGTCTGTGTTCGAAGCCCATGCGTAATGCAAGGTACCCCCTTTATTTCCGATATACCTAAAAAAAACAAAAACAAAAAAAAATGCGAAGTATCCCCAAACAGAAGTGAAAAAATAATCCGTGTCCGTGGGCGGTCCGAAACCTGTCCACGACTTGAAGTGAGTCCGGCCCGTTTAGGCCTGGGCCCGAGTCCCTAGGCTTGGCCCATCATTTTGAAACCTTATCTATCGACCCACTCAAGGCTTGGTTCGCCCGAAATCCAATGTCTGTCTTAATAGAAAATAATAAAAATTTAGCAAAATTTTTTTTTTAAAAAGCGGGCCTACCCAAGCCCAAGGCTAGGCCCATTGGGCCGACTATCCATGGGCCTATTTTTTTTGGTTTGCAGGTCGGGTCAGCCTGAATTTGGCTAGAGCCCGCAAGGCCTAACATAGGTCAAGCTAGACCGGGGCAGATTTACACTCCTACCCCCAAAAAATTGTGATATTTGCTTTTTTAGAAGTAAGTGATTCTCTCGTTGGGCAATTAGGTGAGATGTTGTTACGCTAGGTGAGTCTATCTTGATAGTTTAAATTGTTTATTTTGTATATTTTTGAAGCACATAAAAAAGAAAAAAATAAAAGTAAATAATTATTTATTTTATATGATTGTACTAAGCCAATCATCTATGTAAAAAGTAAAATTGATATAATATTAGTAAGAATAATGCTTGGGACCCCCTTTTGGGGGTCACCCCCTCACCCCCTTTACCACGTGGCGGGTGATGATTGGAGGAGCAGGAAAAAAAAAAAAAAAAAAAAAAGTAACCAATGAGAGAGAGAGGGGGTCAAAGGGGGTGGAAGGAAAATGGGGGATGAATCATTGTTGTATTAGTAATTATATCATCATATCACATTTCTTAATATAAATATGATATAATGATATATTTATTAATGTCCAATTATTTTAATTTTTTTACATTAATGTGCTACTTAACGAACTCTACTTAAAAAGAAAAGAGAGCAACTAAGGCTCCGTTTGGTAAGATTTTCTAACTATGATTTGAGAATATGATTTTTATTTTGAATTTGTGTATTTTGAAATTATGATTTAAGTATAAAAAAATTGTTTGGTTATAATTTTTTAATAGAGTGTTGAATTGAGTGTGAAATTGAGTTTTGAAAATTTGATTTGACATGTGAAGTAAGAAAATTTGTTTGGTTATGAGTTTTGGAAAGAGTTTTCAAAACTTAACTTAAATTGTTATAACTCATAACAAAACACACTACTTTCACACTATTGAAAATTCTGATCAACACTCATAACCAAACTCTTTTTAAAATTCAATTAAAAAAAGTTATTATTAACAGAAAATAATATTAATCAATTTTTTAATTGAAAAAACTACAAAGAAAATAATTTGTTTTCAAAATAAATATTCAAAAAATTTAAATCATAAATATTTAAATAATTTAAATAATCTAAAAAATTTAATAAGTAAAAAATTAAAATAAATTTTCAAAAAATTTAATCGAAAAAATTTAAATAATTTAAATATTCATAAATTTTAAATAATTTTAAATTTTAATATTTTAAATTTAAAAACAACTTTACATTCAAATCGTAACAAAACATATAAAACAAAACTCAATTAAGAAATTATTTTTAAAACTCATAACCAAACACATAACTCGAAACTCCATATTACTTTCACAACTCTACACTCAAATCATAATCAAATACCTAACAAAAAAATTAAAATATTTAAAAATATTTTTATTAAATAGAGTTTGAATTTATTTTTATAAAATATTTTAAAATTTAAAAAATTAAAATCGTAATATTTAAAAATATTCAAAAAATTAAAAAAATCATAACATATTTAAATATTAAAATATTTAAAATCTTAACAAAATTAAAATATTGATTTGAATTAAGTTTTGAATTATGTGTTTGGTTATGAGTTTTGAAAAGTAATGATTATGTTTTGAAGTGTAGAATTATGAGTTAAAAGCTCAAAGCAAACACTCCACTGAAAACAATGAGTGAAACTATAATTTAGAAGGCCTACCAAACGAAACCTAAGTTGTTCATTTTTTATTCTCAAAACTAAAATTGCAAAATAAACTATTTGAATCGTTAAAATAGGCACAACCTATCAAGCCCAATAGTACTTTTGTCCAATTGGAGAGAATTTATTGTCTATATAAAATTGGTTTCATCTGAGTAAGTGTCGCGATCCGCTCCCCGTACTCAATAGTTAAGTATCGTGATGGCTAGTAACTGAAATTACCTCTAGTCAATTCTTGAATAAATTAATAAACGCGAACGGAAATAATATTTAAGTAAAGGTATCAAAATAATCATCGGAGCTTCTATTTTTATTACAAAATTTCTTGACCAAAAAAATTGATATTTACATGTAAATATATCATAAAAGTATTGTGTATGTCTATTCCGCAGCCCCACATCTAAGACTTTCCAAAAGCTATTTCTGAATTACATTATTTTTCTGAAAATTGGTAAACAGCTATAAGCACATGGCAGAGTGAGAAATATTATACCAAAAGTATAAGAAACCCAAAATAACCATAGATAGTTATGTAACGAAAATATTTAAGATAACTCAGTCTGAATAAATAATCATTTAAGTAGCAAAACTGAGATTATGTAAATAAATAATCATAACCACGGTATAGAACAGAATATAGGTCACAGGAGTGACAGTCAGAACAGAGGTACAGATTCAATAGGTGGCTCGTACGGATTATAAAGATGGCTCACACAATAGTATAGCACTTATCTCCGCACAACACTTTACTCCGCACAAAACAGAGGTCAATAGATCCATGACAATAGAGTCCCACAAAGTGACCAAACAAAAGCCAATGGTTATTTAAGTCCCCTAAGGCATGAGACTCCCGTGGTGGTACTTACAAAACATAATTGTTTATAAAGTCATAGTCAAATATTCTTTAAAACATAAACAAACATATAAATGGGTTTTTATTTTAAACAAATAGAGTTCAAAAATTAATCCACGTAACTGAAATATTTATAAAATATAACTTGTATTACTATAACTAATAAAATACAACTTGTATAAAATAAATTATGGTAAGTCAAAATATAAGTAAAATATATTATGATAAGTCAAGTTATAATATAAACTCACCTTAAGATTAAGTCTTACTATTTCCTTCATATTTTTCCTATATTTTCGAGGCTCTTCGTTGGCTCCTTTTTTTTTTCCCTTTTTTTTTTTTTTTCTCTTCTTTTCATTCCCTTCTTCTTGTTCCCAACTCTTCATTTTTTACAAGATGTAAGGCTTGCTCAGCAAGCTTAGGTGACACGTAGCCACCCACGTACCCCCCATTTAGTTGCTATCACTAAGCTATTCAATGGATAAGCTTAACTTAGTTATTTATTTATACTTTGATTCATAAATTTTTAATAATTATATTATTTTACAAAATTACATATAATAATACAAAATAAATTGTATATTTTCGTAATTGTGATTAAATAATATTAGTATAAATTTTACAGAATAATTAAAAATTTGAGTTGTTACAATAAGAAAAATAAATTACAACATGTAAGGCTATCTCAAATGCTGTACCAAATTCATCATCAAATTCAAATTGTTGAAAAAGTACTATTTTTTGTGCTCCAATGGTTTCATCAAACTTGTATCAAATTGAAAAAATAACAAATGTTTCACTAAATTGAAGATCTGGACACCTTTCACCAGAACACTGTGCAGGATTGTTGTAGATGGTACACACATGACGTTCGACCGATTGTCCCTCGGTCATCTTGTTACTTGAACAATTCTCAGAATAGAGCGATGGTTTGGACTGTCAACAGGCTTCCAAAGTTGTTTACTCCCGAAGCAAATTTGTCTCTACCTTCTCATCGTTCTTTGCACTCTCTCTCTCTCTCTCTCTCTCTCTCTCTCTCTCTCTCTCTCTCTCTCTCTCTCTCTCTCTCTCTCTCTCTCTCTCTCTCTCTCTCTCTCTCTCTGTGTTCATTTGCTAGATCTTCTAAAAGGCATATATCGCACAAACATACATCGATTTTGCTTTCATTTCTTTTGTTCTTCTGATAACATCTTATTCTCTTAAGCATTTCGTCAACCATTCAATTCCCTTTGATATCTACACTTTCTCTCTCTTCTTCTCTTTTGATAGCTCTTTTTTTTGTGTGTGTGTGTGTGTGTGTGTGTGTGTGTGTGTAGAAGATGAGAACAAAAGAGTGGTGAGTTGGTGTTTGATGAGTGTATGATGGATTGGAAAATGAGGGTTTTGTTGTGATTTATGGTTTGTTGAATAAAAAGAAGGAAAAGAATTTTTTTTTTTTGTTTTTTTGGAACTGTTACTGGTGACTTATGAGGATTGGAGTTGTTTTGGAATTTTAGGCCTTGTTTGGAGAGTAGCTATTTTAGTCAAAAAATTTAAAAATCACTATAAGTTATCACATCACCCTCTCTTTTTTTTGCACATTTTTTGATAAAAAGTTAAAAAATTACTAAAATAACATGTTCCCAAATGAGACTTTATTATGATCTGGCTCTTCAAGAAAATAGAACTCTGAAAATTGGTATGGATTTTACTTATGTTTTCTTTGGTAAGGCAATTGGATTGGGCTACTTGAATTTATAGGATGAGAATCATTTTTTTATTTTTATGTTATTTATGTTATTTATTTTGTATGTTTTGATGGTTTTTGTTTAATTGAACCATTTCCTGAACAGAGTAATTTTGTGGATTTTGTGGATTGTCAATAGACTGGTGAATTTTTTATTTTATTTTATTTTATTTTATTTTTATTTGGAAGATTGGCAGGTCGTCTCTCCGAATAACTTGTATTTTAATAATAATTACAAATTTATCGTTAAAGTGAATGCTATCAAATAAAAAAATTATATATTTTTATTTTAATTTAATAAAATATTTAGGGTATGTTTGGTTTGAGTTTGGGAGATAAGTTTTAGAGATAAAAAGTATAAAAAATTGTTTGGTTTGATTTTTTTCAAAAGATGTTTTGAAAAATTATTTTGAGAGAGAGTTTTGGAAAAAGTGATTGATTTGATGTGTATGAGAGAGAGATTTGTTTGAAAAACTTGTAAACCAAATAAGTTTTGAAAAAAAAATTTAAAAAAATTTGTTTAGTTTGATTACTTTTAAAAACTTATTTGTAGAGAATTTTTTCCAAAATTTTTTGAGAAACACAAACCAAACAAGGCCTTAATAAATTGTTAAAGATGTCTTCACAATTGGATTTGAATTTATACACCATAGCTGATAAGATAACGTCTCATTTAGTAGACGAATATTATGTGTAATAATTTGAATGGCAGAAGATGTAGACTTGTTATGTAACTCTGCCATTACAACAACTTCAAAAGGTTAGCAATCATGGGTTTTTCAAATCACTAACTTTACAGGTTACTACAAAAACGAGGAAGAGACAGCTCAGACCATTGATGAAAAAGGGTGGCTTCACACTGGTGATATTGGGTTCATTGACGATGATGGAGATGTCTTCATTGTGGATCGCATTAAAGAACTAATCAAGTACAAAGGATTTCAAGTAAGATTTGTTTTTTTCCCTAATCATTGCAGGTTGATATTTTAGCCTTATTATGAGTTTTTTTTAAGATATTCTAAGTATATTTTTAAATTTTTTATAAAATATAGATTGGGTTTAAAGTAATGATGTGGTAGAGAAGTGAATGACTTAAATAAGATGATATAACTTAAATAGAATAGTGACTTTTTAACTTTGTTAGGAGATGACAAACAATGTCTTAATACTACGTTCATGGAAAATTATAGACTATTTTTGAAATATCACGGATATGTATTCTTAATTAGTTGTAATTTATTTTGTCTTGTTCTATTTTTTAAATCTTATTTGGCAGGTAACACTTTTAATTTAAAAGTCAAAAATATTATAAAAAGGTTTACAATTTATATTAAAAAGTTAAAAATTTTATTTTTTTTATTTTTTGAATATCTTTTCGTAAAAAATAAAAAATCATTTCAAATATACTATTTTTTTTAACTTTATAATTTAGCCAAAAAATTAAAAAGTTACTAAAATAACTTGTTTCCAAATGAGGCCTTAATCACCCACATGGGGTTTTGACTAAAATAGTTATAAAAAGACAAAATAAGCATTTTAGCCTAATAAAACAAAGGTGGTGTTTGGGAAGCCATATTCCAAATTTTTTTCTCATTTTTTCCACTAAAAGACAAAAGTTTTGCAAAACCAAAAAAAACACATCCAAACAAAATATCACATCCAACCCCATAATCATTTCACTTTTTCTCTCACAAACATCACATCCAACCACATAAAAACCCAACTATCTTCCCAAACACCAAAATTTTTTTATCTCATAAAAACCTACATCTACTAAAATCTACATAAAAACTCACTTCCCAAACACCATCAAAGTATCACATCCAAATTATGATCATTTTATTTTTTATTTCACAAAAAGTTAAAAACCTAAAAAGCCTATCTCAAACGAGACTTTTTAGCCCCACAAATAAGCGAAAAATCAAAAAGCTAAAAAGTCAACTCACATCCCAAACGAAGGCAATATCTCTCAGTTACACACATTCTCTATCAATCATAATATTATGAAATACCATATATTTATACTTCAAAATTACTTACGTTCATATTTTTTTTTTAAATGTGAACCAAAAGTAATTGTTAATTTTTTTTTTGGAGATTGACCAACAAATCTCATATTTTGGACTTGTAATTCATATAATTTCATATTTTTTTTTCTTTTGATCCATTTAGTCATTTTGAATGTGTAATGACTTATTTGCCTGTCACATTAGAGTGTCACATTTAAAAAAATACATTAAAAAGTTTTTTAATGTCATATCATAGTGGCCACGTTGGAGTATACTAAAGAGTTTTTATTATTTTTTTAGTGTCACATCTACCCGTCATGTTGGAATGTCACATGTCACGTTTGAAAAAAAATACCCTAACAAGTTTTTAATTTTTTTTGAGTGTCACATCATACCTGTCACGTTGTTACGTTTGGAAAAGTACACTAAGAAATTTTTATTTTTTTTTGAGTAAAAGTTTTGGAGTGTCGCATCATACCCGTTACGTTGTCACATTTAAAAAAGTACACTAAAGAGTTTTTAATTTTTTTGGAATATCACATTAATACCTGCTACATTAGAGTATCAAATCATAACTGTCATATTAATAAAAAAAGTATAATTATCCACCAAAAAATTACCAAAATAAAAAAATAAGACCACACAAAAAGAAACTCTTTACTAATAGGACTTGACAAATCAATAGAAAGAATTTGAAACTAATTAGAGCAATTATTTGTGAGATAAGATTTGTTGGTAAATATCTCTTTTTTTAATCCATTTTCTTTTCTCTTTCACAAATTCCTTTATAAATTTAAAATTTATACAAAGTTTAAAATAATTTTAGAAAGATTTATTTGGTACACATATTTAACATGATATATAAATAAAATATATTTTTTAATTAGTTAAAACAATGTAATAAGCTAATTTGGAGTGTGGGTAACCTTATTTAAAATAGAAAATCTCCTCATTTAACTATTTGTCAAGTTTGTGGAGAAAATAATATTCAAAATTAAAGACTAATTATTAGTGATAGTAGTTGGACCCCTCAAGAAATTTGTTTATCATATAGTAAAGTTCAAATTAATATTAATAGTTAATTAGTTCATGGATTAATAAGAGGTTGCTTAACTTCATTAACTTTGAATGTGCAGGTGGCTCCTGCTCACTTAGAAAGCATCCTTTTAACTCACCCATCTGTTGCGGATGCTGCTGTTATTCCGTAAGTATCATTTATATATCATTACACTAATTCTACGTATTCAAAATTTCTATCAAAAAATAATACTATATGATTCAGATTTAATTTATGTATAATAAGATTCGCATTTAAAATGAATCTGGACGCCACACTATTTTCTTTTGAATAAATAAAAATTTAGTTATCATTATATCATAATTTGTCATTATTTTTAAGAAAAAGCTATTGAGCCGTAAAAAGCAGCTCAAGCGGTCTAGATTCAAATTTAGTACGACTTTGATCCACGCACTTAATTATTATTTTTTTTAATTATTTTTTGAGTTACCTTTTTTTTCTAACTCCTCAGACTACCGGATGAAGAAGCGGGGGAGATACCAGCGGCTTGTGTGGTGATGAACTCAAATGCCAAAGAAAGTGAAGATGAGATCGTGAAACATGTCGCCTCTAATGTTGCAAACTATGAGAGAGTAAGAGTGGTTCAGTTTGTGGATTCAATCCCAAGGTCACCTTCTGGGAAAATATTGAGAAGGCTTCTCAAAGAAGAGATGATTAAAAACATGACAACCAACCCAAAAGTGGTGCAACATTCTTCAGCTTGACACTGCCCAAAATTTACCCTTTTTTTTTTCAAGCCAATTGCTAAACTATATATTAATTGGTAATGGTTTGGTTGGAACTGGGTAATTTGGTCGGACCACTTGATCTTTGCGTCTGTGACTTGCTTCCAATGAAATCTAGTATGTTTGAATTGCACCTACATTTGTTGTTGTTGATGTTGATGTGTTAGTTTTGAGAAAAGTTAGGGATCATGAAAAATTTATGATTCTTGGATTACCTTGATTAGTGTGTAGTACTTTATTCTATGTGTAATTTAAGGATCACAAAACTTTCATGATTATTTTTATGAAAGGTTTTTCATGATACCTATCATGCAATCTCTCTAGGACATGCTCATTTTGGATTCACCAAACACAAAATAGAGTGATTTAATCAAAATTCCCTCACTATAGAATTTTAATATATTAAAAATAAACACAAATGTTTTTCTTAAAAAATTTAACACATATTATTATTATTAAAATATTAAATTCTATTTGACAGTAACATGTTATTTTATTTCACGATAATATGTTATTCTGATTCACAGTACCATGTTAATCTAATAATATTGTCAAAAAAAAAAAATGTGTTACTTTATCCTTACTTAATTATATATTTTCTCTTTATGGGATTTATGAAATAAAATAAATTAAATTATCATTTTCACCAAATAAATATCTAATAAAAAGATTTTGACTAAATTTTCTTACAAAATATAGCTAGAATTCACGTAATTGTACACCAACCACCTGTATTGGATAAGTTTGGACATTATTAAAAACGTAAATTACAAATACACCTCTTAAAATTTGATTAAAATACGAATCGCTTCTTGTAATTTTGAAAATTACATTTTACTTCTTGAAGTTTCTAATTTCATAACAAATTATTTATTTTTATCAATAAATTATCAAGTCAATTAATAATTTTTAATGATGTTAAAAATATGTTTCAATTAATAATTTATGTAATTTTATTATTGTATAGGAGAGCAATTATAAATTTCATTCTTTTAGTTAATTCTGTTAAATAAAAAATTTCAATAAGAGAATATTTGTAATTTTTTAAACCGCAAAAAACAATTTATATTTTAAGTAAATTTCAAAAAATGTATTCATAGTGTATCCTTACTAAAAAGGAGAGAACAACTTCTCTCATGTCCGTACCATGGGTAAAAGTTTAAATTTTATCGAATTATTATTTTTATTTAAATTTAAGGGTGATTTGGGATTATCTAAATATATTTTTTGACTTTTTATGAAATATGAATTGAGTTTAAAATGATGGCGGTGTTTGGGAAGTGGCTAAAGAGGCTATTATAGCCTAAAATGAAAATTTAGCCAAAAAGACCACTGTTGCAAGCTTTTTATAAAAAAAAAAATAGGCTGCACAACCGGCCAGCCTACACTGTCAGCTGCAGAAATTGTTCCATTAGTGCATAAATTATGATTTTACCCCTTGACAGCAATTTAAAAAAATATATTTTTAGGGACAAATTTATCATTCTAATTTCAAACATCATTTTAACACATTTTTCAATACAGTAACTCAAATAAAATCCATCTCATCTTCCCAAACACAATAATCAAAATAGCCTATTAAAATAGCCAAAAAGCCAAATAGCCTATTAAAATAGTCACTTCCCAAACGAGGCCGATGTGACAGAGAGGTGATATGACTTAAATAGGATAGTGACTTTTTTGACTTTTTTTAGAGACGTCAAACCAAGACTTAAGAGTGGTTTGGGATAATCTAAATAAATGCACTTTTTTACTTTTTATAAAATATGAATTAAATTTAAAGTGATGTGATAGACAAATAACATGACTTAAATAAAATAATATAACTTAAATAAGATAATAAATTTTTAATTTTTTAATTTTTTTAAATTATGACAAACGAAGCCTTAGTATTGGATTGGATTTGTAAGTGGCAAAAAGTAGTAACATGGGCAGCATTCGTTGCTTGCTTAAACTGGACGTCCAGTTCGGATCCGAACTAGAGAGGAGTTCGACCCAAAAAGAAATGCTCGGAACATCCGAACACAAGCCACACACAAAGTGTGGAATTTTTACCTGCAAAAATATTAGAGGTTCTAAAAATTTTACTAAAAGTTTTATCAAATGTGGGTGTGAGACCCACATGGGACCCACATTGTGTAGGTGAGATACTTGATAAAACTTTTGATAGAATATTTGGGGTCTCTAGCATTACTCTTTTTACCTGTCGTTTCGCAAAAGTTGAAATATTCATCTTCATACACTAATCACTAAATATTATGTCTTTGTTATTTCTCAAATTTTCATTATAAAGTGGTAATTTTCATCATCTTTATTGATTACAATCTCATTGAGACATTATTTAATCATGTTCTATGAGCATTGAATAACTTGTACGTTGTCTTTATTGACCCATTGTTGTAGGTATGAGGTTACACATGTTTTCTCATTGTGATGACTGGTTGTTTAGGATTAAACGCATGTGTCTAACGTTACCCATTTTCACCTAGGAATTTTTGTCCGATTGCAACGTTGGAGCTTTGCTGATTCGCGAGCCAGATCAAAATCATATTAATTGAAAATCACATAAAATTAAGATTCTCCATAGATTGTTAATACCCACGGGATCGGACTAGTATTTCTCGGGTGGGATGAAATTCACAATCTAATTCTACAGAATTATTAGATGGCTAAAGACTGTTTTACCCTTACTTTATAAAAACAGTAAAATTATTCTTTCATATGATCAAGGTTCTTACATTTAATTAATTTAATACTGGCATATTAATAATTTTATCAATCAATTATATCGTACCCGTAATTTCACTCAATCTAATTTGATAATTAAACTAGTCATTATTCTGTTTTTCGTTAGACACACAAATAAATACATGACTTTAGAAATGAGAGGATGGTAGATAAATTATAAAATATCGATGGTTAGACATACAAACACGTAATATTTCAGAACTATTAAATAATTTATAGTCATAGATCTTGCAGGGAATAAGTTCTCATGCATATCACATCTCTCTATATTTTTCTTATAGGTTTCAATCTGAACTTCATCGATAATTTGGACCGTCTATTTTGTAAGACTCGCAATAAAAATTATTCATGCAAAAATTCAATTTCATCAAAAAATTATAAATATAGAAATAAATCCCATTTTATGGTAATATAATTAAATTTAAATCATTTATTTTATAAAATAAAATATGATTTGTTTCTTTATTTATAGTTGTTCTATTAAGATAATTTTTATATATATGATTTTCATTAGAAAATTCAAAAAATATATATATATGAATAGATAGGGTAGGGAGAATAACTTATCTCCTGAAGGCATTAGGAAATAAAAGTCAAAAAAATCTTGGATTAGCTTTAGCTTAGCACCTTCCAACCTCTTGTTTGACTCTTCATATGAGTGGCTGAGAAGTGCAAAGTACAATTTATGGAGGAATATAGACCCAGGCAGAGTCTAGGGACATGAATGCCTTAGTACTAATGTGCTCATTCGGATATTCTGATTTATTAATCTAACCTTTTGCACTCCCTTAATTAAATAATATTTTAGCCCAAAGAACTTACGTGGTGCCAACCTTAATCCACACAAAATCCATAGATAAATGTCTAAAAAAATGTCTTTAATTTAATCTGAAGTATAAAATATAAATACACCTCATAAAAATTGATTAAAATACGAATTATTTTATATAGTTTTAAAAATTACGTTCGTCTCTTGAGATTTCTAATTTCATTATAAATCGTCTATTTTATTAATAAATTATCAAGTTAATTAACAGTTTTTAATGATGTTAGAAATATATTTTAATTAATAATTTAGATAATTTTATTATTATATAGAAGAACAATTATGAATTTTATTTTTTCAGTTAATTTTATTAAATAAAAGAATTCTGACAGTAAAATATTCATAACTTTTTAAATTACAAAGGACAATCTATATTTTAAGTAAACCTTAAGAAGTATATTTGTAATTTAATCTAATCTAAACAAGTTGCTACTTCCTAATTTTATTATGGAGTTGCATCTTAAATTACACTAAACTAATGTTGGACCTTACTTTCTTTTATTAGAGCTTAGAGCATCCACAATGGACACACTAACGCGTTTGTTAGTGTCAGTTGCCAAGTTTTGGCTAGCAGTGGTGTGTGTTTGGGGCTGTAATGGAGTTGTTAGTGCGTGTGTTAGTGGGCTTCGTTAGCATCAGTTGCTAAATGGTTTGTTAACTGCGGTTAGCGCTTTAGCTAACGCAGGGAAGTGTTTTTTTTGTCTTTCGGGTTGACCGGCCGGTTGACCCGGTCAACGGATTTTTTTTTTTTTTCCTTGTTGAGATTTTTTTTTTGGACTTAAAATTTAATTTTAAGCTTGAAATTTTTTATTAAACTAAATTATTTATTTATTTTATTTATTATATACCATATATATATATATATATATATTTAACACACTCCTTAACACATCCATTGCACCACCACTCACTCTCTAAAATTAACAAACTCTTAACACATTTTAACAAATATTTTTGGGCCCCATTTTTATCACTTTTTGTCATATAACACACTTTAACAAATAATTTTGACTATTCCATTGTGGATGCCCTTAGTTCCTTTCCAGCTCAAAGAAGTTTGAGTTAAACGTCCAATCTGAACCGATGATATTTATCACATCGACATTATTTTTCATTTACGGATTAAGATTTTGTCCATTTACTTAATGCATTTTTAACAGTACATTAATTTTTTTTATTAAATTTGAATAAAAATTTGAGTAAAGACTTCCTTTTATATCAAGTGTTCAAATGAAAAATTCTGAAACTTTATCAGAACACCAGTCGACTAGGTAGACATCCGGCTGGTGCAATTTTTTAGCAAATTTTTTATTCGAGGTGGTCATCCGGAAGGACATTTGGGAGGACATTCGGTAACGGTTATGAATAGTGGTTTGATGAAAGGCACAATGGTGCTTAGTTTGTTGAAATAAAAGTGAAATTCTAGATTTGATACATATTTGATGAAACTGTTAGAGCAAAAAAATGAGTCTTTTTCACCAAATTAAAATTTGATGGCAAATCTAAGTAATTAGTGGAGATGGTCTAGGGGCATCTCCAACAGTTCACGAAATATTTCAGCAAATCTAAGTAAAAAAAAGTACAAATTATTCTATATGATATCAGTCATTCAAACGGTGAATTTATAGTTGTCATCAAAACAAAGGTCATCCAGAGGGTCGATCGGCCGGTCGACCAGCAAGAGTAAATGGAAAAAAATAAAATTATGCTTTGTGTTCCATATCCAAAACCAAAAAAAAATGATGGTTTGCTCAATCTGGGTATCAAGAAAAACGATGTTGTACTCATTTTCGCCCCAAATTCAATCCAATCGCAACTACTGTAAATCTTATGTACATAGTCTCTAAGCTTTCAAAACTAATCAAAGATTGCAAACCAAAGCTAATCATCACTGTTTCCCAATTATGGAAAAAAAAGTTAAAGGCTTTGGTTTACTATCTATTTTTGTGGGTTCTGAAAAATTTCCTTCGATTGTTACAAACTCAAATTCAAACGTTACATCTTTTATTGATTTGATTAGGAGTGTTGGGTCGGTTTCAAATTTGCTTGAGATTTCAATTAGATCAAATGATATAGCTGCTTTGTGTATTCATCAGGGACACAATTGCAGAGAGGGAATGGAATAATTTTATTTGGTTAAAGAGGTGGTCGACTGGTGGGTTGACCTCACAGTGTAAAATTTTTACAAAATTTTGCTTGAGGTGGTCATCTGGGAGGATGTTCGGCCAGTCATCTAGTGGTCCACACTCAACAGCTATGCACGGTAAATTGTTGAAAGGTGCAAGACATCTTCAGTTTCATAAAAAATTTAAGGCATTCTCAATTTGATATCGTTTTGATAAAATCATTGGAGCCAAAAAAGATGCACTTTTTCACCGAATTAAAATTTGGTGATGCATCTAGTGAACCGTTGGAGATGGCCTTACTAACCTAATATTAATTCGGATAAAACTTTAAACTAATATTTAATCGGTTAGTTATTTCAATAGGCTAAAATAGTTGTATTTAGGAATAGGGTTTTTTGTTTTTTTTTTTTTTTTGTAATTAGATGTGATATTTGTAAAATAAAAAATAAAATGATTATAAATTTAATATGACATTTTATCTTATTAATTTTAATTTATTTTATCTTTTTGTACTATTTTAACTAAAAAAAAAAACAAAGGAGAGCCTATTGCCAATGTACATTTCCAAAGGAAATAACCACTTACCAATTTAGAAGAATAGTCATTTTATTAAGAGACAAAGGAATAATTATTTTATTTTTGTCCAAAATCTAAGTTGAAACACGAGTTTTTTTGTGTGTGAATATTCTAAAAAATTAAATTATTTGGATAAATAATTAACTTTGCAAACTATTTATTAAATTAACTCACTTTTTAAAATCACAGGTTCAAAATATGATATCATGATGAAATTGTATTTTGAATATGCGATTTCATATTGATATGACCTATATCTATGTATCAATAAGTCAAGTCAATATAAAATCACATTTTAAAAATGCGATTTCATGATAAAATCGCATTTTGAACTTACACTTTTACAAAAGTAAATTAATTTGATAAATAATTTTAAAAAATGAATTATTTTGAAAAATAAATTGATTCTTTAAAATATTAAAAAAAAAACTCCAACAAAACACTACCAAATATCTTCAGACCATTTAATGCTTTGCATCAAATAATATGTATATTTAAACGTGATTATTAGGTACAATTTATATAAGTTGCTTATATATATATATATATATATTAAATTTTATAAATTTATGCTAGATTATTTAATATAACTTTTACTTATAGATTATTAAGTTAAAAAATTTTACATAAGCTGAAAGATATACTTGTATTTTTTAATTATTAATTATTAATTTACAATAAAATTTATTAAACATATTTTTTTTGTTTAGTATTAAATCAATTATAGCATGTGAATAACCCACCACGAGTATTCACAACCCCCCCGCCCCAAAAAAAACCACAAGTTGTCCATCCACCTATGAAAAAATAAAAGGCAAATTACATATATCCCCTCGATGTTTAGTAAAATTAAAGATATTCTTTTGAGGTGTAAGAAATTATAGATATCCTCTGAAAGTATTATTTGCATAACAAATTAGGAGATAAATTGTTATAAAAATATAGGGTTTGTTTGGTTTATATTTCTGAAAAGTTTTTGGGAAATTTTTTCTACAAATAAGTTTTTAAAAGTAATCAAACTAAATAAATTTTTCCAAAAAAATTTCTCAAAACTTGTAAACCAAACAAGTTTTTCAAACAAATCTCTCTCTCACACACATCAAATCAATTACTTTTTTCAAAACTCTCTCAAAATAATTTTCCAAAACATCTTTTGAAAAAAACCAAACCAAACAAATTTTCGTACTTTTTATCTCTAAAACACATCTCCCAAACACAAACCAAACATACCCATAAATTTCAGGAGGCAATTTGTTATAAAAATATAAACTTCAGGAGGCAATTTATTATAAAAATATAAACATCAAGGATATCTATAATTTTCAAAATTTCAGAGATATCTGTAATTTAACTAAATCTTGAGAGAAGTATATGTAATTTACCCAAAAATGAAATAATAAAAAAATATCCGACCACACCTGACAGACAGCCATGTTATACATATCTTCAAAGGAAAATGTTTGAGGGCCCGAAATATCTGGCTCGAATGCCCCGAATGCCCAAAACGACGTCGTTTTGGGCATTCCGTTTTTTTTTTTTTTTTTTTTCTTTTTTTTCCGCCATTTTCGACCTCTGCATTTGCAGAGGAAGAAAGAGAAAGAGAGGGAGAGGGAGAGGGAGAGAAAGAGAGAGAGAGGTCGCGTCCGATCGCGTCGCCTCCGGCCGCCGATCGCGTTGCCTTCTCCGATCGCGTCGCCTCCAGCCGCCGATCGCGTTGCCTTCTCCGATCGCGTCGGCCACCGCCGATCGCGTCCTCGCCTCAGTCCCTCCTCCTCCATTTTTTAGGCCCCCTCCAGTCCTTCCCCCCCCTCCCCCTCCCCCTCCCCCTCCTTCCCTTCTTCTTCTTCCTCCTTCTTCTCAAATTCGAGCCAAATTGGCTCGAAAGGGTTTCGGGCTCTGTAGCAGAGCCGATCTTCAAATCCCATCTTGCATGCCAAAAAACGAAAAAAAAAAAAAACAAAGTTTAGCCCTTAATGGCTCTGTCTCACGCAAACACTTGCACTTGCACCTATATTTATTAGATCCATAATGTCAACTAGTCCAAGTTGCTCTTATTAAACAATTAATTAGTGTGCTCATACTTTAAATATTTTAAATTATAGATTGATTCAATTATGGGCGATTTTGGCAAGTTGGTTTAAAACCAATTTTTTAAATTTTTTGACTTTTTTGAATCACATTATCTCTTTATTTTTTTTATATATTTTTCAAAAAAATTTAAAAAAACAAAAAATTAATTTTTAATTATTTTTTCAAAACATCCCTAAGCTAAAATCTAAAGTACCAAACACAAAAAGCTAATAGTAATTGCCATTACCACCATTTTTCACATGAATTGATGAACTAAAGTTTCATCTCTCAAGAAAAGTGACGTGTGGGGCTAGGAAAGAAAAGAAGTTGTAGTCACACTTAACTCTGTTTGGAAAGAACCAAAAACAAGTTATGCGAGGGGAAAAAAAATGATTTAAAATTGTTAACCGTCTGTTTGATAATTATTTTGTTTTTAGTTTATATTTATAAAAATTTTAAAAATTATAGTAAAAATTTATTTGATAATTTTTTTAGTTTATAAATAGTTGTCTCAGTTTGTAAATTTGAAGAAAAAACGTAAACTAAAAAAATGAGTTTATGTTGGTTTTTAAATAGAAATTTAAAAATTTGGCTAATATTTTTTTTTCAATTATTTTTTTCAAATAATGTTTTTTCAAATTAATTTTTAAAATTATTTTTTTCAATTCTAATGTGTATAATCCCATTGTAATAAAATAATAAACAATAAATATAAATATTTTAGGCCTAAACAAACATATTTTTTAGTTTATATTTTTAAAATTTTTCAAACATTTTGTTTAAACCAAACGCGTTTATAATTTATGTTTTTTTAAAAATAAAAAAAAAATTAATTTATAAAAAATTTATAAATATAAAAAAAAAACGTAAATATTACCAAATACTACCTAAGAGCCTGGTAAATATAATTTAAAAGTATGTAATTCTCTATCTCCCTTCTTATATCTTTATTCGTCTCATCTCTTAAGACTCCCTTTGGGAAGTTGGTTGATGGGTCATTACACACACCAAATATAAATCACTAAACTATACCAAATTCTATTACAATAATGGCAAGTTTAGGTGCTGATCCACATGCACAAATGTGAAATTAGGTTAATTCCATCGCAAAATTCCTAAATTAATTTTGATTAAAAAGATAAGATTGATTTTATAACTAAATAACAATTAAATGAAATTGAGGAATTGTACTGACAATCGAAATTAGGGTTTGAGATATTAATTTTCGAAAAAAATCATAGGGCAAAGAATTCACCACTAACCACATGAATAAGACTTAACATTGGCCAACAATTGCGATTCGATTTGAACTACCCAATATTTTACAACTACAAGTTTGAAATATTGATCAAGAGGGTTGTTGCATTCAATGTACAGGCACGAATCATCCCGAGTAGTACGAGTCGTTTGCTCTAAACTATGGTAGCAATACGACCCGTCTCTCATAGCATGACTCGTCTCATACTTTAAATACAAACACAAAGAAAATTAATGTATGGAAAGCATTAAACAATCACAGAGAGTAAAATGCTTGAAAAGATAAAAGAAACAAATTTAAAAACTTCTAAACTATCCATACATCCATTCAAACCAATTCACAATTAAAACTAATGAGAAATCCCATTACATGGCTAGGGTTTCATCAAAACCCTAGAAAAGACGACTAGCCACTCATGGAGGAGTGGGAAAAGGAAGAAGATGAAGAAGAAACCCCCATGGAAGTGTTCCTCAAGCCTTGGTAGAATCCCTCTCTAGAACCCTAGCCTCCCTTTCTCTGAATTAATTTTTCGAACCCTAGGTTTGGCTATTTTTCTGTCTTTTATTTGCAGCAAAACAGACTAAAAATTCCGTGCACGCGTCTCTAGGTTGGCCGCTCGTGCACCCATGTGGGCCGCACGTGCGGTGAAGCTTAGCCGCACGTGCGGTAGTCTAGTTGGCTCGGATTCTTCACTTATCGCACGGAGAATCTGCTTTCGCGCTCTTTTTTATTGAAGTTTCATATTTCCTGCCAAATCTGTACAAGTGCACGAAACACATCATCTCCACCAAATAAATAAAATTAAAAGACTAAAATTGTAACTTAAGTGGCCTCAATGCGGTACCTTTCGGCCAACATCACATCCCCCAACTTACATTTTGCTAGTCCTCAAGCAAAACAAAAGAACTAAGAAAAGTAAAATACTCTCAGCCACTTTCGTAGGGATCACGATTGCATTTAGCATATGCAACAAGCCTTTAAACCACAAGATTACCCCAAGTGGACGAGTATAGTCTCGTAAGGATTTTCAAAAATGATACCCACAAACATCAACATATTCATATCCGCTCAACAACAATTAACCACACTACTCCACACAACAACCAACTTATGGGCCACTACAGTGTGATATTAAAACATGATGAGTCATTGACGGCATAGTGGACAAGTATGAAGTAATCTATTGAGCTTAAACCACAATTCAGTTAATACAAAAGTATAGTCCCCAATACTTATGAATGCTAGTAGACACATCATTAGTACCCTCAGTGTAAAGTGCAATCTCCATATTAGTTAATTGTCCACTATAATAGCCCAGTGTAACTCATAATAACACTCAACGTATATAGAAAAACTAAACTGTTGCAACCAAGCTTCTCAATTTTATTTTTATTTTTATTTTTGTGGATAAAAGACTGTGCAATATCCTGATCCATTAAGCTTTCTAGTTAGCCCATGTATCAAGCATTGGGCCAATGACTCCCAAACCAAACGGTTTTAAGGCACTAGGTGTAGAGACACCCCTACAGGCTTAATAACTCGAGCTGAAAAGGCTACGAATCCGAACTAGTCATTCTCCTTTTTTTTCCTTAACTGTGCAATATCTAGGTCCCATAAGCTTTCTAATTAACCCATGTAGCAAGTATTGGGCCAATGACTCCCAAACCAGAAGATTTTAGGGCACTGGGTGTAGAGACACCCCTACGGGCTTAATAACTCGAGTTAAAGAGGTTACGAACCCAAACAAGTCAAATTTTTTTTTTTTAACAAGAATCTTGGTTACTCGTTTATTCTTTTCTGCAACTTTAGCCATTATCAATGATGTACACCAAAGATTGTAATAAAGAGGTCACTACTATGATAGTGTGTTCATGTGAATTAAGGCATACTCATAACAAGTGCACTAATACCACAAACACAAACAACTATCCTAGTGCAAACATCACAAGTGAGTATTTACGCAATAAACCCTTTTTCATACAAGCCCACTATGTCCCCCAATTAGCATATGCTCATATCATTACCATACTGGCACAAAGTAAACATTAAGTGAAGTGGTGCAATCAAATACAGCAAGTACGAACATGAATGGTTATTACAGATATCCTCACCCCCCAACTGGAATATAACATTGTCCTCAATATAAGCAAGTATACATTAGATAGTAAAATGAGCGAAAAGATCTTACCAGACAGCGTGAGCGCATATCCAGCGAGGCAAGGACACCCAAACACACACTTTGAATTTTTTTATTTTTTTTTGGTACAGTATAAAAGAAAAATAAATAAAATAAAACAAAACAAAACAAAATGAATAAGGAAAGAACATAAAGGAAATATACAGAAATAACTGATGTGGATCTGGCGGTGGTGGGAAATGCTGCTCAAATAGGGCATGCATCAGTGTCCGAGTCTCGAACGCCTCGTCATGAACCCTAATGCCATGCTGATCAAACTGATCAAACCGTTGATCAAATCGCTGCCCACTCGAATCCCGGTATACATAGAAGTCAGTTTGCAGAGAGGCAACTGACTGCTGATGTAACAACCCAAATTTTTAATTATTCTGTAAAATTTATACTAATATTATTTAATTACAGTTGGAAAAATATATGATTTATTTTGTATTAGTATGTGTAATTTTGTAAAATAATATAATTATTAAGAATTTAGAGGTCAAAGTATAAATAAATAATAATAATGGGTGTGGTAGTAAAATATATAATTTATTTTGTAACAATATAATTAGTAAGAAATTTGGTGGTGAAAGTATAAATAATTAACTAATCTATACTTATCTATTTTTGAGGGATAAGATTAAATCCTATAGGTGATAATGCCAACTATATATAGGGAGGGTTATGTGGCATGGCCACGTGTGCACTTGAAGCTTGCTAGGCAAGCATTTCACTTGTATAAAGAAGGAATGGGGTTATGAAGGGAAGAATGAAAGGAAACGAAGAAAAGAGAAAGAAATGAGAGAAAGAAAGAAAAAACAATGGAATTTGAGAGGGTCTTTGGTAGTGGAAAGAAAAAGTGAGGTATTAAAGTTAAAGTAAGTTATATTATACCTTGAGTCACCAAAATGTATTTTACTTATGTTTTAACTTACCATACTTATTTTATACAAGTTATATTTTATAAATTATATTAAGTTATATTATTATTTCAGTTACGTGGATTATTTTATGAACCCTATTTGCTTAAAAGGAAACCCATGGATATATTTGTTTATATTTTAAAGAATATTTGACTATGACTTTATAAACAGTTGTGTTTTGTAAGTACCACCACGGGAGTGCCATGCCTTGGGGGACTTAAATAACCATTGGCCTCTGTTTGACCACTTTGTGGTCCTCTGTTTGTCATGGATCCATTGACCTTTGTTCTGTGCGGAGCAAAGTGCTATGCGGAGCTAAGTGCTACACTATTGTGGGAGCCACCTCTTGAATCCGTACCTCTGTTCTAATTGTCACACCTGTGACCTCTGTTTTGTTCTGTTCAGTACCGTGGTTATGGTCATTTACTTACATAATTTCTGTATTTCAGTTTCTGCCACTTAAATGATTTATTTACCAAACTGACTTATGTAAATGTTTTGGCATAACTAACTATCCATGGTTATTTCGTGTCCCTTATACTCTTGGTATAATATTTCTCGCTCTGCCATGTGCTTATAGCTGTTTACCAATTTTCAGGAAACATGCAATTTAGAAATAGCTTTCGGAAAGTCTTAGACGCGGGGCTGCAGAATAGACACACACAACACTTTTATGATATTTTTATATGTAAATATCGGTCTTTTTGGTCAATATATTTTGTAATAAAAATAGAAGCTCTGATGATTATTTTAGCACCCTCATTTAAATATTACTTCCGCTCGCATTTAATGATTTGTTTAAGAATTGACCGGAGGTAACCTCAGTTACTGACCATCACAATACTTAATCCTTGGGTACGGGTCGTGACAGCTGATACCCATCAAAATTGGCCCAAACCAATTTTGACAACTAGACAGTGAGTTATTTTTGGTAAAGTTTTTTTTAGAGGTACTATTTTCTATCAGATTAATCATCTAATATATATTTATCAGAGTGCGCAGCGGATAGCTTACATATGACAAATTTCGAGGACGAAATTTTAAAAGGAGGGATGATTGTGACAATCCAAATTTTTAATTATTTTGTAAAATTTATACTAATATTATTTAATCTTAGTTCGAAAAATATATAATTTATTATATATTATTATGCATAATTTTGTAAAATAATATAATTATTAAAAGTTTAGGGGTAAAAATATAAATAATAATAATATCGATAATATAAAAAATAATAATAATGAGTGTGGTAGTAAAATAAATAATTTATTTTCTGTTAATATACGATAAAGTGTAATTTAATTAAAAATTAAATTATTTATATAATTATATTAAAATATTAGATCAACAAGTAATTATCTTAAATATCTATTAAGGATAAGAATGAATCTTTGTAATGATTATTAAAATCTGTCCCGTATCAACTCTCCCCCTATAAAAGGAAGGAGGCGTCCGTTGGAAAGAAAGAAAAGAAAGAAGGAAAGAAAGAAAAGAAAGAGGGAAGGAAAGAAAAAATAATGGAAGTTAAAAGAGTCTTTGATAGTAGAAAGAAAGAGTAAGATATTAAAGTTAAGGTGAGTTATATTATACCTTGAGTCATCAAAATGTATTTTACGTATGTTTTAACTTACCAAAATCTGTTTTATACAAGTTATGTTTTTAATAAAAGTTATGTTTTATAAAAATTCTAGTTATGTGGTTTATCTTCTAAACCCTATTTCCTTAAAAGGAAACCCATGGATATGTCTGTTTATATTTTAAAGAATATTTAGCTATGACCTTATATAAAATTATGTTTTGTAAGTACCACCACGGGAGTCCCACGCCTTGGGGAACTTAAATAACCACTGGCCTCTGTTCGGTTACTTTGTGGCCCTCTGATCCATTGACCTCTGTTTTGTGTGGACCAAAGTACTGTGCGGAACTAAGTGCTACACTATTGTGGGAGCCACCTCTAGAATCCGTACGAGCCACCTCTTGAATCCGTACCTCTGTTTTGTGCGGACCAAAGTGCTGTGCGGAACTAAGTGCTACACTATTGTGGGAGCCACCTCTTGAATCCGTACCTCTGTTCTGACTGTCACTTCTGTGACCTCTGTTCTGTTCTGTTCTGTACCGTGGTTATGGCTATTTACTTACATAATCTATGTATTTCAGTTCTGCTATTTAAATGATTTCTGCTACTCAAAGGATTTATTTATATAAATGTTTTGGCCTAATTAACTATCCATGGTTATTTTGTGTCCCTTATACTCTTGGTATAATATTTCTCATTCTGCCATGTGCTTATAGTTGTTTACCAATTTTCAGGAAACATGCAATTCTGAAATAGTTTCTGGAAAGTCTTAGATGCGAGGCTACGGAATAGACATACATAGCACTTTTTTATATGTAAATATCGGCCTTTTTGGTTAATATATTTTGTAATAAAAATAGAAACTCCAATGATTATTTTGATACCCTTACTGAAATATTTCTTCCGCTTGCGTTTATTTATTTGTTTAAGAATTGGCCGTAGATAACTTCAGTTACTGGCCATCACGATGCTTAACCCTTGGGTACGGGGAGCAGGTCGTGACAAAATAAAATAAAAATTCCAAAAATAAAATAAAATGAAATAAAAACTAAACTATTTAACAATTAAAATAAAAATAAAATCACTAACTAGACAAGTAAAATAATAAAAATAACAACAATCCACTAACTAATGAAACTAATCAGAATCACTAACGAAACAATTTAAACTAAACAAACAAAGAAAATAAAAATAAACTAAATTATTATTATTATTAGCACCTTTATTTTTGAGTTTTTTTTTTCGGCATGGACACGTGCGGTGATCATCCTCTTGCCCAGATTTCAATTTTTTATTTTTTTTTTAAGTAAGAACCAGATCAATCACAAACAAAAACAACAACAACCAAAAACAAAGGCTCTACAAATATACTCCTACACCCACAAATCTACACAAAGAAGAAAATTTTACCTTGAAAAAGTGGAGAAAGAGAGAAAAGAAAGATGATTCGTCGGAAAAAATGGTGGTCACTGGAGATTTGTTGGACGGAGAGGAAATAGGGCGCCGCGGTGAGATGGTGGTGAGGAAGAAGGAAGGTGAAAGTTGTTGATGGTGGGGTTTGATTGAGTTTATGGATGTGTGGGGTTGAGAGAGAGAAGAAGAAGTTGAAGAAGAAGAAAAATATGAGATAGGTAGAATGAGAGAGATGGTTGGGAAAGTGATACGTTTGTGGTAGGTTTGGTTTTTGTTGTTGTTTTTGTTTTTTCATTTATCTATTTATTTATTTATTTATATTTTTATTTTAACAAAATAAAAGAAAAACTATATATACATATGTATACACAAATTTTTTTTAAATGAAATATAAAATAGAAAATTAAAAATATATAAATAAACAGACTGCAGATTGGTTTTTTTTTTTTTTTTACTGGACCGCTCGTGCGCCCATTTGGGCCACACAAGCGCCTATTTTTGGCCGCTCTAGCGGCTTGTTTGGGCCGCTCCTGTGGCGTGAAAGCAATAGCCATTTTGGGTTGGGCCGCTCGGGCGCTCAGCCCATTCGCTTGAGCAGTCTGAGTTTTTATTTTATTTTATTATTATTATTATTATTATTATATAGATTGACCAAGTACAATTTTTTTCTTCTTTTCTCTTTATATATATATATATATATATATGTATATATATAAAAAATTGACCAAGTACATTTTTATAAAAAAAAAAAAAATTATTTATATTTTTTTTCTTTTATTTATTTTAGTAAAATTGACCAAGTACATTTTTTTTTTTTAAAAAAAAATTATTTATATATTTTTTTCTTTTATTTATTTTAGTATAAATATATATCTACACCATAAAATATTTTTAAAAGAGTAAAGAAAATAAATTAAAACCAAGAACCACCGAAATCATGCTAAACCATTCTTACTTTCATTTGTCATCCGCAATAAATATAGCACTTTAAGAAAATATCGGAATGCCGAACAAAGGTATAATCTTCACACGAAAAACATGGGTACTACTTTTCTCCCTAACTGTGTTTGTAACTTTCCCTATTCTCCAATAGGGTGACAGACTAGGTTGATTCGGTATCCAGAATCAAGGCGCATAAAGTTACCTCAACCTATGGGGCTGCCATACAAAGTTCAAGCCGAGGTAGTTTTGAAGCAATCTCCACACCTCTGGGTATTTAAACCAGACTCTAGTCTCGAAAATTCCAAACCTTTGTGTTCTAGGCTTTGCCATTCGAACTCTAGTTTCCACCGTCTCAGTTGGTCTCCTAGGAACTCACTACAAACACAGTTAGGTGGCTATACCAGACCGTCAGATGCCGTTCGGGCACGGCTAGCACCAAAGAAATTACACCTTTAGAGGATTTAAAGTCTCCTAGATGCAGATAAAGCACAACAAGAACAAATAAAGGCAGAATAGAATAGAAGGGAAAAAAAAGAGAACAAGAAATCGATCTATCAATCATAGTAAAAAGGGTCCATCAAAGCAATGGACTCAATCATTTCCCCATTCACAATCCCCTCTATATATGGCTTCAGTCTTTGGCCATTTACTTTGAAAGTATGGCCAGTCTTTGGATCTTGCACCTCAACAGCGCCATGAATAAATGCCTCAACAACCATAAAGGGACCATGTCATCTTGATCTAAGCTTACCCGGAAAGAGTCTCAATTTTGAGTTAAAAAGCCACACTTTTTGGCTGGGTTCAAACGATTTTATATTAATGTGCTTGTCATGGAATTCTTTAGTCCGAGCTTTAAAAACTCTCAAACTCTCATAAGCATCATTTCAATTTCCTCAAACTCATTGAGTTGCAATTTCCGGTTGAGCCTAGCCGCGGCCATATCGAAGTTAAACTTTTTTATGGCCCACAATTCTCGATGCTCAAGTTCAACCGGGAGATGGCACGCTTTGCCAAACACCGCCCTATATGGTGACATCCCAATGGGTGTCTTATAAGCAGTGCAATAGGCCCATAATGCATCAATCAACCGTTGTGACCAATCTTTCCTATCTGGCCTCACCGTTTTCTCTATTATGTGTTTTACCTCTCTATTTGAGACTTCTACTTGGCCACTAGTTTGAGGATGGTAATGAGTGCCAACTTTATAAGTGATAGAGTATTTTTCGACTACCGACTCAAAGAACCGGTTACAAAAATGCGTACCCTGATCACTTATTATGGCTCTAGGAAACCCAAAACGACTAAAGATGTTTTCATGCAAGAATTTGATTACAACTCTATGATCGTTTGCTCGGGTAGCTATCGCCTCCACCCACTTAGACACATAATCGAATGCCAAGAGAATATACTCAAACCCGAATGACAACGGGAAAGGTCCCATAAAATCAATCCCCCAAACATCAAATATCTCTACTACAAGAATAGGGGTCATTGGCATCATGTCACGCCGAGATATCGAACTCATTTGTTGACAACGCAAACAAGTTATACAAAATTAATGAGCATCTTTAAAAATTGTGGGCTAATAAAACCCACTTTGTAGAATCTTGGCGGCCATTTTATGCCCACTAAAATGACCGCCATATGCAGAAGAATGACAAGATATAAGAATGCTATGCACCTCACTCTTTGGCACACACCGTCGGATCATTTGGTCGGAGCAATATTTAAACAACTCCGGATCCTCCCAAAAATAATACTTGACTTGTGAAATGAATCAGTTTTTGTCTTGCTTAGACCAATTCTGCGGAATTTGCCCAATGGCTAAGTAATTCACAATATGTACAAACCACAGGGGGTTCGCTCGCGACAGCTCAAAGAGTTGTTCATCCGGAAACAAATCATGCAAAATAAGAGGGTCACTAGTATACTCGACAAGGATTCGAGAAAGGTGATCCGCCACCATATTCTCAGATCCTTTCTTATCTCAGATCTCTAGGTCAAATTCTTGAAGCAACAAAATCTATCTAATTAACCTAGGTTTGATCTCTTTCTTTGATAGTAAATACTGCAAAGCGGCATGATCAGTGAAGACTATGACCTTTGAACCTAGGAGATAGGACCAGAATTTATCTAAGGCAAAGACCACAGCTAGCAACTCTTTTTCGGTGGTAGTATAGTTCAATTGTGCATCCGAGAGAGTGAAACTAGCATAGTATATAGCAAATGGTGCCTTATTGACCCTTTGACCCAACACAGCCCTGACAGCATAATCGGAGGCATCACACATGATTTCAAAGGAAAGCGACCAATCTGGGGATTTCATGATTGGGGCGGTGATCAGGGCCATTCTCAGTATTTCAAATGCCTTTAAGCATGCCTCATCAAAGATAAAAGACGCGTCCTTAACCAGTAAACTACACAAAGGACGTGATATCTTACTAAAGTCTTTGATGAACCTACAGTAAAAACCTCCATGCCCTAAGAAATACCTAATTTGACGCACGGAATTGGGTGGAAGAAGGCCTGCAATGAGGTCAACCTTACCCTTGTCTACCTCTATACCTGGAGATGACACAATGTGTCCCAACACTATACCCTCCCGAACCATAAAATGGCTATTTTCCAAACTCAAGATCAGGTTTAGCTCAGTACATCGTGCCAACACTCTAGTCAAGTTCCTAAGGCATTCCTCAAAAGACGGTTCAAACACCGAAAAATCATCCATGAAGACCTCTAAGAATTTCTCCACCATATCGGAGAAAATGGCCATCATACACCGTTGAAAAGTCGTCAGTGCATTACATAGCCCAAAGGGCATGCGCCTGTAAGCAAAAATGCCAAAAGGGCATGTGAATGTGGTCTCTTCCTGGTCAGCGGGGTACATCGGGACTTGATTATACCTCAAATAGCCATCAAGAAAACAGTAGAAACCTTGCCCTGCTAACCGCTCTAGGATCTAGTCAATGGAAGATAAAGGAAAATGATCATTTCTAGTCGAGGAATTCAGTCTCCTATAATCAATGCACACTCGCCACCCAGTAGTGGTTCGTGTAGGGACTAACTCTCCTCTCTCATTCTCAACAACAGTGATGCCCGATTTCTTGGGCACCACTTGTGTGGGACTCACCCACTTGCTATCCAAGATGGGGTATATAATACCCGCAACCAACAATTTCAATACCTCATTTTTCACCACCTCTTTCATGTTAGGATTTAGTCTCCATTACATTCCACGAGAAGGTTTGGTGTCCTCCTCTAGGTGTATATAATGCATGTACACAGAGGGATCTATCCCTTTCAAATTAGTCACTGACCACCCTATAGCACTCCGATGTGCCACGAGAACACTCATTAACTGACTTTCCTACTCTACAGTTAAGTCAGATGCAATGATGACTGGTAAAGTATCCTGGGCCCCTAAAAATGCATACTTGAGTGTGGCCGGGAGTGGCTTCAACTCAAGTGTAGGTGGTGTGATCAAAGATGATATGGCAGGCTCTCTCGACAGAGGAGGAAGTGACTCAATCCGGGCTTTCCACGAAGGAAAATTTGGTGTAGAAAAAGCATTAAGCAAGACATTCACCTCCGTAACTGACCCATAAATATCAAAATTTTCAAACCCAAAATGAGCTAGACAAGCCTCTAAAGGGTCCTCTACAAGAATGGAGGGCAAAACTTCCTCCACAACCTCATCCACAACATTCACAAATAAGCACTCCTCTCTTTCATGGGGTTGTTGGGATGCTTGGAAAACATTAAGTTTCACTTGCATGTTACCAAATGAAACTTTCATAACCCCGGTCCGAAAATTAATGTATGCATTGGCCGTAGCCAAGAAAGGTAGACCTAAGATTACCGGGATTTGTTTCCTAGAACTAGCTACCGGTTCCATATCTAAAACCAAAAAGTCGACAGGAAAATAAAACCTATCGACCTTCACTAGCACATCCTCAATCATGTCACGTGGCACCTTGAGGGACCGGTTAGCCAACTGAAGAGTAACAGTAGTGGGCTTCAACTCACCAAGCCCAAATTCCTCGTACATAGAGTACGGTAACAAATTGACACTAGCCCCTAAATCTAACAAGGCCCTATCAATGAAATGGTTCCCTAAAATGCATGCAATGGTTTGGGCACCCGGGTCCTTAAGCTTAGGAGGTGTGTCATTCAACAAGATGGAGCTTACTTGCTCCGTGAGTAGGACCTTTTGGGACACATGTGTCCTAGATTTATACTTTTGCGTACAAAGATCCTTCAGAAATTTGGCATAGGAGGGTACTTGCTTAATCGCCTCCAACAGGGGGAGGTTGATTTTTAACTGTTTAAAGACCTCCATCATTGCTTCCATAGATGCCGCTTTCTTATTAAAAAGGGACGGTGTATCAAGACATTGGGGAAAGGGTACCTTTGGCACATATGGTGCCTTGGGCTCATGTAAAGTGTTAGGGACTAAATCATCTCTCTTAAGTATTTCCCCTTCACCCTTACTCTCATTGGGTGTACCATCGTGGTCTAGGGCTGTTCAAAAATCCATTCAAACCGGTAATCTGAACCGAACAAACCGAATCATAAGGTTTGGTTTGGTTCTATTAAGAATTGATTCGGTTTCGGATTAAGAAATATGAGAACTGTAAAAACGGTTCGGTTAATGGATTTTATGAAAAAACCATGGTTCGAACAGAACCGAACAGAACCGAATTTTAAAAGATATATATATATATATATATATCAAGTTTTATTTTTATTAATTGGTTTTTTATAATTTTAATGATATTAGGATGGTATATATATATGTAATATTAAGTAATGCCTTAATATTATTAGTTTTTATCATGAGTTAAATGTAATTAGTTTGAGTAATTATTTTGCCAATATTAACAATTTATTCTTGTAAATAGAAAATTTTGGAACCGTAAACCAAACCGAAACCGAACCGTTTTTTCGATTTGGTTCTGGTCCGATTTTACAAGTGTAACGGTCTGGTCTGGTTCTCAAAATCACAGAACCGTTAGGATCGGTTCGGTTCTTGAATTTTCTCATAACCGAACCAATTTGGACCATGTACACCCCTACCATGGTCACCCTTCTTAGTTCTAGTTGCATCAGACGCAACTGACTGAGGCTCTAACTCCCTCCCACTTCTCAAACTAATCACTGTTTGCACCTGCTCATGGTGCTTTCCATTCCCACCCGAACTCTCTGCCCCGTATTGTCCCTTAGGGTTGGCCACAATTTGACTTGGTTATTTTCCATCATCTCTTCGATTCATGTTGTTAGCCATTTGACCCAATTGGGCCTCTAGTTTGACAATAGAGTGAGTGTGGGAGTGAACTACTGGTGCTAACCCCTTAAGTTTTGAGAGAACTTCCAATACCTAAGTCTCAAAGACAGAGTTGCCCTGAGGAACAGACGGGGGTTGTGGTTGCCGGTACGGTTGTGGGGGTCGATAAGTTTGCGGTGGTCGGTAGGATGATTGGTTCGCAAAATTATTGAAATTCTACCTTGGTGGTGGAGGATTGCAAGAAGTGCCTTGTGAATGGGGTCTCTATGAAAAATTAGAGTGATTTCTTCATCCCGGATTGTATGTGTTGAGGTATGGATCATTACTCGGGTTGGAGAATCCTTGAGCCGCATTCATATGCTCTTGGACTAACTTCGGAAATTGTGATGCCGAAGGCCACTCACTCAAGTCATGAGCAGGGCTCGCACATATAACACATGCCTTGTGAAATTGAGGCTGATCTTATTGGGTAGGGGCATGTCCCACAGCTAATAATTGGTCCATTTTGTGGGACTGTGCCTCTACTTGTTAGGCTAACTCTAGATTTTGCCCGACCTCATAAATGCTCCATCTTTTTAGGGCTCCAACTACTGGTAGCCGGATTTTCCGAGCTGCGGAGGCATGGTGAAGGGAATTATCACTTAGGTTCTCAAACAACTGCCATGCCTCGGCATCATTTTTGGACATGAATGTCCCACCACAGGATGAGACCACCATTTGGCGATGCGGCTCAGTTAAGCCATAATAAAATGTTTGAACAAGTTGCCAATCAGGCACTTGGTGGTGGGGACACTGTTGAAGAAGGTCTCAAAGTCTTTTCCACGTCTCATGGAATTGCTCGCCATCCATTTGAACAAAGTTTGTGATGACTCACCTAAGTTGGTTGGTTTTACCTATGGAAAAGTACTTCTCCAAGAACCATTGTTGTAATTGGTCCCAAGTTGTGATTGAATTAGCAGGTAAGGAATTCAGCCAATGTTTGGCTTTATCCTTTAATGAGAATGGAAACAATCAACATTAAGGCCTCATTTGTGAAATTCTGGATCCTCACTGTCGAGCAAATTTCCAGAAATTCATTCAAATGTTTGTAAGGATCATCATGAGTTAGTCCATGGAATGATGAAAACACTTTTATGGTGCTGGACTTAATCTCATAAGGAGCAGCAGTGGTGTTGGATAATTGGATACATGACGGTGATGTATATGCAGTGGGTGTGAAATAATCCTTAAGGGTCTGGTTAGGCACATTCGGGACATCTGGATCTACTATCTCTAATGGCTCAATGTATGAATATGAATACTCAAGCCTAGGAACACGGGCATATGCCCTAAGTCTCTGAAGAGTCCTTTCTAGTTCAAGGTCCAACCTTCACAATTCAGAACGACAAGAATGACGCCCGTGCATACACTACCCACACACACACACAAAAAGTTCCGATTCTGTGCACTAAGTTATGAAAGCAAAATACCAAAGGGAGAAATACTCACAGCGGTTTAATGAAAATGATTTACTTGTCTTGCGGGTGTTTGACATGTAGACGTTGTCTCCAATCTCTAATTGAGCTTCGTCTTTCTTTTTAGCACTTTGGTGCTTTGCTTGCGAGTGTTTGCTTCTGTTTACGCACTTTAGTGTTGCGGTTTTTTTTTTTTTTTTTTTAAAACTCGATTGCGCTCCACTTGCACTTCAATGATAGTTCCAATTTCAAACGCTTTGCACACTTAGCAACACAAAAACATAAAATCCTAAACTAAAAATTAAAATAAGAATGTAACTTTAAATTAACTAATTTCGCCAGAAGTCCCCAACAACAGCGCCAAAATTTGATGGGTCGTTACGCACACCAAATATAAATCACTAAACTATACCAAATTCTATTAGAATAATGGCAAGTCCATGTATCGATCCACAGGGACAAACGTGAAATTAGATTAATTCAATTGCAAAATTCCTAAATTAATTTTGATTAAAAAGATAAGATTGATTTTATAACTAAACAACAATTAAATGAAATTGAGGAATTATACTGACAATTGAAATTAGGGTTTGAGATATTAATTTTCGAAAAAAATCCTAGGGCAGAGAATTCACCACTAACCACATGAATGAGACTTAACATTGGCCAACAATTGCGATTCGGTTTGAACTACCCAATATTTTACAACTACAAGTTTGAAATATTGATCAAGAGGGTTGTTGCATTCAACGTACAGGCACGAATCATCCCGAGTAGTACGGGTCATTTGTTCTAAACTATGGTAGCAATGCGACCCGTCTCTCATAACATGACTCGTCTCATACTTTGAATACAAACACAAAGAAAATTAATGTATGGAAAGCATTAAACAATCAAGAGAGTAAAATACTTGAAGAGATGAAAGAAACCAATATTAAAAACTTCTAAACCATCCATATATCTGTTCAAACCAATTCACAATTAAAACTAATGAGAAATCCTATTACATGGCTAGAGTTTCATCAAAACCCTAGAAAAGACTACTAGCCACTCATGGAATAGTGGGAAGAGGAAGAAGGTGAAGAAGAAACCCTCATGGAAGTGTTCTTCAAGCCTTGGTAGAATATCCCTCTCTAGAACCCTAGCCTTCCTTTCTTTGAATTAATTTTTCGAATCCTAGTTTGGCTATTTTTCTGTCTTTTATTCGCAGCAAAATAGACCACAAATTATGTGCACGCGTCCCTAGGTTGGCCGCTCGTGCGCCCATGTGGGCCGCTTGAGTGGTGGTGGGCCGCATATGCGATAGTCTAGCTGGCTCGGATTCTTCACTTCTCGCACGGAGAATTCATTTTCGCGCCCTTTTTTTATTGAAGTTTCATATTTCCTACCAAATCTGTACAAGTGCACGAAACACATCATCTCCACCAAATAAATAAAATTGAAAGACTAAAACTGTAACTTAGGCCTCGTTTGGGAACCCTCATTTTTAGCAAAAAAATCAAAAAGTTACTAAATTAGCTAAAAAGCCAACAACCCATACCAAAAGTCAAAGATTCTCTTTTCTCTCTACTTTTTGCACATCTTTTCGTAAAAAGTTAAAAAGTCATCCCAAACATACTAGTTTTTTTTAGCTCATATTTTAGCCAAATAGCCAAAAAGTTACTAAATTAGTCTGTTCTCAAACGAGGCCTTAAGTGACCTCAATGTGGTACATTTCGGCCAACATCATTGGTTTTGAGGCTTTTTTGACTAAAATTGTCACAAAAATTAAAATAAATTTTTTAGCTTAATAAGATAAAATATTACATCTAACTCATAATCATTATATTATTTCTCTCACAAAAAAGACAAAAAAATCCAAAACCCTTCTTAAACCAGACTTTTTAACCACAGACTAAAATAGCCAAAAAAGACATAAAGTCAAAAAGTCAACCTACTTCCCAAACGGAGGCTAAGAATTAATACATTTTATTAGAATAACTGAAATCAGTGGCTGATGGAAGTGAGAACCGGGGGGGTCACGTGCTCCCTGGATTTTGGACTTTTTTTTTGTGTGGCAAATATAAGAAAATATTTTAAATAAAAAAAATTACAAAAATATTATTAAAGTGAAATATCAATAACATTTTAAAAATTATAAGAACAATAATAGATATTTTGATTGAAAATAAAGAAACTATTATAAACCGTATTATCTATGAAAAATTTTGAATGTAACGGTGGTGTCATTATTATTGACATGTAAGTATAAGTAATCTCACTATAAAGATATGAAATTTATTAGATTGTTAGTTGCATTTAACATGTGAGGTTCACTTTCTATGTATTTATTTGCTATTAGTTGGTAATATCACATACTAATGACACGTGGTATCACTATTATATTGAAATTTTAATCAAATTTTGCATAAAAAAATATTTTATCATTATGTAATTTATTTTAAAAGTTATATCTATATTTTTTTATATTGTCCATGATACACTAGTTATAAACAACATTATTTTTTTAATGCTTCTCGAAATTAATCGTAAAAACTTGCGTGAAATATTTTGGTAGAAATTTTTAATATTGTAATTAATAAGTGTCCCTTCTAATTTGATTTTTTTGCTCCTCCACTGACTGAAATACGAAATATAAATAAAAATAAAATAAGAATTTAAATCAAATACATAAGAATATAATTTTTTACATTATTCATTTTTTTTTACTCTTCAGATTTTGTAAATTTTCCACAAAGAATCCACCTTGAAGATTCACTCCACGGGTCAACATCAATAATTGGTACTTTAGCAGTAGAAGACAAAATTCGTAGAAGATAAGGCTTCTCTTCAATTATCAGAAAAATGCACGCCAAGAAAAGACAAAAGATTCTGTAAATATTTGTGTTTGTAATTATTTGAGTCTGTCAGTGATAAGGCTTTTTCTTCACTCACTAGTTTAATAAAGCAGATGACCCTCACCCTGCTCCATTAAAAAAAAGCTGTGAAAATCCTTACACGTGTCTTGTAAAAATCTTATAGTGTCAAAATTTTATCAAAAAATGAGAATTTAATGATATGCGATGGGACCCAAAGTAATACCCGATATCATTATCCTAATTTTTTATTGATAAAATTTTATCCATATCTAAAATAGTAACTTAAGTCAAAATTACACCAATACATAAAAAGTCTTCACAATCTGAAAAAATAAACTATAAAAACCCAAGTATATTAATTAACTTTTTGTAATTGAGAAGAATTCATCATCTAATGACATTTCACAATTCAAAATGTAGAAATGTTCACAGTTGAAAAAATAAAATTAAAAAAAAAAAAACAGAAAAAGAAAAAATTGTAGAAATGTGAGAACCACCTCACCTCACCTCACCAGAGGTAGGGCAATTAATTGGAAAATCAGTGGGACTTTAGGGAGTCTGACTGACAAGAGGCTTTTGAAAAGCCACCACAGCCAAAACGCCAAACAAAGCAAAGCTGGTATCTCAGTGACAGCAGCAACAGATAAGTCCACATGCATCATCTCCATTACTCCACAAAGCAAATGAATGCCAACATCAATCAACCCCATCATAAAATCCTCTCTTTCTGTCTATATGCCAATCTACACTTGAATCATGACAATAGCCCCATTTCAACTTGGCTGTTTTAGTTATTTAATTATTTTAATTTGATTAAAAAAACCATGTTTGTAATGATAATTTTTTTTAGTTAATTTTGAGGTATTGTTACATGGTGCCTTAAGAGTACTTTGATTAATAGAGGAGGTGTAGTTTGTGATTTTGTGTTCAGTAATTAAAAAATAATAGGGGCGTGATGTATTGTACTTGGTAAGAAGTATCGTCACGTGACGTCCCAATAGCACAAAATAATTTTATTTTTATTTTTATAGTTGATTTGATAGTTGTGAAATAAAAATTAAAATAATTATAATTTAAATATAACATTTTAGCGTATTAATTATTTTAACCAAAAGAGTGGGTTATTAATTTATTTTTTTTGACAGTGGCTTTGGTCCAGTCCAAGATCGGACTGGACCGTGCTGTTGGGCCCGTGGGGACCCACCACGGGTCCCGTTTTGATAATCCAAACAGTTGAATGTGTAAAAATCGTCAAGTACTATATGCCTATAAAAAATCACGTTGATCGGATATCGATAGCTATGTGAACGAAATAGTTTTTTATTAACTGTTAATTTTTTCACCGTCTGTTTTTTTATACAAAACTGATTTGATCACATAGTTATTGATATCCGATCAACGTGATTTTTTACAAATATACAGTACTCGACGAGTTCTACACATTGAACGGTTCAGATTATCAAAACGGGCCAAAAAATGAATCCTATGAACCGAACTATATATGTCCAGTCTTGATCTCAACTTGAGATAAGCTGGACTCACTTTTTTTCTTACCATGTCATTTGAGAGATTTATGGGAAAAAAATTATGCCAATAAAATATTTTTTATTTTTTAAATCCACGAAGTGAAAGTACAGGTATTTAGCACAAATTATCCTCTTGCATGGGTTGAAATCACACGATGAAATCCACAAAATGCTTGTAATTGAAGTTTGTGTTTCATTTTGGCTGTGGGTTTTTTTTTTTTTAGTCATAAAAAAGTAAAATAGGTTAAAATGTTAATAAGATAAAAGCCTTATTTGTCATAATTTAAAAAATTTAAAAAGTTAAAAAATTATTATACCATTTAAGGGGTTGTTTGAGATATTCTAAATAAGTGTACTTTTTAACTTTTTATGAAATATGAGTTGGATTTGAAGTGATGTGGTAGAGAGGTGATGTGACTTAAATAAGATGATGCGACTTAAATAGGATAGTAACTTTTTGATTTTTTAACTTTTTTAGAGGATGCCAAACCTAGCCTAAGTCACGTCATCTTATTTAAGTTATATCACCTCTCTACCACATCACTTCTGTAAATCATAAAGTGTTATAACGCAGCGGATGAAAAGTTTTCATACTTTTTCAGCAGAGTCTGAATTGAAGGATCTCGTGGGTAAATCACGTGCTTCCTGAATCTGATCAATCAACCCAGCAATAGAGTGATATTACAGAATGAATATCACTCACACAAGTCACAGTGCAAAAAATTTGATCGTTGTTTAATGGGAGAGAGTCAGAGAGAGAGTCTGGAAAAAAAAGTTATGGGTAAAAACCCCATAACGTATATACGTATTTGATATATCAATATATTATTATAAATATATAATCAGATATATAACCAATATCTATCTATCCATCTATCCATATCTATTGATATGATAGATATAGATGTCCTGAATGGTTATCCAAATAAGTTTTGAATTCAAATTCAAACTTATATGGATAAGGTTCAAAAGGTTCAAGTTCAAAAGGTTCAAAGGGTCATGCCATATGGGCGCCCAATTGCTAACATCTCCCAATCGCACAAGAGCCGGCATAACACTGCCACATCTCTATCTCAATCTCCCTAAAAAAGAACAATCTCATACTAGTCAATGCACCGTGCGACTGCTAAGAACACCTGCATGTGGAGTTCTATACTAGAAACTCAAAATGAGCCAGCATAGAGACATCAACCCAAAAAGAACAAAAATAGTGTCTCACATACCCCAGACCCATCTAATTACACCGGTCCAAAAAACATCTCTAATCCCTCAAAAAGAGCATGTTTGACCCTCTCAATTCTTGCAATATATTCACACTCAATCCGTCTCTCATACAGAGCGATGTGAGTTACCGGCAGTGAATATACAACAGTGGTGTAACACTAGATGATCTTCCTTTTGCCCTCATGCCATTTAGTTCATGATTGACCGCTTTCCCAGTGATGTCCCTTAAGGCCGAATCATACATGACCGCAGGCAACATACCAAAGTAGCAGAACATCAACCCCTTACCTTATGACATAGTCAAAAGTTACAAAAGGGTACATAAATAAAAGTCATATCAATAATGACATGTAAGACTCACACGGTGAGGAAATAGGGATCCATTCTCTCACATCATTACTCGATCGCCAAGCACATATAGTATGAATACATGTTACGGTGGAGTAACTCTTCCAAAAGAATGACGTCATACTTGATACACCGTACAGATCTTAGTCTAGTCGCTTTCTAGCGCCTAACTTGAATTCTCTATTTGTTCGTCTTTCAGGCACCAAATGCGATCTCACATTTGGCAAATCATAACAGGCACAATATGGAAAGTGAGTACTAACATTCATGTTTGGTCCTTAACACGACCTCATCTTGGTTGTAACCAAGGCGACAGACATAGTGGATAATTTAAGCAACTCTTGGCTTCAAATAAAAATAAACCACTAGTCTCATCCTTGCTCACTCCCAAGCGCCAAGGGCGATTGCTCGTGTGAGTGAGCTAATCTTGTCTGCTGACATCATAATCTGCTAATCATCATGACACAAACCATAATAGTGTCAACATCTCATCACCTCACAATAAATAAGTGATCGATCTAAAAAACATGACCACAACTTGCGCAATTATAGATTCCAAACATAAGCCTTATCAGCACCTCTTGCGATAAGCATATACAACGGAATCCTCCATGTGCGCCTCACATGAAGTGATTCAAGATCACTACCTCTTGCGCAATTACCTCTCTAAAGATATTATGGTGACCAATTTGCGTTCATTCTGGATGCGCCCAACTAGTGCATTGAATCTTACAATGAGTAAATTAATAAACTACTAGTAAAACATTTTATCCACAATCTAATGAGCATGGTCAATGTCTAAACAACTCGGTTGACCATTTACCAAAGATAACACTTATCATGCCGAATATGCCCACATAGCGTACTTTAGGATCCTACAACAAAGAAAATCAAGGAATATAGGTCATCTGTTTCTCCCAAAGACAATCCGAGAATTCACTCAATAGCTAAGGCTCTGGCTTTTACTGTTAGGTAAGTCAATGGGTTTGCAATTTTGCATCTAGAATCGTTCTAGGATATTCCTTATGTAAGTCATCGAAGACAAAACAGGAATTCTCCCAAAACAATCCCTAAGAATCGTACATCCGAGCATATAAATTACATCACCCATGTCCATCATATCTAAAACAGAGGACTGCCCACCCTAGGTGGCGACAACCCTATAAATTCCTGGCTTATAATGACTAAGTAAGGAAAAACTTCTTTTGGACCATTGATCATGCCTCAGTGGTCTTCATCGATCATCATTGGCCTATCATGGCTTGACGAAATCTAAGAACCACTATTTGGATAACTGCTTTAGACTGTAAAAGATTTATTGGAACTAGCAACCTTTTTGCGCTTCTAACTTTTCACCATAAAAGCAGGAGGTAAATCCCTACGGATCTACTTATCCAATTCTCAAACGAGAAAGTTGGGTCACAATGTCCACAAATTAATATTCCGAACTTACGTCAATCAAGCCTAAGTCAAAATAACCTCACTCCCTAGGAGGAAGTCAAAATAACCTCACTCCCCATAAGGAAGTCAAAAAATAACCTCACTCCCAGAAGGAGGTCTTCTTATGGCCTACACTTTCCTCAATGGTGCAACTTTTCAGTATCCAGCGAGCCTTATGCCTCAACAATGACTATCCAAATTACGCATAACTTTAGAACAATTTCGCGTCATAATGGAAAGTCAACCAAATTATAGAAATGGTTAATCCTCAAAGACTTTGTCCTAAACTGCGCAACATTGATTCACTTTCTAAAAACAGGAGACTAGAGCCTTTGGCATTATCCTAGGCTCTTTATCATCTTGCGGAGCAATCATGAATGTTTCATTCTCAATCACCCAGTGATGACGTGAAAAATTTTCACATTCGCTACCATGCAACTAAGAATGTAGAGTATTCTTCTCTAATGGAGTAATCCATTAGTAAACACATCGCTCCCACTGTCACTAGGATATTGGAAATTTCTTTCCATTCTCAACTAGGCTACATAGAGCGCTATGCTTAGAATTCTCTATCTTATAAAGTTCCAAAACTATATTCACGTCACCTTTACTAAGAAAACTTTATGTGAATTAGTTACACTACCACAAAGCTATTTACCTATATGCACATGACCCGGAGGGTTTACATGACCGCATATAATAATACGCCACACGACCCTATGTGTTCACAAGATAGCATATAATAATGCGCTATAGAACCCTAGGTCTTAACTTCGCAATCTTATGAGAAGTAAATAAAGATAAGCTGCTTACCGGTTACAGATCGCCCATAAATGGCTCTCCGCTAACCCATTACTCAAATGGAGTGTAAAATCTGATATGGAGGGCACTTAAGCCTGGTTTGGCATAACTTATATAATCCATTTTTTTATCTTTTTATCTTTTTTCTATCACATCACCTCTCTACTTTTCTGCATATCTTTTCGTAAAAAGACAAAAAGTGCACTTTTTTAGGACACCCCAAACCAACCCTTAGTTAGGGATATAGGCAACAAACTAGTGCAATTCCCAATTGGGAAACATTTTGCGCCATTATCCACCTAACATTAATAATATTTAATTCCTTATCTCTACTACACCATTGTGTTGTTGAGTACTAGGAATAATCAATTTTCTAAGCATCCATTTCTCTTCACAGAGCTTTCTAAAAAATAGCTCAAATAGATACTCGCCACCTTGGTCAAAACTAAAAGCACAAAAGCTCTTATCTAATTGATCTCGACCTCATATGTGCAACGTCAAAAATTATCTTAAAACTTTTGACTTATGGGAGATCAAATAGTCTTGACTCAGATGCGTATTGTAATCTATAAATGTGTCGAGATTGAGGCTTAGCTATCATACCCTCACACATATCTAGTCACAAATATCATAGTGGATTAAATGCGCCAAAACAAATGACCTTCTATGGCTTTCCTACTTACTTGTGCGCACTCATTGCGAACAAAGTTACACATCCACATGAGAGCAGGATGTCATAAGCGAGTGGGCCCGAAAAGGCCTACTCAAACCATCGTGTCATCATCTCATTAATGTGATTAAGTATAATAAGCCACCGGTTCATGACCAATGTCATAAACTGATCCCAATCATCTTAATGTGTGAGTTCTCGAAGACAAGTTTTAAGATTTAGGCCCAACTAGGTAATGACTCACGACTAATTCATATTCACTAGATCATAAAAGGATGTCATGGAGATATCAAGTGCGCCTAAGTCGCAAATTTAACTAGTAAGTGCTAATTCCTTGCACCTTCAACTCAATTTTATTCTCCATACACTTTAATGCATCTAGTTGAAAGATGACGATACTCTTTTTGCCATATCTATTTCTTGCTTCATAGTTACCTGCAATTAATTCGACTATCCACAAGAAGGAGCGAATAAGCTATCAACCATGACAGCTCCTAAAGTAACTTAAGCATGAATTAGGCTAAAGAGTCTAATTCAACACAATGCTCTCACGAGCCATGCGTCAAATTCTTAGAGTCATAACAACCTTGTCGGCCTTGACCTTTTCATTACTATGTTGCAACGTTTGCGCTTAGTAGTAAACGTTATTCAAAACAAAATGTTAGCCTAGCTAAGGAATCATACAAAGAAGCCCTTCCTCATGTTTCACACCCAAGTGTGGAAACAGTAAGTGTCTAGACTTAGACAAATTGGCAATGCTAATAGATTTTGCAGCTACTAAGTGCTAATATTTTCACTTAGTGTTAATAGATTTTGCAGCTTCTAAGCACTAATCTTTTCACTTCACGCGATATTTCAACGCACACTATTATAGTGCATGAAATTTTACTTTATCCATTCCCAATAATTGGACAGAGAGCAAAACACTGCTCATACTGGCTACTTGCCTTACACTCAATGACTAATTTATTTAAGCTCGCATTTCTTGGATGATGCGACTCTTGAATGTTATTTCATCCAATGATGCAACATCATTACAAGTCAAAATACAAGTTAATCCGCGCAGCTCAATAGTCAAGATCATATACAGATCTATTGAGGGCTTACTAATTTCGCAACTCTAAAACTCGCCAACCAAAACTACGTAGCGTGCCACTAACCATAGCGCACACATTAGTTTTTATTGTGCCAAACAAGGCAACAAACCACAGCGACTTTGAGTCAGGTTTCCTTACTTTGGCTCAATTAAGGTCTGACCTAAAGTCTCAAAGACTTTTGCTCATCTAAAGAATAGGATTACATTGTTCACATTTGAACATCTCTACTAAGTCTAGGTCAACCAAATTAACTTCCATAAGTTAAATCAATTTAGAGAGAAATTCGCATTAAGATTAATTTGATTAGCATAATATAATTTTGCCACAAAAATCTGAATTAAATAGTGACAATATTACACAAGTCACAAGATCGAAAATCCGCTATGCTCGTAATCATCTCTTGCGCTACAGGTGACAATTATCCAAAATTTAATTTAATTTATGCGCAAAATATTGGTTTTCGAGAGTAAATCTACAAAGATTTCTCTCAACCGAACAACCTCCCACTGACTATGGCATATCTAAAAGTATGATAAAAAATTCTAATTTCATACAATAGCATCATAATGTAGATTCACAACCAACTCATGCTATGTCACAATTAATAATGGAATTTAAACAAATAACAATTAATCATGCTATTCTAATTACAACATATTAGAAACTCAAAAAAAATAATATGTTGTATTTAATATTCAAATTATGCTATAACAGAAAGTATATCACTTCTGAAAATTTCTGGAATTTTCAAGTATTTTCTGGAATTTTAAATAACTAATAAACACACATAAAATTAGAAATAAAAAAATCCAGAATCTGATAAATTGAAACACTTATACCAGTAAATAGTAAAACTTTTCAGTAGCCTACAACAAAAATTTCAACCCCAGAAAATTATTTATGCAATACCAGAAGCATTTTAAAGCATAAAACATTAATTATTAACACAGAAAAAATATTTTTAATTTTCATAAAATTTTGAAAATTTTACAGAAGATAGAAATTTAATTATGAGTTTAGCGGTACCAACCACGCTTAAAACAAAACTATAACGAATTAATTATGACTATTTAACGCGATTCTGAATTTAAAACAGAACAAACAGCGCCTTATGCATCAACAGTCAAGCCAGCCAAGCCGGCGGAGGAAAACAGCGCAGCTCAGAGCGCGGCTCAGTACGCGGCTCACACGCGGCTCAGCGAGCGGCTCACACGCGGCTCAACGCACGGCACGCGTGAGTGTTGCGGCGCGTGGAAAGCACCGCTGACGCGCGCGTGACGGCGCGTGGAGGCGCGTGGAAGCCTTCCACGGCGTCAGGTGGCGCGTGAGGCCCAAGCTCCGTCTTCCAGGGTATTTTCTGGATCGATTTTTATACTGCCAGACTCCATTTTCACAATAAAAACATTTATGGCATTAAAAATAACATTTAATGAATATAAAAATGAAGACATCTTCCTCCTTTATTAATAGGAAAATGTTAGAGGTCCCAAATTTTCTACCAAATAAATGACCAAATGTCTCACATGGGTGTGGGGTCCACAAAATTGCGGACCCCACACCCATGTGAGACATTTGGTCATTTGTTTGGTAGAAAATTTGGTGTCCCTAGCATTATCCTTATTAATATTCATGCATATATCATGCATATATATTTATATAAAAATATACACATATTTTAATGCATAAAAATAAGTACGAAAATACCCATATTTACCAATGTAAATCATAAAGTATTATAACGCAGCAGATGAAAAGTTTTCATATTTATTCAGTAGAGTCTGAATTGAAGGATCTCGTGAGTAAATCACGTGTTTCATGAATTTGATCAATCAACCCAGCAATGGAGTGATATTACAGAATGAATATCACCTACACAAGTCACAGTGCAAAAAGCTTGATCGTTGTTTAATGAGAGAGAGAGTTTGGGAAAAAAAGTTTTGGGTAAAAACCCCATAATGTATCTGAAATACGTATCTGATATGTCAATATATTATTATAAATATATAATCAGATATATAATCAATATCTATCTATCCATTTATCCATATCTATTGATATGATAGATATAGATATCTTGAATGGTTATATAAATAAGTTTTGAATTCAAATTTAAACTTACATGGATAAGGTTTAAAAGGTTCAAGTTCAAAAGGTTCAAAGGGTCATGCCATAAGGGCGCCCAATTTCTAACAACTTCAAACTCAACCCATACCCAGCCCATATTTCATAAAAAGTAAAAAAATGCACTTATTTAGATCATCTCAAACTATCCCAAAATGCCACATCAAAGCCATAATCATTTTATTTTTTCTCTTATAAAAGTCAAAAAAATTAAAAGATCCATTTTAAACAAGATTTTTTAATCTCAAACTAAAATAGTAAAAAAATAAAAAAATCAACTCACATCCTCCATGAAAGTTTTATAATTATATTTTGTGTACATAGAGCCATTGTTTCAATAAGAAACACGAACACAAGTAATTATTTAACAATTTTAGAATATCATGCTGTATTATTTGTGGTGTGCAAACGAATCATGTAACTAAAAAATTTGTTCCTAAGACATGTTAATTTACTTTTGATGAGTAGTTAGGTTCATTTGGGAAGGACTCATTTGGGCTTATTTGGCTCTTTGAGCGACAAAAGACAGAATAGGCTATTTGAGCCACAACAGACAAAATATCACATCAAACCCATAATCATTACACCCTTCTCTCACAAAAAAAGTCAAAAAAGTCAAAAAGTCAAAAAGCTCTTCGCAAACCAAGCTTTTGAGTCCAGGTTCAAATAATTAAAAAAGTTAAAAAGTTAAAAAGCCAACCTACTTCCCAAAAGGAGGCTTAGAAGACAAATGTAGCATTCTTAAGTGACAAGGGGAAGTGTTTGAGTGTACAACCATATGCAAGTGGTTGCATTCCATATGTAATTTAGCGTAAATTCTCACAAACATGCTATATAGCTTAAACACAAATGTATATAAGGCTTCGTTTGGGAAGTCATGGTTTGGGCTTTTTTGGCTATTTTAGCTACAAAAAACAAAATAGGCTATTTTGGCCATAACAAACAAAATATCACATCCAACCCATAATCATTACATTATTCTCTCACAAAAAAACTCAAAAAAGCCAAAAAGCCCTTCCCAAACCAAGCTTTTAAGCCCAGGCTAAAATAGCCAAAAAAGCCGAAAAACCAACCCATTTCCCAAACAGAGGCTAAGTTAATTCATAAAAAATTGAAAAATCACATATTAACGTATGTTCTTACAAGCATATGTAAATCATTTTGCAGAATCACGTAATTTAATACAAATTTCAGTAGGTTAACCCATAAAACGCGTTGTAAATTCTCAAAAAAGTGTGTAAGGCCTAGTTTGGGAAGACTAAATAAGTGTACTTTTTGACTTTTTATAAAATATGAGTTGAGTTTGGGTTGGGTTTGAAGTGATGTGTTAGAGAGGTGATGTGACTTAAATAAGATAATGTGACTTAAATAGGATAGTGACTTTTTGACTTTTTGTATTTTTTCAATCATGCCAAACTTGGCCTAAATGGCATACTGTATGCCTTGCATACTCAAAAACTGTCCTTCAATTTATTTAATTTATTTGCTCAAAAGAAAATTAATTACCGGTGTTTGATATTTCATATTATAATTTACTTTATTTTTTCAACTTATCTGATAAAAAAATATATAACATTTTCTTAAGCTATATATATATATATATATTAATTCTTATAGCTTATTTATAAGAGTAAATAACAATTCAGTGTAAAAGTAAAAAATAAAATAAAAATTGCACATTAGTTAAAAACTTTGTAAACATTAATAATTATAATTCTAAAGTTTTCCAAACATTAATAATTATAATTCTAAAGTTTTCCATGTATTTGTAATATCTGATCCCCACTGGGCTATATTTTCTCATAACACCTAAATATATATGGACAAAATAATCTGAGTATTTCTTTTGTTTTAATTATAATTGTTTAAAACTTTTTAGAATAGTTTAAAGACATTGTAGATATTTGTATAATAAAAAAGTTACACCGCAGCTTATTCACCAAGGTGATTCAGTTTTTTAATTTTTTATATTTTTATAATTTTTGTTACAGATTATGAAAAATTATACCAAATAAATTTATAATTTATTTATAACTATTTTAAATTAATAATTTTAAAAATATAAACACTGTCTTAATATTTGGAAATATTTAATAATTATTTCACAAGGAGACTATCAAATTTTGAAAGTTTATTTATCAAAAAATTATTGGTTGATCTTAAAACGTCGTGTAGTTATATTCCTTCACCAATCACAATTTTTCACGTCTTTTCATTTTTTTTAGTCACTCAACACAAATTTGGGAGTCCCATTTCCTCCAGCAATTCCATGGTCATTGAGATATTAAAGTCTTGTTTGGAATAAACTAAAAAAATTAAAAAATTATTTTAAAAAATTAAAAAGTCTATACTATTTAAGGGTAGCTTGTGGGGAAGTCACTAGGGCAAAATTATTATTTTTTCGTTTGAATTCAATTATTCAAAAAGTCAAAAAGTCAAAAGGGTAAAATGATCATTTTGATTTTACTACAATATTTTATTAAATATATTTTCGTAAAAAGTTAAAAAATTATCCCAAATATATATATTTTTTATATTTTTTTAACCAAAAAGTCAAAAATTGCACTTATATAACACATTTCAAATAACTACTACGTGACGATACTCCAAACCAACCAATAAATTCTTGTATTTATTATTTAGGTTTCGTTTGAGATGTGGGTTAATTTTTTAATTTTTTAAATTATTTTAGTTAGGAATTAAAAAGTCTAATTTGGAATAGATTTTTTTGACTTGTTTAACTTTTGTGAAAAAAATAAAATAATTATAATTTGGTAATATTTTATTTTATTAATTTTTTAACTTATTTTATTATTTTATGACTATTTTAATCAAAAATAAAACGAAAAAACTCCAAACCAGCTCTTAGAATTATTTTGAGAAGATAGTTATAATTAATTTTTTAGTAAAAAATTATTTATAAATAACTTATAAATAATTTTTTTATTAAAAAAAAATGAGTTATAATTGAGAAGTGAATTATAACCCATTTCTTAAGATAGGCATTATTGTGCAGACTCAGCCCATGATCACAGCCCCCACCCTTTCTCTCTCCATTGCCCTGGCCCACCCTCAGCCCCACTTCCCACGCTTTTCACACCACTCTGTGAAAAACACAGCTCACACAGCTCTCTCTCTCTCTCTCTCTCTCTAACCTCCTTTTCTCTCTCTCACACTCAACTTTCTCGATTTGGTAAAGTGTAAACCATCCGATTTTCCCAGCTTTTCTTGGAAAATGTTCGAGTGTTTGTGAATCGGTAAGCTATACGCATACCAAACCAAGTTAAAGCCTTCGTTTTTTTTTTTATTTTAATTTTATTTATTTTCCTTGATATTTTCTCGGAATTTGGAGAGAAAAGAAGATGGAAAAAGGAGAGCGAAGCTGTTTCGAGGTTATTTCTGGTTACGATTTTGTTTACTTTTGCTCAACTTTACTGTTACTATGAACCCTAAAAGAAAAATAATTATTGAGAGCATAGTGTAGAGGAATCAACTTGGTTGCATTAAAAAAGTTGTTGTTGGTGGTCTTTGTTGTTGTTGTTGTTTTTTTTCCTGATTTCGGAGAGACATCTGCTCATTTTCCTAATTAGGATGGCACTTGATACATCAATTTCTGAATCCCTCCAAAAATGTTAATTTCTACTTTCGTAAATGGAAATTATTCTTTTCTCTTTCTCCTTCAACTTATTTTTCTTTACTATTTTCTCGGGAAAATGGCGAGGAGAAGTTTAATCGAGGCAAACGATGTCGTTTTCTCGTGAAAACGGAAAGGATTTTCTCTTCTCTGGTGGTTAAATCTAATGAAACCCTAGAAAGGAGACCACAGCTTTGCCAATAATGGTGTTTTATGTCGGTTATTTCTGACGGAAAAAACGAGTTTCTCATGATTTTCTCCCTATGAAAGTTCGTGGTAAATGCTTAGACACGAGAAAAGCAATTTATTTATTCATTTTTTGTGTATTGTTTGATCAATCATCAATGGAACATTTATTTTGTGCTTAAGTTAAGGCAATTTGGCGATTGATTTAGTGTCTTGATTAGGTGGGAAGGTCGTTGACAGTGATGTTTGATGACTATGAGAGCAAAGGCTCAGAATTCCTTTTTCATACACTGTTGATAGTTTGATTTATTAGAGGTTTAATGGGTTAGAAACATGTGGCTTAGATTGAGGATATATGTGCTTCGTGTAATTTGTTTGAACATTCTTTGACCCCAACTGCTGGCTCTAATTCAATCACACTCGTGTTGTTTTCTTATTCTTGCAACTAAAACCATAGAATTACAGTTTATATGCATGTGGCAGTAAAAAGTGAGACATTTCTAGTCTCCCCTGAAATAATTGAAGAGAGAGAGAGAGAGAGACTTTGTGGAATAGAGAGTGGTTAAATTCAGGTGGGTGATTGTTACAGTCTTTTTGGTAGAAATTGGTGGGGGCCGAGGACATAAGTGGAGAGTAAAATTTACCACAGTTGCTGTAGGAACTTGGGGAAAGTTTATTGTTTTTACTATGACCCAATTGTAATTTTAGATTTTTAAGATCTGTGGGTAGTCTGAATGGTAACATGCTATACTTCCGAGTCAAACCCTGCAATATGAAAAATGGAGAAATAGCAGAGTAGTGAGTTTTATGCATATTGTTTGGATTTCAATTGGATGTTGGCTTAGAATACCCACTTGTATGCTCATATTCAGAGCTAAACCAAACTGCTTGATACATGATTTCTCTGCCTTAGACTCTCTCTCTCTCTCTCTCTCTCTCTCTCTCTCTCTGTATGTCTGTGTGTGGAGAATAGAACAAGTGGTACTATTTTTTTGAAAGGAAATATTTTGGTTGCATTCTGCAACACATTAATCTTCTGATACAGATCTGCCGATTCATGGACCAAGTCTTAAAGGTTTGGCTTTGTTCTTGATGAATGATGGCTTACACATCCCCTTGCATATCTTGTAATCCAATCTTTCTAGAATCTGAACAATTTAATTTTGTTCTTGTTTGTTTTTTATTTGTACCTCTTGGGTGATCAATTTTGTGTATTTTTGTTTTTTTTTGTAGATTTTTTATGCCAGATGTCATTCCACCTAAACTAATTTTGAGTGAACTTTTGCCAATTAACGCAGATCTGATTACCCAGTTGCTTGTGGATTCTATGGAGAAGAAGATTGAGTGAAATTGATTCATGAATTCTCTCCCTGCAATGGATTGGAATTCTAAGTGGGACTGGGAAAACCTAGTCATGTTCAATTCAAAATCCATTGAAAGTCCTAAGAAGCAACCAACTGACTGGGGAATTGAAGAGGGAGAAATTGACATGGTGTCTTTTAATCTATCTGGAGGTGGAGGTGGTGGTTCTGGTTCTGAATTGGCACATGGTTCTTCTGCAAGGAGCTCAATATCAGCTTCTACTGATTCTTCATCAAAGGAGGTAATGAAAGCATCCAGGAATGCTTTTGAGGTATTTCATGGTTTTACTGGAGATTTTAGCAAGAAGAATGAATTGGCTAGAGCTGAGCTAGCTGGAACTTCTCCACCACTGGAGTCTTCAGTTGGCTCTGGTGAACCGTTGATTGGTCTGAAACTAGGTAAGCGGACGTATTTTGAAAACAATTGTACTGGAGGCAACACTAAGACTTCATCGTTCTCCGCGATTCCTGCATCATCTGCTGCCACTACAGCAAAGAAAATCAAATCATCTTGTCAAAGTACGCCTCCCCCACGCTGCCAAGTTGAAGGTTGCAGCCTTGATCTCTCATCAGCTAAAGACTATCATCGCAAGCATAGAGTTTGTGAAAGTCATTCCAAATGCCCAAAGGTGGTTGTAGGTGGTCTAGAACGTCGGTTTTGCCAACAATGTAGCAGGTAAACTCTGAATGGGACTCAAGGAAAACAGGAATACAATTATGCTTTGTTTCTTAATTTAGAATTGTTGACTGCTTATGGTTTTCCTCGCCTACATCATTTAGACTGATAGTTACGTTGCATTCATGTCTTGATGTTGTCGTCTATTGGGTATTCAGTAATTTAAATCTTCCTGAAATCTTTGTCGGTTGTATTGAATAATTATTGTAGATTCATTCTACTGTGCCTAAAGTCCTCCTCCTAGCTTATGATGAACGATTTTGACACAACAATGGCTTGTTTGCGGTTTTGAAGGTTCCACAGTTTGTCAGAATTTGACGAAAAGAAGCGAAGCTGTCGTAGGCGGCTTTCAGATCATAATGCACGGCGCCGTAAGCCACAACAAGATGTGAACCAGTTTAATTCGACAAGGCTACCTTCATCATTTTTGGGTATTGATTTTTACTTAGACTTTGAGCCAGTTGCTTCCTGTTAGTGTTGACTTTGAGTAGCTGCATTTAAACATGTAGCTATTTTTTAGTTTTGAGATCTTGTTCTCTACCTAATAATTTAGAAGATGAAACATTTATGCCATGATTTTCTTTAGAAATTGTGATGTGTGATGTCTCAATTTCCATTCTGTTCATGAAATTTTATTCTATCACAAGGGATGCATGCACTGATGCACTCATTTGCTTATAGTAATGAACATGCACTGATGCATGTTCATTTTATAAAAATGAACATGTTGAAGTTGAGAAAGTAAAGTAGATTTCTCCGACATCTTTTGTTTTCTCCTAATATATTACATAGCTTACATATCTATCATGTGTGACATATTGATTATTATGTATATGCAAAAACAAAAGTCATAACTCTGACTCGGAAAAAAAAAAAAAAAACTTGGAGATGGTCAATACTCAATGTATTGAATAAGCATATGATTAGATGATTGCAAGTATTATATCCTTATATTAATTTATTTGATTGTGCTTACTTGGATAGTGATATTTTCCAGTTGTTCCATTAAACCCATATATTATGAAGTTTTTGAATTCTGTTTTATGGGAGGATATTTGAAGATGGATTGAAGTATCAAAATTAAATAATCATTAGTATGTTCTGCACTGTACCTATGCATTTAGTTTGAGACGATATGCTTTTACATGTACAGATGGGAGGCAACAGATGAGTTTTGTATTGAACAATGCGCCGCTTGTTCACACAAGATCTTCTGCAAATCCTACATGGGAAAGCACATGCAACCCCAAGTTCACACTAACTGAAGGGTATCTGCTGAAATCTGAGAAAAATGGAGGCATTGATGGGCAGCTGCAATTGCGAGGCACTGAGCTGCCACATGCCATCAGTATGCATGGCCAGAATTCCAATCGGCTCTTTCCATCCAAGGGCTCCAAAGCTGAGATTTTCACTCAAGGTTCGTCTTGCTCTCTCCACAGGAAATTGAGTCCTTTAATAAATTGTTTAACGTGATACTTCTGGCAGAGTTGAGTTTTTTGATAATAGTGTTAAATTTCCCATAGGAATTATCCACTGCTGCACAAACCAAACTTAATATGGTGAACTAAAATGATGGAACATTATTCAGTGTCAGAATGTCTGAAATCTTTCTGTTGGCGAAAATGTATGAACTTAACAGATTCCTGGAGGGCACTAATTTAACATGCAACTGATGATTTGGCTAACCCCATTTTTTTTTTTACTTGGCCTTTTTACGTGATTCGATATCACATACCGACCTTCAGCCTGAAAGATATATGACAGTCATATTTCCATCCCATTAATCTAATGTCTTTACCTCGTTCATCTCTGGAAAACAAGATTTTATGAAAACTCTTTTGAGGTTGGGTTTGTGGATATTTTTATTGACTTTGACATATCATAGACCTTGTTACCAGTAATCATGCACTAAGTTGCTGGATGCTTTGATTACTGGTAACAAGGTCTATGATATGTCAAAGTCAATAAAAATATCCACAAACCCAACCTCAAAAGAGTTTTTAGTAAACTAGAGGGAAAATATTGACCTTTTTGTTATTTTATTTTATTTGGAAACTATGGACTTCATTTATCTTGGATTTTCAAGGGATTTTAGAATTTAGATACTGCAAGTGACTAGGTTGAAGAACCAAAGCTGGCATTCTAATATAAAGTAAACATAAAAGACAAGCTTAAGATAATAGGAAACTTATGGAACTATACTTGGGTCTACAGATATGGTGTAATTGATTTTGGGCATGATTGGCCTATGGTATTTAGTTTCAAACTCACAACACTACATGCTTAAGGGATTGAATGTGCAATGGCATTAAATATATCTATCTTTGGGCTTTAATTGCTGTTGTATCAATAATAATGTCTACCATTGCTTTGTATTCACAATTGATCACCCCCATTGGGTGCTTGTGTCCAACATGGCTGACTGTTACCACCCCTACTATGGCGGTAACTACTGGTACTGCCACAATTATCATTATTGCCAGAAAATCTTGACGTTGTTTTCTTGAATTGGCATTCAAGTTTCATCTTTCTGATTGACTATGGATGCATTTACGTGTGTATTTGTAAAAATACATTATTTGTATATTTTTAGTTTAATAATTTTTTGGTTGATAAAACTAGAGTAGGGAAACATGTTAAAATTAAAAAGTATTTAGCCAAGGCAAAGATTAAGGTTTTATTGAAATTTGTGGCAAATAGATGAAAGTTGGATTGAGTTGAATAGCCATTTTGAATTTGAGTCTAAACCTAAGTAAATTACCTTTTGACGCACCAAACCAGCCTGAGTGAGAAGTGATATTGATTTCAATAGGACTACCATTGAGCATTTTGAATTATATTATGACACGTGGTGAGCCATAGAAGTGGCCTAAACTTTAGTGATCCACAGTTAACGATAATTAATACAATTGGACAACTCTTGGTGACCTCTGATGGAGGGTGTAAACTTGAGAGAGTGTTTACTGAAATTTTGGTACTGCAAAAGAGAATAGCTGAGGTGAAATAGGAACTATAAGACGGATGGCCTTTTATAAAGCTTTGAACAAGAAAAGGGTGAGGGATCATATAATTGTTTTTAAGAATTAGCAAAAGGAAAGCCAAGTATGATAGAATTTGAAAGCATTTAGAGTTAGAGGTGAGCATGGTTCAGTTTGGGGTAAAATCAGGATTAATCCGTTGTATATGGTTTTGTAAAAATTGGAACCAATCCAATTCATTTAAATCGTGGGACCAATTCAAATCAAACCATTTAAACATGGTTCGGCTCGGTTTGGAACCGTGGATTCATATAATCTATAAACAAAGAAAAATCTTATAATATTTTTATTTCAACATTAATCTGCCCATAATTTTTCACAACATAAACATGCATATAGTTCCACTATTAATTCAAACAAACATAATATCTAGTTCCACAACAACAATAACAACCACCATTGCCAAATTTAAAAACAAAAACTAAAACGGGTTCCACCATTATACCATTACAAAGCTAAAATTAAAAAATAACACAACAATAGCAATAAAAAACAAGGGTGTATGGTATGAATATAGTCTAAGTTGCGTACGGTTCAGATCAATTCCAATCCGGAATTGTGAAGTGAAATCCGGAACTGATCCGAGGGGAATGGTTTCTCAATTTTCCAAATTAAAATCGAACCACGGATTCAAAAATCCAATCCAAACCTACCGGATTGGACTGGACTGGACTGTCTCGGTTTGCCGATTTTACAAATTCCTTGCTCAGCCCTATTTATAGTGACAAATAATCTTGATAGCAAATGATTGAAAAATGAGTAAAGTTGCTCTTCTTATTTGCTGTACTGCCAGAAATTGGGATTGAATGGTATTGAAGAAATGTTGAAATTACAACATAAGACTCATATATAGTGATAGTATGTTGAAGAACTTTTTAATGAAAACCACTCGGTAACCTTGACCGATTTAATATTATTGTGGTTCGAGGATGATAATGAACAAATGTGAGTGCAATGGGTGTATATATATATTTTTGCATAACTTGACTCAAGGTTCTCAATAATTTCTTCTGTGACTATGGAGAATTTCAAAAGGCAGCCATAGGAAATGTTTTTGGTGCTCTTATACCTCTGGAAAGTTTTCATCCCACTTCAGATCAACTCTCAATTTTAATATGACATTTCCAAATGACTGAATAGCCCCATGCTATTGATGAAGTTTTTGTTGTGAAAGAGAACCTTTATTTTATGAAATAAGGTTGTAGTATCTAAAAAAGAAGAAAAGCTGTTTTCAGCCAAAACATTTCATGAATATTTAAAACTTATCATTCATTATATAGTGTCCGAAAATCCTCTCCAAACATCATTTTGCATTCTCATGAGACCTGAGTGAGGTCCTTGAGCAAGTACGAGTTTGGGGAATTCTTTTCCTTTCACTGTCTGTCTGACTTTCACTTTGGCAGGTCTCTCTTCCAATTTGGATGCAGCGCCAGATCATCGTGCTCTCTCTCTTCTGTCAACCAATTCTTGGGGCTCAGAGCCAGCAAACATTGCACTCGACCACCCCATTCATGTAAATCTTACGACCATGCCTCAGCCCATGATCCATGGAGTCCCCCAAGGTTTGCCACTATCTTCATCAGACTATTGGCAGACTGAGCAACACTCTACCGATCCCCGACACATTCACCCATTGACCACAGACGATGGCAGCCAGTTCCATGAAATCCAACTCCTTAAATCACCGTATGAAAGTGCCCTTTATCCAAATCTGATGAACTGAACTGGAATCCATTCAGTCACTTCCTTCCTAACAAGGTTAGGCTCTCTGAGATCCGTATATTTTTAATGTTTTAAGATATTTTGAAAATGGAAATGAACCATTTGGTCGAAACCATTTTAACTGTCAACTAGTAATATTTGCTTCAAGAAATGTAGTGTTATTGATCCCTGGGGGTTCATGGTAAAGATTTAGCCACAGAATGGCCCCTTAATGCTTTCAAGACAGCCTAACTGAGTTCTTGTCGTTTAAATACAAGAATTAAAAACTTTTTGAATTTTGAGCTGTTGGTTTTGTACAACTTGAAGCAATGTTGAAGTTATGGAGGTTAGGTTTACCAACTGTTCCTGATGGTACCCGCCGGTCTTTCATTTTTTATCATATTATCTAATTTAATGCCTATGGACACATTGAAAACTGGCAGGCATTATTTTGTGGTGACATACCTACTGTGTTGTATTCTGTTTTTGGATGTTGGGTTTGTTGAGGAAAAGGAAGACTAAAAGGAAATGAAATTGCTTGTTTGTTCTTTAATGTAAGAGTGATTATATTTTTAGAAATTGTGGTTTTGCATGCACCAGTTAGTATATTAACTAGTGTACCAATATTAGTTATAACATTATTATTGATTCTACTCATTATATACAAATTACAAATACCCTATGAAGCACGGACACGGACACGCGACACGACACGGACACGCCGACACGCAAATTTTCAAAAAATAGGGGACACGACACGCTGGGGACACGTTCAATATATATAATTAATTTTATTTATTATATGTCATAAAATTATTAAAAAATAATTAAAAAAACATTGAAATAACATAAAATTGCATTCCATCAAATACATAACATGTCATTTGAAGCTACCAACCATCATTTGTTACAAAGTGCATGAATATCAATCCACAAAATATAAAATTATCCAATGTACCAATAACTATCATCTATTACAAAATCCATAAATATCAGAAAATGTGAATTTAAGTAGAGGAAACTATTACAACATCTTCACCACTACCTCCATCTTCTCCTTCATCTGTAAATAGGACCGCCTCCATAGCCGGTTCATCAAGTGAGAGGTTAGCTATCCCAAGCATTCCAATATCATCAAGTGAGTCAAAATTATCTCCAGTAATGTCCCACATTTTTGTCTCTCCTTGCAAGTATTGGGAGCTCCTCCTTGATAAAAGACGAAGATTGTTATGAATGAACACCAAGTTCTCCGCTCTTTGAGGGACCATTTTGTTCCTTCTCACTGAGTGAATAAAGGAGTAAGTACTCCAATTTCTCTCACAACAAGATGAAGAGGCGGGTTGCACAAGTAATCTCAAAGCTAGTTTTTGAAGAGATGGTGCATGTGCACCATATGCACACCACCAAGTATAAGGGTCCATGTGCCACCTATTATGAATAGAATCATACTCCGAGAATGCTTCAATAGAACCCGAAAATTTTCCAAACTCAGTTATCACCTTGGTTCGCTCTGTGATATCTTCAAAATACCTCTTAAAACACTTGTTCCTCTCACGGGTCACCTCTTCATCCCTATGTGGAGGAACTCTATTTTGATCCTTATGGAGCCACTCATCACTATAATATCTACAGTACAAAATAGGAAAAAATAATTATTTCAAGAAAGACTAGATAAGTCCATTAAAATGAAATATCTAAAACAAATTTAAATGTGATACTTACTTTGGATTCAATGAATGTGCCATACAATGGAGAGGAGTATTGTTTTTATTCCAACGATTCACGAGAATTTGATGTACCACATTGTAAAATGTAGATTCCTCATCTATTCTTTTCTCTTCATGCCTATATATTGTCATCTTCACTTTCTCTATCATTGTGTCCAACATATCATACACTAAGTGAAGGCAAGGTTTGTCCGTATCACAAGCCCTAAGCATGTCATATATAGGACCCGTGAAGGAAAGAATATAATCAATGTAGTTCCACCACACATCATCCAAAATCTTTTCTTTTACAAATTTGGCCTTCCCAAATCATCCTCTCTATAGCAATTCCACTTGTCACTAATTACCATTGCTTGAAGCCCATGTTTTATAAGCTTCAACCTCTTGAGCATCACAATTGTGGAGGCAAATCGTGTTTCGACAACCGATAGCAACTTCAATGACACAAATTCATTGTACATAGCCAATCGCATTGAGTGATTAGAGATAAAATTTTTAATCATCAAACCGTCTCCAGCAATATCACTAATCCAACTACACTCTTCATATGTGACCTCATTCCTCTCAATATTCTTTGCCGCACAAATATTTTTCAAAGCTAGATTTAATGTGTGCACTACACAAGGAGTCCATAGAATATGAGAGAATTGAGCTTCAATGAGTTGTCCAGCTGCCTTACAATTAGGAGCATTATCCGTGATGACTTGAACAACATTACTAGCCCCAACCTCATTAATCACTTCTTTCATCAAATTTGTAATAAAATATTTGTCTTTAGTTTCTCCAGAACAATCAACTGCCTTAATAAACATAGGCCCACTTTCACTCACCGCCATAAAATTAATTAAAGGCTTCTTTTGAGAATCACTCCAACCATCACTAACAATGCTCACCTCTTTTTCCTTCCATGTACCCCTAATTGGTTGCAACAATCTATCAATATTTGCCCTCTCCTTTTGAAGTAATGTGGTTCGTAACAAATTATAATCGGGAGGCAAATATCCAGGAATATTATGGTTTGCAGCAAATGTGTAAGAGCTAACATAGTAAAGATTTCTTGCAAGATTAAATGGTACCCCCCCTGAGTAGAACATCCTAGCAATTTCAAAATGTAATTGCTCTCTATCCTTCATGTTGAATGCTTTCTCAATAGCACTCCCACTCCCAGGCGCACTTCCACTTCCACTTCCACTCCCACTCTCACTCCCACTCCCACTTGCACATGTCCTTTTCTTTGATTCATAAGCATAACTACTACCAATTGATACACTAGAAGGGGGTAGTGGTACATTTTTGGGATGAGCATTTTTAATTCTCAATTCAGCAGCATCATTCTCATTTTGCAATTGTGAAAGTTCATTTTGCAATTGTGAAAGTTTTTGACTTGTAATTTTCTTACAACCACCAATTCCCTTTCCTGGAAGTTTTAATAGATGTGCCCTTGCTCTTGTATATGAACATTTGAAAGTATTATTACAAAAATTACATTGTAATTGGCAATTTCCTCCTCCTTTCCCAGGTTTTGCTAATTTAGTTACATACTTCCACAATGGTTTGTTCTCATCAAAATAATCATCAGGTACATCATTAGAACTACCACCCGCAGTAGCCATTGTTTCAGAATTACAAATTTGTTCCTATAATAAAATTAATAAACACACATTATTATTAAAATTAAAAAAACTAATAAAAAATATATATATATTACATATTAACAAAACTAATTAATAAATATATATATATATATATATATTCTGAAATAAATACTGAAAAAAGATTTATTAACAAAAACTAATTAATATATATATATATATATTACATATTAACAAAACTAATTAATAAATATATATATATATATATTCTAAAATAAATACTGAAAAAAGATTTATTAACAAAAACTAATTTATATATATATATATATATTCTGAAATAATAGAGGGAAAAAAATATAAAGAGAAAATAGAAAAAAAAAAAAAAGAGAGACCGAAGTCGAAGAAGACGGACGAAGACCAGATAGAGAGAGAGAGAGAGAGGAGACCTCGACAGACACAGAGAGAGAGAGACATCGACTGGCGAAGACCAGAAGAAGAAGGAAGAAGACCGAAGCTGAGGAAGGAAGAAGAAGATGTGCCTTACGAGCGACGAGCGACGGCCGAGGAGCGATGAGCGATGACGAGCGACGGACGAGCCCAGGTTCTCTTTCTCCTCTGTTTCTTCGCCTTCTCTCTCTCTTTTTGTTCTCTACTGACCTCTTAGATCGATTAGGGCTTTTGATCGATTTAGGGCAAACAGAATTTTTTTTGCTTTTTTACAGATTGACCCCAAAAATATTTTGTAAATTCTGAAATTGACCCTAAAAATGTTTTGTAAATTCTGAAATTGGCCCCGTGCGTGTCCGAAAGTGTCCATAACGTGTCCGGCTTCAGAAAAAATAAAAAAAAATTGGACACTCTCTAGTGCGTGTCCGACACGTGTCCACCGCGTGTCCGACGCGTGTCCGTGTCTGACACGTGTCCGACACTAGTACGGAGCCCTCGGAGAGGTGTCCGTGCTTCATAGCAAATACCAAAAGAATCTTGAATTATGGTACGCTAGTTAGTGCATAGAGAATTATTCTTTTGGAAATATCTATTTATTTTCTTTGCATTTTCCTAACCAAATCAAACAAAATTAAGGCAAATCTTTCTCGCTTTGGTTGTCCCTTTTCCTTTCTAATACCGGAGAACATAATTTTTTTAAAAAAAAATTTTATTTAATTAATTTTATAGTAGCATATCATTTGTTGTTTAAGTTGCAGCCTGGCTGTGTGCCAATTCAGTTTTTAGTACTCATGTGTTCATAATTGTTGTTAATCTTCTTCAAAATTTGGTGGAAATGGCCATAGTGTTTCCGAAATGCTAGATAATTAATTTTATTATTGCCAGCCCAATCTGGCACGTACAAAGTAGAAAATATGGTGAAATATCTATCTGAAGTATGTTCCATCATTGAATTAAGCAGCATTTTCAATTAACCAGTCTTGTTTTGTTATTACTTTTTATTTTAAAATTGGGTTATTATATTTAGTAAATAAATAAATAGAATATACCAATCAAGCCAATAGTCCCCTCCCCTTCCCTCCCCTGTTTTGGCAAAAATCATTTTCTAGTAAAATATTTTTCATAAAATTGGTTTTGTACATTTAGTGGTGGAGGAAGCAGCAAGGTAAATTTTACTATGAAAACATTTTTTACTCCCAAATTAATTTATTATCATACCAAACACCAAAAGATAACATTTTCACCCATCTTTGTAAAGAAAAAAGGAAGAAAAAGACAGAAAATGTCAGCACTCCAACAACAGATGCAAATTTGACGGGACCTTCGAGATTCAGTTTTCCTGCCGGGACCTCTTCCATGCTTCTTCCGTCCAGCATTTGGCAATTGTGGTTCTAACTGATCGGCTATACAAAACTGTGTGTGTTTGAATTATAGATTTAAATAAATTTTTTTTTAAAAAAAAAAATTGACTAATATTTCTTTCATAAATCACTTCCGCTCCTTTTCGTTATTCGAAATTAATGATCCAAGCCCAACTAGTCAAACGTATCTTTAAAGCTTCAAAACCAAACCCTGAGACGACCACCAGTATAACGAGGCCCCACTAAGTCTATAAAGAGCTTAAACCTCAAACCGAACAAACTTGGCAGCCTAGTCTAAATAATTAAAGCAATTGGAAGGAAAGCATTTTTATTTATTTATTTTAACTGATAATTGATATCCTATTTATAAGCTGAGATTGGCAAACACGTCCATATTCAGAGATGTTAGGCCCTTTTTTTTTTTTTTTTTTTTTTTTTTACCCTTCTACCCCTGGAATTTTTTTTTTTGTTTTAATGCAAAATACTCAGCATCTAACAATTCAGCTTATATACATCTATCTGGCTTTAAAATCCCGAAACTAGTTTAGTTTACTGGGCCTTTGTCTTCTCTGTTTGACAATATCTAAATAAGTAATTTTTTAACTAAAAAACCCACAAGTAAGCAGCTTGTTTGGTTTGACTCAAAAAATCAACTTCATAAAAAAACAATTAACTTCCATTTTTTTTGAAAATATTAACAAAATCATTAAAAGAAAATTTTACCCTCCATACTTCAAGAAATTCCACCGTCTCCCTGGTTATGTTAAATAGAGCTCCACAACAACACAAGGATAATATGATAATTTCTCACTATAAAATATAAGTTTGAAAATACCTACAAAACTCTCCCTAACAAAAAGAAACTTCTTTAACAATTATTAAACACAAGCCTTTTAAGATTTTAAAAAAGGGAGGAAAAAAAAAACTACCAAAAGAAACAATTGTCACACCCCAACTTAGTCGACTGACTACACTTTCCTAGTCCCCACATTTTGTAAGATACAGATCCCTAATTATAATCCTAAAAGAGGAAGAATGCAGTTAAGACCTACAATTATATACAGTTTATATATAGCCTATATAGCTCAATCTTATGCATATTTGTCAACAAACCCACTAAAACAGATAGGCAAAATCCTGTCTTAAAAAGTAACGATAACCTCCCTTAAAATTCTTACCAGACAAAACTGGCAGACACAATGCATAATATGAATAAAGAAGATCCATACTAGACCACAAATACCAAATCCCAGTTTATTAATACAACTCGACACGGATCATGAGAAGGCAGAATAAACTTGACAAGTGCGGCAATACGACGACGACGACGACATGACTGACTTTCGGACACCCATAATGAGCATAGCCGGACGACGACGACTCTGGACCTTTCTCAACCCACAAACATTTCCTATAGAACTCACTGGAAAATTAGACAATTACAAAATTAATAAATGCTCAAGGAGGTAGAAGCAGCAATATCAAAATAGGAAAATCACAGATGCAACCACTACAAGATCTAACGAAGACGAGCAAGAGGGAAAAATAGTAGTTCCGCCAAAAGATCATTAACTAAAGATATATCATGAACTTTAATACTTTTTTTGTTTGTGCTATACACATAGATGGTTAACAATCTTAATGGAAATTTCAAGCAACAAATGGACATAGTAAGTAAATGTATCTCATGACAGACCTGATCGTTTTCATCAGCTGGTTCTGAAGGGGATTTCTGTCCCTCAGATGGTTTATCAGCCCCACAGTTTTGTCTGTTACATTTGGTCCTAAAAGGGTAGTTTATGTTATTGCATTTCTCACACTTCCAGCTCCCATCGGGCATCTTGTGTTCTGAAAGACGAGATCTATAAGTATCGTGCTAAGAAATAGCAGCCAACCACAAGGTAGGTTTAAAAGGACTTACTAGAATTGGAATCAGATTTCGCAGCCTGCATATTCAACAAAGTAATATTTCAAACCAACGAAACTTTAAACAAACATCAAAGGAAATTTTTCTAAACTAACAGGATGATGACACAACGTAATGAAGAAATTTCCAAATTCAGCATCCAAAATGACAAAGAGCAAGCTATAATACCCGACATTGTAAATGTCGAGTAAAATCTAGAAATGAAAGTAGCTCAAACCTGAGGTCCGGGCTTTGGAGTATTGCACTTCCTCATATTGCAAACTGTTCTAAAAGAGAAGTTGACATTTCCACATTTAGGACATGTCCAGTCGTTATCACGCGTTCCATCTACAGGTGTGTTCGAAGACACACAGATACAAGTCAGTACATAAAGAGATAGCATCAAGTCAAATCATTGGTCAGAAGTTCAAAAACAGCCTAGATATGGCAAAATCTGCACCTTTCTTTTGATATTTATCATCTGGAAAAAATCCAGGCCTTGGGCCCTGCAGAAAAAAATTCAGTCATGAGCTTGTTCCACCAAACATCTAATACAAGAAAATATACTGAGAGGTGAGAGAGCTTTCAATAATCCATGGTACCAAAACAAATAATGGGAACCTACGTAGTGAAGGGGAGGAGTTCAGAGAAAATTTTCCCAAACCATTACATAGAGAAAGAGTATGGTTTTGAAAATATTTGCCAACTTAAACATGATTATGCAGGCATCATGTACGTTATTTTGTAGCACTATGCTTCCTTGCAAATAAATTAATGAGTAAACAGCACTAGACATGGACATTTTGCACATACCATGCCAGCATGGCCCATGGCCATACCCATACCCAAGCCATAGCGGTCCATCAGGGGTGGCATACCGTACATCCCACCTAAAACAAACAAAAATAATAATAAATAAAAACATAACCTCATAAATGCTACACCAAAACAAAAGCCAAATGCAAATCTCAAAAAAAAAAAAGAAAAAAAAAAGAAGAATAGAAAAAGAGACCAAATGGGCATTAGCTGAAGATACTGAATGAGAAAGACTGTAGAATGCACTAGCCTTCAAGAATCATAAGCCGATTATCATATCTTTATATGCTCAATAAGCCCTAAAAAATTCTAATACTACAAATCACCCTTTTCTTGCATATATGGGTGGATGGGTATAAGCCTATAAAAAGAGATAAAGATTCACAAAAATTACCTCTGAGGAAAAAAGTAGAGTAGATAAAGGGATGCATAATGACAGAATAGTTAACCATGTAAGCGGAATATAAAAGGTAATTAGAAACTGATACAAAGAAAACAGGCTTTATAGTAAATTTTTTTTTAAATCATGCAACCAATAAGAAGCACAAGAGAAACACGTACCATTTCCCATCATAGATCCACTAGAATAAGGTGTTGGACCAGCTATATGCAGGGGTCTATACGGGCTGCCTCCAGAAAGGCGGCTGCTGTAGTTGTAAGGATAGGCAGAACCCCCAGAAAATGGAATATCATAAGGAGACATAGATGATCCATTGAAGAGAGAAGATCCATAAGGTGGCACACCCATATACATCGAGGAGGGTGCACCAGAGCCTACATAGGGAGCTGAGGATGAGTAGCCATGCATGGGTTGTATGGGTTTTGCAGCAGATTTCTGAACCATAAGAAAAAAAAATTGGTTTAAAGAATTCAATAATACAGTAGACAGAAGAAAAAATAAATTAGCTGCAAAACACCACCAAACAATGAAACATGTTGATCAACCATGATAAAACAAAATGAAGATGGCAAGCAAGGATGATGTGATGAAAATATATGAAAATATATACAGACTGAAGAGCTGATAAAATGAAAACTGCGACCAGACAGGACATTAATGAGAATTAAAGCAACCAACAAGCCAGATATAACTAAAAGACCTCATAAATACATTCAGGGTAATGTTCACACATATAATTAACATGTCTGCCATTGTGACTTAAAAGAGAACTTTTAAACTTACAAAGAACACTGTGAAAGCATTAAGTTTCTGTTAGAATTTCCCATCTTTACCTTCACCTACTCCACTACACACTCCACTTCACCTACCTCCACTTCACCACACACTCCACTTCACCTAACCCACTATCAGCTCCACTACACCTACTACCACATTTCCTTCTATATATAGATTGTATAGGAATTGTAATAGATCATCTTGTAAGACATCAATCAATAATATTACATCATTTTTAACATGGTATCAGAGCAAAGTTAAGACCTTAGTATTTCTCGCTTCACCGGCGGGCGGCAACCTCGCCTTGGCCGCCCGCCGGACCTCAACCTAGTCTGCTAAAATTCTCTACACATACCTTGAAATTTATTCAAGTCCACCACCACTGTTAACCTTACCCTGTGAGAACCCAGCTTCCAGATCCAACTCTACCGAACACTCTGAATATACATCAACTCTGGTGGGATTTCCCCAACCAGTTGATTCAACCAAATCATCAAATCCCGGAGCTTGGCGAGGGAATCCAAGCTAGCAGGGATTTCCCCAGTGAGGAAATTGAAGCTCGGATCAAGAGTAACCAGCTGAGTACATTTACTCAGACTCTTCGGTATCGGACCTGCTAACTTATTGTTCTGAAGATACAGAACTTTCAACATGTTGCTAGGATCTTGACAAATACCAGGAGAGTCCCAATCGGTAACTCACCAGAAAAGTTGTTATTAGAGATGTCGAGATTCCATGGCAGAGCAGAGCCAGACAAATTGTTGAAAGAAAGATCCAACTCCACCAGACCATTCGAGCTCGAGCACAGAGACCCAGCAAGCTGGGATGGTATTTCGCCATAAAAATCATTCTTAGACAGATGCAAGAACTTCACAGTCCCGGCTCTTCCAGTCGGGTCTTGCCCATCGCGGCAGCCACCGCCGCCGACCTCGGCTCCGACGCCGCTGTCTCCTCCAACTTCCTCGCCTTTGCCTGCCAAACATGCGCCTTCTCGCTATACTGCGCCGCCCTCTGCGTTCCTTCGCACCGCCAGTTCGCACTCAAGTTCTCTTTCTAACAGCCGCCTCTCTGCCGAGGCTTCTCTCTTGCGGAAGAATAAAGAAGAAAAGTAAAACAAAAAAAAAACCAAACAGGGGGCCTTCTTCTCTCTCTCCCACCATTTTTTTTTTTATTTTACTATATCCATATATTAAACTAATGCCTCATAAAACCATTAGTTTAGCTCAGTGTTTGGATGGTGGGGGACACAGCATGCTTTTCCCGAATCAAAAAAAAAAAAAAAAAAAAAAAAAAAGTGCCACACAACCCCTTTCTTTTCTTTTCTTTATTCTCCACTCACAAACAATTATCATTACCTTTTGCACCTCACCCGTTGCTCCACTTTCTTTCTTTTCTTTTATGTTATTTATTTATTTATTTATTTTATTAAAAAAAAACAAAAAAACAAAAAAAAAAAACAAAAAAAAAAAACAACCAAACAAACAAACACGGAGGAAGAAGACAAACTGCAAACTCATTTTCTTCATATCGGGCCTCACCCCGATCATCATTTTACACACACACAAAAAAAAAAAATAAAAAAAATAAAAAAAAAATAAAAAAAAAAATACAAACAAAACAACCACACCCACAATGGGATTTTTCTTTTCCCTTCTCTATTCTACTGCAGGTCTCTTCTTCTTACTTTTATCTTGGGTGTCCCGTGCCAGTCCGGTCTCCGTGTTTCCTTGTCCACTGTGCACGTTCACTCCCCCATACTCCTCCACTGCAGCATATGGAGGACCTCCAAATCGGAACATCACGGTGGCCTTCCGCTTCAGCTCCTTGTTTTCTGCCCTTAGCACGCTTATCTCTGCTCGCGCTTCCTTATACATGCGTTGGAGCAGAGCCAGCTGGGAGTTTAAATGCTGCACCTCATTTGTCCTACTCTGCAGCCGGTTCGACAGGTTTGTGACCGCCGTCATGCTTTCCACACATGCCTTCAAAGTATACTGGTTGGCCTCCACATCCGACTGCACTGCCATTCTTTGCTCCACAGACCGCATCGGAAAGTTCAACGGGGCCAACTCCGGGGCGCTTGGTTGAGTTTCCAGTGCCACCGCACCAGTTCTCTCTCTCGTTGACTCGTTGAGGTCGGGAAAGAGGGTGAGCAGCCCGCGGGAAGACGATGAAGCCATTTTCTAGGCACCAGAGTGTTACACAGTATCTCTCTCAGAAATCTCTCTCAGAATATCTCTCGCAGGTTTTTTGCCTCAGCCTCAGCCTCTGTCTTATAGCCGAGGCAGCCACGCGCATCGCGCGCCTCTTACCACCAGCCGACAAACGGGCACGCAAGCCAAGGCGCCCACGTGCCTCGCCATCATGTCCGACACACCTTTTGATGAATTGGGCACGCCTTTTGACAAAATTGGGCACACCTTTTGAGGGTGCCACTTTTCCAAGGGTCCGACAAGACTCTATAAACTGTCCCGACATTTGATACCGGTTAGCTTTTTCACGGGTCCGACAAGACTCTGTAAACTGTCCCGACATAGATTCCGGTTAGTTGCTACATCGGTCCGACATGACCCCATAAACTGTTTTTCTACCACGGTCCGACATGACCCCATAAACTGTCTTCTACAACGGTCCGACATGACCCCATAAACTGTCTTCTACATCGGTCTGACACCACCATACAGTGTCCTCTACAACGTTATGACACCCCATACAGTGTCTTCACCAACGGTCTGACACGACCATACAGTGTCTCCTATCCTTTTTTATTTTTATGTATTTTCTTGTTTTGTTCCTCTCTCCAAACTCAAGTTGGTTAGTTTCTCTCCTCCTTGAGTTTGCGGGGGGCTGTTAGAATTTCCCATCTTTACCTTCACCTACTCCACTACACACTCCACTTCACCTACCTCCACTTCACCACACACTCCACTTCACCTAACCCACTATCAGCTCCACTACACCTACTACCACATTTTCTTCTATATATAGATTGTATAGGAATTGTAATAGATCATCTTGTAAGACATCAATCAATAATATTACATCACCTACCTCCACTTCACCACACACTCCACTTCACCTAACCCACTATCAGCTCCACTACACCTACTACCACATTTTCTTCTATATATAGATTGTATAGGAATTGTAATAGATCATCTTGTAAGACATCAATCAATAATATTACATCATTTTTAACAGTTTCCTATTAAATAACAGATCTGGATAAATATGCAAAATTAAAGTACTCATCAAAAATGACACGTGCATATTATAACATGAATCTCTACACAACTCCTATAAGGAACTTTAAGTGAGTTAACTGATTCATGGGTGGTTAATATCACATCGAATTTCAGATCTTACTGAGTTGTGATCTGCTGGCCTCGATTGAGTACAGTTGCGCATATTGCAAGTCGTCCTAAATGAAAAATTGACATTTCCACAGCTAGGGCAGGTCCAGTCATCTTCCCTGCGACTGCCTACAAACATAAAGGGATTAACAAATGGGTCGCAATCATAACTTCTGAAATGAGATATATCAGAGCCAATTATTGATATAAGGAGTAAAAAAAATTGATAATTATTCCAGCTTTCAGGAGTCAATTTCACAAAGCATGATAACAAGCACCACACAGACCTAAGCAAAAAACATGAAAAAAATCTAGTGCACAAACAAAGGTTTTGCTTGCGTATGAATCAGCATCAAAACAGAACCTTTCCCATTTCTACAATTTGATCAGGAGTTGGGATATGTGCCTCCAGGAAAATCTTACCAATATTATTAGGGAAAAACAGGTTTCTTTTCTTTTTTTGAATATATTTATCCAACAATTAAGACAAGACATTTTAGGATGCAAAGAAGAAAAAGCTACTATGCAGCTACTTAGAATGTAAAATGAAGGAATTTAGGGTTGGGATTTAGGAGGAAGAAGAAGAAGAAAGAGAGATTTTATATATATATTATATAATCATTGTGCCTCAACTTTACATCAATCAAATATATATACAAATCCTAACATAGCAATATGTCCATTATACCCTCAACTTAAGTAAATATTAACTAGGGAACAAAAGAACAAAAAATAAGTATTTTAACATTCCCCCTCAAGCTGGAGCATAGAGATCGAACATGCCCAGCTTGACGGATAAACGATGAAACGAAGGCCGAGCCAAAGGCTTGGTTAGAATATCAGCCAATTGATCGGTAGAACGAACATAAGGAGTCACAAGTTGCTTGTGGAGTAAGATAGCACGAATAAAATGACAATCAACTTCGATATGTTTGGTGCGTTCATGAAACGCAGGATTATTGGTAATGAAAATAGCAACCTGATTGTCACAAGACATGCTCATAGGAGTGGAAATAGAAAAGTCAAAATCTTTGAGAAGAGACTGAACCCAGAGCATCTCAGAAGCAGCATGGTCCATGGCACGATATTCAACCTCGACACTAGAACGAGCAACTACAGTCTGTTTCTTGCTACGCCAAGTAACAAGATTACCATCAACAAAAGTACAATACCCCGAGGTGGAATGGCGGTCAGTTTTATTACCAGCCCAATCAGCATCACTAAAGCCAGTGACAGACAAATAAGAAGATGCGTGATAGAGCAAACCCCAACTTGGAGCACGCTTCAAGTATTGTAAGATACAACACAGCCACAAAATGAGGTTGGCGGAGAGCATGCATAAATTGACTGACCACACCCACGGCATAGGTAATATCTGGACGAGTGACAGTGAGATATATTAACTTCCCAACCAACCGACGATAACGATCAATATCGGGAAATAAGTATCCAGTGTCACCATTAAGCTTGACACCAGAAACCATAGGAGTATCACTGGGGCGAGTGCTTAAGAGGCCAGTCTCAATAAGAAGATCAAGAACATACCTCCGTTAAGAAAGAAACAAGCCCTGAGAAGAGCGGACAACTTCAATCCCAAGAAAATACCAAAGATGACCCAAGTGTTTGGTGTGAAATTGTTGTTCCAAATACTGCTTCAAATCAGCAATACCACTGGAGTTACTCCCTGAAATGATGATGTCATCAACATAGACAATAAGAACAATACCCCCAATAGACGAATGGCGAACAAAAACAGAATGATCAAAGGTGGAACAGTGAAATTCATAGGCAAGCACAATAGCACTGAAGTGATCAAACCAGGTATGAGGGGACTGCTTAAGATCATACAAGGCATTCCGCAATCAACAAACAAGATGCTCTTGACTAGGAGCAACATAGTCAGGGGGCTGGTCTATATAGACCTCCTCTTGGAGATCACCATGAAGAAAGACATTCTTAATATCAAGTTGATATAAAGGCCAAGACTGATTAACGGCAACAGAGAGAAGAATCCGAATAGAGTTAAGATGAGCCACAGGAGAGAAGGTTTCCAAGTAATCAATACTATAGGTCTGGGTGTAGCCTTTAGCTACCAGGCGAGCGAGCCTTAAGTCGCTCAACAGTTCCATCAGGAAGATACTTAATAGTATAAATCCAACGACAACCCACAATAGATTTGCCAGACGGCAAATGGGTAAGTACCCACGTCTGATTCTAATGAAGAGCATGCATTTCCTCATCCATGGCATGCTTCCAACCAGAGATGGACATAGCTTGCTGATAGGTGCGGGGAATGAAAATACTAAACAAGCTACAAGCAAAAGAGCGAAGACCAGGAGAGAGATGATCATAAGAAACGAAATGAGCAATAGGATGTTGAGTGCAAGTTCGTTTACCTTTGCGGAGTGCAAAAAGAAGGTCATAAGATGGCATATCAGCAAGTGGAATAGAGGCCTCAGATGAAGGAGATGAACTTGTCGGGCCATAAGACAATGCGACGAGCTTGAAACCGTTGATAAACTTGCAAAGGAGGGGTAGAAACGAGAGGAGATGGAAAGGATATAGGAATGGATGTGGAAGGAGCATAAGAGGGAAGAATAGGACTGAGAGAGACTGGCTCCCCCTCACGAGAAGAGAGAAGATCAATAGATAACTGTTGCCCAGAGGAAGAAAAAACAGAGTAGACTAAAAAAAAGTAACATCAGCACTGACAAAGTAGCAATGTGACTCAAGATGATAACACCGATACCCTTTTTGAGTGCGAAGATAACATAAGAACACACACTTGCGTGCTCGAGGAGATAACTTAACATGGACAATAGTCACACAACCAAAAATGTGAGGAGGCAAGGGAAAAGGAGATGTGGGATATATCAAAGAATAGAGAGATGTGTATGCAACATTAAGAAAACAGTGTTGCTGGACCAGAAATAAGCAATAATCGAACAAAACATCAACCCCATAGTAGCAAAACCACAAATTAAGATCAAGGACCCCTAGGGTTGGTATTTTCGGCTCCTAGGGTAGAGATTCCAACAAGAAAAAACAGCAAAAAGCAATCCCAATAGCAAATTTGAAAAACAGTCCCAAAAAATATGAAATACTTTCAAAAATTGAAGAACCACATCAGTGATGATCAAAAAATTCTACAAAAATCACCATAAATCTCAGGAGGAAATTTTGAGTCTAGGGGTGAAGGACCTGTCCGTACAATGCTAACGTCATCGTATGACTGATGACATCAGCACATCTCGGTCACCTCAGATCGATCTTCAGAGTCTGTAGAAACTTTTTTGATGAAGAATAGATTGCTTTGATACCAAGTTAAAATGAAAAATGAAGGAATTTAGTGTTGGGATTTAGGAGGAGGAAGAAGAAGTAGAAGAAAGATAAATTTTATATATATTGAATAATCATTGTGCCTCAACTTTACATCAGTCAAATATATATACAATCCCTAACATAACAATATGACCATCGTACCCTCAACTTAAGTAAATATTAAAAAGAGAATAAAAGAACAAAAGAACAAAAATAAGTATTCTAACACAGCTTACGTGTCCGACTATTGTCTAAATGATAGTATCTATATAATTAGAGATTAAATTCCTTAAGGTTGTCTCGTAAAGCAGTATGCTTATGTACAATCAACTAAAATTTGACTACTCAAACAAATCTCACTAATATTTTACACCCAAATACATTATTGTGTTGTAGGAAAACAAATTTTCTCTCCTTCTCTTTTGCTCTGTTCCCACTGACCACCCCGCCTATGTCACAATTGACCACCACCCTCCCTCCCACTTCCTCTCTCCCCACCACCGACTGCACTGCTATCTCCCTCCCCCTTCCCTCTTTCCCTAGCCCTCACCATCACTGCCCCTCCCACCCCCAATTCCCACCACACCCTCCCTGTGTGTAGACTGCAATAGAAATAGGTTTTTGGTTTGCAAATCGATTTCAATCCAAGATTTGAGTCTTGCCAGTAGGCTTAAAAGGGACAGTTAGTTCTTGGTTCTTCAGTGGAGATGAATCTCAAACTTCCCAAGCTTCACTTGAAATTACATACGGTAATGAACGACTTCTATGTTCCACTGGTGAAGAAAATTGTCATGGCCAAGATAGTGTTGGGTTGCTCTGATGACTGGTTCGTGTGGTGGCGGTTGTCAATGATCGCTTGGGAGGGAAGAAGAAGGAGAGAAAAAGAAAAGCATAATGATCTGATGAGTTAAGGTGTATAAACATGAGTGACGATTAGTTGGATACCATTTTTGGTGAGGTGTCATTATATAATTGACTATCCAATAATTGATTCACACACATCCGTGAATAACGTATTCTCATATAATTATAGAATGAGTAATAATATACAAACATAAAAGTAATACACAAATTTCATACAAAATGACATGTCAAATCAAAATTATATTAATTCATTTGAAACCAAAATGAATGAATAAGCCATGAGGCAATTGTCCATGATTTGAAAACAGCAATTTTTGCACCCAAAAACAAAATAAAAAATTCACTAGAATGATGTGTCAATTGCAGTTCGAAATACAAAGCCTTTTCAGAGTCTTTTGATTTGTAATTAATGAATAAAAATTTGATACATCATTCTATATAAAATTTATGTATAACATTTTCTATTTGTATCTCATTATTCTCATAGAATTACAATGAAGCAATAAAGGCAACTAAAGCAATTTCTTTAACCCTAACGAATCTGCAACTGAAGAGTAAATGTAAATACACAGATGCAAATATATGCATGCATATACACACATATACAAGACAGGATAGAGAAATAAGCATACCGTCAGTTCGAGCTCGCTTTGCCGCTGAAGAATTCCTGTTATCCACCTAAAAATCGATGAATCGAATCATGTTACTCGCGCATATACAAATATAAGCATATATAAATTTGATCGCACCGTTCGCATACGTTGAAACCTAATTTGTTCACATCAATCAAAAAATCAGAAAATCCACAACTTACACATTCAATAAAATCTAATTTCCATAACATATTTATATATATATAAACCTAATTTCCAAAATACAAAGATATAGAGAGAGAGAGAGAGAGAGAGAGAGAGAGAGAATTGAGAGGTGAAGAAGATGATTGATTTACCTGAGACATGGCGATGAAGCTCTAGAGAGAGATCGGAGAGCTTTTTACGCCTGGGTTGAGACAGCGCTGAGAGCAGATACAAAGATTTGGTAGAAAAACTGGTGGGGTGGGTTTACACGCCTCTTCGAACGTCCCGAGTGTAGACAACCCTATCTGTCATTTGGAAACGCTGTGGCACACTTTACATGCACCTTATACAACTAAAATAAAAAATAATATAATTTTAATTTTTTAAGTCATAATTATATAAAACAAATTATTATGATTAAAAATAATATAATATATGATTACAAATTTTATGAATCATAATAAAAATAATATAACTCAAAAAAAAAAATAACATACGCGTATGATATATCATTTTTAAAATAGTGTGTATTAGATTTTTTCTTATTTTTTCAACCTCTCTAATATTAATGAGCTGAGTTTAACGTGAAATTTCTTAAGTTTGAATTGTATAATTTTAGATTTAATAAGGATTTAAAGTAGAATTCATTAGGGGTGGATGCGGGTTGGTTGCGGCCATGAAACTTCCAATCCGTCATTCGTTCGCCAGATTAGTGGATTGGAGAAAATCAATTCGCATCCATCTGTCAATTCGGCGGATGTGGATTGAGCGGATTGACGGTTTGGCAGATGGATGTGAATTGGTTTTGGCGGTTTGAAATTTTATAAATTTTTAAGATAGTTCAACTTGTACACTTCCTCAAAAAAAAAAAAAGTATTACGGTCAATAATTTAAAAAGTATTACAATTACTGCATACCTCATTTACATATTACAATCACAGCATATCTTACACACATAAAGTATTACAATATGTGGTTCTTAAAATATAAAAATAGTTCAAACCACCAAAACCATGAACAGAGCAGTAGTACAGATTGTATATCTCTGTATTGTTACATTTATTGTAGCGACCCTAATTTTTTTAAGTCATTATTTTTTTATTATTATGGTTATTATTATCTTATTTTTTTTTTAGCTTTATTAATTGTGTGGTCACATGAAAATTTAATGTGTTATTTAATGAATTTAATGTGGTTATTAATTAATTTAATGTGTTATTTAATTATATATAATTAATCTAAATATTTATATATTTATATTTGTTATATAAAAAAAAAGAGGTGTTATATATAGATATTTATATATATTTAATCTTATATTTATATTTATATATATTATAATGTATTATATAATATAATAGTATATAAAGGTATATTAGGTTAGAAAATAGATTAGTCAATCAAAGAAAAGTGAATCGGAGGCGCAGCGGAAACTGAGAGAGAGAGAGAGAAAAAAAAAAAGAAAGAAAGAAAGAGAGAGAGAGAAGAGAGAGACGGCATGGAAGAAGTGGAGAGGAGAAAAAAAAAATTAGGGTTTTATTTTGATGGTTTCATTAGTTTTCTAAATATTTTTTGGATCTTTAAAAAAATATTGTGAGTACAAAACTCACTTTCTTGATTTATGTTTAATTCGTTGTTTTATTTATTTATTTATTTTTATTTATTTGATGTTAGTTTGATTTTGTTTTATATAAAGATGATAAATTAATTTTATTTATTTTGATTAGTTGTGGATATAAGATTTAGGATTTATAGATGATAGATTGATTTTAATTATTTTGACTAGTAGTATATGTAAAGTTTAGGGTTCTTAGATAAGTATTGATTTTAATTACTTTGATTGGTTGTGTAGGTAAAGTTTAGGATTTTTAGATGATTGATTAAATTTAATTTTTTTTGTTTAGTTTGTATGTAAGGATTAAGATTTTTAGATGATTGATTGATTTTAATTATTTTGATTAGTTGTATATGCAAGATTTATGGTTTTTATATGGATTGATTTTATAATTGTAATCGCACTCATGATTATATAAAATTAAAATAAATTTAGAATCCATAGATATTGGTTAGATGATGGATTGATTCATTGTTTTTATTTACTTATTTATTTTTATTTGATGTTGGATTGATTTTGTATTTGCATGTAGATGATGAATTGATTTTAATTAGTTTGATTAGTTGTGTATGCCATGTTTAAGATTTTTATATGAATTTATTTTATGATTGTAATTACACTCATGGTTATATGAAATTAAAATTAATGAAGAACATATAGATAAATTCCTTATACTCCACCATGACTCCATGGATTGTTGTTTTATTTGAGTGATGGTGAGAAAGAGTGTATAAAAAAAAGTGAGGATTATGAGATTTATTTGAATGCCTTAGGCTCGGCATTGTTATGTTTATTCTCATGTGTGAGATGTTGTGTATATATATGTTGTTGCCTCGTTCTCATGAGTAGACGAGTGCTTTGATTTGCGCGCGTACATATATGCTAACCATCCGGGTAGTGTGAGTCAAACTCGGGATGATATTCCCGTGCAAGTTTGGCTTCGGAGCAGTGTTAGGTATATGGGAGGCACATGAGATATATGTGTAGGCCGGAAGGGGAGGGCCGAAGTAATGGAGTTAAGGAACAAATAATTTAATTATAAATTTATTAGTATAGTATGATATAAAAAAATAGTAAACGATCTCGATAAATTATGAAATTTGAGGGCATGTATACATGATTTTGGACAACTTTTGTGTTTTAGCTTTTTAATAAAAAAATCGATTAGAACTTATAATCGGATGATCTTGATTATTGTCGGTTTGATTCATTTTAGCAAGGCAGATTTTAGAGGTTGTTTTAACCCACGAAACGAGCTCATTTTTATTGGTTTCGCGTAAACTGAAGTAAAACATTATTCTGCACACTTTTCGTGTTTTGAAATTGTTTGAAAAAAATCATCTTAGGGCAGTTTTGGTTCGTTTTCGGCTTCAAATTTTTCGATTGAATTCTGTTTAGATTTTTATATCAAGTTTTTCTATTAACTTGTTCGGTTTCTGTTAAATTCGCTAGCGCTATGTTTTAGGAAATTTGATTCTGCACAACTTTTGTTCTTTGAGTTTTGATCAATTCGAATTATTTAAGTATGAAACGGTGTAATTTTATATTTTTTTTCAACAAGTTATTTATGATTAAATTATACTAACTTTATTTGTTTTTCAGGATGGTGGGTCTTACTAACTTTTTATGCAGGGCTGACCAACTATATTTTTATTTCTATTTTGTCTATTTTATAATCAATTTATATTTCGTTGTGTACGGACAAGAAACTAAATGCCACCGTATCTCGGAAAACTACCCATTCGTCTCGGTACGACTGGAACTACTTGTCTCGTCCCGTGATAAGAATTAAATGTATTTTTGTCTGTGTCTGGTGGACACGTGGGTGTTAAATCTTGTACTCATACCAGTATACCTATATATTGACCCGTTTTGTCTTTTGGCAACTCGGGTGCGTTCTGTTTGAGCGCAGCCGAGCTTCATTTGCAGGATTAGTTGAGGCTATGGTGGTGACAAGAAATAACTGTGATCGTAGGACATGTCGTATGGATTTCTTTTATTTTCTTGAGCTTAGGGTAGATACTAATTTATGTATTTTTTTATATGGCTTTAGTATTGGAATAATTTGGCATGGTTTGTAACCATACTTTATTTAAGTTGTTTGGGCTAGTTGTTGCTACTTTAATATTGGAGGTATTTGATAGTTATGAAATTGTGGTGGATGGTTTGGTTGGTGTTTAGTTTTTTTGTTTCACCCCTAGGATTTGGATGATGGAATATTGATTGGGGTTAGTCCTAATTTAATATTTAATTATCCAAATTTTAAGGCGTGACATTTATATATGTTTTTGAAAACAAAAATCAACCAGCATATTTCATATTTTCTATTTATTACTTTTAGAATTAGATTTAAAAATAAAAAAATATAGATAAATAATACGTTTATTTTTTGAGCCGTGTTTCGGACTCCCAGTGGGGGTCGCACCCCCAGTGACGTGGCAGCATGGGGTTGGTGGAAAACATTAAAAAAAAAATAGTTTTTTTTTTTTTTTGAACCAATCACACGTGACCCCAGTACCCCCACTGGGAGTCCGAAGCTTTTTCCTTATTTTTTTTTCAATTCAAAAAATATATTCAAGTTGAAACTTTTTTTCAACAGAATATTTAAACTTTTTTTCAATTGAAAACACAAACAAAATATTTAAACAAATTAAAAACACAAAGTTTTATAAATTACTAAGAGTGCTCGTGGTTTGGCGGTTCGGTTGCAGTCAAAGGAACTTCAAATCCGCCATCCGTCCATCAAATTGGCGGATTGGAGAAAATCAATCCGCAACCGTCCGCTCGTCATCACGCATCCGTCTAAAATGCGGCGGATCGGTTTGGTTCGGTCAGTTTTGGCGGATCGGTATATCATCTACTCACCCCTAAAATTCATTAATTTAAATTAAATTTAAGCATTATTTAGTTAATATATATATAAATTATAGCATGCAATAAGTCTGAAATATTATATAATTACATATTTTTTATCACACTTTGAATTAAATTATATTGTAATGTAGTATATTTTATTATTTGGTATACATAATTTAAACTAATTTATTATTATTATTATGGTTCATATTTTTTCATTTTCTTTTTATTTTCAAAAAATGCAATTCTTGAGTTTATGATAACCAAATATATATATATATTTTGTTTAAATTTAAACAACTTGAGTAAAGTAGGAATTTTTGAGTTAAACTTGGACAGTTATTTCAATTCATTAGCACAGCCAAGGATTGGCCAATTTCTATGAATTATTGGACACTAGCCTGTCCAAATACGCAGTATCTAAGAGCATCTTCAGCAGAATCGTTACATTACTAATTTTGTTATTTTAGCTAAGTTTCAAGCTCGAAAATGAGTCTTCAACAGCTTTACCAGAATTTTGTTAAAATGACTTTGAGCTACAGTAACTCGTTAAAGAAGATGAGGCACTGTGCTCTAGCCTCATAATTTTTTTTTATTTTCTTCGTTCCTCGCTTTGATCTCTGGACATGTGTGCTCTTCAATTTTTTTTTTAATAAATATTATATTTGAAAGAAGAAAGAATAAAAAATAATATTTGAAAGAAGAAAGATAGTTAAAGTAGATAACCTTGTTAGAATGTATATTGAAAAAATGACTAACTAAAATAGTAAAATAAAATTTTGAATAACTATTTTAACTATCTTTACTGAAGATGCTCTAATCCAATTATTTTATATTCGTGTACCATCCACCCATCTAGACTGCTAAAATAAATAAATTATTCAATGTCAACTTGTATTTCACTCATTACATAAATATTTTAAATTATTTAATTCTCGATTCAATACATTTTAGAATGTTTGAATTGTTTTCAATCACTATAGGATACTTCAAATGGAAAATTCTAACATATACCCCCTTAAAAGAATACATCACATGCACATCTAATTAATTTTATTTTTTAATTATGACATTATTTTAATTATTACCTATGAGTGATTTAATCATATTTTATGTTGTGTTTGATTATGACATTTTTTTTAGTAATGATTCAAAAAAATATAAAATTATACTAATTTTTTCTTTAATTATAAAGTATATACGACATGTATATTTTGAGGGGTGCATACCATAGTATTTCCCACTTAAAATTCGTGAAATAAGCCATTTTGATTTTAATTAAAGATAGTCCAACCATTTGAGTATAAAATTAAAAATCTCGAATTCGAATCATTCTAAAAAGTCAAGAAAAACTTGTCCCGTCATTAATTTTAAAGTTTCAATATTAGTCAAAGTTGATTTAGACATCCAATTATAAAAAGATAAATTAAAATAAAATAGTCCAATGACAAGGTTAAATGTTGCATGCAGAACAAGAATAAGATCTTGAAAATTGCTCTTAAGGAATTTTTCCAGCTTTCTTTCTTTCTTTCTTTTTTTAAGTTTAGACTTTCCGATGAGATTAAAATTTCATTCGGCTATATAGTTGTGTTGGTAGTTTGATCTTTTAACAAATTTCATTCAATTATACTTCAGATCTTTGCAAGCTAGCTTTGCATGGATTATTTGCTTAGTCGACACAGTTTTCTCATTCAAATCATGGGAATAAATCGATAAAAGACCAAGCCAAAGACCAAAAAAAAAAAAAAAAAAAAACTAGCATAATACAGTTGGAGCTAACACAGGATATAGTGAGTGGTAGTCGATGGGCGAGGCTATTGACCAAAGTAACAGAGCAAGACTGAGGTAGTTTAATAAATTCAATGAGTGGTTTCCACCTGTTCGTAAATTTTTTTTATTCTTTCCATTTCAGCCGTAATTTTCAAAATACCCCGTTGATGTGCAAATTATTGCCCCAATTCCCACAGTTTGGTTATTATCCCAAAAACAAATTGATAAACCCAACTGAATAATTATTGGGAAAAGTTAGGAATCATGAAAAAAAATTCATGAAAATGATCATGAAAAATTTATGATCTTTTGATTACCTTGATTAGTGTGTGGTGCTTTATTTTAAGTGCAATCCAAGAGTCACAAAGTTTTCATGATTATTTTCATGAAAGATTTTTCATGATACCTAACATTGTTGATAATTATTAGTCAAAGATGGAGAACAACGTAGTAACGGTGGGAATGACAGTTGAAAGGTGTGTTTTGTGTTCGAGATGCTGTTTTAGAACAAAACTCCAAAAACATGAGGCCGCACAACCGTTGGTGGTGGTGGTCGGCATTCTTCAACCTAACCCCACACCCCAATCACTATCAAGTCAATGGTCAGTCATTCCACTCCCCTTCTTCTTTGACTGATTTTGATTCCATTTGCCTGAAGTTTAAAGATTACTTAAATTATTTGGATGCATAAGTACGCGATTTGTGCTAGTAATAGTAGTTTCTTGCTTGGACTCAATGTGTGGCCTCTACATTTTTATACCAATTTGGTTGGGAGTAACTGTCAAGGTATGTGTTATGAGGAGAAGTTATTTGGTCGTTCTCAAGTAGGGATAGATGGTGTTTTAAGAATATTGTGTTTAGTTGAAACGGGAAGGTAGATTTACAATTTTGTATTGGGTTATAAGAAAACAGTAGAGACTTGACATTTGGTGATTAGTGGAGCATAACAAGCACAACTAATTACTTATTATAATTATAACTTCTTTTTAAAGTTAATAAAAATTTTGAAGTAACAAATAAGTAATAACCAAGAGTATTTGAAGTAGCGTTTGATTTACTAGAATCAATATGATGAAATGACTTGACACCATGAGGAGTATTTAGGTACTAATGAGGTGTGATTTTGTATTTGAGTTAATGAGACTAGCGATCGTCTACTGTGGTAATTTAATTCTATTAACTTACTAATATATGCCCAAAAAAAAAGAAGAAGAATATGAAATGAAATGATTATTCCATAGCCATCTTAACAAAGTATATCTAAAACAGGATATAAGATCTTCTCCTTCCAATTAAGGTGAAAAAAAAAATTAACATTAATTAATCTCTGAAGCCAACTCCTTAATCAAAGAGTCCTATTGCATCTCTAATGAAGAATGACTCTCCAATTTGACTCTATTTTCATAATATTTTTATTTTCTCTTCTACTTTATTCACTTAATAAACCTATTTTTGAATTACTCGCACAAATCTGTCCCACCTAACACTATGATAGAGCCAATTGGCTTCTAGTGTTCCAATGCTTTACAGTGCAATTTCTTTTACTAAACCCTAAAATTATTATTATTAAATTTCTTATAAGGTTGAGTATATTAAGGTCATATTTGTTTGGGTGGATATGTGTTTGGAATTGGACTAAAAGTCTAACAAAATTATTAATCTGATATTTGGTTAAAAAATTAAAGTATGGACTAACAATCCATTCAAATATGATATCCCACATATGATGAACTATTCAATCTCATATAGGGGGTGCGTGATATAAATTGGGAGACTAAGTCAAACTCTGGACTAACTTATCAAATGACCATAATATGGTCGATGTAGTGGATGTCCTATGTTCTATCTATTCCAATTCTTTTAAACAAACATCGGATTGGATGATATTTTGTTAATCCATCCTTATAATCTTAACTCAATCCAAACATAGGATATGATATACAATCTAAAGGAATTTGTAGTACTAGGACTATTAGTCATGGGAATATTAATCCAACCTAATCTAATCCGGCCAAACAAACATGACCTAAAATTATTATTATGGGAAATTTGACCATAAATCAATCTTACGTTCATTTTTTTGTTAAAAGGACCCAAAAAAAAAAAAGGCAAATTATACTAACAGTCCTTATAGTTTGGGACTCGTGTTATTTTGGTACCTGACTTTTCAATTGTGACACATTTGACCCTGAATTTTGAATCTTGTTCAAAATAAGGACAATTGAAGATACCATTGTTTAATTTCAATGGCAAAATTGTCAATTTAATAAAATATAAGCTAATTTGACAAAAATAAATGTCAATTTTTTTTTTTTTTTTTAAAAAATTATTTTTATCCACAAATGATAAAATTATATAAAATTAATAAAAATTAATAAAAATTACATGATTAATTTTAAAAAATTAATTTTACATGATCATCATTCAAACACATAATAAAAATTAATTTGGTAAAAAAAATAAATAAATGTCTAAAAGATTTATCAATTTTGCATAATTTTATTTTTAGTGTGTAGAATAATTTTTAAAAATTCAAAAATATTTGTTTGACATTTATTTTTGTCAAATTAATTTATATTTTATCAAATTGACGATTTTACCCTTGAAAAATTTAATAATATTTTCAATTGTCCTTATTTGGAACAAGATTCAAAATTCAGGGTCAAATGTGTTACAATTGAAAAATCAGGGACCAAAGTAACACAAGGCCTAAACTATAGGGACTATTAGTGTAATTCACCAAAAAAAAAAAAATCATATTTTCAAAACCCCCTCATAATTATAAAGTCTTGTATAAAGGACAAAAAATTTCAAATTTATATTTTGTGTGACAAATTTACCCCTTTACACACTCTCTATCTTTCTTCTCTTTCTCTCCATCAGTTTGTCATCTCTTTCTCAGCTTTTTCTTTTTCTTTCTCTATCTCTTTCTAAGAGCTCTCTACCTCTACCACCACCACCATCTACACCACCACCACCACCATCACCATCTCTACTACTACGACTACCATGACTACCATCGTTTCTACTACCTCCGTTGTCTCCACCAACACCGTCTCAACCATTGATGATGTTCGCTACCGCCACTGCCACCGCCACCGCCACTACCGTTTCACCACTAGCATCTCAACCATCAACGCAATTCGATGCCACCATCGTCATCCTTAGCATTCAAGACTTCAGATCTAAGATTGATGAACTTAAATTTGAGATCTATCATCTCAGATCTATATTATCTCCATCTTTTTTTTTTTTGTCTCCTCATCATGCTCTGTTTTTCAGACAGTGTCTGGTTTGAACCAGATCTAAGGCAATATATGCTCTCTCTATCTCTCTATGTTTTTCTCTAGTATGTTATTTGTTTTTGTTTGACAGAATGAGAGTAAAATTTTACTCTGGTATGTGCTCTGTTTTTGTTTGATAGAATGAGAGTAAATTTTTACTCTGGTATGTGCTCTGTTTTTGTTTGATAAAATGAAAGGAAAATTTTACCTCTAAGGCAATATATGTGTTTATCGATGTAAAATTTTATTTTGAAGTATAATAAATTTTACTCTGAAATATACTGTGAGGATGACTTTACAGGAGAATTGATATATATATATATATATATATATATGATGGTAGTATAGTAAAAAAAAGTAAATTTTAAAATATTAAAAAAATTTGAAAAAATCTATATAATTCTTGTCATTTTAAAAAACAAATTAGACAGTAAAAACTCCATCTTCAAATCCCCAACTATTAAACAAGACAAGTCCTCATCACCGAAATTAATCCCTTTTCTTGAAAATCTGATATCACCCAAGTGAGGCCCACACATCCTCGTGTCTGAAGCCAACGGTTCTAAAATGCTCAAAAGGTCACCATCTCTTCAAAATTTTAAATTTGTTGGGTGGCTTAGAGCATATATGTCCAACCTAGCTAATTGTCATATGGGTGTCTTATTCAGTTAGATTATTATTGGATTAATTACACATGAACTTCTTCAATTAGTATCAAATGTTATTCTATCGGAGTGTTGGGCCAAAAGTCCAATTTTAAATTTTGTTTAGTAAGAAGTCCAATCGCTTAATTAACTTGTTCATAAGAACAAGTTTATGCTAAATAACCAAAATATCCTCGATATATGTATATACATGGTTTGCACTATGTAAACACAAAAAAGGCTTCCCCTCTCTCTCCTCCCCCCTCACTGTCTCTCTCTCTAGATTTTGCCTCAAATCGGCGATTCCACTCAGCGATCAACAGAATGAAGAAGCTCCATAGCTCAGCTCTCTCTCTCTCTCTCTATCTCTATCTCGTCTCCGTCGTTAGATCGTCATCCTCTGTCGACGACAGATCTGTTACCAATAAAAAAATCAACAAATAAATTAAGGGATAAAATTAGAAATAAAATGTTATTCAAAACAAGTAAAAGCATCTCTCACCAAACTATTTCACAAATGGTAGATCTCTCATTAATAAAAAAAATACATTAAACCTAATTCCTTAGACACGCTCTAAATTGAATTTATTACTAATTTTCTCATTCTATCTTTCTTAATTTTAGAATTGTATGTTAAGAATACTTCAGTTATAAATTTATATCACTTTCACCTTTTTAAAAAGAGGCATTTGTATAATTTTTTTAATGTATAATTAAAGAATTTAAACACGATCCAATAAAGGCGAGGAACTCTTAATTTTACCGTGCATATAATTCAATGTGTATATTATCAATTCTTCAAAATTTCTCTTGTACTTTCAATGTGTTTTTAGGCACACAATGGTGCCTTGAGTTTTTTTGGAGTTTCAAGATTTTTCCGACATCATACAATTCAGAACATGAATTTTGAGGACAAATGATCCATGATTTTAAAAGAAACTCATCTTCTAATTTTTTAGCTTTTTATTTTTTAAACTTATTTAACTATTTTTACCTTAAAAAACTTTAATCACAAGTTACAACAAACATTTAACAAATTTTTTTTTTTTAAAAAAAAGAAGCAATAAATAATTCTAAAAGTTGGACCAAAAATTTCTGTAGTCTCATGCATTCACTGTTGATAGTTGGTAAGGCATGAGAATAAATAAATAAATTGAACCGCTATTTCATACATATAGCTGTATGTTGCAAGTCATTGCTGTCGTCAATGCGTCGTCGTTTCTCTCTTTGTCTTGAGCTTTTTATATATTACAATCTTGACATCCATTTGTGCTTCAATCAATAAAAAGTACTTATAAATGTCAAGTTCAATTATCTCAAACTCTGCTTTTAGTTCAAAGACCCATAACATCAGTTTCACTGTAAGTAGATTCATAATCATGGGAAGAAACTTTGAAGAACAGATTGCTCTCAATGAAGAATCTAAGGTCTGCTTTTCCCTCTTCTGAATTTTTTTTTTTTTTTTTTTTTTTTTTTCCCTTTTCTTCCAAAAATAAGTTTTTAATTTTGTTTTGAAGCATCCATCACTCCCTTTAGAGGTAGTGAATTTATATATATATATATATATATATTTTCTGTTTATAGAAATTTTTGAAAGCGAAAATAATAAGCAAACATGTTTTTGTTTTCAACTTCCTTATACCTTCTGTTAATGGTTAATCTATTTTTTTGGATACAAGATTTATAATAGTTTTAACTTTTTTATAATATGATCAGGATGTTGAAGAAGGTGAAATGGGAGAACAGCTATTGGCTTCTGCACCCAAATCACCAGCTCAAACTAGCAGACCAAGTAGCATGGTTTTCAAGGTATATTCTCCAGTAATTTACTTCAGTTTGCGTTTGTATATAATTTGTGTAAATGAGAGGAAATTAATTCTATTTTTCTTTAATAAACTCAAAATCCAAACATAGCTTTATGCTTACATTTTTTTTGCTTTGATTTTTTAAAGAATTTCAACACAATGAAAAGAGAGGTGAAAACAATCACAAAAATATGAAAGTGCAAATGAAATTTGGAGCACCTGATCATTTGTCTCACTCTCTCCCATGTACCTTATCAACGATGGGACAAAGAATAAGATAAATGATCTCATGCTTGAAATTTGTACTCCGGTACAAGCCAAACTAGGATTTCATTATCTAAGGAGCCAAAAGAAAATTTATTTTTTTTCACCATATACGCAAATATACCTGTATATACAATATGATATATAATTATATGTACATAGAAAACAAGTTAAATACCATAAAAGTATTTTCTAATACGGTGAAGAAGTTTTTTGTGCAAAATAGAAAGAAATGCAAGATGAGAGAAGAATGAGCTATATATTTTTTATATTGGAGGTCATTTTATGTATAAAATAATATATATATTTTTAAAATTCTATAATAAACAGTATTTTTCACATAACAGAGAGCTATGTCTTCTCTTAATTCTGTCCCTGGGTAGAAGTAGGAGTACAATTTTTGCTTGCAACAGGGCATGACACCACCAGCACTTCTGTAATTATTTTCACTTTTCCACTAATTTGCAGTTTCCCCCTTGATTTTTCATCTCTAATGTTGCATTTGCGTTGATCAACCATTTGTTGTACTAAAATTGATTTCTAAAAACAGAAAGCACATACAGTAATTCCAGCCCACTTGATAGCTGAAGCAATCTCAACCCTCCATGGCCTAGACCTAAGATGGTCTGGCCCAATCACCCTAAGTGAGATGCAATATGTACAACAATATGTCTTTGCCAAGTACCCAGAATACAGCAATGGCCTAGTTGAAGAAGCTGATAACATTGATCTCTACACTCTGTGTGTCAATGAAGAGTCCTCCGAGACTACTCAGCCCGACGAAAAGCCCAAAAACACAGGTCCAAGAGACTCATCTTCACCGTCCTTCAACGCCAGCCTCTCCGACCTTGACAGAACCCCATTGGAGCCTTCAAGATTGCTCGACATCCTCACGAAGAAATCGTCGTTTCAAGGCAATTTTATGTCAATCCCAGAGATACAAGTCAGGAACAGAGCTTTGCAGCAATGTGGGCTGAATGAAGATGAGTACTTGGTCATTTTCACACCAACTTTGAAAGAGGCCATGATGATGATTGGTGAATCATACCCTTTTTTCAGGGGAAACTACTATATGACCGTTATAGGCGAAGAACACGATTTCATAAGGGAGTTTGTAGGTTATAAGTGAAACAATAATTTGAGAGAGTGATAGAGGATTGAGAGAGAGAGAAATATCCACTGAATTATTCAGTTATTGTGTGTATTATTAGGAGATTTACACTCTCTTTTATAGAGAGGAAAAGCTACAAAAAGCTACATAGGGTGCCACCAATTTGCACCGAAAGAAGAAAGGTAATGGGAACATTCATTATGACTAACACTAACTATCATATTCTAATAGTACTGATATACACTAACCTTTATACAATAATAAACTAACTAACACTACAATAATAAACTAACATCCCCCCGCAAACTCAAGGAGGGAAAGCATCAACCAAGTTGAGTTTGGAAACAAGATCATGAAAGCGGCCAGGAGGATGAGCTTTAGTGAAGATATCAGCGGGTTGATCGACTGAGGCAATAGAAAGAAGATGAACAGTTCCACAGGTGACATGCTGGCGAATAAAATGACAATCAATCTCAATATGTTTGGTGCGATCATGAAAAACATCATTGTGAGCAATCTGAATGGCACTCTGATTGTCACAGTAGAGAGGGGTAGGAGCAGATGAAGAAACACCCATATCAGCAAGGAGCCAGCGAAGCCAGAGAAGTTCCTGAGTAGTATCAGCAAGAGCTCGGTATTCAGCTTCGGTGCTAGAGCGGGCAGTGAGGGATTGTTTTTTGCTACGCCAAGCAAGAAGAGAATCCCCTAAGAAGAAACAGAATCCCGTGGTGGAGCGTCGATCCGTAGGATCCCCAGCCCAATCAGCATCGGAAAAGGCACGTAGGTCAAGAGAGGAAGAAGCCGAGAAGTGAAGACCATGGAACATAGTGCCTTTGAGGTAGCGAAGGATACGGAGTAGAGCAGTATAGTGGGGAGTGCGAGGAGCCGACATGTACTGACTGACAATGTGAACAGCATAGGCAATGTCAGGACGAGTGACTGTGAGATAGACAAGACTGCCGACGAGCTGGCGATAAAGAGTAGCATCAGAGAGAAGAGTCCCATCGAGAGGAGTGAGACGAATCTGAGGATCAACCGGAGTAGAGGCAGTTTTGCAATCAGTAAGACCAGCTCGAGCCAGAAGATCGGATACATATTTGGCCTGGGACAAATAGGAACCAGTAGAATCATGAGAGACTTCAAGGCCTAAGAAGTAGTTAAGAGTACCAAGGTCCTTCATCTCAAACTGTTGGTGGAGAAATTGTTTGAGGTGGAGAATACCAGCTTGATCATCACCAGTGATAATCATATCATCCACATACAGAAGAAGAAGAGTAGTACCATGAGAAGTAGTCCGTATAAAAAGAGCAGAGTCATAGGAGCTAGAGGTGAATCCAAAGTCATGAATGGTAGAACTGAACTTAGCAAACCAAGCACGAGGCGCTTGCTTGAGACCATAAAGAGCACGCTGTAGTTTGCAAACCTGATGAGGTTGAAAAGTAGACCCAGGTGGAGGTTGCATGTAGACCTCTTCAAGAAGATGACCATTGAGGAAAGCATTTTTGACATCCATCTGAAAGAGCCCCCAGTGGCGAGCAGTAGCAACAGCAAGTAAACTGCGAACAGAGGTAAGCCGAGCAACAGGAGAGAATGTCTCCTCATAATCAATGCCATATTCTTGGTTGAAACCCTTGGCAACAAGACGAGCTTTGTAGCGTTCAATAGAGCCATCAGAATGTGTTTTGATTTTGTAAACCCATTTGCAGCCAATCGCAGTCTTGCCAGGAGGAAGATCAACAAGATCCCAAGTATGAGCTTTGTCCAAGGCATGGAGTTCATCAGTCATAGCTTGCTGCCAAAGAGGATTAGTACAAGCCTCACGATAGGAGGTAGGTTCATAAGTAGAGAAGGCAGCAGATCCAACAATATAATCACGGAGATGGATAGGAGGTTGAGTTACCCGGCGTGGTCGACCCGTAGGAGGATCGGTGGGAGGAAGAGCCAGTGGAGAAGGAGGTGTGGCAACAAGAGGTAGACCTTCAGATAGAGCAGGCTGGACAGGATCAGGGGTGAGCAAGGGCGTCTCGATGGAGGAGGAACCTGTATCAAAATCAGCAGAGAAAAGATCGATGGAAGGATTAGTAAACAATGCAGTAGTGGAAAGTCCGGGTAAGTGAAAGGAGGATAGCGAGGAAAACATTTGGTGTTCCCAGAAAACGACATGGCGGGAGATACGAAGACGTTTAGAGAGAGGATCCCAACAGCGAAAGCCTTTATGTTCAATGCCATACCCAAGAAAGCAACAAAGACGAGAGCGAGGTTCAAGCTTGGTGTGTTCATGGGATTGAAGTAGAACAAAACAAGCAGAGCCAAAAACCCGGAGATTGGCGTAAGGAGGGGGAGTGCCATGCAGACGTTCAAAGGGAGTTTGATTATGGATGACAGGGGTAGGAGCACAGTTGATAGTGTAAACAGCAGTGAGGGCAGCTTCTCCCCAAAAGTTTTCAGGACAGGAAGAAGAGAGAAGGAGAGCGCGAGTAGTGTCAAGAATATGTCTATGTTTCCGTTCAGCGCGGCCATTTTGCTGGGACGTGCCAGCACAGGAACGATGAGGCAGTGTACCATGATGCTGAAGAAAAGAAAGGAAATCTGAATCCCGATATTCCATAGCATTGTCAGAGCGAAAAATTTTGATGGTTTTGGAGAATTGGGTGTGAACCATTTGTGCAAATCGATAATAAATGTGTTTTAGTTCAGACCTATTTTTCATGAGAAAAAGCCAAGTAAACCGGGAAAAATCATCAATAAAAACAACAAAATAGCGGGATCCCCCCATAGTAGTAGTAGAGGAGGGCCCCCAAATATCCGAATGTATAAGATCAAAAGGGGCAAGAGAAACAGAAGTACTCTTATTAAATGATAAAGCAGGTTGTTTAGCAAGTTGACAGGGTATACAATCGAAATTATCGGGAATTACATGACCCAACTGTCCACTAGAAACCAAATACCTTAAACGAGTAACAGAAATATGCCCTAAGCGACAATGCCAAAGATGAAAGGGAGATAATAAGGAAGTAGATGCAGGAGCAGCAATCTGAGGAGAGGCAGGAACATGAAGGTGAATGAGTTCATAGAGACGTCCACGCTTACGGCCGATCCCAATAGTCTGCCCCGTCTGAGGGTCCTGTACCAAACAATCAGTAGCAGAAAAGGTGACAGTTAGACCAAGTTCACATAATTGACCAATGGAAATAAGGTTTAAGGTAAGAGCAGGGATATGATAAACGTGAGGTAGAGATAAAGAAGAGGTGGAAACAGTACCAACATGACGAACAGACATGAGGGAACCATCAGCAGTATGTATTGAGGGAATATGAGGAGATGAAGATAAGGAAGAAAAGATAGTAGAACTGGAGGTCATATGATTACAACAGGCAGAGTCAAAATACCAAGAGGAGTTACCTGGGATTACAGACAAAGCAGTAGGAGGAGGTGTACCAGATGAGGAGAGAAGTTGTTTGAGCATGGCCTCTACATCCGTTGGAGAAAAGTGAGGGGTAGATGGAGCAGGTGACTCAGAGAACCCTGCAGAGGGGGCAGTGTCAGTGTGATGAGACTGATTCCCGGAAGCAGCAGCAGCAGTGTGATAAGACTGATTCCCGGAAGCAGAAGTAGCAGTGTGATGAGACTGGTTGCCGGAACGATGAAAACTTCCCCGGGAAGAGCCACCGCGAGAGGAGTGGCTATTGGAGGATGAGCGGGATGGATTGCGAAAACAATCCTGTTGCAGATGACCAGGACCAAGTTTGTTGCAGTAGCGGCAGGATCTGACGGGGCAATTGACCAGGAGATGGGTTGAAGGAAGGCCCCGATTCTGACAATAGAGGCAAGCAGTTGTCCGCTGGGTAAATGATGGCCGGGACGGAGGAGTGGCAAGAACAGAGTCCACATGATGAGTTTGAAGAGTACCTAGACGAGTCTCCTCTGATAGCAACTCGGAAATGGCTTGTTCAAGAGTGGGCAAGGGATGGCGATGAAGCAGAGAGGCACGTACGGGCTCAAAAGAGAGGGTAAGAGCCATGAGAAATTGCACCAACCTTTGCTGGTTGCGATGGTTAGTAAATAAAACTGCATCTTCGGGGTCATGCCAGGTTGGTTCTGAAAGAGCAAGCTGATCCCAAACAGAGTATATTTGAGAAAGGAAGTCATTAATAGACTGAGTGGATTCTTGGCGCATGCGGTGAAGTTGGTTCTGAAGTTGATATTGATGGGCAAGACCAGTAGTCTGGTATCGGTCTTTCAAAAAATCCCAGATGTCTTTCGCAGGAGTAGTTACAGAGTCAAGCTGAAAGCGGCCAAATTGAAGACTGATAGAGGTAACAGAGGTATTACGAAACCAGGTAATGATTTGGTAATTCTTACTGTCCCATTCCTCAAGTCGGTCTTCATAAGTAGCAGTATGAACAGTAGTTTCAGTAGTGGCACTTTCTTTGACTGGTTTAGTCACATCCCCGGTGACAATTCGCCAGAGCTTTTTGCCTTTAAGAAAGGAAGACATGGCTTGGGCCCACAGAACATAGTTTGAACCATTCAGAATAACGGAAATGGGATGGGAGGTGTCAAGACGATCCATAATACTAGTTAAGTAGGATTAAAGCAACAGGAAGAGACCTGTAGGAGCAAAATTTGGTAAAACAGAGTGTACCAGTGAGTCCGGAAGGTCGAAAATAGCCAGAAAAGGCTGCTGGACAGAGATGATGTCAGCGATGATGTCAGCGGCGCACGTTAGCAGAGTGCAGGGAGGAGCACGTTAGCAGGAAGGCGGCGGCGCACGGTAGCAAACAGGCGCAGGCGCGGCGCACAATAGTCGTTTTGGCGCACACGGGTGCAATGTAGTGAAGCGGCGCACGAAAGACGCACAATAGCAGGCGCGGCGTACGGGAGTGGCAGGGCTGACGTCAGCCGCGGTTGTGTGGGCGCGTGGAGGCGCGTGGCGGAGGTGAGTAGCAACAGATGGCGCGTGCGGGCGCGTGTGAGAGTGGTGGCGGAGCTGGTGACGCGCTGAAGGTAAAGGCGGCGCGTGTGGGCGCGTGGAGGGTGTTCTGAGAACGGGCTAGGTGCCGTTGGAATCGTGAGAAAATTCCGAGCGATTTGATGTATGCCACTGTGTACGGGACTAAACACCAAAATCGAAAATTGCCAGAAATGTAATACTGGGCTCTGATACCATGAAACAATAATTTGAGAGAGTGATAGAGGATTGAGAGAGAGAGAAATATCCACTGAATTATTCAGTTATTGTGTGTATTATTAGGAGATTTACACTCTCTTTTATAGAGAGGAAAAGCTACAAAAAGCTACATAGGGTGCCACCAATTTGCACCGAAAGAAGAAAGGTAATGGGAACATTCATTATGACTAACACTAACTATCATATTCTAATAGTACTGATATACACTAACCTTTATACAATAATAAACTAACTAACACTACAATAATAAACTAACAATAAGGATTCAAAAGTTGTGGCAGCACCAGAAACATGGCTTGATTTGAGGATCAAAGGGTCACAACTGAGTCAATACTTTCGAAGGAAGTGTAAACATAGCCCAAAAGGCCTTTTCTCTTACCCAGCTGATGTGAAAGGTACGCGGTACTCTATGCATTGGATATCGGAGGCGCATAGGAACTTGTGGCACGTTCTTTTGGATGCTACCAGATTGGATGCTGAGAAGGACCGGTTGACTCTAGCACTCCACCGGCCTGACTTTGTTGCGTGCACAGTCGATAACACCCATAATCAGCCATCGAAGATTACCTGCCTATTAGTCAGGAGGAGATCATTCGACACCATGGCACCTTCACCTTAGATGAGCAATGATATACAGACAAAACTTTGTACAGAATTTTCATGCAGAATGATGTGATTTTTTTGGTTCCTTCATTTCTAATCAAAACATCTATTGTTGTTCTCATAGTTTTCAAAATGCCATTAACACATCATTCTGGATGTGTTTTCTGTATGAACTTTCTGTTTGTAAACATTTTCCCGCCTTAGATTAATGGCTAATTTGGTGTTTATTTAAGCTTTCTATACAATGTTTTCCTCTTGTTTTTCCTTGGAGGGGGAGAGTAGAGTCCTGTTTGATGATTTTTCTTGGGACCAAGAAGAAGGCATGACTAACGAGAATCCCCTCCGTTTTTTCCTTCTTTCTTTCTTTCTAGCTAAGACTAAATCCCCCTTTTCAAGTTAGCATAGTAATAACTCGAACAGACAGTTCAACGTTAAATAGTGAATTTTAAGATTAATAATAATTTAGATTCATTGCTAATAATAATTTAGAGAGGGGGAGGGTGGTTGGTGTGGTTTGAAACTAGCAATGAATTTTTATTTGCTATCTTTTGGAGCCTTTCAAAAACTTACCTGTTTGCCCCCTTAGAACGTCGTTAGCATTAGCCTACTAGAATTTGACCCAAAAGTTTCTCTCATATTTAAGGTAGTAATAAAAAAAGAGAAATAAAATCAGAATAAAAAAATAAGAAAAATATAAGTCGAGTTTAAGTCCTATTATTAGAGTTTATTTTAGTCCTGAAACCTAATTTATTTTTCTTTTCTTTTGGTTTTATCATCATTTTCCAACTAATAATGGCAACATTTTTGTTCAAAAATTTTAACAATTGACAACGAAGAAAGAAAGTTTGGTAAATATTTTTAGCAATAATTTTAAAATATTTTATAACAACACTAGTCTCTTCATGAATAAGGGCTCAATCCTTGGCCTGCCAAAAACTCAAATGGGCTGGCTGTATCATTGAATTCCGCACTGGTCCATCATGCTACACAGCATCAATACAATAGTGCTGATTAATTTTCACATAATATGAGACAAAAGATACGTTTCGCGTATGAAAGATAAAAGGATATACACTTAGGTATTCATAAATTTATTAAAGTATATATTCTTGCCTAAATTGTGTAATTAAATAAAATAAACAAATAAATAAATTTATATTTAATAAATTACAATACAGAACAAGAAAATATGTTGGAAATTACAACTAGACTCAACAGAAATACATAACAAGATAAAGCATAGAAAATATAGCCAATCGAAACCTGTGTAGTGCCATAGTCTCTTTAAAACAGATTCGCCACCTCATCGTGGGTACTGAAAGTCTGTCGGCATCTGTCTCTCAAAATACGACGATATGGAACTCGCTAACGCAGGAGCACCTTCTATTAGCTTCGGCAAACTGATAACGGAATTACTCTCTCACATAGGAGGAAAATATATAGGCAGACTGACTATATAATATAGAGGCAAAAAATTCTATGTCTAAAACCAAAGAGGATGTCTCCTTTTATATACAATGGGAGAGAGAGGAGCTTTTCTGCCACAAATGTAGAATTTAATTTATGCAAAACTGAAGAAGTAATGCAGGAAAATTGATGATGTAAATCACCATCTTAAGTATAGAGGTTACACACAATATAGACATGTGTGAAGCAGTAATGCAAAAAAAACTGATGGTGTAAATTACCATCTTAATTATAGATGTTACACACAATATAGACATGTGTGTATATCTGCAGCCACTAAATAAACTTGGCCCAAAAAGATTAGGTTGATGAACCACCAATTCGGTCCAGCCCAAACTTAACCCATTCCAGCAAACCTTAAGTCTCAAGATATACGGACCCGGTATGGGTACCCGGTATGGGTGGGCAGGCGACGAGTGTGTGGCAAGTTTTGCATAATTAACTTGGACCATAGTTTTGATCTAAGCCGACGAGTGTGTGGCAAGTTTTGCATAATTAACTTGGACCATAGTTTTGATCTAAGCCCATTCTTGAAGTATCTATAACTCCATTCTTTGAAAAAATTTGGATGCCCTAAAGGGTTCATGCCCTTATTAAAATCTTGAGGTTTAAATACTCATCAATGCTTTCGTCTATAATCAATGTGGGATTAGTAATTATACACAATTTTCAATATCTCATTCACGAGGCTAATTTTATGAGACAATTTCTCATTCAATTCTTAATGATTTTTTGTTCTTCTTTTTATGGTGTAAATATCTTCTTATAAAGAATCTCGATAGTGCTACATATACCAATTAGTGTACTAACTAGTATATCAATATTAGTTATGACATTATTATTGACCTCACTCATTATACAAATTACAAATATCCAAATATCTTAAATTATGCCACATCATCAATTGATACATTAGTTAGTATACTAATTAGTATATATAGCATTTTTCAAAGAATCTAAACTCATTTTATCTCACCTCAACTAATAGTTGAGAATTACTTTAATTTTACATTAAAATCATCATAAAATTATTATTTCCAACAGATATATGATAGAGATGGAACTCAATATATTATGCACCCTTATCAATAGCATATCTGATTCATATAATATTTTTTTTATAATTTTATAACATTAGTATACGACAAGCTGCACGTATACGACCCATCATTCATTGACATTTATGTTTCGTTTGGTGAAAATCATCTGGTTCGTAGAACAACTTTTTATTACCATTTAATATTTTACAACTATCCAATAATTTTTCATTGCATAAATTTATTTTTTTTAAAATATTGATAAAATTTATAATGATATATGAAGATTCAAAAAAATAATTGCAAGATTTAATGTATAAAAATATAGAGAGAATTGTATTATTGATAGATTGTATTGAATTGTGTATATTACAATTACAAGGATTCCTATTATATAGGAGTGTGTTTGGGAGTAGGTGGAGAGGTGGAGTAGGTGAAGTGGAGGTGGTAGTGGTGTAGTGGGTTAGGTTTAGTGGAGAGGTGGAGTAGGTGAAGTGGAGGTGGTAGTGGTGTAGTGGGTTAGGTTTAGTGGAGTAGGTGAGGTGGTAGTGGTGGTAGGTTTATGGTAAATTCTAACAGCCCCCCGCAAACTCAAGGAGGATAGAAACTAACCAACTTGAGTTTGAAGAGAGGAACAAAACAAGAAAATACATAAAAATAAAAATAAAAAAAGAATAGGAGACACTGTATGGTCGTGTCAGACCATTGGTGAAGACTGTATGGTTATGGCAGACCGATGTAGAAGACAGTTTATGGGGTTATGTCGGACCGGTGTAGAAGACAGTTTATGGGGTCATGTCGGACCGTTGTAGCAGACAATGTTGTGACATTTGTTGTGACAGTTTACGGAGTCTTGCTGGACCCTTGTAGAAACTAACCGGAATCAATGTCGGGACAGTTTACCGAGTCTTGTCGGACCCTTGTAGAAACTAACCGGAATCTATGTCGGGACAGTTTACAGAGTCTTGTCGGACCCTTGTAGAAACTAACCGGAATCTATGTCGGGACAGTTTACAGAGTCTTGTCGGACCCTTGTAGAAACTAACCGGAATCAATGTCGGGACAGTTTACAGAGTCTTGTCGGACCCACAAAGGAGCTAACCGGAATCAATGTCGGGACAGTTTACAGAGTCTTGTCGGACCCATAAAGGAGCTAACCGGAATCAATGTCGGGACAGTTTACAGAGTCTTGTCGGACCCATAAAGGAGCTAACCGGAATCAATGTCGGGACAGTTTACAGAGTCTTGTCGGACCCCTTAAAAAATCGCATCCTCAAAAGGTGCGCCCAATTCATAAAAAGGCGTGCCATCAAAAGGCGTGCCATCAAAAGACGTGCCATCAAAAGGCATGTCCACTTTATCAAAAGATGTGCCATGAAAAGGCGTGCCAGTTTGTCGGGCGTCAAGAGGCGCGCGATGCGCGTGGCAGCCTCGGCTATTTAATCAAGACGAAGGCAGAGGCTGAGGCTGAGAAAAAACTGAGAGAAACCTCTGAAAAATCCTTCGTGTTGCTGAGAAAGATAGTTCCGTTTGCGGAGAGAGATAGTCTGTAATACTCTGTTGCCCAGAAAATAGTCTGTAACACTTTGTTGCCCAGAAAATGGCCTCGTCTTCCCGGAGTCTGCTCACCCTCTTTCCCGACCTCAACGAGTCAACAAGAGAGAGAACTGGAGCGGTAGCACTGGAACCTCAACCGAGTGCCCCGGAGTTTACTCCGCTGAACTTTCCGATGCGGTCTGTGGAGCAAAGAATGGCAGTGCAGTCGGATGTGGAAGCAAATCAGTATACTCTGAAGGCATGTGTGGAAAGCATGACGGCGGTCACAAATTTGTCGAACCGGCTGCAGAGTAGGACAAATGAGGTGCAGCATTTAAACTCCCAGCTGGCTCTGCTCCAACGCATGTATAAGGATGCGCGAGCAGAGATAAGCGTGCTAAGGGCAGAAAACAAGGAGCTGAAGCGGAAGGCCACCGTGATGTTCCGATTTGGAGGGCCGCCATATACTGCAGTGGAGGAGCAGGGAGTAGTGATCGTGCCCAGTGGAGTGGGAAACACGGAGGCAGCACCGGCAAGGGCCGCCCAGGACGGAGGCAAGAAGAAAAGACCGGCGGCAGAGTAGAGAAGAAAAATCCCACCTGTGAATGTGGTTGTTTCTTTGTATTTTTTTTTTTTTTTTTTTTTTTTTTTTTTTTTTTTTTTTTTGTATGTTGAAACATGGTGATTGGGATGAGTCCCGACATGAATAAAATGAGTTTGGTGTGCAGATCTTCCTCTGCGCTTTTTTTTTTTTTTTTTTTGAAAATAATAATAATAAAAAAATAAAAATAAAAATAAAAATAAAATGAAGTGTTGGAAGCCAGTGGAATCAATGAAGGCTAGTATAATATATTTGAGTGGGAAAAAGAATGATGGGTATGTGGATTATATAATAAAATAAAAGTGGGTGGATGATATGGTGCAGAGTGGCATGTATTGGTGCCTGGCACCCTGTCCGAGAATCATGCACTGGTGGGGCAAAAGTGGGTGGTGGATGACCCAAAGTGAATTGGCATGCTCTGCGTAACAGTTGCAACCCCAGTTCCACCACTGGTGCCAAAAAGAGAACCCTGAGACTGAGAATAACAATAATCTTCACATTAACCCATATAACCGTGGGTGATGGCCAAGAAACCAATTACCTGCAACATTAATGTCTTACTTCTTCCGGTTCTTGTGTTTTACTTTGACAATTTTTCGACCAGACTAGTCAGTGGTCGCACCAGAACCCAATGAAAAGCTGTCTCCAGCACCAAATTCTAGACTACCCGATGACTGAAATAGAGATGGATTTTGCGGAGCGCTCTGATTTGGTTGTTGGCTACCAAATTGAAAGGCGAGCCCTGGCGATGGAGCGGTTGAACCAAACATCATAGGGGCACTGTTGGTAGCAGCAACAGAAATCGAGGATGCTCCAAAGGAGAACCCAGTTGACAGAGACGCAGAACTAAATGTTGAGTTAAATGAAGGCTTGGTGGGCTGCCAAGTGGAATTAAATAAGCTTGAAGTGGCACCACTGGTGCTAATGGAGTTCGTCTCCGAAGAGGAAGCTGAAGAACTGAGACCAAAAACAGTGCTTGAGCCAAACACATTAGGAGTTGTCGAAGAACCAAATACAGAACTACTAGTGAAGAAGAAATGAAGGAAATTTGGGTTTGTCCGGCGGGCGGCCAAGGCGAGATTGCCGCCCGCCGGTGAAGCGGAATTACTAAGTTGTTTAACCTTGCTCTGATACCATGCAAGATTTAATGTATAAAAATATAGAGAGAATTGTATTATTGATAGATTGTATTGAATTGTGTATATTACAATTACAAGGATTCCTATTATATAGGAGTGTGTTTGGGAGTAGGTGGAGAGGTGGAGTAGGTGAAGTGGAGGTGGTAGTGGTGTAGTGGGTTAGGTTTAGTGGAGAGGTGGAGTAGGTGAAGTGGAGGTGGTAGTGGTGTAGTGGGTTAGGTTTAGTGGAGTAGGTGAGGTGGTAGTGGTGGTAGGTTTATGGTAAATTCTAACATAATAATTTTTTTTCTATCATGTAATTATAATGAAATATTTTCATTATCTATTCAATAATTATAATTTTTTTTCCTGAATTAAAAATAAAATAAAATTCATTACAGTGGATCAGAAAGGAGCATAGACATCCGAACCAAATCTCACTGAAGATAGTCCTTAGCGGACTGGGCTTCGTTTGGTTTTTTTGGTCTTAGTTTAATAATTGAAAAAATTACTTATAAGTCCTGTTTGAAATATGTGTATAGTATTTAATCTAACAATTTTTTGAATAGATCCAAAAGTCTTACTTTTCCTTTCTCTCTCTCTGCTTTTTGCTTCATTCTTTATGGTTTTTTTTTTATTATTATTATTATTATTTTTTTTTTACGTTTTCCTCTCATTTTCTTTGTCATAGACGACAATTGGTTATCACACCTTTCATATTCTCATTCTCTTTCTCTTTCTCTTTCTAATATATAGTCATCGATGGCCGAAGACCACCATTGATTGGGATTCATTAACAACCACCAACCATCGACATCAACTCGTGACTTCATCCTTACCGACGGTGAAGAAGATGAATAGATCTACGTGAGATCTGACTAGATCTAAACTAAAAATAGTTGTCAGAGTACAATATTCTTTCTATATCTATTCTTTTCTTCGATTTCTCAAATTTTCTACATTTTTTCTGTTGCACAAGTCTATTTTTCTGTTTTAATGGAGAAAATTTTCAAATTCTGAATAAATTGTTTTCGAGTATTAATTATGGACGGTGAAAACTGTAAAATTTTACAGTTTCAATTTTTTTTGGTGTTAAAATGAATCATGGTTTAAAATTGTAAAATTTTACAGTTTCATAACATTCTTTAGAACTGTAAAATTTTACAGTTTAATAACATGTTTTTCAGTTTGATTAATAAGGATAAATACTTAATAGATTTTTGCTTTGAAATTGTAATATTTTACAGTTTCAAAACTTATTTTTCAGTTTGATCAATATTGGAGATTATTTGCTTAAACCCTACAAAAATTGAAAAATAACATATATTTTTCCCATTGTTGCTTTTTTTATCGTTACATTTTTTTTTCTTTTAGTTTATCAATATTTAGCACATTTTGCTATATTTTTTTGCTCTAATTTCTCCATTTATTTTTTTTCAGACAATATTTTGGACATTCCGGTGAGTCTTCAATGATGTTCTTAACATCCAATGAACGTTCTGGACATTTCGGTGACTTCTATTGGCCTTCATAATAGTCCGGTGAACTTCCGACGGCTTCCCGGCGATACTCCAACGACTTTCCAGCGATACTCCGATGAATTCCCAGTGATGTTGAACATTCCGGCGAGTCTTCGATGATCGTCTGACGGAAGTTCGAGAGTGGTGGGATGTAATAGCGTCTGTAAATTTTTTTTTTTTTTAAAAAGATTTTTTAGTAACAATTAAAATATATATAGAACTAATTGGTACAAGTATTTTATTTTGGGATTAGATGGGCTTTGAACTTTGTGTATGAGACTTATTGGTAAGTTTCCCTTAATAATTTGATTTATTCATATTGTATAATTCATCAAGTATATTACTTTTGTAAAAAATCAAATCGATTGATAACTAAAATTACATGTTAAGATTAGTTTTGTATAAAAAAACAAGACTGATAAGAAAATAAATGGTCCATACAAAATTAATATGAGTATATGAGTACAAAATTAATATAAGCCATAATTGTCGTTATCCAACCGATTTAATCTTTTACAAGAATAATATAATCAATGAATTTTTAAGTGTAAATCACATACTCTCTGTAATTTATTTAAATTATAAATTATTTCTTGTGATTTTAGAAATTACATTATGCCCCCTAAGGTTTTTAATTTCATAACAAATAGGTCATTTTATTAATAAATTATCAAGTTAATTAACAATTTTTAATAATGTTAAAATTTTATTTCAATTAATAATTCAAATAATTTTATTATAGTATAGGTGAACAGTTAAAAATTTCACTTTTTCAATTAATTCTATTAAATAAATTTTTTTGATAGGGAAATGTTTGTAATTTTTCAAATCACAGGGAACAATTCGTATAAGCAAATCTTAAAGAGTGTATTTGTAATTTATCTAATTTTTAAATATGAACAATTTAAATTATTAACTCAAGGACAATGATTGGTCCTGTTTGGTATAGCTGTTAAGACAGATTATAAATTATAGCTTAACAGATTATAGATTATGATTTTAATCAGAAACTGTTAATTTGTTTGGTATAACTGTTGGATTATAGATTTAAGTTAAGCAGTGTTTGTTAAATAAGCTGTGAAATTATTTTTTTCAATTAATTTTTATTTTTTATTATTCACTATTTATCTACATTTCTCATAAAAATAATAATAATATTTCATAGTTCATTTGTATCTTTTTCTATTTTTAAAAAAATAAAAAATAAAAAAATTTAAGATTATAACCGTGAATTAATATGTCCACAGCAGAAGCTGATAATCAGAAGTAAGGGGTGAACAATTTCTTAGAATCAGTTTTTTTGACTTAAAATAAGTTGTTAGAATAAAAAACTGTTTGAAATAAATTTAACCAAACGGTCCAAAATAATTTTTTAAAAACCTAAAATTATAAATTGACTAAAAAAAACCCTACCAAACACCTCCATTGAAACCCCCATAAAAACTCTACCCTATGATCCCCACAGAAAAAAACAAAAACAAAATAAAATAAAATAAAAATGCACATATAAACCAATCACACACATTGAGAACCCATGCGTCCTCAAATTCGGATCCCAAGCTTTTTTTTCTTAAACCAGACTTAAAAATAACTTTAATAGACCGAATAATACCTCTCCGATCCAATTAATAACAGGAGAAAACCCCCGTGTAACCTTAGCCGTACGTGTAAACAGGTGTGAACCCACTGAAATAGAATTAAAAAAAAAAAGAAAAAGCAATTGTTGAGATGGTGCCACGTGTAAGAAACGACGACGCGTGGTCAATATACAGCTCAACACTCATTAAATTCACACCGGCTCCGGTAGTAGCCCCCTATATCTAATCTATTCACACCCGAATTTACTCCAGCTCCAACCACCCACACAAGCTCTGCTCTGTTCCGCCATTAAAACCCCCACTCACTCCCCTTCACTCACACACGCCACCTGTTTGTATAAATGTCTCTTTAACACATTCAGAGAAAATCGCATTCGCATTCACTATACAAATCTAAAAGAAAATGGTGATGATGAAGAAGATGATTCGGGTTTGGATCTTGTTCTTTGTTGTTGCGTTGCTGGTATTAGTGTGTGGGGAGGCGGTGACGACCGAAAAGAAGTGTGGCGATGATTTTACGAAGGTGACGACGTGCATGGCGTTTGCGACGGGGAAGTCAGATACGCCGACGAAGGAGTGTTGTACTTCGGTGACAGAGATCAAGCAGAGCGATCCTGAATGCTTGTGTTATTTTATACAGCAGACTCACAGTGGGAGTCAATCGGTGAAGAGTCTGGGTATTCAGGAGTCTCGCTTGCTTCTGCTTCCTTCTGCTTGCAAGCTCACTAATGCCAGCGTCAGTGACTGCCCAAGTAAGTACAGTAATAAGATTGTATGGAAAGTTCTGCTATACACACTCCATGTACCGCATGCACCATAATTATGCCATTCTTTTTTTTATAATGATCAATTTTCTTCTTTGCTTGTAACTGATAAGATCTTTGTTACACAATTGTTAATTTTTTTTTAATTTTTAATTTTTTTTTATTTTAATTATAACTCAGAAAATATGAATTTATAGAATTTTCTTCTTATTATAGTCTTTTGCGATTGTATATACATTTATACAATCTCATGTTTTTTATTTAACCAAAGACGAATGATTCTTGAATTTGTTTACGTCATGTATTTATTTTATTTTATTTTATTTTATTTTGTAAATGATATACAAATTCATTTCATAGTCGTTGTAAAAAAATTACTAGTTTATAATTATAAAAATTAAGAGAGAGAAAGTTGGTTTAGATATTACTACCATATTTTGGAAATTAAATCTAACTTTTGGTTTATTGTTGAACATACTCCATTTTTTCTAGGAAAGATTCTAAACATAAAAAATCAGGGTTTGATCCTTATAATTTTTTTATTTTATTAATTTAAATATTAATTTTTTTTTATTTGTTTTCAATGTTGATCATCTGTCTATTTTTTGTTAGATAAAATTGAGTATTTCGGTCATTAAATTTAATAAAAAAAAGTGTATTAAATATTTTATGGATACTTGATTTTAATTTTAATGATTAAATTTTTTTTTCCTGTTTTACTTTAACGAAAATAAATTTATTTTGTTACAAGGTCAAAGGCCTTTTGTTTTTAATTTCTCCTTTTTTAAAGATATATATATATATATATATATATATACTTTGAAGGCAAGATGTTAAAGAAAAATTTATAATACTTAAATCATGTTAATTATAAAGATATTATAAAACACGATTGTAATAAATATTGCTTTCAGTGAAGTAGAAAAGAAAGAAGAGTAACGGTACATACTTAGCCTCTGTTTGGGAAGAAAAAGCCCAAGTTTTTTTGGCTAAAATAGTCATAAAAAATAAAATAGGCTATTTTAGTCACAAAAAATAAAACATCAAATCTAACCCATAATCATTACAACCCTCTCTCACAAAAAAAGTCAAAAAAAGCCAAAAAGCCAAAAAGTCAAAAAGCCCTTCCCAAACCAGGCTAAAATAGTCAAAAATCCAAAAAGCTAAAAAACCAACTCACTTCCCAAACGGAGGCTTAGGGTTGTTTTGGGAATATGGTAAAAAGTGATTTTTTGGCTTTTAACCAAGCTTTTGGTTTTTTTAGACAAATGATTTGAGAAGTTGGTAAAAAGTGACTTTTGACCTTTTTGATTAATGTTTGTTTATGATGTCAAATCATAATAAAATGACTAAACTACCTCCGTTTATTTAAAATATTTACAACTTCACCTATGTAACATATTTTGACCAATGAGGGGTAAAATTGTAATTTTACCGTTGGCTAAAAACCAACTTCCCAAATGAAAAAAAAGACAAAAAAACCAACTTTTGACTTTTGCTACTAACCAAAAAAAGTGACTACAAACCATGTTGCCAAAATAGGCCTTAGATGAGATGGAAGAGGGAGAGTAGAGAGAGGTAAGGAAAGGAGCGTGGGCTTGGGCTTTACCTTTACATGGATACTATTTACATCATTGTATTAAATTGAAGTTTTTAAATTAAAACACTTAAATATTATTGAAGAAAGAAATTGTTGGTTGAATAATAAATGAGCCGTGCTTCCGACCCCAGGGGTCGCACCCCAGTGATGTGGCAGCATGAGATTGGCGGAAAACATAAAAAAAAAAAATAATAATTTTTTTTTTTAGACCAATCACATGCGACCCCAGTAGTCCCACTGGGGGTCCGAAACTTTTTCCATAATAAATAAAAGGGCAAATTACATATACACCCCTCCAGGTTTGACAAAATTACAGATATCCCCCTGAGGTTTGAGAAATTACGAATTCCCCCCTGAATGCTATATTTGCATAAGAAATTAGGGGGTAATTTGTTATGAAATATAAACCTCAGGGGGTAAATTGTTATGAAAATACAAACCTCAGGGGGCGGGATGTAATTTCCGAAACTTCAGGGGTATCTGTAATTTAACCAAACCTGGAGGGGTGTATATGTAATTTGCCCTAAATAAAAATAGACACACATCTCATTTTATTTACCATGTGAGAAACAAAATCAAGTCTCTTTTAATGGGAAGGTAAGATTTTTTTTGTAAGGGGTAAGGTGTAAGGGGTATGGGTGTGATTTCAATTCTTTCAAATGTTAATCTAATAACTAATTATTGATTTTTGCCCATAAAAAAAAAAAAAAAAGTGGGAAACAAAAATTATATTTAAAGGGGTGATTTAAGTATTATAAAAATTTTAAATAATGATTGATCTTGACTTCTGCCATTTTAGTGAGAAACAAAGCTTCAATTTTATACGATTTATGTTTTCATCTCTTTAATCATTAACGAGTGCTAAGAGATCTTTCTTCTTCTTCTTCTTTTTTTTTTTTTTTTTTTTTTTTTTTTTTTTTTTAAATTTTACCAAAAGCATGTTTAGGATTCATTAGAAAGAAAAAAAAGAAAAAATATTTGTGAAAATATTTGGTGAAAAAATATTTGGTTTTAGTTTTCTGAATTTAATTTTTTAAAAGTTAAGTTTTTTTGCTTTTTGTTTTTAGTGAATATTTTTTAAATTTTAAGCAAATTTTTTTATTTTTTTAGATGCATCTTACTTAGATATATCTAAATAGCAAAATATTTGGGAAAAAATATTTTAAAAAATTAATAAATACACAAAAATATAAAAAAATTACTGAATTTTTGTATTTTTTTTTGTATTTTTTGGTATTTAGTATATTCTTTAAATATTTTTTTCACAAATATTATACTTTTTAAGTATATTTATGTTAGATGTGTTTAAAAATTAAAAAAAAAAAATTGCTTAAAATATTAAAAAATCATTGAAAATATTAAAATATGAAAAATAAAAAAAAATAGAATTTTCAAAAAATTATTTTCTGAAAATTAGAACCAAACAAGCTGATAATACTCTATGAATTCACTTTTCAACAAATTTTACTTTTTTGTTTTCACTGAATTTTTTAAATATTTTAATCAATTTTTTTAATTTTTAGACACTTAACATAAATACACTTGAAAAATATAATATTTGTAAAAAAAACTTCAAAAAATTCACTAAATATCAAAAATATATAAAAATATATAAAAATTCAGTATATTTTTCATATTTTTGTGTATTTATTAATTTTTTATGTACCAAAATCAACTTTTATATTTTAATTTTTTTGGTATGGGCAATTTTAGTATCATTTGAAAAGATAGTTGTAAGTACAATGGCATCTCAATTGCCTAATTTAAAATGAGTTATAATACATATTTCATATATGCTTCAAGAAACCTTAATTGAATGTTAAAAAATAAATAAAAAATCCAAATGAATTTTGAATCCCTATATCATTTTTTTTTTAAATTTAAATAATACCATCATACCGTCAAATGAATTCGAACATCATCTGAATGTGGCAATGAATCAAATATGAGACAATTTGGGTTGAATTAAAGGATACACAATTAGTATTGCAAGTACTTTTGATTAAAACTATTGCTAACATGTATTTTGCAGGCACTTGTGGGGATTATTTAAGAATAATGTTAGGGATCATGAAAATTTTTCATCATTTAATCAATGTGTGGTATTTTATTATATGTGTAATTCAAAAGTGGAGAACTTTCATAAAATATTTCATAATATTTTTTTTTTGATTCCTAACAATGCTCATTATTTAGTAATATATCTCTCATGTTTGGTGAAATATGGTATATAATTTGTTAAAAAGACAAGTATTTAATGTTGTTAAACTTCTAATCGAATGTTTATGTTTTTGGTTTAATTTTTTTAAAAGATGCCTTAATGTAGTATCTTCTTGACAATGTTGGAAACAATTAATCTTTTAGTTTTTTTTATTTATTATTATTATTATTTTTATTTATTGGCCAGGAAAGCATTAATTTTGACCTAACCGGTTTGAAAGAATAATTGAAATAAATATGAAGAAAGCGTAAGTGTAACAACCCGACATAGTGGCGACCGTGATGTGTCAATGGTATTGTGCATCATTTATGGCCATGATGAAGGGCAGGCTGTGGTGGTTGTGGGTGATGTGTATTTATTACAACCAGTGGCTGTGATGTTAGGCAAGGCAAGCTTTTTGTTTGCTTATGCTATAGGCTTATTTGTTTCCTTCTCTTCTTTTAGATAAAAGCATTTCAAAACAGAAAAAAAAATCTAAAAATACGTAAATTGAATATGAAATAGACACAACTATCTTATATGTGGTGGATTCTTTTTTCTTTTGTGGGTTGCACGTCTATGTGAGAAAATTGTGTCTGATTTTGTGATTGATTTATGTGTAAGTAGAATAATTACTTCAAAACGTCCCTATAGCAATGAGAACTTTCTTGTTTTCTCTGAGTTTCTTTTTAAAACTACTTTCTTATTTTCTAAAGTAAATACAGTACTCAAGAAATGTTATGGAGACATTGGGATATTAGGTTTTTACTGCTTTTTCCAAAGTCCATTATAGGGAAGAAGATAAAAGCAATTTTTGAAGTGTAAAATGGGTTCTTTCGTCTTTTCTTCCTCCATTAGTTTCCTATGATCCAAGCGGAATGTTAGTGATTGATGCCCATGAATATGTGACATACCAACACCACTTGTGCAAAAATAAATACCAAATTGCCAAGAAAGTGTTTATGAATGTGATTTTACTTTACGCAAATGCATTATTTGTTTGGGCATTCTTGAAACTAGGATTAGAATTAACTAGTCATTAATTCATGAAAGGCCTCTTTACAAAGAACCAAAAAAACTAAATTACGTGATTAGTCTCCAGTCAGAACAGTGACATGTGTTTAATGCAAAAATGATAGCCAACAACCAACGAGCTAATTTTTGATGTTATGTATTTGTAGTTTATAAGGAAACTGCAATTTGTTTTCTGCCTGAGCATCTCCAACGGTTACTCAGATTTTTCACCAAATTTGAGTCAAAAATGACTCATTTTACCAATTTGATACCACTCACTCCAACGGTGTACTTTCATCAAATTTGTACCAGGGGCAACCGGTTGGTCGACCGGTTAAGCGAATTTTTTTTTTTTTTTTTTTTTGATTTTTTTTTGAACTTTTTGAACTTTTTGAACCTTTTAGTGGTCGACCGGCTGGTCGACCGGTTAGGCAAAAATTTTTTTTTTTTAATGTTTGAACCTTTTTCTTCGAACCATTTGAACCTTTAGGCGGTCAACCGGTTGGTCAACCGGCCGGGCAACCGGCTGGTTGACCGGTTGGTCTCTCCCAACGGTTAGGAACAGTGAATTGGTAAAATGCTTCGCCTGTTCTCATTTTGGTACAAGATTTGCTGAATTCTGGATTTGATATCGATTTGATGAAACCGTTGGAGCTCAAAAAAGTGACTTTTTCATCAAATTTTGAATTTGATATCAGGTTTGCTGAAGCGTTGGAGATGGTCTCAGTCGACATTGTTGTCATTTTCTTCATATCTACTTTAATGATCTTCGGGCACTAACTTTTTGCTAACTTTGTGTAGTGTTTTTTTCTTTTTAATTATTTTAACAAGCAGAGCTTCTAAAAATTCCTTCAACCTCTCCTGACTATGCGATCTTCACAAATTCTTCTTCGACAACCAGTCCTAGCACAGTGACAGGGACATCATCACCATCAACAGCTAATGACTCTAGTGGGACTATCAGGACTGAGCACGTTCCCCAACTTATCGGGCTAGTCACAATCGCTATGGCCATCTTCTTGTTGCTGTCCCCAGTTGAGGTTGTGTCTACATTTTGCACGTGAGGGTGAAATTTCTAGTTTTGCTATTAACACAGAAACATATTATAGAATCGGACATAGAGTATATATGAATGAGCAAGATTTTACAAAATTTGTTAATGAGATTAACATTTAAAAAAATCTTATTCATCTATATACATTTTGTGTCTGGTTCTATGATATGTTTCTGTGTTCTTAGACTTTGAAATTTCTCCCAAAACTGAGTAGTGAAGCTTCTATTTCTTTTCATCTTGATGGTTTATTTTTCTCGACTTCAGGACTTCAATACCGTTATGATCTTTCCACTGTCAGCTGTAATGCACTTTCCACTAATGTGGAGTTATTTTTATGCTCGTAAAAACAAGCTGTAATGCTCTTTCCACTAATGCGAAGTTATTTTTATGCTCTCAGTTTTTATGCATCACAGGATTATGACTATGAATCCATATCCCGTGTTAGCTCGTTTTACTCTTTCCACTGTAAGCTGTAATGCTTTTTCCACTCTAACCTGTAACGCGGGGTTACTTTTATGCTCGAAGTTTTTATGTATTGCAGGATTACAAAAATGCTAGAGGTCCCAAAAATTCTACCAAAAGTTTTACCAAATGCCTCACATGGGTGTGGGACTCACATGGGACTCACATTGTGTGGGTCCCACACCCATGTGAGACATTTGGTAAAACTTTTGGTAGAATATTTGAGATTTCTAGCATTACTCTTATGACTATATGAATCTATATCCAGTGATAGCTCGTTTTACATATCAGGGGATTATGACTATGAATTCCCCCACAACCCTTCTCCCGCCGGCTTTCACCACTCCAAACCTTGCCACCCTCCACCCCAATCTTCCTTTTCCACTCCACCCAACAACCCAATCAACCTTAACTCTCGCTACCGGAATCACCCAAAGCCTTCCAACCTTACAAAAATTGCACTTGCATTGCACACATGCACTGAGCAACAGTAAGACTTGTACATAACAAAATTTTGCAATAGTGGAAGGGAGAAAAGAGGTGTGGATTCTCGACAGAAAGAGATCAGAGGGGCCTAACCATTTTTTTTTGTTTTTTTATTTTTTTTCTACCAAAATTTTATTATTTTTCATTAAAAAATATACTGGGTTTTGGACAGGCTGAGCTTCGGGCCGGGCCTTAAGCGAGCCCATGGGCTGAGCTTCAAAACAATGGCTCAGGCCTTAGCCCAGGGGCTCGGGCTAAGCTTGGGCCTGGGCCCAAGTGGGCTTAAATGGGTCGGGTCCATTTTGAACCGCAGACGGATTTCGGACCGTCCACGGGTCGCGAGTTGTTTTTACACCCCTAGGTTTGGAGTGGCAAAAGAGGGTGGGAAAGGGTAAGGGAGGAGCTGAGGCAGAAGGGAGCGGAAAAGGAATGGAGAAATGGGTTGGGTTGGGTTGGGTTGGGTTGGGTTGGGTTCGGAGTGGTAAAAGAGGGCAAGAGAGGATAAGGGAGGGGCTAGGAACAACGGGGAAATTATAGCCCACAATGGAGAATCTTGGTGGAAGTTGGAGAGGAAGAACAGTGAAATAGAAAGAAAAAAAAAGAAAGAAAAAGGTGTGATTTCCTCCTCATTTTAAATCTTTTTGTGATGTCCATTTCAGTTGTCATTTTCAAAACCTACCCATTTATTTACAAATTATTTTCACTGTTTCGTTATTTTGCCTTTGTTTTTACCCATGCAAGACGTTAGACTGGCAGTGACAACGCCTTAGCCATGGTGCTTTCATTATTTTTGTTTGTGAAAACACCAAAAACACAATCAAACAAACAAGCAGTTACTCGGTCAAAACTGATTGTCCTTTACCCAATACATGCCCTCTTGCTTCAAAACCCGAATCCATGCAGAGAAATAGGTTTCTACAAAACAAGATTGAAAATTGCAGAGACCTTGTTTGGTTTATACATTTTTTGTATTTTTTTTTTGTTTTACTGAATTTTTAAAATTTTTTAGGAAAATTTACCCATAAGTCCTACTTTTTGAAACGTTGAACCATTTAGTCCTAAAAGTTTTCTTATGCTCCATTTAGTCCAATTTTTACATCAACATGATGTGAATGATGTAAATGATCTGATGTTTCATTTTATAATTTCAAAATTTATTGAAATTTGATGAACATTAGATGTTTTTCATCCTATATTTTCAAACATTATTGAAATTTGATCTGATGTTTCATGATGTGAATGATGTAAATGATCTGATGTTTCATGTTTAAAATCCAATGTTTGTAACATGACTCTGATGTTATTAACATTGTATCTGATGTTATTAACATTGTAATGGGACCTTTCAGTCTATAAGAAAACTTTTAGGACTAAACAGTGCATAAGTTATTAATTTGGGATTTATTGGTGCATCACTTTTTTATTTTTTAGATACTCCTAACCTAAATATACTTAAAAAATATAATATTTATGAAAATAACTTTAAAAAATTCACCAAATAAAAAATGAAAACATAAAAATTCAATATGTTTTCGTATTTGATTGTATTAAATGAATTTTTTTTAAAAATTATACAAAAATTATATTTTTTAAGTACATCAAAATTAAATGAATCCAAAAAATAAATAAATAAAATATTTTTAAAAAACCACTAAAAATATAAAAATACAAATTAAAAATTCAAAAAACTGCCCTTAAAAACTCCAAATCAAAAAAGAGTAATCATTTTGAACAATAATAGGTTCCGTTTGGAATGATTTCCAAACCTTGATTCCCACATTTCAATATGACGTTTGGATAGGTATTTGAAATTAATTTTTCATAATTCTGTAGAAAACTCTGTTTGAGAGGGTAATTTTCAAATTTTTTTTTTTGAAATTTGGCCTAACCGATCGTCCCACTGGACGTCCGGCCGATTGACCAAAACAGTGCAATTTTTTTTTTTGATATGTTAATTTTTATATATTCAAAAAAAATATTTTAAAATTTTTTTATGTGCTTTAATAGAATTTTGAGTTGTATGTTTAATTATGAGTTATAAGTTTTTGTATCAAATATTATATGTCACATCAAAATTTTTTCACTCAATTCAAAACTCTTTTACCAAACAATTTTCTACACTCAAATCATAATTTCAAAACTCACAAACACAAAATACAACTCCTACTCTCAAATCATAATTAGAAAACACTACCAAATGAACTTGCATTATAATGGAATCATATTTGTTGACAATCCATTATCCATCCTCCATACTCATACTGACACCTCGGTCCAGCTTTATTCTGCCGAACTTTTAAATGGAAGATTCAAACAGTAATCTCTGAATCACGAGTAATTTTTGTATATCAAAACCATCTCCGGTTAATTTGAAAACAGTTTACTTTCGAAATCATTTTTCTCTTAGCCTACAAAGGTTTTGCTTTTAATAAAGAACAAAGGATTAGAGAATTGGGAAATAAAAAGCAAACGACATTGGGCAAAAACAGTGCCTAGATAAGTAGAACTCTATACAGAATACAGACGAAAATTACACTACAGAAAATATTTCATCCGGTCATCTCTCCTCATGGCATTGTATACCTCTTGAACCTGGAAATGCACAATAAAACCCTAGTCAGCAATACTTCTCGAGTCTGGCACATAAAAAATGAGTATCCCAAAAGTCTTCAACTATATGCACAAAATAAATAAATAAATAATATGCTTGCAGAATTTTTAGGCATAATTTGTGACAAGAATGATGTGACAATGACATTATTGAAAATGCAAGTCATCTTGATGGGTTTTTTGCTTTAAAGTGATAAAATCATAACTTGGCACATCATTTTGTATAAATTTTTTATTTGTATAGTACTACTCATATGCAAATCTAGACACCATGCATGAATAGGCAAAACAGAGCTCTGTTCACAACATGAATCCCTAATTGTTGAAAAACTGTAGTACTTGAAGAAATTATAATGGATAAGAAATTGGGAAACCGTATACATTCATTATGGAATTGCATGGCATCGTGTGTGTATGTGTGTGTGTGTGTCAGTGAGACAGAGAGAGACCTGCTCACTAGAAATGACTCGAACAGGCCCAATGTTTACCGATACATACTTTCCCCTTGAAGATAATTTATGCTTCACCTGGCCCTGTTATTAAACAAAATAAGCATAGTGCATTAGATTACAATACAAAAATACTGGCTACAATGAGCAAGTGCCCAGCCTAGTGGTCAGGCTTTGATTCCCTGCCCGTTTGGACAGAAAAACAAGATATATGAATAAACAGTTTCGACAGAAGAATTTTTTTTTTATAACTGCATAGCATTCTATTCATATAATGATAAGGAAATAAGACTCCAGAAAATCCTCCCCCCTCCAAAAATATTTACAAACCCAAAATAATATTAAATCACCATTAGCAATTCACTGCGGTAAATATAATCTTCCAAACATCAAGTGTTTTCATTATGCAGTCAATTTAGAGCGCACCATTGCAAAGGAAACATTAAAACAATAATCTGTGCTCTCATATCAACCTTGACCACCACCCCTTCAGGCTATGTTTCGATTTTGGATTTGTGAAGGGAAAAGAAAAGAGAAGGAAAAAGTGAATTTAGTAGAAACAAAATTTTTATCACTCTTTCTCCCCCCCCCCCCCCCCCCCCCCCCACCAAAAAAAATCCAAATCTCTCCACAAATTAAAGATCCAAACACAACCTGAGGATTTAGTGCCATTGGCAATTACTAGTGTAGGAAAAAGTTATCAAAGAATACTACTTAAGCCTACTGGCAAAAGATTACTGCCACTTTAAGATCATTACGAAGTTAGATTTATAAAATGCTTTGCCATGAGCGGCTCACGAACATCAGAAATTTTCTGGCCATCATAGTTTACCAGCCTAAAAATGGTTGTGCCTAAATACCTCAAATAATTTTCTGTCCATCATCAAAATTTCTCAATTTATTGTCCATGGACTATATGATTAACTACTCCTGTTCAACATATGATTAACTACTCATGTCCAACAATTACTAAAATTACCAAAATACCTCAAATAAAGACTCAAAATATTCTGAAACTTCATTGCATGATGCACTAAACGTGCTCCATGCTACAATTTTTATTTTGTTTAGAGTCTTTCGACTAACGATATTTACGTTGTGCAAAGCAGCATGTTCTGATTCTAGTTTCACATGGGGTCCTTCTAATACCGAAACAATACCATATAGTAGCATAAAGCATTAGTTAAGAGATACAATGTATTATGAGGAATCAATTAACCAAGGCATCAACATTTCTTTCCTATTCTAATTTCTTGCTTCAATTTTTTTCTTTATCACTCTTACATATCATGTTAAAATCCACCCACTACACCACTACCACCTCACCTACTCCACTAAACCTAACCCACTACACCACTATCACCTCCACTTCACCTACTCCACTAAACCTAACCCACTATACCACTACCACCTCACCTACTCCACTAAACCTAACCCACTACACCACTACCACCTCCACTTCACCTACTCGACCTACCACCTACTACCACCTACTCTTCTATATATAGGAATCATTGTAACAAATCAATATATCAATCAATAATAATACATACAATTTATTCTCTCTCTTTCTCTATACATTATTTCTTACATGGTATCAGAGCTAGTTTAAAACCTAGTATTTTCGCTTCCCCGGCGGGCGGCAACCTCACCTTAGCCGCCCGCCGGACCTCAACCTATTCCGCTGATAAAATCAACAAAGATTTGTGCAACTGTAGTCATGTGTGAGGCTGATGGAGAAGAATTCTTCACCTCATATGACGAGACAGTCTGGAACTGAAAACACTGCAACATTCTGCTCTGGAATTCTGCAGCAGCTAGATTATAGCTTGGTTGAGTGCCAAGCTTTGGTTCTTCCACCCACTCTTGAACTTGCCCAACAAAGTGTGAAGGTTCATGCTTGTGTTGGAGGGACTAGTGTGCGCGAAGATCAGCGCATTCTCTCCAGTGGGGTTCATGTTGTTGTTGGTACTCCTGGTCGTGTGTTTGACATGTTGCGGAGACAATCACTTCGCCCTGTTTACATCAAAATGTTTGTCTTGGATGAAGCTGATGAAATGCTGTCACGAGGTTTTTAAAAATCAGATCTATGATATTTTCCAGTTGCTGCCACCCAAAATCCAGGTTGGGGTGTTCTCAGTTGCTGCCACCCAAAATCCAGGTTGGGGTGTTCTCTGCCACAATGCCACCAGAGGCTCTTGAAATCACCAGGAAATTCATGAATAAGCCTGGAAAGAGAAAAAGCTCATGCTAGGATTTGCGAAGTGATTCGCTGCAGGAATTTTGGCTTTGGATGAAACCCTTACCATACTCCACTCATTCTCTCCAACTGTTCTAACTTTTTATTTTTATTATTATTATTATTATATCAAATAATCAATGCACTCATGTTCCCCACTAACAGTGTCCACTTTTGACCCAAACCATTTTCAATCCATCATTTCTCCTTCACCTTTTGCACCCCACTCACCGACTCTCTCTCCACTTTATCACATGGGTTTGTCCCTCTCTCTCCTCCATTTGATTTCAAAAATCACTTATTTTTATTTATTTTTTCCAAGTCACTTTTCCTCTTTTTTAAATACCCCACTTTATTTTGAAACAATCGCACTGATGTTTTTCATATAATCCATCTATAAATATTTTTTATCTATTTTCTTTCTCCCTTGTTTTCTTTCATTTTATTTTTATTTTTTCAACAAAACACTCCCAAAAAAAAAAAAAAACAAAAAAAAAAAACAACATTTTACAAACTTGTCATTTCTTCATGCCGGGGATCAACCCCGATCAGCATTTTACACCATAAAAAAAAATAAAAAAAATAAAAATAAAAAATAAAAAATAAAAAAAAAACACAAAACAAAACAAAACACAACCAACACAAACCGGAACAGTGGGATTTTTCTTCTCGCCTATTCCGCCGGTCTTTTCTTCTTGCCTCCGTCCTGGGCGGTCCTTGACGGTGTTGCCTCCGTGCTTCCTCGACCACCAAGCAAGTTGCCTCCTCCCTGCTCCTCCACTGCAGCATATGGTGGACCTCCAAATCGGAACATCACGGTGGCCTTCCGCTTCAGCTCCTTGTTTTCTGCCTTTAGCACACTTATCTCTGCTCGCGCATCCTTATACATGCGTTGGAGCAGAGCCAGTTGGGCGTTTAGCTGCTGCACCTCATTTGTTCTACTTTGCAGCCGGTGCGACAAGTTTGTGACCGCCGTCATGGTCTCCACACATGACTTGAGAGTATACTGATTGGCCTTAATATCAGTTTGCACCGCCATTTTTTGCTCCACCGACCGCATCGGAAAGTTCAACGGAGCAAAATCAGAGGTGTTTGGTTGAGGTTCACGGGCCACCGCACCAGTTATCTCTCTTGTTGACTCGTTGAGGTCTGGAAAGAGAGTGAGCAGACTACGGGACGAAGAGGCCATTTTCTGGGCAACCGAGTATTACAGAGTGTTTCAAGATTTGCAGCTCTTAGAGACACTCTCTCAGCAAAAGGAACTATCTCTCTCAGCAACACGAAGAGTTTTTTTTCAGAGTTTTTTAGCGGGTTTTCTGCCTCAGCCTCAGCCTCAGCCTCCGCTTCGATTTATAAAGACCTTGACGAAGAGGCAGACACGCGCATCATGAGCCGCTCGGCGCTCGCCGACAACTTAGCACGCCTTTTGATGGCACGCCTTTTTATGGATTGGGCACGCCTTTTGATGGCACGCCTTTTTATGGATTGGGCACGCCTTTTGATGGCACGCCTTTTGAAAGATTGGGCACACCTTTTGAGGGTGCGACTTTTTAGGGGTCCGACAAGACTCTGTAAACTGTCCCGACATTTGATTCCGGTTAGCTTTTCCAAGGGTCCGACAAGACTCTGTAAACTGTCCCGACATTGATTCCGGTTAGTTTCTACAAGGGTCCAGCAAGACTCTGTAAACTGTCACAACATTGTCTGCTACAACGGTCCGACATGACCCCATAAACTGTCTTCTACATCGGTCTGACACCGCCATCCAGTGTCCTCTACACCGTTATGACACCCCCATACAGTGTCCTCTACAACGTTATGACACCACCATCCAGTGTCTTCACCAATGGTCTGACACGACCATACAGTGTCTCCTATCCTTTTTTATTTTTATGTATTTTCTTGTTTTGTTACTCTCTCCAAACTCAAGTTGGTTAGCTCCTATCCCCCTTGAGTTTGCGGGGGGCTGTTAAAATCCACCCACTACACCACTACCACCTCACCTACTCCACTAAACCTAACCCACTACACCACTATCACCTCCACTTCACCTACTCCACTAAACCTAACCCACTATACCACTACCACCTCACCTACTCCACTAAACCTAACCCACTACACCACTATCACCTCCACTTCACCTACTCGACCTACCACCTACTACCACCTACTCTTCTATATATAGGAATCATTGTAACAAATCAATATATCAATCAATAATAATACATACAATTTATTCTCTCTCTTTCTCTATACATTATTTCTTACATATCATAACTTGTCCCACTGAGTGATGGGGATTGAAAAGACATCATTAATAAATAGAAAATTATATGAATTTTACTATAATTAGAAATAATGGTTTAATAGGATTTTTATTGCTTTATTAGTAGTTTCCAATTCCTTGATTTCCTATTCCTAGGTTTCCTTATTAGATATATATATAGGCTTCATGTAAACGTTCTAGGGTAGACTTGGTATGAGTTTTGAATAACTGATATTGAGATATTGATTGGTATTGGGATTGGGATTGGGATTGAGATTGGTTCCCTATTTTCTCTTCTTTGCTTTGTTGGTGCTACATCACTGAGTTTCACGTCTAGAAAGCTAATGAAATCACATCATATCTACTTCAGGCACCAATTAGCTAATTGTTCAAAACTCACCTAAACACATGAAGGTCTCCAATTTAATTTGCGAAATCCATGCTGTCCTATCCAATATACCATAAATCACAATGCTAGTATGCGTTATCGTACTTCATTTGAGACAGGCAGCTTTGTGACCCTTTGCTCTTTCTTTAAGTCAAACTGTATACAGAAGATTCACAGTTTGAATAATTTTCTCAGGAGATGGGGAATTAAAAGAAAAAAATATAGGTTAATTATCATTCATATGTCCCTGTTTAATATTCTGTGTTATATCCTATTCACTCTCCCAAATAATGGTATCCTATTTAATATTCTAATCCGTCCGTCCATCTTACAATTTTTTATGGGTTTCAGCCTCTGCCAACAAGATACTTCTAATCCAACATTGAGAGTAAAATTATGAATGAAAAACAAAATAGTACATTACAGTGTGTAGCTAAAACCAAACTATGAGAGCCACAAAATTTCCATAGCCAATCTTTAATTAATTTGCCTTTCATGTATCAATCCGTCAACCCATAAACAACTCTAGTTATGAATTGATTTCAGCAAACAAAAGGGATACTTACCTGTGGGATTGGCTGCTGAAGCACAGATTCAACAGCAACAACCATAGCTTGCACAAAATCATCACCTCCAGTTCCAATCGCCGTAAACCCTCTCACTGTTGGGTAAGAGTTCACCTGAATAGTCAAAATTAGACATTGAACAGGCATTATTGATATCATGTAGTCCAAACCCAATATCTGATAAATATACTTCTATTTATGGTTTGATATTTACAAACACCTGGATGCAATTAGATGCACGTGCCATAGGTCAAAACCATAATAAATAAAATTGTACGGACTGGCACAAAGGTGTAATCTTCAAAGAAGAAAATGCAATTCCAATGCTAAAAAGGCACATAAGCAATTTCTGATAAGGCAGTGGAAATTAGTAAAGCATATGACACTACACGACACTATACCTTTTGATCCAGTGCAAGCCATTCATTTGTAGAATCATCAGTCACTGTACCTCCAATAACAACATTTGTCGTTTGTCCAACCCGTCCCTCTGTCTTTGATACTTCTGAATCCATATCAATAGTAAGTCTACACTGATGAATAAATACTTTGTTCTACAAACAGCAACCTATAATCAATAAAATTAACAATCACATAATACTAAAGTGATATAGCTAAAAATCATGGTCCACTGCTCTTCAGGTGACAAAAGACCAAAAAAAAATTGTGACGAATTGTGAAAGATTAGAAAAAGCCTTAAATTCCCTGAACCCTGGCAGCTCATCAATACTTAATGGATTTACAAACCCCTATGCCAATTTTAATTGGGCCTTGCTAACAAATACCTATGAGACACATTTTATTGATATCAAAATACTTTTTACAGAATGCAAAACATTTTTTCGCCTATTTCCAAGACATTTTTCACCCTAATCCCAATACTAAACAACACCCCCAAGGGCACTCATTAGATTTGCTTTAACACTAGTTCCACAGAGAGTAATTCAAATGGACCCTTCATACATACTATCAGAGAAAAATACAGAGAATTCGGCAGTGCCATCAAACCACCCAACATTCAACACTAACATTTTGGGACAATTGGCTGTTTTAATCTTTGCAAGTTGTGCAAATTATACATGCACTGCATACACACACATACCAAACTAAATTTCATAGATAATTTAGGAACAGAATACAAAAATTTGATGCTACACAAGTGTTTACATAGGCATATCATGAATTCATGAAAATTCAAAGGACAGAATTAGAAATACAGACCTGAAATGGCCTTGAGAACAGCTTCTTGAGGGGGACCTTGGTCATGGTCTTCTGGAGATGACGATTGGGTTTCGTTGTGAGAGCAATTGAGACGTTGGGTTTGTCGAGCAAATTGGAAATCTCGAACCCTACCAATTCTACAACCACAATTCAAGGTGGGTATTGAGGATTTGTGGGTAATGAATGGTATACAAGAAAAGGATGGACGATTACAAGGCAAAGGTCGCCACGGCTCCGTCAAGAACACCGTTCTGAATACAGTCCTGCACGCCATTCTTTCTGATCCTTTGATTTTTCTGACTCGTGTTCAACTCATATATTGCATACAAATGAAATAACAATCACATCCATCTCTTGGATTAAACTTTTCCCCGGAAAAAGGAGGAAAATTTTGGCCCGTTTTTCTTTTTCACATTTCCAGTGATATGGGCACACCACTTATTTCTATGAGCAAGAAGGGCATACTGTTCTCAATAGCTTGTAAAGACCAAGTTACCCTTCATATTTTGCAACAATAATGAGATCATAGTTTTTGTTTTTGTTTTGTTTTTTCTTATAATGAGATCGTTGTTGTTTCTGTTTTCAATTCTAAAAAATAGTCACAATTTCTAAAAATTGAACTTAATTATGAGTTTTTTCATAATAATAAAGATTTTTATACAAAAATGTTAAATTAATGGGTTGATTATGAAATGTCTTATCTCTCCGTTTATATGAAAAGTGCAATAGGGAAGTAATAAGAAGATAATACCATCGCACTACAATTGTAGTTCAAACTATGAAGTCGAGTAAGTGTTTGTCATGCTATCGTGTAATTAACTGACCAATTGCCAAGTGTCTTTCTCAAGTGAATCAAAAGGATTTGACGTTATCAAGTAGCCCACAAGTGATGATCCATGTCTTCACAAGCCATGTGGCCTATCCCCACTAGAAAGGGAGCAATGAACACTTATTTGATGATCAGTTGTAAAACTATTTGTAATCGCGCTATGTAACTTGAATTGGAAGCCCCCGAGCGGCTCGAATATTTTTGCCCAATTGCCTAGACTTGAGTGAAACCACGTTCATCTCTCTTCTATATTTTTGAAATACCTCACAGTTCTGCTCTCTCTCTCTCTCTCTCAAACCGCTGACCGCTGACAATCTCTCGCTCAGCACAACCAACCGATGACGATCTTTCACTCAACGCCGCTGATGTTCTCTCTCTCTCTTACTCACCGTCGACGATCTCCCTCGCGCACCGATGAAAAGAAACGATCTCTTTCTCAAATCACTGATCGCAGGCGAGAGTAAACACGAACCAAGAAGATAGATTTTGCTTGAATTAGTTGAAAATATTTTAATTTTTTGCTTGAATCAGTTGTAAATATTTTGATTTGGGACTGAACATAGATTTCCTCTTCTTCTTCTTCTTCTTCTTCTTTTTTTATTTATGAATTTGGGATTGTTGATTTTTATGAGATAGTTTTGATTAAAAATTTGGGAACTTGATGGTTGTCAACGATGGTCTGTCATGAAGAAACGGAATAGAGAAAGATAATAGAGAGAGAAAGAAGACAAAGCTTTTTTCAGAAAAAGAAAAGAGAGAGATCAACACAAAAAAAATGTTTGATACCCATTTCTATTTTTCTTGATTCTTTTCTTCGGTTGGTTGCTTAGAATCTCACAATCTTCTTGGAGGATTTCTGATTACGTTGCTCTGTTTTTTTATTGTTGTACTGGGTTGCTCTATTTTTTTTCTTTTCTTTTCTTTTTTTTTGGTTGATTCTTCATTGTTGTTGATGCTTCGTTGTTGTTGTTAACTGTTTTGTTGATGCTTCATTGTTGAAACTTATTTGTCTTCAAATCATTTTTCTAACACAACAGAGCACTTATTTTGTATTTTCCTTTACTTTGCCAAAACATGAATGCCTCATTGTTGAAACTAATAGAGCACTTCTTTTGTATTTTTCTTTGCTTTGCCAAAACATGAATGGTTTTGGAGTCAGAGAAAAAGAGAAATAGAGAGGAGAGAGAAAAGGCCATAGGCGTGACTCACGAAGGTGAGATAGCCTGCCAATAAATTCAGGTCATTCGAGCTCCTTTTAACTTAGTCATCAATGTTTATCTCCTGAGTAGACTCTACTGATTTGATTCCTTTTTTTTTTTTTTTTTTTTTTTTTTTTTTTTTTTTTTTTTTTTTTTAAAGATAAGTAGTGATTTGATTCTTATACAGGATATTTGTGAAGATCTATCAATATAAGTATTTTCCATCCATAAGAATTGATGGAAAAAAAAAAGTAAATAAGTTTTTTAGATTTTCTTTTGAAATTGGAATCAATATAATTGTTACATGTCGTAATTTGGACTTGATATTAGTATTAGATTATCAAGAATATAACTAGTAATAGTATTTCTTCAATAATTTTGTTTTAACTTAAAAAAATTGTAAAATCTCTGAATATGCAATTTATATAACACAAAATATAAATAGTTAGCCATACACATTTTTTATTCTTACTCACAATAAATATAGACCCCACATCATCACCTGACATGTGATTTACTTTTATTGCAAGTAGGTAGTAAGAAATATTATAAAAGAGTGTGTGATGGTAATCTTACTAAAATATAAAATTTTGATTTGCTAGAAAGACATTAATTTCTCTCCATAATTAAAAAAAAAGAAAAAAAAAACAAACAAACAAGCATTTTCAAAATAGGATTTCAAAAAATAAGTTAATTTCTTAAATAGTTTGAAAAAATGGTCAATTCTCTAAATTGATTTTTTTTTAGAATATTAAAAAAAAAAAAAACCTAGCTCTCGTGGGTAATATTGTAACTTTACGAAAATCGGCAGGGCGAAAGGGAGGAGGGTCAATAACACCTTTCTCAGGGTAGTTCTGCTGCAACTTCAGTCATAAAAGATTGGTAGTCTAGTCCATTCAGATCATATTTTGAAACCAGAACTTCCAGAAATTCACCCATACGACACCGTTCCAATGGTCAGACTACTATATTTGGTGATCTGACGAGCACCTGATTACCGTCACTGCAAACTTTGCTCATATGGAACGACGACACCGAAACCCTAGCAAAAACCCTAATTTGATCATCGTCAGCTCATCCCTTCAAATCCTCAATTAATTCTTGAAAATGTACGGATCTGAAGTAGCCACAGCCGATGATTCAGAGAGAACCGCTTTCAGGAAGGCAGAGAAGAAATACAAGCTCTATTACGATCACAACTTCAAATCTTCAAAAAAGTAAAGATTTTTAGCCCCTTTTTTTTCATCTTAATTTTGTGTGATTCTACATATATACATTGCAAATAATCCATGTATGTGTTGTTGTGTTTATATTTAGGAAAAAACAACCCAGAGCAGTAGATTTATCTGAGGTTGTTGATTTCAAATCCATCGAAGACTCATTCAATCGAAAGGAGGACCTTCCTCCAGGAACATTATTGTTTCCATGTGATTTTGATCGGCCCATTTTTTGCTTGCAAAGTCGCCCAGGTATTGTGTGCATTTATGGTTTTGCTGATTTTCAATTTTGTTTTGTTTGATATTTTTATTTTAATCATATGCATGAAGATGAACTGTTGCGAATGTAACGAAAGCAATTTGTTTTGTGTTGATTGTTGGTACACTCTTGGTATGAGCTAAATGGAACTGTGATCGAATTAAAAAAATTGGAGTGTTGTTATGTTATTGTCATATATAGTGGGATTTTAGGAATGTAGATTGATTTTGCTATGCTTTTCTGGAACTCTGAACTCGTGTTGCATAATTTGAAATTTATACATCGGGTTTTAGTTGAACAATTTAACATTACTTTGTTGTTTATCAGATTTTAACATTACGTCAATTAGGTTTCAAACTTTGCACCCAATAGTTAAATTTGATAGATTTATTCAGCAGAGTCCAATCTTACGAAGTTCCCTTTCCATTGCCAAAAATTTCACTGTTTTTACAACTAGCTTCTCAATTTGGTTTTACGAACTTAGTTATGTTGTTCTGATCCAATGCAGGGTTTTATTTCATTCCTGGGGCAATTGGTATTGAGGAGCAATGCCACTGGATACGGGAGAGCTTAACAAGTTTCCCACAGCCTCCTAATAGAACGAACCATAATGCAATTTACGGGCCTATAAATGACTTATTTATTGCAGCTAGAGAAAGAAAAATTTTAGTTGAGGAGGATAGTTCCTACACAGATGAGGGTTCTGAGTTTAATTCTTTTGTCAGTCATGTTGATGGTCCTAGATGGAAATTTTGTAAGGAACCTGGTGTATCATCAACAGGAAATATGTTGAAATCGATACCAGCATCTGGTTTGCTGCAGAAGTTACGGTGGAGTACTCTTGGACTGCAATTTGACTGGTCCAAGGTGATTGCTAATTTCATATTGTTCTTTTTCAGTTTTTATCTCAAATTGAGTACTATGGCCTTTATTTCTTTCAATACTAGCAACCCATTTGGACCATGATTGGTATTGCTTCAAGCTATGAGGTCACCACTGTGAATTTCTATATCGTTTGATGTCTATTGAACTTTCATAAGATATTTGCACCAACTATCTGTTTTGACCTGTGTCCCGTGTAAGTTTTTTCATCAATTGGCTTGAATTACAATTCTAATACATATGTCATATTGCACATCTTTGTTTAATTGGCCTGAACAACGGTCATCAATTTATTTTGAACATTGTTTCATTGTAGTTCTGTGAGATACACTCGTCAGTAATATCTGAAGTAACTTTCTTACATGTTTGTACAGCGGAATTACAATGTATGTCTTCCACACAACAAGATCCCCGATGCTCTTTGCCAATTGGCTAAAAAGATGGCAGCACCTGCAATGCCAGGTGGGGAAGAATTTCGCCCAGAAGCTGCAATAGTGAATTACTTCGGGTTAGGTACTCTTCAGTCATAGCTATCGTTTGAATGTTGTGTTTGGTTTTAAAGTAGATTATGAGAATTTGTGTGTGTGTGTAGTTAATTTTTTTTCCTGAGAATTTAGTTATTGAGATGTCAGAAGGAAATAGCTCATAAACTCAACAAGCCTAATTATTTAGTAAAAAATGTTTGTGCACTGCTCATGCCAGGTGATACACTTGGGGGCCACCTTGATGACATGGAAGCAGATTGGACTAAACCTATTGTTAGCATCAGGTATCATGCTATTCATTATACGCTCACATTCACACACATGCACACACTTCCAATAGACGGAGCTAAAGACATTATATTGGGCTCTGAAATTTCTATTTTCTTTCAGTTTGGGCTGTAAAGCTGTTTTCCTTCTTGGAGGGAAGTCTAGGCAGGATCCGCCAGTGGCAATGTTCCTTCGAAGTGGTGATATTGTGCTAATGGCTGGAGAAGCGAGGGAATGCTTTCATGGTCAGTTTTATAATCATAGTCTCTGTTTTGTGTAAGCAAGTCACAGTTTTTATGTATGATCTATTTTGTGATCTATGCCTTCAACATTTTGCCATTCAGTGAATCCAATGATTTTGTACAGACCAGTATTCTTTCCAAACCAACTGATCCGTCTGCTTGGTTCGTTAATTTTGCAGGTGTGCCCAGGATCTTCACGGATGAAGAAAAAGCCGAAATCAACCCTCTTGAGCTGCAATTCTCACAGCAAAATGATCTTTGTTTATTGGAATACATTAGAACTTCAAGGATTAACATCAATGTCAGACAAGTTTTTTAGTTGTATTTCTTTCTCATCCAAATTTTGAAATTTGATTTTGTATTCTTAAAAAAAAAATATAAGAAGTTAATAAAGATAATGTTCATTCTTATTATCTCCAGACTCCAGGACATATCTTGCTTGGGCTTCACTGTAATTTCTGTTGCTGTTATTTTTCAAGAGGGCTGGTGGGTCCCACTATTTTTTAAACATAGAAGGAGTCTTACAGAATATTTTTTATATTAGGTTGAGAAATTCAATCCTTGTGCTATATTGTCTTGTTAAATGTATTGTTCACATGCCAAAAATAGTAGGGTAATATTCAACACTTTTTTTTCCTTCAATTTTTGACCAATCAATAAGACAATTGCTAAACACCAGAGAAAAGTCCACTCCTACTCACTTTGAACATCAGGGTACCCTATTTTATTCACATTCTAAATGACCAACATGTGACGGAATAGACATATAAAAATTTGAACATAATTATGTAAAAGATTTGTGTGTATTTGGTGTAAGAAAATGACAAAAAAGTAGATCATAAAACACTATTAATGCATTTTTTATTGAAATTAATACACATTTTAATGTTTTCACAAATTTTCAAGACAGTTTTTTTTTTTTTAAACAATACTTTAATGATTCCTTTTAATATTTGTTTTAAAATATCACTATTATTTCACTCTAATAAAAAAAAATTATTTGTAGCTTTTTCTTTTTTTTTAAAAAAAAAAATTTAATGTGAAATTACAACGAATTGAACCGGATTTATAAAAGAATTTTATTATATACGCCTTATATTATATGTATCTTTAGTTATGTTAAATTTTTTATTTAGTTAAGACTACTTTTTTTTTAATTATGATATTCTTTATAAATTTTAATTATAATTTTTTTATGTTTAGTTATAAGTTTTTTATATTTTTAATTATAATTAAAAAAATATAAAATTATATTATTTTCTTTATAATTCGTATTTATATGATATATTAAGAGATTTAGACCGTCGTCGTCGGTGAAGTTGAAAGGCGGCTTTGTTTGGGGCGGCGATCCGCGTGCTTTTGCTGTGCAAAATAGTCAAATTCTTAGACCATCTTTTCTAGCCCCAACTTGAATTTTCTAAATTTCGATGGGCTCAAATATGAATCAGAACCCAAATTTCACTTCATCTCTCACCATTGGATCAAACACCTTTTCCTCTCTCAACTCAATCATCACCACTCATAACATACAAACAACAACTTTGTAATAATCACATTAAAAACTCATATTTTTCACCTTAAATGTTTGGGATTTGCATATTTAGGTCAAGTGTGACATACTTAAAAAAAAAATAAAAAGTCAAAAAATCACTATTCTATTTAAATCACATCATCTTATTTAAGTTACATTACCTCTCTAATACATCACTTCAAACCCAACTCAAACCCAACCCATATTTCATAAAAAGTCAAAAAGTATACTTATTTAGATCATCCCAAACAACTCCTTAGTATTTTTTTCACTTTTTATAAATAAAAAAATAGATAAAAAATCTTAAAAATAATGTGATCTAAATAAGTGCTTTTATTTCATGCCCAAATAACCTAGACACCTTAATTTAATTGTAACTCATCAAAGTTTCTTACAAATATTTTTTTAAAAAAATTTATGTTAAAGTATTTAGTATAATTTGTGTTTATATTTTCTAAAGTGAAATAACTTAAATAAGTTTTAAAAAATGATTATCAAGTTAGAAATGCTATTTTTATATTGTGATCATTACAGTTGGGAAAAAATTGCTAGGTTGGGTAAAAATTGCTAGCTTGAATGTGACTTAAGGGTACTTGCACCTCTAAATTTTTAGAAAAATGTTTGAGGGTTATAAAAATAGTGGCTTAAATGACTCAAAATTGTCAAAACGACGTCGTTTTGGCAGGTTTTGATCACAAAACGACGTCGTTTTGACAGTTTTAAGCCATTTAAGCCACTGTTTTTGTGGCTCTCTACCATTGCTCAAATTTTTAACAAAGGTTTAGAATTCCAATTTATTGAGAAGGGTTCAATGCTAAATTGTACTAATTACTGTACTAGAGCTTCTCCAATGGTCCAGTAAAAGTCTTGTTATTGTCTACGCACACCAAAAACAAAAAACATAAACTTACTTTTTTAGGTCGGTAACGTTTACGTTTTTTTATTTATGTTTATAAAAATTTTATAAATTAGTTTTTGTTTATTTTTAGAAAAACATAAATTATAAACGCGTTTAGTTTGAATAAAATGTTTAAATTTTTTTAAAAACATAAACTAAAAAATATGCTTGTTCAGACCTAAAATATTTATATTTATTTTTATTATTTTTGACAATGGGATCACACAAATTATAATTGAAAAAAAGTTAATTAAAAAAATTAATTGGAAAAAAAGTTAATTAAAAAAATAATTGAAAAAAAATTAATTGGGAAAAAAAATTATTTGAAAAAAAAATTAATTAAAAAAAATTATTTGAAAAAAAAATAATTAATTGAAAAAAAATTATTTAAAAAAAAAATTGAAAATTGAAAACGTAAACTCATTTCTTGAGTTTACATTTTTTTCTCAAATTTATAAATTGAGACAATCACTTATAAACTAAAAAAATTATCAAACAAGTTTTTATAACAGCTTTAAAATTTTTGTAAATATAAATCGAAAACTGAAAACGAAATGGTTACCAAATAGACCCTTAACTTTTTTAATGGTTAGCTAAATCATGAGTTATATTTTAGCATAGCTATATCTAAATTTTGATAATTTTCTTTTAAACATTCTCATGATGGGATCCCTCACATATAGCATTTTTATTTGATAATATATGAGAAAAATAGAAAAAATAATATTTGTAGCAACACTATTAAAATATGATACTGATGGGCACCCAAGAAGGCTCAGCTGGCTCAGGACCCAGCTTACGGCCTAGGTGTTAACGTCCAATAAGTTTAAGAAATCAATGCTCACTCAAGACCAATAGCATCCAAACACTTGTTAGACAGGGAATCAACCATGTAAAGCAGACAAAGATCCTGCAAAGTTATTGCACCCACACATCAGTCATTTAATGAGGTCACTGTAGCATTAAATGCGGCAAGACCCCTCACGTCGAAGTATGTAGAATCACCATGAACGATAAAAACTAGACCATAGACTTTCGGCCAACAAGACATCTTAAAATGGACAAGGAAATGATGAGTAAAGGATATAAGGAAACTTTCGAGATGCGTTAGAGGTTAAGTCTTCACCCATTCGCTTCTCTTTCTCTCTCTTTTCAAAATCAATCTATCCTGACCTAACTTGATTGTCAGAGTGTCCGTCGAAGGTCTATCTTCCCCTTTGAACCTTTTTGCAGGCACGCTTCGAGGACACCAAGGCCAGCATACCCGTTGGAAGCGTGGATCAGTCCAACCCATCTTCCATTGAAGCTATTGCATTATCAATTGGTGCCGTTTGTGAGAAATCTCCTCTGGTCGACAATTGTGTTCATTGTCATCAGTGGGAACCCCGTTAACACCCATTTCCTACATTAGGGTAGATGGTCACGACCAGGTCCATGGCTTTACAACATAATGCTGGTAACCTGGAAGCCGAGTCCTCCAACCCAAATTACCCATCTCTATATTTCGCAGAACTCACTAATAGCATCAATTGGTTGATCGAACAAAACCAAGCCATGATCAACACTTTGCTCCAGCACCACTTACTTATCCCTTATCCACCACCGCAAATAGTCCCCCCTAACCCGGAACAAACCCACAATCATCACCAATTCCCTTCACATGTGTCCCAAGGAATATTCCCTCCCTTTGTTCCACAGCTTCAACCGTCAAACCTCGATGATCTACGCGCCCCTTCTCCAGGCTCGCAGCTCCATCAGGAAGGGCCACCGTTGTTTCATAACCACCCGTCACTGCACTACACCACCATCCATGAAGGCTAGGCAAGCAGTGTTCAACCCTCAACTCATGCCTGTGGAGATAATGCTCCTGTTTAGGACGAAGAATTACGGGCCATGAAGCTTCAGTTACAAGGGGTCTTGCAGGATATGCAGCATAAACTTTCTTCCACCGCCAATTCCCCTCTTATCGCTTGTATTAGAGATAAAGCTCTACCCTCTAAATTCAAAATGCCATTGATTGACACCTTCGATGGTACCACCAATCTCTTCCCAGCTACTGCTTGCAAGGTCACCCATGTCTTTTGTTGCCCTGAAGCCTTGTAGCATGAAAAAAATTCATCCACCGTCATCGTTTCTTCTCCAGTTGCCTGTGGCCACGCGATCGCACAGGCAAAGATAATCTTCCACGGGTTCGGCATTAGTTGTCCTGGGGCCACCTCCAAACGATTCAGCACGTTGACCACTAGCTGGGGGAGGGGTAGCTTCAGACCCCTCCGCAGCTCTTCTACGTACAATGAGAACTTCATCGGCTGTGCATCCAACGCCCTCACCTTCACTGCTGGCAATCTCAACTCTACATCTGCCAGAATTTGGTATCTACTCCGCAACTCCTCCAGATCCTCTGCTGTTAGCATGCATTTCTCTGCCTTGGTATGCTAGTGATCAGGCGCCACTTGGCTAATTGGCTGGGCCACCGAGATGATTGTCTCCAGTAGGGGCCGCTCCTTGCCCCCTTTTCGTAAGCCTTTCCACTCTATATTGTTCTGTTAATGCCTCTCCGTCATCCTTTCTTAATGCATCCGATGTCATGGCTGGTGCTTTGTCTTGTGCCATCTCCTTTGTGTTTTTGTATATTACTTCGGTTACGAGGGCGAGGAAGTTTGCGATGTGAAAAATGAGAGAATCCACCAAAGTGAAAGAGCTAAAGTCTGGAATACAATGATTTTTCGCAATAAGGTAAGTAAATCACACCAGTCTGAATGCCCAGGGTTTGCTTGTGTTCCAAGGATTACGGTTAAAATTTTCCATTTAGAAAAATTTCAGCAAGTTAAAATCCTTGCCTTTCCTACGTCAACTTCTATACAACCCTTTCACTTCCTACTACCGCTTCATATCCTTAACCAGTGGCCTAGATTGCCCCACGTGTACAGCCTTGATCCCCCGTCCATTCCACTTCACATCATCACGCGCTTTTCTATCCCTCGAGCCTCGTGCACCATAAATGCCTTCCTCAACGGTCGATCTCTTTCAAGGTCCACCACCATGTAGGTCAGTTACCACGTAGGTCGATCACCTCCCTCAACGGTCGATCCCTTCAGCGATCGACCCCCACGCCGGTTGGCCGTTTTCCTCCATGATCGGCCAACACATAGGTTGGTCGACCACCACACTGGTCGGACTCCCTCCTCGATGGTCGGTCACATCCTCAATTGTCCACCGACTGTGACTGCTCCCAATCGCCCGCCATCCCTCAATTCTTTCCCCTTTGGTCCTCTTTTCAACGTCTTGGGGAATTCCTCTCTTATTTCTTATTGTCTTCGTTGGTTTAAAGCTGCACTTGAGAATGAGGGACTACTGATACTGATGGGCACCCAAGGGGGCCCAGCCTACGGCTCAGGGCCTAGCTCACAGTCCAGGTGTTAATGCCCAATAACTTTGAGAAACCAATGCTGGCTCAAGACCAATTGCATTCAAACACTTGTCAAGCAGGGAATCAGCCACGTAAAACAGACAAAGATCTTGTAAAGTTGTTGTATCCACACATCATCTATTTAATGAGGTCACTATAGCATTAAATACGACAATACCCCTCATGCCGGAGTATGCAGAATCACCATGAATGATGTTAATTAGGCTATAGACTTTCGGCCAACAAGACAACTTAGAATAGATATGGAAATGATGAGCAAAGGATATAAGGAAACTTTCGAGATACGTTAGAGGTAAAGTCTTCACCCCCTTGCTTTTCTCTCTCTCTCTCTCTCTCCTCAAAATCAATCTATCCTGACCTGACTTGATCGTTGGAGTGTTCGTCGGAGGTCTATCTCCCCCTTTGATCTTTTTGCAGGCATGCTTCGAGGACACCAAAGCCAGTAGACCCGTTGGAAGCGTAGATCAGTCTGACTTATCTTCCATTGAAGTTATTGCATTACCAAAATATAACATTTTAATACTATCTATACTATTATTAAGTGAAAGTCTAAATTGCGTAAGCAAGTTTTGAATCCAAGACTTTAGATTTCATTAAAAACATACTTATCACTTAAGTAATATAAATATTATAATATTAAATTATTTATTATTTATTTTTATCATTAAATATTTAAATTACACATGTATCACGTATGTCGCCTGCTAATTTATTATTGAATATAGCAATAACTAACATCTAACCTTTTGATAAATGAATGTTTGAAAAGTTGGTAAAAAGTTAATTTTTGATTTTTTTAGTTAAAAAAGTTAACGTTTTAGGTAGTGACTTGGGTAAAAAAGTTAATTTTTTTAACTAAAAAAACTAAAAATTAAGGCTCCGTTTGGTAAGTCTCTCAAATTATAGTTTACCCATTGATTTGAGTGTGGTGTTTGTTTTGAGCTTTCAAATTATAATTCTACATCAATTTCTCAAAACTCAATTCAAAACATAATTATTACTTTTCAAAACTCATAACCAAACATATAATTCAAAACTCAATTCAAATCAATATTTTAATTTTTTAAATATTAAATATTTTAAATTTTTTTTAATTTTGTTAAGATTTTAAATACTTTAATATTTAAATATGTTACAATTTTTTTAAATTTTTTGAATATTTTAATTTTTAAATATTACAATTTTAATTTTTTAAATTTTAAAATATTTTATAAAAATAAATTCAAACTCCATTTTATAAAAATATTTTTAAATATTTTAATTTTTTTGTTATGTATTTGGTTATGATTTGAGTGTAGAGCTGTGAAAGTAGTATGGAGTTTCGAGTTATGTGTTTGGTTATGAGTTTTAAAAATAATTTTTTAATTGAATTTTGTTTTATGTATTTGGTTACGATTTGAATGTAGAGTTGTTTTTAAATTTAAAATACTAAAATTTTAAATTATTTAAATTTTTTACTTATTAAATTTTTTACATTATTTAAATTATTTAAATATTTATGATTTAAATTTTTTGAATATTTATTTTGAAAAAAAATTATTTCCTTTATAGTATTTTGAATTAAAAAATTGATTAATGTTATTTTCTGTTAATAATAAATTTTTTTAATTGAATTTTAAAAAGAGTTTGGTTACGATTGTTGATAAGAATTTTCAATAGTGTGAAAGTAGTGTGTTTTGTTATGAGTTATAATAATTTGAATTAAGTTTTGAAAACTCTTTCCAAAACTCATAACCAAACAAATTTTCTTACTTCATATGTCAAATCAAACTTTCAAAACTCAATTCCACATACAATTCAAAACTCCATTCAAAAACCATAATTAAACAAATTTTCTACACTCAAATCATAATTTCACAACTCACAAATTTAAAATACAACTCATACTCTCAAATCATATTTACAAAATTCTACCTCACACAACCTAACTTTTTACTAGCTTGCTAAGGCCCGTATTTACCCATGATATGGTGAAAAGAAGAAAGAGAATAATCCATAATTTATCAAACCATTAATCTAATGGGATTGGATTGTCTCACTTGTTTATTGCTCCAATTCGATTCATATTTTATCTATTTTGATGATTCAAATAAAAATCTTTTTAAAAAGATTATTTATTTTAAAAATTAACTTCATCATACATAGATGAATCCATTTTGGAAATATGATTAAAAGTTATCTTTCAACTTTAAATCCATTATCATATCATCTCTCCTATTTTTTACAAGTTTTTTAAAAAAAAGTCAAAAAAATTTAAAAAGCCAACTTTTAACTATTTCCCCAAAACAATCCGAATTATTTTTAAAATTATATTATTTGTTAATTATTTTTTAGACAAATATAATTCAATAAAATATTTATTAAAATTCAATCAATTTAATTTTTAAGCTTTGTTTGGTTTTAGATTTTTGGCTAAAAAAAAGCATAAAAAGACAAAATTGGCTACATAAGTCAATAACATAAAATGTCACATTCAAACTATAATCATTATACTTTTTCTCTCACAAAAATAAAAAAAAACAAAAAATTTAAACTAAACAAGGCTAAAAAAGACTCAATCAAAAAAATCAACTAAAAAAATCAATACCAAACGAAGACTTAGAGCTCGTTTGACATTGGTTAATATAGTCAATTTTTTTGTATTGAGATTTTTTTAGCTTAGTTTTTTTAGCCTGGTTTGATTTTTATTTTAAAACTTTTTTTTTTTAATTTTTGTGAGAAAAAAAGTATAATGATTACAAGTAAAAAATAATATTTTGTGTTATCGACTTTTATAGTCAATTTTATTATTTTTTAATTATTTAGCTTCAACATGAATGTTAAATCGGGATTTAGAAGTGGTTTGAGATTTTCTAAATAAGTGCACATTTTAAATTTTTATAAAAAGATATAAAAAAAAGTAGAGAGAAGATGTTTATTGATGTGACCTAAAAAAGATAAAAGATAAAAAGCAAGTGGTGTTTGGCAAGTTGGTTTGTGGTTAAAATAGCCACAAAAGACAAAATAAGCTATTTTAGCTACAATAAACAAAATATCGTATTCAACCCATAATTATTACACTATTCTCTCACAAAAAAAGTCAAAAAATTCTTTTCCAAACAAAACTTTTTAACTTAGACTAAAATAACTAAAAAAATCAAAAAATTAAAAAGTCAATCCACTTCCTAAACAGAGGCTAAAACAGGTTATACTAAGGGCTGGTTATGCTAAGCCAATTAAAATTTTTTTTTAGGACATCCCCAACCAACCCTAAACAAGGTAAAAGTATAAATAATATTTTAATTTATTATTATTATAACATAATCAATTTCGATCACCACGGTCCGAAATAGACGGTCTAGTCATGGATGCCGACCAAGTCAAAATAAAATAATAATAACAATAATAATATCCAGAGATTTCCAGGAGTACAAGGGAAGCAAAGCAGAGAAGAGAGCAAGATGCAAAACAGTCCAAAATAAGAGGATGAGAGAGTGAGAGAGAAGCAACAACGCAAGAGCAGCACCGGTCCACCACCCCACCACACAAGAAAACAAGGCAACACCCCAGCAATTGGTCCAAAAACATCTTCACTACCCTCCAAACTCTCTTTCTTCCCCCCACAAAAAATCATCAATCCTACACGCATCTACGTGTTCAGACCCATCACCACTTCCTTTCCTTCTTCCTTATTAAACTTTCTCACTACCCAAACAAAAATCAATTAAAATAATCCCTCCCAAAATCTCTCTCTCTCTCTCTCTCTCTCATCATCCTTTTCAACTTGAGGCAAAACTCTGTTTGTTGATTTTGAGAAATCGAAGATGGGTCCGATTGTGTTGACTCAGCTGGCGACGGGCCTGAGCGTGTTGGCCGGGGCGGCTCTCGTTAAGTCGGTGATGGACCAGAACCCCATGATGGGTCCAACCCAATCCCCTCGGTGCCCCAGTTGCAACGGCACGGGCCGGGTCGCTTGCCTCTGTTACCGATGGTCCGATGGAGATGTTGGTTGCCGGACTTGTTCCGGGTCGGGTCGCAGAGCTTGTGGTAGTTGCGGAGGAACCGGTACAGGGCGGCCCATCCCGGTTCAGATCTCGGTTCGTCCTCCTCCTCCTCCGAACGGTTCGTCGTGAAGCCGGTCTATACTTCTAGATGGTTCTTCAGCTCACCTCTCTTTGAATTTTATGTGGTTTTTGTTTTTATTATTGAATTATGTAATATATGTTAATATTTAGAGAGAGAGAGAGAGAGATGAGATATTATTAATTGTAATTACCAATTACATTGATCGATTTGATCACTTCATACAATGGAATGGCTCTACAACTTAAAATCATATTTTGTTGATTTTTATATTATTTGTTTTGCGTGTAAACTGGAATTCTTTTTAAAATTTTTTTTTCTTTTGAATTTTTATTTATTTATTCATGACATGAAATTATTAGATTAATACTAGTTGGATTGAAGTAGTGATTGAGTTGGTTCTGTTAAGCAATAACAATGATTGAAAATGTGTAATATATAATATAGTACTCTTAATTATTAGATTTTTTTTTTTGGAACGATACTTAAGTATTAGACTGTTATTTGTTTTTCATAGTGCAAGGTATGTATATATATGTTTGTATAGAAAAATGTTAATCCGCTTCGATTGAGCGCTTACTTGTTCCATTAAGGAAGTATTCATTCTTTCCCAACTTATCTGAAAGTTTAAAACTTGTGTTCTAAAATGTTTGAAATTAGATGTTCGGTGTTTAAGGTATTTATGGATACACATAATTTTGGAGAGTATATATGGAAAGTTTAGCAGCATCAAATTCAATGTTTTCATGTAGTTAGATAAAAAATGTTTTTTGAGTTTACTCATCGACATGCTAATCAGATTCCTCGAAATGGTGAGCGATTAATTCTCAATCAAACTCGTACTTTTAATTCTTGAAAGAAGTTCAACAAGAATGAAAAATCAGTAAGGATAGTTATTCTACAATTCATCTGATTTTCATTCATAGATGACATATATATATATATAGGTAAATATTTTTTTCCGTGAATTTGAGCCCTTGAATCCCCCGAATCAGATAGAAGAGAAGAGAGAAAGAGAAGAGAGGGGAAGAGGAGGAAGAGATGGCAGTCCCTCCGCCCGCCGTCGCCTCATCGCAGCAGCTCGTCGCAGCCCCGCCGTCGCTTCCGCCTCCGCCCCTGCCTCTGCCCCGCCTCCGCCTCCTGCCTGATTTTGATGGCCCCTCCAGTCTAGTTCTTCTTCTTCTTCCTCCTTCTCTTCTTTCTCCTTCTTCCTTCTCTTCTTCTGATTTTCTTCTTTTGAAAAAAAAAAAAAAATCAAAAACGACGAAAACGACGTCATTTTTGAATTCGGGGGGATTTGGGAGCTCAAATTCGAGCTACCAATCACTTCTTATATATATATATATATATATATTTAGGTGATTTATGTAAACACTTTTGTTACTTTCACCGTGTATCAAACGTGAACTCCATTCACTTTATCAATTTGATATTGGATTTATAATGCAATTGAAACATAGAATCTATATGTGTTCTATTCTTTGATTTTTTTACCATTTGTTTAGATGAATTGGGTTTAGAACTTCTTACCATGCTTTATGCTAGTCTATAACTTGATACTTGTTGCATGTTCTAATGAGTTTTTGGGTTCTGCTCGCCGAACAATTACCGTCCACCGACACTGGTCATATTTAGAAACTCAGTTGAGCTTTTTAGTTATGAATTTGCACGCAAATACAAAAGATTTGGTGTTGAATTTTGATGCTTAGAGGTGCACATCACCTTAAGCTGTTCTGGTTATTGATTGGCATTAGGCCTCATTTGGTAGAGTTGTGGAAAAGTGATTATAACTTATAACCTAACGGCTTATACCTTATAGTTGTGAATATAAATTGATTTTTAATTTATAAATTAAGCTTCTCCTTCTCCACTCAAAAAATAAGTTGATTTTTGACTTACAAAAAGCTATAAGCTGTATTGTTAAGCTGAACCAAACACATCAAAATAGCTTAAATTAAGTTAAAAGCTGAAATAAGCTGGAAATAAGCCCTACCAAACACGGTCTTAGACTAGTTTAATGTAGTGTAGGAGATGAGAGTGATGTTATATTTGAATAATATTCCTCCAAAAAGAGGAGACTGTCTTCCTTTTGTGGCTCTGGAACCGGAATGTCACATTCTGGATTAGTCTAACTTGGAAACTAGCTGGCTGTATGAAATTCTCTGGTTCTGTTCAAACATAATGCTGTTGTCTAGTCGACCCTTAATTTTAATTCGGCCGTAGCTAAATTAGTTGCTGATTTTTCATTTATGTTAGTTAGAGCTTAGAGGCTCACAAAGTACTCACGATGAGTTGTCCTGTGGCGGGGTTGATCCCCAGCATCCCCTTCCCATTCTCTTTAGGCTAGGCTAATGTAGGAATTACAATTTCACCAAAAAAGAAAGAAACTTTGTAATTTGATGTGAAAGTGATGAAGCTTGATTATCGAAGCTAGTTAATCAAATTTTGAATTCAAAATAAAAGCGATTTGGGCATGGAACACATTTGCTAAGATGAAAATTTAAGCACGCACTCTTTAGATTTTACGTGTTGCCACTTGGCATCAAACCGGCTTGTTAAGTCACTTATTTTTTATTTGAATTAGAGAAGGTCAAGTGGTGACTACAGAATCGAAGGGGAGAGGAAAGATGATCAAAGATTCTATTGGAGGAGGTATCATTTTTTGGGGTGAATTGGTAGAAAATAATTTATAAATATTACGAGACTTTATCAATCTAAGAAATACGAACAAATCTAAGAAGGTGGTATATCTGTGTCTTATCCGTGTCGGATATCGCACCAACACTATTTGAACACTCTTAAAACATATATCCGACACTCTTTAAAACGTGTTCTATTTTTAAATTTTTTTTAAAAACCCGAACACTCTTTGGACATTTGGAAGACACATGTGTTAATTGCTTAAACACACGTGTCTATCGATTAGATACATGTGAAACTAATTATAAGTTTGAATAAAACAACCTACGATATAATAATAAAACAAAACTCATATAAATTTATAAAAATTAGAGTCATATTACATTTTTTTATTATCTTTTAATGATATATATATGTATCGAGAGGGTAATTTATATGAAAATTGGGCCCAGCTGGGTAATGGGCCGGTATGGGCCACAGTGCGAAAGGCTGAGTAAAAAGGCCATGAAGTTACTCCGGCCCAAGAGAGGTGTAAAGTTACTCCGGTCCCAAGGAGGTTAGGTCGGTCACCATACTAAAACTTATACCGGTTATGGCGCAGTATGGTTAGCTCGGTCTAAACCTTGCTAAAAGTTAGCTCGGTTTAGACCTACCACGGTTTGTACAGGAGGAACTGAGGTAAGGGCAGTAAAAGGACGAACCGAACTAAGGATAGTTCGGTCTGTTCTACGGCTAAGCATAGCCATGCGTACCTCGGCCACATTGGAGTCCGACTATGGTAAAACCGTCTCACTTGGTTTAAACAGTGAGGGGGTGTTGAAGGATAGGCATTATCTTTCAGGAGTATGAATCTTAGGAGGACTCTACATGGAGGAGTAAGAGTTCTACTTGGATTGTGCCACACGGAACCTATAAAAGCTCACCAACATCACCTATGGAGAGGTAACACACAACTTTGATTCCTGAATACACAGAGCTTTTGTCTACTTGTCTATTTTGCTGACTTAGGCATTGGAGGGGTTTTCGGTGCACACCTGCCGGCTAGCTCACGTTTGTGTTTTCAGGGAGTAAAGCAACGACGTTTGGAGGAACGCGGACTTGATCAACAGGATTATACGAGAAGGTTTATTTCTTTCCCGTACAATTGGCGCCGTCTGTAGGAATTCAGACAAGAACAAAACCTCTTGATCAAGCTTTTCCTCTTTAGAAGCAATGGCACACAACGAAGATTTGCCGTAGTCCGCCATCAACGGACAAACACCAGAGGGGGGTGCAAGACGCGAAGGCCTACCTTCTATCCCTCCCATGGCGGACTTAGAGCCACAGTGACAAAATCCCAGGAGGGATACAAGGGGAAGGAGGTGGACTAACAGCCCCCGTCACTCTCGTTCACGAAGTCCTGACAGACAAAGGCGGAGGATTGATCCTCAAGTTCTGGAGGACCGCGTTAAGGAGCAAGATGAATTAATAAGGAAGATGGCGGCGGGCATGGAGGCTATGAAGCGCCAGATGAAGGGAAAAGGAGTGGCGACAGGAGAGGGGCGCAAAAGCAAGACGCCCCATCACCGTTCAGAAGACCGTGGAAGGTATTCCACACCATCACAAGTAGAGAGTAGAAGCCTCAGGACAGGCGATACTCAATCTAGAACCTCAAGAACTCGTTTCTCCAGGTCTGAGAGAACGAGATCATCGAGGTCTTACATGGAGGGAAGTACCTATCGACCCTCGCGCTCGCACCAGACATCATCCAGGCAAACAGAGTTACCAAGATCATTCGATTTGCGGAACATGTTGGAAGAAAAGGCACGATGGAAGGAGGATACTAGGGCACGCAACCCTCGCAGGGTATCTGCCCTTCAGCGGTTGGCTCCTCGGGCGCATGGAAGCGTCAAGGTTGGAATGCCGTTGCCACGCCCTGCCTACGAACCAACGGACAAAGCATTAGCAAGGCTGCAGACATCACCGTTCGTTCCGGCAATTGAAAACGTGCCCCTTCCTTCAGGTTTCCTTCAACCCAAATTCACCATGTACGAGGGGAAGACGGACCCCTACATACACCTAAGCCACTTCCGCCAGGTTACGGCGGTATATCGGCGAAATGAGGCTTTGATGTGCATCCTCTTCCCATCAAGCCTTGGTGACCTAGGCTTGACTTGGTTTGAAAAACTTCCAGAAGGCAACATAGCCTCCTGGGCACAATTGGCGGAGGCGTTCGTCACGAGGTTCAGAACAAACACCAAAATCCCGGTGGAGATTGACCAGTTACTCTCCATCGACATGGGTGAAAAGGAAACACTAAGGTCCTACAATGGTCGCTACTGGGAGACATTCAACCAGATTGGGGACTGCCCCACCAATCTCGCCATTGCACAGTACAAAAGAGGCCTTCTAGTCGGAAACAGACTGAGGGACTTAATCACCATGACACCACCCCTCACCATGGAAGCCTTGATGGAAAGAGTGCATCAGCACATCAGGGTGGAAGAGGATGGCGCCCGTGCTAAAATAAAATTTGGCACGACCACAGTACCAGATAAGAAGACCACAACAAAGATCAACGTGGTAGAACGTCCGAACAAAAACGGACGAGGCAGGCGAGACAACGGAGAGGACTAGGATAAAAGATGGTTGAGAGTCCGCACTGCCATAACCACGATATTTAGGAAACTGATCTACCGGATTCTGAGTGAAATACGCGATGAGCCTTTCGTTAGATGGCCAGCTAAGCTAGGAGACGCACAGAAAGACTACGACGAAAGGTCGCGATGCACCTTCCACAAAGAAAAGGGGCACCGCACTGAAAATTGTATGCCATTGAGACAACATCTGGAGGAGTTGGTGGTAGCCGGTCACTTGGATAAATACATTGAAGGAGGGACGCAACCAGCCCCCCAGGACCACAATAACCCCAATGGAATGCCAATTGACGCCCCACCTCAAGGTGTGATCAATGTGATACATGGGGTATTTGAACCTGAGCGTGTATGCGAGCTCAGAGGATCGATCAAGAAGGCTGAGCACTTAAGGGAGGTACTAAGTACCCAACCTATCATCAAAAAGGGGAGAACAGAGGCCACAAACGTCATGTCTTTTTCAGACAAGGACTTGGAGAGAATATATTGCCCTCACAACGATGTACTGGTCGTCACCCTCCGCATCAAGGACTATGACGTCAAGCGAATTCTGATAGACCAAGGTAGCTCGTGTGAGATAATGTACTACGACACCTTCAAACAACTGAAATTGGAGGACAAAGACCTGGCACCGGCTGTATCCCCCCTGATCGGATTCAACTCAATGCCAGAATGGCCAGTCGGCAAAATCATTCTTCCAGTCAGGGCAGGAAGCGTGACAAAACAAGTGGAGTTTTGGGTGTTAAAAGTCCCTTTCACTTACAACATAATCTTGGGAAGAACATCACTGCATGCCATGCGATCTGTAGCGTCATCCTACCATCAAGTAATGCGGTTCCCCAACGAAGTCGGTGTAATTGAAGAGGTCTTTAGAGACCAAATTATGTCCAAACAGTGCTTCGTCACGGTTAATGACACCCGCGCTGCCAAGGGATATGTTCATTCGGTGGAAGAACTTGAAAGTAATGAACTGTTCGCAAATGTCGGCAAAGCAGCTGACCAAAAAGCGGTGGAAGACTTGGTAAAGGTAGAGATAGATGATAAGAACCCGGATAAGTTCTTTTTGCTCGGTTCGTCGTTGTCCAGCACTGAGAGATTATAGGTCTTGGAATTCCTGACCTCTAACATCGAAGTGTTTGCCTGGACACCATACGACATGCCAGGCATCGATCCAAACTTCATCTGTCACCAACTCAATGTCCACCTATCCGCCAGACCAATCATTCAGGGCACTCGCAGGTCAGCACTCCACCACTTCGAAATAGTGGCAGAAGAAGTGGGAAACCTGCTGGAGGCAGGAGCAATCAGAGAGGTACATTACCCCAGATGGATTTCCAACACAGTCGTGGTACCAAAAAAGAATGGTAAATGGTGTGTCTGTGTCGACTAGAAGACAGTCAACAAAGCATGCCCAAAGGACAACTTTCCCCTACCACGGATAGATCAATTGGTAGACCTAACGGCGGGGCACAACCGACTTAGCTTTCTTGATGCGTACAGAGGTTACCATCAGATCGCCATGTACGAACCAGACCAGGAGGTCACGTCCTTTACAACTCCAAGAGGACTGTATTGCTAGAAGGTCATGCCCTTTGGCCTAAAAAATGCAGGGGTAACATTCCAACGGATGGTCACCAAGATGTTTGAGCCATTGTTAGGCAAAACAATGGAAGCTTACATTGACGACATGGTGGTCAAGAGCAAGGATAAGAATGACCATCTAAGGGACTTAGGTGAGATGTTCTAGATTCTGAAGAAGCACAAGTTGCGCCTTAATGCATCCAAGTGCGCGTTCGGTGTAGGATCTGGCAAATTCCTGGGCTTCCTAGTGACCAACCGGGGTATTGAGGCAGACCCCTCCCAGATCAAAGCTATTCAGGATCTGGAGAGACCTAACTCAGTAAAAGAAGTACAATATCTCACCGGCATGGCTGCTGCACTCAACCGATTCATTAGCCGATCGTCAGACAAACTACGACCATTTTTTCAAGCGTTAAAAGCCAAGTTCGAGTGGGACGAAGAATGCGACCGCGCTTTGGAAAGCTTGAAAGAATACATGTCTTCTCCACCACTACTGGTCACCCCAATACCTGGAGAAGAACTCTTCCTGTACCTGGCGGTCTCTCAGCACGCGATTAGCACAGTGTTGGTCCGTGTGGAAGGAATCCAACATCTGCCTATTTATTATGTCAGCAAGACATTACTGGGTGCCGAAACAAGATATTTGCCACTAGAAAAACTGTCCTTAGCCTTAATGATGGCATCAAGGAAGTTGTCGCACTATTTTCACGCCCACACCATAGTTATCCTCACAGCTTTCCCATTGAAAGCCCTGTTTGAAAGAGCGAACTTTTCTGGGAGAATCTTGAAGTGGACAGTAGAGTTAGGACAATTTGACATCAAGTTCCAACCCAGAACCGCGATAAAGGCCCAAGCTTTGGCAGACTTTGTCGCAGAATTTACCCCAGGAAGTCATCATATCTGCCCAGTCGACTTGACTGACACAACCGAACTGGGGACAGAAGTTGACGCCGGAATAGCGTAACCCCTGATACAGTATACTCAGTCAGACTCCATGGCAGACCAGAGTAAAGACAGCAAGGAAGAAGAAAACCATGCTATACCAAGCCAAGAATCACCAACAAATAAAAACTTGGTACAATCAGATAGCGAAGGGCAGACAGCAAGCATGGACCTTGAAGAAAATATCAGCAACATTCTTGATCCCACGACATCATCTGACCCCTCCACTTGCTGGAAGTTGTTCGTTGGAGAGACGTGGAAGCTCTTTGTGGATGGAGCATCCAACCGGCATGGTGCAGGACTTGGCATAGTCCTCATTTCACCAGATGGCCTGGTTGTGGAGCAAGCAATCAACCTTGGCTTCCCAGCATCAAACAACGAAGCGGAGTATGAAGCACTTCTTGCAGGACTCAAATCAGCATTCTACATGAAGGCTACCGAACTAATGATCTACAGCGACTCACAGTTGGTGGTAAACCAAATTTCTGGCGACTATGAAACAAAGGATGACAGGATGACCAAGTACCAAAAATTGGTCAGAACAGAGATCAAGAAATTTGAAGTAATAAGGGTAGAACAGATTGGCAGGGAAGAAAACAGCAGAGCAGACGAACTAGTAGGCTTTGCGTCAATGGCAGATACATCCATCCCTCACCCACTACTAATTGACTACTTACCAAGACCAAGCATTGAGGATCCTGAAGTAGAAGAGGTGTGTTGCGCCGAATTAGGCCCCTTATAGATGGATCCCATTATACTGTTCTTAAAAGACGGCGTCTTACCGGAAGACGAGAAAGAAGCCAACAAAATTCGAGCAAAATCGCAGCAATTTTGGCTCTCCCCATCTATGGCATTATACAAAAAGTCATTCTCAGGACCTTATCTAAAGTGTGTCCACCCCAGCAAAGTAGAAGCATTCTTGTTCGAAATACACGAAGGGGTGTGCGGAAGCCACCAAGGAGGAAGATTGTTAGCCTACAGAACCATTTCACAAGGATACTGGTGGCCATACTTGCAGGCAGACTCGGAAAAGTATGTGAAGAAGTGCGAGAAATGTCAAAAGTTCGCACACCAAATTCATCAGCTGGCCAGAGAACTCCTACCATTGTCCAGCCCATGGCCCTTTGCAATGTGGGGCTTGGACATAGTAGGACCACTTCCAACAGCGCCCGAAAACAGGAAGTTCTTCCTCGCAGCAACAGACTACTTCACAAAGTGGGTGGAAGCAGAAGCATTGGCATCAATCAAGGAAAAAGATGTGAAGAAGTTCGTCTGGCAGAATATCATTACTCGATTCGGCATACCTAAAGCCCTAATATCAGACAACGGCACCCAGTTTGATGGCAGAATCTTTAGAGGCTTTTGTGAAGAATACAAGATAGAGTTCTACAATTCTACACCAGCATATCCTCAAGCAAATGGCCAAGCAGAAGCATCAAACAAGGTTGTCTTGGATGGACTGAAGAAAAGGTTAGAAAAGGCAAAAGGCAAATGGGTAGAGGAACTTCCTCATGTTTTATGGGCTTACTGCACCACACCTCGACGATCAACAGGAGAAACACCATTCTCCTTAGCCTACGGCATGGAAGCAGTAATCCCACTGGAAGTTGGCCTCCCCACAATTTGTAGCGAAAATTTTGATCCAGATTTAAATGGAGAAGCCATAACATTGGAGCTCGACCTCTCCGAAGAAAGAAGAGAACGAGCACTGGTTCACATTGCCTCATACCAACAAGAGTTATCTAGGAAATACAACAAAACAGTACATCCAAGACAATTCAAGATCGAAGATTGGGTACTGCGCAAAGTGATGGAAAACACCTTAGTACCAGGAGATGGCAAGTTAGGGCCTAATTGGGAAGGACCTTACAAAGTGGTCGGGTTAGCTGGCAAAGGGGCATACCACCTGAAAGACAAGGACGACAAAACCATTCCTAGGCCATGGAACACTGCCAATCTCAAACTATTTTATTTTTAGCTTTTCTTCAAAATACTTGTAATTTTCTTTTTTTTCCTCAATAAAACAAGTAGTTTTCTTTTCAACATAAGAAGTTTTATTCTGTAAAAATTATTTTAGTAAGTTAGGGATATTGAAAACATGGTTGGCTGGAAGAACCAACACTCTTCCTAAGCCCAGAATAAGGATCCAGGCTGCAGGACGTTTGGTCGGAATAACCAAACACTTTACTTTAGGTTGGCTGGAAAAATCAATCTAAAAGTTGGCTGGAAAAACTAACACTCCTCCTAAGCCCAAGATAAGGATCCAGGCTGCAGGACGTTTGGTCGGAATAACCAAACACTTTACTTTAGGTTGGCTGGAAAAACCAATCTAAAGGTTGGCTGAAAAAACCAACACCCCTCCTAAGCCTAGGATAAGGATCCAGGCTGCAGGACGTTTGGTTGGAATAAACCAAACACTTTACTTTAGGTTGGCTGGAAAAACCAATCTAAAGGTTGGCTGGAAAAACCAACACCCCTCCTAAGCCCAGGATAAGGATCCAGGCCGCATGACGTTTGGTCGGAATAACCAAACATTTTATTCTAACTTGGCAGGAATAACCAATTTAGAGGTTGGCTGGACTAAACCAACTCTTAGTACTCTTTAGCCGAAGTAAGGACATCAGCTAAAGAGTGGTTGGCTGGATTAAACCAACTCTTGTACTCTTTAGCCGAAGTAAGGACATCGCCTAAAGAGTGGTTGGCTGGATTAAACCAACTCTTAGTACTCTTTAGCCGAAGTAAGGACATCGGCTAAAGAGTGGTTGGCTGGATTAAACTAACTCTTGTACTCTTTAGCCGAAGTAAAGGACCTCGGTTAAAGAGTGGTTGGCTGGACTAAACCAACTCCATGTACTCTTTAGCCAAAGTAAGGACATCGGCTAAAGAGTGGTTGGCTGGATTAAACTAACTCTTAGTACTCTTTAGCCGAAGTAAGGACATCGGCTAAAGAGTAGTTGGCTGGAAAAAACTAACTTAGAGGTTGGCTGGATTAAACCTTTATTACTCTTCAACCGAAGTAAGGATATCGGCTAAAGAGTGGTTGGCTAGTAAGCTCAGTCAGATTGCTCAGCTGAGACCGGAATAAAGTATCTCGGCCGAAAAATATTGTGTTTTGTTCAAGTTGCAGTTAGAAAGCAAACACAAACATGAAAGTAAATCGAGATAACAGTTGGAGCAAAAGAATTCATTGAAAAACTCATTACAAGTGCAAGCATACAGATCAAAACCGGAATAAGTGTTGAATACAAAAGATGATTTTCATTGATCAAATTCAAAACAAAATACAAAGGAGGGGCCTCAGCCTGGTTACAAGACCAAAAAGAAAGAAGAAAATACTGAAAACAAGCAAATAAGAAAAGAAAGTACAGAATCAGTTGAACAGATCATCAAGATCAGCATCAATGTCAACACGAAGACCGGTTTCGGGTGGTAGATCGGTCGCGGTTGGTAGCTCGGTGTCTATTGGAAGCACGGTTTCAGCCGTCAGGTCTTCAACCATTGGCTCCAACAGAGCTGATTGATCGTTGGCCTGATCATTGACGACCGGGGTATTATTGGTCTCGGTGTCTTCATCATCATCTGAACCCTCAAGAAACTATTGTTGGACGGATGCAGCATACTCTGCCAGTGAGCTCGGTATGAAGTACTGAGGAGGATTGTAGACCTCGGTCTCAGGTCCACAACCGAGCTGCACTGCGGCTGCCCTCCAACCGCATTTAAAGAAGAGATCTTTAGCGGCCTCACATTGTCGCATGTAGAGGGCCTCTCCCTCCTTGAAGCCTTCAGTATTTGCATCATTCACCTTCTTCGATAGCTCAGCAATCTCTGCATTTTTCTTTCCTTCGAGCTTGACTAGCTCGCGAAGGTACTTATCCTTCATCACGGTCAGTGCCTTCTGTTTATCAGCATTAGCCGAGGTAACTAGTCCGGTTAGACGAGCTACCTAGGCCTCTAGCTCGGCTGTCTTCTGTTTGGATTCTTTTAGCTCGGTGGTTTTCTCTTCAACTTCGGCCATGGCTTGCCTTGCTGTTTTGCGAAGCTCCAGCACACGCTTATGGGCAATGTGGCTCTTCTGCATGTCCTGCAAAAGAAGGAAAGACTCGTGATCAAACCGAGATGAAAGTAGTGCAAATTAGAAAGGTCAACAGAAAAATCTACTTACAAGCACCATGGATTTCGTGGCCGAACGAATGGCTTTTAGTTTGGTTAGATTTTTGTGATGCTCCATATCTGCTGGGAGGCAAACATTCCTGGCAAGGTTGAATGCCATCATGTGATCTTTTTCAGCGACCACCGAGTCAGTGTCCTGAATAGCTCGGTTTTGAAAAGTGATTTTGGGAGACCATTTGAAGGAGCTAGCTCGGTCGCCACACTCCGGTTGCAGACTTGGTGGAGGGCTTGGTGGAAGGATGGTTTCATCTTCATCAGCAAGGCGTTGCTCGGTTTGGGTAGTCCGGGCGCGCTTGCTGGGGTGTGATGAAGAGGGTTGTTGAGATGGGAGGGCCACCACGGTTTCCTGAATTTGGTTCGGTGGTGGTACCTCGGCTCTGTTTGTTTCGGTAAGAAGGGCCCTTACTCTGTTCCCTTTGGCCATCTCTTGTTCGGCAGTCAAACGGACAAGATTGATCTGGGGCAAAGTGGGGTCCGATTCAGGGGCGTCCTCTAGCAAAAAGTCTGTTACTCTGGCTTTGCGTCGGCTGCTATATCGGTATGTCAGCTCAAAATCTAGAAGCTTGGCACAACTTCTTTCAGGGTATCGTAGTGCGGCGCGAAGTGTGTCTAGGTTAGGGTAACTGTATAATGATTTGAGGTGGGCTGAGTCTGCATAAAGAAAACAACTGTTAGCTCGGTTCAGAAATAGAAAATCGAAATAAAAAAGAAGCAGTCAAAGAAGCCGAGGTAATTATACCGGGGGTTTCTTTCTTCCAATTTATACTACGGCCAGGGATCTGGGCTTGGTGATCTTCAAAATTCCGAGATACCCAGAAGAAGTCGTCGTCGTTTAAGTCTTTATCCGGTGCGTCCTTTTTTATTTTCTCTCGGCAGCGACGTATTCTAAGATAATAAACCCAGCCATCTTCTTTCGAGCCTATGGAGTACTGATGGAAGATCTCGGCTAGACCGAGGTTAATACCAACACGGCGGTTTAGTTCGGCTATACCATTTTTATACGGTATGAGTTTGTGGAAAGCTGGGTTGAGCAAATTCTGGTTTGCCTAAGGAATTCACAAAGCAAGGGTTGAACAAGAAATCTTAGTCCGGTTTCTACTATGGACAGAAGGGTGAAGGGTACAAAACCTTGGTTCCCCCATGGAGTAATATCTTGCTTGGCTAAAGTGAGGTGGACATCGTCAAGGATATTGTACTCTCTTCGGAATTCGGCCAAACCACCAGATGTCTCTACTAAGAATCTATACTTCCCCATTTATGTCTTAAGTTATAAATAAATTAAAACCAAGTGTTAGATCGGTCGAAGATTTGTGCTGAGTAGCTCGGTTGAGCGCTTAAAGGAGTGCCTGGGCAACCTAAGTCTGCAAAAGTGGAAAAAAGAGAGAATAAAGGTGTTAAGCATAGACCATTGCACCGTGCTAAAGAGAAATAAAGGCAAAAATACATCAAGTCGTAGCCCGGCTATGTGAAACGCTACATGTCTTAGCTCGGTTTGTGCAAAGTGCTTTGTTATCCCGGTTTAGGCAAGGTACTCAATAGTTCGGTGTGTTCAAGGGGATTTATTATCTTGGTTCCAGGAAGGTGTTTGATAGCCCGGTTGAGCCTCAAGGGGCAGCTTTCTCAGTTCGGTCTGAACTTGGAAGGCTGGTTTAACCCCTAGATTCAGCTTGGGCGTAGTTACGATTTTCAAGGCTTGACTTGTTAGAACTACAAGTATAGCAAATTAGCTCGGTCGGTTGGTCCGGCTAGACTAATATCAACTACAAACAACTTTTTAGTTCGGTTATATTATGATTTTGGATCAAAATCAGTATTTTTCAGTTTATTCTTGACAAGCCAGAAGTTTTATTACACAAAAAAAGGGAATAGGTTTTGAAAAAACACACAAAATACATGTATTGTGAAAGCAAATACGACAAACAACAAAAACAAGGTAGGTTTGAGTAAGCTTATCAGGACAAGAAAAGATGAGAAAAACGATAGTACCACCATGAAGCTTCTTCGAAAACAGATCGAAGAACTCAGCAAGCTCAGAAGCTCAGGAATGAGATGGAGAGAAGAGGAAGTGAATAAGTGCAGTGCTTGATCCAAATGAAGAGTTTTTGTTTTGATACAATGGGACAAAGGCGGGAATTGTTCAAATTACGCGAGGTACGAGGGCGGCGTGACAGCTGCCTTTAGCTAATTAGAGCGTGCCACGTGTCATTGAAATGAGAATCGATTCAGTTGTTGTGATTGAAGGGACGTTTTGACCGGACAAGCTGAGCCCGGTATGGAATTTAGTTCGGCTGAAGAGCTTAAGAGTTTTTAACTTGGCTGGAAGGACTAAAGGGGTTTAGTTCGGCTGAAAAGGCAGAAACTTTTTTAGCTCGGCTGGGTACTGGTAATCCCTATCATGCTGTGCAGATGGAATTAAGGGGCAATTGAGAGGGTAATTTATATGAAAATTGGGCCGAGCTGGGTAATAGGCCGTTATGGGCCACAGTGCGAAGGGCTGAGTAAAAAGGCCATGAAGTTACTTCGGCCCAAGAGAGGTGTAAAGTTACTCCGGTCCCAAGGAGGTTAGCTCGGTCACCATACTAAAACTTATACTGGTTATGGCACAGTATGGTTAGCTCGGTCTAAACCTTGCTAAAAGTTAGCTCGGTTTAGACCTACCACGGTTTGTACAGGAGGAACTGAAGTAAGGGCAGTAAAAGGACGAACCGAACTAAGGATAGTTCGGTCTGTTCTACGGCTAAGCATAGCCATGCGTACCTCAGCCACATTGGAGTCCGACCATGGTAAAACCGTCTCACTTGGTTTAAACAGTGAGGGGGGTGTTGAAGGATAAACATTATCTTTCAGGAGTATGAATCTTAGGAGGACTCTACATGGAGGAGTAAGTATAGCGATCCCGGGTTTACCCTTGTTGAACAGTGATCCGGACATGTGTCCGTGGATGTTGGTAGTTGATTATTATCTTGTTTACATCCTTTTTACTTCGTATTTGAGTTATAGGATGTGTTGGGCAGGTTTGTTATGGGTTGGTTGAGTTTAGAAACCAAAACTAGTTGCCTAGATTTTTGCCTGTCCGCTCGAGCGGGTCTTCTTGCGCTCGAGCGGGGATTACACACTTCCAGTATTTCGTGTCTCTGCAAAACTTCTGCAGATGAGATTTTTGCGCTCGAGCGGGTTTGTTTACGCTCGAGCGGTGGCGCTCGAGCGGGTCGGTGGGCGCTCGAGCGGGTAGTACTTCCAGAGTATAAGTTCTGGGAGGGGAAAATCCACGCTCGAGCGGACTGGTTTTTGCGCTCGAGCGGAAGTGCTTTATTCTTGTGTCTTGGCGCTCGAGCGGGCCTTATTACGCTCCAGCGTGTCCAGATTTTTGTTCTTGGCGCTCGAGCGTCGTGTTCTCCGCTCGAGCAGGTCATGCGTATATGAGTCATCCGCTGGGTGATTTCAAATCACTTTTTGCTTTTCTTTCTCTCTCCTATTTTTTCTAAAAGCCATTTTGAGAGCTCCTCTCTCTAAAATCTTGTCTTCTCTCTAGATTTTGATCTAGCTAGGGTGAGTTCCTCACCTTCGGCCTTTGTAAAAGTCGTGTTGATCGTCGAGGGCGTTGTTTTCATCCGAAAATCTTGGTCTTTGGAGCATTTTGATTTTGGTCTTCATCTCCTTTGGAGCTCAAACTTTGAGGTAGGGATATCCTACTCCTCTCTATGGATTTTGTCTTTAAATTTTGGTATTTTGAGATGTTGGGGTTGGTTTGGTAATTTTGTGAAAGTTTGGGGCTTTTGTGTTATTTTACAAAAGTTGAGGTTTTATTTATAATAAACCTAGAAGCATGTTTGGTATAGAGAAATGGAATAAATGTTGAATCATTGATGAAAATGGGACCTAAGGGTTGGGTTGGTAATTATGGAAAATGACCTAATTACATTGTTTGATTAATTGAGATAATTAATTGTGAGAAATGAGGAAATGAAATGGAATTGTTGAGATTGGGAATGTATGGGAAAAATGGGTGTAGTTGAATTATTTATCACTCACCGAATTGAAATGTTGATTGAATATCCATTTGTGTATTTATTTTCTGTTTAGAAATAATTGCTTTGAGCTACCGGTGGAGGATAGTCGTGATTGTTGTAGACAATGCATGATGATTAGGCAAACGGAAACTAATCAATGGAATGTGTCATGGGATTTGACGGTTGATAGAATACATTAACTGTATGTATTGAGTGATTGTATATAGAACCAATGTGTTTGTATACGTTATGTGTAGAGGAGGAGATGGGGGATGTACTCCGCGGTTTAGGGGAAGATGGGGGATGTACCTCTAAACCGGATAGTGTTGGGAGGAGATAGGGGATGAACTCCGTAGATGAACTCCGTAGATACAACTCATATGCTTGTCTAGAGAAATGAAGATAGAGCTTATATGCTTATTTTTGTGAAGTGTGGATATAGCTTATATGCTTATCTGTGAATGTGGGATATTGTTGTTATACATATCTGTTGAGAATGTGGATATAGCTTATATGCTTATCTGTGAATGTGGGATATAGTTTTTATACATATCTGTTGAGAGGATGTTAGGAAAAATGAAAAGCAACTTGGACTTATAAGTCGTATGACATAAATATATGATTTATGTGAATGTATCAGTGTTGGCCATCTATCAATTGCTAATCTTTTAGTCATTGTTCATGGTTGGTTTAGTGTATTTCTACTGGGCTGTGGCTCACCCTATATGGGAATATCATTTTCAGGTACAGGTAGCATGCCACCTCCAAGGACATAGCTTGGGAGGCTAGAGGCGGACATACTTTTGTCGTTTTATTTTGGATGTATTACATCTAAATTCAAGCCAAGGGCTAAATATGTAATTGAGTTAGTACTCTTTTGTTGTAAAGTGTTAACTTGGAAAGCTGTAAGCCCGTAGGGCATTTTGCTTTTGTTGTTAACATGTAATACTTTTGTAATGAAACTCTGATGAATGTAAGGTTGTGGGACTTTTATATATCAATGCATATTTATTTGATGGGTTTAATGTAGTTATTTTGAGGGCGTTACAGTAAGAGTCCTACTTGGATTGTGCCACACGGAACCTATAAAAGCTCACCAACATCACCTATGGAGAGGTAACATACAACTTTGATTCCTGAATACACAGAGCTTTTGTCTACTTGTCTATTTTGCTGACTTAAGCATCGGAGGGGTTTCCGGTACACACCCGTCGGCTAGCTCACATTTGTGTTTTCAGGGAGTAAAGCGACGACGTTTGGAGGAACGCGGACTTGATCAACAAGATTATACGAGAAGGTTTATTTCTTTCCCGTACAATTAGAGTCATATTTATAACAATTAGAGTCATATTACAAATGTCTTTATTATCTTTTAATGATATATATGTATAATATAATAAATATATAAAATTATATATTTCATGCGTGTCCCTCACGTATCATGTCCTGCATTTTTTAAAAATTAACGTGTTGATGTATCTGTATCGTATTACGTATCCGTCTCCATACTTCTTAGTTATCAATCGATTTGATAAAGTCGAAACTTTGTCAAGAAAATCAACATCATCCAATCCTAAGAGAGTCAAACTCCATGCCTCACCACCGGCGTAGTGATACTTTTAAAGTAATACTTCCAATCAAATGCCACTAAACCACGAGTATTGGCCAGGAGGCATAATATTTATCAATGCCAATATTTGCATCTGTTTGATAACTTCAAAGATTGCAAATTGTTTAAAAAAATTGCTACAGTTTTAAACTAATATATACTCATTATTAACTTGACAAGAAATAATTAGGACAAATTACATATACGTCACTCGAGGTTTAGCTAAATTACACATATCCCTGAGCTTTCGAAAATTACAGATACTCCGTGAGATTTATATTTTCATAACAAATTACCTCCTGAGGTTTATATTTTCATAACAATTTGTCCCCTAATTTGTTAGGCAAATAATACCTTCAGGGAGTATCAGTAATTTTTCAAACCTCAGAGAATATCTGTAATTTTGCTAAATCTCGAAGGGGGTATATGTAATTTGCCCAAATAATAATAATAATAAAAAACTATTATGGCCAATGTTATGAAAGTCAATTCAATTGACTTCCATAACATTGGGTGGTGATGCTTTGTTTGAAGAGGGAATTCCAAGCCGTGTGGGAATCTCTAGATATATAGTGATCCTCATTTCATTGTCTAAGTAACACGAAAAAGAATTGCAAGGGTAGAATTTTAAACTAGGTTACGAGTTGAAACTTGCCAACAAAAAATCTCACACCTTGACAAAAGAAATAGTGTAATCAAGTGATAAATGCTAGCTAGTTCTATATCCTCCATATTGGTAGTTCTTATCCTTCTAATGCTTGCTTCAATTTACCAGAGGAAAGCTTCTTGTCAAAATTTTAACCAGTTGCCATTTTTTGTTTTCAAAACAATAGGGAGACTTGAGCTCTTGGCATCAAAGTTGAGAAACCAACTAGATATCACTTGACCGATGAAGTTAGGTTAATCAGTTAGCTGATAGCATGAGAGCTTAAGCTCATCAAAATGGGCTGGTTTGCAACATTTTGGTAATTGTAAATGTTCTACTATATGATACTCATAATATATGGTGAGTCTGTTGTGAGCTATAGGTCTTGGATGCTGTTTCTTTTTCCTCAAAACCAGAGTGTAATGTTTACCAATTGTATTTACTGCATGAACATGGAATGCAATATAGTTCCCTTCTAAACTGTAAATCTTTTTTTTTTTTTTCGTTTTTGGTTGGGAGTTCAAAGCCATGTATTATATATATGAAAATTAAGCCCTGATCAACAATACTGTATATGATTTTTCAAGTGTTTGTACACTGCATGATCTTTCTATAGCAGACATGAACGGAGGCAATGAAATTTTCTACTCAGACAAACATCACTGGGAAAAACACACTTCTAAGTTTAAAAAAAGCCCCTTCATTGCACAAACATGTTTGCACGGTACTGTTTTCTCCAGCACATAAATCACAGTTAGCATGCTTGTTCACTTGCTCCTATCACTTGGGGGTGAAGGCCTGAAAAACACAACCATGAAAGAAGTTAAAACACACACTATTGATTAGTTCTGCTTTCATTATAGTATTTGTCTTGTTAATATGCTGAGTTGGTAATCCCAATTACTGAATAATTACTCGTCTCTTGTGTGCATGTATAAGAAATCAAGTATATATAGGTGAGAAATTCAGGTTCAGTCATAGCAATTGGTAGAACAGTGAGGTCTGGATGGACTTACAGCAAAAATGGTGGAATGACCAGGATCAGCAAGGTGTGCAAAGAGGTTGTCAATAGGTCCAGTCCCTGTGTAAATGGCTTGGAACCAAGCACCCATCACATCCAACATAGCCAACCTCCCATTCTTGATCTCTTTTGTCCTCAACTCCCTGATCTTTTCCGGTGAACTGCTTCCCCACCCGAGTGGGTCAAACCATAGCCCACCCGGGTATCCAACATCAGTACCTGCAAAATCGTTTGGTCAAACTTAGATCATACAATCATAAAATCCTACGATTCAGATCAGGATTTTGATAACTATACCTGTAAGCTTCTTGTTGGGGAAGATGGGATCGGTGTTTACACAGCCCGGCTTGAGGATGTCAGCCCACCGCCTTCCCTCCGCCCAGCCAATGAAAATGAGCTCGATGATGAAGAGAGTGGTGGTGTCAGTGAAGTACTCTTGCTCGCCAACAGTGTACCATGAAGGGGTGTTTAGAATGCCGAGCTTTGTGAGGAATTCTGGGATGAAGATGCCAGCAGCGCCCAGCATTGCCCATCTGCAGTGCACTAGCTCTGCTTGTACATTCCATCTCAATGTCTCTGGATCAGATCCTGTTAGTAGTGGCTCAAAGCTTTTAGAGATCTCATATTAAATATCAAAATTAAGCCTTTGACAATTCAAGGTTCAAAGCCATTAATTTAGCTTTAGAGACTTACCAAGACCAAGTGGATCAAATCCAAAGTCTCCAGGGAGGCTGCATCACAAGGTTCAGCTACAACTTCAGTAACATAACAACTTCCTACATATATATACATATACATATACAGAGAGAGAGAGAGAGAGAGAGAGAGAGAGAGAGAGAGAGAGAGAGAGAGAACCTGCCGTCAAGCCAGGGAGGAGGGGTGTTGCCGGGGAACCAGAGTGGCCTATCAGGATCCGCTGCGACACAGACGGTAACCGATCCTGATGGTGTTCCAGCCGGTGCTGCATTCTTTCTGAGTCTCAGTTTCCTCCCTCCTGTAAAAGAAGCCTTTGTTGCTCCCACAATTGATCCACTCTTCTGGGAACTGTAATCATTACATTTGAACCTGATTTATTTGATTTCTTGCCAAATATGCACATTTGACAAGCATTGTGCAATGTATGTATGTTTATCCCACTTCACTAATAATCATAGTTACCAAATAATGTTGAATTTTAGTCAAAAGTTTATAAGTTGTTAAAGAGATGAGCTCAACAAATAGATTGAGGGAATAAGGTGTACAAAGACATGCAAAATCAAATGTACAATGAGCGCAAGAAAGGATTGAGAAGATTTGAATCCAAAATCTCTTAAAACATGAATTCTGATACAATGCTAAATTATCAATTATGTTAATAGTTACTAAAGACGAGATTTCGTAAAAGGGTTTGACTTCTCTCTAGTTAACTAAATTTTGACTCCTCTTACAACATAACTCATGGCTCCTTTGACAACTTGACATGAGTTAATTGGAGAGAAGCTGTGTAATTATTATTATTATTATTATTATTATTATTATTATTATTATTATTATTATTATTATAGTATGACTATGTCTCTATATATGTATGTATGCATAATGGATGTTGTGAGAACATACCTTGTGGAAGAGAGGCCAACAGCTGCAAAAGCTGAAGAAGCACAAACAGATGAGGCCATGTTGGCAGATTTTACTTTGAATGTGGTGAGTTTGATTGGTATGTGTAACGTGTATGACACTACTAGAAAAATTGTTTTTTGTGTCTGTTTTTTTGCGACTGATTACTTAGCCGTCGCAAAAAAAAATTATTTGCAATGGCAAATCAACTGAAGCAAATTAGGGATAGCAAAATTGTTTTGCCCAATTTATGTTTCCCATTTTCTTTTATTTATTTTCCTTTTTACTTAAACCTATGATAGAGGATATTCCTTACCCAAGATAAAAAGCTACCATCTCAAGGATTGCGTAAAACTTGCCCTAGACTCTCATTTCCCGAATCTGATTTCGCTCAATCAAGAGAATCTGATTTCCCTCTCTCGATTTCGCTCTCTGTTTCCTACTTGATAGATCGCCATGGTCGTATGAAGAAGAGACCTCCAACGGTATGAACTCTCTCTCTCTCGTCTCAGTTTCTCTTCGAATCATTCATTCGTATTTCAACTTCTTCGTCTCTGTACTTCGATCTCTTGATTCTTATCATCTAAACTTGTTGTAATTCAATCACTTCTTCGTATTTCCCTCTCTCTCTCTCTCTCTATATATATATATATATATATATGTACAAGATTCATGTATTTGTTTGTAGTTTTTTTTGTTTGAGTGTGAATTATTGCTGCATTTGGTGAATTTTGTTGTTTTGTGAGTTCAATATATAGCATTTGTGATTGAATGAGAAGTTTTGATTCATAGATTTGTTTCAAATTTGCTGTTTCATTGATTATCAGCAAGTTTGAATTTGTTGAGGCAAGAACTGGTAAATTTGAAATTGGAAGATAAAATGTCCTAGTGTTGAAATAAAATAAGACAGATATGAGAAGAATAAGAATAAATTAAAAAATATATGCTCACTTTTACTAACAAATACACAAATCTTCTAAAAAAACTTAATTTGTTCATCAGTTTTTTAATTGGATCATAAAGATAAAACTATTAGACATTGCTATAGGGAACTGAACTGAACAGGGATTGAGCTATCTGGCTAGTACTGCAGATGGACCATTGCAAGCATATTTACTGACAAAAACACAACAGACAAATAGCGTTGCTAGATATGTGTCAAGAATGTTGCACCCAATCAATTAGATGCTTAATTTGATATTTAGTAGTGTAACAAATGCAAAATATTTTGACATAATACCAGCATATGTTCATATTCTTCTTCTAGTGTAAGAGCTTTGCTAAATTAGAAAATTAGTCACTGTTCTAAAGCTCAAGTATCAAGAAAAACAGCTCCCCACCTTCTCTCTCTCTCTCTCTCTCTCTCTCTAGTTGTGATGAAAAATAGAGATGGAGGAGTTTTTGTATACTGATATCAAATCTTTATGTGCAAAACTCAAGTATCAAGAAAAACAGCTCAAACACCTATACATGTTTAAGTTTTTGTAGAAACTTACAAATATTGGTGATAGGTAGTTTAATGCATACATTTATAGATTAATGCATAGTCATCAGTGTCACATAATTTACTAAGCAGTTTAATGTTAAGTCCTACTTATCACTAAAATGTATTCCAAGTGGTATGCAATATGAACCTTAATACATAACCTGATATTATTACAGGAAATATAGAACACGATAGGTGTTAAGACTTGAGAGAACACGATCGACAACTAGAAAGCCTTTTCATGTGCTTCAATGAAAATAGCAGTCCATTTTTATTTATTTATTATTTTTTGCATGATCTGTTTCTGAAATTCTGCATCCCTTGTGATTGAGACTTCCTGCAGGATGGCTAGCTAAAGCAGCAGAAACAAGTGATTCATATGTTCATGGAAGCTATCACATTTATGCTGTATTGGTTGGTTTATTTTCATCAATAACTGGTGGAGTCAGCTGCTGCCTTACAAGGGCTGGAGCAAAGGCATCTGATCAACCAGTGTAAGACCATCATTATTAGCATTCTTATTTGATCTTCATTATCAAAAAAGTCAGTTCAAGCTTCTAGTAATCATCAGAACAGTATGTATTGCTACAATTTCTGACCAACAATTGTAGTATATATTATTTCCTAGTGTCCTGTTACTAAAGTTGAAATGGATAGAGAGCCATACAATATGAGTAGACATTTTTTTTTTTTGATCGGCAATATTAGTAGACATCCTTGTGGTAGTATTTTTGTCTTTCATTCTTTCTACTGTATTGTTAAAACTACTGCAATGGGAATGTCAGATGATCTAGTTGGGATTGTTCTAGTATGTTGTTTACTAGGTAATGAAGACTGCAAAAATGTTGAATAGTTGTTAGGACACAATTTATGTAATTTTCGATATATAATTTTTTTAACTATGTAATTTTCAATGCTACTGTGAAATGATGAAGTTATGTATTTTAATGTCTGGTAAATCTTAATTAAATTGTTGCAGTCATGTTTACCTTAGCACACTTCCTGTCCTCTTTTAGGGTCACAGTTTTTTCATTTGGAGTGCTTGCTAGCCCTGCTTCAATAATATGTACATTTGCTTTTGAGGTAAGTTCATGATATGGCCAATCTAATTTTATTGAACACAAGGATACCAGAAAACTGTTAGCATCCTCAGTCGTTGCTAATTTCTCCAGATGGAATGTTGCTAATATATTGCTTAGTGTTGGTACTGTGAATGCCTATTTTTGAAATGTTTACCAGTTCTGAGCATTACTAAATAAAGACCTTTTTTTTAAAAAAAGGACTCCTAGACATGCTGTTGTTGATGAAGGTACCAAAAAACAGGGTGCTTCAAAGCTCTCCTTTGTTCATTTGACTTTGTTCACATGTTTGATAGTTTTATTTGATGGATTTAATCATACCTCTGTAGTTATGAAAATGAGGTGCAAAATGTGTTTGTGCCTCTTTATTTTTTTAAAGAACATGCTCTGACACACATTTTTATATTTATAATTCAAATAGAAATTGAACTGTGTCATATAGAAGGGGAAATGATGTGTAAAAAGATCTTTTAATCGTTTGTCCATATTTAACCTATTCGAGAGCTAATATCCATGCAGATTTCTAGTCAAAGTGATGCATTTAAACTCTTACTTATGCAAATTTTTAAAAGGGGAAGGTAACTTGGAGTTGTTTTTTTAATGTCATGAGGAAAGAGACAAGTGGCCTATTATGAAATATGTTAGTTGTTTCAGATCCTTCCAATTTAGATTAATTTTTAAATTTTATTTTTTATTTTTTTAATGTTCATTGTTTTGTTAATTAGCTAGAAGGTTTAAGAAATGAATGTGGATGCTATTATTTGAAAGCTAATATCCATGCAGATTATCTTTAGAGTGAGTGACCTAATTTTGGGAAGTTGTATTAACAATTGTACTAGAAAGCAACACCAAATTAACTTAGACCTTTGCCATAGGAAAGGGAAAATATTTAAATACCTTCCTACTATTAAATTTCTAGGATATTTTCTTTATGCTGGTGTTCCAATAATTAGTATTAGTTTTTCTATCCTTTGTCATTCAATACAGGCATAATGCTAAGAGAATGTTTGTGATTTGTTGAAATTAAAGGTGTTGCTGGTGGGACTGCATCTGGAAAAACAACAGTTTGCAATATGATTGTTTTGCAGCTCCGTGATCAACAGATTGTTCTTGTCAGTCAAGTATTTTCCTGGCTCTCTTCCGGCTGTTAAGTACTAATAAAACCAGTAGTTACTACTGCACATATATTACAAACTTGAGTGATGTGATTTGCTTAAGACATCTGTTCTTACTGTCTATCATCTCAATCTAATGAATCTGCTTTGTATTCTTGAGCTTGTGAATTTTAACTATTTAGCCTAACTATCATCTGTCAAAATTTAAAATGAATTTATAGATATTATATAGATTGTTGTTGCTATTTTAAAGAATTCTTGAGCTCCATTGTTTCCCGGGTTAATACTTGAGCTACTTTGCTCTCTCTCTCTCTCTTAAAGCAGATTTCTCTTAAAGCAGATGACGAAATCAGAAGATGTCTATAATCTCAAGAGTTGCTGCTCTTCTTCCGACTCTGTAACAAGACTATGAAGGATTCTTAGAATCAGAACTACTGTAACCTCAAATGTTCTTTGTAATTGCAAGAGATGAAAAACCTTTGTAGGATTCTTTCAAAAACTCCTTGTTATTGTTGCATACTTTTTTTTTTTTGAAGAGAATTTTATTGAGGGAAGAAATGGAAAATAATGCATGAATGTTGAGATTTTTGCAAATATATCTTTACGTTTATTGTATATAATATTTGAATATATATATGATTGTAGGTTTTTTTTTTTTTTTTTTTTTTTTTGCGACAGTAAGAAGATGGTCGCTAATACATTGTAGGCCTTTTTTAAACTCTTTTGCGACAGCAAAATATCAGTCACTATAAGCAGGTTAGACGGTCGCAAATAGTTTGCGACTGCTATTTTGCGGTCGCAAAAAGTATTTGCCACCCCCATATTCGCGACCCTCATTTGCCGTCGCATGGGCCGTCGCAAAAAGTCTTTTGCGATTATTTTTTTATTATTTGTGACAGTTTGTAGCGATCGCAAAAAGTACTTTTTTTAGTAGTGTGACAAGTAAGGATAATATTGGCAAACATGTTAATCTCTATGAAAAGGCTTATCTGAAAGGATAGGTGATTGGATGTCACATTGGCTTCTGAGTTGCCACGTGGCATGCAAAAATCTTGTTATCAAGCCTCCACCTCCCACCTTTCTCTTGCTCAACTGTAAAAATCAGAATCTGGTGGTTCACAATTGTATGCCTCTATTGCTGCATATTCTCTACTGTCACCTTCAAACTCTTTCTTGATCAATGTGAGAGAGTAAGTTGCACTACATTATTATTATTATTATTATTATTACTATTATTATTATTATTATTATTATTACTTTGAACAAGTAGTTGCACTACATTCACAGGTGGAGTTTTGTCTTTTGACGAATTATGGAATATCTAATATATATGCTTCGACTATTTTTGTTTTGGATACAATGCGTTTCGTGTCACTCTATTTATATTTAACTCTACTAAGTTATATTTAATTTTTAATTTTTAATTTTATTAATTTTATTCTTAAATTCTTTTAATTTAAGTTAGATTGGTCAAATTTTAAATAGGTCACTTAAATCATTAAGATAATGATATTAAAAAATACTTTATCCCTCTAAAATATGTATTTTGAGTCATTTTAGTCTGCAAAATTTGTTAATTTTGTTTCCAAAACACAAGACCATGTTTGGATGTTCAAAATGGAGAATGAAAATTTCAATAATATCTTTTTGAGAGACATAAAATATCATTTTTTATTTTTTATTTTAAGGATCAACCATTTCTAAGCTTGTGAGTTCCGTATTTTACCCCCATAAATAAATAAATATTTGTAATTGAGGCCCAACGAAACAGGCTTAGTGGACTGGGCTTATTGTGAATGAATGAAAGAAAAAGTTGAATTTAAAAAGGACTGGCTATGCGTAGTTTCCGTTCACGGCCCATAGTTTACTTATTCATTTGCTTACTACACGATTGATGGCTTTTTACAAATTAATTATGGTTAGATTTTAATTATTAAATTTGATCTAATATTTTTCATAATTGGAAAAAAATAAATAAAAATCAAAAGCTTTCCATTCGGCCATGGCCTTATACACACCCACTTTGCACATAATGTGGTAGTAGGATTATAAAACAAGCCAAAATATTTAATTTCCACTTAGGTTCAACTTTTTAAAAACTAAACATAGTAAGTTTGAATATGTTTTGAAACTATTAGTTTATTTTTCTTACGGAAAAAAAAATAGCATAAATGCGAGCGTACTAATAAAAATTAAAAAATCCTTACAGATTTAATTCAAGCAAATTATCAAGTGATTGTGTTGATGATTCTTTTGTCTCAATGAAAAAGACTTCAAAATTGGCAAGTATAGAGAAAAGAAAAATTAAAAGAAGAAGGAGGGAAACGGAGAAAGATGATTGAGTGAATAATCGGGGTGATTGAGTGAACAATCAAAGTAATAATTAATTACGTTTACTCCTATGCTTTGAAAAAGAAGTGTATAAAATTACCCCTACTCCTGTACTTCGAAAAAGAAGTGTTGAAAGTAAAGTGAAGAAAATATAAATGACAAAAAAATAAAATAGAAATCAATTGTCTTTAATTTGAGTTGAATGTTCTTTACAATGTAGCTATGAATGGCTATTTATAGGCAAACATTTGTAAGAAAAAACTATCATATCCTTCCATCTCCCATATTTCACATTCTATGATCTTCCACTTCATCTCTATGTCTTCATAACTTTTTTTAACTTCCAATTTATGCTCCATGTTCTCCACTTTGTCCTCCATCATCTTTTCACATGTGTTTAATGATTCATAACTTCTAATAACCTCCAAAGGAGTAGCAGACTACCATATATCCTCCAATTATATAGATAATAACTAATAATAAAATTATTTATTTATGGTGCAATAGAAACTTATTAAAGTTTTGGCTTCGCTTAAACTCGATTCAATAAACTTACATATACAATAAAAAATTCAAGCTAATCAACTTTAGTTTATAATCAGTTTGATTAAAATTCATTTGAAATTAGTTTTAAAAAGTAAACAAATCAAATTTGAAAATATTTTGAAATTGTTAATTTTTCACATCAATCTTAAGCAACCCGTTACTCTACTCATTTATGGTCATATAATTTTGTAAATAAAAGCCAATTTTATAAGTTATTTGTTTTGAAACAATACTTTCTGAGAGGGTAATTTGTGTGGAGTGTGGGCCGAGCTATGACCGGGTAGAGATTGGGCCGAGCTGTGGGCCGAGGTAAATAGGTTTCGAGGCCGGACCCTATTAGCTCGGCCAAGAATGGTTGCTGTTAGCTCAGTTTAAGTATTTTGGACCGAGCTAGGTGTTAATCATGAATGTGCCGAGCTGAGTGTGTCCAAAGGCCAGAGATAGCTCGATTATTTTATCGTACTACCGTGGTAAGACCATCTCCATTGGATAAGCAGTGGGAATGGTGTAACAAGATAAGCCTTACCTTTCTGATTCCTAGGAGGGCTCTGCTAAGGAGAGTAGAGTCCTACTAGGATTGTGCAAACCATTTCACTTGGTTGGTAATGAGTAGGGTGTGTGATTCCTAGAAGAATTCCGATAAGGAGAGTTGGAATCCTACTAGGACTGTGCCAAATAGAATCCATAAAAGCTCATGACCAGACCTCTGTACAAGTATCACAACTTTGATTCTTGAATACACAGAGATTCTATCTATTGTCTATTTTGCTAACTTAGGCATCGGAGAAGTATCTGGCACACACTCGCCGGCTAGCTTACATTTGTGTTTTCAGGAAGTAAAACGACGACGTTTGAAGGAGTGCAAACTTGATCAATAGGATTATACGAGAAGATTATTTCGTGCTCGTACAATTGGCGCCGTCTGTGAGAATTACACAAAGAACAAAACCTCTTGATCAAGTTTTCTTCTCTAGTTGAAAGCAATGGCGTACAATAAAGACCTACCGCAATCTGCTATTGATGGGCAAACCCCAGAGGGAGGTGAAAGGCGCGAAGGTTTACCTTCTATCCCGCCCATGGCGGATTTAGAACCCCAGCGACGGAACTCCCAGAGGGACACAAGGGAGAGACGGGGCACTAGCCCCCGTTGCTCTCAAAGTCCTGAAAAACAAAGGTGGAGGCTGGATCCTCAAGTTCTAGAGGATCGCGTGAGGGAGCAAGACGAGTTAATAAGGAGGATGGCGGCAGACATGGAGACAATGAAGCGCCAGATAAAAGGGAAAGGGGTGGCGACAGGAGAGGGGTGCAAAGGCAACACACCCCCTCGCCACTCAGAAGACTGTGACAGACATACCACACCTTCACAAGCAGAAAGCAGGAGCCTTAGAACAGGCGATACTCAGTCAAGGACTTCCAGGACTCGTCACTCCAAGTATGAGAGAACGAGAACTAAAAGGTCATATACAGAGGGAAGCAACTATCACCCCTCGCACACGCACCAGATGACATCTAGGCATACAGAGTTGCCTAGATCAGCGGACTTGCGAACAGTGCTGGAGGAAAGGGCCCGATGGAAGGAAGACACCAAGGCTCGCGACCCTCACAGGGTTTCAGCACTACAGCGATTGGCCCCTAAGACACATGGGAGTGTCGAGGTAGAGATGCCAATGTCGCGCCTTGCTTACGAACCAGCAGATAAAGTATTAGTAAGGTTACAGAGCTCGCCGTTCATCCCGGTAATAGAGAACGCACCACTACCTTCTGGCTTCTACCAGCCCAAATTCACTACTTATGAGGGGAAGACAGACCCCTATATTCACTTAAGCCACTTTCGCTAGGTTATGGCAGTATACCAGCGAAACGAGGCTCTAATGTGTATCCTGTTTCCATCCAGCCTGGGTGACCTAGGTCTAACTTGGTTCGAAAGGCTACCAGAAGACAGCATCGCCTCATGGGCACAATTGGCAGAGGCATTTGTGACTAGATTTGGAACAAATACCAAGACACCAGTAGAGATTGATCAGCTACTCTCCATTGACATGGGCGAAAAGGAGACATTGAGGTCTTACAACAGTCGATATTGGGAGACTTTCAACCAGATTAGGGATTGCCCTACAAATCTCGCCATCACACAATACAAAAGGAGACTACCAGTCGGAAACAAATTGAGGCACTCAATTACTATGATGTCACCCCTCACGATGGAGGCCCTAATAGAGAGGGTGCATCAACATATCCGTGTAGAGAAAGATAGCGCTCGAGCTAAAGCAAAATCTGGCATAGCAACAGTACCAGATAAAAAGACTACCGCAAAAGTTAACACGATAGAACAACCATGCAGGAATGGGCGAGGCAGGCGAGCCAACAAAGAGGACCCAGAAAAAAGGAACTTAAGAATCTGCACTGTCATTACCACAGTATTCAATGAGATACGTAATGAGCCCTTCGTTCGGCAGTCAGTCAAGTTGGGAGAAGCACAAAAAGGCTATGACGAGAGGTCCCGTTGCACCTTCCATGATGAGAAGGGGCACCGCACTGAAAATTGCACACTATTGAGGCAACATCTAGAGGAGTTAGTGGCAACTAGGCACCTGGACCAATACATAGAAGGGGGACACAACTAGCCCCCCAAGGCCTTAACAAACTGAACGGGATGCCAGCTGACGGTCCATCCCAAGGCGTAATCAATGTTATACATGGGATCATCGAACCTGAGCGGGTATGTGAACTTAGGGGGATGATCAAAAAGGCTGAGCACTTGAGAGAGGTATTAAGTGCACAACCTACCATAAAAAATGACAGAACAAAGGCTACGAACGTCATATCATTCTCAGAAAAGGATCTAGCAAGGCTACATTGCCCTCACAATGACGCATTGGTGGTGACTTTGCGCATCAAGAATTTTGACATCAAGCGGATTCTGATTGACCAAGGAAGCTTATGCGAGATAATGTACTACGAGACCTTCAAACAATTGAAGCTGGAGGACAAAGACTTGGCACCTGCGACATCTCCCTTAGTCGGTTTCAACTCAATGCCAGAGTGGCCAGTGGGCAAAATAGTCCTCCCAGTCAAGGCAGGAACCATGACAAAATAGGAGGAATTCTGGGCATTGAAGGTCCCTTCCACTTATAACATAATTTTAGGGAGAACATGGTTACACGCCATGCGATCAGTAGCGTCAACCTACCATCAATTATTGCGGTTCCCCAACGAAGCCGGAGTAATTGAAGAGGTCTTGGGAGACCAAATTATGTCGAAACAGTGCTTCGTCACAGAAAATGGCAGCCGGGCTACAAAAGGGTATGTACAGATAGTGGAAGAGCCAGAGAGTAATGAACTGTTTGCGGATGTTGGCATGGCAGCTGAATAGAAGGCAGTGGAAGACTTGGTAGAGGTAAAGATAGATGAAAAAAACCCAGAAAAATTCTTTTTGCTCGGCTCGTCTTTGTCCAGCACTGAGAGAATAGAGATCATGGAATTCTTAACCTCTAACGTTGAATTGTTTGCCTGGACACCATACGACATGCTTGCCATTGACCCAAACTTCATCTGTCACTAACTTAATGTCCACCCAATTGCCAAACCAATTATACAGCGAACTCGCAGATCGGCACTCCACCACGCGAAGATAATGGCGGAGGAAGTGAGAAACTTGCTGGAGGCAAGAGCCATCAGAGAAGTACACTATCCCAGGTGGATCTCCAATATAGTGGTAGTGCCGAAGAAGAACGGAAAATGGCATTTCTGTGTGGACTACAAAATAGTCAACAAGGCATGCCCAAAGAACAGTTTTCCCCTATCACGGATAGACTAACTGGTAGACTTGATGGCAGGACACAATCGACTTAGCTTCCTTGATGCATACAAAAGTTACCATCAGATCGCTATGTATGAACTAGACCAGGAGGTCACATCATTTACAACGCCTAGAGGATTATATTGTTACAAGGTCATGCCTTTTGGCCTAAAGAACGCAGGGGCTACATTCCAACGAATGGTCACCAAAATGTTTGAACCATTGTTAGGCAGAACAATGGAGGCTTACATAGATGACATGGTGGTCAAAAGTAAGGAAAAGAAGGACCATCTCAGGGACCTAGATGGAATGTTCCAAATTCTGAAGAAGAACAAGTTGCGTCTAAATGCATTCAAGTGTGCATTCGGTGTAGGATCAGGCAAATTCCTAGGTTTTCTGGTGGCCAACCGAGGTATAGAAGCAGACCCCTCTCAGATCAAAGCAATCCAGGATCTTTAGAGGCCCAACACAGTCAAAGAGGTGCAGCATTTCATTGGCCTAGCAACCGCGCTCAACCGGTTCATATGTCGGTCATCAGACAGATGTTGACCATTTTTTCAAGCATTGAAGGCCAAATTTGAGTGGGATGAAAAATGCGACCGCGCCATAGAAAGCTTAAAAGATTACATAACCTCTCCTCCGTTGCTAATAACCCCAGTACCAGGAGAAGAGCTTTTTTTGTACTTAGCAGTTTCACAGCATGCAGTCAGTGCAGTATTGGTCAGAGCGGAAGGAATCCAACACTTGCCTATGTTTTACGTCAGCAAAACCTTGCTGGGCACTGAAACTAGGTACCTACCATTGGAAAAAATGGCATTGGCTTTGATGATGGCCTTAAGAAAGTTGTCACACTACTTACATGCTCACACTGTGATCGTCCTAACGACTTTTCCATTAAAAGCCTTGTTCGAGAGAGCGAATTTCTCTGGACGAATCTTGAAGTGGGCGGTGAAGTTAGGGAAGTTCGATATAAAATTTTAACCCATAACAACAATAAAAGCCCAGGCTTTAGCAGACTTTGTGGCTGAGTTTACACTAGGAAGTCTTTACATCTGCCTAGTTGACTTGACCGATACAACCGAAATGAGGATAAAAAGTGCCGTAGGAACTGCACAGCCTCTAAAACAAGATGCCCAGCTACACTCCAAGCCATATAAGATTGAAGACAGCAAGGAAGGGTCAGACCATGCTATTCCCAACGAGGACTCATTAACAAATAAAAACTTGGGGCCGTCAGATAGTGAAGAGCAAACCCCAACAGCAGGCATGGACTTGGAAGAAAACATCAATAACACACATGACCCCAAGACATCATCCGACCCCTCTACTTGCTGGAAACTATTTGTCGGAGAGATGTGGAAACTCTTCGTAGATGGAGCATCCAATAGGCATAATGCAGGACTTGGCATAGTCCTCATCTCACCAGATGGCCTAATAGTGGAACAAGTGGTCAACCTTGGCTTTCTAACATTATAGCGATCCCAGTTTTTCCTCCATTCATTATACTATCCTGGGCTTAGGTTCCGTGGTGTGAGACGTCGTATATATCTTTACTCTTTGTATTTGAGTCTTGGGTTGTGTTTGGCAGGTTTGTAACAGGTTGGTTGTGCTATGAAACCAAAGGTTGATGCCCAGAATTTGGCCTTCACGCTCAAGCGAGGCTTTTGACGCTCGAGCGGGCCCTTTGTTGTTGTTTCTCCACTCGAGCGGGCATTTTGACGCTCGAGCGTGAATTTCCATCTCCCAGTATTTTTTCTATGCAGGTCTTCGTACGCTCGAGCGAGAGTTTTGACGCTCGAGCGTGACCCTTTGATTTTGTTCCTTCGTTCGAGCAGGGACCATCGCCTGCAAAACTTCTGTGAGTGTGCATCCGACGCTCGAGCGGGCATTTTGATGCTCGAGCGTGAGTCTGTGTCTTATGCTTGAGCGGGGGTTTCCACGCTCGAGCGGGGCGACTTTTATATCACTTCGGGATTTTACTTTTTGGATCACTTTTCAACATCCTTTCTCTCTCTTACTTTTCGAAAACCACCATTTGAGAGCATCTCACTCTAAAACCTTAACTTCTCTCTAGGATTTGATTTAGTTAGAGTGATCTCCTACCATTGAGCCTTTACAAAAAGTGTAGAGTTTGGTGTGGGCTTCCTATCAATCCAAAAATTTCTTGATTTGGAGCACTTCGGGATTTCTTCATCATCTTCTTTGGGTTTTATCTTTTCAGGTAGGGACATTCTACTCCATCATATGGGTTTTGACATCAATATTTATCATTTTGATTAGTTGATGTTGTTGGGTAATTTTGGGAAAGTTAGGGTTCGTTTGGTGGTTATATAAAAATGAGGTTTTCAAATGTTAAATTCCATGTGTATGAGAGACTTTGGAAAATGGAATTATTATTGTCAAATTGATGAAATTGAACCTTGGGGTTGATATTGAGAAAGAGGGAAAAATGCCCTAATTATGTCGAACAATTAATTTGAATAATTAATTTGGAGAAAAGTGAGATTGAGTTGAGAATAATGAAATTGGGAAATTGTGGGAGTAAATGGTGTAGTTGGATAATTTAATCACTCACTTATGAAAATGTCGATATTTTATCTGTTGATAAATTTATTATCTGTTTAGAAATAATTGCTTTGGGCTATCGGTGGAGGATAATCTTGATTGTTGTAGACACTGTATGTTGATTAGGGAAAACTAAAACTAATCGAACGTGTCATACCATTGAATATGATAGTTGGAATAATACAACAAATATGTGTATTGATTGATCATTGTATATGATAAAGTGCTTAAATACATTATATATGTATATTCATTTGGGAGGAGATAGGGGATGTACTCCACACACATATGTGTTCATATACTTTAACACATTATTTATGTATCTTTGTTTGGGAGGAGATAGGGGATGTACTCCATATGTGTTCATATACTTTAACACATTATTTATGTATCCTTGTTTGGGAAGATTGAGGATGGGCCCCATAGATAATTAAGCAGGCCGGAGTGTCCGGGGGTGAGAGTTCTAAAACCTTATGAATTGAAGTGCATGAACAAAGTGTCAAGTGGAGTATTAGTTACATGAGTTGTAGTCTCATTTTAAATTAAGGATAACGGATGTGTTTGTAGGTTGAGTGCTGTCTCACGTAAATTGTTTGGTTAGATAATGAACCATCTTTAGACATTGAATTGGCTAACTAAGAGAAGTGGGTGGTAGCATGATTGTAATTGTGGTCGGATTATGAGAAGGATGTAAATTGGTGTAGTTGTGTTATTCATTTGTCGAATGTTAATATTTTAGTTATTTCTTATATAGGGTTTAGTATATCTCTACTGGGCTTTGGCTCACCCTATTTGGGACATCATTTTCAGGTGCAGGAGGCGTGTTAAGTTCCAGATCTTTGCTTCGGGGGTTTTCGGAGTTGAAGACTCTGCTTCGTCATTTGTTTTATTTGATCACGTGTAAATACAAGCCGAGGGCTTTACCTGTAATAGAGTTAGGACACTTCTTTTGTGTAACCAAGTAACAACTTGGAAAGGTGTAAGCCCGTAGGGCATTTTATTTTGTTTGTAAACATTTGTAATTTATATGAAAGACTTATTTCGTAATATTAACTCTGATGTATGTATGGAAATGTGATCTATCTATCATGTACATAGAACTGTTGGGTGTTGGGTTTAGGTATATTATTTTGAGGGCGTTACACAACATCAAACAATGAGGCGGAGTATGAAGTGCTTTTAGCAGGCCTAAAATTAGCACTTTTTATGAAGGCCACCGAGCTAATGGTTTACAGTGACTCCCAACTGGTAGTAAACCAGATTTCAGGCGACTACGAGGCGAAAGATGAGAGGATGGCTAAGTACCAAGAGTTAGTCAGAAAAGAGATCATGAAGTTCGAAGTAGTGCAGATAGAGCAAATCGGCCGAGAAGAAAACAGTAGAGCAAACGAACTAGCAGGTTTTGCTTCAATGGCAGATACATCTATCTCACATCCATTACTGATCGACTTTCTACCCAGACCAAGCATTGAAGAACCCGAAGTAGCTGAGGTATGTTGTGCCGAACTAGGCCCTTCATGGATGGATCCCATTATAGTATTCTTAAAAGACAACGTCTTACCTGAAGAGAAGAAAGAGGCCAACAAAATAAGAGTAAAATCACAGCGATTTTGGCTCTCTCCATCATTGGCATTACACAAAAAATCCTTCACAGGACCTTACTTGAAATGTGTCCATCCTAGCTAGGTCGAGGCATTTTTGTTTGAGATACATGAAGGCGTATGCGGAAGCCACCAAGGGGGAAGATCATTGGCTTACAGAGCAATCTTACAAGGATATTGGTGGCCATACATGCAGGCAGATTCTGAGAAGTATGTCAAAAGGTGCGAGAAATGTCAGAAGTTCGCACACCAGATAAACCAACCAGCTAGAGAGCTTCTACCATTAACTAGACCATGACCCTTTGCAATGTGGGGCCTGGACATGGTGGGACCACTTCCAACAATACCCAGCAACAGAAAGTTCTTTCTCGGAACAACAGACTACTTCATAAAGTGGATGGAGGTAGAAGCACTCGCATCAATAAAGGAGAAAGATGTAAAGAAGTTCGTCTAACAGAATATCATAACCCGATTCGGCATACCCAAGGCTCTAATGCCTGACAATGGCACTCATTTCTTTGGCAAAATCTTTAGGGACTTTTGCGAGGAATACAAGATAGAATTTTACAATTTTACACCAGCATACCTTCAAGCGAATGGCCAAGCAGAAGCTTCAAACAAAGTTGTCTTAGATGGTTTAAAGAAAAGGTTGGAGAGAGCAAAAGGCAAGTGGGCTGAGGAACTTCCTCATGTTTTATCGACTTACCGTACTACACCTCGGCGGTCAACTGGTGAAACACCTTTTTTTTTATTTACCTATGGCATGGAGGCAGTAATCCCACTGGAAGTAGGCCTCCCCACTATTAAAAGTGAAAATTTTGACCCAAACCTAAATGAAGAAGCAATAACCTTGGAACTCAACCTTGCAGAAGAGATAAGGGAAAGAGCTCTAGTTCACATCGCCTCATACCAGCAAGAGTTATCTACAAAATATAACAAAACGGTGCATCCAAGGCAATTCAAGATTGGGGATTGGGTATTGGGTATCACGCGAAGTAATGGGCAACACTTTGGTACCCGGAGATGGCAAGTTGGGACCTAACTGGGAAGGACATACAAAGTGGTTGGTTTAGCAGGAAAATAGACATATCACTTGGAAGATGGAGACAGCAAGGCTATTCCCAGGCCATGGAACACTGCCAATTTCTAGTTATTTTATTTTTAGCTTTTTCTTAGAATATTTGTATTTTTTTCTCTTTTTTCAAATAAAACAAGTAATTTTTTCAGCATAAGTCTTTCGATTGTAAGTTGTTCTCAGTCATTGCCAGCAAGGGGTAATCAAAAAGTTTGGTAGGAATAACCAAACATCGAGCTCTCTTCAGTCGAGATCAGAATCTAGGCTGAAGAAGGTTGGCAGGAATAACCAATATTTAGCTCTCTTCAGCTGAGATAATGATCTAGGCTGAAGAAGGTTGGCAGGAATAACCAACATTTAGCTCCTTTCAGCCGAGATAAGGATCTAGGCTGAAAGAGGTTGGCAGGAATAACCAACATTTAACTCTTTTCAGCCGAGATCAGGATCTAGGCTGAAGGAGGTTGGCAGGAATAACCAACATTTAGCTCTCTTCAGCCGATATCAGGATCTAGGCTGAAGAAATGTTGGCAGGAATAACCAACATTTAGCTCTCTTCAGCCGAGATCAGGATCTAGGCTGAAGGAATGTTGGCAGGGATAACCAACATTTGTCTCTCTTCAGCCAAGATCAGGATCTAGGCTGAAGAAGGTTGGCTGGAATAACCAACACCTAGCTCTCTTCAGCCGAGATAAGGATCTAGGTTGAAGAAAGATTGGCTGGAATAACCAACATTTATCTCTTTTCAGCTGAGATCAGGATCTAGGCTGAAGAAAGTTGGCATGAAAAACCAACATTTAGCTCTCTTCAGCAGAGATCAGGATCTAGGCTAAAGAAGGTTGGCTGGAATAACCAACACTTAGCTTTATTCAGTCGAGATAAGGATCTAGGCTGAAAGCAGGTATGACCAACATTTAGTAAATAGGTTACAAAACTCTTGAACCGAGATAGCTATCTCGGCAATAAAATGTTAAAGGGGAAATACATGTAAGTGTAACCGAACAAACGAAGAAAAAACACATTTCATTCCATTTCAAAGCGTTCATTACATGGGAGAGGCTTAAGTCCGGTTACAAATTCTTCCAAAAAGTAAAATGTCAAAATAAGAAGAAAATGGGGGGTCAAGCAAATAGATCATTCAAATCTGTATCTAGGTCAACTCGAGCTTCACTACGCGATAGCCCGGGCCCAACAGGTAGATCGGTCATGGGCACACCATCAAACGTACTTGGCACCAGTGGATCCACCCAAGCTGGCAGAGCAATTTGGAGAATATGATCACTGGTGTCAGTTGGGGCGTTGTTTGGTTCTGGAGATTTTTCCTCCCCTCCCTCTTGAAGCAATTTTTCTTGGATGGTATTGGCGTAGTCTGCCATATAACTTGGAATGAAGTAGGGATAAGGGTTCTGGAAGACCTCGGTTTCTTGATCATAACCGAGCTTTGTGGCAGCCTCCTTCTATCTGCATTTGAAAAATATATCCTATGAAGCTTCACATTGCAGGATATAGGTGGCCTTCCCTTTCTTGTAGCCCCTGTCTTCAGCATCCTCCATTTTTTTGTTTAGCTCGGCGATCTCGTCATCTTTTTTCTTTTCAAGCTTGGCCAGTTTGCACAAGTAACGATCTTTCAGCGCGGCCAAAGCTTTTTGCTTGTCCACTTCTGCCGCGTTGACCAACTCGGTAAGTCAGGCAATTTCAGATTCAAGCTCGATCGTTTTTTGCTTCGCTTTGTTCAGCTCGGCCGTTTTAGCGTTGACATCTGCTACAGCCAGCCGCGTTGTCTTACGCAGCTCTAGCACGCGCTTGTGAGCAACGTGGTTTTTCTACATGGCCTGCAAAAAGAGAGATAGCAATTATGATTAAAACCGAGCAAACAGATAGTATGCAATGGAGAACAAACAAATAGAGAACTTACCAGCACCATCGACTTAGTTGCCGAACGGATGGCCTTGAGTTTGGTGAGGTGATCATGGTGCTCCATGTTGGTTGGCAGACATATGCTTTTTGCAAGGTTGAAGGCAAGAGTGTGGTCCTTGTCTGCCACCACCGAGTCTGTGTTTGAAACAGTCCAGTTCTTGTATGTTATTTTGGGTGCCCATTCTGAAGGGCTAGCTCGGTTAGTATGGACGGGCTCAGGGCTCGGTGGTGTTGTCTCAGGAAGCGGGCGATCCTTCTCAACAGTCAACCGCCGCTGCTCGGTCGAAGAGATGCGAGCACGCTTATTTGGCCGAGATAACGAGGCCCGAGCTGTTGGGAGGGCTACCTGTAGACACCCCATTTTTGACCGACCTTAAGACTCAGACGTCACTGATTGAGCGCTTGGTGATGTTGCATATTGTGCTCGTTCAGAAGTTTCAGAGTCGCGGCCGTGAGCCCTACTTCCGGACTTCCGAACCCTCTTTTGTGCTTTGCCTCGGTTTGCGAACCAGGCTCTGTTTTCTTTGTTTCTTTTCCTGAGGAGAGGGAGAGGTCCAGTAGACCATCTCTCAGTGGCCGTGGGCTACATTTTGTGGCCACAGGCCATTTTGCCCATTTCGGAGCCCGGTTTCCGGTTTTTCGGGACCGTTGGCCGTGTGCCTCGGTTCGGGACCGCCTAACCATCTCTGTTTGCTCTAAATTTTGGCATACATCTTATTTTCTCCCTTTCAAGGGACACTGGGGCCTGAGAAACCCACTTCGTGGCCGAATGCCACTTTCGGTGCTTAACAGCCCATTTTCGGGACCCCGAACTGCGCGTTTTGGCCCCCGAACATTCGTTTTGCAACGGTTCTCGTTCATTTTTGGCAGGTACCTCTGTTTTATCACTGGGAAGGCCGTAGAAGGGTGGGAGGCCAGTAATTGTTGCAGCAACCAGTTATATATCCTCCGACGTCCTCCGACGCCCGTTTTTCACACTTCCGGGCTAATGTTGAACACCTTGGGTCACATTCTTGAACTTTGAACCACATATCTGTGATGTACACACTTGGGAGGATCCTAAAAGTTGGTGGCCGGCCAGTAATTCCACCTGACCCTTTTGAACCCCTCCTTCCGGGCTAATGTTGAACACCTTGGAGGCACTTTCTTGAACTTTGAACCACATATCTGTGATGTACACACATGGGAGGACCCTAAAAGTTGGTGGCCGGCCAGTAATTCCACCTGACCCTTTTGAACCCCTCCTTCCGGGCTAATGTTGAACACCTTGGGGCCACTTTCTTGAACTTTGAACCGCATATTTGTGATGTACACACAGGGGAGGACACCATCATGTGGTGGCCGGCCACTAAATCAGCTTGACCCTTTTGACCCCTAGCCGGCCGGCTAGGGGGTGTGGCCGGCCGGCCACCTGCAACCAAAATAACTGGCCGGCCGAGACCCTCACACTGTTCACTTTACAGCTGTATAGCTTTATCCCCCAGAAAATATCAATATCCGGGGGATATTTTGTGGGGGAAAGTTGGCCTCCTTTTCCCCCACCTTTACACCCCCTTTTTGATCCTTATAACCAGCAAGCCATAGCACATTTAGGGGTTAGAAAATTTGTTCTTCAAGCCTCAAGACACAAATCTTCCTCCATCCCTCTCATTTTCCTAAAAATTCCTAAGTCCTACACCTTGTTTTCTTCATCACCACCAAGCTCTACCATCACCACTTCATTTCCAGCAACAAGGAGGGCTTCTCAAAGGCTAAAGGAGCTGCAAATTGGTCCAAGAAGCAACAAAAGCTTTGGTCTTCAAGGGTGAGTGACATTTCTCCTCTTTTGACCCTTTTTCTTGATCCATTTGTAAGCCCTATATGCTTATTGTTTCAAGCTCCGGCCCTAACTGAAAGTGGCCTTCTTTTGAGCTCATTTTCACTCCTCATTAAGGACTCAACCCTGTTTGAGCCCTCCATGATGCACTTGCTTCATTGATCCTCTTATATGTCATAATCTTGCATTCTATTTTTGGCCCATGAGTAATCTGTTTTTGAGCATGATGTAATCTGTGAATGTGCTTATTTTGGGCCGTTCTTCAACATTGTTGAAGGTCCCCTCACCATTTGATGCCTCCATGTGCCACTTGTAGTTATATCCCTTATTTGGCCCCCATTTTTGCATAAATTGGCAGCCCCCCTTGCTTCTGTTTTTGGCTTTTTCACAAAACTGAAAGTGGCCTTATTTTGGCCTATACTTCATGTTTCATTAACATTTTTTTTCTGTTTGGTGATTATTTTGTATACTTCATGTTATAGCACCTTTTGAGCCTCAATCTTGTGCCATTTTTTTAGCATGTTTTTATATTGATTTGAGGCCTTCCATATACTGTAAACATTCATATTTTTGGTCCCTCTTCAATGTTGTAGAAGGAAATTTTTCAGTTTGGATTTTTCTTATATCACTTGCTTCATTACCCCTCTCTTGGCCCCTATTCTTGCATGCCATTTTTGCCCTACCTATGCTTGCTGTTTGGCCATGTTTATAACTGTGAAAGTGCCTTTTTTGGGACTGCCTAGCTTCTGTCTTTGCATCACATGTCCATATCGTGCATGTTTGGCATAGCTATAGGCCATTTCGGGTGCCTAAATTCGCATTTCGGGACTATTCCATGCATTTGGTGTTATTTCGCCTCATTTCGGGACTGTTTTCCCCCATATTTTAGTGCTGAAATTCCATTAGAATGATTGCTTTCCATTTCTATGTCATTTGCATTGCATATGCCATTGCCTCGGTTTGCGTGCCCGTGTGCACGCATTTCGAGGCACTTCATTTTCATCCATCGGCATCCTATGTGAGTGTGGCTGAGGCTCTCTCATGTTGGTATAAGCCCATATCTTGTTTTCATGTCATTTGCATTGCATATGCCATTGCCTCGGTTTGCGTGCCCGTGTGCATGCATTTCGAGGCACTTCATTTTCATCCATCGGCATCCTATGTGAGTGTGGCTGAGGCTCTCTCATGTTGGTATAAGCCCCATATCTTGTTTCCATGTCATTTGCATTGCATATGCCATTGCCTCGGTTTGCGTGCCCGCGTGCACGCATTTCGAGGCACTTCATTTTCATCCATCGGCATCCTATGTGGGTGTGGCTGAGGCTCTCTCATGTTGGTATAAGCCCATATCTTGTTTCCATGTCATTTGCATTGCATATGCCATTGCCTCGGTTTGCGTGCCCGTGTGCACGCATTTCGAGGCACTTCATTTTTCATCCACCGGCATCTTATGTGAGTGTGGCTGAGGCTCTCTCGTGTTAGTGTAAGTCCATGTTACATCTTCCATGCCATTTTAGCCATATTGCATTGCGTATGCCATTGCCTCGGTTTGCGCGTCCGTGTGCACGCATTTCGAGGCATCTCATTTTTACAGCATAGTGCATACTAGGTTGCATCTTAGATCGCATTCTGCCATTGCCTCGGTTTGCGTACCCGTGTGCACGCATTTCGAGGCATCTCATTTTTACAGCATAGTGCATACTAGGTTCTATCTTAGATCGCATTCTGTTATTTTCTCGGTTTGCGTGCCCGTGTGCACGCACTTCGAGGCATCTCATTTTCATAGCATTGTGTATATTAGGATTGTATCTTAGTTGCATTTCATGCATGTCATGCATATTGTATCGTGTTCGGAATAGGAGTTAGCCCGGACACGGGAAACGAGGTGCATTTCGTACTCCGAGTGACGGAATGTATCTCAATTCCCCAGTCACCGACACTCCGGATCATCCATGATGGAGTTAGGTTTTAGCTGTGTTTTCATGTGCATTCATCCTATATTGAATTGTGCATTTCGACTCCTCGGCCATCATGCCTCGGTATGCGTGATTGGTGGCACGAGGATCGAGGCATGCATATATCTGTGAAAATACATTGCCATGCCCCTTTCCTGCTCTCTGTTACAGCAAAATAAAGAATCAGCAACTTTTCAGAGTCTGACACGCTTTCCAAGAATAACTGCAAAACAGAGGCTAATTGGGGCATCCTAGTGGATTTCCGCGCAAGGCAGCCCAGACATGCATCATTCATCAGAAGCAAGGCAGTCCCTAGCTTGCATGCCAGTTTATTTATTTTCTTAGTTAATTTGTTAATTAATTAGAAATTTGTACATTATTCGGACTACATTATTTGGACTGTACTATTCTTTTATTTGGGACTGTATTATTTGGACCCTCTGCGCGAGGGCACAACTGTAATAAGTGTGCGTGTGTGTGTTGTATGTCTTCCAACCCCACGTCTTTCTTCTCTTTTATTTACCAGCTTACGATGGTTAGATTAGGACATGTTTCAATTAGCATACAGTATGATAGCATGTTTGCATTCATTCATCTGTTTTGCATGCATCGGGCTCGGCGCACCATACTAACTGCATCGTACTTTCAATTCCAAATTGAATACATGTTAGTTGTAGCATTTCATATGCCATGTTTAGAATGGCCGAGCCTGCTATAGTTGCATTTTTGCATGTGTTGCATTAGGCATTTCTGTATACTTAGGATTCATGCATAGATTTCTAATTAACTTCTTTTTTTAGCTTGGAGTACTCGGTGAGTTTTATGCTTTAGCATCCTTGCATGCGTGTGAGTGACTGCCATGAATAGCATGCTTACCATGAGGCTAATTGCTAATGTGATATAACTGCCTGAATGCCTGTGGGTGAAGGTTGGGTTATTTGAATTGGAATAATTCATCAAATGTGTGTTTTAAGCCCACTAGATAGTGGCAAAATCATGTTTTCTAAGCCCACCCGAGGGTGGCAAATCCACGTCTTAGCCTACTTGCGGGTAGCACCATCAAACCACTTTCAAATAAACAAACATGAAATGTTTTGTTCCAATTCAGGCAACTCAGTCTATACTTATATGCTGTGTGCATCACATAGTAACCTAGGCTAATAACCGGAATAAGGACACACAAAGTTTTCAAAAATTGATATCATGGTTAGTAGAGGCCGATCTTTGATCGGGCGAGCGGGGGTGCTCACGAAGTGACCTTCCCCAATCGTACCCAAGTTCCCGAGCCGAGGCAACTTTGGCGATGACGGACACGTGGCATTTGGCACCGAGTCAGGGTTTCCTAAATTTCCCATTAAAAAACATTTAGGTGGCGACTCTGTATCTGGCAAAGCAGTCCATGTTTGGCACTTCTTTCAAAATCTGTTTTCTCAAAACGATTTGCCGGATTTGGACTCTTTGGTTCAGACTTAGAACCGTGACAATTTGAGAGTCCTGAGCTGTAGTGACCCCAAAATGAACGGAACGGGAGCTCGTTCCTCCCGGGGCGTTCGGGGACGTCTACAGTTTCTGGCGACTCTGCTGGGGATTTAGAGAACTTGACTCGAACTCATGATATCTGTTTTTGACTACACTTGTGTGTTTCTTTGCATTGCATTTGCATTGGCATTGGTGCGCCTAGGACACCGTGTTTGCCATCTGCTATTCCTGAACGGTTTGCCGAAGGCTTGTCTTGTCAAGGCATGACCATAAGGCTGACCGGTTATGGGCTCTGCCAGTATGGGAACACAAACCCCGGTTTTACCGGGGCACCCTTTTTGACCATTCGACCTAGTGCATATTCGGATCCATAGTGACCATTCCAAACTAGGACAGGTTGCTTACCCGTTTATAGGTTGTTTGAAACCGCTGCGTGCGTAGTGAAACCCTAGCTCCTGACAAAATAGGACAGGGAAACCCTACCCCACCATAGGGGTGTTTTAGCTCTCACTTGCTTGCTATGTGCTTTTAGGGTGTGTCCCTACAGGAATGCATGTATCAGTTTGCAAGTCTGGGCATCAGGCCTGCGGGCATTATTATTAGTATTTGGGAGTCAGCTTTACCTGTGGGTATCAGACTCAGATTTGGGGCAGAATTTTGGGACAGAATTCAGTAGGGGGCACACTCATTCAACTATGCTCGTATTTGTTCAGATGGAATCAGGCTAAGATGCTGTCTGTTTTCTCTTTTGCTAGGGTAGTCTGGGAACCATAGCTTCAGAAGGCTCCGATATCCCCCGAGGTTCATCGAACTTGTGCTGATAGACTTTGCTAGGTCAGAGATTCAGTTCAAGGGCAATCACTGTTCCTTTACCAGAGGCAAGGTAAAAAGGGCTAGTTGGGCACAAATCACCGGTTCAGCACTTACCAGGTCAGCGGCCCTTATCCACCCCACCAGCGAACAGTCAGGCTGAGGTCTCAGTTTCTACTGCAGGGATAGATACCAACCAGTCAGATGGATCAGCAGAACACGTCAGGGATGGAGGCCATGATGCGCCAGATGCAAGAAAGTATGAAACTCATGCAGCAGGATGCTGCCCGTCAGGAGGAATTTTCCAAACAGCAGGCTGCGATCATGGCTCAGCAGGCCGAGCTCATCACCAAGCTGCAACAGCAAAGCGGCGCGTTCGCTTCACAACAAGTTCCTCCCCCAGCAGGAGCTCCAGCACTTGGGGAGACGCCAAATGTCCAGGAAGGTACGGACATTCCGATAGGGTCGGTTCCGCCCCCAATTTTACCCCAGCTATCCAAAACACCTACCAATCTACCGGACTCTCCCTTCGAGTTCGAGGTCGACCCCACAGCGTTGAAGTTGAGTAAGCTTGAAAAGTTGTTCAAAAAATCCCAGGGGGTAAAGTCCATCCCGGGCATTGAGGACGGGTACACCGACGCAGCTGTAACTCTGCCGGACAGGTTCAAGATGCCTCACATCGACCGTTTTGATGGGTCAGGAGATCCCATGGTCCACTTGAGCTTGTTTTCAGATGTTTTGCGCCCGATGGGCTTGACAAGATTACAGAAGCTCTCCCTTTTTGGCAGGACCCTGTCGGGTATTGCAGTCATCTGGTATGCCAAATTGGAGGATTCAGTGAAACAAAGCTGGGAGGAGATGGCCGAGGCCTTCGTCGCACAATATTCATACAATACCCAAATCGAGATTACGACCCGTGATCTTGAGATGATGAGGCAGGAGCCGAAGGAGAGCTTCTCAGAATTCGTGACCCGCTGGAGAGCCAAAGCCTCAATGATGACCATTAGGCCAACAGACAAAGATCAAATTCGGATGATTGTGCGCAATCTCCAGCCCAAGCTAATGCAGAAAATGATCGTGATCCCCTTCCCTACTTTCTCAGATTTACACGAGATGGGAGTGCAGATCGAGGATGCTATGAAGCAGGGTCTCTTTGACCAGGAGAAGGAGCAGCCCAGGAGGGCGTTTTCCCGCAGTTCGAATGCGACCACCAGTGGTGATGCAGCTGCAAGATCTTCTGATGTGGGCATGGTGGCTACCACCGTATCAAAAAAAGCTACCCCATTCACTGGTGCGTCCGGAAGTAACTCACAAGGAACCAAGTACCCACCTCGAGTCAAAAGGGTTTTCACTCCGCTTTATATGCCTTTGTCAAAAGCTTTAGAGGCCTTAATCCGAAAAGGGCATCTGAAACCGTTGGAACAGCGGCCCCTACCCGATCCTATCCCTGCAAAACATGATCAGACTAAGTACTGCGCCTACCATCAGCAAACAGGCCATACTACCGACGACTGCTTTCGTCTGCGCCATGATGTACAAGATCTGTTTGACAACGGGATCATCCCCGCGCCAGTCCAGCAAAGTCTATCGGCACTTGATAGGTGAACTTGTGGGGGGGATAATGTGATCTAATCAAGGAATGAACCACTTGCGGATGGCGTTCAGATTATTCCAGCTGTGGTGGATGGCATGCACTGTTTTGAGCAATGTACAAGTGCTGTTAATTTTGCGTTCTGACTTGGGTATTGGGTCAGTCTTGTTTTGAGTCTGTCTTTTTGTTTTGAGTCAGTCTCTTTTTGTTTTGGGTCTATCTTGTTGTATCAAGTCAGTCCTGTTGTATAGGAGTCGGGTGATTCCGGGGGATGTTACCTCGGGCATCACCATTTTGTTTTGTGTCTGTCTTTTTCGTTTTGTTTTGAGTCTGTTTCTGCCAGGGAGCCAGTTGTACCAAAAGATTTGAATGAACAGCAGCAATTTTTGCACTTCTGTGTTCGCTTCTGCCATGTGCCAATTGTGCCAGAAAGTTTGAATGAAATGGCAGTGCATTCCACCTGCTCTCTTGTGCCCTAGAATCATTGCATTGACCTAAGTTTTTCAAAACTTTTTAAACACTGTGGTGAAAACGAAGAGGAAGGAATTCCTCGGGATTTGCAAAACTTTGATCATTTGAGAGAAAGAGAGGCGTACTAAGCCCTTAATGAAATCATGCTTGTTAGCGTGAGTACTGAGAAGGACCCTGGCTTGATTCAGACTGGTTTCACACTATCTTCAGCGCGAGCGATTTGTCGCTTTCTTAAAAACTTTCAAAAACAAAATGTTTTGCGCGGTCCTGCGAAGACCTGTGTGGAATCACTCTTGAGATTGTGCAGCCTAGGATCGCTCTCAGCCTCGAGACTCAACCCCTTCGCTTCCAAACCTTGAAACTTGAATTCAGAAGGTTCAACGATCAACTATGATGTGAGGCCTGTGTGGCCGGATTTGAAGCAGCCCTCGAACAAGAGGCCAGGAAAGTCAGGTCAAGAAGATCAGATCTCATCAGAAGAAGCTTACAAAGCAAAACAGCAGCCATTCTCCTGGATTCAGATAACTTCAGGATCTCAAAACCATTTGACATGGACAAAGCTACACTTTTACCCTTGAGAGGCTCGCTGGGCCGAAAACCCGGAAGGGCGACCCAGGCAAAAGTTAGAGCAAGAGAAAAATACAAAAAAGAGAACAAAAAAGAAATATGCAAAGAAAAGAACAAAAAAGAAAAAAAAAAGGGAAAAGAAATGAAAAGAAAAGAAGAACAAAGCTCGCAAGGTCGAAAACCCGCAACGGGCGCCTTGGCAAAAGTTAGAGCCTAAAAAGGAGAGGTTAATACCCGAGTGTATCTTAACCCCGAACTACGTGAGGCTTGATTCCCATCTTTGGGATACGTAGGCAACTTCATTCTGAAGTCCAGCCGTAAAATAATTCGATTATGTCCATGCGATGGTTCTGGTCATCTTTGTCTTTTCTGTATCCGGGAGTTCGGTTGCAATCATCGCTCTGAGGGCTGATTACAATACACTACGGTGCCATTCAGACAAGGGGCAACTTTCCGTTGCCATTCAATGCACCGCGGTGTCATTCAAACAAGGGGCAACTCTCCGTTGCCATTCAATGCGCTGCGGTGCTATTCAAACAAGGGGCAACTTTCTGTTGCCATTCAAAACGCCGCAGTGTCATTTCAAACAAGAGGCGACTGTCCGTTGCCATGCAGCTCCCCTCAAGCAAGGGGCAATTTTCCTTCGAATCTGAGGTTGTGCATCTCAAGAGTAGGTTCCGTGCTCATTGAGCAGTGGTCGTTTGCAAAAAAAAAAATAGTTTTTGAGAATTTTTACTGAGGTTGACTGATCTTCTCGAAAAGTACTCCATTTTTCAAAACTGGACCATTTCTTGGACCCCAAAAAGGGAAAATTTTCAGTGCTCACAGCCTAACTTGCATGATTTCAAATCAGAAAATCGAACAAGCACGTTAATCTAACTCTCATTTTGATCAAAATTATTTTAGAAAGCCAAAACAAAAAATGGTCAAATTGATGAACTAGGGGCACAGTTTAGTTAGGCTTCCTGTCTTTTCCTCGTTGTCAATGCATTTGCCAGAAAGGGCACTCTACTTGCCAGAAAGGGCACCGTATTCGCCAGAAAAGGGCACAACAAAGGGCAGAAAGCTCTCACATCCTCCAAGCAACGAGATATCAGGCAAAGTGCGAAGCACGAACTAGAATGGGGCAAGATATTCCACTCCATCATCTGGACAGATCTTATCACGTCCAAACTCCCCAGCAAAGCATCATCAACTGATGTTAGCTGCAGACTTGCTACACACCCAGTTGTAGTGCAACCTTTCCGTGGGAGGAATTCACTAGCTGTGAGTGGAAGAAATAGAATCTAGCAGAATGCTAGGGGCACGAGCCCATAATTTGCTGTTTATCCATCGACCACCCAGGGGAGGGATGAAAAATGAGAGATTGAAGAATAGAGAGATGTGCAATGAGAGAAAAAGTGAGAAAAGGGCTTTTTCAGAAAAATAGAGCTTGAGGGCCGAGTGATGTGAGAATCACAAATGAGAAAGGGTGGGAAACACTACCCGGTGAAACAGGCTCCCTGTGCACGTCTAAGTGTCGTGTCTTTTTGTTTTATCTTGATTCTTGTTTCGAGTCGTTTCGAGTGTTACTCGATGTGTCTAGGTTGTGTGCCTTTTATTTCCTTGTTGAGTCGTTTTGCTGTGTTCAGTCGTAGGCTCAATACTTGGTCAAAAACTTATCTCCCAATTTTAAAAATAAAATCGTTTTGTGCTCCGAGTGCCGTGCCGTTCTCCACATTTGTGCAAAACAAGATTCGTTCTTTCATAAAACCGCAGGGTTCAACCCAGGTCATGTGAGAACAATAGAACTAGGACCTATCTGAAGTTATATGGGTTCCAGACTACAAAGCAAAAGCAAAAGAGGAAATGTCGAGCATCTGAGTTTGTTTCAACTTCAGTAAGTTCCGAGACTGCATTCCGTGTGTACCTCTTCAGGTTTTGCCAATGCTCCGAAGTACGAGTGTGCCTCTACCTCAAGCTCAAGATCAAGTCTGCTTCAAGCCAGAATGGCGATCAAGTGCTCTCCCTGAGTACCATTCCCTTCCAGAGGCATCTTGGCTATGTTTGCAATGAGTTCCTAGGAGACCAACTGCGACGGTGGAAACTAGAGTTCGAATGGCTGATGCCTAGAACATAAAGGTTCGGGATTTCTGGGACTAAAGTCTGGTTTAAATACCCAGAGGCGTGTCCTCGGCTTGAAATCTGTATGGAAGCCCCATAGGTTGAGATAGCGTGTATGCACCTCAATTCTGGATACTGAACCAACCTAGTCTGTCACCCCGTTGGAGAATAGGGAAAGTTGTGAATATGATCAGGAAGAAAGGCAACATCCAAAGTGTTCTACGTGAAGAATCCTTGTCAATATTTCAGAGCCTTTATACTGTAAGATTGAAGGTAAGTGTTCGAAGAGCACAAGGGGCGATCCCCATCGGAGAAGAGCGGTTCACCGCCACTCACCTCGTGAGGTGCTTTCTAAAGCGCCGCTACGCTTGTTTATTGCGTTCATTAAACATCATGCATTGTATTGCATTGTACCTATCAAGTTTCTTTCTCATTCATGCACGATATCGTACGTACGGTTCGTTCAAAGAAGTTTGGTTGAAGATCATTTCTTTAGTGTATCTATCACACTTTTCTTCATTCACTTTTGTGTATCTATCACATACATTCTCATTTTGTGTATCAATCACACTTCTTTCATTTAGTGTATCAATCACACTTCATTCGTTTAGTATATCAATCATACTTTGTTCACTAAGTGCATCTATCACACTTTGTGTTCGCTTTTAGTATATCCATCATACTTGTTCACATTGTGCATCTATCACACTTTGTGTTCACTTTTAGTATATCAATCATACTTTGTTCACTAAGTGCATCTATCACACTTTGTGTTCGCTTTTAGTATATCCATCATACTTGTTCACATTGTGCATCTATCACACTTTGTGTTCACTTTTAGTATATCAATCATACTTTATTCACTAAGTGCATCTATCACACTTTGTGTTCACTTTTAGTATATCAATCATACTCTGTTCACTAAGTGCATCTATCACACTTTGTGTTCATTTTCAGTATATCAATCATACTCTGTTCACTAAGTGCATCTATCACACTTTGTGTTCATTTTCAGTATATCAATCATACTCTGTTCACTAAGTGCATCTATCACACTTTGTGTTCACTTCCAGTATATCAATCATACTTTGCTCACATTGTGCATCTATCACACTTTGTGTTCACTTTCAGTATATCAATCATACTTTGCTCACATTGTGCATCTATCACACTTTGTGTTTGCTTTTAGTGTATCAATCACACTTTGCTCACATAGTGCATCTATCACACTTTGTGTTCGCTTTTAGTATATCCATCATACTCTGTTCACTAAATGCATCTATCACACTTTGTGTTCACTTCGTGTTCACATTTAGTATATCAATCATACTTTGTTCACTAAGTGCATCTATCACACTTTGTGTTCACCTTCAGTGTGTATCCATCACACTTTGCTCACTTCACCCTTTGTATATCAATTACACTTTGCTCAAATAGTGTATCTATCACACACTCGTTTTGCTCACTTAGTGCATCTATCACACTTTGTGCTCACCTTTTTGTGTATCAATCACACACTCTCGCTTTGTGTATCTATCATACTTGTTCACTTAGTGCATCTATCATACTTTGTGTTCACCTTTTTGTGTATCAATCACATGTTTGCTCTGTGTATCTATCACACATGCACACTGTATTTGCAGTGAGAATTCCATAATTTTCTTACATCCTTTCTGCACGAAGTGTAGTTTGGCTCGAGTTTACTTGCTTGCCTAGCATTCGCTTAAAATGTTGCATCCATTTGCGAATACTTGCTTCATTACAGCTTGCTGCATTCGCATGATCATGAGTGATGTTCGGCTTCGCGTAGCGTATAAGTCCAACTTTCAAAACCGGCTTCACGTAGCGTATAAGTCCAATCTTCAAAATCTTCTTGCATATCATTTGCATTTTGCCCCTGCCTACGGGCACATCTTTGTCTATCTTGTATGTCTGTCTAAGTCTTCGGCCTTGTCAAAAATGGGTCGTCTCTGGGCTTTGACATTCACTCCCGTCACTTGTGACTTCCGAGTTCTGTCAAAGAGGGGCAACTGTAGACACCCCATTTTTGACCGACCTTAAGACTCAGATGTCACTGATTGAGCGCTTGGTGATGTTGCATATTGTGCTCGTTCAGAAGTTTCAGAGTCGCGGCCGTGAGCCCTGCTTCCGGACTTCCGAACCCTCTTTTGTGCTTTGCCTCAGTTTGCGAACCAGGCTCGGTTTTCTTTGTTTCTTTTCCTGAGGGGAGGGAGAGGTCCAGTAGACCATCTCTCAGTGGCCGTGGACTACATTTTGTGGCCACAGGCCATTTTGCCCATTTCGGAGCCCGGTTTCCAGTTTTTCGGGACCGTTGGCCGTGTGCCTCGGTTCGAGACCGCCTAACCATCTCCGTTTGCTCTAAATTTTGGCATACATCTTATTTTCTCCCTTTCAAGGGACACTGGGGCCTGAGAAACCCACTTCGTGGCCGAATGCCACTTTCGGTGCTTAACAGCCCATTTTCGGGACCCCGAACTGCGCGTTTTGGCCCCCGAACATTCGTTTTGCAACGGTTCTCGTTCATTTTTGGCAGGTACCTCTGTTTTATCACTGGGAAGGCCGTAGAAGGGTAGGAGGCCAGTAATTGTTGCAGCAACCAGTTATATATCCTCCGACGTCCTCCGACGCCCGTTTTTCACACTTCCGGGCTAATGTTGAACACCTTGGGTCACATTCTTGAACTTTGAACCACATATCTGTGATGTACACACTTGGGAGGATCCTAAAAGTTGGTGGCCGGCCAGTAATTCCACCTAACCCTTTTGAACCCCTCCTTCCGGGCTAATGTTGAACACCTTGGGGGCACTTTCTTGAACTTTGAACCACATATCTGTGATGTACACACATGGGAGGACCCTAAAAGTTGGTGGCCGGCCAGTAATTCCACCTGACCCTTTTGAACCCCTCCTTCCGGGCTAATGTTGAACACCTTGGGGCCACTTTCTTGAACTTTGAACCGCATATTTGTGATGTACACACAGGGGAGGACACCATCATGTAGTGGCCGGCCACTAAATCAGCTTGACCCTTTTGACCCCTAGCCGGCCGGCTAGGGGGTGTGGCCGGCCGGCCACCTGCAACCAAAATAACTGGCCGGCCGAGACCCTCACACTGTTCACTTTACAGCTGTATAGCTTTATCCCCCAGAAAATATCAATATCCGGGGGATATTTTGTGGGGGAAAGTTGGCCTCCTTTTCCCCCACCTTTACACCCCCTTTTTGATCCTTATAACCAGCAAGCCATATCACATTTAGGGGTTAGAAAATTTGTTCTTCAAGCCTCAAGACACAAATCTTCCTCCATCCCTCTCATTTTCCTAAAAATTCCTAAGTCCTACACCTTGTTTTCTTCATCACCACCAAGCTCTACCATCACCACTTCATTTCCAGCAACAAGGAGGGCTTCTCAAAGGCTAAAGGAGCTGCAAATTGGTCCAAGAAGCAACAAAAGCTTTGGTCTTCAAGGGTGAGTGACATTTCTCCTCTTTTGACCCTTTTTCTTGATCCATTTGTAAGCCCTATATGCTTATTGTTTCAAGCTCCGGCCCTAACTGAAAGTGGCCTTCTTTTGAGCTCATTTTCACTCCTCATTAAGGACTCAACCCTGTTTGAGCCCTCCATGATGCACTTGCTTCATTGATCCTCTTATATGTCATAATCTTGCATTCTATTTTTGGCCCATGAGTAATCTATTTTTGAGCATGATGTAATCTGTGAATGTGCTTATTTTGGGCCGTTCTTCAACATTGTTGAAGGTCCCCTCACCATTTGATGCCTCCATGTGCCACTTGTAGTTATATCCCTTATTTGGCCCCCATTTTTGCATAAATTGGCAGCCCCCCTTGCTTCTGTTTTTGGCTTTTTCACAAAACTGAAAGTGGCCTTATTTTGGCCTATACTTCATGTTTCATTAACATTTTTTTTCTGTTTGGTGATTATTTTGTATACTTCATGTTATAGCACCTTTTGAGCCTCAATCTTGTGCCATTTTTTTAGCATGTTTTTATATTGATTTGAGGCCTTCCATATACTGTAAACATTCATATTTTTGGTCCCTCTTCAATGTTGTAGAAGGAAATTTTTCAGTTTGGATTTTTCTTATATCACTTGCTTCATTACCCCTCTCTTGGCCCCTATTCTTGCATGCCATTTTTGCCCTACCTATGCTTGCTGTTTGGCCATGTTTATAACTGTGAAAGTGCCTTTTTTGGGACTGCCTAGCTTCTGTCTTTGCATCACATGTCCATATCGTGCATGTTTGGCATAGCTATAGGCCATTTCGGGTGCCTAAATTCGCATTTCGGGACTATTCCATGCATTTGGTGTTATTTCGCCTCATTTCGGGACTGTTTTCCCCCATATTTTAGTGCTGAAATTCCATTAGAATGATTGCTTTCCATTTCTATGTCATTTGCATTGCATATGCCATTGCCTCGGTTTGCGTGCCCGTGTGCACGCATTTCGAGGCACTTCATTTTCATCCATCGGCATCCTATGTGAGTGTGGCTGAGGCTCTCTCATGTTGGTATAAGCCCATATCTTGTTTTCATGTCATTTGCATTGCATATGCCATTGCCTCGGTTTGCGTGCCCGTGTGCATGCATTTCGAGGCACTTCATTTTCATCCATCGGCATCCTATGTGAGTGTGGCTGAGGCTCTCTCATGTTGGTATAAGCCCCATATCTTGTTTCCATGTCATTTGCATTGCATATGCCATTGCCTCGGTTTGCGTGCCCGCGTGCACGCATTTCGAGGCACTTCATTTTCATCCATCGGCATCCTATGTGGGTGTGGCTGAGGCTCTCTCATGTTGGTATAAGCCCATATCTTGTTTCCATGTCATTTGCATTGCATATGCCATTGCCTCGGTTTGCGTGCCCGTGTGCACGCATTTCGAGGCACTTCATTTTTCATCCACCGGCATCTTATGTGAGTGTGGCTGAGGCTCTCTCGTGTTAGTGTAAGTCCATGTTACATCTTTTATGCCATTTTAGCCATATTGCATTGCGTATGCCATTGCCTCGGTTTGCGTGTCCGTGTGCACGCATTTCGAGGCATCTCATTTTTACAGCATAGTGCATACTAGGTTGCATCTTAGATCGCATTCTGCCATTGCCTCGGTTTGCGTACCCGTGTGCACGCATTTCGAGGCATCTCATTTTTACAGCATAGTGCATACTAGGTTCTATCTTAGATCGCATTCTGTCATTTTCTCAGTTTGCGTGCCCGTGTGCACGCACTTCGAGGCATCTCATTTTCATAGCATTGTGTATATTAGGATTGTATCTTAGTTGCATTTCATGCATGTCATGCATATTGTATCGTGTTCGGAATAGGAGTTAGCCCGGACACGGGAAACGAGGTGCATTTCGTACTCCGAGTGACGGAATGTATCTCAATTCCCTAGTCACCGACACTCCGGATCATCCATGATGGAGTTAGGTTTTAGCTGTGTTTTCATGTGCATTCATCCTATATTGAATTGTGCATTTCGACTCCTCGGCCATCATGCCTCGGTATGCGTGATTGGTGGCACGAGGATCGAGGCATGCATATATCTGTGAAAATACATTGCCATGCCCCTTTCCTGCTCTCTGTTACAGCAAAATAAAGAATCAGCAACTTTTCAGAGTCTCGCACGCTTTCCAAGAATAACTGCAAAACAGAGGCTAATTGGGGCATCCTAGTGGATTTCCGCGCAAGGCTGCCCAGACATGCATCATTCATCAGAAGCAAGGCAGTCCCTGGCTTGCATGCCAGTTTATTTATTTTCTTAGTTAATTTGTTAATTAATTAGAAATTTGTACATTATTCGGACTACATTATTTGGACTGTACTATTCTTTTATTTGGGACTGTATTATTTGGACCCTCTGCGCGAGGGCACAACTGTAATAAGTGTGCGTGTGTGTGTTGTATGTCTTCCAACCCCACGTCTTTCTTCTCTTTTATTTACCAGCTTACGATGGTTAGATTAGGACATGTTTCAATTAGCATACAGTATGATAGCATGTTTGCATTCATTCATCTGTTTTGCATGCACCGGGCTCGGCGCACCATACTAACTGCATCGTACTTTCAATTCCAAATTGAATACATGTTAGTTGTAGCATTTCATATGCCATGTTTAGAATGGCCGAGCCTGCTATAGTTGCATTTTTGCATGTGTTGCATTAGGCATTTCTGTATACTTAGGATTCATGCATAGATTTCTAATTAACTTCTTTTTTTAGCTTGGAGTACTCGGTGAGTTTTATGCTTTAGCATCCTTGCATGCGTGTGAGTGACTGCCATGAATAGCATGCTTACCATGAGGCTAATTGCTAATGTGATATAACTGCCTGAATGCCTGTGGGTGAAGGTTGGGTTATTTGAATTGGAATAATTCATCAAATGTGTGTTTTAAGCCCACTAGATAGTGGCAAAATCATGCTTTCTAAGCCCACCCGAGGGTGGCAAATCCACGTATTAGCCTACTTGCGGGTAGCACTATCAAACCACTTTCAAATAAACAAACATGAAATGTTTTGTTCCAATTCAGGCAACTCAGTCTATACTTATATGCTGTGTGCATCACATAGTAACCTAGGCTAATAACCGGAATAAGGACACACAAAGTTTTCAAAAATTGATATCATGGTTAGTAGAGGCCGATCTTTGATCGGGCGAGCGGGGGTGCTCACGAAGTGACCTTCCCCAATCGTACCCAAGTTCCCGAGCCGAGGCAACTTTGGCGATGACGGACACGTGGCCTTTGGCACCGAGTCAGGGTTTCCTAAATTTCCCATTAAAAAACATTTAGGTGGCGACTCTGTATCTGGCAAAGCAGTCCATGTTTGGCACTTCTTTCAAAATCTGTTTTCTCAAAACGATTTGCCGGATTTGGACTCTTTGGTTCAGACTTAGAACCGTGACAATTTGAGAGTCCTGAGCTGTAGTGACCCCAAAATGAACGGAACGGGAGTTCGTTCCTCCCGGGGCGTTCGGGGACGTCTACACTACCACAGCCTCGTGTGTTTGATCGGCTTGTGATGTCTCAGTTGGATCACTGCTGGCTGGAGTAGTTGTTTCGGTGATCAAGGCTTGAACAGCTCGGTGCTTGGCCATTTCTTGCTCTTCGGTTAAGGAAATGAGGTTTATTTGTGGCAAGTTGGGGTCCGGTTCTGGTGATGGTTCCAATAGAAAATCAGTTACTTTGACCTTCCTTCTTTTGCTATATCGATAGGTCGACTCGAAGTTAAGTAGCTCGGCCCAACCTTGATGACGGTATTGAAGCGCGGTGCGGAGACCGTCTAGATTGGGGTATTGGTATTGTTACTTTAGCTGGTTCAAGTCTGCATAAGAAGAAAGGCAACGATTAGCGCGGTGCAAAAGTTATAAACAACAAGAGCAAAAAATAGACAAACTAAGCCGAAGTATTCATACCGGCTGTTCCTTTATTCCAGTTAATACTATAGCCCCGTATCTAGGCTTCCTGGTCTTCAAAATTGCCAGAAACCCAAAAGAAGTCGTCGTCATTCACGTCCTTGTCCGGTGTATTTTTAATTTTTTTCTCTCGACGTTTTCTTATTCTTAAATAATATACCCAATTGTCCTCATTTTGGCCGAGTGAGTATTGATGGAATAACTCGGCCAAACCAAGATTGAGGCCAAGCCGACGGTTTAGTTCAGCGTGCCGTTTATTATTCTATATGAATTTGTGGAAAGTTGGGTAGGGTAGAGTCTTGTCTGCTTAAGGAATTCACAAAGGAGAGGCTAAACAGGAAATCAGAGACCGGTCTCAACAATGGATATTACGGTGAAAGGAATAAAGCCCAGTTTACCCCAGGGCTTAGTATCTAGTTCGGCTAATGAGAGGTGGACATTGTCAGGAATGTTGTAGACCTTGCGGAATTCAGCAATGGCACCTGGTGAGTTTACTAAGAACCAGTATTTACCCATCTAATTTAGATTGTTTATAATTTATTATGGCAATCTAGCTTGGTGTTATCTTGGTTCAGCGTGCAAAGGTGTGCCTAGCCCACCTAGTCAAAGTCTGCAAAGTGGAGAATAAAAAGTGTTAAGCCTAGATCACTGAACCGGGCTAAGCAAAAAGGCTAAATCAAGATAAACCTAGTTCGGCTAAATGGGTTGCAACCTGTTCTTAGTTCGGTTGTACCACAAGTTTTTAGCTCGGTTATTGATCAGGAAAGCCTTCAGTTCGGTCATACAGAATGGCCAACAAACCTCTAGCTCGGTTGAAGGCTAGTATGCAGGATTATGTCCACTTTCTTGGTTCGGTCATGTTCAAAACTACAAGTCGCCTAAAACAAATACCTAGCTCGGTTACATCATGACTCTAGATTAAATTTCATGATTTTTTAATCTAGTGGGTGTGCTTTTTAGTTTGAGCATAAGGTTTTTTGGGTTTTTGGGTTATAACATGACTCTGGATTAAATTTCACGTTTCTTGTATATATAAATACATGTATATGGAAATTCAAAATGAAAAAATATACGAAAAGGAACATTAGAAAGAGGTACTAAGCAAGCTTACCAGTTTAGGCATGTATAGACCCACCAACAATGGAGCAAATGTTGCATTAGATGCTGGAGCACAAAGAGATGAAGAAGCAGAGGCAGGTTTTAGAAGCACGAGAGTGAATGAGATGAACAGTGGAGTGTTTGGTTCAAAAAGTAGGGTTTTTGTATAAAGCTTGAAAATGGGCGGGACTGCTCAAAACTTTCGGTGTACGAAGACAACTGTACTTGACTAGTGGCAGCCAGCCACGTGTCCTTTGGAATAGGTAACGATTCAAACGTACTTAAGAAACGGGACGACGTGCAGGGTAGTTGACAAAACGTTTATGGACCAAGCTACCCGGCAGCTCTGTAATAGATGAGCTCAGTTGAGGGCTTGGGCATTTAGCTCAGCTAGAGAAGAATAATCCCGAATCATGCGTTGCAGATGGAATTAAGGGGCAATTGAGAGGGTAATTTGTGTGGAGTGTGGGCCGAGCTATGGGCCGAGGTAAATAGGTTTCGAGGCCGGACCCTGTAAGCTCGGCCAAGAATGGTTGTTGTTAGCTTGGTTTAAGTATTTTGCACCGAGCTAGGCGTTAATCATGAATGCGCCGAGCTGAGTGTGTCTGAAGGCCAGAGATAGCTCGGTTCTTTTATTGTACTACCGTGGTAAGACCATCTCCCTTGGATAAGCAGTGGGAAGTGTGTAACAAGATAAGCCTTACCTTTCTGATTTCCAGGAGGGCTCTGCTAAGCAGAGTAAAGTCCTACTAAGATTGTGCAAACCATCTCACTTGGTTGGTAGTGAGTAGGGTGTGTGATTCCTAGAAGGATTCCGATAAGGAAAGTTGAAATCCTACTAGGACTGTGCCAAATAGAATCTATAAAAGTTCATGACCAGACCTCTATACAGGTATCACAACTTTGATTCTCGAATACATAGAGCTTCTGTCTATTGTCTATTTTGCTAACTTAGGCATCGGAGAGGTATCCAGCACACACCCGTCGACTAGCTCACGTTTGTGTTTTCAGAAAATAAAACAACGACGTTTGAAGGAGTGTAAACTTGATCAATAGGATTATACGAGAATATTATTTCATACTCATATACTTTCAAATTCAATCATAATTTAGAAGTCCTAATTTCCAAGAAATGACTTAGAATGATAAATCAAAAATTCACATTTGCAGTTATTATTGTGAGCCCGTAACATAAATGAATCTTGGCCATTGATTGATAACTCTGAGTAATATTCTGGTTGTTTCTCTCCTTTTTTTTTTTTTTTTTTTTTTTTTTTTTTTTTTTTGAGTTTGTACACCCACTGTATCATTTTATATTCAATTTTTTAATAAAAATTTCTGTTTATTTTTAAGTTATTATTGGGAAAAAGTAGGGCGCTTTGTTTGCTTGACCATTTCATTGTTTGGTAGGGGTAAAATTTAGAGAACACAGCCACCAAGTTTGGTGAGTGAGGATCTAAATCTCATCATCAATGCAGCCAAAACTTGGATGTATCTTTATCTTCATATCTGTGGCTAAATCATTATAACCCATCTGTTTTTAGATTTTAAAATTAGATAAAAGTGAAACCCCACAAACACCTATTATTATATTTTTTGCTTCATCTTATGCTTCCACAGGTGAGAGTGTACCAATTTGCTTTTATCACACACTAATATACCTAATTGCTTTCCAAGTATTTCGGCTTTCAAACAATCTGATCCACAACCAATTTACTTAACATAAAACTAGTATATATCAACAATAATTCTGTAAAAACATAATCTGATCACGGAAAATATAGTCGAAATAATGAGTAGAGACTAATATATAGAGTTTTAGGAATCAAATTTTTTTTTGGTCACCAAAAGTAAAAAAAAATATTGCAAAAACATTTGGGGACCAATCCTTATCATCACTAAAAAGTCGTCAAAAAAGAGATTTTTAGTGAGAAAATTGAAAATGTCACTAATAATTGTACTTTTAGGAACAAATAATTTGGTGCCAAAGAGGTCTTTTTGAGACAGAAATTTTGATCCAAAAAATATTGGGAATTTATCACTAAATATTTAATTTCATCGTTAAAAATACAACAATGGCACTTTTGACAGCTAAAATATTTCATCATCTAAAATCAATTTTATCTCTAAATTTTTATTTCTAAAACCTTAATTTGTTGTAATGATAATTAAGCTTCGATAAAACATATGAATTAGTAAAACAATCGATGTAATCAAACAAAACCATAGATTATGGTACAAAATTTGCAACAACAAGAAGGTTGAGCACCAACCAAAGAGGCAAAGCTTGATAGTGTCACCACACCCACTGTCCCTGTCGGCACATGCCTAACCACACTTCAAAATTGCAATCCACCAAGTAACATATTGGTCTTCATTTGTAGTTATATCCAATGTTGTTATGTCCAATGTTGTTTTAGTGGGGTCTAATTTGATTTGCTCATGGTTTGATGTTTTTACCCATTGCTAGAAACATGTTTGAAATCATTTTTGCTTACACTCTTAGGGAGAGAGAAAGCATAATTTCTATGTTTCTAATCCTACTCATATGCTTTCAAATTCTCTTTTTTCTGCTTTTTAAAGTAGGCATGTGAGAGCCATTAGCATTGTAATCATGCCTAATGAGAAGTATATCTAGGAGAAACTAATGTCTCACAAAAATCATAGCATAAGATTGTGTCCTTATTATGTTTATGGACATAATCAAATAAAGTAGTGACTTCAGAATTATAACATCATATAAAGAGGGCGGTTTGACTTAATAATAAAATTTATGATTAGTATTTTTGTAGTTGAATGGTTATTTTATTATCTATATTATTAACATGCCTCATTACACATGGTCAGACTCTCCTCCTTAAAAAGGCTAAATATATGTAAATATTGTAGGTAGTGAAGTTATATTTTGTCTATTACAATACCAAACTAAACTATAATGAGATAAGACTATCTATATCTTACCTATTAGGTACGGTAAATCCTAGACATTAAGGGCATTTTTAATATTTCATAATTTTACCTTGTTCTAATACTATGTATTTGTAGTTTGGAGAAGTATAACACCTCTCTTTATTGTATTCTCTTTATTGTATTGTAATTCTTTCAAATCCTAATAAAATCATAATGACCGTAAATGTAACTCTATTATAAAGTGAACCATGTAAATATTGGTACTCTTGTATACTTGATTTAAAATTTTATTTTAACCCATTTTGATTAAGTATTTCAATTCCTATCATTATCTTCTTCAAACCTCACTTTCACAGAAGTCACACAAACTGAATCAATTTTATTTACTTATTTATTTTATACTAATAATGGGGTCAACGAATTTTCACTATTTTATACCAACTTCATGGTCCTTTTACCAGCCTTCCTAAGTTGCGGGGTCAACAAGCGAAGATGAGGTCCTTTGACATAATTGATGTTAGTTTATTATTGTATCATGTTAGTGTTAGTTAGTTTATTATTGTATAAAGGTTAGTGATGTTAGTTTATTATTGTATCATGTTAGTGTTAGTTAGTTTATTATTGTATAAAGGTTAGTGTATATCAGTGCTATTAGAATATGATAGTTAGTGTTAGTCATAATGAATGTTCCCATTTACTTTCTTCTTTCGGTGCAAATTGGTGGCACCCTATGTAGCTTTTCCTCTCTATAAAAGAGAGTGTAAATCTCCTAATAATACACACAATAACTGAATAATTCAGTGGCTATTTCTCTCTCTCTCACTCTCTCAAATTATTGTTTCATGGTATCAGAGCCCAGTGTTACATTTCTGGCAATTTTCGATTTTGGTGTTTAGTCCCGTACACAGTGGCATACATCAAATCGCTCGGAATTTTCTCACGATTCCAACGGCACCTAGCCCGTTCTCAGAACACCCTCCACGCGCCCACACGCGCCGCCTTTACCTTCAGCGCGTCACCAGCTCCGCCACCACTCTCACACGCGCCCGCACGCGCCATCTGTTGCTACTCACCTCCGCCACGCCCCTCCACGCGCCCACACAACTGCGGCTGACGTCAGCCCTGCCACTCCCGTACGCCGCGCCTGCTATTGTGCGCCTTTCGTGCGCCGCTTCACTACATTGCACCCGTGTGCGCCAAAACGGCTATTGTGCGCCGCGCCTGCGCCTGTTCGCTACCGTGCGCCGCTGCCTTCCTGCTAACGTGCTCCTCCCTGCACTCTGCTAACGTGCGCCGCTGACATCATCGCTGACATCATCTCTGTCCAGCAGCCTTTTTTGGCTATTTTCGACCTTCCGGACTCACTGGTACACTCTGTTTTACCAAATTTTGCTCCTACAGGTCTCTTCCTGTTGCGTTAATCCTACTTAACTAGTATTATGGATCGTCTTGACACCTCCCATCCCATTTCCGTTATTCTGAATGGTTCAAACTATGTTCTGTGGGCCCAAGCCATGTCTTCCTTTCTTAAAGGCAAGAAGCTCTGGCGAATTGTCACCGGGGATGTGACTAAACTAGTCAAAGAAAGTGCCACTACTGAAACTACTGTTCATACTGCTACATATGAAGACCGACTTGAGGAATGGGACAGTAAGAATTACCAAATCATTACCTGGTTTCGTAATACCTCTGTTACCTCTATCAGTCTTCAATTTGGCCGCTTTCAGCTTGACTCTGTAACTACTCCTGCGAAAGACATCTGGGATTTTTTGAAAGACCGATACCAGACTACTGGTCTTGCCCATCAATATCAACTTCAGAACCAACTTCACCGCATGCGCCAAGAATCCACTCAGTCTATTAATGACTTCCTTTCTCAAATATACTCTGTTTGGGATCAGCTTGCTCTTTCAGAACCAACCTGGCATGACCCCGAAGATGCAGTTTTATTTACTAACCATCGCAACCAGCAAAGGTTGGTGCAATTTCTCATGGCTCTTACCCCCTCTTTTGAGCCCGTACGTGCCTCTCTGCTTCATCGCCATCCCTTGCCCACTCTTGAACAAGCCATTTCTGAGTTGCTATCAGAGGAGACTCGTCTAGGTACTCTTCAAACTCATCATGTGGACTCTGTTCTTGCCACTCCTCCGTCCCGGCCATCATTTACCCAGCGGACAACTGCTTGCCTCTATTGTCAGAATCGGGGCCTTCCTTCAACCCATCTCCTAGTCAATTGCCCCGTCAGATCCTGCCGCTACTGCAACAAACTTGGTCCTGGTCATCTGCAACAGGATTGTTTTCGCAATCCATCCCGCTCATCCTCCAATAGCCACTCCTCTCGCGGTGGCTCTTCCCGGGGAAGTTTTCATCGTTCCGGCAACCAGTCTCATCACACTGCTACTTCTGCTTCCGGGAATCAGTCTTATCACACTGCTGCTGCTGCTTCCGGGAATCAGTCTCATCACACTGACACTGCCCCCTCTGCCGGGTTCTCTGAGTCACCTGCTCCATCTACCCCTCACTTTTCTCCAACGGATGTAGAGGCCATGCTCAAACAACTTCTCTCCTCATCTGGTACACCTCCTCCTACTGCTTTGTCTGTAATCCCAGGTAACTCCTCTTGGTATTTTGACTCTGCCTGTTGTAATCATATGACCTCCAGTTCTACTATCTTTTCTTCCTTATCTTCATCTCCTCATATTCCCTCAATACATACTGCTGATGGTTCCCTCATGTCTGTTCGTCATGTTGGTACTGTTTCCACCTCTTCTTTATCTCTACCTCACGTTTATCATATCCCTGCTCTTACCTTAAACCTTATTTCCATTGGTCAATTATGTGAACTTGGTCTAACTGTCACCTTTTCTGCTACTGATTGTTTGGTACAGGACCCTCAGACGGGGCAGACTATTGGGATCGGCCGTAAGCATGGACGTCTCTATGAACTCATTCACCTTCATGTTCCTGCCTCTCCTCAGATTGCTGCTCCTGCATCTACTTCCTTATTATCTCCCTTTCATCTTTGGCATTGTCGCTTAGGGCATATTTCTGTTACTCGTTTAAGGTATTTGGTTTCTAGTGGACAGTTGGGTCATGTAATTCCTGATAATTTCGATTGTATACCCTGTCAACTTGCTAAACAACCTGCTTTATCATTTAATAAGAGTACTTCTGTTTCTCTTGCCCCTTTTGATCTTATACATTCGGATATTTGGGGGCCCTCCCCTACTACTACTATGGGGGGATCCCGCTATTTTGTTGTTTTTATTGATGATTTTTCCCGGTTTACTTGGCTTTTTCTCATGAAAAATAGGTCTGAACTTAAACACATTTATTATCGATTTGCACAAATGGTTCACACCCAATTCTCCAAAACCATCAAAATTTTTCGCTCTGACAATGCTATGGAATATCGGGATTCAGATTTCCTTTCTTTTCTTCAGCATCATGGTACACTGCCTCATCGTTCCTGTGCTGGCACGTCCCAGCAAAATGGCCGCGCTGAACGGAAACATAGACATATTCTTGACACTACTCGCGCTCTCCTTCTCTCTTCTTCCTGTCCTGAAAACTTTTGGGGAGAAGCTGCCCTCACTGCTGTTTACACTATCAACTGTGCTCCTACCCCTGTCATCCATAATCAAACTCCCTTTGAACGTCTGCATGGCACTCCCCCTCCTTACGCCAATCTCCGGGTTTTTGGCTCTGCTTGTTTTGTTCTACTTCAATCCCATGAACACACCAAGCTTGAACCTCGCTCTCGTCTTTGTTGCTTTCTTGGGTATGGCATTGAACATAAAGGCTTTCGCTGTTGGGATCCTCTCTCTAAACGTCTTCGTATCTCCCGCCATGTCGTTTTCTGGGAACACCAAATGTTTTCCTCGCTATCCTCCTTTCACTTACCCGGACTTTCCACTACTGCATTGTTTACTAATCCTTCCATCGATCTTTTCTCTGCTGATTTTGATACAGGTTCCTCCTCCATCGAGACGCCCTTGCTCACCCCTGATCCTGTCCAGCCTGCTCTACCTGAAGGTCTACCTCTTGTTGCCACACCTCCTTCTCCACTGGCTCTTCCTCCCACCGATCCTCCTACGGGTCGACCACGCCGGGTAACTCAACCTCCTATCCATCTTCGTGATTATATTGTTGGATCTGCTGCCTTCTCTACTTATGAACCTACCTCCTATCGTGAGGCTTGTACTAATCCTCTTTGGCAGCAAGCTATGACTGATGAACTCCGTGCCTTGGACAAAGCTCATACTTGGGATCTTGTTGATCTTCCTCCTGGCAAGACTGCGATTGGCTGCAAATGGGTTTACAAAATCAAAACACATTCTGATGGCTCTATTGAACGCTACAAAGCTCGTCTTGTTGCCAAGGGTTTCAACCAAGAATATGGCATTGATTATGAGGAGACATTCTCTCCTGTTGCTCGGCTTACCTCTGTTCGTAGTTTACTTGCTGTTGCTACTGCTCGCCACTGGGGGCTCTTTCAGATGGATGTCAAAAATGCTTTCCTCAATGGTCATCTTCTTGAAGAAGTCTACATGCAACCTCCACCTGGGTCCACTTTTCCACCTCATCAGGTTTGCAAACTACAGCGTGCTCTTTATGGTCTCAAGCAAGCGCCTCGTGCTTGGTTTGCTAAGTTCAGTTCTACCATTCATGACTTCGGATTCACCTCTAGCTCCTATGACTCTGCTCTTTTTATACGGACTACTTCTCATGGTACTACTCTTCTTCTTCTGTATGTGGATGATATGATTATCACTGGTGATGATCAAGCTGGTATTCTCCACCTCAAACAATTTCTCCACCAACAGTTTGAGATGAAGGACCTTGGTACTCTTAACTACTTCTTAGGCCTTGAAGTCTCTCATGATTCTACTGGTTCCTATTTGTCCCAGGCCAAATATGCATCCGATCTTCTGGCTCGAGCTGGTCTTACTGATTGCAAAACTGCCTCTACTCCGGTTGATCCTCAGATTCGTCTCACTCCTCTCGATGGGACTCTTCTCTCTGATGCTACTCTTTATCGCCAGCTCGTCGGTAGTCTTGTCTATCTCACAGTCACTCGTCCTGACATTGCCTATGCTGTTCACATTGTCAGTCAGTACATGTCGGCTCCTCGCACTCCCCACTATACTGCTCTACTCCGTATCCTTCGCTACCTCAAAGGCACTATGTTCCATGGTCTTCACTTCTCGGCTTCTTCCTCTCTTGACCTACGTGCCTTTTCCGATGCTGATTGGGCTGGGGATCCTACGGATCGACGCTCCACCACGGGATTCTATTTCTTCTTAGGGGATTCTCTTCTTGCTTGGCGTAGCAAAAAACAATCCCTCACTGCCCGCTCTAGCACCGAAGCTGAATACCGAGCTCTTGCTGATACTACTCAGGAACTTCTCTGGCTTCGCTGGCTCCTTGCTGATATGGGTGTTTCTTCATCTGCTCCTACCCCTCTCTACTGTGACAATCAGAGTGCCATTCAGATTGCTCACAATGATGTTTTTCATGATCGCACCAAACATATTGAGATTGATTGTCATTTTATTCGCCAGCATGTCACCTGTGGAACTGTTCATCTTCTTCCTATTGCCTCAGTCGATCAACCCGCTGATATCTTCACTAAAGCTCATCCTCCTGGCCGCTTTCATGATCTTGTTTCCAAACTCAACTTGGTTGATGCTTTCCCTTCTTGAGTTTGCGGGGGGATGTTAGTTTATTATTGTATCATGTTAGTGTTAGTTAGTTTATTATTGTATAAAGGTTAGTGATGTTAGTTTATTATTGTATCATGTTAGTGTTAGTTAGTTTATTATTGTATAAAGGTTAGTGTATATCAGTGCTATTAGAATATGATAGTTAGTGTTAGTCATAATGAATGTTCCCATTTACTTTCTTCTTTCGGTGCAAATTGGTGGCACCCTATGTAGCTTTTCCTCTCTATAAAAGAGAGTGTAAATCTCCTAATAATACACACAATAACTGAATAATTCAGTGGCTATTTCTCTCTCTCTCACTCTCTCAAATTATTCTTTCAATTGACATGTGAGAGAGAGAGGGGAAATTATTCAATACTTCCGGAGCACCACGTATCTATACTCTAAACCAATCACCAATTAGTTAGTCCCATGTTGTCCCTCCATTTTCAACATAAATCGTGGGCCCTTGTGTCTCTCCACCAATCAAAACCTTATGGAGCACCACGTGTCCATACTCCAGGAGTACTGAATAATCACCCGAGAGGGAGAGAGCTTTCATTAACTGAGTTTTTTGTTCTGAAAGTTCTGAATAATGCAGTGTTTGGTTGCAATGATGACTAATCCAACTCTGCCCCAAAAACTGCTTCAAAAGATGGTATTATTGTGTCCTTGATGCTCCATCTACTGGACCCAAAAGAACATCATGTTGTTTATATGGGTTTGTGATTTTAATATCAGTTCATTTATGTGTTTCCACATGGATGTAGCACTGTGGTGAGCTCAATCCAATGACACTAATAATCAAGTTTGCAATGGAGGAGTACATTGCAAGAATTGCAGATTTTGGAAAGCCAAGAGGATTATTACTCTCACTTTTCACCATCAAAATTTCTAATATCGTCACAAAGCAAATTACATAATTAACCATATAAATATAAGTAGAACAATTTGAGTAAAAAATTTTCTTTTATAAATGTCTCACTGTCTCGTATGTATGGCTAAGATTACACATATATAAGGATGCTCAAACCATCTTGTGTAAAATTGTTAGAGAGAGGATAATTTTATTATTTATATACTTAACATGTCGCTTTTTATGTGACTAAACTCTTCTTCATAAATGAGCCAAACACGTTTAAATATTATTTAGTGGGTGGTGAGACTTGAGCTCATAATTTTATTTTCTAACCACCCACTCATTTATAAACATAAGCTGTTAGAATGATAAACAATTTTAATAGTTATATTCACAAGAAGATGGAAAAAGATATTTCATTGTTGTCAAATTGGCATTACAAAAGTGTACTAAACAAAGAACTTGCTTTTGTGGCATTTTGATGCATTTTGGATAGCCATATTTAATAAATTATCTTGCTTTCACCTACTTTTTAATCTTTATATATATATAGATAGAAAAATATTTAAAATTTGAATATATGATGTAAATTTAAATTTGATGTGATATAAAATACATTTAGAATGAATCTAATCTGCACATTTTAATTTTGATATACATATATATATATATATATATATTTGAGTTCATAGGATTCTTGTATATTCAATATAAAAATAAGTTTAACATATAAACATGTTTTGGTTTGTAAAGTGTCAAAGGTAGATAAAATTAAAGTCATGGAAAGTTCAAACTTGTCTGATATGCATCAAGAAAGCCAATCCCAGTGCCCTAGGACTGTCTTTAAGAGAGGACTCAGAAAATGGGTGAGGAACAAGTTCTTGTAAAATAAGACACAAATTAGTGACAAAAATAGAGAAAATAAAATTGTTATAATCGAATGCAATGCAAGTATTTGGACACTTCACAACTCTATAATAGAATGCAATCCATTTATTTAACTTATCCACTTAGCTCTTCTACCATGCCCTCTCTTTTGAGGTAAAATATAGTATTGGTATCTTGAATTCAATAGTAATACCAGAGCTTGTCTTATTTTTGTTATGTGCAAATTTTAAGTTTTTCTTAGAAAAAAAAAAAAATTCTCTCTTCACTAAAGTTGTACAAAAATTGGTAGAATAGTTTGTTTTGATTTTGATCATTTTTACAACAAAATATACTTTTATATTATGATTTTTCAATAATAGAAGATGAGTGACTAATGTTACACGTTTTGCTAACAAAAATTAGAGAGTGAAACATTTATAGAACGATAATGCTATTTTTTTTTTCCCGCTCCCAGCCCCAATTTTCCCCGTCTTGTGTAAGATTGTTACTTATTTTTATAACACTCTTAATACTATTTGTAAATTCCTCATTTATCCTAGAAAAACATATAAAATCAAACAGTGGTATATGATTGATTTCAGTTCCTCAACCAATAAGCGAAAGATTTTGATCAGGACTAATTGTTTCCTCAACACAATTGAACCAAATCTATTACATCCCTACCCCACAAAAGAAAAAGAAAAGGAAAAAAAAAAAATGGGGAGAAAATGAAAATGAGAAGCAAAGACAAGAAAGGAAAAAGAAATCAAGGTTGATGTTTGATTGAGGTTAGACACCGACCTAACATGAGAACGTTTGTTTTAAATACTTGTAATCTATTGTATATAATGTAATGTTAATGTAATGATGCAGCAAAGCAATAGCTTGCTAAACTGCCTAATTGGACTCATTCAGCCTCTTCTTTTCACAACAACTTCTACACGTCTGTCTTTTGGACAGCCTCTTGCTGTCATCTACTTATTTATGTTCCATCCCAGATTCCCAGTCAACCTTCTTATTATTATTATGAAATTTTTTGTTTTATTTTTAATTTTTTTTAAAAATTATCTAATTAAAATGCGTTTTAACAAGTTTTTCTTTTTCTTTTAATAATGTGATAAGCTCACATTGCTGCTACATCATTTTTTATTTAATTTTTTTTTGTTGCTATAGAGAGGATGTTGTTACGATATTTGTTGTAAGATGTATTATATATCTTTACTGTTCACTCAGATTTAATCTAGGGGGTTATCAAAGGTGGAGGGCCGAGGTCCAGAACCAGAGTAAAAGACACAATAGTGATTCACCCAGGCTCACGTCTGAAATTTTGAAAAAATATGTATGTCGTATTTTTTCAGCTAGAATTTGAGATAAGGGTAAGATAGCATTGTAAAATGATTGAGTTGAAAGAATCAAAACTATATAATTCGTATTTCATATAACCAATTTGAAATTCTCCCTCTCATTGACATAAACATATTGTCCAATCGCATATATCTTATATTTTGTGTGTTTGGAATTTTTTTTTTTTTTTATACTATTTTTTGTGATTGGAACTCTTTGAATTTTTGCACAACAGCATTATTTGATTGATTCTACTATAATTGATTTCATGTCGGACAATAATATTTAATTTGAAATAAAAGAAGTAGCCAAGATGGAGCTCTCAACCATCACATTCAGCAATAATTTTTTAGTCAAACAATGCATGCATTTGCCAAGCTATTCCACTGTATAGTTAAAAGGAACAAACCAAGGGTTATTTTGGAAAGTGAGTTAATTAGTAGGGAAAAGTCAATTTTTAATCTATTTTACATCGTATCATTTCTTATATTTTTTATATGTTTTTTAAAAAGAAAAATTTAAAAAAAAGTCAAAAAATCATCTTTTAACCATCTTTCCAAAACAATCCTAAGTCAAAATGAAACTTGTCAATTTAGAAAAAAAATAAAAGAAACTTTTAATTTTAATTTTTTGTCTCCCTTTTTCACATGATTTCATCCGGAATTTTGAATACGTGCCGATTTGCCAATGTTTAGGATTATATTTTTTTATTCTTTATTTTATTTATTTTAGTTAACTTCCTTCATTTTTAAATACATATAATATTGCAAAGAATGTGACTCAATTTTAGTAAAATATTAACTAGCTAATCCAAACGTGCTATATGGCTTGCGTAATGAAACTCAGTTTACGCTAAGAAAAATTTTATTTCATAATTTTAAATTATTGAAGTAAACAATAATATTCACCAAATTAATTGACTTTCTAGAATATGTTACATCATATTTTTTTCCAAAACATCTATTTTAGGTGACTGTGATTAAGCTGCGCATGCTTGAACATGCATAAGACTTCATATTAGTTTTCACGTTAATGTCATAAATTGTATAACTCGTAACAAAAGTCGGTGGGACAGGAAAAATTAAAAATAAATAAATAAGAATAATAAATCATACGTACATTGAAGAAACTAATATTTATATAGGTCACCCCGAAAATTAAGGTTATGTCTAAGATCATTCATCACATTTTTTTTTTTTTTTTTTTTTGTCTTTTGGTTCACCGATTAGGGATGTCTGAATTAGTTTACATACATCTTAATTAATCTCCTCTAATATGGGCTATCTATGTCAGAATTAGAAAATTCACAAGAAATTACTCATAAACCAAAAAATACCAAAAGCAGTGAGTGGGAAAGTGAGATTTTTTTCAAGTCACAGTTATCTTAAGTAGGGAAATGGTAATTGTTCTACTGTTCAGGTATTGATGTCAGATTTTTTATGTGTCGTTTGGTAACACTTATGTTTTTAATTTTCTATTTATATTTATAAAAATTTTAAAAACTCAAATAAAAACTTGTTTGGTAAAATTTTTGATTTATAAATCAGTGATCTTAGTTTATAAATTTGGCCAAAAAATGAAAACACAAAAAATGTGTTTCCGTTTTGAGTTTTGAGTTTTAAGTTTTGAGTTTTGAGTTTTTTTTTTTTACCATCCAACACTAGCCACCACCCGCCACTATTTTCCACCATCGTCTTCCACCACCACCACCAACCACCCACTCCCACCACCACCTACCACCACCACTCACTACCCACCAACCACCACCAGCCACCCCCCGCCACCACCACCCACCTGCCACTCACTCGCCACCACCATCCACCCCTCGCCGCCACCGCCACCACCACCACCGACCTATCAACCACCCACCACCTGTCACTACCATCCACCGCCCGCTACCACCACCCGCCACCTACTTGCCACCACCACTCACTATCCACCTGCCACCACCACTCACTACCCACCTGCCACCACCATCCACCACTAGCCACCCACCACCACCAGCCACCTGCCACCCACCCGCCGTCACCATCCACCACCACCACCCACCCTCCACCCACCTGCTACCACCACCCACCACTCACCACTGCCACCACCACTACCCATTCGTTACCACTTACCACCCGCCACCATCACCCACCCACCACCACCACCCACCCGTCACCTACCCGCCACCACCCGCCATCCGCCACCTACCTGCCGCCGCCACCCACCACCCGCCACCACCACCACCACCACCACTACCACCACCCATTCGCTACCACCCACCACTCACCACCGTCACCCACTCACCCACCATCACCACCCACCACCCACCACCACCAGCCATCCGCCACCCACCTGCCACCACCACCACCACCCACCACCCGCCACCCACTCGCTGCCACCCGCCACCGTCACCCACCCACCCACCCACCACCACCCGCCACCATCACCACCACCATCACCACCACCACCACCACCACTCATCTGCCACCGCCCGCCACCACCACCAGCTACCCACCACCCACCGTCACCACTTTCCACCACCGTCGTCCGCCGCCACTTGCCATTTCTCACTCTTTTTTATATTTTTAAATTTTTTTAAACATTTTGTCAATTACCAAACGCGTTTGTAGTTTATGTTTTTCTAAAAATAAACAAAAAATAAACAAAAACCAGTTTATAAAATTTTTATAAATATAAATTGAAAACGTAAACATTACCAAACACACCCTTAGTGTTTTCGGTCTTGTGTTTGCATTGTTTATAGTGGATTTCTCCCTCTAGATGTAAGTAAGTTTGTGCCACATAAACAAAAATAATTTGAATGTTTCATAAATGAGTTCTAATGAGTTTTAATAGGGTGGGTTTTACTGTGATATGATATTTTTGTCTTACTTTTTATTTGAATAATGATAGAGAGTTCTAATATTTATTATTTGAGCTCTAAAGAGAGCTAGCTCTACACATGTGGCAAGAAGTAAATAAAATAAAATAAATAAATACACAGGCACATACATCACATCACAAGTGGACCACACTCATTTAAAACTCCTCCTCTCTTCCTAAAGCTCTTAATCTTTACTCTTTTTATTTTTTTATTTTTTTATTCTCTGCCACATCATTAAAGCTCAATTAAAGCTCTAAAATTAGAAGATGTATCATTGCTCCATGTGCAATTTTCCACATAGGTGTGCTTTAATTTTCATCACTATGCGGAAATACTAAAATATTCTTCTTTCAAAATTTGGATTCACAATCAAATATGTAAGGGTGCTTTGACCTATTTTGAGAAGATAGTTAAAAGTTAAGTTTTTAATTTTTTTAAAAAATATATAAAAAAAATATGAGAGGTGATGTAACTCAAAATGAATTAAAAATTACCTTTTAACTTTTTTACCAATTTCGTTTGGCAACATCACTTTTTAGACTAAAAGTTAAAAAGTCACTAAAAAAATCAAAAAACTAACCATCTATACTAAAAAATCAAAAAATTTCTTTTCTCTTTACTCTTTGTGACCAGTAATCGTCACAATCAAAACTACCTAACCTAACCGTTAATACTTGAATAATGTTGAGATCTCAATTTTGTAAGAGGTCAGAAGTGGAGGAGGCAAAAATCTAGCTAGCATTGAATTGCAGGGCACGGCACGCCCCTACAAAATATATTTAGGATACTTTGGTGGTGTTTGGCAAGTGGGTTGGGGCTAAAATAGCCACAAAAGACAAAACATGCTATTTTAGCCACAACAAACAAAACATCACATCCAACCCATAATCATTACACTCTTCTCTCACAAAAAAAAGCCAAAAAGCCAAAAAGCCAAAAAGCCCTTCCCAAACCAAGCTTTTTAGCCCAGGCTAAAATAGCCAAAAAAGCCAAAAAGCCAAAAAGCCAACCCACTTCCCAAACGGAGGCAAAAACTAGTCAACTGCTTTCAATTATTTTTTTGTTATATTCATGCTGATGCTGGTGAATCTTGCTCCACAAGTTATATTTGTGGACATTTCTGTTTAGTTTCATTTTAAAATATATTTTTTTTGAAAAAATATAACTTAGTTTGACAAAAATAAACACTAAAATATATTTTTTAATTTTTGAAATTTATTTTAACCACCCAATAAAGTAAAATCATATGAAAATGATGAGTGTTTTTTTTTCTCACTAAATTAGATTTTTCTTTTAATTTTAAAAATAAATTAAACCAAACCAAAATAAGAATATTTAATCATAATAATCTTCACTTTTATTTCTGAAATGAAGAAGATCTTGATGGAAAAATAACCAACACTACCACCAACAGTAGTAACTTGGAAAAATTACACGAGTAAGATTTTTACAAAATATTCATAGAATAATAAAAATATTATGGATTTAATTATTAATATTTGTAAAATTTGCTACTGATTATATTTTTTTATAAAAAAAATACACTGAGTTGAGTCGTAATATGTTAACATGGCTTGGAAATTACTCAAACATTGCTCAAGGGAACTTGGCAAGCAGTGGCGGAGCCACAGTGGGTCAGGGGTCACGTGCCCCTGGGTTTTGGAATAATCTTTTCTTCTTTTTTTTTTTGTAATTATAAAGAAAATATTTTAAATAAAAAAAATTATAAAATATTATTTAGATTAAAATATCAATGGTATTTTTAAAATTATGAGAATAATAATTATTATTTTTTATTGAAAATAAAGATATTACGATAAGTCATATTATTATTTATAAAAATTTCAATACAATGGTGATATCTATTATTCTTGACATACAATTATAATTAATCTCAATGAAAATATAGAATTTATTGAATTGCTAGTTACATTTGGCATTTGGGATTCATCCTCTATGTATTTTTTTTACTATTGATTGGTGATATCATATGTCAATGGTGACGTGATATTACTATTATATTTAATTTTTATTGAAATTTTGTATAAAAAAATTATTTTATCATTATATAATTTATTTTAAAACTTATCACCATGACTTTTTTTTAATATTATTCATGATATACTAGTTACAAATATAATATATATATATATATATATATTTATCTTTCTTGAAATCAATCGTAAAAATTTATATAAAATATTTTTATAAAAAATTTTAATATTATAATTAATAAGTACCCTTCCGATTTAATTTCTTAGCTCCGTCACTGTTGACAAGTGACAAAAGTGATTTTCATGGGGACAACTAGAGCAGGAAGGCTTTCACTTGGGGGAAAGATACAAAACTGAAGATAAATATACACCTAAGCTTCAGTTAGTGAGCTTCAGTTTGTGAAATAAGACTATTAATTACAGAGGTAAAAACATAATTTTTAAAATATTACGAAATGAAATGTAATTAGTTCAAATCTAAAAGATATCCCTGCAATTTATTTATATATATTTATTTATTGGTAAATCGGATAACATTACTCAGCCTCCGTTTGGGAAGTGGGTTGGCTTTTTGGCTTTTTGACTTTTTTGGCTATTTTAGCCTGGGCTAAAAAGCTTGGTTTGGGAAGGGTTTTTTGGCTTTTTGGCTTTTTTGGCTTTTTTTGTGAGAGAAGAGTGTAATGATTATGGGTTGGATGTGATGTTTTGTTTGTTATGGCTAAAATAACCTATTTTATTTTTTGTGGCTAAAATAGTCAAAAAAGCCCAACCAACTTCTTCCCAAACGGTGCCTCAATAAATTTACTGGGATTCTCTACACGCCAAACGAGGTTGTGGAGTGAGTGAGAGAGCGAAGCCAAATACGTTAAGCAACATTCCCTTAATTCTCTCACTTTTATTCCCATTTATGGTTTGTTACGTTAATTCCTCACTATTCCCCATTAATTTAATTTATTTATTTAATTAATTGCTTTTTTATTATTAGTATAATTATTTCTTAATCAAGAAAAAACAAAACAAGAATATGGGTGAAAATGAGAATGAGAATGAGAATGAGGGAGTCTTATGTTACCCTAAGTCTGCCACTAAATCGTACTTAATATAATTTAATTATTCTTCAAGATCCTAGTTAAATATTTTTACTAATATTGTATGAGGTGATGGCCTCTTATGATTTCCATTACAGAATTATTATTTGTCATCAGAATATTATCTCATTTTGTTTGTGTCTGGTAAGTTTAACAATTTTTTAAATATAATTGATTTTTCACATGCAAACATGACTTTTATTTAATAAATATAAGAGTCAGAATCCTCTCTGGTTAGGCCCAACTAGAGGGTACTCTTGAGCATCATGGGCCCAATCCATGCTCCATCTTGATGATTCGAAATACTCATTTTGTATGGATCTTTATATAAATTATGCATACAAAAATAAGATTGATGAGATAATTATAACTATGTGAATAATTTTTAATTTTTTTGAAGACAAATCTAATCAATCATACAACTATGATTGTCTGATCAACTTGATAGTATTTTACATAGATGATATATTTGGAAGTCTTTACCAAATAAACGATGCTAATCATTGAAATAAGACTCATGATTAGACTATAAATATGAGGCAAATATAATGAAAAAAATAAATTCAGTTATAAATAATGTTTCTCTTTCTATTAGTTATAATATCAATTAAACTTTTCATTTATTTAGTCGCATAAATATAACAATTTTCACTATTATTCATATTAGAGCATTGCTAGAGTAATTACACGTGATACTAATCACGTTATTTAATGAACCTCTCACACACATTATTATTGTCAAATGTGACACATTATTTTTATCAAATATTTTGCGTTTGCCGACCAAAAAATAAAAAAATTATTACAAATAAAGTTTAGGAATTTAGGGCAGATCGGATGGGATGGGGCTAGGCTCAAAGAGAATGGAAAGGTCAAGAATGAGGCAATGGTTGTTAGATGGTGCCACGTCATGTTAGTAAGTAACTATTGACCAGAGAGACGGTTAGACGCCGACTATGGCCCTTTGTGTCTGCATTGCTTAATCATCTTTTGTTTCCCTAACCCATATCTATTTCACTCCTCATAATTGTTACATGTATATTTGAAAATTATTAGGTACTATTTACTTTTGTCGTGCTTTCGAGTCCCTGTCAAATGAGAAATAACAAAATATATTTGGGAAGTGTTTTTGTTTTTTTTTTTTTTTTTTGGTTAAAAAAATATTAAAAGACAAAATTGGTTAAAAAAATCAAAAAAAATAAATTCAGACAAAATGTCACATCAAATTCATAATCATTTCATTTTTCTTTCACAAACATCACATTTAATTACAAAAAAACCCAACTATCTTTCCAAACACAAAAATTTTAACCTCCTAAAATAATCAAAAATTAAAAAAACCTGCTAAAATAACAACTTTTCAAACACCCACATTATGTGAATTATTTTTTTATTTTATCTTTCAACTAAGGACAACTCTGTAAAAATTTATAAAAAAATTAACATCCAATATAATTTTTACACTAATTTTTTTAAATTTTTTTTGACATTCACAATTAAAATAAATTTATATATTCTTTTTTTCTTCTTCTGGGCAATCAACCACTATCCATAACCTTTACAATTGGAATAATTTTGATAATTAATAAATTCAATAAGAGAACTTCTTTTGCTGTCTTTTTAATTTGATCAAGATAATTGACGAAGTGTTATTTTGTTTTGATATTTTTTGTTTATTTACAAAGTAGTTTTGACTACTTTTTCAATTTCTAAGAATTGTTTAGATGGATTTTTTTTTTTTTTTTTTAATTATGTGTATAACACACAGTATAGCAAAGATATAATAAATAAGATTCTCCTTTATTCAGGATCATAGGCGAGCACTTCAGTTATTTATACCTTAAGCCACCACTACTCTCATCTATTAATATTATCTCATTTGTAAAATTTATCATTACGCCATTGATTAAGAGCACCACATATAACACATCGTTTTATGTTTTGTTATGTAGTATATATATAGATGTATACTTTGTGGATGGGGTTTAGAAGGGAATAATGCTGCATGCTTAGAGGTTAAATTTTGGACTATCCAACTAAGCAAACATGCATCATTGTTAGTAATATTGACAACGGACGGCGCCAAACCTAAACCGACCATATTAATATCATTATTGTCTTATAAATAATTAAAGAGATGATGAATATTGCAACAAAATTGTACTAACCCTAGCTTTGGAGCATGCTGTGTCATTTCATACTTTGCCCAAGGAGAGAACCTAATATATGTAACATGTTGTCACAAACCTAACTCGATAATAATTGATATCAAATGGTATCAATCAATATATCAATGAATAATAATATTAGAAATATAAATTTTTGTTATATATTAACCATCTTGCTATTTTTTTTTTCTTTTTTCTTTTTTTCCTTCAATAAAAAGGGTAGAAAGGGAAATCAATTATTATTATTCCCTAACCAAAGAAATCACACAAATTGTAAGGAAAACAATTTGTCCCGTTGAATATATTTGACTATTTTATTTCATCTCTGTTGTATATCCAAATCACAAATTGTAGGCGTACAAGTGCCATACATTGTGAGTTCAAAAAAAAAATACCATACATTATATTTCAAAAAAAAAAAATACTCCATTAAGACACATCATAACACATGAAAATATTCTAATAAAATATTTTAGTAATACATGGCGAACTCTTTGCCCGTTAAAACCATTACAAATGGGTTGTTTGGTGGAATTTATGAAACTAATAATTTTTTTTTTCTTGAAAATTTGTGTTAGGGTGTTTGGTACACTTTATAATAAGTAAAAATAATTTAAGTAAATTATTAAAAAAATAATAATTATTGAAAAATAGTGAAAAATGTGCTTTTCATTTTCATTTTTATATTATTAACTTTAAATTTATTAAAAATTACAGCAAATATATTCAGACAAATCTTTTCAAATCTTGTGGTTTTTTTTTTAACCTCACAACCCATGTATACCAAATCCAATCCCACTTTTAAGGTGATAAAAAAAGGTAAAGATATATGTTCCCACCCACTCCACATCCCAAAATCTTATCTATTTCTCATCCAATCCTTTTTTGTGCAATTTTCAAAGAGTTCTATCTATTTCACACAATTTGTCATCCATTCCTCTCCTCCTCCTTTTTTTTGTGTAATTTTTTATTTTTCCAAATAAACCAAGAAGAAGACACAAATTATTTATCACTTTGGCCACCACACAGAGATGATATGATTGCTTCACTACAGAAGTTGTGGAACTATAAGGACTATTTTACCCCTGGTCAATTTGAGAAGTTCACTTAACATGCACGTAAAGGCAATTTGCAGACCAGTATTTGTCCCACAACTAGGAGGCAAAAAGCAATCAATCTATCTCTCTTTTTCTCTCTCTCTTGATTGAACGGTCAAGAAGCAAGCAGGAGATTAATGAGAAGAGAAATGGTTCAAAGTTTTAAATTTGAAATTTTAACAATGACTTTAATGATATAATATAGAGAAAAATTAAATAAAATATATATATTAAATTATTCATAAGTGAAGTTCACTGTCACATAAATAAAACTTTCATTAGAACTTTACTTTTAGTGCTCTTAAACATTTTTGTAACGAAAATTGATATCTGATGAGTTGGTAAGAAAAAGCCTATGGCTTGTTTTGAAAATTAAGAAAAAAAATTAGTTTATTGATTTGTTTTGATTTTAAAAAAATATACACTTTGTTTGTTTTTGGTTTTCTAAAAGTACTTTTTAGGAAATTCTATTTTTTTGCTTTCCGTATTTTCTTATTTTTAATGAAATTTTTTAATATTTTAAGCAATTTTTTAAAATTTTTAGACACACCTAACATAAATACATATAAAAGTATTATTTTTGTGAAAAAAATCTTTTAAAAACTCACTAAATACCAAAAATATATTTAAAAAAAATACGAGAATTTAGTATATTTTTCATATTTTTATATATTTATTAATTTTTAAAATATTTCTTCACAAATTTTTTACTTTTTAGATACATCTAAGTAAGGTGCATCTAAAAAAGTAAAAAAAATGCTTAAATTCTAAATATATTCACTAAAATCAAAAAATAAAAAACACGAAAAAATAAAAAACTCAATTTTCAAAAAATTTAATTCAAAAAACTCAAACCAAACACACATATATATTCTCTAAGAGTTCTAATTTTAGAATTCTAAAAAGAGTTTTAATGATATGGTAAGGAATAGAGTCCACATATAATGTGATGTGATATGTGTGTCTAAATTTATTTTTTTTCCTCTTACCACATCATTAGAGTTTTTTTTAGAGTTTTAAAATTAGAATTCTCTATTATTAGGAAAATGTTTGAGGGCCCGAAATGCCTGGCTCGAATGTGGCTCGAATTTTTTTTTTCTTTTTGTCTGCCATTTTTGACGCAGAGGAAGGTCGAAGCGGAGGAAGAGAGAGAGGGAGAGGGAGAGGGGTCGTCTCCGATCCGTCGCCGATCGCCGCGCCTCCGCCTCCGTCGCCTTCGTCATGCCTCTGCTCACCATGCCTCTGCTCGTCGCCTCTGCCATCGCCGATCGCCGCGCCCCCCGCCTCCGCCTCCAGCCCATTTTTTAGGCCCCCTCCAGTCCCCCTCCCCCTCCTCCGTCTTCGTCTTCCTTCCCCCTCTCCCTCCTCCGTCTTCGTCTCCCTTCTTTTGCTGAAAAGAAAAAAAAAAAATTAAAACCACGAAACGACTCGTTTCGTGGTTTAGGGGCATTCGGGGCGGAGGAATTCGGGCTCTCAATCACTACTGCTATTATTATTATACTTTAAAAAAATTAATTTTTTAAAATTACCTTTTGATAATATTTTTTTTTAGAATATCAATTGTTAGAATTATACTTTTTGTGTTGTTGGTAAATTTAAAAGAAGAGTAAAATCAAAATTTTATATTATTTTAATTTTTAATTTTTAAAAATGAACTAATATTTTGAAATAATTAAAAATGAAATAAATAAATAATTTTTTGAAATAAAATGAATATGAAAAAATAAAAAGATAATATATAATTTAAATATGTCAATAAATTAATAACTTTTTTTTTAGTTTCTAAAATAGGCTTATATATATATGATCATTGCATGCAAAAGCTGTATGTGTCAGATCAGATGTACTCCTGCAATATGAAACTACCGTTATCTGTTATTCCTCATCAATGAGCTACAAAAACACATCAATATATATACACACTAGTACCTATGTATAGGTTATAATGGCTCTCTTTGGGAAGTAAAGTTTGGACCACAATAGTAATGTTAGATAAAATTAGTTATTTTAATTAAATAAAATAAAACATTACAGTTATTTTATTTATTCTTTTATAAAAGTTAAAAAAAATAAAAAATCAATTTACATCTCAAACGAAACCAATATATAATATTATTTACATAATTAATAGTTGATTTGAGAATAAATTATTTTAATAATTTTTTATTTTTTAATTAAAATATGATATCAAAAAAAACAATACGTTTAAGATAATTTTTTACAAAAAATATACAAAAAGTATTAAAAAAATATTTGCTTTTTTATATAATTATTTGATATTTTAACTTTTATAATGATTTTTGAACTTTTTAACTACTATTTGATGTTGCCAAATTTATCCTAAGGCCTTGTTTAGGGATTACATATTTTAGTTAAAATGTCAAAAAATCATTATAAGTTGTTATATCATTATTTTTACTTTTCTGCATATCTTTTTATAAAAATTTAAAAAATTATTAAAATTACATATTCTCAAACGAGGTCTGAATCAATTATGTAGTAATAAAAAAAGTTTATAATATAATATGCAACTTGAAATATAAAATAAAATAAAAAAATCATCAAGTTAGTGGAGACAATGAATATTTAAAGGATAAAAATTTTAAAAAAGAAAATGGTCTTACAACTCTTCAACTTTTAATAATGAGAGAGATTTATAATATTTTTTTGTAGTCCAAAGTCCCTCATCCACACGCATATATCACTCTCTCTCTCTTTCTATATGTCTCTCTCTCTCTCTCTCTCTCTATATATATATATATATATACACCAAATCTCTATTTCTTTCTCTCTTCAGCCTCTGTATTCTCTCTCTATATATCTATATATGTATATATTTGTGAATTTTGGTTGACACTGCAAATTTTTGATTAGGATTTTCACACTCACTCTTTATATATTAGATATATAAAAGAAGGATTGATATTTATGGTGGTGTTTCGGAAATAATCGGCTAAAAGATTAGTCTAACACGTAGTTTGTGCTTGGAAACATAAAAAACTAGATATGATAGTGGATGATATCTCTGTTATCTGCCTCTTCTTCTACAATTCGACATCCTCAAGCTTCCATAGCTATCGGGTGTATATTTTTTCTTAACTCTAGTGTACTTAAAAGCAGATATAGAGTTGAATGATAAATATATATATATATATATATATATTTGTAAGACATATATGCATCACTTGTTGAATTACTTACTTATAGAGGGGAAGAATTAAAGAGTTGACAAGAAACTATTCCATTTTTTTCTTCTCTCTCTCCTCCGTATAATACATAAAGAAATTTCTTCAAACCAGAGAAATTTCCAAAACACTAAAAAAATCAAAGAAATTTCTCTGAATTTCTCTATGTTGGGCAAAATTTCTCTTAGTCAGGAGAAATTTCTCTAAGTTTGGGCCAAAATTTTGATTGATTTTCCCTGGCTTCTGAATTTTTCCTAACCTATCAAATTATGTTGCTTGTTTGATTTTCACTGGTTAGTTGTCCCCTTGTGTGTAATTTTCCTCTTGAGATGAATTTTCTTTGACATTACAATTTTTTCTAAACACATTAGATTCACTCTACTCTATGTGTTTTGCTTGATGTTCTATGGCTAGTTGTCTCTTTGATTTTCTCTCCAATTTTCTCTGGCATTTTAATTTTTCCTGACCACATTAAACTCTCATTAATTTGTGTTGTTTGTTTGATTTTCACTGATTAGTTGTTCCTTGGGCTGAATTTTCTCTAGCATTTGAATTTTTCTTGAAAACATTAAACTCTCACTAATTTAGGTTACTTGTTTGATTTACACTGATTAGTTGTCTCCTTGTGTGTAATTTTTACTCTGAGATGAATTTTCTCTGACACTAAGATATCCTATTTAGATTAATTTTCTCTGAACACATTAGACTCTCTTTCTCTCTGTGCCTTGCTTGATTTTCTCTAGCTGGTTGTCTCTTTGATTTTCTCTCGAATTTTCTTTGGCATTTGGATTTTCCCTGCCCACATTAAGTTCCCACTAATTTATGTTGCTTGTTTGATTTTCATTGGATTTCTAATTTCAAATTTTGCTTTTGATCTTTTGAGATGTATAGTGTTTGTTGTTTTTTAAACTGTAATTAGATTATGTATTTTAAGTTCTTTGATGAACTTAGCATGGTGTTTTCTTGCAAAAATTATAGAAAAATTGATTTGTGAGAAGCTCAATTTTCTCTGTAATTTTCTTTGTCTTGTTCAAAACATAGAGAAAATTGAGAGCAAATCAAACAAAATTGGTCAAAACACAGAGAAATTTGTGAGCAAATAAGAGAAATTCGACATATTTCTCTGTTTTCTGAAATTTCTCTAGATTGGAATTTCTCTGCTTCGAAATTTCTCTACTTTGAAATTTCTCTGTAAAAATTTCAGAGATCCCAACTACTATGAAAATATTTCATATCCTTTATGCTATAAAATCTTAATATGAAGGACCTTAAAAAAAATTCCCCTACAAAAATGTGATATTTTTTAAATAGAAAAAGTGTTTTCATAGCTTAGATTTTTGTAGTTTGGGACTATATTTCTTCAATTGGATTGGACTGTCCCCGGTCTGTAATCAGACGGGAAAGTTCAGTCTAGCTCAATAGGCCTATTTTCGGATTTCGTTTTGACAATCTAAAATGTTAATATTTTAGGATTCGCCGAGTACATTAATCTTATAAAAAAAATCAAGTCGATCGAATAACGAAAACTACTTGTTCGAATCAATTTTGTATAAATCATTTATTTTCTCACCATTTATTTTGTTATACAAAACTTATCCAAACACATAGTTGTCATTATGCAATCGACTTTATTTTTTACAGGAATAATGTATTCTAAAAACTTTAAAATATAAACGGTTCAAATTATCAAAATAAGGCTCCAAAATGGGCCCACAAGGCCTAAGAGTACCTCTCCAATCCAATGGAAGGCCTTATTCAATTTAGGTTTGTGTACTCAACATGGGTCTTATTCCGATGATTTCTTTTATTAATTTTGTATGTGTAAATTATTTATTAAAAAACAAAATTAATTTGAAGAGAGAAAAAGGTTAGGTAGCGTTTAGTAATATTTACATTTTTTTATTTATGTTTACAAAAATTTTATAAATTGGTAATTGTTTATTTTTAGAAAAGCATAAACTGCAAATGAGTTTAGTTTGAAGAAAATGTTTGAAAAATTTTAAAAACATAAACTAAAAAATATGTTTGTTCATGCCTAAAATATTTATATTTATTTTTTATTATTTATGACAATGAGATCATACGCATTATAATTGAAAAAAAAATAATTAAAAAAATTATTTGAAAAAAATAATTGAAAAAAAAATTTTGAAAAAAAAATAATTGAAAAAAAAAAATTGTTAGTCAAGTTTTTAAATTTTGTTTAAAAATCAACGTAAACTCATTTTTTCTCAAATTTATAAACTGAGACAACCATTTATAAATCAAAAAAATTATCAAACAAGTTTTTTTATGACAATTTTAAAAATTTTTATAAATATAAACTAAAAACTGAATATGAAATGATTACCAAACAGGCCTTTAATAAATATAGTAGGAAAATTTCAGGTGTACAAAAAATATATATATATATATATGGTGTCGCACTTGTAGATGCGAATATATTCATAACAAATATTTTTTATCTCATATATATATTAGAGAGAAAAAAAATCAATACAATAATGATACATATTATTTGGCCTTGTTTGGGACAACATAGCCTCCGTTTGGGAAGTTGGTTTTGAGGTTTTTTGGGCTAAAATAGTCACAAAAAACAAAATAAGTTTTTTAGTCTGATAAAATATCACATCTAATTCATAATCATTACATTCTTTCTTTCACAAAAAAGCCAAAATCCCTTCCCAAACTAAACTTTTTAACCCCAGGTTAAAATAGTCAAAAAAAGTCAAAAAGTCAACCCACTTTCCAAACGAACTCATAATAAATACACATTTTTTATTTTTTTATTTTTTTTTATCAAATCATCTCTTTACTTTTCTATATATCTTCCGTAAAAACTTAAAAAATATACTTATTTAAATCATCCAAAACAATCACTCACTATCACTATCTAATAATAATATTTCACTAGTTATCCTCCCATACATATATTGAAGGTATATTCATCTTCCCAATTTATTATTTGTGGGTGATAAGTATTACCGTTATATTGTATTTTTACTGTGAGAAAGGACAAAACGTAGGTAAATTACAGTGGACAGGCGTGCAGCAGATAGTGGCAGTGGCGTGTCAAAGCTTACTTACACTGGCTGGTCAAACACCCGTCAACCTTTGCTTTCTACACCAGCCAGCCAACTCACGGGCAATTCATCAACGGTTCGTGTTGCATGAGCTAGCAAATCCAGTGGCCTATATAATCTGAGCAATGAAATATTTATGACCTTTGGATTACACTTAAAATAAAAGACCACACACTAATCAAGGTAATCTAAGGATTATAAATTTTTCATGATCAGTTTCATAAAAAAATTTTCATGATCCCTATCTTTTCTCATATAATCTTGTGTGGCTCTCACGAGATTATACACGTGACATGACATGCCTCTTTCATGCAACTCTTTTGCAAATTATTTAAAAATATATAAAAATAAAAATGGTTATAAAGATTTTTTTTTGTAGTAATTAATTGTTTTTTAATATATTTAAGTTAATTTTTAATTCATTAAACAAAAATTACACTAATACTCTCTAAATACACCAATCGAAACCATAATCTTGTTTAGTATTTCCACATAGTGAAAATCATAATTGTATTTTTTTTTTTTTGTACAAAATTTGCAAACAAAATAATGGGACAATGATAAATTTGTAAATTATATTCATAATAATGAAATAAGAAATATTATTATGTAAAATCTTTATTACAAATTCATACTTAACTATTCAAAAATTATTTAAAATTATCATCTTATAATTTAAATTTATTTTACATATAAATCTTGCATTATATAAATTTAATCTGCCACGCGATCTCCCATCTAAAAAAATATGAGACTCCAAACAAAAATAAATCGTCATGAAAAGCAAAATCGAATTTAGAGACAACAAAACAAAAATAAATTTAAGGGAGTGATTGGTATTGGGTCACATCATTTTTTATCACATTACTTCAAACTCAATCTATATTTTATATTTTTTTATAAAAAATTAAAAAATATATTTATTTAGATCATTTCAAATATCAATCAAGGCCACATAAATTTAATTCAAGTCTGGGACTCCAAACAAAAGTAAATTGTCAGGAAAAGCAAAATTGACTTGGATGATGCTCCACTGGTGCATCGTCACGTGAGCACGCAATTATAAGTGTATTAAAATCGAATTAGGGAGGCTCCCCTCCCCCAAACTGATGGGAAATACGTTAAGCAACATCCTCGACTTGGTTTGGCCTCATTTAAATTGCATTCCATTACTAGTATTTAAATATTTTTAACTATGATCTTTTGGTAAGTTATAAGCTAAGTTAAATTAATGCTTCCATATCCCGACATGAAGGAATAAAGAATGAGATGAGATATTGACACATGTTTGTAGTTTGGTTGTCAAATTGCAATATGTATTGTCTAACAATAATTAATAATGACATTTGGAAAAATGTTAAAAGTAGTTCTTGGTTGTTGTTAGTATTGGAAAATGTGTTTAAAAAAAAATTGTATTGAAATATTTTAGAAGTGTATTAAGATATTAAAAACATTTTGAAATATATAATTACTGTATTCAAATTATAAATATTTTGATATTTTATGATTATTAAAATAATTTTTAAGACTGTCATTAACAGAATTCATATAATATTTTAGTGTTAAAGGCGATGGAATTAAGATTTTATTACAACAATTTTAAGCTAATTTCTTCTCATGCTTTCCCCCAGCCCACTCCTATCAACAGCTCGAACATGAGTCATTTTTTAACATATCAATTTTATCACAAAATAATTTACAACACAATTTCTTATCATCTTTTTCTAGAGAGTCCCTTAATAATAATTCAATTTTAGCAAAATTATCTAAAAAGGATCAAATTTAACAAAGAATCAACAATTACAAGTCAATTTCAAGTAAATATAAACAAATAATCAATAGTTATAAGACAGATGGTAAAAAGAATTAATGGTCATATCAATATCGACTTCAACAAATATTTTGAAATTTAAAAAGAAAAATGAACTGCAGTGAGTAGACAATAAAATGGTCAACAAGAATGATGGCTAGCAATAAAAAGAGAATTCTAATAGTTGGCCAATAACCCAACATGTGTTCAATTGGTGAACAAGTGAATAACTTATATGTTTTCTAGTTTTTTCCAAGAAATCAAATGGTTGAAAGAAACAAGCACCAAACTCTCGACATATTTTACTTCATTTCCTTCTCATATGTCCTAAACCAAAGAAAATCCAATAACCAATACAAATTTCAAATGTTTTTTTCTTCTTATTTAGTCAGTGTAATCAACCCTACTTAATCACAACCAACTCAATTGAGATTAAAAACGTCTACTTAATCACAACCAACTAAACTGACATTAAAAGCGTCATTATAAAGAAATCAACCCTACTTAATCACAACCAACTCAACTGACATTAAGAACGTCATTATAAAGAAAATAAAAGACTCTTATGTAAAATTTATAAATATCTATATAATTATACAGAAAGTGGAGAGGCAATATGACATCCAATCATCCCATCCCAATTTAACTTTTAGAGTTAAGTCTCATTATTAAGTATATACGACTAGACTCGAAATTAAGTGATCTTTTTTTTTTAATTAGACTTAAGAATTGAAGTTAGATTTGATTATCAAGTCAAATTAGGCAAAATTTAAACTAGTAGAAGACAAATAAACTTAATTTAATTCAATCTAATCCAACCCGACACATGCAAGCCAACAAACAGTTTAACTTACAGTGCCCGTCACACATGTTGACTTGTAGTAGAAGATGACTGGTACAATTCCAAGTTTACTCACTAGTATTATTGCAGTACATTTACATATTACTAAGTAACTAATTAATTAACTAGTTTACTAAACTCACCCACCTCACCCACGCTTCGTTCCTACTTTCCGTTTTTCGGCTACAAAGCGTGGCTGTGCATGCGAAAGCCGAGACTGGTGACAGAGCATCGTGATCCTTTCACGTGTCACTCTCAGAGAAGAGCCGTGTATCACTGGCGAGGGAACAACCCACCCACCTGTCCCCCTAAATCCTCCGCCCCTTCCCCTCCTCAACCCAAACAAAGGGAAAGTTATTGGTTGGTGCGCCGTCTCTCAAAAGTATTGTAATTAGTGAAGAGAGTAGAATGTACGATTTTATATTAAGTATATAAAAAATAGAAAGACATGAAAATTTATAATTAGTGGCCAACACCAAATAATTTTTCCAAACAAAAAAAGTTGTGTTGTGAGGGGTAGGCTACGATTGTATAGGGTAGCCCCTACCTTTCTCTCTCTCTCTCCTGACGAACAAACAACCCCTCCCCCCCTTCTAAATTTAGGTCTACCGTTTGGATTTTTTCACTTGGAAACAAACCTTACAGTATTAAAATCAACCTTCACCAACAACCATTAAAAAGCATGCTTGACTTCGTCATTCTCATCATCACTACTAGGTTTTAACTTGTTTTTTCTTAAATGTAAAATGAACTTGTTATTTGTATACAAGAGGTTAAATTTGTAAAATTTTAATACAAAACACATGCAGAATGATACAATTATAAATGAATATTTTGGTTTCTAATGAATTAATATAAATGAATTATATCATTTTATATAATTTTTTTTTTTGTATAGAAATTGGATTTTTTTATTACTACCCATGTGTATATATATTAACAAATTAGCATTTTATAAAATGACCACTATGCATACTAATTGATCGGAGGTTAAAAATTCTCTTCTATTTTTTTTATGCATATTTGATTGCATCCAAGTATGTAGCACAATGAAAATATCAGGAAATAAGATAAAATGAAAAATAAGAATACGGTTTAACATTGACAAATTTGAGTCGAAAGCCGCATGTTGAATTAGAAATTGTCTAAAAATTAAAACTCATTGCATTTTTGTTTGTGATTTAAGGCAATTTTCACATAAATTTAATTTTTTTTTTTTTAATAATTTCGTGTGTAGCAAGCAAATAGGATGTTTTCTTTAGGAATACGTGGAGGGTGTTATTAATACGAGGATGCAACACATAAGCACTTTGTGTAAAGTCGTAGACATGAGAAGTGGACACGTGGATTTTCAGTTACACTTGAAATGTACTCCACAATAAAAGTTGCTAGCTAACTAGCACATGCAATGATATGAGTGAAAACTAATTTAACCCCCTTTTATAGTTGGGGATTTGTTCATCTGTTTTCCCCTCTTTTAGCGCACTAAATTCATGCCCACAATGCTACCACCTTAACTTTTTCTTTTTAATACAAGACTTAATACATTGCATAATTTGATAATAGTGACTTTTTTGAGAATTTTTTGATCTTTTATAAGAAAAATGTGTAAAAAAAAAATAAAAAGAATGATTAGATAACTTGTGATTTTTTTTTTTTTTTTTGTCTAAAAATCATTCTTTCCAAACATAGTCTAAGTCGTCTAATAAACTAATCAGAGTATAAAATAAATTCAAAAAATGTTTAAAAGAATCTCCAAACAGAGAAGATACGAGTCTCCATATAATGAAAAAAATAATTAAAAACTATCACATAAAAAAAGAGAAAACCTTGAAGAAACCTCTACCACCTAAACTTGTGCCTTGATGGTTCACAAATATTTTCTTGTTTTTCAATCCTCTTCCCACCATTATGAACATTCATTACAAATAGCAGTTTCTTCCAACCCACAATTTTCATTTTAAGTAAGAGAAGAAAAAAAAAAATGATCGGAAGTAAGACAAAAAAAAATTAAGTCGTAGAATTAATGTGTGAAGCACATATCTAATGAGCAATGGTTTAATTTTTGTCCATCATACAAGTATTTTTTTAGAATTTCGTCTATAATCTTTCCTAATTTGAAAGTGGGCATATAACTTTGAAAATCAAAAAATTATAATTTGAATTGATCAATATTTGTCAGGTTATAAAAAGATAAGATACTAGAAATTATAGACAAACTCACTTTTTTTCTCTTATTGTTTTTAATTCTCTCACATAATTTTACAAATTTAAATACCAGAAAGAACATATATATACATATTTGTTTGTGCATATGCAATAGAATTTTTTGGCACAAAATGGGGGGAAAATGTGATTCACAGTAGAGCTAACTCGATAAAGTTGTTCTCTTTTTCTTTCGCTTTTTTCTTTTTTTTTTTCAAAGAGAAAATTATTCAGTCCTGCTTTATCCCAGCATGGAGAAGGTATCACGAGGGAGCATCTATTTACACACACACCTCTCTCTATACACATCTTCTACACACAACTCTCCACTATATTTCCTCATTAAATGTGTGAAAAAAGAGTGTATGGCGTGTGCAAATAGAACCTCCCGTATCACGAAGACATTCCTCTTCACCACTGCTTCCAAATCCCCAAACTGCACTTTGTTATCTTGGCTGAGTGAGCATCTTATCTCACAGCCCACCACGTGTCATCATCAATCGGGAAATATCTCATTTCAGTCCCCCTCCGTTGGGTATACCTCCTTATTAGAGTGTGAGACTCAATTAATTTATTAAAACAATTATAATTTGGTTTGGTTTGAATATAATATATTTTATATACTCCCTCCGTTCCAAAATAATAGTTCCTTTTGGGAAATCTAACTTTTTTTGGTAGTACAATTATTGCATTTGAAAAAAGTTAATTTTTCAAAATTACCCTTTTGATAGTACATTTTTTGAGAATATCAATGTCATAATTGTACTTTTTATATTGTTTATTAATTTAAAAGAAGGGCAAAATAGGAAATTTATATTATTTTTATACTTAATTTTTTAAGAGGGACTAATATTTTGGGACAATGAAAAATAGAATAAGGGACTAATATTTTGGGACGGAGGGAGTATATTATATCTAATTTGTAGAAACCTAATTCAGTTTAGTAACAACTAGGGGTTTGATAAAAAAATCCTAAATTCACAATATATATATATATATATATATATATTTATATATATTGGTTTAAGTGGTTCCACGGTAGCAGCAAAATTCGGTGGGTGTGGTTTTTGATCCTGATGTTTGGAAGTTTCATTGATTTCAAGGTTTGGTTGCTTTGAAGCATTATTTGTATGCTTTTGGCTGGTGTTTGGAAGCTAATTTGGATTATTATTTTGGGCCTTCTACAACTCTGTTTTGAAGGTTTTTTGTTCATCTATTTGGTGAGGTCTTTCCTCTTGTTTATTTGTGATTATTTGGAATTCACCTAAGGGTGGTTTTGTGAAACTATTCGTGTCTCGTTTGTAATCGTTTGGAAACTTTTTGGTTGATAGTGAAATCGAATTTCGATCCCGTGGACGTACCTCACATTGAGGGAACCACGTAAAAATTCTTGTGTTGCTTTTGATTTAATTTTTTCGCATTAGTTTTTATTCTCATTGATTGATTTACTGGTGGGGAATCATATCTTTTCCTTAACAACTGGTATCAGAGCTTACAGCTTATTTGGGTTTATTTATTTGTGTAAATCAATGGAGGGGAATGTGGGTCGTATGTCTAGCTTTAATGGAAGTAATTGAGTACCTTGAAAAACTAAAATGGAGGACCTATTATTTTGTAAAGATTTGTATCGGTCTATTGAAGGTGATAGTGATAAACCTGATGATATGAAAGATGATGAATGGAAGAGGCTTAATTAAAAAGTCATTGGTGTTATCCGTCAATGGATTGATTACAGTGTGTTTTATCATGTTACTATTGAAATTTCAGCACATAATTTATAGAAAAAGTTAGAAGGTCTTTATGATAGGAAATCAGCCACAAATAAAGCTTTTCTGTTTCGTAAGTTGGTTAATTTAAAATATAAAGAGGGCAGCCCTATTCCGGAACATCTGAATGAAATGAAGAGTATTGTTAACCAACTTGCTTCTATGAAAATTATTTTTGATGATTAGTTGCAGGCTTTGATGCTACTTAGTTCTTTGCCTGAAATGTGGGAGACTTTGGTTGTGACAGATAGTAATTCGGCATCCGATGAAGTTGTCACAATGGGCCAAGTCACTAGCAGCTTGTTGAATGAAGAAACTAGAAGAAAATCAGCAAGTTACTCTCATTCAGAAGCATTTGTTATGAGAGGCCGAACCAAAACAAAGGAGATGAGTAAGACTCCTCATGATCGTGATCAAAGCCGTGACAAATCAAAAGATAGTTCTTTTTCGAAGAAAGACGGTTCTTTTTCAAAGAAAGACATTGAGTGTTATTATTGCCATGAGAAAGGGCATATAAAGCGGGAATGCAGAAAACTCAAGAATAAAGAGAAAATGCGTGACAAAAGTGTGGATAAGAAGCAAGAAGACACAACGGCAGTTACAACCGATGATCTCATGGTCGTTTGTAAAGATGATTGTATCAATTTTGTGGGCCAAGAGAGTAATTGGGTGATTGATTCCGGTGCTTCTTTTCATGTGACTTTTCGAGTTGATTTCTTCACTACCTACACCAAAGGAGATTATGGTTCTGTTCGAATGGGTAATGTAGATTTGTCCAAGATTATTAGCATGGGTGATGTTTGCTTGGAAACAAATTTGGACTGCAAGTTGTTGCTTAAAGATGTGAGGCATGTTTCCGACATTCTCCTCAATTTGATCTCTACTGGGAAGCTAGATGATGAAGGCTTCAACAACAAATTTGGTGATGGAATATGAAAGCTCACAAAAGGTTCTTTGGTAGTGGCTAAGTGTAAGAAGACTCATACACTTTATTCGATGTAAGGAAAAATTTGTAAAGGTGTTGTCAATGCACTTGAAGATAATACTTCTATCGAATTGTGGCACAAGCGGGTTGGCTATATGAGTGAAAATGAGCTACAAGTTTTGTTCAAGAAAGAGTTTCTACCCGGTTTGAAAAGTATACATCTTAAAACTTGTGTTCATTGTTTGGCGGGTAAACAACGTAGAGTTTCTTTTCTTAAAAATTTTACTTCTAGAAAAGAAAATGTTTTGGAGTTAATTCATTCGGATGTTTGTGGTCCTTTGAAAGTTTAGAACACATAATAGTGCACTTTATTTTTGTTACTTTCATTGATGATTATTCAAGGAAAGTTTGGACTTTTATATTAAAAACTAAATATCAAGTTCTAGAAGTATTTAAGCATTTTCAAACCATGGTTCAAAGAGAAACAGGGCAGAAATTGAAGTGCATCCGATCAGACAATGGTGGTGAATACATTAGGCCATTTGATGAGTATTGTCACAGTCAAGGTATTCGGCACCAAAAGACAGTTAAGAAGACTCTTCAACAAAATGGCGTTACCGAGAGGATGAACCGCACCATTGTGGAAAGAACAAGGTGTTTGCTTTCACAAGCTAAATTACCAAGATACTTTTGGGGTGAGGCAATGACGACAGCGGTTGACGTGATTAATTTGTCTCCTTCCTATTCTTTGAATGGTGATGTTCTAGAAAGAGTTTGGACTGGTAAAGATGTGTCTTATGAACACTTGAGAGTGTTTAGTTGTCGAGCTTTTGTTCACATTCCAAAGGATGAGAGATCCAAGCTTAATAGCAAGTCAAGACAATATATTTTTCTTAGCTATAGGCATGATAAATTTGGGTATAGATTGTGAGATCCGGTCGACAAGAAAGTCATTTGAAGCCGTGATGCTATGTTTCTTGAAAACCAAACAATTGAAGACTTTGGTAAAGGTGATCAACCAGAGCCAAAAACTAGTGATCTCTTTGACATAGATCCATCTCCTTCATCTTCAATTGATGATGAAAATGGGGGAGATGTGCAGCCACTTATTGAAGATGTAGAAAATAATGCTAGTTATAATGAAATTGAGCCAAAAATTGAGGAAGAGCATCCAACTCAAGAACCACCACCACAACTTGAGTTGAGGAAATCTACAAGGGACCGACAACCTTCAAGAAAGTATCCTCCCAATGAATTTGTATTGATATTCGATCAAGGGGAGCCCGAGAGTTACCAAGAAGCAATTGAGCACATAAAGAAAGATAATTGGAAAAAGGCCATGGAAGATGAGATGAATTCCTTACTTGAAAATCACACTTATGATTTAGTGAAGTTGCCTAAGGGGAGGAAAATTCTAAAAAATAAGTGGGTTTTCAAATTGAAGAATAATAGCAAGAATCTGAGGTACAAAGCACGTCTTTTTGTGAAAGGTTTTGGACAAAAGAAAGGCATTGACTTTGACGAGATTTTCTCGCCGGTTGTGAAGATGTCTTCTATTCGGGCTGTACTTGGCATGGCCGCAAGTATGAACCTTGAAGTTGAACAACTTGATGTGAAGACAACATTTCTTCATGGTGATCTTGAAGAAGAAATTTATATGGAGCAACCGGAAAGTTTTGTGGAGAAAGGAAAAAAGAAATTTGTTTGCAAATTGAAGAAAAGTTTGTATGGCCTCAAGCAAGGCCCGCGACAATGATTCTACCATAATTAATAGGTTGAAATTGGAGTTGAGCAAGTCATTTGCTATGAAAGATTTGGGACCGGCAAAGCAAATACTTGGTATGAAAATTGTTCGTAACGCAAAGAGGGGCTAATTTGGTTGTCTTAAGAAAGCTACATTGAGAAAGTTCTTAAGAGGTTCAACATGAATAAAGCAAAGCCGGTTGATTGTCCACTTGCAAGTCACTTCAAGCTTAGTTCGAATCAATGTCCTACACGTGAGAAAGACAAGGAAGAGATGTTGAAAATTTCTTATGCTTTAGCAGTTGGTTCTTTGATGTACGCCATAGTTTGTACAAGGCCGGATATTGCTCACGCTGTTGGTGTGGGGAGTTGGTTTCTCTCTAATTCGGGTAAAAAACATTGGGCTGCGGTAAAATGGATTATGAGGTATCTTCGAGGGACTTCGAAGGTGTATTTGTGTTTTGGGGATGGTAAGCCGATGCTTGATGGGTTCACAGATTCTGACATGGCTGATGATATTGATTCTAGGAAATCTACTTCGGGGTATTTGATGACTTTTGCAAGGGGAGCTGTGGCATGGTAATCTAAATTACAAAAATGTATTGCTCTCTCACCTACCGAAACTGAATTTATTGCCGTTACAGAAGCTTGCAAAGAAGATTTATAGTTGAAGAAATTTTTGCAAGAGTTGGGTTTGAAGCAAGAAAAGTATATGATTTATTGTGATAGTCAAAGTACTATTCACTTGAATAAAAATTCTGCTTTTCATTTGAGATCGAAACACATTGATGTAAGATACCATTAGATTCGTGATGTGTTAGATTCGAAATTGTTACAACTCGAAAAGGTTCACACAGAAGATAATATTTCGGATATGTTGACTAAGACTTTGTCGAGGGACAAACATTTGAAGTGTCGAACTTTGGCGGGTATGGTTGATCTCTCCACCTAAGTCGATAGGAGGAGAATTGTTGGGTATACCTCCTTATTGGAGTGTGGGACCCAATTGGTTTGTTAAAAGAATTCTAATTTGGTTTGGTTTGGGATAATATATTTTATATATATTATATCTAATTTGTGGAGACCTGTATCAGTTTGGTAACAACTAGGGGTTTGATAAAAAAAAAACCCTAGATTCACAATATATATATTGGTTTAAGTGGTTCTGTCACGCCCCAAACTTGCCCCTAAAAGTTTGGACATGACCTATTCAGAAATGGACATCAAATTCAATATGTATAACATATGGGGCATGAACGGAAGCATTTAACAACATAATATAATATCCATTGAGCTACCACTAATATGCCAGGATCACAAACATCGCATCAGGTAGGTAACATACAGTGAACGTACGCCTGAGAATCAGTTATATACATACACATACACAGACCCAGCCCCATGATTGGGCGTATAACAAAAACATTGGTGAAGAAAGGGGATATATACATTTCAACCTTAGGTAGACAATTAGAGTACAAAGCCAAAAGTTTAGCAACACTTCACAAAAATGCACGGGCTTCATCTAAGTGCCTGGACACACTAAGGTTTACAAAAGAGAACGAGCGTCATGGGTTAAGACTGACCCCCAGGTTGATTACCTACAGAAGCAGACATAACACAAAGTGAGCCAAGCTCAGGGAATAATAATGCTTACAATTCAATAATTAACTTGATTTATAAAGTGCATAAATACAACGAACATATGATTAATCTGATTCTGTAACTATTTCCAGAACGGTCTTGGGCCCGGTCTTTAAGCATAGTGACTTTAAGCCCCGTAACATACAGAACGGCCTTAGGCCTAACAGATTTTACAGATTGGCCTTAGCCCCACCAGAGTTTACAAATTGGCCTCAAGCCCAACAGAATTTATAGATTGGCCTTAGGCCCAGATATCCACATAGCGGAGTAATTCCAGAGTCGTACAAACGTACGCAGATTTTCCAATCAATCATAATTGTTAACGTAATTAACTTGTGAAGAACAGAGCGTTAATAACAAGAATTATTAACGATAAGTAAATGTACAACTACAGTACTAGTACTCACAGTGCGGTGGTGGAGCGACAATTCCTCCTGGATTGTGACCTACACACAAGCGCAATTCATAAATTAATTCACAAATTAATTTTTTTTCATTTTTAAATCATTCTCCGATTCGTTTCGTTTCAACAAATTTATAAACATTGAAGAGGCATCAAATATAGATTTTAATAACATCAGAGGGTCAAACACGTAAAACGGAGCGGACAAAATTTTGCAGCATGGGCCGCACGTACGGCTGTGAGCCTCATACGTGCGGCAGTGGCTCCCGCACGTGCAGCTGTGAAGCCCCGCACGTACATATTTTTCAATGTCTTCAGCCCAATTTTCCCCTGTTTTCCGTACGTACAGCCATGACCTCCGCACATGCGGTGGTGCTCCCGCACGTGCAGCGATTCTGCCCAGTTCCAGTCCGAAATTTCAAGCAAAAACCCTTGGTAAGTATTTACAAGGCTCCAAATAGGTCCAAAAATCATGTAAATAGAACTTATAATCATATACCAATCTAAATATGAGTTGAGTCTTTAATTCTTAAAACTCATACACATAACTCAATTCCATAATATTTCCAATTTCCTCACACACACATATATATACACATATACCCACTTGTTCACATAGATGAGCTCAACTTAGCAATTGAAGAAATAAGATATAGTCCTCACTAGATATTCAATATAATTCCAAATCAATCAAACATAAGAGACGTCATCCCAATTAATCATTTAATTCATGCTTGACCTATAACCCTAACTTACATAATATAGAGGAATTCCTACCCAAGTCAGAGAGAGGGGTCAATTAGAATAGGTTAAACATACCTTGAATTAGAATCTCTATGAATCCTCTCAATTTTTCCCAATCTTCTCCTTGATGAACTCCCTCTCAAACCCTCTTCCTCTCCAATTCTCTCTCTCAGGAGATATTTATGAAATGGATTCCCAAGTCAAATGTTTAAGAGACAATTATATATATAAAAGGTGAATAAGGACGAAAATCAATCAGTTTAATCATTCCAAATCAAAATTTCACAGAAAATCATTTTAAGACCCAAAAATCATGCTGACCTCAAATATAAAATCAATTTCAAATTATTAAGCTTCTAAGGATTTCAATTTCTGATCTAAGCATTATAATTGGAACAGAGTTTTCTCTTATTAGACAGATATGCATCCATAATCATAGGATTTACTTAACCAACCTTAATTTCGCATTAAATTTCACAGTAAACATTTAAATGCACAGAATAAGGGACCGAAAGTATACCAGAAACATATACGAGGGTCGGGTTATTACAGGTTCCACGGTAGCAGCAAAATTCGGTAGATGTGGTTTTTGATCCTGATGTTTGGAAGTTTCATTGATTTCAAGGTTTGATTGCTTTGAAGCATTATTTGTATGCTTCTAATTTGGATTATTATTTTGGGTCTTCTACAACTCTGTTTCGAAGGTTTTTTATTCATCTATTTGGTGAGGTCTTTCCTCTTGTTTATTTGTGATTATTTGAAATTCACCTAAGGGTGGTTTTGTGAGACCATTCGTGTCTCGTTTGTAATCGTTTGGAAACTTTTTGGTTGATAGTGGAATAGGATTTTGTAAAAATTTATGTATTATTGATTGATGATTGTTACAAGATTGATTGATATTGTGTTGTGTATTACAACTCCTATATATAGAAGAGAAGGTGGTAGTAGGTGTAGTGTAGTGGAGGTGGTAGGTGAAGTGGGTGCTAGTGGAGATGGTAGTGTGTAGTGTAGTGGAGGTGGTAGGTGAAGTGGGTGCTAGTGGAGATGGTAGGTGGAGGAGTAAATTGGGAAATTCTAACAGCCTCCCGCAAACTCAAGGAGGATAGAAACTAACCAACTTGAGTTTGAAGAGAGGAACAAAACAAGAAAATACATAAAAATAAAAGAGGATAAGAGACACTGTATGGTCGTGTCAGACCGTTGGTGAAGACACTGTATGGTGGTGTCATAACGTTGTAGAGGACACTGTATGGTGGTGTCATAACGTTGTAGAGGACACTGTATGGGGGTGTCATAACGGTGTAGAGGACACTGGATGGCGGTGTCAGACCGATGTAGAAGACAGTTTATGGGGTCATGTCGGACCGTTGTAGAAGACAGTTTATGGGGTCATGTCGGACCGTTGTAGCAGACAATGTTGTGACAGTTTACGGAGTCTTGCTGGACCCTTGTAGAAACTAACCGGAATCAATGTCGGGACAGTTTATGGAGTCTTGTCGGACCCTTGTAGAAACTAACCGGAATCAATGTCGGGACAGTTTACAGAGTCTTGTCGGACCCATAAAGGAGCTAACCGGAATCAATGTCGGGACAGTTTACAGAGTCTTGTCGGACCCATAAAGGAACTAACCGAAATTAATATCGGGACAGTTTACAGAGTCTTGTCGGACCCTTAAAAAATGCACCCTTAAAAGGTGTGCCCAATTTTTCAAAAAGGCGTGCCATCAAAAGACGTGCCATCTTTTATCAAAAGGTGTACCGGACATGATGGCGAGGCACGTGGGCGCCTTGGCTTGCGTGCCCGTTTGTCGGCTGGTGGCAAGAGGCGCGCGATGCGCGTGGCTGCCTCGGCTATATAACCAAGACTGAACCTGAGGCTGAGGCAAAAAAACCTGCGAATTTCTCTGAAAAAACTCTTCGTTGTGCTGAGAGAGAGAATCTGTAACACTCTGTTGCGAGAGATAGTCTGTAATACTCTGTTGCTCAGAAAATGGCCTCGTCTTCCCGGAGTCTGCTCACTCTCTTTCCCGACCTCAACGAGTCAACAAGAGAGAGAACTGGTGCGGTGGCACTGGAACCTCAACCAAGTGCCCCGGAGTTTGCTCCGTTGAATTTTCCGATGCGGTCGGTGGAGCAAAAAATGGCGGTGTAGTCAGATGTGGAGGCCAACCAGTATACTTTGAAGACATGTGTGGAAAGCATGACGGCGGTCACTAATTTGTCGAACCGGCTGCAGAGTAGGACAAATGAGGTGCAGCATGTAAATGCCCAGCTGGCTTTGCTCCAACGCATGTATAAGGATGCGCGAGCAGAGATCAGTGTGCTAAAGGCAGAAAACAAGGAGCTGAAGCGGAAGGCCACCGTGATGTTCCGATTTGGAGGTCCTCCATATGCTGCAGTGGAGGAGTATGGGGGAGTGATCATGCCCAGTGGAGTGGGAAACACGGAGGCAACACCGGCAAGGGCCGCCCAGGACGGAGGCAAGAAGAAGAGACCGGCGGCAGAGTAGGTCGGTGGGTGGCCGGCTGCAGAAAGGAAAACAAAGCTGTTTTTTTTTTTTTTTTTTTTTTTGTAAAATTATGATCGGGGTTGAGCCCGGAGATGAATAAAATATGGGTGTTGTGCAAATTTGTAAATGGTTTATTTTTTTTTTATTTTTTATTTTTTTTTTCTTAAAAAAAAAAAAGATATATATATATATATATAAAAAAAAAAAGTGGGAACAACATGATGTCTGATAGCATGTTTAGAATAAAAAATAAAGTTTGATTAAAAAAGTGGGCGGTGGATGGGTGTGATTAAACAAAGAAAAGTGAATTGGGTGTGTGTGCCCGACTAAATGTGAGAGAATGATGCCTGAGAGATTAATAAAATATGAGAGAGAAAGAGATTGAGTGGGTGATCCACGAGGCAAAAAATCCTTCCCAACAATGCTCTCTGTAGTTTGTTGACCAGAGATATCAAGTTCTCCATGCTCGATGTAGAAGACCTAGTCGATGGTGACGATAACTTTCGATCCGTGCTCGCAGGCCAGATCTACATTGTACTCGACTGCTGCGACTAGATATCTGCCATGCTTGACCACCGCAACCAGATCTCCGAAGAAAGCCATGGACAGTGTAGGTCCTCTGGACGCAACTACCGTGTCCAATGAAGCTATCTATCACCGGAACGCCAACATGTCTATCATCCAATATAGAAACCCGAGGCCGACAATGATGGATCCAAATCAGCGTGGTGGCGGGGCTGGGCACAGGGGCGCTTTACAAGGCGGCGTCGGGGCCGAGGTCGGCGGCGGTGGCTGCCGCGATTGGCGGCGTGGTGGTTATGGTCGACGCTGCGGGCGGCGGCGATGTGGTGGACACCGGAGCCGGAGATGAGGACATTCTTTCTCTTTATATATAGATTGGTATGTATATCCTTCAAATGGTGCTATGCCCCAGAATGCCCAGTCTGATGGTGATTCATCAATACAACAATATTTGTGGGAGGGCTTGACTCTGATGAAGATCTGAATGGGGCAGTTATTGGCAAGCAGAGGGTTCCCCTTTCTTGGGGTCGAAGTCCAGGAAATAGGCAGTTGAGAACGGACTCCACAACTCAGGTGAACGGAGCTTATTACGGAAGGCAAGGTTATGGAGGTTTGAATTGGCTGAGATCCGGCGGGCGGTCAAGGCAAGGTTGCCGCCCGCCGGAAGGCGAAGAAAACCAAGATCTTTAACCTATTGCTCTGATACCATGTAAAAATTTATGTATTATTGATTGATGATTGTTACAAGATTGATTGATATTGTGTTGTGTATTACAACTCCTATATATAGAAGAGAAGGTGGTAGTAGGTGTAGTGTAGTGGAGGTGGTAGGTGAAGTGGGTGCTAGTGGAGATGGTAGTGTGTAGTGTAGTGGAGGTGGTAGGTGAAGTGGGTGCTAGTGGAGATGGTAGGTGGAGGAGTAAATTGGGAAATTCTAACAGATTTCGATCCCATAGACGTACCTCATATTGAGGGAACCACGTAAAAATTCTTGTATTGCTTTTGATTTAATTTTTCCGCATTAATTTTTATTTCCATTGATTGATTTACTGGTGGGGAATCATATCTTTTCCCTAACACCCTCCCCCCAAAAAAGTCCAATAATGTTATAATTAGGGGTAATAGCTATTTTCTTATTCTAAGTTGTCATCACTATAACTAAAAAAATTCACGTAAAATACAATGGAAAAAATTCACACAATAACTCAAATGTGATATAAAAATGTAATTATTTTAAAAGTCAATATCAATAGACACAACATAGACACGTACGAAATAATTAACAACAAAAAAATTAAGTATATAAAATTTGATTACAGGACACAATCTTAATAGATCCTATCAAAATGTTTGGCTCCTATTTCATTTCATATAAGAGAATTGTGATTGACTTCTGATGAGGACAACATCATACATCGCATGGGAGGGGCTCTCACTTCCACCTTATAAGCGTACTGGCTCCCTCTACCAAGCATGAGGCCTTTTCTCCTGAGAAGGAACAAAACCGTGAGTGGGGGACGACAAGATCCGTCCCTCAACTCCAAAATGAACAATATTTGCAAAACCGTGAGAAGATAGGCATCGCTTGGCAAACTCTCCTGCTATTGCGGCCTAGTACACTAGGGGTTATGAGAAGGACAATGTCCCACATCGTCTTGGTGGAACTCCCACTTCCACCTTATAAACGTACTGGCCCCCTCCACCTTGCATGAGGCATTTTCCTCTGAGGAGGAACAAAATCATGAAAGGGGGATGACAAGACTCGTCCCTCAACCCAAAGCGGACAATATCTGCAGGGACATGAGAGGACAGGCACGCAAATTTGACGCTAGAATGAGGGTCGCCCGACAAACTCTCCCGCTGTTGCAGCCCGATATGCTGGTGGGAGTGTGTGCCTGTCCTTTCACACCCCTACAAACATTGTCTGCTTTGAGGTTAAGGGACGGATCTTGTCGTCCCTCCTCTCAGTTTTGTTCCTCCTTAGGAGAAAATGCCTTATATAAAGTGAAGGGGGTCAATATGCTTATAAGATGGAAGTGAGAGTCCTTCCCAGATGATATAGGACATTGTCCTCATCAATTTTTATCATATGCACATATAAGAACAATAATTCCATCTTATGTAAAAAAAAAATGTTATATTTATTTTATAATCAAATTGTGTGCACAAAAAATGACTCTAACCAAACACGTCTCTTTCACGGGTCCCGTTCAAAACAAGAAGATCTTAACAACTACGAGTAGCTCATGAAGCTTTTATGGAGGCTCGCAGTACAGAAGTTAAAATTTCTAATCATATTCAGTGGTTTGACTTTCCTGAATTAAATTTTTTAAAAATTATGTTTTTTTATTTTCGTATTTTTTTGTTTTAGTGAATATTTTTAAAATTTTAAATTTTTTTTTCACAATTTTTTTATTTTTTTGGTATATTTATATTAGGTATGTCTAAAAATTTTAAAAAAAAATTACTTAAAATATTAAAAAAATTCAATAAAAAAAAATATGAAAAAAAATAAATAAAATTATCTGAAAAATATTTTTGCAAAATTCAAAGTGATTATTATTCGTTTTTGCAGGTTTAAAAATAATTCTTCACCTAAATTTTTTAACATCCTTTTGGCTTCCCTGATTTTATTGCGGACCTTTTTTTTGTGGTTGTGTTTGTTACCAAATGTTTTGTTCTTCTTCTTTTTTTTTTTCGTGATTTTTATAGAACAATGTAATATATAATATTTTATTATGAGATTTTTCATATTGCATGATGGATCTTATTATTTTTTAATTATGATAAATCTTACAAATAAATTTGGTGACATACTTATAATATAAGAGTACTTGAATGTTTCTTACTTATTCTCGCGCATTTGGGATTAAAAATATTGTTAGAGTTTTGCCATATAAACAGAATGTTCTAATCTAAGAATGTTCAAACAGAATGTTGTGAGAGCTAGTACTATTTATGAAATTATATACTAATATTTTCTCATAGTGAAAAAGAAAAGAAAAGAGTTTCTATTATAAATTATTCCAAAACTTTAGCATTAAATGTGTTGAATTATTTTCCTTTATGATAGCCTCTATGTAGTTGGTTTTACTAATAAAAACAAGTCATGTTTGTTGGTGCGAAATGCAGATAAAACAATACTATTTTCCACCGCATGGTGCCTTCAAATGTAATTTAAACCATAAATAAGCAAGCAAGGACATTCTTATTCACTGTGTTTGGTTTGAGTTTTTTGGATTAAGTTTTTTGAAAATTAAATTTTTTAATTTTCATGTTTTTTTGTTTTTAGTGAATATTTTTAAAATTTTAAACATTTTTTTTACTTTTTTAGATGCACCTTACTTAGATGTGTCTAAAAAGTAAAAAAATTGTGAAAAAATATTTTAAAAAATTAAGAAATACATAAAAATATAAAAATGTACTAAATTCTTGTATTTTTTTATATTTTTGGTATTTAGTGAATTTTTAAAAGATTTTTTTTATAATTTTTTTACTTTTTAAGTGTATTTATGTTAGGTGTGTCTAAAAAGTAAAAAATTTACATAAATATATTTAAAAAATTCAATAAAAAAAACACGAAAAATAAGAGTGTAGAATTTTCTGAAAACTGTTTTTAAAAAATAAAAACCAAGCAAAGTTTCCAGAGTTCCCAAAACTTTAATGCTGATCATGACTTTTGGTTTTGGCTTTAAAATGTAATGTTTTCCTTCAAATATATATATATATATATAAAGAGTAATGTTAAGAATCTTAAAAATTTTATTAACATCTCTATCAAATGCTTCATATGAGTATGAGACCTACACCATGTAAATTTCATGTGAGTTCCATACTATTTGGTAAAAATATTGGTCAAACATTTAGAATTTCTAACATTTTCCATATATAAAAGTTAAAGAACAAATAAATTAGTCACAAAACTAAATGCAAAATTGATAGCGATCGACATGGTTTTTTAGAAGTGAATTTACTAATAAATATTATAAAATTTTATCCAATATATGTAGAGAGATATGAATGTGGCATAACAAGTAACCAGAAATAGAGAGAATGATAATCAATTGTGCTATATGCACAAAAAGAACGAAATACAAAATATACAGATATAAAACAAATTAAACACAAAATATATAAATATTTTATATTTGATTCTTTCTATACGTTTAGACTTTTCCGAAACATAATTGAGGAATCATCCGACGGAGGCCAAAGGCCATCCCAAAAAAATAAAATAAAATAAATAAATAAATAAATAAATAAATTACATATTAAAATATAAATCATTTTCTATGATTTTAAAAATTACATTCTATCTCTTGAGATTTCTAATTTCATAACAAATAGTCACTTTTATTAATAAATTATCAAATCAATTAACAGTTTTTAATGATATTAAAAATATGTTTCAAGTAATAATTTAGGTAATTTTATTATTGTATATGAGAGCAATTATGAATTTTATTTTTTTAGTTAATTATGTTAAATAAAATATTCTAATAATGAGGTATTTATAATTTTTCAAACCACAGCAGGCAATCTATATTTTAAGCAAATCTCAAAAGGTGTATTTGTAATTTATCCCAAAAAAAAAAACTAAAAACAGTAAGGAGAGAGAGTCTTTTTCTTTTTCTTTATATATGTAGGAAGATTGAAATGAAAAAAATAATAATAAACTACTATTAGGTCTAAATAGTTAGATTTAATTTTTATCAAATTTTATTAAAAATAAATCTTAGTAAAATTGTCACTAAAAATATTTCTTGTGGTGATTTTTCATGTCACTAAAAATTGATAATTAGTGACTTGTTTGTCACGATTTTTTTATAAATTGTCACGATTTTTTTATAAATTATCACTAAAACTTATCATTAGTGACTTTTGTTGTGACAAATTCTTTAAACTGTCATTGAAAGCTAAAAATGAGTGACGCTTTTTGTGACTATTGTTTTAAATTGTCGCTAAAACTTATAATTAGTAATATTTTTTGTGACAAGTTTTAAACTGTTGCTGAAAATTAACAATTAATGACTTTTTTCAATAGTGTTTAATGAAAAATGCATTGAACAATAAGTTCAGCTATTAACCTATTAAGACTTACACGTAAGTTCTCTAAGAAAAAATACATTATTATTTCTATCAAAAAAGTTTGATTCACTTTTTAAACTCAATGATATGACAATTAATTAGAATATTTAAGGCAATTTTCTCTCATATCATCTTTATTCATTAGTCAATTATCTCTTTTACACATCATTAGGTCTAAAATATAAATTTTAAAATGAATTTATATATCATTTTTTTAAATAAAAAATTGAAAAAAAATAATAAATAGTGGGTACGTGTTTGACTCGATGGGACGATGACATTTTGGCCTCTTTTGATAAAGAGATTAAAAGTTACTTTTAACTTTTTTTAGGTCATATTATTTTTTTATTTTTTTTACTTATTCTTTTTCTTTTTTTTTTAAAAACTAACTTTTAACTTACTTTCCAAACAATCAAAATGAATCCCTTCTCTAAGTTAAGTAAACCCACCACCAAAATTACACATTACTATAAAATATAATAAATAAATAAAAAAGAAGCATATATATTATAATTTAAAATGAAAAATAAGATAAAAGGTGAGGCTTCTTTAAAATTGGAGAGAAATTCTATTGGATTAAGTTGAACCCGGATGGTCATTTATTTAATAAATAAATAAATTTAATAAACTGATGTGATTATAATTATTCGGTCAATTTAAATTTTTTTATAAATAATTTACATATGAAAACCTATAAATTGATTGCCTCATGACACTGCAATCTACAATAAAACTTATAATGGATCTTACAAGGTTAATTGGACTTAACTTCTCATAAATTATAGTGATTAAACGTAAAAAATTATAGGAATGTGTTTATTTTTAAATTACATAAAAATGTTCAAAAAAAATGAATGTGTGACCTCAATTTATTGTGTGGTACCCATCCACCCACCAATGGCAAGTCTCTGTGTCATAAATTCAATGAGAAAACTATAAAATAAACGTCTCATAACACTAAAGTAAGATCCATAATAGATTCCATTAACTTAATTGGCCTACACTTTTCTTAAATTATAGAGAATCAAAGCTCAAAAATTACAAGAACATATCCAAAAAAATTAATATGTAACCCATATTGTGTTGGAGTAATATTCAGTGCGTTTGGTTTGAGTTTTTTGAATTAAGTTTTTTGGTTTTCGTATTTTTTTTGTTTTTAGTGAATATTTTTAAACATTTTAAACATTTTTTTTTTATTTTTTTAGATGTACTTTACTTAGATGTATCTAAAAAGTAAAAAAAATGTGAAAAAATATTTTAAAAAATTAAGAAATACATAAAAATACAAAAAATGTATTGAATTTTTGTATTTTTTTGTATTTATGGTATTTAGTGAATTTTTAAAAGATTTTTTTTTATAATTTTTTTACTTTTTAGGTGTTTTTATGTTAGGTGTGTCTAAAAAGTAAAAAAAATTGCATAAAATATTAAAAAAATTCAATAAAAACACGAAAAATAAGAAAGTATAATTTTCTGAAAACTGTTTTTAAAAAAATGGAACCAAGCATAGTGTTAGGTATCAAGAAAAATATTTTATGAAAATAATCATGAAAGATTTTTTATCCTTAAATTACATATACAATAAGACACAATGTGTAATATAAGGATGAAAATTCTTTCATGACCATTTTTATAAAACATTTTTCATGATACCTACTAACATTTTTCATTGTGTAGTACCCGTCACACATATCATGAATTTGAATCACGTAATATTATTATTACTATTATATTTTAACAAAAGTACATATATTAGACTAATTTGTTTTTTCTTGTATTTTTTGTCAAATTAAAATGTCCATGTCTAAATTATTTTTTTCACTAAAACGTGGTCAACTACATTGAAAAAGCATTAGAGCATCCACATTAATCTCAACAAATTTTGAGTCAAATTATAATTTAAAATTTATTTTTTGTTATTTTAGCTAGTCAATTTTTTAATACTCACTGTATCAAACTCTCTATTATATCTCAATCTTATTAAAATATTAATTTCTAGGGAGATTTACCAATAAATCCCAAAATTTGAACTTATGAACCAATTGGTCCCATTTTTATTCTATTAAACCGTTTAGTCCCATCTTTCTCCTATCACACACAGATACACACATACATTGTAAGGGGCAGACAGACACACACACACAGATACACACACACATATACACACACAGACATATACACACACCCAGACAGACACACACACACAGATACACACACACAGACATATACACACACCCAGACAGACACACACACACAGATACACACACACACAGATACACACAGACAGACACACACACACAGATACACACACACAGATACACACAGACAGACAGACACACACACACACACATACAGATACACACACAGATACACACACAGATACACACATACATTGCGAGGGACAGACACACACACACACAATAGCTAATCGATGCGACGCCGTTGCTGACCGATCAGATCTTCCTGAGCCGCCGGTTCGTGCGCCGCCCGCCGAGCCTCCGCGGCAGTCGGAGAATGATGCGCGAGACAGAGTTGAGGGTAAGAGAGGCGGCGGTGGAGCAGATCGAAGCGAGGCAGAGCGATTGGGCGTACTCGAAGCCGATCGTGATTCTGGTTCTGTTGTGGAACTTCGCGTTCGTGTTCGTTGTTTTGTCGGTGTTGGTGGTGAGTCGGAAGGAGTCTCCGACGAAGCCTGTTCGTTGTTTTGTCGGTGTTGGTGGTGAGTCGGAACGAGTCTCCGACGAAGCCTTTGAGGCTTTGGATTGTTGGATACAGTGTGTGCTTCACATGGTTAATAAAAAAAAAAATAAAAAAGGACCAAATATGGAAAATAGGATCAAGTAACAAACTTCCCCACTGATAGGACTTACCCGAACAAAAGAATAAAGTTGGGACTAATTGGTTTAAGAGTTTATGAAATAGGATTTATTGGTAAATTTTCCTAATTTCTAATTGTATTTGTTATTCTTTATTTTTTTATTAAATTGATGAGATGTCACCCAAACAATTCTTAAAAAATGAAAAAAAAAAAAAAATTTGTCGTTGACCGGTCAACCGGTTAGGCTAATTTTGGACATTTTTCTTTTTCTGCTACAGACACTCACGGGACATCTGGGTGGACGACCGATTTAAAGATTTTGGCCCGATTTTGCTCCAAAAAATATAATAAAAAATCATATAGCTAATGAACAGTAGCTCAACAAAGTTGTTGAGATACTTTAACAAATTTAACAAAAAATTAATTTAAAAAAAAATTATTGAAACTGATGAATGAAAAATTTTATGATTTACTAGCTATATATTAATTTTTTGTTATTTTGCCTGAGCAGATGTGGTATAATGACAAAAAAAACTAAGCAACATCAAAGTCATGTCTTCTAATATATATAAGCCCGACCAATTGACAAGTGATTTTTATTGAAAAGTTTTATTGGAATTCAATATGGTGAATTTGAACAAAAATTAAGTAAGAATTAAGAGTGGATTATGTTAGGGAAAATCGATGTGATTCCCCACAAGTAAATCAATCAATGGGAATAAAAACTAATGCGGAAAAATTAAATCAAAGGCAACACAAGAATTTTTACGTGGTTCCCTCAATGTGAGGTACGTCCACGGGATCGAAATCCGATTCCACTATCAACCAAATAATTCCAAACGATTACAAACGAGACACTAATGGTCTCACAAAACACCCTTAGGTGAATTCCAAATAATCACAAATAAACAAAGAGGAAAGACCTCACCAAATAGAAGAACCAAAATCTTCTGAACCAAAGTTGAAGAAGACCCAAAATAACGAACCCAAATCAGAACCGAAAGCCGAAGATGCACCAAAGCACTTCCACGGAATTGATTGACTTCACATGCACTGTATAAGCCGCAGCACTTGGAAAAAGTGTTTTCACCCACAAAAAAGCCACCGTACTTTTTTTTTGTGTTAAAACAAAAATAATATATATATTGGATGTATATATTATTAAATCTTGGGTTTTGGAATCAAACCCTAATTGTATCTTAATTGAATTGGGTCTCCTCAAATATAATATATAAAAATATATTATACTAAACCAAGCCAAATTAAAACTCTTTTAATAAATCAATTGGGTCCCACACTCCAATAAGGAGGTATACCCACCAATTCTCCCCCTACCGACTTAGGTGGAGACATCAACCATACCCGCCAAAGTTCGACACTTTAAATGTTTGTCCCTCGACAAAGTCTTCGTCAACATATCTGAAATATTATCATCTGTGTGAACCTTTTCGAGTTGTAACAATTTCAAATCTAACACATCACGAATCCAATGGTATCTCACATCAATGTGTTTCGATCTCGAATGAAAAGTAGAATTTTTACTCAAGTGAATAGCACTTTGACTATCACAATAAAGCACATACTTTTCTTGCTTCAAACCCAATTCTTGCAAAAATTTCTTTAACCATAACTCTTCTTTGCAAGCTTCCGTAATAGCAATAAATTCAGCTTCGGTAGTTGAGAGAGCAACACATTTTTGTAATTTAGATTGCCATGCCACAGCTCCCCCTGCAAAAGTCATCAAATACCCCGAAGTAGATTTCCGAGAATCAACATCACCAGCCATGTCAGAATCTGTGAACCCATCAAGCATCGGCTTACCATCCCCAAAACACAAACACACCTTCGAAGTCCCTCGAAGATACCTTAGAATCCATTTTACCGCTGCCCAATGTTCTTTACCCGGATTAGAGAGAAACCGACTCACCACACCAACTGCGTGAGCAATATCCGGCCTTGTACAAACCATGGCGTACATCAAAGAACCAACTGCTGAAGCATAAGGAACTTTCAACATCTCTTCTTTGTCTTTCTCACTTGTAGGACATTGATTCGAACTAAGCTTGAAGTGACCCGCAAGTGGACAACCAACCGACTTTGCTTTATCCATATTAAACCTCTCAAGAACTTTCTCGATGTAGCTTTCTTGAGACAACCAAATCAGTCCCTCTTTGCGATCACGAACAATTTTCATACCAAGAATTTGCTTTGCCGGTCCCAAATCTTTCATAGCAAAAGACTTGCTTAACTCCAATTTCAACCTGTTTATCATGGTAGAATCTTGACCCACAATTAACATGTCATCAACATAAAGCAAAAGAATAATAAATTTACCATCTGGAAAATTTTTCACAAACACACAATGGTCCGAAGTGGTTTTAGTAAAACCATTATTCATCATGAAAGAGTCAAATTTTTTGTACCATTGCCGCGGGGCTTGCTTGAGACCATACAAACTTTTCTTCAATTTGCAAACAAATTTCTCTTTCCCTTTTTCCACAAAGCCTTCCGGTTGCTCCATGTAAATTTCTTCTTCAAGATCACCATGCAGAAATGCGGTCTTCACATCAAGTTGCTCAACTTCAAGGTTCATACTTGCAGCCATGCCAAGTACAACCCGAATAGAAGACATCTTTACAACTGGTGAGAAAATCTCGTCAAAATCAATACCTTTCTTTTGCCCAAAGCCTTTCACAACAAGACGTGCCTTGTACCTCAGATTCTTGCCATCATTCTTCAATTTGAAGACCCACTTATTTTTCAGAATTTTCCTCCCTTTAGGCAACTTCACTAAATCATAAGTGTGATTTTCAACTAAGGAATTCATCTCCTCTTCCATGGCCTTTTTCCAATCACCTTTCTTTGCATGCTCAATTGCTTCTTGGTAGCTCTCCGGCTCCCCTTGATCAGAAATCAACACAAATTCATTGGGAGGATACTTTCTTGAAGGTTGTCGGTCCCTTGTAGATTTCCTCAACTCAAGTTGTGGTGGTAGTTCTTGAGTTGGATGCTCTTCCTCAATTTCTGACTCAACTTCATTAGAATTAGCATCATCCTCTACATCTTCAATAGGTGGCTGCACATCTCCCCCATTTTCATCATCAATTGAAGATGAAGGCGATAAATCCATGTCAATGAGATCACTAGCTTTTGGCTCCGGTTGATCACCTTTGCCAAAGTCTTCAATTGTTTGGTCTTCAAGAAACACAACATCACGGCTTCGAATGACTTTCTTGTCGACCGGATCCCACAATCTATATCCAAATTCATCACGCCCATAGCCAAGAAAAATACATTGTCTTGACTTACTATCAAGCTTGGACCTCTCATCTTTTGGAATGTGAACAAAAGCTCGGCAACCAAACACTCTCAAGTGCTCATAAGACACATCTTTGCCGGTCCAAACTCTTTCTGGAACATCACCATTCAAAGGATAGGAAGGAGACAAATTGATCACGTCAACCGCCGTCTTCAATGCCTCGCCCCAAAAGGATCTTGGCAATTTAGCTTGTGAAAGCAAACACCTTGTTCTTTCCACAATGGTGCGGTTCATCCTTTCGGCAACGCCATTTTGTTGAGGAGTCTTCTTAACTGTCTTTTGGTGCCGAATACCTTGGCTGCGACAATACTCATCAAATGGCCCAATGTATTCACCACCATTGTCTGATCGGATGCACTTCAATTTCTGCCCTGTTTCTCTTTCAACCATAGCCTGAAAATGCTTAAATACTTCTAGAACTTGATCTTTAGTTTTTAGTAAAAAAGCCCAAACTTTCCTTGAATAATCATCAATGAAAGTAACAAAATAAAGTGCACCACCATGTGTTCTAACTTTTAAAGGACCACAAACATCAGAATGAATCAACTCCAAAACATTTTCTTTTCTAGAAACAACATTTTTATGAAAAGAAACTCTATGTTGTTTACCCGCCAAACAATGAACACAAGTTTTAAGATGTGTACCTTTCAAACCGGGTAGAAGCTCTTTCTTGAACAAAACTTGCAGCCCCTTTTCACTCATGTGCCCAAGTCGCCTGTGCCACAATTCAGTAGAAGTATCATCTTCAAGTGCGTTGACAACACCTTTACAAATTTTTCCTTGCATCGAATAAAGTGTATGAGTCTTCTTACACTTAGCCACCACCAAGGAACCCTTTGTGAGCTTCCATATTCCATCACCAAATTTGTTGTTGAAGCCTTCATCATCTAGCTTCCCAGTAGAAATCAAATTGAGGCGAATGTCGGGAACATGCCTCACATCTTTAAGCAACAACTTGCAGCCCAAATTTGTTTCCAAGCAAACATCACCCATGCCGATAATCTTGGACAAACCTTCATTACCCATTCGAACAGAACCATAATCTCCTTCGGTATAGGTAGTGAAGAAATCAACTCGAGAAGTCACATGAAAAGAAGCACCAGAATCAATCACCCAATTGCTCTCTTGGCCCACAAAATTGATACAATCATCTTCACAAACAACCATGAGATCAGCATTGGTAGTAACTGCCGTTGTGTCTTCTTGCTTCTTGTCCACACTTTTGTCACGCCTTTTCTCCTTATTCTTGAGCTTTCGGCATTCCCGCTTCATGTGCCCTTTCTCATGGCAATAATAGCACTCAACGTTTTTCTTTGAAAAAGAACCATCTTTTGATTTGTCACGGCTTTGATCACGACCATGAGGAGTCTTACTCCTCCCCCTTGATTTGCTTCGGCCTCTCACAACAAATGCTTCTGAATGAGAGGAACCCGCTGATTTTCTTCTAGTTTCTTCATTCAACAGGCTACTAGTGACTTGGCCCATTGTGACAACTCCATCGGGCGCTGAATTACTGACGGTCACAACCAAAGTCTCCCAACTTTCGGGCAAAGAACTAAGTAGCATCAAAGCCTGCAACTCATCATCAAAAACAATTTTCATAGAAGCAAGTTGGTTAACAATACTCTTTATTTCATTCAGATGTTCCGGAATAGGGCTGCCCTCTTTATATTTTAAATTAACCAACTTACGAAACAGAAAGGCTTTATTTGTGGCTGATTTCCTATCATAAAGGCCCTCTAATTTTTTCCATAAATCATGTGCTGAAGTTTCAGTAGCAACATGATGAAACACACTGTCATCAATCCATTGACGGATAACACCAACGGCTTTTCGATTAAGCCTATTCCATTCATCATCTTTCATACCCTCGGGTTTGCCAGAATCACCCTCAATGGGTCCATATAAATCTTTACAAAATAATAGGTCCTCCATTTTAGTTTTCCAAGTTACCCAATTGCTTCCATTGAAGCTAGACATACGACCCGCATTCCCCTCCATTGATTTACACAAATAAATAGATCCAAATAAACCGTAAGCTCTGATACCAGTTGTTAGGGAAAATCGATGTGATTCCCCACAAGTAAATCAATCAATGGGAATAAAAACTAATGCGGAAAAATTAAATCAAAGGCAACACAAGAATTTTTACGTGGTTCCCTCAATGTGAGGTACGTCCACGGGATCGAAATCCGATTCCACTATCAACCAAATAATTCCAAACGATTACAAACGAGACACTAATGGTCTCACAAAACACCCTTAGGTGAATTCCAAATAATCACAAATAAACAAAAAGGAAAGACCTCACCAAATAGAAGAACCAAAATCTTCTGAATCAAAGTTGAAGAAGACCCAAAATAACGAACCCAAATCAGAACCGAAAGCCGAAGATGCACCAAAGCACTTCCACGGAATTGATTGACTTCACATGCACTGTATAAGCCGCAGCACTTGGAAAAAGTGTTTTCACCCACAAAAAAGCCACCGTACTTTTTTTTTGTGTTAAAACAAAAATAATATATATATTGGATGTATATATTATTAAATCTTGGGTTTTGGAATCAAACCCTAATTGTATCTTAATTGAATTGGGTCTCCTCAAATATAATATATAAAAATATATTATACTAAACCAAGCCAAATTAAAACTCTTTTAATAAATCAATTGGGTCCCACACTCCAATAAGGATGTATACCCACCAATATGAGTAAACACATGATTCTTGAGCGTCCTCCACCAACTCCTTCTAATAGTTTGTTTTTCTTTTTATCTTGTAATATTTTTTTTTTTTTTGCCAATTAAAAAAAAAACTATTCCCAGCATCAGAAATATATATATATATATATATATATGTATACATATGTTCTTCTCTTCTTTTTTTATAAAAAGGTCATTACAAATAAAAGCTAAACAGACTCAGCCCAAATAATCCTGCATAATTCAGCTGGAACCTCATTCTTCCAAATTCCCTTACCGGTCACATGCACTACAAGAAAAAAAACAATTGTCGACCAAATTTCCTGACTAAAAAGAATTTGGTCGCAAAAAAGAATTAGTAGCCAATTATGAAGCTTTTTGGCGACTAAACAAATTTAGTAGCCAAAAGTCCACAATTGGCGACTAAAAATAAGTTTGGTCGCCAATTATATGGGTTTTACCGACTAAAACATTTTTAGTAGCCAAAAGTATAGTTTTCGCCGACTAAAAAAAATTAGTAGCCAAAAAGTCAGCAATTGCCGACTAATTATAATTTTGGTCGCCAATTATGTGGGTTTTACCGACTAAAACATTTTTAGTAGCCAAAAGTACAGTTTTTGCCGACTACAAAAAATTTAGTAGCCAAAAAGTTTACAATTGGCGACTAATTCTAAGTTTGGTAGCCAATTATGTGGGTTTTACCGACTAAAACATTTTTTAGTAGCCAAAAGTAAGTTTTTTGGCGACTAAAAAAAAATTAGTATCCAAAAAGTGTCCAATTGGCGACTAAAAACAAATTTAGTAGCGAAAAATGGTCTTTTTTAGCGCGAAAGTCTCTTCACCGACCAAAATTATTTTGGTCGCTAAAAGTTAAATTTTTATTTTTATTTTCCTACTAAATAATTTATTTTCACATAAATTATGTCAATAAAAATTGTGGGGATATATTTTCTGAGTACCAACACGTGGCTAAGGTGACGCCGACATGTCAACCGAAGTGCCACGTGTCCTGGTCATGACGCCGAGGTTATCTCGGCGAGACCGAGGTTACCTCCGAAGATATCGAAATCCGAGATAAGCGGATAAGGCACAAGAGTCCTAGAAAAATGAAAGACTACAGTTGGGAAAGGATAAGACTCTTAGGGAGTTTATCCCAATCCTACTAGGAGTCCAAGATTGATAGTAATCCTAAGTCCATTAGAGCTAGGCTCCCGTTGGGACAAGGATTGAGTTAGTTATAAAAAAGAGGCACCCCCGTGGGTCTAAGGTATGCAATTTATATTCATTATAGTGAGTCTTGCACTATTGATTATCTTTGAGAGATATACTGACTTGATCGTCGAAGTACCCCCGGGTGGACAAACCACTGCCGGAATCTTCTCTTTCTGTTACAGGTCAGCCAGGTGTCATCTATTCTGTCAGTGTTCTCCAGCTGAGTACTAAGTTGGGCAGTGTGATCGGAAAATCACTCACACAATTTGGCGTCGTCTGTGGAAAAGAAAGGAGAATAGATGGCCAGTAACGGACAGAAGGAAAAGATTGGGGACGATACTCCTGCTGGGAGTGGGAGACCAATTGACCTTGATATCACAGGAGACAAATGCAAGGCAGAAACTCGTGACCAAAATCACAGAGTGAAAGACGTCGGCTAGACTGGCGATGCACCAAAGAAACCAAATCGAAGTGGGTACTACAACGAGGACGACCTCCAGGTATGGAAGGATAGGTGCCTGCGGAGGGACGAAGAGGTAAAAGAGATGGCAAACAAATTGGCAGACCTGCAGTCGGTCCTCAATTTCATGATGCAAAATAACGTCATGCAGCCACCATTCCCGCTGCACGACACGCCGATTCCAGCAGCCAATACCCAGAAGGGATGGCAGAAAACAATCCCCGTAGCGCCTCAGCACAACGGGAGCAAGAGACACTCTCACCGACCCTCCAGGGAAGTCGGACGAAGAGAGTCAAGAAGAGAATAATCACGGAGGACGCATCATACAAAGGAGGCAGACCCCAAAAGACATCGACATGTTCAGGGACAAGCTCTGTGCTTCGACACAACTCATGGAGAAGGATCGAAAAGGGCTCACCACGAGGCCGAGAGTAGTATACCGAAAAGACTGAAGTCGAAAGATAGCCGAGCTCCTGGGCGGAGCAAAGAAGACTTGAGAGATTACCTCAAGAGGAAGCAACAGAACGCCGATGCCAAGGTAACTTCACCTGTTAAGCCGAGAACACCATTCGGTGGAATTAAACAAATTCGAGGCACCAAAGAGATTCAGTATGCCGAGGTTTCAAATATACGATGGTAAGTCAGACCCCAACTTCCACGTCGGACTATATTTGAACTCAATGGCATTGTATGGTGGGAACGAGCCGTTGCTCTGCAAAGTGTTCCCTTCATCTTTTGGGGAGATTGCATCAGATTGGTTTCACAAACTACCAAAGGGAAGTGTGAAGACTTGGAAAGGCCTGGCCGAGATGTTTGTGGCCAGGTTCGTGACAAACAAACTTCAGCCATTAAGAGTGGACGCATTGATGGCTCTGAAGATCAGCAAAGATGAAGGCCTTAGGGCCTACACCAAAAGATACTATGAGGTGTTCAACTAAATAGCTGAATGTAATCAAGAGGTGGCAGTCATATCTTTCAAGAACGGCCTGAAAGACAACTGTCCACTACGAAAGTCTTTGGCAAAGACATTGCCAAAAAGTATGGAAGAGCTCATGGCGAGAATCGAGAAGTATGCCAGAGCCGAAGAAGATACGTCGGGGACTAAGGAGATAAAGCAAGCGAAAGGAAACGGCTCGCCGAAGCGAGACCGAGGTAACAATGGATCGAGCAAACAAGAGGCAGAACTAAGGGCCACACAAGCAGTAACAGCTGTGTTCCGAATCCCGATTCCCAAAGTCCTGGACCGGATTCGAAACCAACCTTATTTCAGAACACCAGCGAAGACACCAGGAGAGTTTATGGGAAGGAACGTTGGCAGACATTCTGCTTACCACAATGAAGATGGACACACGACTCAGGATTGTAGAGCCCTAAAAACACACTTGGAAGAACTGGTGAGGCAAGGCCATCTAAGAGACCTCATCGATAAGACCAGGACAAGTGGAGAACAAGCAAGATTGCCTCAGGCACCAGTAGCCCCACCTCCCCCAGCACAACAGCCGCAGGCAAGAGGACCTCGGGTAATCAACGTAATCCACTTGAAGGTCAACGAAAATGAAATCCGATGAGAGACCCAGAAGGTAAAACACTTACAACATGTCTACCAAGTCGGGGAGAAAAGACATCGGGCAGAAGAGTGCCAGGGACCAATGATAACCTTTACTGAAGCCGACCTAGAGATAGTCCAACATCCGCATAATGATGCCTTGGTAGTATCCCTCCGGGTTGGGGAGTGCCAAGTGAAACGCATCCTGATTGACCAAGGCAGCTCTTGTGACATCATGTACGTCCGATGTTATAAGGAGCTCGGCCTTCACCCAGATGATATGGAACAACCCAATGGCCCAATGATTGGGTTCAATGGAACGTCGACATGGCCACTGGGAGCAGTAAGCTTGGACGTGCAAGCTGGCACCAGAAAGATCAAGACAGAATTCACCATCATCGATACACCCTCCCTTTACAACATCATCTTGGGAAGGCCATGGTTACATGCAATGAGGGTTTTTCCTTCAACACTGCATCAACTATTGCGGTTCCCAACAGAGCATGGGATTGAGGAAGTCAGAGGCGATCAGCTGCAGGTGAAGAATTGCTCCATGGCAGCAATGAAATCTACCTGCAACATACGAGAGCCAGAAAAGGCAGAAATTGAAGATGAGGACGTGGAAGTCCTAGAAGACGTCGGTAAGGAACCAGCCGAGAAGAACGAAGAGGCACTGAAGAAAATCCTCGTCCAGGATGGGGATGAAGAACGCTTCTTTCTTCTCGGCTCGGGCTTAGCCGAAGAAGAGGAAAAAGAATTGGAAGCTTTTTTTAGAGCAAATATTGAGGTGTTCGTGTGGACGCCTTACGAAATGCCAGGCATTGACCCCGAGGTCACTTGCCATAAGCTGAACGCTAACAGGTCAGCCAAACCTGTAATTCAACGAGCGAGAAGACCGACGTTAGCACACGTCGAAGCAGTAGAAGAAGAAGTAGACAGATTTCTGGAGGCCAGGGCCATTAGAGAAGTTCACTACCCGACATGGCTATCCAATACAGTGGTGGTAAAGAAGAAGAACGGTAAATGGAGGGTCTGCATAGACTTTACCAGCCTCAACAAAGTCTGTCCCAAAGACAGCTTTCCTCTTCCCAAGATTGACCAGCTAGTAGATGCCACTTCAGGGCATGGAAGAATGAGCTTCCTAGATGCCTACAGGGGGTATCACCAGATAGCCATGTACCCCCCAGACGAAGAGAAGACCGCGTTCATCACCCCAAAAGGCCTGTACTGTTACAGAGTAATGCCTTTCGGGTTAAAAAACGCAGGAGTAACTTACCAAAGGTTGGTAACCAAAATGTTCAAACACCTGATTGGTCGAACAGTAGAAGTCTACATCGATGACATGGTCATTAAGACCAAGGAGCCTGAGGGTCATCTCGCCAATCTAAAAGCAGTCTTTGAAATCCTTAAAACATATCGGCTCCGACTCAATGCATCGAAGTGTGCATTTGGAGTTAGATCTGGTAAGTTTTTAGGATACCTGGTGACCAGAAGGGACATTGAAGCCAGTCCAGATCAGATCAAGGCCATCCTAGAGTTGAAGAGCCCGACGTCGGCAAAGCAGGTGTAGATGCTAATTGGAAGGGCCGCAGCCCTGAACAGGTTCATAAGCAGAAGCTCAGACAAGTGCAAACATTTCTTCAACGTAGTGAAGAAAGCCACGGAATTTCTTTGGACAGAGGAGTGCGAAGAAGCATTAGCCAATCTGAAGAAGTACCTGAACACAGCTCCAGTTCTTTTGAATCCAAAACCTGGGGAGGAGCTATTCCTATACTTGGCAGTTTCAGAACATACGATAAGTGCAGTACTAATCCGAGAAGAAAAAGGGGAGCAAAGGGTTGTTTACTATGTAAGCAAAACCCTAGTCGACGCAGAAACGAGGTATCTACCCTTAGAGAAATTGGCACTGGCTTTAGTAATGGCTTCAAAGAAGTTGAACTATTACTTCCAGGCCCATAAAATTGTGGTACTGACAGAACATCCATTGAAGTCCCTATTGCAGCAGAGAGACTTAACAGGAAGAATAGCCAAATGGGCAGTCGCCCTAGGCCAGTATGATCTGGAGTACAAGCCCAAAACAACAATCAAAGGCCAAGTTCTGGCCGACTTCGTGGCCGAGTTCACGCCAGATTCCATCGTACATCGGGCTCCGTTGAGCCAAGATAAACGATGTCCAGACAAGCAAGGAGAAGCCCAGGCAAAGGCAAAAGAACAAAAGAAAGAAGAAAAACTCAGACCCTGCAGCATTTACATTGGCGACTCCTTTCGATTGTTCGTTGATAGGAGTTCAAACCGACAAGGAGTGGGGGCAGAAGTAGTATTGATATCCCCAGATGGGCAGGTACTAGAACAATTAATTCGTTTGGGGTTCAAAGCCTCAAACAATGAAGCAAAGTATGAAGCACTCATTGCAGGATTGAAGCTGGCAGCAACAGTGCAAGCAGATGAGGTAATAGTCTTTTGTGATTCACAACTGATAGTTAACAGACAACGGGCGAGTTTGCAGTCCGAGATGAACGAATGTCGGCCTACACGAAGGAGGTTATCAGGTTGTCAGCCTTGTTTCAGAACTGCCGACTACTTCAGGTAAGCCGAGATGATAACAGCCACGCCGATGTGTTGGCCAACCTAGCTAGTGCAGTACAACCTGGAAAAGCAAGGACCATAATGGTTGATTACTTGTCGGGCCCGAGCATCGAACCACTAACCACAGAGCGTGAAACGATGTGTGTAGACATAGGACCAAGCTGGATGGATACAATCATTACATTCCTAAAAGAAGGAAAGCTGCCAGATGACCGCAAAGAGGCACACAAGGTCAGATTGAAGTTGGCAAGATTCAGTCTGACAACAAAAGGACATCTCTACAGAAGGTCCTTCACTGGACTCCTCTTAAGGTGCGTACACCCTTTACAAGTTGAAGATTTTTTATATGAAATACATGAAGGAATCTGTGGAAGCCACGCTGGGGACAAATCACTCGCTCATAGGGCCATCACCCAGTGGTATTGGTGGCCTTACATACAGAAAGATACAGAAGCCTATGCAAAGAAGTGTGAACAATGCCAAAGGTTTACACCTCTGATACACCAGCCAGCAGCAGACTTGAACCCTGTATCCAGTCCTTAGCCATTTGCCCAATGGGGCATGGATCTCGTCGGGCAACTGCTCCAAGCAACTGGACAAATGAAGTACTTGCTGGTAGCAACAGATTACTTCACTAAATGGATAGAAGTTGAACCTCTTGCCAAGATCCGAGATGTGGACGTGAAGAACTTCATTTGGAAAAATATTATCACCAGGTTTGGGATTCCAAGAGCAATTTTTGCAGACAATGGAACTCAATTTGACAGTAAGCTAATCAAGAACTTCTGTGCAAAGTTCAATATCAAGAACTACTTTTCAACCCCAAGCTTTCCACAAAGCAATAGACAAGCAGAAGCATCCAACAAAGTAATTCTGGATAGGATAAAGAAGAGGCTGCAAGAAGCAAAAAAAAAGTGGGTAGACGAACTACCCAATGTACTCTGGGCATATCGGACTACGCCGAGAAGATCAACAGGGGAATCCCCCTTTGCCATGACTTATGGCACAGAAGCAGTCATTTCACTGGAGGTTGACATCCCTGGGATCAGAACCCAGGAGGTAGAGAACGGGACTAATGATGTACTCGTAGCCCGAGATCTAGATCTTCTAGAGGAACGAAGAGAGAAAGCTGCAATTCAGCTCGCAGCATACCAGCAACAGCTTGCCAGAGCTTATAACAAGAAGGTTAACCCAAGGAAATTTCAGATTGGTGACCTCATCTTAAGAAAAGTCGTCGGCAACAAGAAGAATCCCAGAGAGGGCAAGCTTGGCCCAAATTGGGAAGGACCCTACAGAATCATCTCGGTGTTGGGCAACGGGGCATATCGGCTTGAAGATAATGAGGGCAAAGAGTTGCCAAGGCCTTGGAACACTTGCAATTTGAAATTTTTCTATCATTAGAATTTCTTTGTTCCTTTACTATTTGCCGAAGTAAATAAATAAAGATTCAGCCGGTTCTTTTTTCAAGATACCTGACATTGTCTCTAGAATACATACATAATGAGAACCCAAGTGGAACTCATGTCCACATTACGGGGCAGGAAGAAGAAGAATATGTTTAACACTTGTTGAAATTTGTGGACAATTTACAAGTTGAAGTTAAACTGAAATCATTGTTCAACACTTGTTGAAATTTGTGGACAATTTACAAATTGAAGTTAAACCAAAATCATTGTTTAACACTTGTTAAAATTTGTGGATAATTTACAAGTTGAAGTTAAACCGAAATCATTGTTCAACACTTGTTGAAATTTGTGGACAATTTACAAGTTGAAGTTAAACCGAAATCATTGTTTAACACTTGTTGAAATTTGTGGACAATTTACAAGTTAAAGTTAAACCAAAATCATTTTGTTGAAATTTGTGGACAATTTACAAGTTGAAGTTAAACTGAGATCATTGTTTAACACTTGTTGAAATTTGTGAAAAATTTACAAGTTGAAGTTAAACCGAGATGATATCTAACACTTGTTGAAATTTGTGGACAATTTACAAGATGGAAGACTAAGGTTAAACACTTGTTGAAATTTTGTATTTACAAGGTGAAACTAAGATTACGCCAAGAAAGGTAGTTAGGTACTTGCCGAGATAAATCATCAGTTTGTACAACCGAGGTGTGTCACCCCGAGGAGGTTGCACAAGGATTGAAGTATATATTGAAGACATGCAAAAATTTCTAAGTATAGAGTCATGCAAGAGCAATAAAAAGAAGAAAAAAATACAAACACTCAGAGAAGGAAAGTTGTATTAATATTTAGAAAAGGCACGTCGGCCAAAAGCTTACAATTGTTCCCAAAAAAAAGAAAAGCAAAAGTACAAAAGATGGAAGAAAATAAAATCAAAATTAAGAGTCTTCAGCAGGCTGGGTTTAGACCTCGGAGGATTGCTGAGAAGACATCTCGGCAACCTTCTCGGCCGCAAGTTCAGCGTCGATTTCTTGCAGGGTTTTATCTAGGCTCTTATCGGCAAGAGGAACATCGGATAAAACTTTCTTAGGAGTAGCATCTTTGCGAACCTCCTCATCCTCCTCATTTTGAGTCAAGTCCAGGACTTGCTCATTTTGAGGAGGAGACTTGGCCCAAGCAGCATCTTTGGACTTCCTTACCAAAACCTCCTCCTCCTCAAACTCAGAGTCGTCGTCATCAGATTGAGCTGGAGTTGGTGTTGGAGGGAATGGAAGAGGAATGGCGTTGGCGTTTCTCAAAGGCGAGTCCACAGGGACATTAAGCTTTTTTAGAAGGGACATCCAACCAAGGATGAAACCCTTGTTGTATGCCTCCTTCACTTGCTTTTCGTAGGCCTCCGTGACATCGGCCATGCCCTGGGCATACGCCTTCTCGTCAGCATCCTTGATTTCAACCTCTTTGGTAGCCAAGGCCTCCTGCAGCTCTTTTTGGGCCTGGGCCATCTTCTCTTCGGCCTCTCTTTTTTGGGACTCAGTAACCTTCCTAATGGCCTCAGCAGACTCAAATTTCTCTTCGGCATCGGTCTAAGCCTTGATGGCAGCTTCAGCCTGGTTCTCTAACTTCTTCATTTTCAATTGAAGGCTTTTGTTGGCTTTTTGAAGAGTAGAGAACTCCCTCTTCATCTCGGCCAACTTCTCCCGATTTTCAAAAGATTGAATAGAGAAAGAATGGGCATACTGGATGGCTTGAAAAAATACAAGACAAAAATTATTACAAAATCTTCTAAAGTACAAGAGAGGAAAAATTACCAAGTAAAGATACTTACCTGAACAGATCGCTGGAGCATCAAAGCATAATTTTCGTACTCACTCAACTCGGCGTTCCGGTCGAGATCACCGGGAAGAAGTAGAGTAGTACTGAGAGCGACACCAACGTTGATGTCATTGGCGCTATCACTAGCCATAACAGGCTTATCTTCCAGAGTAATCTCGGGGTCCAGGGGGCATCAGGCTTCTTAGACCCCGAGGTCGTTGCAGAAGCTGACCTCGGTCTTTTGGATTTGGTGGATTCGGATGGAAGTGTTTCAGCGGACCTCTTCGCAAGAACAGAGGCAGTTTTTTCACTTGGAGCCAATTTGGAAATTGGCAAGGTATCCTCAGAATCGATCTGAGGCACTTTGCCTTTGGCTGAGCCTTTTTGATTCGTTTTGGCTGGGCGTCAACATCAGTTGGAATGTTAGCCAAGAGATCTTTGGTAACTGGTTTTGGGTGACCCATCTCGGCAGTAAAAACTGTTCGGCGTCGACGGCGGCGTTGGGATATTGGAATCAAGTATGGAATCGAGGTTGACGGTTGCTCAACTAGATCAGAGGTTGACCCTTGGTCTGTCCGAGATGTGGATGCGGTTTGTGGAGTTGTGGCAGATGGTGGAGAAAGGCTTTTCTTCTTCTTTCTAGGGACGTCGGGCAGAACTGACTTGTATGTTGGAATAAAATTTAGAAGCAGAGGCACCTTCCATTTATGGACTGGCAAGTCCAAAAGTCTCTTCAAATCCTTGATGGGAATGAAGGATTGGTGAAAGTTTTTTGGCGGCTTAGGAGCAGCTGCAAGAAAAACAAACATTAAGAAATAGATAAAGTATGAAAGACTTTAAAAAACAAGTAGGTATGAATGCAGGGCTCTTACCATTGTCCTCTACAAAGACTGATCAAAGGAGAGGGAAGAGATTGAGGTCTTCATCTGGGGCGAACTCCCAGTTCCCCGAAGTAATGAAATAATCGTCCCCAGCTCCCTTGTTGGAGTCAGGGAGGTCGGCAACGATTTTGTATTCAGTGGACCTCGGCTTGAGGTTGTAAACGTAGCCGGTGTCTTTTTTTAGGCCACACATAGTGTAGCAATATTGGATATCAGCTAATGTGATCCTAGCATTTTCTTGTTTGGTGTCACGACCCAAACCTGCCCCTATGGGTTTAGCACCGTAATCGGCCAGTAATCCGAGATTACCGAAGGCCTGCTTAACAGTAATACAGTAATACAGAGTACAGGGGCTGGCGGAAGCCAATACAGTAAATAAACAATGTCCAATGAGCTGTGACAGTCTGTATGCAAAAAGACTTTTCATTCAAATATATATAATCAGACAAAACAGTATGTACATATATACAATCATTCAGTTCAGGGACCTAATCCCTATTAAACAGTACCGTAACAGTCTATACAGTCGTACAAAACAGATACAGAGACAGACGGGAAAATTAAAAACACCCATAAGCCGTAGCTTGACAAGTTCGGAACCTCGCAGTGAGGCACAGTGGTTGGCTCGACAAAACTGGAGTTTACCCCGACGCTTCTAACCACGGTCTGGTGCCTCTACACCTACATATATATATGAGCAATGAGCTAAAGCCCAGTGAATAACAATGCGTAAAGAGGTTGAGAATGAATGTCCTTACAGTAATGAAAACAGTTCATTAATTCAGTATATCAGTCATTCAGTCATATGTGGTACATCCATTAGCATAGCAGTACAGTAAACAGTAGGTCTTAAAAGACCGAACAGTAAATGATGGCCATCAATCAATAACAGTAGTGGTTCCAACAAGGGAACCGACAGAGATTTCTGTAACAGTAACAGTAACAGTAAACAGTAGTTGCTAAGGATGTCACAATACAGTTCAGAATATAGGACATACATTCATTCAATTAACAGTATCAGTTCAGAAAGCAGTACAGTTCAATTGTTCAGAAGATAATCATTTTGAACATATCTTTACACAGTTGTTACTCACAGAGTTCTGGGCTACAGTAAAGCTAGAGTGCATCCCCAGTCGCCAACCCTACACAGTTACAGATTGAACACACACTAAGCTACACAGTTGGGAAAGATAACAACTTAATCCCTAATTTGCCTCGGTGTGGTTCTACATCTATATCCTCATTAAGATGCCTTAAACTAGGCCTACTAATGCATAGGATGAGATGAGGATGCAAAAATGCACTTTAAAAGCATTTTCAGAATTTTCAGAAAACAGGGGTCACGCTCGAGCGTAGGTTACTCCGCTCGAGCGGACATGCAGACAAAGGTTTCCGCTCGAGCGTAGACTTACCCGCTCGAGCGTTTTGTAAAACAGTCAAAAGTGCTGGATAGGTGAAAATCACGCTCGATTGGGCGCTCGACACCCACTCGAGCATGAGACACAATGTCCCGCTCGAGCGTCAATTCTTCCACTCGAGCAGAATTCAAAACAGAACAAAAAATGCTGGCAGCACGATTTCCACACTCGAGCGCCAGTCACCCCGCTCGAGCGTGAGTCCAAATTCTGGAAATTCCAGATTTGAACCTCAAGCTCAAAACCAAGTTTTAAAGCATAAATTTCGATCCTCTTGGGCCAATTTTCCAGAAAACACATCAAAACTCATACTTTAACATGCTTCCAAAGCTCAATTGTAAAATCAAAGCCCAAGGGTGTTTCAAACAACTCAATTTGAAACCAATTTTCATGAATATGAAGAACATGCAAACATGCATGGATTTAAACACTTCAAAGCTTCAATTGATGCTCTAAGGAGCTAGTTGTTCCAAAAACAAGATGAAAACATGGTCCTAAGCATTAACATGGACATGCATGCAAAAATCCATGAAGAACAACCTCAAAAATGCAAAAGTATGCCATGCATGCAAAGATTAAGCTTCAATTCAACACTATTGAACCAATTCATGCCTTAAATCACTAAAGACCCAAGAATTATGCAAGAATAAGTTCAAATACACAATGAAGAAGGTCAATGATCTACCTTAGGTCTTGGATTATGGGTCAATGTTGCTACAAACCTTCAATTCTACCAAGATTCAAGCCAATTCACAATGAAACAAGTTGAAATCAACTCTTCTAGTTTCTCTCTCTCTATGGTCGGCAATAACAAGGAGAAAGGCTGATGAATTGTGTTGATTCAATGTGTATACAAGTCTCGAAATGTGTAAGGTAGTGGCTACTAATAGGGCAAGGTTGTAATTAAGTCTAAGTTGTGCAATTTAACTTCATTTTAATCTAATTTAATCATACCTAATCAGTTTTCAGGTAATTACACCATAAAATCACATAAATCACGATGATCATAAAACACTAATCGGTTTCCTGTTCGGCCGCCGATAAGGCCCTCAATTAGCAGTTTAAACACAAAGACACAAACAGATAATCAAATAACCAAGCAGATAGAATTACAATTAAACAGGTATACTCAGTTAATTCAGTTTCAATTTCAGTCAGTCAGTTCAGTAGTTTATTCAGTTCACTTATCAGTCATAATCAGTCTCAGTTTAACGGTAATCAGTGGTTATTCGGTAAACAGTGACGAGGGTTGTTACATTTGGCTAAGGCTATGATACCATTGATGGTTCGATAGGAATTGATGGAAAGTTGCATTGGGTTCAACTTGTAATAATGAAGTATTTCACGGAAAAGGGTGTTGAGTGGGAGCCGAAGTCCACACTCAATGAAGGCTACCACAGGGAAAGGCATGGAGTCATCAGTAGGCATGATGGAGTCATCATCCCTAGCCAACCTCAGATGGACGTCGGCTGGATTTCAAACTCTTGTCTAAAGAATTCTAGTTTGGATGGGGTGTTTACCCTATGTTTCCACATACCCATGATGTCGGCTTAAATGGAGATATCGGATTTCAGGAAGAAGAATTTTTAAAAGGGTTATTGGGACCTCGGCAAACACTTAGGTAAATGCTGGTTTCAGTTTTTTCCTAAATTATGGGTTCTACAAACAAATTCCAAACCTAAGTCTATGGAGATGAAGATTGAAGGAACGAACCTGGAAAACAGAAAACAAGAACAAGTTTCAGAATCAAGAACAAAGATGGACTATCAAGAACGTAGTGAGTACAAGGGGTACAAGGTCAAGAACAGTGGCAAAAGTGCAAGAAAGTGGTGAACAATGCGTGTGTTTAAGACATGGACAAAGAGCAAAATTGTGAAATAAACATGTTCAGATACATGATTCGCAAATCAAATATTCAAGTAAAACAGCAATGACGACTAAATGATAAAATAGAATTTCATGAAACACAACAAGAACTGAAAAACCAGAAGGAATGGTGACTTACCAGAGAAAGGAAGCCGGTGTGAGGATCGCCGAGATCAGGTGACGGTCGTGAAAGCAACGGAACAATGGAAAATCCGCCAGAAGGGATGAATGGAACGAGTTGCAGAGCAAGGATAGCTTGAACAAGGGAGGATTTGGAGAGAAAAGCTAAAGAGAGAGAGAGAGCAACAGAGACAATGAAAAGTGAAAGAGCAAAAAACGGAAACAAATTTTGTTAAAAATTGAAAACGGCGGCAAAAAGGACATCAATGTGCCTAGGAAGACGGCTTTGTCAGACGGCGCACGCAGGCACGACACTGTTTTTAGGCGCGTCGCAGGTACGATCCAATATAGGAAAGACGCGTGTCGTAAACGGTTGAATTATTGTATGACAGCTCATACGCGTGAAAGGGTTCTTGAAATTCTTGTTCTTTAACAAAGACATGTCGGCCAACATAATGATCTCGGCTGAGATACTGTAAACCGACGTACTAGAAGAAATGAATGATATAGGTTCCATCACCTCAGAATGCCGAGGTAATAGAACCTAGGGGGGCAATTGTGGGGATATATTATCTGAGTACCAACACGTGGCTAAGGTGACGCCGACGTGTCAGCCGAGGTCCCACGTGTCATGGTCATGACGCTGAGGTTATCTCGGTGAGGCCGAAGTTACCTCCGAAGATATCGGAATCCGAGATAAGTGGATAAGGCACAAGAGTCCTAGAAAAGGGAAAGACTACAGTTGGGAAAGGATAAGACTCTTAGGGAGTTTATCCCAATCCTATTGGGAGTCCAAGATTGATAGTAATCCTAAGTCTATTAGAGCTACGCTTCCGTTGGGACAAGGATTGAGTTAGCTATAAAAGAGAGGCACCCCCGTGGGTCTAAGGTACGCAATTTATATTCATTACAGTGAGTCTTGCACTCTTGATTATCTTTGAGAGATATACTGACTTGATCGTGGGAGTACCCCCGGGTGGACAAACCACCGCCGGAATCTTCTCTTTCTGTTGCAGGTCAGCCAGGTGTCATCTATTCTGCCAGTGTTCTCCAGCTGAGTACTAAGTTGGGCAGTGTGATCGAAAAATCACTCACACAAAAATAATTATGTATATTACATATATATAAATAATATATATTACATATATAATCATGTGGTGTTACGTTGGCGTAGTGGAAAGTGTGTGGTGCATAAGGCTTATATTGTGGGAGGTCAGTGGTTCGAGTCTTCATAAGAGCGGATGCAAAGCTTAACAATGAATTATTTTTTTTCACGGATGAAGCTTTTGGCAACTAAAAATGTTGGTCGCCGTTTGATAGCTTTTGGTGACTAAAGATTTTGGTCGGTGATTCCTTGACTATTGGCGACTAAAACATTGGTCGGTGAATGTATGATTTTAAGGAAATATAATTGATTATTGGCGACCAAAATTTTGGTCGCTAAAGAGTAGCTTTTTGTCGACGAAAGGCTTTTTAGTCGGCAAAACCTTCCCCGACAGGTTTTTGACGACAAATGTAGTGACCAAAATTTTTTGTCGCAGAATGGCTTTGGCGACCAAAAAACAGACAATTGGCGACCAATATTTTAGTAGCTAAAAGTGACTTTTTTTGTAGTGTGACCCGCCATACGAGCTAGTCCATGAGCAGCCTTATTTCCATTGCGCAACACATGCGAGCAGCAAAAACTAGTAAAGCAGCGGCTTGTACACACAACACCTTGGAGAATATGGCCAAACGAGGAGAGCACTTGATCCTCACAGTGGAAAGCTTTAATAATGGATAAAGAGTCCCCCTCTAAGTGAATATGACGCAGACCCAGTTCTGCTCCAAACGCAATCACACTTGCCGCTGCTAAAGCTTCAGCACAATCCGCATCAACCCAATGTAGAAGTCGTTCCGACATGGCTGCAAGAACTTTACCATGTGCCTCCCGAACAATCACACCCACCCCAATGGCCTCCAAAGCACCAAAAGTCGCCGCGTCGAAATTAATCTTGAACACACCCACTGGAGGTGGCCTCCATCTCGATGGACTAGGACAGACCCTCAATCCTTAAACTTGGGCTTTGACTTGACAGAAGTCTTGTAAATAAGCACACACTCTCTGCACAATCACCGTCACAACCCGCTTAACATTATTAAATATAGCTTGGTTTCGAGCAGACCACAAGCCCCAACACAGTGCAAAGAACAACCCCAAGCCTACCTCATCAACTTGTTTCTCAATCTCACCTACCCAATGATAAAAATCATACCCCACCCCAATACCTGTAACGAAAGCCAAAGAACTAGCAGCCCATACTTGTTGCGCCACGTCACATTCCTTAACACAGTGCACTAAAGTCTCCACAGCTTCGTCACAACAGTCACACCCAAGTTCAACAGGCACTCGGCGTTGCCATAACCGGTCACAGCAGCCCATACTTGTTTCTTATACTTTTGTTTTTATTTGTTTCAAAAGCATTCACTTTACTTGGTTTGGGTTTTCTAAAAACACTTTTTAAAAAATTATACTTTCTTGTTTTCCATATTTTTTTTGTTTTAATTGAATTTTTTTAATATTTTGAGCAATTTTTTAAATTTTTAGACACATCTAACAGAAATACACTTTAAAAGTATAATATTTGTGAAAAAAAAAATCTTTAAAAAATTCACTAAATACAAAAAATACAAAAAAAATACGAAAATTCAATATACTTTCATATTTTTGTATATTTATTAATTTTTTAAAATATTTTTTCACATATATTTTACTTTTTAGATCCATCTAAGTAAGATGCATCTAAAAAAGTTTTGAAAAATGCTTAAAATTTTAAAAATATTCACTAAAAATAAATAAATAAATAAATAACTCAATTTTCTAAAAACTTAATTCAGAAAACTCAAACCAAATACACTGATTATTGTGTTCTAGATATATATTTTGCAATATAGTTTGGTTTTTTTGTAAAAAGTTATAAATGATACCAAATGCTATTTAAACTTTCAGATTTCTTTAGTAACGTTGGATAGAATTTTTTAAATATGATTTGAGAATAAAATTGTATTTTGAGTTTGTCAGTTTTAGAATTATGATTTGAGTGTGAAAAATTTGTTTGGTAAATGAGTTTTGAAAAGAGTTTTGAATTGAGTGGTAAATTTTTTATGTGACATGTGATATTTGATACAAAAATTTACAACTTATAACCAAATACACAACTCAAAATTCTATTCAAAGCTCATAAATTTTTTTTATTTAAAATATAAAAAATATCAAGTGCCAATTGTTATAAAAAAAAAAAAAAAAAATAGCACTGCCTTGGTCAACTGGCCAGACGTCCAGGAAGACGACCGGTTAGTCCAAATCTTCCCGCCTTTCAAAGAGTTTTCAAAAGTTAGTGTATAATTAATTTTTGAAATCGCTAAATAAATACCACACTCAAGAGTGAGTGTAGAATTATATTTTGAAAGTTCCACCAAACAGAGCCTTAAATTTTCTTTTGAACATTTTTGTAAATATTCTTATTGTCAAATCTTTAATGTAAAAATCATATGGCTAAAATCTTCAAATAATATAATTTTTTTATTTAAAAAAATTAAAATTAAAATTAAAATTAAAATTAAAATTAAAACTAAAACAAAATCTATAACAGAATCGGATATATAATTGTCTTAGGCCTAGTTTGTTTTGGGGTGTAATGGATGGGAAGAGATTAGGATGGAGGTGGGGTTAGTGTTATGTTTGTTTGTAGAGTTGAGGAATGGATTAGGATGGAGGAGGGAATATAGATGGAGATTAGAAGGGGGATTGGGATAGAGAAGGTAGAGGTGGAGGTGATATTAGAAAAATAGTGAGGGGATTAGAAAATTTTTTGTTTTTTTTATATTGGAATTTTTTTTAAATATTCATGTTTAAATTTTTATATTTTTTTATATAAAAATAATTTAACAATTCCTACACTAACAACTATCACCAAAGCAAACACAATTTTACTTAATCCCCTCACTATCAATCCCCTCACTAACAATCCGCTTATTATTAATCCCCTCACTATGAATTTCTTCCATTCTACCTCTGAAAACAAACGGGCCCTTACAATGCAATGAGACTTGTATATTTGGTGAGCCACACTTAATATAAAACATATATATATATATATATATATATATTAATCCTGTAATAATAATAAAATAAAAAATAAAAAACTCAACTCTGAAGGGTTGTAGAATTCACTTAGATTTTTTGAATGGGAGAGAAATCCATTAATGATGAGCCAAAACGGAACTTACAAAATAGTCCATGCTTACAAGTAGAGCATACCCTAATCAAGGGAAAAATGAACAAATAAACACATAAGCAAAGCTAAAATAGTATCAAAGACATGATCATACATGATCCTAACTCGTACTGCAAAGCAGAAGCGATCATAAGAGATCAGCACTAGGGCTAGTCAGAGATACCACAAAAGCTTCACTCCAGAGAGGGTAAGCTAACAGATCACACCCATTGAGCCCAAACAAACAAAAATACAGAAAAAAAAATAGAAAAAAAAAACTCAAAAAGAAAACCAAAGCTAATGGGGAGGAATCAGATCGAGTGGAAGGATGGTCACGGCGTGGTGGTGGTGGTGTCAGCGGCGAGAAAAGGCGATGGGTGACAGTGTTGGACAATCTTCACTGTAATTAATTAATTCAATTTGTGTACTTAACAACAAACTAAATATAAAAGAAATAAAGGAAATGAGAGAATTTGTTTGATTACAAAAATCAAACTCAAAATAAAAATTAATAAATAAAAACAGATTTTATTTTGTTACAAAAACAAAATTAAATCTGATTTAAATAAATAATAATAACACTGAAAATAAATTAAATAACTTACTTGATTTAATTTCTTCGAATTATAATTTGATCAAGTCCAGTGTTTGACACTGTGTCCTTAAGACAGATTCGTCCTCTCCATGGTGCTTTCAGAAATTGGACGTCTATCTTCTAGGATGAAATGATCTACTACAAACAATAGCAGCACTACAAATTGTTTGCCTTACGAACACACTAAGTGTTCACACTCTTTCTTTCAGAAAATAAATGCAGCAAAATGCAGAGATTTATATCAGAGGATGGAGTACGAAAATTGAAGTTCAATCCAAATGGGAGGCTAGTCTATTTATAGATGTAAAGGTGGCTATTGGTTTTGAATTGAACAGGTATGAAACCTATTGGTTTTGAATTCAAACATATTTGAATCTGTTGGGTTATATTCCAAACAGATAAAAAAACGGGAAGGGCCCTATTTGGGTGTGCAATAATACCAGACTGGTTTATTTCGGGAAGAGCCCTGTTTGGATGTACCGTAAAACCAAACCAGTTTAATTTTGAATTATGGATTTTATTTTACCAAAAAATAAAATTAAATTCAAATGTTTTCGGCCCAAAAAGATTAGTATTGGGCCGAACAAGCCCAAGCCAACCTCACAACACGCACCCGCGCCCAAGCCCAGCCCGCCCTACCGGACGGTGGCGGCGGCGCGCGCGCGTGTGTGGTGATTTTTGGGTCCAATGGGTCTAGCTCATTTTGCCCATAACCTCTCCCTCTAAAACACTTGGGTACCCCTTGGGGCACACTCCAAGTACCAAACCCAAGCCTTATAAATCCATTCAAAACCTCCCACCAAATCAATGTGGGACAAGCCATTTAACAACCTTAATGTTGTGTTTGGTTGGGGGATTTGGGAAGGGATTTGAAAAGAAAAAGGGAAAAGGTGTGTGAAACTATGTGAAATATAGGCATAATTTATTTACATTTCACCTACCATTTCCATTTCCCTTTCCAAATCCCTTCCCAAATCCCTCAACCAAACACAGCATAAGGAATTTCCACCAAAACTCCATTTCCATGGAGCACACTTTGGCTTCAATTTCCCATTCACTCGGTAATGGTTTTGAGCAACCAAATATACCACGTGAATCACAACGCGGCATAGAACGCGTTACCACTTTGACTTGTAAAAATTGACGCACGGGGCCCGCCTAAAAAATAGACCGAACTTAGGAAAAAATTCTGGTTTTATTCAGAATTTTATAACCATTTCCAACAGACAGATCCATTGGTGTCGTGGTTGTGGCAGCACGAAACAGTGATAGGCAGTAGAGAAGTGGCAGATCGAGCTCCGGTTGGGAGGTGGAGGAGGAGAAAACGCAAAGAAATTTTCACCCTAAGGGAAGCAGCACCTCACAAGGAGGGAGAGAGTGGGAAGAAATCTCCTAAGAGTTATTTTGCAGAAAAGTAAAAGAAAAAAAGGGAAAGAGGAGAGAGGCGGCCGGAGAGAGGCCGGAGGCCCCCCTCCCCAAAAAAACAAAAACAACATCCCCAAATAACAACCCTAGGAGAGAAAGCTAGAGGCAGAAACCAAAGAGTTATATGGAGCACTGCTGCAGACCCCAGTAAAGGGTGACCCCCATCACTCCCACATACATGTGAAATAAATAAATAAATAAATAAATCAATCAATCAATCAGTACCCACTGGGAGTGCTGGATGTCTTCCCCATTTTCCGAGTTATATGTTAGTAGAATTCACCTAGATGGACATTAGTAGTTAGACATCACTCCTTTGAAATCCTCCACGTCATTTCCCAAACTTATCCAAGCCCTTTCACTAGATCTTTCCAGTATTTGTCTGTATTTTTGCCAATACTAATTAACTCTCTATCTGTAATTATACATTTATTTTCTAATTATTAAAAAATATTTGCATGCAAAAGAATAAAAATAACCCTTCCATTATAATAAGGGTGTGTTTGTTTTGAAAGATTAAGAGATGGGATTGGACTATTAGTCCCACCGAACTAATAGTTCATTGTTTATTTTATTTTTTTTACTCTGGACTAATAGTCTTCCCGGGCTATTAGTCCCACAAATATGGGACTATCCTATCCCATGGGGGAGGGTGAGATAAAAACTATGAGATTGGTATCCTATAGGATTATTTTGTGAAATTTCCATTTTACCCTCCATGCTATTACTTAGCAAACAATTAGAAAATGATAAAATAGTCTTTTGAACATTTTTAATGTTAAAAAATTAAATTTACATATTAAATTAAATTATTTTTTTAGTGTTGTTAATTTAAAATTATATATTAAATAAAAAATATAAATTATAAATTTAATTTAATTAAAAACAATAAATTATAAATTATGGCCTTATAAATTAAATTTTTTTAGTGTTGTTAAAAAATTAAATTTACATATTAAATTAAATTATTTTTTTAGTGTTGTTAATTTAAAATTGTATATTAAATAAAAAATATAAATTATAAATTAAATTTATTTAAAAATAATAAATTATAAATTATGACCTTATAAATTAAATTTTTTTAGTGCTGTTGAAAATTAAATTTATATATTAAATAAAATTATTTTTTATTGTCGTTAATTTAAAATTATATATTAAATAAATAAATATAAATTATAAATTTAATTTAATTGAAAATAATAAATTAAAATAATTAAAATATTGTGCAAAAAATAAAATAAAACAAATTTTTATTTAATCTAGTTAAAAATAATTAAAATATTAAAGCTATGTTTAATATTGTTATTACTTAGTAAATAATGGAAAAGGATAAAATAGTCATTTGAGCATTTATCCTTATTCATAATATCCCAAACAAACATTGGATAATTAAAAATAGTCCAATTCAGACATCTAATCACATGACTAAACGAACATAGGATATAAATTTAGTCAAATCAAATAGTCGCGGGACAATGTATCTCAGGACTAATAGTTCGATGGATTACAATCCCCCCTTATCCAGTCCGTCCAAACAAATGCATTTATATGTCGATCAGATTTTTTGGTTGATAAAATTCACAATTAGAGTAAATCTCATATAATAATTTTTTGAGTAAAGTAAAAGGTAAATTGCACTAATTTCATTTGATATTTGAAAAAAACACGAGTATTTTAAATTTAACATAATTATATTGTATTTTCTTAATCTTTAATTCACTTAAAATTTAACTTATTTTTCATTAACAATTTATTAGTCATATAATGTGATGATACAGTCCGTCCTAGGTGGATGGGTTGGGATGGCCCAGGCTTTCCAGGTTCCGGTTCAGGGTGATGATCCCACCAAATGACCTGCAAGCAAGTCCAAAGGGGGACGGGGTAGTCCCCCAGTGAACCCTCCGGCGAGTGAATTAGTAGAGGAAGAAGGAAAATGTAGAGAGAGAGAGAAAAAAAGAGAGATAGAAAAGCCTAACCTTCCTCTTGTCTTTCATTCTTGCTTATATCCTTTGGTAATCATTTCACTGTCTCTCGTGACGTGCCTCCTTCCGCCGAAAGCCTGTGCCGTAGCTTACCTTGTTCAGGGTGAGCGGGCTTTGTTCCGACGGGGAGGTGTTGTCGTAATAAATGCTGTGATGGGATGCATTAATGGTGATGTGTTATGGTAATAACTCTACAGATCTTTGTCTGCTGACGTGGCCCGTGTTCCACCTGCCACGTGCCCGAATGCCATTGGCCCCCCCGTGACTAGATGGCCTCCAGCTGCCCTGGGCTTTGCCAATCGGGTTATGCTATTGGTCCTAAGCGATGGGTTCGGGGTGGTTTGTTGTGGGCTGTATGCCTCGTGGGCCTGTCCATGTCAGTAGTCCCCCATTTCCGAGTGCAGCTTTAGTCCAACGAAGGGAATAGTAGTAAGGAAGGGAAGGTCGAACCGAGTGGAGAGGTCTACGGGAAGCCGTGTCGATCGCCAGGGTGACTGAATCGGGAGAAGCTGACCGTGAGGGTGGCCGAGCGGGAAGGGTCGGCCGCGAGGCGTGCCGACCGCGAGGGTGGCCGAGCGGGAGGGGTTGGCCGCGAGGCGTGCCGACCGCGTGGGTGGCCGAGCGGGAGGGGTCGACCGAGAGGCGTGCCGACCGCGAGGGGGCCGAGCGGGAGGGGTCGGCCGCGAGGCGTGCCGACCGCGAGGGTAGCCGAGCGGGAGAGGTCGGCCGCGAGGCGTGCCGACCGCGAGGGTGGCCGAGCGGGAGGGGTCGGCCGCGAGGCGTACCGACCGCGAGGGTGGCCGAGCGGGAAGGGTCAGCCGCGAGGCGTGCCGACCGCGAGGGGGCCGAGTGAGAGGGGTCGACCGTGAGGCGTGCCGACCAGGACGGCGCGGGGCTCAAAAAGGGAGGCGGTAGGGTGGGGCCATGTGATGATTTGAAATGGAAAGGACAGGGGAGGGGAGGGGACAGTGTATCGTGGCCATACACGTGGTAATATCGTGGGGGAAGTGAAGCGTTGGAGCAGAAATGAAACGATAGGTCATGATGGGGGTTTTGAGAAGGCGGTTTTGGCCGCTGATTTGAAAGGTTTTAAAACGGGTGAAAATTAAATGTGGATCCATGGAATACGGGTGAACCGTGGGTGTTGGGTATAATGCGTTTCACCTACCGTTTGATAAAAACTCAAAATATCAAAGTGTTAATTCCTTCACTGCGTGCGACATACCTGTGTAGCATTCTCTCAACTTCCTTGCGCCGGCGTCAGAAGTGATTTGTAAGCAAACCCTAGAAATGGCACAAGAAGAAGAAGTCAATGTGAGGGTGGACCCGTTGGGGGATGATGATGCGGAGGAGTTGGCAGCGCAATACAGGACGGAGGCACGGATGGTGGGGGCGAGGGTGGGGGAGACGGTGGGAGAATCGCAGGCGTCGACCCTGATATTGGCCCCAAAGCCACTAAGCCAGGTGGAGCCAGAGCAATGGCACACTAAGGCGGACAAATCCACACTCACGGCGGCGGATTTGGAGGTGATTAGGGAACGGTACCAGATTCCGGCGGAGGCAGAGTTACTGCTGCCAACATCAAGGGAAAGGACGTCTACTGCGAGGCCAGGGGAGTTTTCCCTGTACGAGGAGGTGCTAAAAGGGGGGCTGAGGTTGCCACTGCCTCAAGTGGTGGTTGACGTGCTGAATCGCCTGGAGGTAGCGCCGAGGCAATTGATGCCCAATGCATGGAAGATTCTGCTGGCCTGTGCGAATGCGTGGCCTAAGGCGAATGGGGGGGAGGCCATGACGATAGACGAGTTCTTTTCGTGTTACAAGGCGTCGGGGCAGCAAGAAACTTGGGTCACCCTACAGGCGGTGATGGGGAGGGGATTGGTGTCGGGGCTGCCTACGTCGATCAAGGGGTGGTGGCCACGGTGGTTTTACGTGTCTGTTAATGGGGGGATGGGGGTGCGCACTATCTGGAAGGTGCCAACCAGGTTGATGGAGTCGAGACTGGGGGCGATGGCGGAAGAGAGGGTGAAGAGGGTGAAGGAGTGGAGAGAGAGAGAGAGAAGGCCAGATGGGACGAGCTTGTCCAACCGTCTGCACTGTTTGAGGCGGGGCTGGGACCGCAGCCGAAAGGCGGAGACCTCGGTTGGGCAGAATTGGAGGCGAGGAGAAAAGCTCAGGAGATAGAGGATCGGGCCGTTCTGGCCAAGGCCGCGAAGTTCACGGAGGCGCAAAGGGACCGTTCACCTCAACCAATCGCGCGGGAGAGGATCCGACCGCGCCCAAGGCCGTTGGGGGAAAAAGACTTAAGCAGTTTTGAGCCGCGGCCGCCGCCTGTAGACCCTGTAAAGGAACAGGCTAGAAAGGAGGTGAAGGCTCTAAAAAAGAAGAAGAAAAAGAGGAGTGCCCCAGAGGAAACCGCAGACGCGTCTGGGGCCAAGAGGGCTAAGGTGGCCCCAACTGAGGTAGAGGTCCCTGTGGCCAAGGACGCCCCAGAGGTGGTGGAGATCATCCCGACGGTGGAGGTTGTGGAGATTGCTCCATCAGTACAAGTGGAGGCTGGGCCGACTGAGGCAGTGCCGAGCGGAAGGGAACAAGTCCAGAAGAGGCCTGACCCCCAGGAAGGAGGGGTTCGTCTGGCTACGGCGATCTATCACGCGCGCGCGGTAGCTGGAAGGTTGGAGGGAGAAGAAGGCCCAGCCAGGGCGGGGGCAGACCGCCTGGTGAAGATTGTGGAGGAGACGGCTCTGCGCGCGGCATCAGGGTATAATGAGGCTGACCTGCTGAAGGGGGTTATGCTCCGCCCAAATGGAGGTAACTACCTTGGCAGGGGCCCTCCTTAGGAAGACAGGGGCTGCCAAGTTGAAGGCTGAGGAGGCCAGGGGCCAGCTGGCCAAATTGAAGAAGGACAGTGCCGAATGGAAAACTGCCTATGCCGAGCTGCCAGCAGTCAAGTCAGAGCTGGAGGACACACGCCGTAGGGTCGTGTCGCTCGAGTTCCAACTGGCTGGTGAACAGAAAAAGTTGGAAGAGTCTGAAAGGGCCTGTACCGTGGCAGTCGAGCGGCATGAGGAGGCCATGACCCGCAATGAAGAGCTGGTCAGGCAAAAGGATGAAGCGGATTCTAGAATTGGAGATCTGTTGAAGAAGTTGGAGGAGGAACGCGCCAGAGCAGAGGAGGAGAAGGGGAGGCTTCTGAGGGAGTGGGAGGTAGAGAAGGCGAAGGCGGTGGCGGAGCTGGAGAGTCTGAAGAAGGGGGTGGAAGAGGAGAGGGCGACGGCGGCTGCTGAAAGGGGGGCCCTGCAAAGAGAGCTGGACGAGGAGAGGGCGAAGGCGGCGTCTGAAAAGGCGGCCTACCCTGATCTGTGCGTCGCAGCAGTGGAGCGATATAAAGGGTCCCCCGAATTTCAGATGGTGGTAGACGCCGCTGTCGCCAGGAGTCTGGCTGGGCAAGAGTCTGGGGGGTGGGCCCATCAAGGAAGACTGCTGGAGGTAGGACAGAGGCAGACGTGGTTGAAAGCTTCCAGCAGTCAGACTTCTACAAGCACGAAATGGCCGAGTTCTGGGACAGCGGTTGGAAGATGTTCAAGCGCAGAGCTGAAGAGCTGTTCCCACACTTGGACCTTAGTAGTGTAACAATAGGTGAAGATGATGTGGCCCAGACCCCCCTGGACGAAGGCGTTGAAGAAGAAGATATGGCGTCTAGCGAGGAGGAGTAGCCAAGGAGGAGAAGAGGTGGGCGTGCTCTGTGTTTTGTTTTTTTTTTTTTTTGTAATGAACTTGTGAACACATTGTAAAGGAATAAGTGGATGGATGAATGTATGAAGAATTTAATTGTAATGAATTTGTGTATAAAGGTTATTTTGTTTATGTTGTCAGTTGAATTTTGTTTATCTTGTTTATTTTGCTGATGTTGCCAAAAATGAATGAAGTGTTGCTATAAAAACTGATCATAAAAATTGGGTCAATAAAAATATCGTGTAAAGTAAAAGTTAAAAGTTCCTCCCTGCGGAGTGTGATTAGAGTTGTATGAAAATTGAACGGATAATTGAAAAATTGGAGTAGGGAATTGGAGAACATAATATTTAAGCACGGATGAAGAATCCGCGGATGAGGGCAAGAGGCAGGTTACAAATTGTAACTAAACAGTTAGCAAATAATCTGATCAGTGAATGAAATAGGTGAGTATGTGGGGAATTTATCTAGGTAAAAACGTGGTCCTGGAGCTGTGAAGAAGCTTCAGAATGTGACTAAGTGTTAAAAATGTGATTCTGCTTGGCTTTGGAGTGCTTAGCCTGGCTGAGGTTGTTGAAGTGTTCAGTCTGGCTGAGGTTTTGAAGTGCTCAGTCTGGCTGAGGCCTTTGAAGTGCTCAGTCTGGCTGAGGCTTTGAAGTGCTCGGTCTGGTTGAGGCTTTTGAAGTGCTCGGTCTGGCCGAGACTTTGAAGTGCTCGGTCTGGCCGAGGTTTTTGAAGTGCTCGGTCTGGCCGAGGCTTCGAAGTGCTCGGTCTGGCCGAAGCTTTGAAGTGCTCAGTCTGGCTGAGGCTTTTGAAGTGCTCGGTCTGGCCGAGGCTTCGAAGTGCTCGGTCTGGCCGAAGCTTTGAAGTGCTCAGTCTGGCTGAGGCTTTTGAAGTGCTCGGTCTGGTCGAGGCTTTCGAAGTGCTCAGTCTGGCTGAGGCTTTGAAGTGCTCGGTCTGGCCGAGGCCTTTGAAGTGCTCAGTCTGGCTGAGGCTTTGAAGTGCTCGGTCTGGTCGAGGCTTTTGAAGTGCTCGGTCTGGCCGAGGCTTTGAAGTGCTCGGTCTGGCCGAGGCTTCGAAGTGCTCGGTCTGGCCGAAGCTTTGAAGTGCTCAGTCTGGCTGAGGCTTTTGAAGTGCTCGGTCTGGCCAAGGCTTTCGAAGTGCTCAGTCTGGCTGAGGCTTTGAAGTGCTCGGTCTGGCCGAGGCCTTTGAAGTGCTCGGTCTGGCCGAGGCTTTGAAGTGCTCGGTCTGGCCGAGGCTTTTGAGGTGCTCAGTGTGGCTGAGGCTTTTGAAGTGCTCGGTCTGGCCGAGGCTTTGAATGCTGCAAATGAAAAAGTTGTAGGAACGACATAGAGACAGTTGAGTTATGAAAGTCTAAGTCACCAGTCGGGGTTTGCATTATGTATAGAAAGGGAATACAACAATATTGACAATACAAAAGTACGAATTTATTGATAGTAACGCTTCAAATGTTCCGCATTCCAGGGATGAGGCAGGTCTCGGCCTTCTATGTCTTGAAGTCGGTAAGTGCCTGGTCGTGGTCGGGCTTTGACAACGTAGGGCCCCTCCCATTTGGCTACCAGTTTGCCCTCGGTTGGATTCTTTGTGGCAGGAGTCACTTCTCGTAAGACAAGGTCCCCTACGGAGAATTCTCGTGGTCGAACTCGGCGGTTGTAGTGTGTTCTCATTTTCTGCTGGTACGAAGCCAATCTGACAGCAGCGGTCTCTCTGAGTTCTTCGACAAGGTCCAAGTCTGTTCGATGAAGTTCTTCGGCTGCGGCCAGATCCGGATGTAAAACCTTGGGAGTGGGCAAACCGACTTCTACCGGAATAACTGCCTCAGCGCCATATGTTAAGCGAAAAGGGGTCTCAGCGGTGGGAGTGCGAGCAGTGGTTCGGTAGGCCCAGAGTACATTTGGTAGTTCCTCAGCCCAAAGGCCTTTAGCAGCTTCGAGCTTGGTTTTGATGATTTTCAGAAGGGAACGGTTGGTGACCTCAACTTGGTCGTTTTCTTGGGGGTGACCGGGGGAGGAGAAGCACGGTTGAATCTGGAGATCTGCACAAAATTTTCTGTACTTCGCGTTATCGAATTGTTTGCCATTGTCAGAGATGATGGCTTAAGGGATGCCAAACCGGCAAATGATCGATTGCCAGATAAACCTGGTGGTGTTTCGCTCGGTGATTGTGGCAAGGGGTTCAGCCTCGACCCACTTGGTGAAGTAATCAATGGCAACAATCGCGAACTTGGTCTGACCTCGACCGGTGGGAAGCGGACCAACCAGGTCGATCCCCCACTTGGCAAACGGATAAGGGTTGCAAAGTGTGATTAACTCTGTAGGAGGAGCATGAGGGATGTTGGCGAAGCGTTGACATTTATCGCATCTGAGCACGAAATCGGTCGCATCCTGGTTGAGAGTTGGCCAAAAGTACCTGTTGCGGAGTATCTTCTGGGCAAGGGACCTGCCACCTGAGTGATTACCACAAATTCCCTCATGGATCTCCTGCATTACATAAGTTGCTTGCTCTGGATTGAGGCACCGTAGATATGGCCGGGAGAAACCGCGCTTGTACAATATACCGTCGACGATGACGTAATTGGACGCTCGGGATCGGACTTTGGCAGCCTGCTGTTAGTCATCTGGAAGTGCTCCTGTGGTCAAGAATAGGAGAATGTCCGATGCCCAAGGGATGGGTTCATTTTGGATGTATTGTACAGCTTGCAGATCGGGTGAAACGGCCGGGTGGTATAGATATTCGACGCGGACATCATGGCTGAGAGTAGGATGGTCAGCAGAGGCCAACTGAGCCATCTCATCTGCTTTGGAGTTTTTCGCCCGAGGAATGTGCCTGATGTGGAAGGTATCGAAGAGGCGAGCAAGGGGGAGTGCCAGGTCTCTGTAAGCTCGCATCGTGTCGTCTCTGGCATCAAAGTCCCCCGTCATCTGACCGACGACGAGTTGGGAGTCGCTAAATACTCGGAGGTGGCTGACCCCTATGTCCTTGGCAAGGTGGAGTCCTGCTATTAATGCCTCGTACTCGGCTTCATTGTTGCTTGCTTCAAATAAGAAACGGAGGGCACATTTGAAGTAGCCGCCCTCAGGGGAGGTGAGGATGAGGCCGGCACCCCTTCCTTCTCTTCGGGACGAACCGTCGACATTAAGAGTCCAAGAATGGGGATCTTCTGGCTCTGTTGGAGTTGGGAGGGGCGGGGGTGTGGTGGTCGGGGTCGGCTTGGTGAACTCCATGATGAAATCAGCTACAGCCTGCCCCTTGATTGCTGTCCGGGGGCGGTAAGAGATGTCGAACTGGCTGAGTTCTACGGACCACTGCATCAGTCTTCCTGAGAGTTCTGGTTGCTGCATGACCTTCTTCAGGGGCTGGTCGGTGAGGACCACTACGGAGTGGGCTTGGAAGTATGGGCAGAGTCGTCTGGAGGCAATGACCAAGGCCAGGGACAGTTTTTCCAGCAGGGGGTAGTTCTGCTCCGCGCCCCTGAGGGCCCGACTGATGTAATAGACCGGCCGTTGGATTGAGCCATCTTCTCTGAGGAGAGCTGCACTTACTGTGGTTCTCGATACTGCTAGGTAGAGGAAGAGTGGTTCGCCCGTGATTGCTTGGGAGAGAAGGGGGGGTTGGCCATGCATTGCTTTAACTGTTGGAAGGCCTCTTCGGATTTAGTTGTCCATTCAAAAGTTTGCCGAAGAACTTTGAAGAAGGGCAAGCACTTATCTGTCTCACGGGAGATGAAACGGTTGAGGGCCGCCACTCAGCCGGTGAGTCTCTGAACCTCTTTGACCGTCCTAGGCGACTGCATCTCAACCAAGGCCTTGATCTTCTCAGGGTTAGCTTCGATGCCGCGCTGACTGACCATAAAGCCCAAAAATTTGCCAGACCCTATGCCGAAGGCGCACTTCTCTGGGTTGAGCTTCATCTGGTATTTGCGCAAGGTGGCGAAGGTCTCACGTAAGTCAGTAAGGTGATCGGAGGAGTATTTGCTTTTGACTAGCATGTCGTCGACGTAGACTTCCATATTCCGACCTATTTGGTGATTGAAAACGGCGTTAACCAGCCGCTGATAAGTGGCCCCAGCATTCTTACACAGTAGTGGTAGGTACCTCGGTCGGTAATAAATGATGTGTGTTCCTGGTCGGATGTGTGCATCAGGATTTGGTTGTACCCAGAGAAGGCATCCATGAAGCTGAGCATTTGATGACTGGCCGTGGCGTCGACCAGCAGATCTATACGGAGAAGGGGGTAGCTGTCTTTGGGACAAGCTCGGCTTAGGTCAGAGTAGTCGACACAGAGCCGCCATTTACCATTGTGTTTGCGGACGAGGACCACGTTGGATAGCTACCTAGGATAGTCCACATTTTTGATGAATTGGGCCTCAAGGAGTTTGTTAACTTCGGCGGCTATAAGGGTGTTGCGCTCCGGATGGAAAATGGGTTGCTTCTGGCGGTGGGGTCGAAAGTGGGGTTCGATGCTGAGGCGATGGGTTATGAGGGAGGGGTCGATGCCTGGCATGTCAGAATGGGTCCAGGCGAATACATCTCTGTGCTCGGTCAGGAGGGCAGTAAGGTCGGCCTTGACTTAGGAAGGTAATTAGCTGCCAATCTTGGCGGTTTTGGTTGGGTTGGTGGGATCAATGTTAACTTCAACAAGTTCTTCTACAGGTTCACCTCTGACCAGCTCGTCCTCGTCTCGGACGTCAAGCCCTTCGATGATCATGGCCTCTTTTAGCTTGACTTCCTTGAGTGAGGCGACATAACACTCCCTGGCCACGGTCTGCTCTCCTTTGACAGTTCCGACACCGAGATCGGTAGGAAATTTGATGGCAAAATGATATGTAGATGTGATGGCTTGGAAGGCGTTGAGGGCTGTGCGGCCAAGGATGATATTGTAAGCAGAGGGGCAGTCGACCACAAGGAAGGTGAGCAACTTAGTGGTCTGCCGCGGGTGCTCGCCAATGGTGATAGGTAGATCGATGGAGCCAATGGAGGTCACACGGTCGCCGGTAAAGCCGACCAGAGGGGTTTGGAGAGGAGACAAACTCTCTTCCCCAATCTTGAGCTGGCGGAAGCAATTGAGGAAGATAATGTCTGAAGAGCTGCCGTTGTCTACGAGGACTCGTCTGACTTTGTAGTTTGAGAGGATGGCGGAAATGACAAGGGGGTCATCATGTGGGTAACGGACTCCTGCACAGTCGGTGTCGGTGAAGGTGATGGGTTCGATCCATTGTTTTGCCTGTTTGGGAGGTCGGTCAACCGTCGCCACTGCTTTGTCTGAGCCGAGCGGGATGGTCCCCCGCAAGCAAGGCCGCCTGAAATAACTCGGATCTCTCCGACTGGTGGAGGGGGATTACCAGGAGGCCGAGGCTGTGGTGGTGGGCGATCGTGGCCTTGGTTAGGTGGGCCTTGATTGCGGGGTGGTGTTTGTCGGTGATTGTTCCTGGTGAGGTCGGTTCTTTGCCTCTGTGGAGGGCGGTTATCTGTGAATCGGCTGAGGCGGCCCTAGCGTATGAAGGTCTCAATCTGATCTTTGAGGTTAATACACTCGTCGGTGGTATGACCATGGTCTTGGTGGAAGCGGCAGTATTTGGACTGATCTTTTCGAGTGGAAGGGTTTCGTGAAGGTAGGGGCCACTTGAGGGGGTAGTCCCGTTGGATCTGATTGAGGACGTGCCCCATAGGAGAGTTGAGAGGTGTGTATCGCTCAAACCGACCGGGCGGTCTGGTCGGAGTCGTCCGGTCGGCACGGGGGGGTCGGTTATTATAGTGGGGTGTTTGGCTATTATACTGGGCGGCTCTGGGTTCGGGATCTTTCCTCTTGTCTCTAGGGGTCGGATTTTTAGGGGTGGGCTCTTGTCGAGCGGCCAGGGAATCTTCAGCATTCATGTACTTCTGGGCTTTGGATAGTAGGGCTGCCATGGTGGTTGGAGGGTTTTTGGAGAGAGAGAAAAGGAAATCCGACGACCGCAGGCCGGCCATGAAGGCGGTGAGGATGACCTTGTCGTCATTCTCCGCTACTTGAAGGGCCTCGGTGTTGAAGCGGGTAATGAAGCTGCGGAGCGACTCCCCCTCGGTCTGACGAATGTTGAGGAGTTGGGTGGCTGGGCGTCTCTGACGTTGGGCCCCGATAAAGTGGCTTAGGAAAGAGTCACTGAGGTGTTGGAAGGTGGAGACGGAGTCCGCCGGTAACTGGCTAAACCACAATCGAGCTGATCCCTTTAGTGTCACTAGAAAGGCTCGACACATGATCTCGTCAGGGAAAGCATGGAGGATCATGAGGGTGCGGTAGGTTTCCAGATGGTCGACTGGGTCTGTCGTGCCATCGAATGAGTCAATGGTAGGCATTTTGAACTTGGCGGGCAACGGTTTGTCGCGGATGAAGGCAACAAAAGGCGAGTGGGCGGTGGCTGAGGGCTTGTGTTGGATGTTCTGGATGACCCCTTGTAGTTGGAGTTTCATAGCTCGGAGTTCCGCGTCCCAGAGGGGAATGTTGTCGCCATGGTCGGTCAATGGGGGCTGGACACTGCTGGCTTCCCCCTCAGGGGGTAGTGGCACGACTGGCGGGCGTGGAGACGGAGGTGGTAGGCTCATATGTGGAGGAGGGGGGGTTGTAAACCTTCTGGGTTGGGGGGAAAGGGTGGTGGAGCAGTGTGGTTCGGGGTTCTTTCTTGGTTGGGTGGAATGTCTGGGGGTGGAGCAGGGAGGTTTCTTTGGAGCAAAGCATTGATCAGGGCCTGGTTTTGCTCGGCCATGCGGTTAATACTGTTGGTAAGTTCGATGATGTACTGTGGTGGGTTGTTTGGATGGGAAGGGTCTGTTTGATGATCGGTGGCATTATGGTGGGAGGCCATGGACCTAGTCGTGACCATAAACCTGGACGGGTGAGAGGAAAAAGGTGATAGTGAGAATGGAGGGCTCCGGCGATAGCGAACACAACTAGCGCACGAATAAACCACATGGTTCCCACAGACGGCGCCAACACTGACATGGACAGGCCCACGAGGCATACGGCCCACAGCAAACCACCCCGAACCCATCGCTTAGGACCAATAGCATAACCCGGTTGGCAAAGCCTAGGACAGCTGGAGGCCATCTAGTCACAGGGGGCCAATGGCATTCGGGCACGTGGCAGGTGAAACACGGGCCACGTCAGCAGACAAAGATCTGCAGAGTTATTACCACAACACATCACCATTAATGCATCCCATCACAGCATTTATTACCACAACACCTCCCCGTCGGAACAGAGCCCGCTCACCCTGAACAAGGTAAGCTACGGCACAGGCTTTCGGCGGAAGGAGGCACGTCACGAGAGACAGTGAAATGATTACCAAAGGATATAAGCAAGAATGAAAGACAAGAGGAAGGTTAGGCTTTTCTATCTCTCTTTTTCTCTCTCTCTCTACATTTTCCTTCTTCCTCTACTAATTCACTCGCCGGAGGGTTCACTGGGGGACTACCCCGTCCCCCTTTGGACTTGCTTGCAGGTCATTTGGTGGGATCATCACCCTGAACCGGAACCTGGAGAGCCTGGGTCATCCCAACCCATCCACTTAGGACGGACTGTATCATCATAATGAAAGTAAAAAAAAATGTTATAATCTCTTTACGCAAAAATATATATTTTACCTTATTTATTCTTATATCTTCACATCTACATGACTTCTGATTGCTTTAATTATACTAAAAATTATTGATATAATTATGTTAAAATTTGTAAAATTTATAACAAATTTTTTTTTTTTAAATAGTTAGCATAATTTATGCAAAATAAGAGTTTGATACCACCAGCAATTCTTTGTTTGGAATTTTTTTTTTTTTTTTTGAACAAATAATTATCTTATTTTTTAAAAAATTTATATTTACGATGTGTCTAACCAGTACTTTGAGCTAAATAAATATATAACCGTAGATACAAAAACATTGTGAATAAATTATAATATATCATTTGTCGAACAAGGTAATTTCTAATTGAAAAATATTATCATGTTTCAAATTTTCTGCCAAATGAATGATTAAACATCTCACATGAGTATGGGATAACCCTACATCCATATGAGATATTTAATCATTTATTTAATAGAAAATTTAGTATCTCTAACATTACCCTTTCTTATGTTGGACAGAAGAGAGGAGGTTATGGAAACTATGAGTTTGTTTGAGAAGTGGGTTGACTTTTTAACTTTTTGATTATTTTAGTTTAGGGTTAAAAAATCTCTTTTGAAAATGACTTTTTAATTTTTTTTGACTTTTATAAAAATAAATATAATAATTATAAATTAAATATGATATTTTATCTTATTAAATTAAAAAATTTATTTTACCTTTTTTATAATCAAAAGAGCTCCAAATCGAACCCAACCCAACCATCTTCCGAAACAGAGGCTAACAAAACAAAGTAAACACAAAACACAAAACAAAAACGAAGGCAGGGGTAAAAAAGGAAAAGAAAATGAAGAAAAAACAAAGGGGCAAAGTAAAAACAAACAAAAGAGAGAAACTGAACCCGAGTTAGTGCTGAATCATCCGTTTGACCTTCCGTGGCGTTTGTTCGTCGACGAGCGCCTAAAATTCGCTACCTGAATTTGTTTCTTGATGCACCCCTTTCCCTCACGCCAACTCATAGCGCGTGCCACCCAACTACTTTCTTTTTTTTATAGTTTAAAATTTAATTTTTTTATAGTGACTTTAAAAAAAAAAAATTAACTTTTTAATGAGGGGATAAAAATTAATATATTTGAAAATCATTTTTTAATTATATAAAAAAAATTAATTTGTCATTTTTTTTATTTTTTTATTTTTTAGTTTTTTTTAATTAAATTTTTTAGCCTAAAAGTCAAGTTTCAAAATAAGTTTTTCTTAAATTTTTTTTCTCTTTTTCTTATATCTTAAGAATACTTGTTAGCAAAAGCCTTTTAACATTTTTATATATTTTCAAATAACTTTTTTACTTAATTTGAATATTAACCAATGTTCAAAGACACTATTTAGTATTTATCATTTTAAGATGTGATACAAAGACCCAATATTTTCAACTAAATTTTTTTTTATGTATTAGAAAAAAACTAAAAGTTAAATGATCATGTGGATAAGAATGATACATGAAGTTTAATTTTGTTACACTTTTCCATCAATAATTTGATTAACAAAAAATAAATTTATTTCTTGTACATTTTTAACTTTAATTACAATGACCATTCTAGAGATTTTTTTTTTAAAAAAAAAATTACAACAAATTCTATAAATTTAACATAATAACACTTACTTGTTTTTCTAATAATTTTAGAATAATTAAAATCAATGCAAATAGTGTATAAATACATCAAATAAACAAAATTATAATATATATTTGAACGTAAAAATAATGACACTATTATTTTCTTATTCATACAATTAACAAATTACTTAATAAAATGTTAAATTGTATATGAATTAAAATTTTAAAAAACCCAGGCCTCGTTTGGTAAGTGTTAGTCAAAAAGTCACTAAAAAAAATTAAAAAGCCAACAATTCATATTAAAAAGTCAAAAATTCTCTTTTCTCTTAATTTTTTGTATATCTTTTCGTAAAAAACTCAAAAATTATTTCAGACATACTAATTTTTTTAATTTATATTTTAATTAAATAGTAAAAAAATTATTAAATTAGCCTGTATCCAAACAAGACCAATACAGTTATAATAAACTAAAAAGACACAGAAACAGAAACAGTTGGGTCAAACAAACTTCTAACAGAGTTATTAGCCGGGCGCGGTAATTAGTAGTAATTAGTTAAGTCTGTTCAGTTTGTTCTCGATATTAACCGTGGTTAGTTTCTTAGTTACAACAACATTAACTGCCTTTTAAAACAAATTAACCGTGGTTAGTTCCTTCCTTTACAACAAAAAATTAACTGCTTTACAAAACAAACCCAAGCAAATTCTAGAGAGACAAAATAAAAAGGAAGAGAAGAGTAGGTTTGGGTTGTGTATATATATGTACGTATCTCTCCCTAATTTCTGTGTTCGATTCGAGGAGGGAGGGAGAGAGAGAGAGAGAGAGATTATTTATACAGTAACCCAGAAAGCTACCGTCGACGGCCTAATTGACCAAGTTGGGGTGGTCAGGGACAAGTTTGGTAAATAAGTGGAACCTCTTGGGGCAATTTTGTATGACGCTGGTTCGGCTCTGTCTTTGCTGTTGTTGTTGCTGTCTCTGTTTGAAACAACACAAACAAACAAAGCCTCTTATATAAGCCCACACACACTTTGCTTTCTCTTCTTCAATCTGTCTGTCTATAGATACATACCGAGACACAGTGAGAGAGAGAGAGGGATGAGAACGAGGAGGGGGATTTGTTATCCGAAATTGGAGATGTGTTGTTGGGAAAGAACAACAGTGAAGAGAAGAAGAGATGAACCACGGAGAATTAGCCGGAAACGTTGGAAGAATTCGCCGGAGATTGCCAGAGACTGTGATTTGTTCGACGAGTTGCCTGATGATCTCGTCGTTTTTATTCTCTCCAAACTTAGCTCCTCCGCCGATTCTCCTGCAGATTTCATCAACGTTCTCATTACGTATGTCAAACTCTCCCATCATATTAGCAATTTGCTTTTCCTTATTTTCTCCCCAATTTGAATCAGAAAGAATTTTCATTCCAAAAAAAAAAACGACTTTTTCGTTTTCTGTAACATTTGGATTGAAAATTGAATTTTGATTTTGGTTGTTGTGGATTGTATGAAAAAAAAAAAAACAGATGCAAGAGATTAAACGCTTTAGGACTCCATTCCATGGTACTATCCAAAGCTTCTACAAAAATGCTTGCCGTTAAAGCTAAGAACTGGTCCGAGTCCGCTCACCGATTCCTGAAACAGTGTGCCGAATCAGGAAACGTTGAAGCCTGCTACACTCTCGGCATGGTCAGTACATATATATATATTTATTTATTTTTTAATACAAATCAACCATTCCAACATTCAACATTCTAGTTGTCATTTTCATGAATGAATTAATTGGGAGACTCATAATTATGTTTGTCTACAGATTCGATTCTACTGTTTGCAAAACCGAGGCACCGGAGCTTCGTTAATGGCGAAGGCGGCGATTAACTCTCACGCGCCGGCACTGTACTCACTGGCGGTGATTCAGTTCAACGGCAGTGGTGGTTCTAAAAACGACAAGGACCTCCGCGCCGGAGTTGCTCTATGCGCACGCGCCGCCTTTCTCGGCCACATCGACGGGCTGCGCGAGCTCGGTCACTGCCTCCAAGACGGTTACGGCGTGCGCCAGAACATCGTCGAGGGCCGCCGATTCCTCGTCCAAGCCAACGCTCGCGAGCTAGCCGCCGTGCTCTCCATGCCGGCCTCCGCCATAACATCCGGCTCGTGGCTGACGTGGAACCCGCTTCCTCACCTCCGCCACGGCCACGCCCACGGCGGCTCGAGCGGTGGCTGTCCGTTGCTCAGCGATTTCGGCTGCAACGTGCCGGCGCCGGAGCCTCACCCGGCGAGTCGGTTCATGACGGACTGGTTCGAGGTTCGGTGCGGGGTTCCGGGTCCGGGGCTCCGGATGTGTTCTCACGTCGGGTGTGGGCGACCCGAGACGAGGAGGCACGAGTTTCGCCGGTGCTCGGTCTGCGGAGCAGTGAATTATTGCTCTCGAGCGTGTCAGGCGCTCGATTGGAAGATGCGCCATAAGGCGGAGTGCGCACCCATAGAGAGGTGGGTCGACGAAGATGGAGAGCATGACGGTAACGGTAACGATAACGGTAACGGAAATGGAAATGTTAACGGTGGGAATGGCAATAATGCTGATGCCATGGCTGAGAGTTAACTGTAACGAGGACTGTGACTGTGACGGTAACGGCACTTGAGTCTTAGAAAAAAATGAGGAGAGAGAAAGAGGAAAGTTTTGCGGCCATTTTTGGTGGAATGTTCAATTCAGTAATTTTATGGTGGTCGCTTTATCTGTATAGAGGAAGAGGTAATTTTAGAAAGTTCTGTGAGGGTTTTTTCTTTTTCTTTTTCTTTTTTTGGGGTACAATAGAGCTTTTTAGCTGCCTTGCAATTTCCCTAATTTAAAGAGTAATTTCCTTTATTTCAAATATTTCTGTTTCATTTTATTCCTTTGATGTCTTTTTTCCTACTTTATTTTAGGGCAAATTACAAACACCCCTCGAGGTTTGGTAAAAATACAGATTCCCCCCTGAGGTTTGAGAAATTACATCCTACCTCCTGAGGTTTATATTTCCATAACAAATTGCCCCCTGTGATTTTTATTTTCATACAGATTTTCCCTTTAATTTCCCCTAATTTGTTATGAAAATTTGACACTCATGGTGCAATTTGTAATTTCTCAAACCTCAGGGGGAAATCTGTATTTTTACCAAACCTCGAGGGGTGTTTGTAATTTGCCCTTTATTTTATTATGCTTTTTGTTTTTAAATTTGGACTCCTCATTTTTTAGACCTTTTAAAAATAAAAAACAATTTTGGAAGTGTGGGTTAGATTTGAAATCATCACATGAGATGGGGGTGATGAACTCATGATCATTATATGACATTCTTAATAACTTGCTCAGGATAAGATCTTTTTAATAATGAATGGGATACAAAATATGGAATAAAACAAGAAAATTTCTCTCAAATCTTTAATTTGTTAAATTTTTTGGTTTATTTCATTTTTCTCACGAAATAGTTTTCAGAACAAAACATTTTCAACAACTAAACACAAAATTAGGTAATGGGATGGGATGGGATGGGATGAATAACCAACCACATTTTCTAGAGCCAAGATGTGGCTTAACTTTAGGGTAAAGGGAAGGTATCATTCTTCAATGTAAAATAAAGTAGAAGTTCAAAATTCAAAACACAACAGTTTATATTAACTCCTCTCTCTCATTTCAGCGAGGCTAGTTTCAGTTGTGGGACAAGTGAATGGGAAAGGTATAATATAGGCAACAGAAGGGATCCTAGGTCATTTATCATCATCACTATATTCATCAACTTTTCTTTTCTGTTTTTTGGTGCTTTGCCTTTTTATTTGGTGGTCAAAAAGTGTGTGACAGAGTAGGAGATGAATTGACCAAGGAAAAAGATGAAAAAGATTGGATTAAAAGGAGGGGAAGGAATGCAATATGCAAGTGGAGGATGTAGGTGTTTGGGGGATCTTTATGCCCCATCTGGAACCCAATAAAAAAAATAAAAAGGAAAGATAAAATAAAAACATAATATAATAAAATAAAAAACTATGTTTGTTTTTGCAAAAAGGCATCTCAATGGTGGGAGTGCAGTTATTCCCTATGTTAATATTTTAGCAAGGGCATCTGTATATATCAATACAATATTTTACATGAATTATTTATCTTTTATGTAGTTTTTCATGAGTTATGGTGAGTCTTAATTTTTTTATTTTTTTTAAATGTGACAGTCTTTCACATATACATAATGCTTATTGTATAAATACAAATAAAAAATAATATAACGGTGATGAATATTATTTTCTTTGTAGCCCAAAAACAGTAGGCTAGAGCCCAGTCCGTTTGAAGCCATTAGTTGGGTTTTCACAGCTAATGTGGTTTGAGAATTGTCAACCCATGATCACATGCCCTAAGTTGGATAGGATGGGGTATACTCATTTGCATTCTAGCTCTTGTTTTCCACATAAGAGATGAATGTGAAAAGAAAATAAATTGTGGGGTTACACAAAAGATGTTTGAGCCTGCAGTTGTGGACTCTGTAAGTTTAGGACCATTATACATATGATCAATTGAAGTTCTAGTTTGAGATAAAAAATGATCCAATGAATAAAATGTTCTCTTACCAAATGTAATGTTCAGGTTCCATTACTACTGTTGCTTAATTTGACTTCATTTCATTTTCTCATATTCTCCACCTACATATTGTTTTTGAAAAAATATATTAAAAAAAAAAATTTAAGTTTTCATGTCTTTTTTGGTTGGAGGTACTATGGAAATTATGGTTTTAAAAAAAAGTGAGAACATGGAATCTTGCAGTTGGCACTGCATAGATTGAGAGTATTTTGTATATTCTCTCTTTGTTTTTTGAGTGAACAAATGGAGCATAATAGTTTATTTGATTCTCCACTATAGAAAAAAGGAGAAAAATTTGAGGGGAACAGGAAAAGTAGAACACAGAAATGGGGCATAAAGAGAGTGCTTCACAAATGTTGTCATTTTCATTTTATTAAGTAGAATCGCTTTCAATTTCTTATACTGAAGCGCACAAGATTTTTAATATAATTATACTAATTTCTTTTTTAGTAAGGTTAAAATTTTCAAAATTAATGCAAATAATATGAAGACACAAAGATACACAAGGTAAAATAAATATTTCAATGTAAAAAATACGACAAGATAATCTTTTTATTCATTCAACTAATGAATTTTTAATGAAAAAAAGACCAATTGTTATATGAATTAAAATTTTAAAGGAACCTAATATAATTATGCCAAACTTGTGCAACTTATTATATTTTTTCTAATTTAAGAGAAAGTCAATATAATTTACCATACAAACTATATTATCTAAAATAGAGAACCTTTTTTTCTTTTTTGTTACTACTCTAACCACTACTCTTTATTTTAACCAGTTGTGTGGAAGTTTTAACATAAAAATGATACTTATACCCAACCAAAATTTGGTATTTGGCAAACCGCATCATCATCCATATATATAATTTACAACAACTTTCAAGATTCTCTAATACTGTGTTTGGTTGGAGGATTTAGGGAGGAATTTGGAAAGGGAAAGGGAAAAGGTGTGTGAAATTATGTGAAATATAAACATGATTTATTCACATTTCACTTACCTTTTCCATTTTCCTTTCCAAATCCCTTCCCAAATCCCCCAACCAAACACAGCATAAATGTAGTTAGTAAAAATTATTGCAAGTTTGTCAATTGCTGAACTAAAATGAGAGAGAAACTAGTTAAAATGACAAAGTTTGCTGAACATTTTAACCTCTTGACAATTGAACAATAAAATTAATTGATTTATTATATTGTACTATGTTTTTTAACAAAGTTATACAAATAAAAAAATATACTTACTTTTCTTGTTAACTTTAATTGTCTCTATCTTATTATTCTACTTGTCACAATTATGATTTAAAAAAGAGTTTTTTTTGTTATCATGTATGATTTTAAAAGATTATGTGCCGTTGCGTATTTAATTTAGCGACGGCTATCTAGAATGAAAAATGAATGCTCAGACTTTGTTTTTTAGTTTAATAATCAAGTCAACCCTCTTCTAGACTTACCTTCCCTCCAAGTTGTTCCACTGTCAAACTTGAGAAAATGTAGCAATGTGTTGTCACTATGTAACAAATCCATTTTCACAAGTAATAACCCCCCTATGGGTGATAGATTTTTTCCCCCTCAATCAAGCTATCCTCTAATGCATGTGAAAGAACCATGTGCTGCTCATTCTATGTCAACTTGCACTCATTAAAATCAGACTTTAGTGTAAAGAATTTTATCTTACAACCAAGAATTAGTTCCTTGGCTGACTTTGAGTTCACTAATACGTAAGGTTATAAAATCAAACAAGTTATTCGATGTCGAGTCATTGTCATCTTGTTAAAAATTCATTTGAAATTAATTTATTATGTGAATAAGTTAAAATTTTAACACATTTAAAACTTGTTAAGTTTTGAAATGAAACACAATCTACAACTCGACTCAATTTTATATATTATACAAAAATCAAATTACTCGTGATCGATTCGATTAAACCTCATTTAAAATGAACTCAAAAAGTACATAAGTCAAGCTTGAAAATAATTTTAAACTCATATGCTTGGTTTCACTTTTCAAAAAATACTTTTCAAAAAATTCTACTTTTTTATTTTTCGTGTATTTTTGTTTTTATTGATTTTTTTTAATATTTTAAGCAATTTTTTAAATTTTTAGACATACCTAACTTAGATGTATCTAAAAAGTAAAAAAAATTATAAAGAAAACCTTTTAAAAATTCACTAAATACCCAAAATACAAAAAAAAAATACGAGAATTCAATACATTTTTTATATTTTTATGTATTTATTAATTTTTTAAAATATTTTTTCATAATTTTTTTACTTTTTAAATACATCTAAGTAAGGTACATATAAAAAAAAAAGTTTAAAATTTAAAAAATATTCACTAAAAACAAAAAAAAAACACAAAAACCAAAAAACTTAATTTTCAAAAAACTTAATTCAAAAAACTCAAACCAAACACACTGATTGAGTTTTCCAGTCAAGTTTAAAAGTGGAGAAAAAATAACTTATATTTTGTTTTCAAATTCAAGATTCAAATGTAAAGTATAAAAAGCAACAGCCAATCTATATATTATATAAGAAAAATGAGATTTCTAACTCACAAGTCTTGTAAGAGGTTCAATATCCCAATCTTAATTTTCTAATTTTTTAATTTAAAAAAAAGACCTCAATATTTATTGACTTTTTCAAACTCACAAGTCATTTTGACTTCTCCCATACACTATGATTAAAAAATAAATATAAATTCTTATTAAAAAATAACATGTTGCAATTGCGGAAAAAAAAAAAGAAAAAAATTACATAGTAAAAAATAATTTGTATATTAAAAAAATCTAAAACAAATATAAATTCTTATTAAAAAATAATATGTTGCAATTGTGGAAAAAAAAATTACACTGTACATTCAATTAAAATCTAAAAAAATAATTTATATATTAAAAAAATCTAAAACAAATATAAATTCTTATTAAAAAAAATAACAAATTGCAATTGCTAAAAAGAAGAAAAAATTTCATTGTAAAAAATAATTTGTATATTAAAAAAATATAAAAAACAAATATAAATTCTTATTAAAAAAATGACAGGTTACAATTGCCAAAAAAAAAATTTACACCGTGCATTTCATTAATAATGCTCAAAAAATGTAACAACTATTTGTATAAAAACTTGACACATGACCATTCTTAAATTATCGAATGAATATAGGTGAAACCAAAAGCCCAACCATTGAAACCTAATAACTATTAATTAATAAAATTTAACAATTGAAATGTCTCAAAACATATCTCTTTGCCTTCTCAAATGTTCATTTTTTTATTCATGCATTCATTTTAATATTGATAGAGAATTAAACGTGTAAAAAAGTGAGAGACATTAAAATTATATATTGAGTTATGTAATTATTGTGATGAAAAATAAAGATTATCTTCCTCTTCTATGGCGATTTATCTAATTATACCTCTAATTAAAACGTCAAATGTGCTTCTATATCATCATTAAACGTTGCTTTCATTTTATTTTATTTTTTTGATACTTTATCTCACAATTATTTGTGTTTTGTGTTATAAAATTTATTATAACTATGTTTGCTAAAACTATTAGATAGACCTAATGCAAGAAATGCAAACTATTTCAATGTCATTCTCGGGATTAAAAATACAAAAAATACACACACAAAATTTATAAATAGACAAGATTTTACAAAATTTGTTTGAGTCTTACTTTTTAAAAATCCTATAATTTATTTATTTATTGTATTATATTTTATGTTTAGTTTCTGTACTTTTTTTATATAGTTTTCTTTAAAAGTTTATTTTAAAAAATTAATAAATAAATAAATAAATCATTTTCTATTTCAAACAATTTCATTTTTATTTCATTTTTTATTTTTTATTTTTTTCTTAAAGTAATTTTAGTTTTGGACAATTGCTTACTTTTTTTTTCTATATATTGTAATTTTGTGCATTTTAAGTATATGCTATTTTCACTAATACACTCGAAGATGTACTATGAAAGAAGTATTATGCGAAAATTAAGCAAGAAGAAGAAAAATAAATAAAACAATAAGATGAATGTGAAGCAAATATTATCAAAACTCCTAAGACAAGTAAATAAACAAGCAAGTATAATAGAATATTTAACAATAGACATTTGAAAATTTACAACAAAATTTTATAACTTTTCTTTTTGCTAAGAAAATTCTATTTGATACTTGCTAAATAAAATGCTTGAAACGTAATTTATGTAAACATAATTGTTAACCACATTTTTTTACTTAATGTATAATATTTATATTGACTATCTTTTTTAGATTTATTTTTTAAGTATTTATATAGAAGCAAAAGAAATGTTGTTAGAAATAAATTTTTCGTTAATTTAGTTATAAATTTTACAAGTACATTAAATTTTGAATAAAAGCAAACATAAAATAATTGATTGAAAATATACTACATTTGTTATATTCATTTTTCTATGTGTAAAAAAAAAATAAAAATCATAATTTACATATATATAAATAATTATAAACAGCACGGACGGAACACTAATGATAAATAATTGAATTTCAAGTTTCAACCTCAATAAATTTAGGATGGCCGTATTACTAGGGTAATCTTGACTTTTTGCCAAAACAAATTTCGTGTGAGAACAATAAAATGGGTAATTCTATTTCTACACACCAAAACGTCTCATTCTACATCTCTCAATACACATACCAACTAATTTTGAATTTTCTAATTTTACTCAATACACCATCCTTTTTGTCAAAAATATCTATCTCTTTACGCAAAGATCTGACTGATTTGGATGTTTTTGATTTTTTGATTTGGTCTCTTTTTATTTGGTTGTATCCATATATTTGATTTAAGATCTAATTAAGGAGTTTGCTTTTTTGATTTGGTAAAACAATGGTGTTTGGTGGCGAGGCCAACAATGGTGTGGTGGCACAGCAGTCATAATATATATACACAAATACAGACACATGTATGCATGTATTGATTGAAGTTTGAAGTGAAACATTAAGGGCGTGTTTGGTAACGTTTACGTTTTCAGTTTATATTTATAAAAAATTTATAAATTGATTTTTGTTTATTTTTAAAAAAACATAAATTACAAACACGTTTGGTAATTGACAAAATATTTAAAAAAATTTAAAAATATAAAAAAGAGTGAGAAATGGCAAGTGGCGACGGAAGACGGTGGTGGAAATTGATGACGGTGGGTGGTGGGTAGGTGGGTAACGGTGGCGATGGTGGGTGGTAGTGAGTGGGTGGTGGTGGTGGTGGCAGTGGTGGTGGTGGCGGGTGGTGGGTGGTGGTGGCAGATAGGTGGCGGATGGCAGGTGGTGGTGACGGGTAGGTGACGGGTGGTGGTGGTGGGTGGGTGGGTGACAGTGGTGGTGGCGGATAGGTGGCAGGTGGTCGTGGTGGGTGGGTGGGTGACGGTAGTAGGTGGTAGCGAGTGAGTGGTGACGGATGGTGGCCGGTGGCGGATGGCGGATGGCGGATGGTGGTGGGTGAGTGAGTGGGTGGCAGTGACAGGTAGGTAGCAGTGGTGGTGGTGGGTGACGGTGGGTGACGATGGCGGGTGGTGGGTAGTAGCGAGTAGGTGGTGGTGGTGGTGGCGGATGGCGGGTGGTGGATGGCGGGTGGTGGTGGTGGTGGTGGTGGGTAGTAGGTGGTGGCGGCGGCGATGGGTGGGTGGTGGTGACGGGTGGGTGGCAGGTGGGTGGTGGGCTGGTGGTGGTTGGGGATGGATGGTGGGTGGTGGTGGCGGTGGCGGAAGACAGTGGTGAAAAATGGTGACGGGTGGTGACTAGTGCTGGGTGGTAAAAAAAAAAAAAACTTAAAACTTAAAACGGAAACACATTTTTTGTGTTTTCATTTTTTGGCCAAATTTATAAACTGAGACCACTGATTTATAAATCAAAAATTTTACCAAACAAGTTTTTATTTGAGTTTTTAAAATTTTTGTAAATATAAACAGAAAACTGAAAACGTGGTGTGTTTGGTAACGTTTACGTTTTCAGTTTATATTTACAAAAATTTTATAAATTGGTTTTTGTTTATTTTTAGGAAAACATAAACTACAAAAGCGTTTGGTAATTGACAAAATGTTTTAAAAAATTTAAAAATATAAAAAGGAGTGAGAAATAGCAAGTGGTGGCAAGTGGCGGCAGAAGACGGTGGTGGAAAGTGATGACGGTGGGTGGTGGGTAGTTGGTGGTGGTGGTGGTGGTGGTGGTGCGTGGGTGGGTGGGTGACGGTGGCGGGTGGTGGTGGCGGGTGGTGGGTGGTGGTGGCAGGTGGGTGGCAGATGGCGAGTAGGTAGCGGGTGGTGGTAGTGGGTGGGTGAGTGACGGTGGCGGGTGGTGGGTGGTAGTGAGTGAGTGGTGGTGGCGGGTGGCGGGTGGTGGATGGTGGTGGCGGGTGGCGGGTGGATGGTGGTGGGTGGTGGCGGATGGGTGGGTGGGTGACGGTGGCGAGTGATGGGTGGTAGCAAGTGGGTGGTGGTGGCAGGTGGGTGGTGGCGGGTGGTGGTGGTGGCGGTGGTGGTGGGTGGTGGCGGGTGGGGGTGGTGGTGGTGGGTGGGTGGGTGACGGTGGTGGGTGGTAGGTGGTAACAAGTGGGTGGTAGTGGTAGTAGTAGTGGGTGGTAGGTGACGGGTGGCGGGTGGCAGGTGGCTGGTGGCGGTAGGTGGGTGGTGAATGGTGGTGGCAAGTAGGTGGCAGCAAGTAGGTGGCGGGTGGTGGTGGCGGGCAGTGGATGGTAGTGGCGGGTGGCGGGTGGATGACAGGTGGGTGGTGGGTGGGTGGTAGTGGTGGTGGCGGCGGCGATGGGTGGATGGTGGTAGCGAGTGGGTAACAGGTGGGTGGTGGCTGGTGGTAGGTGGCTGGTGGCTGGTGGTGGCTTGTGGTGGTGGCAGGTGGGTAGTGAGTGGTGGTGGCAGGTGGTGGTGGGGAGTGGGTGGTGGATGGTGGTGGCGGAAGACGATAGTGGAAAATTGTGGCGGGTGGTGGCTAGTGTTGGGTGGTAAAAAAAAAAAAAAATTGAAAACTCAAAATGGAAACACATTTTTCCTGTTTTCATTTTTTGGCCAAATTTATAAACTAAGATTACTGATTTATAAATCAAAAATTTTACCAAACAAGTTTTTATTTGAGTTTTTAAAATTTTTGTAAATATAAACAGAAAACAGAAAACGTAAGTGTTACCAAACGGCACTATAGTGTTACCAAACAGTACCTAAATGACAAAAATAGAGATTGGGTTTGGATTACAATGGTTACAGTGGGCAGGAGTGTTGGTTGCAAGTTGTCTTGGGAAAATCTAGCGGTAGCGGTGGTTATTATGGTAGAGTAAACTAGTGTTTGTTATGAAGAAAATCTGCAACTGGTTATTGGCCGTTTGATATAATTGTGGAAAAATGATTATAGATTATAGTTTAATAGATTATGACTTATAGCTGTGAATATAAGCGGTTAACTTGTTTGGTGCAGCTGTAAAATTATAGATTTAAACAGTAGAATAGTGTTTGATTAATAAGCTGTAAAATAACTTTTTATTGTATAATTGTCATTTCTGTCCTTTTACGATATAAAAATGATTATTTTGTCATTTTTTTTAGTTTTAATTTTAAAAAAATTATTTCATTAATAAAAGTTAATATAATTAGTATTAATTAGTATCAATTAATATAAATATTGATACATTTGATAAAAATATAATAGAAGTATTATTGTTACAATTTTTTTCCATTATAAATTAATTAATATCAATTAATTGCTTAATTAGTATCAATTAATACTAAAATTATTAATTAGTATCAATTAATGACTTAATTAGTCTCAATTAATACTAAAATTATTAATTAGTATAAATTAATATTAATAATTAATTTTTATTAGTATCAATTAATATTAATAATTAACAATTGTTGTTAATTAGCATCAATTAATAATTAATTCATTACAAAAGTATACAATATTAATTTATTAATAATTAATACCAATTAATATTGATTTTTTTCTTTTTCTTCAAAAATATACAATTTTTTATTTTTTAATTAATATAAAAATATACAATATGAATTTATTAATAATTAATACCAATTAATATTTATTTTTTAATTAATATTAATTTTTTTTCTTTTTCTTCGGAAATATACAATTTTTTATTTTTTAATTAATATAAAAATATACAATATGAATTTATTAATAATTAATACCAATTAATATTTATTTTTTAATTAATATTGATTTTTTTATTTTTTAATTAATATTAATATTTGGGTATTGATGAGAGCATTTAAGTAATTTTAGCCGTCCACACCAACTGCGTGCTAGTCAAAAATTTAAGCACCCCTGACCAGCTTTTGAGATAAGCTGGTTAACTTAAACTGTATCAAATATAATATTTTAACTTAAATTAAACTAAAAGCTGAAATAAACAGCTTATAAGCCCTACCAAATAAGCCTATTAAAGGGGATGAAGAAATTATGATTTTGGTGGAAAAGATAAAGACACTTTGATAATTTTATTTTAGAAGAAAAGTGTAATAAAAAAATAAATTAAATGTGTTCAAAGAGGTAAATAAGTGTGTGGAAATAGAATTTTCCCAACAAAATGGCCTCAAAACTCCATCAACCTTGGTAAAGTTTGAACAAAAAATAACACATTTGCCTAGGAGCTTTATTGACTTTCCAGACACTAATTCTACAACACAAATGCTTAAAAACACTAACGATGTATATTTGAAAAAGAAAAAAAAAAGATAAATGAAATGTTAATAAATATATCTATATTTCACTTAATTTTATATACTTTTTTTTATTCTTTTTCTAAATCTCCTAACCAAATACAACGTAATTAATGTGTTGAGTTCGTATATTTGTTGCTATATTTTTTAATATCTCTAAAATTATTCATTCTCCAAACCATGTCAGGCCTTTCCGCACCACAACCTCTATTAATTTTTTCATTATTATTCATGTCTCCCTATAAAATGTGAAAATTTGATGATCCTTTTTCATTTGTCATGATTCTAACATTTTCTCTAATTAATAACCACAAAAAAAAAAGAGGTATAGAACCAGAAAGGGAAGAATGTAGAAAATGTTTCTGCATATTCAACTAGTAGTGGAAACAGAATTCAAAAAATGATTAGGGAATGGTCACCATAGCATACCATACCCCAAAGCATTTCAGAGAGCTTGAGATTTCTGGCGCTTCATGTACTGAAGGATAGGCTCCTTAACCTGTAAAAGGGAAGAAAATCATGAACAGAACAATTTTAGAAAGTCTTATGACTCTTTATTATTCTGAAGAGTCATACCGTGCTTGCTTTCCTGGACCGCTTGTCCTGGGTGGACATACTGCAGATACCTGTGTCAACCCCATTGAAGTGATCGGCATTTCCATTTGCTCTGGCATTCTCATTCCCTGGTACAAAACTCTCTCTGGAAGCTACTGGCTGCACAAAAATCACAACACATTACCCATCACACTTCCGTCAAACTTTTGAGTAACATGAGTTGATTGTACGTTTTCTGTATTTTTTTGGCAATTGGTATGACAAAAAACGTTTTTCAAAGTCAACTAAAAACACGATTATTTAGACAAAAAATATTTTTTACTTTTGAAAGGTGAAAAATATTTTCCAAAACCACCGTTACCACCACCAACACCAACCAAAGGTACCTCGACCATTAAGCCACTCAGCTTGTTACCTAAGCCCCAAAATTATTTTAAAAAAATTGTTGCCGAATGCCCAATAACAATTTTTTAAAGATCTAATAAGATAATGTCTCGTTTTAATGTTTAGCCTAACATCTCAAAGAACCTTGAGCCGCTACTACACCACCATCACCAACATATCACTAAGTTTTAAGGTCATAGCCAAATATAAGAACACGTTTGCTATAAAAAAATGTTTTATGTAAGAAAATATTTCTGCCAAAAAAAACAGAGCATGCAATTCATGACCAGACAGGCTAACCTCAGCCCGGCTTGTGGGGGTGTTTCCATGATCCCTTGCCCTTGAAACAGTCTGCTCACTTCTTATAGAGCCATTTTGATGTGCTTCGGACCTGCCTCTTGTGCGTGTGAGGTCTGATCCAATGGAGTGGAAAACACCACAGGTGGACATATCCCTGTTGATGCTTCCTGGATTGTAGAAAAGCTAACTTTATTTCAACTGTTTGTTGCAAAATAGGGAAACTAAACTACAAGACAATAAGGCATTAGTATATAAGTATTCTGATCACTTACCCATTTTCTGAAACTCAGCATGGCTGGACTTGTGCTCATTAATATCCCCATCCTGTTTAATTTAATAGAGTTCCAATAGGTCAACACTAGTATTTCCAGATGCATGCAACCAAGGAAGGTTTAATAATCACCATGGCATCAATATCCATAGTTTTCTTGATTTCCATTAGCTTTTTCTCAGTTAGATCAGAGTGGATCACTCGCTTGCCTGTGACAATAAATGGAAAAAAGTTTATAACAACAATTTTACCAAAATATGCCTAAGATTGACACGAAAATACACGCACCTAGCCTCCTGCTGCCTTTGGCATCAAGAAACCCATCATGGATCATTTTATCAATTAGCTTGCGCACAGTAGTCTGGTTGATTTCTCCATCAAGCTTGCTCTGAAGCTTTGCAACAGTAACGTAGCTCATCGGAAGAGCATGATACAAAGCCTGCAATTAGAGCATTCATAATAGTTACACAATGCAGGAAGTTCACATCACATCTGTATCTATCCATTGGTAGGGTGTAGTGGACTCTGTTTTTGATCACCCAAAAGAAACCTGGATGATAACATCTGATGAACTTACTTCCTATAGCTCATTCTTTATGCCACTGCTATTATTTTTTGATACTGAAGTTAATTGCAAAATTTTTAGAAAATAAACTATAAGATTAGTAGGTTCACTTATAAGCAGGTATCTCTAAATTCTTGGTCATAGTTTCTCTACATAGTGCAAAATGGTTAAGAACAATGAGGGGAAAAAGGGCCCAGGAAGCTCTAAGATTCCCAGCAAATAAGAACTTAAAACGTAAATAAAAACCAAAAAATAGGAGAGGGAGAAAATGTGGAATGTAAAGAGACCTAAAACTGATTCCATTAAAAAGAAACCTAAAACTGATTAAACAAATAAGTCAGCATAGAGACCTAAAACTGATTCCATTAAAAAGAAAAAAAAAATTATTACACTTACCTTCATGTACATGTGATCTTCACCAATATCATGCTGGGCTTTCTTGCCTGGGACAACTTGGCCATCCATTTCTTCCTTTATAGGATTGAGATCATAGTCGAATTTCTACAAGTGTGGTTTTGTTACCCAAAAAAAAAACAAACACTTAAGACTACAATAACACAAAGACACAAAATTCAAACTGAATGAAAAGAAATGAACTACCTTTTGCTTGTTAATCGTGTAACTGTCTGTTCCGCTCTTAGATAGAATACCTTCCTTAACTAGCTTGTCCATAATTTCTGAAAACCAGTTACAAAAATAGAAGTTTCAAATTATTCTACAGCTTAGAATGTGCAACCGTGCAGGATTGGATGACTTCTTTTACAAGTTTCAACATGTGTCAGATCCCCATTTACCTTCAATCAAAACCTGCAACCATAAAGTTGCATACCAATATCATAACATTACAAAATTAAGAAACTGTCAAATTCAAAATAAATTGAATATAGTCAGTTGAACCAACATTCATCTTTAACACCACTTAACCAGGTAAAAGTAAAGGTCTTTACCAATGAGGTGTCGGCGAAATTTGAGAGAACATTGGTGAGTTCAATAGTGTCAAGGTGATAACAGCTGATCCAGTCCTTTACCCGATCTAATTGTTGTTCATCTTCTGCTGGATCTTGAGTATCATCTGCACATTGGATATTATAATATAGATTATGATATGCCCTGAATTTTTTCTCATACAGAACTATAATATTTCTAACAGAAATTACCTTCATCAACCATCCCACCATTTTCATTAGCCCGTTGATTATCTATCAAAAAACCATTTGTTATTCACAGTTCAAACTTGAAAAACTACTGAAAACAAGTAACGTGTAAACAAGCTGAACAGCCAAACAGAAAAGCACATAATTACCTATCGGTGCAACTATGTATTGGTCATCTTCCGAAAGGCCAACCTGAAATGAGTTACAAATTTTGACAATTGGTTTATTAAGCATTTTTGCTGTATGGTAAATGAAGTTTATAGCATGTATTTTAGCTCATTGAGAACCAAAAACAAATGTAATGTTAACTTGTCACCTCACTGTCAGATTCAGAACACTCCCTTTGTACAGAATCAGCCCCCAAGCTCACAGCATCATCTTGAATGTCAACATTTTCATCCTCACAAGGATCGAGCACGCTCTTAACCTGCACAAATTCCCAGTTACAAACATTAACTTAAAATTTTCGAACAAGGGACCAAGTGTTCCTGCAATATTCTATCCTTACCTTGAGAGCTAATACAAAATGCTTGCTGTTGACATTCCCAACCTCCATTTTCAGAGGATTTTTCTTCCATGGATTATGAGCTTCTTGTTCTGAGCAGCTTCTGAAGAATGGAGGCTCGTAATCCACAGGCTGCAAGATCAATGTGTGAGTGACTATACTTTTCTGTGGTCAAATAATACAGGGAGAGGAGAAGGATTTTTAGATGCTTTATTGGGATAGTGACAAGCCAAAACACCCAACATCTGTAAGATTCAAATGCCCTTATCTTTACCAGAATTTCTCATTCCAACAAAGCTACAGTTTAAAAAGAACACAATTCTAACAGCATGAAGATAATTTATAATTAGATAATATCATTGGACAACTAATAGAACAAACCACAAAAGATGCAAATTTATGGAGATCATATGCAGACACTAGTGCTTATGAGTTGCATTAATTATTTCCTCAGCCTCTTCATGGGAACAGTATCAAATTTTGGGTTTTCTATACCTTGATTAGCAAATCAAGGATATCCAATGAACTGAAAGATGAAGTACACAAAAATCTAATTAAGTGAAAGGCATACCGTGACATCATCATAGTAGAGGAGTTTCATCACAATAGTGCGCTGAAACACAAATCAAATAAAAATCTTACAGTCAAAAGCAAAGCTTTTAAATTGTTTGAAGGACTTTATTTATCAAAGTGAAAAATGCATACATGATGCCATCCAAGTGGTATCTCTCAACTCTCAGTCACTGGAAATATTACCTCTTCTGGCATTCTATCCAGAGTTCTCATCAATTGAATCAGTGTACGGACCATTTTGCAAGCAGAACTCCTAAATCGTAAATTTGTATCACAAACAGCAGATATACTTGAAAATTCAGAACTCAACCAACAATAAACTGGACTATTTGGATCAAGTACCTCATCTGATTGGGCGTAACTTCTACCATGGAGTTACACTTGAATGTTCCTCCCTGCTTCTTGTTTCCAGTGCGATTGATGTTCATTGAAACCTCTTGGCTATTAGAATTCGAGTAACTGAAAGAAACTGCAGGAGAAAACATATAAATCCATTTAATATCATAATAGTTCCCCAGAGGAATTCTCTAAGTACAATAAACCACAAATAATAGATTTAGACAGGCATTGCCAAGGAGAGTAATCATTAATAGTTGTGGTTATTCTGGAAATCAATCATTGTCACAGCAACTTATGCCATATTATAGTTGGTTATTGCTTAGACTGTAGAAGCAATAAACATAAATGATTTTTTCTCAAGTTTCAAAGCAGACATGTAAGTGAACCATTTTGTTGGATGTTTGGAAAACAAACTACACCGTGTCATGATCAATCACAGACACTACACCACTTCAACACCATGATCCAAGATTACACATCAAGTCAGTGATATCCAAGGTATAGTTTATTCTCAGACTCTTACATGCATATTCCTCAATCATTGGACCTTCTGCTGCTTCACAAACACAGAACAAGAGTGTCCTCAGATATTTCTTCTGCAGTGCATCATAAACACCTACAAAAATTAAGAAATACAAACGGATTAAGAAAAGTGTAAGAACATTGAGTGGGACAAGTTTATTGGGTCAATAAAATCAACATGCCTTTCTCCATCCAGTCAATCAGTCTCCGTGACTCTGCATCCATCGGCATAAGCTTCTTTATCTTCATTTCTGATCATGATTTGTGATCATACAAATACAGTTATCTACGAGCATTTGAATTTAAAAGAAAATTAGAAGCATCTCTAATGACAACAAGCTCACCTAAGGCAGGAACAGACTTATCATTGAAATACTTCTCAGGAAAAAGGCCTCTGATGTAACTAATATTAAAAATGGCAATGCGTAGCAGGTTCCTCGTCTGGCTCAGGTGAAACAATTACAGAACATGAGATCAATAGAATAACTCAGCAAATCATAATTTTGCAATTGGTTATCATCTTTTCATACAGAAATTGCATCAATAAAGAAAATATATCACCGTTTCTTTTAAAATCAACAGGAAAAAGTATAGATTCAAACTCAATGAACATTTATTGTAAAACTCAGGTCCAATTGAGTTATTAACAACCAATAGCTGTTCAATGTCCTCGTTTTACAATATCATATCAACACATTGAAATTAACAACGCATCAGTATTTAATTACTTAATCTTCGTAAACAATCTTACTTTTCTCAGTTTATTTACTAAATGATTGTTGCAGCACTGTAGGATTTACTTCTAAATGTAGAAGAAAGAAAATCATTTCAGATTCAAACTCTCTGAATCATTATTGCCATTTGAATTACAGTAAAATTCACCAATTAATTACTGGAGAAACAGAATTCAGATTCGATCTACTGTGATTTGTGCACTGCAATGATCTGATTCTGAATGTGAGAAAACCATAAATTCAAATTAGAATTGCAGAATTTGATCTGCAAACAATGGAGACAAGCAGACAATGAAATTCATATCTAGGTTGCAACACTAGAGAAATTAATTCTAAATGTAGAAAATAAATCATTTCAGATTCAAACTCTCTGGATCATAATTCGGATTTGAGTTACAGTAAAATACACAGATAAATTACTGGACAAAACAGAATCCGAATTCAACGTACTTTGACTTATTCAAAGCAATGATCTGATTCTGAATATGAGAAAACCATAAGTTCAAATTATAATTCCAGAATTCGATCCGCAAAAATGAAGATAAGTAGACAATGAAATTTATATATAGGTTGCTATGATCATCTGTAAGTGAAAATCAAAAGCTGAACTGTACCAGTAGAAGCGAGTCCTGCTCGGTGATCTCCGATTCCTTCACTTTCTGCAAAACAACCTGATCAATCGAGAAAATTACAGTGAGATAAGTGGATAAGAAACAAGTTAAAGAAGAAGGCGTGAAGATGAACAAGAAGTGAATGCTTCGAAGAGATTTCTCTGATCTCACCATGTTTACTGATTTCACAGAGAAACTGTGAGAGAGAGAGAGAGAGAGAGCAATTCAGAGCCCACTTGATTTTGAAACTTTTTGAAATTGTAGCGAGTTCGTACAAATGAAGAAGCTGGCGGGAGTGGAAGGCGTTAGTGTTTATATATAGGCGCGAGGCTTTGACCATTTGAGCAATGCACATCGCATTCGGGAAGTTGGGTCATCGAATAGTAGGGTTAGTTTGGTCTTTCTATTTACATTACACCCCGACACGTTTGGGAGCCTCTATTTGCACATACCACTTTCCCTCTCCTCACACACTTAATGATATTTTTTTTATTACATTTTTATCTTAAAATAAAATTATCAAAATATCCCTTTCTTCTCCGATCAAAACCCTAACCCTAACCCTAATACCCAACACAGTGCCTCCTCTCCGGTCATCTCCTTCCTCCTTCCGTCGCCTCCCTCTTGCCTCCTTCTTCTCGAATTGAAGCTCCACCCCACCCCATCGTTTTTCGCTCACTCACCCTCTCCACCACCCCCGTAACTCCTCACTTCGGGACACAACACCACCGCCGCCGCAACTTCCACCATTTCGCGACCCTCAATTCTGTACACAGAGAGAGAGAGAGAGGAGAACCTAGATTTGGGAAGGGGGTGGGAATGGCAGCCCCCTTTTTGCGACCCTCAGTTTCCACCCCGCCGCAGCCCCTTTTCACGACTGCGAGGGGAGAGAGAGGGAGATCGAGGGGATGGAGTGGGCGTCGCGGTAGTGTCGACGGTGGGTGGAGGAAGGGGTGGGAATGGCGACTGGACGGGAGGAGGAAACGATGGCGTTGCGTCTCCGCCGGCGAGGTGGTCGCCGGTCTGAAAGGTGTGTGGTGGTCACCGGTCTGGAAGGTCCGGAAGTTCCAGAAAGTGTGTGGATTGGGGGATAAAATTGGAACAAGAGTGTGTGTAATGAGTAAATATTTTATTTTTTATTTTTTTAGGTGTGTGTATTAAGAAGGATGTGCAAATAGAGGATTGAGTGTGTGCAAATAGATGCTCCCCACACGTTTTCTCACTTCGATGCGCATTATTTATTTACGTTGTATTTGGTTGGGGGATTTGGAGAAAGATGATGCGCATTATTTATTTACGCTGTGTTTGGTTGGCGGATTTGGAGAAAGATTTGAAAAGGGAGAGGGAAAATGTGCGTGAAACTATGTGAAATGTAAACATGTTTTTTCACATTTCACCTACCTTTTTCATTTCTCTTTCTAAATCCCTCCTCAAATCTCTCAACCAAACACAACATTAGGAACAATGTCATACGTCCTTAAAAGTTTATCAATTTTTCTTTTTAAACTACAAAATTCTTAATGTGACGAGTGTAAAGAAAAATTAAATAGATTTATTTAGAAACTCTCATTATAATATTGTAAAATGAACCAGGTATTCAGACCTTTTTTTTTTTCTGAACTGGCTAAATTTATATTTGATTTCTTAAAAATTCATTTGACATCAATTCATTATGTAAATAAATTAAATTTAAATATATTTTAAAATTTATTAAAATTCAAATTAAACTTACATAAATTACTACTCATCTTGGCATGATTACATGCACTATAAAAAAAAACTAGGCTATTTAAACTTGACTCAATTAAAAATTACGTGAGATTGACTATATAAATAAGTCAAATAAATTTTAAAATTCATTTCATTTTGAAATAAAATTTAAGTAATCTATTTCTTGACCCGTCCATATACAATGTAATTTATTTTGGAGTTCAAAATTATCGAAGAGCTTTGCTTGTTAACTCTTTAAAATCGCACTAATAATCTAATGTTGAAATGGAAAATTGAGGCAAAAAATTTAGGCCAAGTTTGGGAAGATCCAAAAAAGTCAAAAAGTCAAAAAGTTACTCAAAAAGCTAAAAAGTTAACACTATTCACCAAAAGTCAACAATTACGGCTGCACAACTCCTAATTCAAATTTTTCCCTACAAATCAATTTTTACAATTTTTTATTACACATTTTTCAATAAAAAGTCAAAAAGTTAACCCAAACATCCATATTTTCAACCTCAATTTTTTAGTCCAAAAAGATAAAAAGTACACTTTTTTAGTCTTCCCAAACTTGGCCTTATTATCTTCCATTGAAATTAGGCTCGTCAACAGATAGGATATCATTATCACATTTGCATAATGGAACCAATGGATCACATAGCCCTTGATAAAATTGAAGGGTGAAAAAATTCATGCAACCAACTCCACATGATTGAAACACAAAACTTAATTTAGTTCGGTTTGATTTGCAACCAATGAATCAGATAGTTGAGCCATCATACTTTGATTTCACAATCACAAAGACCTGTGGAGACTTGTCCGAACCATGGACAATCAGCAAAAGGATGAAGAACAACAAACCTGAAACGATCCCAACATTGACAGTGGAGATCCATGAATAATTCACAAGTAATCTTGTCTCTCATCTGTCTCGTGTCCCAAAGCACTTCTACAACATGAGTCTGTCGTGCTAAAAGGTTAGTTTGGAACAGGAGATGAAACAGATCTTCTAGTCTCCAATGAATTAGTCAAAACTGTGGAAAGGTCATGCATCCGAATCCCAATCTCTTTCCCTCATTACAAACCATAGAATCTATTGGCATAAATATATATATGTGTGTGTGTGCACGCGCTTGTAATTAACTTCCATAGCATACACTAAATTAATACCCAATAGAAGGAAAAAGTTTGAATCCACCAAATATGAAATAACTGCAGCTGATGACACTTTCATTGTAATTATCATTATAATTGCTGATAATGAAAGATGAACTTATCAATTATTTTGTGCTCCATAAAAAAATTAAAAACAAGTCTCCATCTTCAAAGTTAACACCATACACATCCGTAACAATAACAGAATTCTGATTCCTAACCTCATTCTGAAAATTATACATCATGTGTTTCAGTTACTTTCTTTTTGGAAAAGGTTCATCAAACAGAGGACACATGATCATAAGCATATGACCATTTCTTGCTATTTTCTTGGTTGAACATAATTGTTTCAAGTCTCGGTATGGGAAAACCAATCTGCATTCCCACAAACACTAAAATCTTGAATTGATAACCTTATCTTTCAAAAGGATCTCCTCCATTAGAGTTTGAAGGACAAACAGCTGCAGCAATTTTCTCCCTGAGGTTGTACTTTCTAGCAATCAATGGCCGAACATCTTCAACACCAACTAAGCTTTCCAGAAATGGGAGTAGTGAAAGTAATTCTTGATCTGAACGGTCATCAAACCAGCTCTCGATTGGTATTCCATTGTCCACTTGGAACCCAAATGCCTGAAAACAAAACCACCATCCTTGTTAAGGAAACTGAGATCAAAATGTCATTACTAAATTCAGCAGATCAAAGTGCACAAGCAAACAAGAGACATGTAACCTCAAGTTTGTAACATTTTATAATAGATGACATATTTCCAATGTTAATGTGTTGGGATAGTGTGAATCTTAGTAAGTACTAGGCAGTAGCCACTTAACCGCAGGTAATTTTGGTATTTCCCAACTTGTGACATGTTATCCTAATTTCTTAGTATTTATAATTGAGGGGGCACAGCTATGACTGTCTTTATAATCTCTTGTATCCTTCCAAATCATAGTAAAAACCGCAAGAACAGTGGACGTAGCCCTAGGTTTTGAATGAACCACATAAACCTTGTGTTTATTGTGTGAACATGTAATATCATTCTTGGATTTTGTTTGTTTTATTTTTTTATATGTTTTGTGTCTCACCAAGCCTGGTTAGGTGTTACAGATTCCTAACAACATGCTACTGCAAGTCTTCCAGCCAAACAAAACCAAACCAAACTCAGCCTTGTGTCCCAATCAGCTCAAACATAACTAATTCCAGCTACTAAAGGACATGGAAAATTGAGCCATTGACTAGAAAGGTCACACTAACAATTTGCCACATGCAACCTATTTTACCACACAATAAAGAAGATGCTTTCATCAACAACATTTATTCCAACAGTATCATCAGACATACATAGTACAGTAACAAATTACTGGATTTTAGAATACTAATAATGTAGTCCAAGCTATATTTATAGGAGTGTCAAATAGTGGGAAGAAGGGTGAGATTAAAAAGTAGGGCAAATTACATATACACCCCTCCAGGTTTGGTTAAATTACAGATACCCCCCTGAGGTTTCGGAAATTACATCCCGCCCCCTGAGGTTTGTATGTTCATAACAATTTACCCCCTGAGGTTTATATTTCATAACAAATTACCCCCTAATTTCTTATGCAAATATAGCATTCAGGGGGGAATTCGTAATTTCTCAAACCTCAGGGGGGTATCTGTAATTTTGTCAAACCTGGAGGGGTGTATATGTAATTTGCCCTAAAAAGTATAGAAGAATAGTAAACAGAGACCCAAACAGAAGTATGATAATGACTGCAAAAGGCAGAATTCTGCAACAGTACCTGTGGAGAGTTGTCAATTATAATTACATGTGCTAAATCACGGCCAAGAGCTGACAGATCTTTGAGGTAATTCCCTTCCACAAAAACACATGATTCACGAAAAACACGATGGCGAAATACCCTCCTTTTCGGATCCAGCACATTAAGAAGCTGCTCAGCATAAATGCTTTGACTGGCAGTAAACACAATAATCTCAAAAAGGCTTGCTACCCTCTCCATGAAATCTTTGAGATGAGGACGGCATCGAACATAGACTGTATGATCTTTGAGGTTAAAATTCACAGGAAAGGAGAAATCTGCATCATTACACGGTTCTAGTGTAGAGTGCACCAATGTCTCTGTCAAATAAAACAAGTCACCTTCAGTGCAAGCCATGCAAACCTATATGTATACAAGCATCAATAAACAGATAGAAGGCAACGTCACAATATACATGAGTATAAGCAAGCACTAGAGATGGAGAGCCAATATAAGTTGCACTTCTTATACAACATTTATATGCAACACATGCATGTATATATACATATTTATGTGTGTGTGTGAGTGAGAGAGAAAGAGATTGTGATTAAGTACTTTTACATATATTAAAAAAAAATTAAAAAAAGGCATATCTGCATGCATAAAGCGTAGGTACTATACTTTTATGTGCATTGGTTTTGATTTCCAATTCGACACAAAATTGTAACCTTAGAGATCAAGAACCACTTGCTCTGCTTTGTTTTCTAGCTAACTCGTTCCCACATATGCCAATTGGTCCACCGGAAAACAATGATAGTCAACATAAAGACCAGGATGTACTCAAAGACATGTACACAAATTATGTATGAAAAACCAACTTGAAGAGAATTCATACTTCTAAAATCCATACCGTCTAAGTCCAAAACAAGAGTAGTAGGAGGGCAACTCCGCGTCTGCTTAGGTAGCAGCATGGGCCGAAAAGTTGGGACAACTGATGACAGGTCTGGCAAATTCTTTATGAAGAAGTATGGGTCGAAGTCATCAAATTCTTCACATTCAACATCCTCCACGCAAACATCAGTAGACATGTGATCTTGATCTTGCTCATCAACACATTCCAACTTTGAGCTTTTCATGGAAAGGTATATAGCTGAAACTTCAGATGACAGGTTACCTCCAAAATCTGCAATACAACATGAAATCAAAGCATTTTTATCTGAGAGAAGTGTCCTGCCACATTACTGCCCATTTAAATCTTTGGATAAAATATTTGTAACAACTCCCATATTACCGGGGCATGTCGCATTCATCAATGTCATTGTGGGCTCACTAGAATCTTGCATAACGTTACCGTTTACCATATCAATCTGTGAATTCTCTTTTCCAAAATCCTGAAGTTTCTCATCCCCTCTCTGGAAAATTTTGATGAAATCAACTGGGACAAAAAGTATCGGGGATAGATATAAAAGTAAGAGTGAGGAAATTAAAGTAATATGGCACAAGAAAAGCCAAGCCAACATAACGTTTTTTTTTTTTTTTTGGGTAGCTACCAAGGAAACATAACAACATTATATTAAAAATATTGATTTCACCATCTACCTCCATTGGCAATTTCCCCAACACCTTTAGAAACATGAAAGGCGGGAGAAAATATAGTTTCTAACATGCAATGGGCAGATCCATCATCACGGCCCTGCATTATGATAGAAGAAATTTTAGAATAAAGTCATGAACAATTAAACAGTAGCAGTTTTCCAACATTAACATTTTACATCACTCTCAGACATTTACAACATTTTGTGATGATTATGAAAATAATAAGACACCTAATTAACGTGATCATTTTTAACAACATGCAATTGAGTTCAGAAGGCTTTCCTTGAGGAACTTTAAATAGTAGATAGCCAGAATCCCTCAGGGTGGTATGGCATTCTTTCAGTGAAGGGCAAGGCAAGGTAGCATGACAAGGTAAAGCTTATGTTGTAGTTTGCTTAAAATATAAAAGTTATAAATAGTATAATAGTACCAACTACCAAGGTACATTCAAACTACAGGGGAAAAAATAACTAAAATTTCATTTCTAAATTTTCATACAACTAAAGTTCAATCACATCCAAAAGAAGAAGATTTAAGGTAAACTTTCTCGTCTAGATTAGTTTTAAAACCACAACCTCAAGCATGTTATATGTATCGCAAGAAACAACAAAAATATCGTCAATACGTATCATTGTTCTCTTATAATATGTATGGAATGCATAATATCTTACCATGTCTCATAAGATAGTGACAACTATGGTTCAGACTAACATTTTTTAGTATCTAATAATCAAAACTAAAATATGTGCAATATGAATATGTCCCAAAGAGTGTGCAATATGAATATGTCCCAAAGAGCATATGCCTAATCATAAGATGAACTCTCAAAACAAAACAGAAAGTGCTACCTACCTCACATTCCACGGCGGTGCCACTAATTGTGTTGTGCCCGGTGTCATCCTCTACCAATCCATATCTTGTGTTCAGATTTGTTCCAGGAACACGCTCCACAATATTCTTTAGATTAGTGCCACCTGAAAGTTGCAACAGCAAGATGACATATATGAGTCTGCTTATCATCAACCAAAGGTCAAATTGGGCAATCTGACATTTTATTAACAATAAATCAGTAAAAAAAACATAAATAATGAAGTTGACATTTTGTGATACTCCCTGTTGACAACATAGTATCCTCATCTATAATCAGGGAAACAAGAACCAACAAACATATGAACATGAATTAAATCAAAATTATAATTCAAAAAGTAAGGCAAACCACAAAATTATGTCAAACTCAAAGCAAGCAAAAAGGCACACATCTGCTTTCAAGCCTTTGACCATTCTAAGCAAGCTCTTCTAATGCTTTGTTTCAATTTTAAATTTAACTTGGATTGAAGCATGTCAAAAGTTATAATTAACAAGATAGGAGACGACATCCATAAGACTTTAACACCGGAACCATAGTCTAATTTCTAAGTCACAATGACAGACAAGGAAAGAAGAGAAGAAACCAACAGAAAAACATACTGTTCTGTGATAAAACTTGTGTATCTACCACCAATACAATAGGACAATAAGAATAATGTGCCTGTTTGGTGCAGCTTAAAAGCTGCTTATTTCAGCTTTCAACTTAATTTAAGCTATTTTGATGTGTTTGGTTTAACTTATAGCTTATACCTTATAGCTTTTTGGAAGTCAAAAATCAGCTTATTCTTTGAGTGGGGCAGGAGATGCTTAATTTATAAGTCAGAAATCAGCTTATGTTCATAGTTATAAGGTATAAGCTATATAGGCATAAGCTATAAGCACTTTCCCACAACTCTACCAAACAGGACCAATATTTCACAAACATTAGCAACAATAAAATTGATTCAGTTGGGATTATTATCCGCAAAACTTAACTGCAATAAAAGAACCCTAAACATGTTAACATGAACCAAAGTGACAAGAAACTATTGTCACAGCCATTATGTAAAGCAATGGTTTGAGATACCAACTAACCATTTTTTTGCTTTCTAGCAGATGAGGTGATTAGCTCTGTAACTTTCTTCTCTGCAATTTGCACATTTTCAGACACTTTTTTCTGCTGTCTAGAAACCTTTGGACTGGAATTATCTTGAGCAGAGTTTCTGCCACCAACCTTTTTCTTGGTTTGCATTTCAAACTCAGAAAAGAATGTCCAATTCTTTAGATGCTTAATAGCTAATCCCCTTAAGTAGAATAATATAAATAAAAAAAGAGGAGCCACCCCCCGGGGTCTGTTCTGAATATACTTCAACTTTGAAAACAAACTATGAAATTGGAAAACACAAACAAAAAGACATCACTGTAATTTTGAAGGCAGGACCTGAATAGCAACCATCACCTTGTGTTCTGCAAAGGAGGAACAAAAAAAACAGGATCATCAATAAGCATGAAGAATTGTTGGAGAACAAATTACAGCAATTAAACTCAAACACAAACATATGCAAACCAAATCAATGTAATGCACATGACCATACAAAGAAATGGCTGTGAACATGGAGTGGAAAGCATTATCATGTACTCCATATCAAAATGTTAAAAGTGGCTCAATTTTTTTGTAACTCCATGTGGCTTGCCCATTAATGATCAAAAGCGTGAAAATCCTATCTCCCACTGGCCACACTATTTGCGTACTTAAAGAAGTAAACATGGCCATGTCCAGCTCCTTCATCCCAACTTGTTCAAGTGGAAACCAATCAGTGTGTTTGGTTTGAGTTTTTTGAATTAAGCTTTTTGAAAACTAAGTTTTTGTGTTTTTTTGTTTTTAGTGAATATTTTTTAAATTTTAAACATTTTTTTTACTTTTTAGATGCACCTTACTTAGATGTATTTAAAAAGTAAAAAATTTGTGAAAAAATATTTTAAAAAATTAATAAATACATAAAAATACAAAAAATGTATAGAATTCTCGTATTTTTTTTATATTTTGGGTATTTAGTGAATTTTTAAAAGGTTTTCGTCACAAATTTTTTACTTTTTAGATACATTTAAGTTAGGTATGCCTAAATATTAAAAAAAATCAATAAAAACAAGAAAACACGGAAAATAAGAAAGTAAAATTTTCTGAAAAATATTTTTTGAAAAGTGAAACCAAGCATAGTTATGCTGGCTTGAAGAAGGATGGAAAATGACAGAACCATGCTTCCCGGAACTCCTATATCTTTAGGTGGCATTTGGCAAAAGCAAGTCACATTTATCAAACACATAAGAAGTTTAAAAAGCCAGTATATAAAAAGATCAATTAAGTTTCTGCTTTTCTCAAACAGCCCCTCAGTCACCTTAAATGGTTAAATAAGATACAGGCAACATGATAAATCTGTGAAACCACTGAAACGGGTAACCACACTGGATGTTGATGTCAACTTGCATCGAAAATCTTTTTGATGCAAGCAGAGTAACAAAGTGAATTTGTTAAAGGGGTTCTCATTCCTGTTTATCAAAATAAATAAGATAACCATTTAAGATTTAACCAAAGAATATATGACAACCTTATTTTTAAACTTGATTTCTACTTCTACCACATGAACTCATTATTCTTTTCCCTCTTTTGCCCAAATAACCAAAGAGGCAGTAACCTAACGTTAAACAGAAACCCCACCTTATTGTGTTATTCCAAATTGTCACAAATGAACCCCTACCCAAATCCTAACGTCTAGAACACTGCAGTACAGTGGTGTCACCTCACTCCTCCCTTCTTCCTAAGGAATTGTCTTGATCATATAATTTCTTATTCTAATGATATCATTTCAATTATTGGCAAAAGTATTGGCAGCCAAATATGTGGTCAAATCAAGGTTGTTAAAATCGAGATCCTAAGTAGGATCGGTGAGAGGGTCTGGTGGATCGGATTGAAAATCGTACGATCCTACTTTCTATTAAAAAAAAAATTAAAATTAAAATGATAATTATTAAAAATAAGGTGAAAAATTATAAAATCTACAATCCTACTTGCGATCCTACCTACGATCCCATGGGATCCCATACGATCCTACACGATCCCATGCGATCCTACACGATCCTACTTGCGATCCTGTTATAACATCGATCCTACAACGATCTGGATCGTTTTGGCAAAGTAGGATCGTAGGATCCTACAATCCGGATCGCGATTTTAACAACCATGGGTCAAATGAGACTAAAAAAAAATTAATGGGGTGATTATTTACACTTTTGAGTATAATTTCTGGTTATCTGTCTTTTGATCTAATGGCAATTCATAATAACCAAACCTAAAACCACATTCCTTCTTCTTCTTTTTTTCTCTTTTCCTGTTTTTGTTCTCGCAAATGATAACAAATGAATACCTAACCACATATGTCCTTCTCTAAGCAGAAAAAGAAAAATTAATAAATAAATAATAAATTCTTAACCCACATCGCATGCCTGCAATGTCTTTGCACCCACTTCACTCTAATTTTTGCATTCATTTACAATAGAATAAAAATAAAATAAAGCATATATTTATATAGTATGATAAATGGCTCGGTTTTTTTTATTAAAAAAAAAAATTACACATAGAAATGTTTGTATGTTTGTGCATATAACTTGGTGATGATTTACTTATGATGAGAATCTCACACTCTCCTTTATACTATTCAGACCAAACCAACATATCATTACTTAGATTCACCACCAGTATCAAACGCATTTGACCAAGCAAAGTAATTAACTTTAGATTCATCACTACAACCCCTACTTGAACTAACCAAAACCCTAAAAACACAACTGACAGAACACAAATCGATCCACACCATGAGTATAAAAACACAGAAAAACACCAAATTTAAGCTGAAATCAAGTTCAAAACTCCATACCTTAGACAAATTCGAGCACGAGAACATCAAAAAACTCGAAGTTATACTAGCTATTCCTGCAACTGAGAAAAACAGCAACTTCAACCATTGAAGAGAGAAAGAAAGAGAGAGGATAGCGATAGAGAAATTAAGCTCGTATAACTTGAAATTCTAGGGTTTTTAACAGAAATGGAATTTGAGTTTGGAGGCTTTTCCCTCCAAAGATTGGAAAAGAAAAAACAGAGAGGGAAAATGAAAAGAGAGATCGAAAATGTGAAATATTTTCGGAGGAAATTAAAAATAAATAAATATCTATGTTAAATTTTTGAGGAGAAATTTTATCAAACTTTTCTTAAATTGACAACGCTGTTTTTCTTCGGCTGTCTAAACAGTGTTAATACTCGCGCTTGTTGAAGGAAATGTGTACTCGCTTTCTTTGGCTGCCATCTGCTATCATCTGTTTGCGATTGGCTCTTCACGGGGCGCGTGTTTGTTAGAAACAGCGAGTGTGCTTTCTTTTTTTTTATGCAGTAGCGAAATATTCACTTTGCTTAGTTCTGATTTTCTGAAAATAATTTTCAAAAAATTTTTATTTTTTTATTTCTCGTATTTTAATTATTTCAATGAATTTTTAAAATATTTTTAACAATTTCTTTAATTTTTAGACACATCTAACATATATGCACTTAAAAAGTATAATAAAAAATATACTAAATACCAAAAAATATAATAAAAATATAAAAATTTAGTACATTTATTATATTTTTGTGTATTTATCAATTTTTAAAAATATTTTTCACAAATATTTTACTATTAAGATACATCTAAGTAAAGTACAACTAAAAAAAGTAAAAATTTACTTCAAATTTAAAAATATTTACTAACGATAAAAAAATACGAAAAATTAAAAACTTAATTTTCAAAAAATTGAATTTAAAAAACTAGATTATCATTTTCTGCTGACGGAATTGTTTGGTTGTATTTTTTGGTTTTTTTTTTCATGGGGCTCCTCTGGTCCCTGAATTTGCAATATAGCTTTCGTTTCGCAAAACTAAACGGATTAAATAAAATAAAATATTATATTTAAATTATAAATTTTTTTATAAAATTATAAAAATTCAAAAATTCATTTAAGATATAACTAATTTAATTAAACTAAATTAACTAAAAAATTATACTAAGGGATTGTATGGGAAGTGGTAGATTGGTATATTTTTTAACTTTTTATAAAAAAATGTGAAATATAGGTTGAGTTTAAAGTGATGTGATAAAAAGATGGTGTGATTAAAATAAGATGATTGTAACCTAAATAAGATAATATGTTAAAATGGCATGTATTATTTTAACACATGTCAAATAATCACTAAATTAACTCTTTCCAAACGACGACACAGTCGTTCTAACTTTTTTAACTGTCTTAATAGTAATATTATTATGGGTTGTGATTACTATTATGAAATAATTCAAAGACAACATTCAAATATTGCTGTTTGGTTTTGTTTATAAAATCTATTTTTATTTTTTCCAAATAATGAAAACCTAATTTGATGAATAAAATCAAATAAATAAAAAACACTCATTATTTTATATTTTTTAAAACGAAAATAATAAAAATATGTTTTTTGTGTTTATTTACTTCAAACTAGTTTCTATTTTTTGAACCAAAAAAAAAAAACACATTTTGAAAATGAAACAAAACATAATGAAAATTTAGCCACTCTTAAGGCTCAAATTTGTTTTACAAATCCACCAAAATCCCTTTTATTTTTAAGTGAAATAAATAAATTGGCAAACAATAGAAAAATTATAACTGAATGAGTACATAATTTCATATGAATGTTCAATGATAATGATTGTTGAAATTGGAAGTGATTAAAACATTTTTCAAGATCGTGGTAGAATAATGACGTAAATGCTATCATTTTATAGTCAATGATTTAATTCATATAGTTTTGGAATATTAAAAAAGGAAATTAATTATATTCTTATGATTAAAAAGACACACAATGAAGTTAAGGTGCTATTATTATAGCTACTACTCATCAAGCTCTTAGTCCATTCACACTTATTTCATTTCATCATGTCACAAAATATCATAAATGTAAAGGTATGTTAATCTTTATTTGTTAAATAATACTATATGTACTAATTAATGTACACATTAGTATGCTAATAGATGATGTGGCATCATTTGTATTGTTTTGATTATTTGTAACTTGTATAATAAACGTGGTCAGTAATAACATCATAATACTAATTGGCACACTAATGTGTATACTAATTGATGCATATAGTATCATCGTTATTTGTTTTTATATTACTTGCAATATCATTAATATAACAATTAAAACTGCATATTATAATTATAAATAATTATTACAGACATTTAATTAAATCTACTTAATTAAAGTAAATATATAAAATTAGCCACAATAAATGATATATATTTCATGTGGTGTGCTTTTCAATTATATTGAAGCTTCGTTAGATTTTAGATCTTTGATTAAAATATACAAAAAGATAAAATTAGCTACATAAGTCAATAAAATAAAATATTATATTTAAACTATAATTATTATATTTTTTTGTCTCACAAAAATAAAAAAAAAATCAAATCAAAGGATGCTAAAAAAATCAAGGTAAAAAAATTTCAACACAAAAAAATCAACTGAAAAAACAATGTCAAACATCAAACGAAGTTTGAGTCATATAACTACTTTCTCTCATTTTTCTCTCTTATATTTTGGGCATAATGATTGTTCTATTTATAAAAAGGGACTAAAATACTAAAAAAAAAAAAAACCCAAAAGAAGTATAGTTGCGTTTGGTAGAGTTTTTTTAAATATGATTTGATAATAGAGTTGTATTTTAAGTTTGTGAGTTTGTAAATTATGATTTGAGTGTGGAAAATTTGTTTGGTGAAAGAGTTTTGAATTGAGCGGAGAATTTTTGATATGACATATGATATTTTATATAAAAACTTACAATTCACAACCAAACACACAATTCAAAATTCTAGTCAAAACTCATAAAAAAAAATTTAAAAATTCAAAAAAATTCAAAATTTTTTTTTTTATTGAATATATAAAAATTAACATGTGCCAATTGCAAAAATAAAATAAAATTATGCACTGTTTCAGTCAATCAGCTGGACGATCGACTAGCCAAATTTTCCTACATTGGATAGAGTTTTCAAAAGTAAGTGTGGAATTAATTTTTTAAAACCATAAACAAATACCACGTTCAAAACAATGGATAGAACTAAAGTTTGGAAACTCTTCCAAACAGAGTCTATATATTTTTTTATATCTTTTATATTTATTGATTTTTAAATATATATATTTTTAAGTATCTCACAATTAGGTGAATCAAAAAAATAAAATAAATTTTTTGTTGTCTACAATATTTTTAAGGAAACATTAGTGAAACATCAACTTTGTGTAGTAGGAAATATCTAAAATATTTTTTTTATTAGCTACCCTCAACATATTCACAGAGAAAATTCGACTTAAATAAATTTTGTCTAACTCAGAAAAATTTCAAATTTCACAGATAATTGAATTTTCTCTGTGAAAATGTTAAGGGATCTTAATTATTATGAAAATATTGTATGTCATTTATATTATAAAACCTTAATATCATGAACTTTCAAAAAAATCATATTTTTTAAAATGACTAAAAATAGTTTTAAAAAATGAAATAAGTGAAAACTAAGGCCAAGTTTGGAGAGTCTCCAAAAAGACAAAAAGCTAAAAAGTTACTCAAAAAGTTAAAAAGTTATCACTATTCACCAAAAGTCAACAATTACAACTGCACAACTCCCAACACTTATTTTCCCCTACACATTAATTTATACAATTTTTTAATACACATTTTTCCATAAAAAGTCAAGAAGTTAACTCAAACATTCATATTTTCAACCTCAACTTTTTAGTCTAAAAAGACAAAAAGTGCACTTATTTAGGACACCTCAAACAATCCCTAAAAACCAAATAAAGTATTGTGAAATTTTAAAGCATATAAAATTCTAAAGAAAATTGTGGGCCATAAATTTGCAATTTAGAGAAACCAAAGGACTGTTACGGGAAAATTTTAAAAAGATATACCAATCTTAGTTTTTATTCAAATTTTAGGGGTTGTTTGGGGTGTCATAAATAAGTGCATTTTTTTATTTTTTGAACTAAAAAGTTGAGAAAAAAAATATGGTTGTTTGATAAAAAATTTTGACTTTTTATGAAAAAAAATGTGTATTAAAATTTTTTATAAATTAGTGTATAGGAAAAGATTTGGATGAAATAGGTAGCCCGGTAGGATAATAAAGGACAGCGTGTGTGGAGTGTAGCATGGATATGATTCCCTACTTTTCGGGCATTGAATTGGAGGTGTTGTTCGGCCTGTGGGGCCCATTACGGGTCCCTTTTTGCTAACTAAAATCGTTTAATATGTAGAACTCGTCGAGTACTATATACTTGTAAAAAATCACATTGATCGGATATTGATAGTTATCTGATCGAATTAGTTTTTTTTAACGGTTAACTATACCACTATCCATTTTATAAATTTTAAATGATTTGATCATATACTTACCCATATCCGATCAACGTGATTTTTCATGTAAATGTAGTACTCGACGAGTTTTACATATTGCACGGTTCAAATTATTAAAACGGGACCCATGATGAGCCCTTATGGGCCGAACAGCACTGTGTTATTTGTACACCTAAAACCGTGTAATTTTTTCAACAAGTTACCTCCGCCTGTTGTACCGCAGAGTTGTCTGAAATGTTATTATGTGTTAAATTTATTTTTTTTTTTTCTGTGAATGATGATAATTTTTTAACACATTTTTTATAATTTTTTGACTTTTTATCTTTTTTTAAAGATTTCAAACCAGGTCTTACGCTTTGTTTGACATGATCTAAAAAAGTTAAAAAGTCACTATTTTATTTAAATCACATCATCTTATTTAAGTCACATCACCTCTCTAACATCACTTCAAACCCAACTCATATTTCATAAAAAATTAAAAAATACACTTATTTAGATCATTCCAAATCACCCATTAATCTAAAACTTAGGACTCTCGTAGACACATAATCTTTTTTTAAAAATTTGGAAGCTGAGATCTAGCCGTGAGAGTGGAAACAATGCATTCATTCGACTCTCCTCCGACCAATTTGAACAAACGTTGGGTATCCAATGCGGACGGTGGATTATTTTTTAATTTTCAAACAATATTATCCCCAAAACACAAACATTTAAAAATTAAAAAATATGTAAATTAAATTTATTTTTACTATCTCATATTATATCAAAATTAAGGCTTCGTATGGGATTTTTTTTAGACATTTTAATTTTTTTATGAAGTGAACAAAAAATAACGTGTATGACATTTTTTTATTATTTATATTGAAAATTGTAAAGTACTCCCCCCCAAAAAAAAACTGTGCTATTTTAACTTGGATTTTTTGTACTATCAAAAATCTGAAAAGGACTGTCAATTTAAGAAAATGTTATACAATATTTGTAACTAGTAAATTGATTTTTTTTTTTCTTTAAAAAAAAAACTAACTTTAAAAGTTGACTAAAAATCATTAAATGGATTTTTTTTAGAGATTTTAAATTTTTTTTATAGTACAGCTAAATTTGATATATATATATATATATATATATTTTTATTGGTGGTGGTGTGGTTGTAGTGGCAATGATGGTGTTGGGTAATGATGAAACATGTGCTAGAAGTGGTAGTTAACGAGCCTGTTTGGTGTAGCTGTTAAAACAGTTTATAGATTATAGTTTAACAGATTATAGATTATGACTTTAATCAGAAATTGTTAATCTGTTTGGTGTAGCTGTTAGATTATAGATTTAAGTTGCTGAGTAGTGTTTGTTAAATAAGCTGTGAAATAGCTTTTTCAATTAATTTTTATTTTTTGTTTGTCTACATTTCTCATAAAAAATAATAATAATAATCTGAGAGGGTGATTTGTGATCTAGAGTTGGGCCGAGGTAACGGCCGAGCAGGTTGAGGGCCCAACGATGCGTGGGTCCGAGATGATCTACTTTCTGCCCAGAGTTGGGCTGCCGGAACTTGGGCCGGGCAGAGTTCGGGCTGAGTGTGTGCCACCCCGGACCGGACAGAAACTGCTCAGCAAGGCAGTGCTCGGGCGGACCGGGATGCTCGGTCCGAGGATGGCCGAAGCCAGATAGGCCGAGTGACCGGCGCCCGGAAAGGCGTGGACATCCAAGGAAGTTGTCTGACCGGCAAAAAGGCTGACCCCAGGAGGTGCCTCGGGCTAGGCTTTGCCGAGATGCCGCCTAGCCCGGTCCTCCTTGGTCTTGGCCAGTGAAGTGCTAGGGTATGGAGCACGGCACGGCACAACAACGGATAGGGCAGCTCGACTGCCGAGCTCCAACTGTGATGACAGACAGTTGAGTTTAGGTGATAATTGACATGGTTTATGCTGACAGATGGAATAGCGGAGCCACGTGTCAGGAGATGACTGGGAGTGGATATGGGGCGCAGAGGGTATATAAGCATGTCTGCGCCCCCCATACGGCACAGACGAACATCTCTGTAAGGACTTCTTACACTCAAACACTCTACCTTCTCTCTATCCATCCTAAGGTGTGTGCTGACTTGATCGTCGGAGGATTTTTCCGGCCACACACTGCCGGGTAGCTCACCGTTACTTGCTCGCAGGTGATCGGACATCGACGGAGCTCGGAAGAAAGGAGTACGGGCTTGCCGGAATATTTGCTCCCCGTACAATTGGCGCCGTCTGTGGAAATCTTGACAGACAAAACCTTGTCTTCCAGGTTCATCTGATCGCCGTCCATGGCGAACAACGACGAGTTTCCGTTGTCTGCCATCGATGGAGCCACCCCGGAGTATACCCGAAGGAGAGAGGGACCTCCTGCCGTCCATCCAATGGCTGACATGGGGACGCCCACTGGAGGACAGTCAGGAGACGCGCGGGATAAGCGCGGAAGAAGTCATGGTCACTCACGGAGTCCAGACGGTCACCGGCGGAGGAGAGACTCGCACGTCAGGCGACTGGAAAGCAAGTTGAGGGATCAAGATGTTGTCATCCGGCGAATGGCGGCGGAGATGGAAGATCTCAAGCGGCATGTCAAAGGGAAGGGTGTAGTTGGAGTGGGAGACCACAGTGAGCGCACCCCATCCCGCCGTTCAGGCGGTCAGAGTCAACGACATACTCAGTCCATATCTATTACTAGAAGTTACCAGGTTGGTGATTCCGACGTGCATGCAGAAAAGCCTAGCGCACAAGACAGCACCTACAAACCCTCACGTCCAGCGACGACGTCGAGGTACTCTTACTCCGCTCAGTCAGAGGATTTACGGGCGGTCTTAAAGGAGCGGGCCCGCCGGCGTGAAGCTCAGAGAATACCTGCTTTCCAGCGGCTATCCTACGGGGTTCACGCCAGCGAGGAGGTCGGAATGCCTCCACCCCGCCAAACAGTGCCACTCCTTGAAGATATGGACTTGGCCAGGCTGAGTGCCACTCCTTTTTCCCTGGAAATTGAAACAACACCACTTCCGGCAGGCTTCCACCAACCTAAGTTCACACTCTACGACGGAAAAACCGATCCTTACATGCATATGAGTCACTTCCGACAGGTTATGGTCGGACATAGGCGGAATAACGGACTTATGTGCCTAATCTTCCCGTCAAGTTTGGGCGAGCTGGGCTTAAAGTGGTTCGAGCGGTTGCCAGAAGGGAGCATACAAAGGTGGCATCAGTTGGCCGAGGCGTTTGTTACACGCTTCAAAACCAACACAAAAACTCTAAAGGAAGTCGATCACTTGCTAAGTGTCAAGATGGAACCGTGCGACACACTGAAGGCGTACAATTCAAAGTATTGGGAAACCTTCAACGTGATCTTGGATTGCCCGGTCAACCTTGCAATCACGCAATATAAGCGTGGTCTCCTGGTCGGACATAGACTGAGAGACTCGCTTACCATGCACCAGCCGACCTCCATGGGCCAGCTCATGCAGCGCATCAATGAGCACATCCGAGTAGAGGATGACGCGTCGGCTTCTACCATGAAAGCCACTCCGGTAGTAACGGACAAGAAGACAGCAGGCAAAGTGCACGCAGTTGGGCAAGAGTCCAGCCGCTCAAGTGACCGAGCAGAGGAATCGAACCGTGGCACTAACCGTAAAAACCGGGGTAGAGGACGCCACAATGACCGGGATGACTACCCCCGAGATGATGTAGCAGACGCAAACAGAAGGATGAAGGCTAGGACTGGCATAACCACGGTCTTTAAGATTCCAATCTATCGCATACTTAGTGAAATCCGAGACGAGGAGTATGTCCGGTTTCCTACTAAGTTGGGCGACGGACAAAAGGGCTATAATCCGCGGTATCGTTGCACGTTCCACCGGGAGAGAGGCCACCGGACTGAGGATTGCTTGCCTTTGCGGCAACACTTGGAAGAGCTGGTTGCGGCCGGGCATCTACACCTTTACATTGATGGCGGAGTGAAGCCGAATCAGGCTCCGGTCGATCCCAGGGGACAGGATGACTGAGACGCACCACCACAAGGAGTTATTAATGTCATCCATGGCATCGTGGAACCGGAGCGTGTCTGCGAACTCCGGGGCATGACTAAAAAGGCAGAGCATATGAGGGAAGTTTTGTCGGTACAGCCTGCCATCAAGAGGGGGAAGATTGAAGAAAAAGACGTGATTAGTTTCACCTCAACGGATCTAGAGCGTATCCAGACGCCGCACAACGATGCCCTAGTAGTAACACTACGCGTCAAGGACTTTGATGTTAAGCGGATCTTGATCAATCAGGGAAGCTCGGTTGAGATCATGTACTATGATGCGTTCAAGCAACTTAAACTCCGGGAGACAGACTTGGCACCGGCGACTTCGCCACTGGTGGGATTCAACTCGCAACCAGAGTGGCCTTTGGGAAAGATTATCCTGCTGGTCAAAGCGAGATCCGTGGTCAAACAAGTTGAATTTTGGGTGCTGCAAGTGCCTTCGACGTACAACCTTATCTTAGGAAGGAGATGGCTACACGCCATGCAAGCCGTGGCATCAACTTTTCACCAAGTAATGAGATTCTCCTCGGCTATGGGGGCAATCGAGGAGATTTGGGGCGACCAGGTCATGTCCAAGCAGTGCTTCGTAGCAGTCAACGGAAGCCGGGCTGCCAAAGGATTCGTGCAAATTATTGAGGGACCGGAGGATCAAGGTGTTCTGGATGATGTGGGTACCAAGGCTGAAGACAAGGCTGTTGAAGAATTGGTTGAGGTTCGAATTGATACTGAACGGCCGGACAAGTTCTTCCTGCTCGGCTCAAGTCTCACGGCCACAGAGAGGACCCGAGATGGTTGAGTTCTTGATGGCCAACATCGAAGTCTTTGCGTGGTCGCCTTACGACATGCCTGGCCTCGATCCAAGTTTTATCTGTCATCACCTCAATGTCTTCCCTAGGGCAAAGCCAGTCATCCAGCGAACAAGGAGGTCGGCACTGCATCACGCCGAGGTAGTTGCAGAGGAGGTGAAGAACCTGCTTGAGGCACGAGCAATACAGGAAGTGCACTACCCTCGGTGGATTTCCAACACGGTAGTGGTGCCCAAGAAGAATGGAAAGTGGCGAGTTTGTGTCGACTATAAGACAGTCAACCGAGCTTGTCCCAAAGACAGCTTCCCTTTGCCACGAATTGACCAGCTTGTGGACTTGACGGCTGGACATAATAGGCTCAGTTTCGTGGATGCCTACCGCGGCTACCATCAGATCGCGATGCATGGGCCTGACCGAGAAATCACCTCTTTCACGACTCCAAGGGGACTATTTTGCTACCGAGTGATGCCTTTTGGTTTGAAGAAAGTCGGGGCAACCTTTCAGAGGATGGTGACCAAAATGTTTGCTCCTTTGCTTGGCCGGACAATGGAGGCTTACATCGATGATATGGTGGTAAAGAGCCGACTGGAAGCAAACCATTTGTCCGACTTAGCCGAGATGTTTGCCATTTTAAAGAAGCACAAGCTGCGTTTGAACGCGTCAAAGTGTGCCTTCGGCGTGGGATCCGGGAAATTTCTGGGGTTCTTAGTCACGAACCGAGGCATCGAAGCAGACCCTACTCAGATCCGAGCCGTGCAAGAATTGAAGCAACCCAGCTCCGCTAAGGACGTGCAGCATCTGGCCGAGATGGCCGCCGCGTTTAATCGGTTTATAAGCCGGTCATCAGATCGCTGCCGCCCTTTCTTTCAAGCATTGAAGTCAAAGTTCTCGTGGGACGGAGAGTGTGACCGAGCTTTGGCCGAGCTCAAGGAATATCTGTCTACTCCGCCACTGTTGGTCACACCAAAGCTGGGAGAGGAACTTTATCTTTACCTTGCCGTATCCCAGCATGCGGTCAGTGCGGTGCTAGTCCGCGCTGAAAGAATCAAGCACTTCCCAATTTTTTATGTCAGTAAGACCTTGCTGCCGGCTGAGACAAGATATCTGCCGCTGGAAAAGCTTGCCTTGGCATTGATGATGGCTTCAAGGAAGTTGGCGCATTATTTTCACGCCCATACCATCGTTGTACTGACCGTGTTCCCCCTCAAGGCCTTGTTTGAACGGGCGGACTTCTCAGGCTGAATTCTTAAGTGGGCGGCGGAGTTGGGGCAGTTTGAGGTGAAGTTCCAGCCGCGCACTGCTATCAAAGCTCAGACTTTGGCCGACTTCGTCGCCGAGTTCTCGCCTGGCACTCATCCGGTATGCTCGGTCGATATTACCGAGGCGGATGAGGTACACGCCAGGCCAACCGAGGTACAACCAGTTAGAGGCAGCGACGCGAAGTTTGCGCGCATCATTGAAGCAACCTCAGTCTGCACGGTTATACCACCTGGTAATGCGATGACGGAGTTGAGTATCACCGACCCATTTACTCTGACCGGTCCCGCATCACCAAGAGGGGAAGCAATTGAACCATACAGCTCAGGCCCTGCAGCCGGAGTAACACCGCAACCTGATGATTCGCCTACGGACTTGAGCATTATAGATCAACTTGTCGAGTCTGATGTCGAATCATCAAGGGGGGAAGGAACGGATCCACACAGCTCAGAACCTGCGGCCGGCTTAACACCGCAACCTAATGATTCGCCCACGGACTTGAGCCTTACAGAACTTGCTGAGTCCGGTGCCGAATCACCAAGGAGGACTGGAGTGGAACCGGTTAACACAGAACATGAAACCGCACAGCCGAGCAATTTTGATTCCGTTGCCCTTCGCAACTCTCAGGACCCATCAGACTGCTGGAAGCTTTTTGTGGGGGAAATGTGGAAGCTTTTTGTTGATGGAGCGTCCAACCGTCATGGTGCCGGCCTAAGTATCGTTCTTATCTCCCCGGATGGATTAACCATTGAACACTCTATCACGCTTGGCTTCCCAGCATCTAACAACGAGGCTGAGTACGAGGCACTTCTCGCCGGGCTCAAGAGCGCCATTCAAATGAAGGCTGCCGAGCTCCTAGTATACAGTGATTCCCAACTTGTGGTTAACCAAGTCTCTGGGATTTATGAAGCAAAGGACGACAGGATGGCGAAGTACCAAGCTCTGGTCAGGGAATATATCAAGCAGTTTGAGGCAATTAGAGTCCAACAGATTGGCCGGGAAGAAAACAGCCGAGCTGATGAACTGGCCGGTCTCGCTTCCATGGTGGATACTACTCCAAACCCTCTTTTGATTGACTTTCTTCCGCGGCCAAGCATTGAACACACCGGGCAGACTGATGTACTCTGCGCCGCGCTTGGTCCTTCTTGGATGGACCCCTTGATCTTGTTCCTCAGAGACCGGACTCTTCCAACTGACAAGAAAGACGCACACAAATCCGGGTGAAGTCAGAGCGGTTTTGGCTCTCTCCATCTGGCGCGTTATATAAGAAGTCCTTCACTGGTCCTTATCTAAAGTGCGTGCACCCGAATAGTGTGGAGGCCTTCTTGTACGAAATTCATGAAGGCATTTGTGGCAGCCACATAGAAGGCAGGTCCTTGGCCTACCGTGCTATTTCGCAGGGATACTGGTGGCCGTGCATGCAGGCAGATGCACAAAAATATGTCCGCAAGTGCGAAAAATGCCAGAAATTCGCCCATCAGATCCACCAGCCTGCCAGGGAACTTCTTCCCCTCACCAGTCCTTGGCCCTTCGCTATGTGGGGGCTAGATATAGTGGGACCACTGCCAACAGCACTGGGTAACCGGAAATTCTTCATCGCAGCCACAGATTACTTCACAAAGTGGGTTAAAGCTGAGCCCTTGGCAACTGTACGGGGAGCAAATATTCCGGCAAGCCCGTACTCCTTTCTTCCGAGCTCCGTCGATGTCCGATCACCTGCGAGCAAGTAACGGTGAGCTACCCGGCGGTGTGTGGCCGGAAAAACCCTCCGACGGTCAAGTTAGCACACACCTTAGGATGGATAGAGAGAAGGGAGAGAGTGTTTGAGTGTAAGAATTCCTTATAGAGATGTTCGTGTGTCCGCGTATAGGGGGCGCAGACATGCTTATATACCCTCTGCGCCCCATATCCACTCCCAGTCATCTCCTGGCACGTGGCTCCGCTATCCCATCTGTCAGCATAAACCTTGCTGAACATCACCTAACTCGGCGACATCTCGGCAAAGCCGAGCTCGGGACTACTTACGCTTGTCTGCGGTCGACCTACCTGCCGAGCAAACAAGTACCTCGGTTCAACCTTGCCTTTCCTGGTGCTGGACTTTTCACTTGACCGGCTTCCTAATCACGGATCCTTGCAGCTCGGTCAATCAACGCGCTGCCTTAACCGAGCAGCTTCCTTCAAGGCCGGGCCACACAACTTGGCCCAACACCTGTTCGGCCCAAATCTGTCTGGCACAACTCTGCCCGGCCCAAATCTGTCCGGCACAACTCTGTCCGGTCCAAATCTGTCTGGCACAACTCTGTCCGGCCCAAATCTGTCCGGCACAACTCTGTCCATATCATTAATCTCCCTCTCAATTGCCCCTTAATTCTGTCTGCTGAAGCGTGACTGGGATTACCTATCCTGACCGGGGTAATACTTCCTCGGTCCTCAATATACAAGATGGTGACCGCACTAAGAAAGCGAGCAAGGTCCGCTCCACGACTTCCTTCTTGGCGAGCAACATCAGCTCAGTCAAAGAACTTCCAAGGTCGGCAAGCAAGGTCCGCTCCGCGACTTGCTTCTTGGCGAGCAACAACAGCTCGGCAAGGAACTTCCAAGGTCGGCGAGCAAGGTCCGCTCCACGATGTGCTTCTTGGCGAGCAACATCAGCTCGGTCAAGGAACTTCCAAGGTCGGCGAGCAAGGTCCGCTCCGCGACTTCCTTCTTGGCGAGCAACATCAGCTCGGTCAAGGAACTTCCAAGGAAGGCGAGCAAGGTCCGCTCCGCGACTTCCTTCTTGGCAAGCAACATCAGCTCGGTCAAGGAACTCCGAGGAAGATGAGCAAGGTCCGCTCCACGACTTCCTTCTTGGCGAGCAACAACAGCTCGGTCAAGGAACTTTCAAGGTCGGCGAGCAAGGTCCGCTCCGCGACTTGCTTCTTGGCGAGCAACAACTGCTCGGCAAGGAACTTCCAAGGTCGGCGAGCAAGGTCCGCTTCCCGACTTCCTTATTGGCGGACAAGAATAGCTCGGCCAAGGAACTCCAAAGAAGGCGAGCAAGGTCCGCTCCGCGACTTGCTTCTTGGCGAGCAACAACTGCTCGGCAGGGAACTTCCAAGGTCGGCGAGCAAGGTCCGCTTCCCGACTTCCTTCTTGGCGGACAAGAACAGCTCGGCCAAGGAACTCCAAAGAAGGCGAGCAAGGTCCGCTCCGCCACTTCTTTCTTGGCGAGCAACATTAGCTCGGCTGAAACTTCGGAGTTAAACAAATCATCGACTTGCCAGCCGGAGTAAAACATCTCGGCTGGAACCTCGCAGTTGAACAAATCATCAACTCTTCAGCCGGAGTAAAACATCTCGGCTGGAACCTCGTAGTTGAGCAAATCATCAACCCTTCAGCCGGAGTAAAACATCTCGGCTGGAACCTCGTAGTTGAGCAAATCATCAACTCTTCCAACCGGGATAAACCATCTCGGTTGGGAATCCTAAGTTGGACAAAACGCCAACTCTTCCAACCGGAGTAAACCATCTCGGTTGGGAATCCGAAGTTGGACAAAACGCCAACTCTTCCAACCGGAGTAAACCATCTCGGTTGGGAATCCGAAGTTGGACAAAATGCCAACTCTTCCAACCGGAGTAAACCATCTCGGTTGGGAATCCGAAGTTGGACAAAACGCCAACTCTTCCAACCGGAGTAAACCATCTCGGTTGGGAATCCGAAGTTTGACAAAACGCCAACTCTTCCAACCGGAGTAAACCATCTCGGTTGGGAATCCGAAGTTGGACAAAATGCCAACTCTTCCAACCGGAGTAAACCATCTCGGTTGGGAATCCGAAGTTGGACAAAACGCCAACTCTTCCAACCGGAGTAAACCATCTCGGTTGGGATTCGAAGTTGGACAAAACGCCAACTCTTCCAACCGGAGTAAACCATCTCGGTTGGGAATCCGAAGTTGGACAAAACGCCAACTCTTCCAACCGGAGTAAAGCATCTCGGTTGGGAATCTGAAGTTGGACAAAACGCCAACTCTTCCAACCGGAGTAAACCATCTCGGTTGGGAATCCGAAGTTGGACAAAATGCCAACTCTTCCAACCGGAGTAAACCATCTCGGTTGGGAATCCGAAGTTGGACAAAACGCCAACTCTTCCAACCGGAGTAAACCATCTCGGTTGGGATTCGAAGTTGGACAAAACGCCAACTCTTCCAACCGGAGTAAACCATCTCGGTTGGGAATCCGAAGTTGGACAAAACGCCAACTCTTCCAACCGGAGTAAAGCATCTCGGTTGGGAATCTGAAGTTGGACAAAACGCCAACTCTTCCAACCGGAGTAAACCATCTCGGTTGGGAATCCGAAGTTGGACAAAACGCCAACTCTTCCAACCGGAGTAAACCATCTCGGTTGGGATCCGAAGTTGGACAAAACACCAACTCTTCCAACCGGAGTAAATCATCTCGGTTGGGAATTCGAAGTTGGACAAAACACCAACTCTTCCAACCGGAGTAAATCATCTCGGTTGGGAATTCGAAGTTGGACAAAACACCAACTCTTCCAACCGGAGTAAATCATCTCGGTTGGGAATTCGAAGTTGGACAAAACACCAACTCTTCCAACCGGAGTAAACCATCTCGGCTGGAACAGAAGAGTAGGCCCCTCATCCACTATTATTTCGGACACAACAAAGCTCTTCAGCAAAAGTAATTCACTTCTATTACATTGACAAAAAGAGTATTTGCATTCAGAAGTGTAGGGGAAACAAGTCCCTCAAAAAATTACATAAGGCCGCATTCCATGGCCGGGGTACGCCTTTGCCATCCAAATCCTCTAAGTGGTATGCCCCCTTGCCCGGTTATCTTGTAAGGCTCTTCCTAGTTTGCCCCTAGCTTGCCTTCACCCGGTACTAGTGCGTTGCCCATGACCTTCCTTAAAACCCAGTCGCCCACTTGCCCGTTGCCATCGAGGTTGTCTCCGCGGTGGACGTCGCTGCATCATCCTCTACTCGAATGTGCTCATTGATGCGCTGCATTAGGTGCCACATGGATGTCTGCTGGCTCATTGTAAGCGAATCCCTCAGCCTATGTCCGAGCGGGAGACCGCGCTTATATTGGGTGATTGCCAGGTTGACTGGGCAATCTAGGATCTCATTGTAGGTATCCCAGTACCTGGAGTTGTACGCCTTGAGAGTGTCGTTCGGTTCCATCCTGACACTGAGAAGGTGGTCAATTTCCTTTGGCGTTTTGGTGTTGGTTTTAAAACGCGTCACAAAGGCTTCGGCCAACTGATTCCACTGTTGTATACTCCCTTCTGGCAACCTCTCGAACCACTTCAAGCCCAGCTCGCCTAAACTCGACGGGAAGATCAGGCACATAAGAGCGTCATTTCGCCTACGTCCGGCCATGACCTGTCGGAAGTGGCTTACATGCATATACGGATCAGTCTTTCCGTCATAAAGCGTGAACTTTGGCTGGTGGAAGCCCGCGGGAAGCGGTGTTGTTTCTATATCCAGGGAGAAAGGGGTGGCGCTCAGCCTCGTCAAGTTTGTATCTACAAGGAGTGGCTCCGCTAGGCGGGGTGGGGGCATTCCGGCCTCCTCGCTGGCATGAACCCTGTAGGATAGCCGCTGGAACGCCGGCACCCTTTGAGCCTCTCGCCGGCGAGCCCGTTCCTTCAAGACTGCCCGCAAGTCCTCTGAACGAGCGGAATAGGAATATCTCGACGTCGTCACCGGACGTGAGGGCTGGTAAGTGCTATCTTGCGCGCTGGACTTCTCTGAATGGCGAGATGGGATGCACTCTCTGTGGTCGACCACTCCATCTACACCCTTCCCCTTGACATGCCGCTTCAACTCCTCCATCTCCGCTGCCATTCGCCGGATGACAGCGTCTTGGTCCCTCAACTTGTGTTCCAGACGTCGGGCATGTGATTCTCTCCGCCGCCGATGACCGTCTGGACTTCGTGAATGACCATAACTTCTTTTGCGCTTATCCCGCGCGTCTCCTGACTGTCCTCCAGTGAACGTATCCAAGTTCGCCATTGGAAGGATGACAGGATGTCCTTCTCTCCGTCGGGTGAACTCCGGGGTAGCTCCATCGATGGCGGACAACGGAATCTCGTCTTTGTTCACCATGGACGGCGATCAGATGAGCTTGGAAGACAAGGTTTTATCTGTCAAGCTTCCCACAGACGGCGCCAATTGTACGGGGAGCAAATATTCCAGCAAGCCTGTACTCCTTTCTTCCGAGCTCCGTCGATGTCCGATCACCTGCGAGCAAGTAACGGTGAGCTACCCGGAGGTGTGTGGCCGGAAAAACCCTCCGACGGTCAAGTTAGCACACACCTTAGGATGGATAGAGAGAAGGGAGAGAGTGTTTGAGTGTAAGAATTCCTTACAGAGATGTTCGTGTGTCCGCGTATGGGGGGCGCAGACATGCTTATATACCCTCTACGCCCCATATCCACTCCCAGTCATCTCCTGACACGTGGCTCCGCTATCCCATCTGTCAGCATAAACCTTGCTGAACATCACCTAATCCAACTGTCCGCCCATTCTCCTGGGAGCTCGGCAGCCGGGCAATTCCATCTCGGCCATCGTCTGCCATGCTGCGCTTCATGCCCAAGTACTCCAACAGCTAAGCTTAGAAGAGGACCGGACTCGGAGGCATCTCGGCAAAGCCGAGCTCGGGACTACTTACGCTTGTCTGCGGTCGACCTACCTGCCGAGCAAACAAGTACCTCGGTTCAACCTTGCCTTTCCTGGTGCTGGACTTTTCACTTGACCGGCTTCCTAATCACGGATCCTTGCAGCTCGGTCAATCAACGCGCTGCCTTAACCGAGCAGCTTCCTTCAAGGCCGGGCCACACAACTTGGCCCAACACCTGTTCGGCCCAAATTTGTCTGGCACAACTCTGCCCGGCCCAAATCTGTCCGGCATAACTCTGTCCGGTCCAAATCTGTCTGGCACAACTCTGTCCGGCCCAAATCTGTCCGGCACAACTCTGTCCATATCATTAATCTCCCTCTCAGCAACCATTAAAGAGAAAGACGTGAAACGGTTTGTCTGGCAGAACGTGGTCACGCGGTTTGGCGTCCCCAAGATTTTGATCTTTGACAACGGCACCCAGTTTGACGGTCGCTTATTCAGAGGATTTTGTGAAGATTTGAAGATAGAATTCTACAACTCCACCCCAGCTTACCCGTAGTCCAATGGTCAAGCCGAAGCATCGAACAAGACTATACTTGATGGGTTGAAGAAACGGCTGGAAAAGGCCAAGGGCAAATGGGCTGAGGAATTACCTAGCGTCCTTTGGGCATACCGAACAACCCCGCGACGTTCTATCGGGGAAACTCCATTTGCTTTGACTTACGGCATGGAGGCGGTCATACCTTTGGAAGTTTGAATGCCCACCCTTAGAAGCGAGAGTTTTGAGCTCGAGCTGAACGCCGAGGCAATTGCCTTGGAACTGGACCTAGTGGAAGAGCGTCGGGAGAAGGCCCTCATCCATGTGGCCGCCTACCAACAAGAGCTCTCAAAGAAGTATAACAAGACGGTGCACCCTAAACCGTTCAAAGTTGGTGATTGGGTTTTGAGGAAGATTATGGGCAACACCCTGGTGCCAAGAGAAGGCAAATTAGGGGCAAATTGGGAAGGACCCTACAAGATCACCGGTCTGGCGGGCAAGGGGGCTTACCACTTGGAGGATTTAGATGGAAGAGCAATACCCCGGCCATGGAATGCGGCCAACTTGAAACTGTATTATTTTTAAGCTTTTGTTTCCTTTTCTTGTGCAAAGAAATTTTTTGGCTTGCACCACAGCATGTAATTCTTTTTGTCAATTTATAGAAGTAATTTTGCTTTAGCACTTGGACTGTTGTTTTAATGTTAAGGACCGAGATGATGTACTCCGGTTGGAAGAGTTGGTGTTTTGTCCAACTTCAGATTCCCAATCGAGATGATGTACTCCGGTTGGAAGAGTTGGTGTTTTGTCCAACTTCGGATTCCCAACCGAGATGATGTACTCCGGTTGGAAGAGTTGGTGTCTTGTCCGACTTCGCATCCCTAACCGAGATGATGTACTCCGGTTGGAAGAGTTGGTGTCTTGTCCAACTTCGCATTCCCAACCGAGATGATGTACTCCGGTTAGAAGAGTTGGTGTTTTGTCCAACTTCGGATTCCTCACCAAGATGATGTACTCCGGTTGGAAGAGTTGGTGTCTTGTCCGACTTCGCATCCCCAACCGAGATGAAGTACTCTGGTTGGAAGAGTTGGTGTCTTGTCCGACTTCGCATTCCCAACCGAGATGATGTACTCCGGTTGGAAGAGTTGGTGTTTTGTCCAACTTCGGATTCCTCACCGAGATGATGTACTCCGGTTGGAAGAGTTGGTGTCTTGTCCAACTTCGCATCCCCAACCGAGATGAAGTACTCCGGTTGGAAGAGTTGGTGTCTTGTCCTACTTCAGATTCCTCACCGAGATGATGTACTCCGGTTGGAAGAGTTGGTGTTTTGTCCAACTTCGGATTCCCAACCGAGATGATGCACTCCGGCTAGAAGAGTTGGTGTTTCTGCCAACATCGGATTCCCAACCGAGATGATCTAATCCGGTTGGAAGTGTTGATGATTTGTTCAACTTTGTTATTACCAACCGGGCTGGTTATTTCGTTTTATAAATTTGTTTTGTTCTGCTTAAGTACTTCAACCGAGTTATGAATTCCGGTTGACGAGGTGTTCTGTTCAAACAAAGATTTATACCGAGATATTTTGCTGAAGATGGAATTGATGACTACCGTGCAAATACTTGGCAAAATTTGAGTTTTTTCATTGATAAGAAAGTAAATATAAAAGGTGGGGACAGAGCCCGGTTACATCAAAAGCGTTGAAAGCAAAAATACAAAAGAGAAAAGAAACCTAAACTAAGGGGGAGAGATTGGTGAACTCGTCCTCGCCAGCATCAGCATCAAGGTCAATGGCTTGACTTGCTTCTTGGGCGCCGGGCTCATCATTGCCGGGCTGCTCTGGCACCTCGGCCTCCTCTGCCTCGGAATCTGTCTCGCCGCCTCCCTTTTCAAGTCCCTCATCGGCCTCAGCTTGCAAAGCGCTGAAGACGTCGTTTGCATAAGGCATGAGGTAGACCGGTAGCGAAGCTGGAGGAGGGTTGGCAAATAAGTCGGTGTCAGAGCCCTGGCCGAGGTGTTCGCAGGCGGACTTCCAACCGGCCTTGAAGTAGATGTCTTGTGTTGCAAAGACCTGCTTCTTGTAGCTCTGCTCGGCCTCGTTGAAACCGGCGTTGTTGGCAACCCGGCAAGCTTTCTTCTTTGACTTCTTCAAGGTGTCCACCTCGGTCTGGAGCTCGTTTTGTTTTTTCTCGGCCACATCCAGCTGACCGAACAGCCTGTTATTGTCGGCGTTGGCCATCTCAAGGGATGACTTAGCCCGGCCTAGCTCGGCTTGAAGGCTCTCGACCTGGCTGGCTGTGTCGTTGGCCTTTTGCCTAAGTCTGTGGATGCGCTCCAGAACCAGGTGTTGTTTTTGAATGGCCTGCAAAAAGCAAAGTTGATCAGCAAAAGGAACCGGGCAAACACTTGTGAAATTTGAAGAGGAACGTCGACTTACCCTGGCCATGGACTTCACTGAGGATTTTACCAGCCGAGTGTCAGGGACGTGGTCGCTGCCGACCACGTCGCCCGGTAGGAGAAATGCTTTAGAGAGATCGAAGGCGAGCAAATGTTCTTTGTCGACCTTGATCGAAGCCGTCGCCGAGATGTCTTGTCCCTGGTGCTTCAGCTGAGGACGCCAAGCTGGCACGGGAACAGGAGTTTCAGTTGGGTGTTCGGTTGTCAGCTCAGCGACGAGCTCGGCAGAGGGATCTGCCCTTGGTCTTTTTCCAGCCCGGCGCGCTTCTCTGCTAGATTGCCCGGCGGCTGGAGAAGCAAGGGCTACCACGGCTGCACTCGATTGACCGGCAGCCGGGGAGCGAGTGACGACACTTGGTATCTCGGCTGAGGTCGCGGTTAGAAGGTTTTTGATTCGACTTCTTTTGGCCATTTCTTGTTCCTCGGTCAGGCGAATGAGGGGAACGTCTGGCAGAGTAGGATCTGGAGGCGGCGAAGGAGCGCGGAGGAAGTCAGTTACTCTACTCCGGTGCGGAGCAGAATACCTGTAGGTCGGTGTGTAGCCGAGTAAATCGTCGCAATCTCGGTGAGGATACCGAAGCACAGTCCGAATTGCTTCGACGTTGGGAAATTGATAGTTGGCTTGCAAGGCTTGGATTGCTGCAAAAGAAACAAGAAAATCGGTTAGTTACAAAGTAAAGAGTTAAGCTAACCGAGCAAATTTGAGTGGCTTACATGAAGAACCGAAGTCCTTGTTTATGAACCAGCCCGGCACCTCGGCTGTTTCGTAATTGCCCGACACCCAGAAAAAATCATCGTCGTGCAGATCTTTATCCGGGGTGCCGGTTACAATTTTTTCCTTGCCCGGTCTTATCTTCAAATAATAAGCAAGGTCGTCGCCGGTGTGGCCCATTGTGTATTGCCTTAATATCTCGGCTAGACCTAAGTTGGTGCCTAGCCGATTGTTCAATTCGTGAACACCGTTGATAATTCTATAGGTATTGGTGGACACTTGTGTGGGTGCCAGCCCAGTGCGGCGAAGGAACTCAGTTATAAGAGGGTTTAGCGGGAAACGGAGTCCCCCTTCGACAATTGAGAGCACGGTGAAGGGGCATTGGTCAACTCTGCCCCAGGGCGTGGTCTCCTCTTCAGCCAGTTCGAGATGAACATCGGCCGGGATGCCGTAATCCTTTCTGAAGGCAGCTAGCCCGGCCGGAGTATCCACTAGGAAGCGGAATTTCCCCATTTGTGGCCGGCTTAGTGTATCCCGGCTGAGGGGTTTGGCACTGGTTATTGGATGCTGCTCGGTTCTGAGAGCCTCAGGAATGACTGTGGTCCCCTTGGACTCTGCAGGAAAAGGATGGCAAGTGTTAAGTGTGAGCGCAGTCACGCAAAAGGAGTTGGACTTTAGCTCGGTCATTTAGAGTGCCAAACCACCTCGGTTGTCTATTAAGGAGCCCGGTCTTCCAAGCAGACCAGATGTCAGCCCGGTTGAGCGACCGAGTCCTTTTATGATCTCGGTTTTTGCTGGGGTTGAGACAAACTTGTTATTTGCTCGGTTTGATTGGTTTTTTAGATCAAAAGAAGACCAGGAGCCCGGTTTGCCCCAGTTCTTCAGGAAGATGAAGAACACCAAGAACAGTGGGAGGTTTGGGACGGATTCTATGGCCTATGCCCTAAGAGCTACGTTTTTGTACCCTAATGTGTGTAAAATGAAAGAAAATAGCAACTCGAGGGATTGAGTATCTTACCCGTGAAGGGCTGAAGGTTTTCTTCCTAACACGAAGAATGGCAGAATGGCAGAAGAGGACAAGTCAAGAATGCTGGAGCTCTGAGGTCGAATATCGAAGTGGCAGTAGGAGTTGGAGTTTGGGGGGGGTCTTGTATGTATAGGCAGGAGGGAGTCCGCCCAAATTCAAATTCTGGCAAAAACGGCGGGTTGGCTGCCCGATGACCAATGGCAGGCCACCACGTGTCCCCATTTATGGCTACGTCAGGACTAAAGCGACAGGTTGAAAAGACGAAGAGCCAACCGAGCTACTTTCGACGAAGAGGAAGTCAGCCGAGGAATATAACCGGTCAAGTTTGCAGACAATTATGTTAACTAACCCGGTCGAGGTTTGGCGTCTTGAAGACCGGAGAAATGTTATCTCGGTCGAAGTGAGTAATCCCAGTCACGCTTCCGCGGATGGAATTAAGGGGCAATTGAGAGGGTGATTTGTGATCTGGAGTTGGGTCGAGGTAACGGCCGAGCAGGTTGAGGGCCCAACGATGCGTGGGTCCGAGATGATCTACTTTCCGCCCAGAGTTGGGCTGCCAGAACTTGGGCCTGGCAGAGTTCGGGCTGAGTGTGTGCCACCCCGGACCGGACAGAAACTGCTCGGCAAGGCAGTGCTCGGGCGGACTGGGATGCTCGGTCCGAGGATGGCCGAAGCCAGATAGGCCGAGTGACCGGCGCCCGGAAAGGCGTGGACATCCGAGGAAGTTGTCTGACCGGCAGAAAGGCTGACCCCAGGAGGTGCCTCGGGCTAGGCTTTGCCGAGATGCCGCCTAGCCCGGTCCTCCTTGGTCTTGGCCAGTGAAGTGCTAGGGTATGGAGCACGGCACGGCACAACAACGGATAGGGCAGCTCGGCTGCCGAGCTCCAGCTGTGATGACAGGCAGTTGAGTTTAGGTGATGATTGGCATGGTTTATGCTAACAGATGGGATAGCGGAGCCACGTGTCAGGAGATGACTGGGAGTGGATATGGGGCGCAGAGGGTATATAAGCATGTCTGTGCCCCCCATACGGCACAGACGAACATCTCTGTAAGGACTTCTTACACTCAAACACTCTCCCTTCTCTCTATCCATCCTAAGGTGTGTGCTGACTTGATCGTCGGAGGGTTTTTCCGGCCACACACCGCCGGGTAGCTCACCGTTACTTGCTCACAGGTGATCGGACATCGACGGAGCTCGGAAGAAAGGAGTATGGGCTTGCCGGAATATTCGCTCCCCGTACATAATCTATAGTCCATTTGAGTCTTTTTCTATTTTTAAAAAAATAAAAAATAAAAAAATTTAAGAGTATAGCCATAAATTAACATATCCATAGCAGAAGCTGATAATCAGAAGCAAGCGGTGAGCAGCTTCTCAGAATTAACTTTTTTGAGTTAAAATAAGCTGTTAGAATCAGAAGCTGTTTGAAATAAGTTTAACCAAACAGTCCAAAATAACTTTTTCAAAGCTAAAAGTCATAAATTGACTCTGAAAAGCTGAAACAAACACCCCCAACGTAGATCATTGGAGAAGATTAATTGTTAAAGAGTTTGGAAAAAGTTATTAGAAAGTGGTTATTGGACAGTCATCAAAAAGTTGTTATTGGACAATAGTGGTTAGTAGTGGGTAGAGGTGGTTATGATGCGTTAAGATCCTCTAGAGTGCTTTCCTAGAGCAATCTCCTATAGTAAAGAGAGGATGCTCGACACGTGTCCCACTCGGCCAGATTCAAACTCCTCAAAACGGTGTCATTTTGGGGCAAAAAATAAATATATAAAAAAAAAACGAACAGTGTCTTCCTCCTACCCTTCTTCATATTTTTCCTCATTTCTCTCTCTAAAACCTATCAAACCCATCGGAGTCGCTCCGGCAGCCTCACCAATGTGACCAAGCGACCATTGTCGTCTAACTGTCAGACTCTTCTCTCTTGATTCCTCTTTGCCGTTGCAAACCCTAACACAATCTAAAAAACATAGATCTAGGGTTTGTGCTCTCATCTTCCCTAGCAACCGTCATCGTCGTTGTTGCCGCCTCCGCCGCAACAACTAAACTCCTAGATCGAAAGAAGAAGAAGAATAAAAAGGATGGTGGCCTTTCTCTCTTTCTCAATCTCAATAAAAAAAAGTTAAAAATGTGAAAACAAGTTCTAATCTCGCTTTCTCAATCTCAATACAAATTTTAAAAAGTTCAAAATTTCATCCATCAATTTCTCTCCGTTCAATTGGGTTTTTTTTTCCTCTCTCTCTTTCTCTGTCAATTGGGTCTTAGTAAGCTTCCTTGATAACATCCAATTATCAACTCTTGATTCAAACTTCATATCTATTTTTTGGGTTACTTGTGTTTGTCATTAAAATTTCATGTTCGAATTTGGATCTTTTTTTGTTTCCTGTATTTTTTGTTTAATTTGTTTCACTGAGAACTCAATGTCATGTTTTAATTTAGTACTCAAGGACCCAAATCCCATATATTGGTTAGGATTTTTTTTCACCATTGTTGTTCATTTTACTACCATTGTTGGAAGTTACAGCAATGGAACCTACACATTTCCTTATATTGTTCGCATAAATGGCTTCTTCTTGTTGTATCTAGAGAACCCATCTTCCATGTCTGCAAAAGAGGCAAGACCATTGTCTTCTTCAATGAAACAAGGCCTTCTTCAATGAAACCAAATATTTTTGTTTTTATTTTTTCCAATTTACTCACCAAAACGATGGGACGTTTTGAAAATATGGTTAAAACCTTTTTTTTTTTTTTTTTTGGCTTTTTGTGAGAGAGGAAAGTGGGTTAAAAGCTAGGAAGTAGCTTTTAACCCACTTCCCAAAATGAGTCGATGTCATTTTGGTGAGTTTGAATCTCAACCCTTGGAGGCTGAGTGGGACACGTGTCGGACATCCTCTATTCACTGTAGGAAATCACTCTAAGAAATGACTTTAGAGGATCTTAACGCGGTTGTGATAGTGTGTATTTGTCGAAGATGACACTAATTAAATTTTAATTAATAGTATTTTTGCCATATATGTTTTCTTATATTTTTACTTGTACTTTAAATAATACAACTTTAAATTACCGGACTTCTCACCAAAACCCTCTGTTAGTTTGTCCCTGTTAGTGTTTTTTGGCTTTCGAATGTTAGAAATGTAATTAGAATGTGCCAGTAAGGATCAATAAGTTCTTACAAAGATAGTAAATACCAACCAATTAAGTAAACGATTGTTTCGAAGTTCTTTTTAGTTTTAATGAAGAGGACTTTTACTTGTGGCTTGCTTTAGGAGAAAATTCAAAAGACTAATCACAAAAGTAAAAGAAAGAGGGAGAAACAGTGTTAGAAATCAAATTTCATTAAGTAAACAAGAGTTTACAATTGTACATTCGCACTTCCACAGCTTCGAAGAGGGTTACAACAATAAACTAACTTAGAACTACTATTAGGAATTTGAAATGCAATGCAGGAAAGTAAATGACTGAAAATAAAAATGTAAAGTAAATAAACTAGTTTATGGATTTGGTTCTGGTGCCTTCATTATCAGCTTCCTCTCTATTTATAAACCCTGATAGTAACCGTCGAAGTGGCTGATAACTGTCGAAGTGACCTCCATGATCATGGGACATGACTCCAAGCACTTTGCCTTCACTGAGCCGTTTCTTACAGTCAGGCTTCCCTTATGAATTTGAATTTAAATTTTCAAGAAGCGTTTAGTCATGTCTCCTTGTTCATTTCGATTGCTTCAGTACTTTGCAGACCCATTGGCATTGATATGATTTGCCATGTGTCCTCTGATTACGAGAGACCTTTACTAATTCCACAAGCTACCCCTAATGGCTAATACAAAATATATGGCCAACAATCCTTTAAATTATCAAACCTATGTTACTTTATATTACTAAAATTAATTTAGTTTGTCCCAATATTTTAACAAGGTTACAATTTTTGTATGAAATATCACATTAATAAGTTACCAGTCACAACTAATAGTGTAAAGTTATATTCGAGTTAAATGTGTATATACCAACTAATAGTAAAAAAATGGAAATATAATAGTAAATCAAAACTTCATATTTAATATTGTTTTTGTAGTTGTTCATCGTAACTTCCTATAATGGGGTTTGGCAAGTTGTGAATGATGGAGATGAAGACAATCTAGGTTTGTTTCTTGCACATTGTTGGGGTTTTTGGATGAGTCGAAACCAAGTTATTTTTTGTGATTTACATGTTAGCTTTGAACACATTGTGGGAATGGTTTGCAATATTGTTAAAGACTTCTTCCAAGTTCAAAGCAATTAAAGGTCATTAATGGAACAGGTTGGGTTTATTTGTTCCACAATTATTGTGTCCATATCCCATATATTAATGGGTTTTCTGGGATTAGTCAAATAGTTGGTACGGACTGGGTTTATTTAAAAAAAATTAAAACCACATCCCACCCATAAGCCCAAATATTATGGGCCAAAATAAAACTGAACAGGCTACGCATTTTTTATTAGATTATTAAGCTCTAAACATTTATTTTTTCTTTTTTAATAATACATGTGATCAAATTAATTAATATTATTAAAACAATCAAATTAAAGTATAAATTACCAAATTAACAAATTATGACAATGACAATGTTATGTGTAAAAAGTTGAGAGTTAAGAAGATATCATGCGTTACTGTCAAATTCAATTTTAACAAATCGCGTTTTCTGTAATTTTTTTTGTAAAGTACAATTTACAAGGAGTATAGGCCAAGTTTATGGGCTTGAGTTTCAAACCTTTGTCTAAAATTCTACATCTTTTTCTATGGAATGGGACGGGTTGTGTAGTCAAGTGGGCTGGGATGGACTATGAAACGGATTGAACGGGTTGGGTAACACAGAGTTTTTTGCCTGCAGGCCATTTGATGCCCCTAAGAGCAATGTTGGTGGCCATGTTAGTGTTCTTACAAAAATTAAATGGCAAAACCCCGATGAGGACTAGTTCAATGTGAATTTTGATAGGGCTTTGTTCTCAAATTTGAAGCCTGTTGGGGTAGGAGCAGTGATCCAAAATCATAGAGGGAGGTGATGGCAACCATGGCGAAACTATGAGAATATATTGTATATATGGCATGTTGTGTATATATGGTATAATTGTATAAATAGGAATTAGTTAGTATTTCCTTTTTTAGTCATAGATTTAGGACTATATAAACTGATGAACTCTTTGTAAATTGACACAATTGAATATACAGAATTATTCAGAAACTTACATGATATCAGAGTTATGTTCATAACCCTAGCTGGTTTATGAGTCACAAATCGATAGAGTTCTCATTCTCTCTTGATTTGCGATATCCTTCTTGTTCTGTTTGGTTCGAAGTTTTGACCAGGTTCATTGGCTTACGTGGTTCACCATCGAACTTCGTAGGTACGGTTTCACTAAACTCATCTAAAGTTCTAATAAAGTTCATCGGCTCACGTGGTTCACCATCTCCATTGCTTTCTTGTTTGTGATCCATCTGATTTGTGACCCATCTGTTTGTTGCTGGTAGCCGACTTGTGATTGGTAGTCGATCCATTTGGATTCTTTGTCTCAGTGCTTCGCGATTACTAGTCAACTCTTCATCGCAGCTCGTCTTTTGTCTTTGACTCATCGTGACTGGTTCTTTCTCCTTCAACTTCGTTGACTGTTATTGATTGTTCTCTTTGTGACTCTTTGACATCTGCTTCATGATTTCACTCTCCATCTCTCGACTTTAGTTCGCGTGGTCTAGAGATCTCTGACTCTGTTCGTGACTTTGGTTTTGTGGGTCTTACTTTGATTCTGATTGTGGTTGGTTCACAAGTGGTTTTGTGGGTCTTGCTCTGATTGTGATTGTGGTTGGTTCACAAGTTTTTGGTTATTACATCTAGACTCTTGGCTTGATTGTTTTGTTCTATTTTGGATTTATTATAATTAAACCACTTAGTTTTCTAATTATTATGATGTCTCTAGCTTTGGATGAATGTGCCTACTGCCATCAAAGAGGTCATTGGAAGTACCATTGTTCCAAGAATGGATGTCTATCTGTTTGGCCTCCTGATTTACTGCTCCAGCTCTTGATCTTGGCTTGGCTTCCTTGAGTGCTCAGATTAGCCAGTTTCAGTATGTACTGTCTACCTCACAGCTATCTCCATCTACCTTCATTGTTTCCTCTTTTCATTCAGGTTTGCTTGGGTCTTCTTCAGGTATCTCTTCGTCTGTCTGGCTTTTTTACTCTAGTGTCTTTTATCATATGACTCGTAATCTCTTTTTACTTCAGAATTGTACTCCTCCTCTATTTTCTATTACTGTTAATGTTGCTAATGGGTCTAGTATGTCAGTTATATCTCTTGGGTCTGTCCTACCGTCTGCTATATCTGCAGTCTCTATTCCATCTGTCTTGTATGTTCCTCAGTTATCTGTTAGTTTATTATCTATTAGTTAACTTAATGCCTCTGGTTTTGATGTTATCTTTTCTTCTTCTATCTATTCTATACAGGATCGGATATCCAAGCAGCAGATTGGGACTGGCCGTATAGTTTGAGATCTCTACATAGTGGAAAGCTTGTATCTGTCTATGTCTACCTCTCCGACTGTCTTTTATTCTTTTCAGTTAGATTCTCTGTCCAGTCCTTTCTATTTGTGGCATTCCAGATTAAGGCATTTGTCTGTTGACCACTTACGGTCTTTAGCTCATTCAGGTATATTGGGTAAAGTTTATCTTAGTCAACTTACCGAGTGTCCGGAGTGTAAACTTGCCAAAATAACAGCCTTATCTTTCTTTAACAGTACTTCTATATCTGCTACACCGTTTTCTTTAGTTTATACTGATGTCTGGGGTCATTTTCTTGTTCTTACTAAGGGGGGTTCTGCATACTACGTGTCATTTGTTGATGATTCCACCCGTTACACGTGGGTTTATCTTATGACTCATAAGTCTGATTTCTATCAAATATACCGTACCTTTCAGTCTATGACTACTACTCAGTTTGGGTCTACAATTAAATTGTTACGACTTAACTTGGGTGGGAAATATTTTAAAAATGAGTTATGTGAGTATTTGGTCAATTTGGGTACCATTCACCAAACTTCTTGTACAAATACACCTGCCTAAAATGGTCGAGCCAAGCGTAAACATCGTTATCTCCTCAAGACAGTTAGGTCTCTTCTTCTCTCTGCCTCAGTTTCGGTTTCATTCTGGGAGGAGACAGTTCTTACTGCTGCTTTTCTTCTCAACCGCATGCTTCACCTTCTTTCTGGTCGGTCTCCTTATGAGGCTTTGTTCTTTCAAATTCCTAACTACTCATTTCTTCGTGTGTTCGGGTCTACCTGTTTTGTCCTTCTTTCCCGCAAAGATATGGCCAAATTTAGTGCCCCGGTCTGTCCTCTGTGTCTTTTTGGGTTATAATCTTATTTAGAAAGGCTACCGCTGTTACGATCCTTACACTCGTCATCTTTATACCTCCCGTCATATTGCTTTTCTCGAAAGTCTATCTTACTTTCTGCTTCCCCCTCTTACTGCTCCAGTTTCCAAAGAGGATTTGGTTCACATTGACCCTTTTTCCTTCTGAGGTCCCGTCTAATGAGTACATTTCCATTGTTTCTCTTAAGCCCATTCCTACTTTTCCGTCTGCATCACCTATGGCTCATTATTCTTCTTCGACTTCTTCTTCCCCTCCATTGTTGGTCTATTCTCGTCACCAAGCTCCTCCACCACTAGTTGTCTCTACTCCTACTGCTGCTCTTTCTGCTTCTGACGATTCTGATCCTGCTATACACCGATATCCTCTTCGTGAGCGTCGTCCTCCAAACAGGTTGTGTTGGTCTAATACACATTTTTCTGCTTTCTATCGTACCTTTTTGTCTGTTATTCATTCTTTTTCAGAACCACAGTCTTACGCGGAGGCCTGTTAGGATCCTAATTGGGTTCAAGCTATGGAGGATGAGTTGTTTGCCTTAAAGAAGACTAACACTTGGAAGTTGGTTCCTTTGCCTGCTGGCAAGAATCTGGTTGGTTGCAAATGAGTCTATAAAGTCAAGACTCATTCTGATGGTTCTCTCAAGCGCTACAAAGCTCGTTTAGTTGCCAAGGGTTTTTCATAAGAGTATGGTATTGATTATGAGAAGACATTTGCCCCTGTTGCCAATATGACTACTGTCCGTACCTTGATTTCTGTTGCTACTGTTCGACATTGGCCTCTCTATTAGATGGACGTTAAAAATGCTTTTCTTAACGGTTATCTCACTGAGGAGGTCTACATGCGTCCTCCCCCCGGCCTTCTTCACTCCTCTGGGTAGGTTTGTCATCTTCAGCATGCTCTGTATGGTTTGAAGCAGTCTCCCCATGCTTGGTATGATCGCTTTCAGACCGTCGTTACCGAACTTGGGTTTCATTATTCTGCTTCCGACTCTGCTTTGTTTCTGAGATATACCTCGATTGTTTTTGTTGCTCTCCTACTCTATATGGATGATATGATCATCACTGGCTCTAACTCTTCTGCTATCTCTAAGGTTAAACAACATCTCTTTCGCACCTTCAAAATGGAGGATCTGGGCAAGGTTTTGAAACTCGAACCGGACGGGCCGGTTCAATCGGTTGAACTGGTGACTGGGTGAGGTTCCGGTCCGGTTGGCCCTCTTAACCCGGTCATGTGTAAAACCCGGTGTATTTATTGAGAACTGGTGAACCGGTTGACCTATTCACGGGTTGATTGAACCGGGCCGGTTTGCTTGTATATGTATAAAAAATAATAATTTAGATATACTTTTATTTTTCATTACTGATCTTTAGAGAGCAGCCATCTAGGGCTTCTTCACTTCTTCACACAAGTCTCTCCCTCTGTTAAGAGCAGCCGATCTGTCTCTTTGTTTTTTTTTGGCCATTAACGAATCAAGTTCTCAACTTACACACAGATTTGCACACCACTGCTACCAAAGAATCTCACCCTCTAGCCTCCAGGTATTATTTTGATGGATCTTTGATCTCTTTCTTTGTTTTTTATAAAATTTGGGTCTATTTGAAGAATGCTTTGTTTTCTGTTTTCCTTCACAGAAAATTACAAAAAAAATAAAAATAAAATCCTGTGTTCTTTTTGTTTAGGTCTATTTGATTTGATGTACTTTTTGTTTTGAACTTTCAGTTTCCTATGAAAGGAAGAAGGAAAAATCAACTTTTGATAAAAAAAATAATAATAATAAAATAAATCATTAATTACAAATCACTTGTGTTCTACCAGCGTGAAAACACGATGCACATTGTGATCTTAAGCTAAGTTTGTAGTTCACCTTTATTTGGTAGAATGAGAATTATTCCTGACTATTCTCTCTTGTACACCAAATAATTAACTTAACTCCTCCAACCCTTGTTGTTTAGATTATATGCACTAAATTAATTGTTAGTGTAGATAGATACAATGAAAAATTAATTGTCCTCCTGCTGCTGTTGTTGTTGTTGTATATAGATTGAAAATTTTTGTCACATGATATACTATATTAATTGTTTGATTTCCTTTTTCTTGTTTTGGATAGCCATGAATAATTATGATTATTTTCCTTTTCTTATGACCTATTTTACTGCATGCGTCTAATAATTAGAAGAAAATTAACTTTCAAATTTTCAACTACACTTAATTTAATTATTTTGTTGAATCTGAATTTTTTTATTTATTTTTTATTTTTTATAATTGAGTCTCTAGCCAGAATAAGAGTAGTTTTTTATTATGATTATTGTATTGTATTGTAATGAATCTTACTTTCTGGAATTTTAATTTGAATAGGAGTATTGTTTTTTCATTTTTCTTATTTTCATTTGTTCTTATTCTACTTGGTAGTTGTGAGAGATGTCATCTGTCCAAAATTCAACAGCTAATTCCACCCAAGCCACAAGGGGAAAATCTGATATTGCAGGGCACATGTTATCGAGGGACGAGATGTCAATGCGAAGAAGACTTACTCATGTATGTATTGTGGGAAAACTATTAAAGGTAGAGGGATTAATAGAATGAAGCAACATCTTGCAAAAAAGTCAGGTCAGGTTGGGCCATGTAAAAAAGTTTCCCCATATATTCAGTATCAAATGCATGAGTCTTTGAAAGCATTTGTTGAAAAGAATAAGCAAAGTACAGAAAATTATGATGAATTAAATCCTTATGGTCCAGGTGGTTTTCAATTTGAGGGTGATGATGTTTACGTTAATGTTGATGATGAGGCTGATGAGGTTGTGGAAACAATTCCTCGGAACAATAAGGGCATTTCAATCAATGAAGGAGTTGGAAGTGGGAATACGAGTAGAGCACCAATAACACATAAAGGGAAAGGGAATAAACATAAACCAACAAAAATCGGTGATTATTTTGCACCAAGGACCACTTCGGGTTCTCAACCAACTATCAAAAGTGCCCTCCAAACTAAAGAAGCCATACATAGAGCACACATGATTATTGGCAAATTCTTTTATGATACTTGTATTCTAGTCAATGCTTTGAACTCCATTTATTTTCAGCCTGTGTTTGATGCCGTAATTGCCATTAGTCTAGGATATAAGGTCCCTACTTACCATCAACTTCGAGTTCCTTTATTGAGAGACTCAAAAAAAGAGCTTCAATCGTATATTGACACTTTGAAGAGTTCGTGGGCTATGTGTGGATGTACTATTATGGGTGATTGTTGGACTGATGGTAGACAAAGAAATCTAATAAATTTTCTTGTGTATAGCCCTATGGGAATTGCTTTTGTGAAATCAATTGATGCCTCTGATGCTGTCAAATATGCTACTCTTCTTTCTAAATTGTTTCTAGAGGTTATTGAGTGGGTGAGAGTGTCGAATGTTGTTCATATGGTGACAGATAATGGAGCAAATTATAAAGCTGCTGGAGGACTTGTAAATGCAACTTACAAATCTATAAATTGGTCTCCATGTGCAGCTCATTGCTTGAACTTAATCTTAAGTGAAATTTCCAAGATGAATCATATGTATGAGCTTGCTATTAAAGCATCAACAGTGACAAGGTACATATACAACCGTTCATGGTTGTTAGCTTGGTTGAGAAAGAAGAAGAGTTAGACTGAAATTGTGCGCCCAGGAGCATCGTGCTTTGCCACTACTTTCCTTGCATTGCATAGTATTTATGAGCATATGCATGATTTGCAAGCTTTGGTGACAAGTAAGGCGTTTGCAAGTTCAAGGTTTGCCAAAGAGAATAAAGGAAGTGATGCCATTAATATCATTTTAAATAAACTATTTTGGAAGGATTGCTTCATCACTGTTAAGATTGTTGAGCCACTTATGCGTCTTTTGCGTATTGTTAATGGAGATGAGAAACCGTCCATGGGATATGTTTATGAAGGCATGTATAGGGCAATCAAAGGTGTTAAAGATATTTTCAAGAGAAATAAGAGGTTGTATAGGCCTTACACAACAATCATTAAAACTCGTTGGGATAATCAATTGCGGAAGAATATGCATGCGGCAGCATATTGATTGAACCCAGCTTTTCAATATGATCAAGCTTCATTTTGCAAAAAGCTAGAGGTTATGAATAGTGTACTTGATGTGATTGAAACTAAAGCCATATCAAGTAAAACAAAACTCATGAATGAACTTCGATTGTTTCGAGATCGACAAGATAGTTTTGGAAGAGAGCTTGCCATTACTACATCTAAGAAAACACAACCTGGTAATCGCTCTTTTTTTTAATAGTAATTATCATTATTATTTGCTTTTGATTGGAATATTTTATCTCATTTATCTATTTCTTGTTTCTTTTTATTTTTTATAATATTTTTCTTTCTTTCTTGATAATAAGATGAATGGTGGAAGATGTTTGGACATAGTGCTCCAAATTTGCAAAAGTTGGCCATTCGAATTCTTAGTCAAACTAGCAACTCTTCTGGGTGTGAAAGGAATTGGAGCATCTTTGAACGCATACATACAAAGAAGAGGAATAGACTAGAACATCATAGGCTTAATGATCTTGTGTATGTTCATTACAACCTGCGATTGAAGAATAGGTAAATTAATCTTTCTCATATAGTAACTAATGGATTCTTTATTTTATTCGTTTATTTAGTCTTACAATTGAATCAATATAGGAGGTATTACAAAACAAGGAATTATGATCCCATTGACGTTGAAAGCATTGACAAAACCGAGTTTTGGATTATTGAAGAAGAAAGACTAGAACAAGAGGAGCCTCCATTGCTTGATTATGATGAGCTCGAAAAAATGCTTTGTGAAGAAGATGAGCCTCCACGATATAAGAGGTAATGTCATGGTCTACGAGATGGTTAAAAAATAATGTTTCATCATTATGCAACAATCTTTTTTATCTATCATTATCAAAATGATAGCTTAATGATTTTATTTTAACTATGTAGATGATGTTGAGGATGATATGGAGGTAGAACTTCTTGGAGATGATATCGAATTGGGATCTTTTGGTAACGTAAACATTGATAATAGATCAAACAACCCAAGCTCTAGTGCAAATGCAAATGAGAATGATGATGATGATGATTGGCTAAATTATCATCCCTAAGAGATTTAGGCAAAAATCAAAGATTGTTTGTGATGTTGTGTTATGTTGATTTTTATTTTTATTTTTAAGAATGATATCATTTTGTAAACATCTTTTTACATTTGTTGCTTGAGATTTATGTTTTATGTCGGTACACTTTGGACTTACTTTTGTCTTTTTTGTAACTTATGTTTTATGGATTGCTTTAGTTGGATGCTTTCATAATTTTTATTATTATGATTGTTGTTTTTAGCAGCTAAATTTTCATCTTTAATTTTATTTGTTGTTAGTATGTCAAGCGTTATGGCTTATATTTAGGATTTTTTTTTTAAATATAGGAAAACATCACTAAAAATATTTAAGAATTTTTTTTTAAAAAAAAATTGAAAATTTAATATTTATATTGTTAATTTATATATATTTTTTAAATTATTTATGATGCCACGGTTCGATCACCCGTCCACCCGATCATTTTTCTGGTTACTCACCGGTCCAGTTTTTAAAACCTTGGATCTGTGTCCATTGCGGTATTTTCTTGGTATTGAGGTTGCCTCTTTTCCAAAGGGCTATTTTTTGTCTCAGGCCAAGTATGCTAATAAGGTTATTCACCATGCCGGTCTTACTGATACTAAGGTTTCTGATACACCTATTGAGCTTAATGTGAAGCTCAACTCTACTGATGGTGTCCCTCTGGATGATCCCACGTTATATCGAGAGTTCGTGGGTTGCTTAGTCTATCTGACGGTTACTCGCCATGATCTTGCCTATGTTGTTCATATGGTTAACCAGCTTGTCTCTACTCCTCGCTCTATCCATTGGGCTACTTTGGTTTGGATTCTTCGCTATCTCCGAGGCATTATATTTCAGGGTTTACTGTTGTTTTCTACTTCCTCTTTGGACTTGGTGGCTTATGTTGATTCTAATTGGGCAGGTGATGTCACTAATCGCAAGTCCACTTCTGACTCCTGTATGTTTCTTGGTGATTCCTTGATCTATTGGAAGGCAAAAAAATAGACTGTTGTTGCGCGTTCCACTGCTGAGGCTGAGTACCGTGCTATAGCTTATGCTACTGTTGAGATTGTTTGACTTCGTTGTCTCTTGACTGAGTTGGATGTACCTCAGTCTTCTCCGACCTCTCTCTATTGTGACAATCACAATGTTATTCATATTCCCCACAATATTGTCTTCCATGAACGGACGAAACACATTGAGATTGATTGTCACTTTATTCGATAGCATCTGCAGTCTGGCTCTATCTCGCTTTCTTTTGTCTACTTGGCTTTGCAACTGCGGACTTCTTTACCAAGACTCACACTATCGCTCGGTTTTAGTTTCTTCTTAGTAAACTCTCAGTATTTTCTGCTAAAACACCTTGAGTTTTAATGGGGGTGTGAGAATATATTGTATATGGCATGATTGTGTAAATAGGAATTAGTTAGTATTTCCTTTTTCAATCATAGATTTAGGGCTATATAAACTGATGAACTCTTTGTAAAATGACACAATTGAATATACAAAATTATTCAGAAACTTACAGGAACAACTCTCATTTTGGGTTGATGTAGACTGTGTAAAAGTATTTGATGCAGCAAAACATATGGAGTTGTCCTGCGACTTGGTATTCCATATCATCCACCTGTAAGGGGATTTGGTGTTTGTTATCGAAGCTATCAATGACGAGGCAAATTCATTCTCAATGTGTGGACATATTTTGCAGCAAGTTGTATTGATACGTAAGCACTTTGGTAAATTTAAAGCCAATCGCGTGAACGTAAAAGGTAATATGTTTGTCCATGAGTTGGCTAGAAGAGCAAAGCATAGTAGTGTCCTGCAAGTGTGGATGGAAGATGTTCCAGCTTAATTATCAGCGCTTAATTTTAGAGAGGTGATTGTTTTTTTTGTAATTCCGTCTTTCCTTTCATCATTTAAAAATAATAATAAAATAATTATAATAAGGTTGTTTAATTTGAGTTATTTGAATTTACTTTTTTTTTAATATTTTAAGTAATTTTTAAATTGTTTAAACACACCTAACATAAATACACTTAAAAAATATAATATTTGTGAAAAAATTAACTAAATAGAAAAAACACAAAAAAAATAAAAATAAAAATTCAACATATTTTTCGTATTCTTGAGTATTTATTAATTTTTTAAAATATATGTTTTTCTAAATATTTTACTTTTTAAATACATCTAAGTAAGGTACATCTAAAAAAGTTTTAAAAAAATTGTTTAAAATTTTAAAATATTCACTAAAAACAAAGAAATACGAAAAATAAAAAACTCAATTTCTAAAAAATTAAAACAAAACACAGTGAGTGTTTTTTTGAGTTTATAAAATGACAATAAAGACAATGGTTAATTTTTGAAAGTTTTGAGCCAATAGATTAAAGCTTAAATATTTTTTGGATCAAAATAACATTACATATGGAAAATGATATATGTCTATATGTTTAAATTTTATCCATTTTTAAATGTGTCATATATTTGTCTAAGCTATAATTTGGGAACAGACTATTTTAGTATTTTTTTTGTTTTTTACGAAAATATGTACAGAAAAATAGAAAGAGTAATGTGATACCTTATAGTGACTTTTTGACTAAAATACTTATTTCTCAAACGAGGCCTAAGTATCTATTTAAATATCACTTATCTATTCATCTACATATTTAATGACATTTATCTATCTATTTAAATGATATTAACCGTCGCATGTTAGAATGCATCCCACATAGTCTAGAGTTATCCTATCTGTGCTGGTTGTAAAGTTTCAGCTTCCTTCTCCTTTATCTGGGTTTTAAGAAGAAGCGTGGGTTAAACTTTTTAATTTGGTATCCAAACTTGGTTAAGTTTGTGACTAATGTACTGTTTGTTTGACTATTGTATGTTGTGGTCCAGGAGGGTGTGTTGAAATGTATTTCACATCATCTGAAAATGCGACATATATGTGTAGACGTCCCCGAACGCCCCGGGAGGGTGAGTCCCGTTCTGTTCATTTGGGGTCACTACAGCTCAGGACTCTCAAATTGTCACGGCTCTAAATCTGAACCAAAGAGTCCAAATCCGGCAAATCGTTTTAAGAAAACAGATTTTTGAAAGAAGTGCCAAACATGGACTGCTTTGCCAGATACAGAGTCGCCACCTAAATATTTTATTTTGGGAAATTTAGGGAATCCTGATTCGTTGCCTAAGGCCACGTGTCCGTCATCACCAAAGTTGCCTCGGCTCGGGAACTTGGGTACGATTGGGGAAGGTCACTTCGTGAGCACCCCCGCTCGCCCGATCAAAGATCGGCCTCTACTAACCATGATATCTAGTTTTGAAAACTTTATGCGTTCTTATTCCGGTTATTAGCCTAGATTTACTATGTGATGCGCACAGCATACAAGTATAGACTGGATCATCTGAATTGGAACAAAACATTTCATGTTTGTTTATTTTGAAAATGGTTTGATGGTGCTACCCGCGAGTAGGCTAAGACGTGGATTTGCCACCCTCAGGTGGGCTTAGAAAACATGATTTTGCCACTATCTAGTGGGCTTTTAAAACACACATTTGATGAATTGTTCCAATTCAAATAACCCAACCTTCACCCACAGGCATTCAGGCAGTTTATATCACATAAGCACATAGCCTCATGGTAAGCATGCTATTCATGGCAGTCACTCACACGCATGCAAGGATGCTGAGAGGGAGATTTATGATCTGGATTGGGCCGTGGAATTGGGCCGGACAGATTTGGGCCGGACAGAGTTGTGCCAGAAAGATTTGGGCCGAACAGGTGTTGGGCCAAGTTGTGTGGCCCAGCCTTGAAGGAAGCTGCTCGGTTAAGGCAGCGCGTGGATTGACCGAGCTGCAAGGATCCGCGGTTACGAAGCCAGTCAGGTGAAAGGTCCAGCGCTAGGAAAGGCAAGGTTGGACCGAGGTACCTTTTTGCTTGGCAGGAAGGTCGACCGCAGACAAGCGTGAGTTGTCCCGAGCTCGGCTTTGCCGAGATGCCGCCGAGTCCGGTCCTCATCTGAGCTTAGCTGTTGGAGTACTTGGGCATGATGCGCAGCATGGCAGACGATGGCCGAGATGGTACTGCCCGGCTGCCGAGCTCCTAGGAGAATGGGCAGGCAGTTGGGTTAGGTGGTGCTCAGCAAGGTTTATGCTAACAGATGGGATAGTAGTGCCACGTGTTGAGAGGACACTGGGAGTAGATTTGGGGCGCAAAAGGTATATAAACACGTCTGTGCCCCCCATACGCGACAGATGAACATTTGGTGAGACAAACACTAAACACTCTCCCTTCTCTCTATCTATCCCCTGTGTGTGTTGTAACTAGATCGTCGGAGGGGTTTTCCGGCCACACACCGCCGGGTAGCTCACCGCTATTGTGCTCGCAGGTGATCGGACAAAAACGGAGCTTGGAAGAAAGGAGTACGGGCTTGCCGGAATATTTGCTCCCCGTACAGATGCTAAAGCATAAAAACTTACCAAGTACTCCAAGCCAAAACAGAAACTAATTAGAAATCTATGCATGATCCTAATTATACAGAAATGCCTAATGCAACACATGCAAAAATGCAACTATAGCAGGCTCGGCTATTCTAAGATGGCATATGATGATGCTACAGCTAACATGTATTCAACTTGGAATTGAAATACGAATGCAGTTAGTATGATGCGCCGAGCCCGGTGCATGCAAGACAGATGAATGAATGCAAACATGCTATCATACTGTATGCTAATTGAAACATGCCCTAATCTAACCATCATAAGCGGATAAATAAAAGGGAGAAAGACGTGGGGTTGGAAGACATACATCGCACACACGCACACTTATTACAGTTGTACCCTCGTTCGGAGGGTCCGAATAAAATAATATACAGTCCCAAATGAATAAATAATACAGTCCCCATAAATACAAAAATCCTAATTAATTTATAAATTAATCTAGGAAAGCTATAAACTGGCATGCAAGCCAGGGACTGCCTTGACTCTGATAAATAATGTATGTTTAGGTTGTCTTGCGCGGAAATCCACTAGAATGCCCCAATTAGCCTCTGTTTTGCAATGATTCTTGGAAAGCGCGCCAAGCTCCGGAAGGCTGCTGATTCTTGATTTGCTGCAACAGAGAGCAAGAGAGGGGCATAGCAATGTATTTTCACAGATGTATGCATGTCTCGATCCTCGTGCCACCAATCACGCATCTCGATGCATAATGGCCGAGGGGTCGAATTGTGCAACTCAATATGGAATGAATGCACATAAAAACTCAACTAAAACCTAACTCCATCATGGATAATCCGGAGTGTCGGTGACTGGGGAATTGAGACACGTTCCGTCACTCGGAGTACGAAACGTACCTCGTTTCCCGTGTTCGGGCTAACTCCTATTCCGAACACGATGCAATATGCATGATATGCATGAAATGCAACTAAGATACAACCTAACATACACAATGCTATGAAATGGCATACACGATGCGCGAGATAACATGGCATGCACAATACGCTAACATACGGCCTAGCATACACAATGCTATGAAATGAAATAGCATACACAATGCACAATGGACTTACACCAACATGAGTGGACCTCAGCCACACTCACGTAAGAGGCCATTGGATGAAAATGAGACTCTCGAAGTACGTGCACGCATGTACGCAAATCGAGGACCGACCCTAGGGCACCGAATGCCACTCTAACAAGACATGGCAAGGCATGAAATATGATATGCAAACATACAAATTTCAGCGCTAAAATATGACCCGAAACAGCCCCGAATCATGACAATATAGCACCCGATGCATGAAATGGTCCCGAAATGCAAGATTAAGCATATGAAATGACTTGTAGCTACATCAAGCATGCATTATTTGATCATGACATGTGAAGACAGATTCAAGGCAGCCCCAAAACAAGAATGTTTACTTTTTATAGCAAAGCCAAAAAATGAACATAAATGAGGCTAAACTAGCATGCAAAGATGGCCCTAAATGTGAGATAAAGAAGCAAGCCACAGCTTCTGACCCCAAACAGATGAGGGCCCTTCAACAAAGTTTAAGAGCAGCCCAAAATATGACCTTTTACAGTTTACAACAAACCACAAAAACCAACACAGGTATGGCTAAGCTCTCATGCAAGAAATGGGCCAAAAGAGGGACAAAGAAGCAAGTGGTGGTTTCTGGCCTTAAACACAAAGGGTCCCTTCAACAATGTTGAAGAGGGGCCCAAAATATTTCACTTTACAGTTGATGGCCAGACCCAAAACAGTATGCATGCAAGCCTAAAATACTACGCAAAATAAGGCCAAAAAGAGAGATATAACACCAAGTATAAAAAGGATGCCTCAAAAAATAAATGACCCCTAATGAAACATGAATAGGGGGTCAAAATAAGGCTTTTTTCAGTTCTGACCAAAGTCCAAAAACAGAAGTACAAGAGGCTAATAAATCATGCAAAAATGGAGCCAAAAAGGGGATATAAAGGCAAGTGAAAGATAGAAGTCTCAAACAGCAATGAGCCCTTAAAAAATGTTGAATAAGGGCTCAAAATAATCCCTTTTACAGTTTATTACATGCCTCAAAACAATTTATACATAGGCCAAAAATACTACACAAGAAAACGACATACAAGGGAGATAATGAAGCAAGTGCAACAAGGAGGCCTCAAACAGTGAGAGGCCCTTAAACAAAAGTGAAAAAGAGCTCAAAATAAGCCTAACTCCAGTTAGGGTCGGAGCCCAAAACAGCAAGCACAAGGAGTTAGAATAGCATGCAAAATATGGACCAAAATGAGGGAAATAGAACTTACCCTTGAAGGCCAATCTTTTGGCAACTCTTGGCTTGAGTTTGGTGGCTCCTAGGCTTTGAAGAACAACCTCCAGCTGCTGGAATGGAGGATGGAAGGGTGGGGCTTGGTGGTGTTGTGGAAAGGGGTATAGGACTTGAAAGGTTTTGAGCTTGGAATAGAGAGGGAGAGAGATATAATGCAAAGGGCTTGAGGGGGATTTTGGAAACCCTAAAACCAGAGCTGAAGGCTGGTTTATATAGGCAAAAAGAGGGGGGAAAATGGGGGAAAAATGGAGGGAAAACAAACCAAGTTTCCCTCTAAAATGCAGCCCCCCCGGATACAGAATTTGGGGGGAAAAAGAGTATACAGCTGTAAAGAACAGGGTGCAAGGATCATGACCGGCCAGCTATTGAGGTTGCAGGTGGCCGGCCGGCTACCTCCCATGGCCGGCTGGCCAAGGGTCAAAACGGTCAATGAGAATTAATGGCCGGCCACCACAGAAAGAGAGCCTCTGATGTGTGCACAACACAACCCTGTGGTTAAAAACTGGAAAAAGTGAACCAGGAGAGAGAACAACCCACTTTTCAAAGGGGTTCAAAAGGTTCAACAACAATTACTGGCCGGCCACCAAATATTGGTGGCCTCCCATATGTGTACATCACAAATATGGGATTTAGGGTTCAAGAAAATGGCCCAAGGGTGGTCAACATTGGCTTTGAAGTGAGGAAAAACGGGCGACGGAGGGCGATGAAGGGATAAAGTTGGCTGACAGAACAATTACTGGCCTCCCACCCTTCTACGGCCTTCCTAGCAATGAAACAGAGGTCCCTGCCAAAAAAGAACCAAAATCGATGCAAAATGAAGGTTCGGGGGCCGGAACGCACAGTTTGGGTCCCTAAAAACTGACTGTTGGGCACCGTGAGTGGTGTTCAACCACGATGTTGGTCTCTCGGACCATAGTGTCCCTCAAAAGGGAGAAAATAAGATGTATGCCAAAAATGGGGCAAACGGAGGTGGTTAAGCGGTCCCGAACCGAGGCACACGGCCAACGGCTCCGAAAAACTGGGAACCGGGCTCCAGACGGGCAAGATGGCCTACGACCACTAAACGTAGCCTACGGCCACTGAGAGATGATCCACGAGACCTCTCTCTCCCTTCGGGAAGAGAAACAGAGAAAACCGAGCCTAGTTCGCAAATCGAGGTAAGGCGTGAAAGAGTCCGAAAGTCCGAAGCCAAGACTCCGCGACTTCCGAACGAGCACAATATGCAATATCACCAAGCGCTCAATCGGTGACGTCTGAGTCTTAAGGTCGGTCAAAAATGGGGTGTCTACAATATGCGTTAACTATTTTTCTCTCCTTAATAGCTGAGTTTTAAAGAGAAGTGTGCGTTGAATTTTTCAAAATTTTAACTACTTTTTCAGTGCCATTTTCATAAAAAAAATATTCAACTTGTTTAGTTTTAGTTTTTTGAAAACATTTTTCAAGAAATTTTACTTTTTTGTCTTTCGTATTTTTTTGTTTTTACTATTTTTTTAATGTTTTAAACAATTTTTAAAATTTTTAGACAAATCTAACATAAATATACTTAAAAAAGAATAATTTTTGTGAAAAAATATTTAAAAATTCACTAAATTAAAGTATTAATGTTTATTTGAAGTGTTTTATTATCATATTTAAACTGTTTCAGTGCTATTTCCTCGCTTCCGTTCCCTTAATATTTCCTCACTTCTGTTCCCTTATGGTATCAGAGCCTAGTTATGTTTCAATTTGTTGCTAACTGAATCATTATTTATGAGTCAACTCTATTCTCTTGTGTTGAAATAATACTTACAGCCCTCTTAATCTGTCTAAATTTTATCTGTGTCTTTCCACTTTGTTTTTAGCCACCCATCTTTCGTCCCAGGTCCTAGGTAAGTCCTTTGGATAGGCAGTGTTGGATTTTAGGGGTTCTCCGAATTGGGTATGTGTGAACACATCGTATGTGAAAACATGATAAATTTCGACAATGTATTAAGATCACTGTAAAATTATCTCACTTCAAGATAAAATGAGTCGATTATTTAGAAGTAATTCTTCAGTTAGTTCTAGGTCAACAACAACTTTACCCTCTATACCTAATCAAGGATTAGTAATTAATGAAGAAGATGTAGAAATACAAAATGATAAAATTGATTTAAGTTGGAATATACCAAAATTACCAATCAAAGAAATTTATAAAACTATTTTTTACAAAACACGTTTCATGTTAAAACTTTAGAACAAGTTTAGGCTTTAGAAAAACCTAGAGAAACATGTCAATTATTTGATGCTAATACTATTAAACGTCATTTGAAAACTGGTCATAATTTTATTCATTTAGGGCTAATTCAAGTTGGAATCAAACTATTAACACAACAAGGTAAAAATACTTCCATTTTACTATGTTTAAGAGATGCTCGTTTTATTGATTATAATGATAGTTTAATGGGTAGGATGGAAACTGGTCTCCATAAAGGACATGTCCATTTTAATTGCTTTCCTGAATTTACTCTTAGTCTTCGAGATCCTCATATATTAGATGCTTTAACTTTGAATATTCAATTAAATGGCTCATTTACTAACATGAAAGAAAAAGTCCATAATATGGCTTTAATTTATCGTGTTCATTACAAATGTATTAAAACTAATTTGAATATTCAAGCTTTACACAAAAGCCTAAAAGACAAAACTTTACTAATCCAAAGTAGTAATGATGATACTAATATAAATATTCCTCAAATGATTGAATGGAAATATATTACTCTTCCTGACCAATGGGTCACAGTTAATGAAAACTACAAACATAATAAAAAACAATCTACTTGTCAAGATGTCACGACCCAAACCCGCCCATATGGGTTTAGCACCGTAACCGGCCAGTAATCCGAGATTACCGAAGGCCTGCTTAACAGTAATAACAGTAATACAGAGTACAGGGGCTGGCGGAAGCCAAAACAGTAATTAAAAGATGTCCAATGAGCTGTGACGATCTGTATACAAAAAGAATTTTCATATATATTCACATTCAGAAACAAAATAGTATATACATACATACATCATTTACAGGCGTTCAGGTTAGGGACCAAATCCCTACCATAACAGTACAGTACGGGTACACATGTCAGTCTATACAGTGTTACAAAACCAGATACAAAAAGGGAGAAAACTAAAACACCCCAAAAAGCCCTAGCTTGAAGGACTTGGAACCTCGTAGTGAGGCACGGTGGTTGGCTTTGACAAAACGGGAGCTTAGCCCTACGCTCCTAGCAACGGTCCGGTGCCTGTACACTTACATATATATATAAGCAGTGAGCTAAAGTCCAGTGAATAACATATGCGTAAAGAGGTTAAGAATGAATGTCCCTTCAGTATTGAAAACAGTCATTTATCAGTATATTAGTCATTCAGTTTGTGGCTCATAATTCATGCCATACAGTAATTCAGAAACTATAATAGTCATATGTGATACACCCAATAGCAAAACAGTACAGTAGGTCTTAACAGACCGAACAGTCAATGATGGCCATCATATCAGTAAACAGTAGTGGTTCCAAACATGGGAACCGACAGAGATCTCTGTAACAGTAGCAATAACAGTTCAGTAACAGTATATTGCTATGGATGCCACGAATACAGTTCACAAATAGGACAAACATTCATTCAGTAAACAGTGTCATTTCATAAAGCAATACAGTCATTTGTTCAGAAAATAATCTCAATTGAACATATCTTTACAACATTGTTACTCACAGAGTTGTGGGCAACAGATAAGCTAGTACGCGTCCTCGGATGCCAACCCTACACAGTTACAGAGTGAACACACACTAAGCTACACAGTTGGGAAATAATAACTTAATCCTTATCTTGACTCGGTGTGGTTCTGCATCAGTATCCTTATTAAGATGCCTTAAACTAGGCATAGGAATGCCTAGGATGGAATGAGGATGCAAAGATGCACTTTAAAACACTTTTCAGAATTTTCAGAAAACAGGGGTCTCGCTCGAGCGTGGCTTTCTACGCTCGAGCGGACATGCAAACAAAGGATCTCCGCTCGAGCGTGACTTATGTCGCTCGAGCAGACTGTAAGCTACATTAAAAATACTGGATGCACAAAAATCACGCTCGACGGGCGCTCGATACACGCTCGAGCGTGAGACACAAGTCCTCGCTCGAGCGTGAACTCTCTCGCTCGAGCGGATTGTAAACACATGCAAAGTACTAGATACACGCATTTCACGCTCGAGCGCCACTTTCCTCGCTCGAGCGGAATGCAGGAACGCAAGGCTTACGCTCGAGCGTAGAACTCCTCGCTCGAGCGTGAGTCCAAAATCTGGAATTTCCATATTTGAACCTCAAGCTCAGAACTCAATTCTAATGCGTCGAATTCGATCCTTTTGGGCTAATTTTCTGGAAAACACTTGTAAACTCATAGTATAACATGTTTTGAAGATCAATTTGGGGAACCAAAGCCCAAAGGTAGTTCAATTAAAACACAATTCCAACCTAAAATCCAATAACATGAAGATTGATGCAAAACTCATACATGCATAAGTTCTAATGAATTCAAAGCTTCTAAAACATGCTCCAAAGAGCCAATTCTTACAAAAACATGGTGAATCCATGGATCAAGACCAAAAATATGAACATGCATGTAGCAATTTCTATGAAAACAACTCAAAACTCAACAATAGGACCATGCATGCATGAAATCGTACTCAATTCAACAATTTAAGCCATATTTTGGCTCTAGACTTCAAAATTAACATGGACCATGCAAGAAGTAATTCAAACTATGAACAAGAAGGTAAATTCTCTACCTTAGGTCTTGGATTACAAGTGTAGAGGCTCAATATGCAATTCTCCTTCAAATTCTCCAAGCAATCTTTGATGAATTCTATTTTCTCCCAATTCCCTCTCTCTCTAGTCGGTTTTGCTCTAGGAAATGAGCTGAAGAAATGTTGTATCAACATGTATGGAGTGGAGAGGGGTTGCCTAGATAAATCCACTAGATGGCAATTTGGTGATTAAGGCCAACTCTTGTAATTTACCATTATTAAATCTAATTTAATCATACCCAATCACATTTCAATTAAATATACCATAAAATTACATAAATTCTAATGAGCATAAAACATTAAGCAATTTCGGATTCGGCCGCCGATAAGGCCTTCAATTTGCAGTTTAAAACATAAAACACGAACAGATAATTTAACAGTCAAACAAATAGACATGCATTTAAACTAATACGTTCAATCAATCAGTTCAGGATTTCAGTCAATCAGTCAGTTAACATGCTTAATCATGGATTAGCACTAATCAGTGGTGAGGGTTGTTACCGTCTCCCCTCCTTATAAAGAGTTTGGTCCTCCAAACTCGAATTACCTTCATTTTGGAGGAAAACAGGATTCAGTGGGAACAGTTCAGGATATCTCTTGATCATATCATCTTCCCTCTCCCAAGTGGCATACACGCCACCATGGTTTTTCCAGTCAACTTTCACTAACAGAATCTCTTTATTCCTCAACTTCTTGATCCGTCTGTTTACAATCTATATAGGCCGTTCTTCATAGGTGTGGTCATCACTTAGCACTACACGGGTAGGCTCAATCACATGGAAGGGATCCCGAAGGTATTCCCTCAGCATTGAAATATGGAACACGTTATACATATGCTCCATTTCAGGAGAAAGCGCTACTTGATACGCCACCGGATTAATTTTCTTAATAATCTCATACGGTCCGACATATCTCGGCGCTAACTTGCCTTTAACCCTAAAACGGGTCTGGCCCTTTATCGGTGTCACTTTTACAAAAACATGATCACCCACTTCATATTCTCTGTCTCGCCTTCGGACATCCGCATAACTTTTCTGTCGGCTCTGTGCGGTTTTCAATCTCTGTTGGATCAGTTTCACTTTTTCGGTAGTTTCTTGTACAATCTCGAGCTCAAGCAAAGGCCCATCTCCAACTTCTGCCTAGCAGATCGGAGATCGACATTTCCTGCCATATAAGGCCTTGAAAGGCGCCATACCAATGCTCGAGTGAAAACTGTTGTTGTAGGCGAATTCAGCCAAAGGTAGATGAGTTTCCCAATTTCCCTAGAAATCAAGAACACACATTTGCAGTAAATCCTCCAGAGTCTGGATGGTTCTTTCTGACTGACCATTTGTCTGAGGATGGTATGCATTACTCAGTCTCAGTTCAGTACCCAAAGCTGTCTGTAGGCTTTTCCAGAATCTTGATATAAACTTCGAGTCCCTATCAGAAACAATGGACACAGACACTCCATGCAATCTCACAATTTTATCAATATAGAGTATAGCCAATTTGTCCGCATTATAAATTGTTCTGACAAGTAAGAAGTGATCAGATTTAGTCAATCTATCAACAATAACCCAAATTGAATCCATACCTTTACTGGAGCGAGGTAACCCAACAATAAAATCCATAGTGATATGTTCTCATTTCCACACCAGTATTGGTAAGGGTTGCAGTAAACCTGCGGGTTGTTGATGTTCGGCTTTAACTTGTTGGCAATGAAGACATTTTAACACAAAATCAGTAATTTCTTTCTTCATTCTCGGCCACCAGAAATTCAATTTCAAGTCTTGATACATTTTCGTATTTCCTGGATGAAAAGACAATTTTGAATTGTGGCCCTCTTGCAGAATTCTTCTTTTCAGTTCAGGATCATTCGGTACACACAATCTTTTCTGAAATTTCAATACATTATTCTCAAATTTGAAATCCGGCCTCGGTTTAGATTCCCGTTCTTCGATGATCTTTTTCAAGAAGTCATCCTGTTGCTATTTCTCTTTAATCTCTTCAATCAGTGCCGATTGAGCAGAAATAGCAGCTAAGGTTCCACCTTGTTCACGCAAAACAATCTCAATTTCAAGTCTCTCAAGGTCACGTAGCAATTCTTTCTGCCCGGTGAGTAAACAGGCTAAATTTCCAATCGATTTTCGACTCAGTGCATCAGCAACGGTGTTAGCTTTTCTTGGATGGTACAAAATTTGCAGGTCATAATCTTTTATCAGTTCTAACAATCTCCGCTGCCTCATGTTCAGTTCTTTCTGTGTGAAGAAGTATTTCAAACTCTTGTGATCTGTATACACTTCACATGTCACCCCATAAAGATAGTGACGCCAGATTTTCAATGCAAACACCACTGTGGCAAGTTCTAAGTTATGGGCCGGGTAGTTCTTCTCATGTGGTCTCAGTTGTCGGGAAGTATACGCAATCACTTTCCCATTCTGCATTAAAACACACCCCAAACCCTTATGAGAAGCATCACTAAATACAGTATAACCATCCGTACCTGAGGGTAAGGTGAGAATCGGTACGGTCACTAGTCGAGTTTTCAACTCTTGAAAAGCTGATTCCCTCTGATCGGTCCAGTCAAATGATATCCCCTTCTGAGTCAACTGTGTCAGTGGTAGGGCAATTTTGGAGAAATCTTTGACAAACCTTCTGTAATACCTGGCTAAGCCTAGAAAACTCCGGACTTAAGTGACATTTGTCGGTCTAGGCCAGTTCACTACTGCTTCAATTTTTTGTGGATCAATTGAAATTCCATCTTTACTGATTATATGCCCCAAAAACATAACATTGTCAAGCCAAAATTCACATTTAGTTAATTTTGCATAAAGTTTCTGTTCTCTTAGGATCTGTAGGGCAATTCTCAAATGATGTTCATGTTCCTCCATACTTTGGGAGTAAATTAAAATGTCATCTATGAATACAACAATAAAGTCATCGATGAACGGTTTAAAAATTCGGTTCATAAGGTCCATAAATGCAGCAGGTACATTGGTAACTCCGAAAGGCATAACTAAGAATTCATAATGTCCGTACCTCGTTCGAAATGCAGTCTTTTCAATGTCCCCTGTCTTGACTTTCAACTGGTGGTATCCAGATCTAAGGTCAATTTTGGAGAACACTTGGGCACCCTGTAACTGGTCAAATAAATCATCAATACGAGGCAATGGATATTTATTTTTCACTGTTACCTTGTTCAGTTCACGGTAGTCAATGTAGAGTCTCAGTGAGCCATCTTTCTTTTTCACCAATAAGACTGGCGCGCCCCACGGTGAAGTACTGGGTCTAATGAACTTCTTATCTAACAATTCTTGCAGCTGAACTTTCAACTCCTTCAATTCAATCGGTGTCATTCTGTAAGGAGCTTTAGATACTGCCTGCGTACCCAGAATCACATCAATGGTGAACTCAATCTCCCCTGGCGGATCATCTGGGAAAACATCTGGGAATTCTCTGATTATAAGAATACTGTCCACATTAGTTTTATCATCAGTAGGTACAGTCAATACAGAATATAAATACCCTTTACATCCCTTTCTAATCAATTTAAAAGCTTTCATGGATGAAATCAGGTATGGGGGAGGTACTACTCCAACTCCGTTAAACACAAATTCAGGCAGTCCGGGTGGACGAAAAATAACTTGTTTTGTTACACAATCTATGGTAGCATGGTATTTTGTTAACCAGTCCATTCTCAATATCACATCAAAGTGATCAATAAATCAATATACAGATGAACATCCCCAGCAATAATTTCACATGCAAGGTACATATAAGCACAAGTCATAAATCCCCCAACAGATGAAGATACAGCTAACAGATAGTTCATGGGTTCCAATGGTCTATTCAATTTTCGCGAAAAACATGTGATACATATGAATGTGTAGACTCCGAATCAATCAAAACATATGCATTTTGAGCACAAATTGAGAGTATACCTGACACAATGGTCTCGGTATTCTGTACATCTCCCGGTACGAGTGCGAACACTCGGCCTTCCCTCATAGGCTATTTTCCAGTCGCTTTAGGGTTGGGTTTTGGTAGAGCAGTTGATGCTGCTGCGCTTGGTGCAACTTTGCTATTGCCTTGGGGAGCAGAAGGGCAATCTTTGATCATGTGACCCACCTTGCCACACCTGTAACAAGCACCAGGTATTTTATAGCAAACCCCTTTATGCTTCTTACCACATTCAGAACAGGGCAGTATAGAACCACTTCCCTGACTGGAACTGGTTATTGACCCTGTATTCTGCTTCTTATTCGATGAATTGTTTCTAGTTTTCTTGAATTTAAGACCCCGTCTCTTACCACGCCATTCAGACGCTGGTGTTTCAGTCTGTTTCAATGCTTCAATGTTCGACTCAGCTATTATTGCTCGATCAAGAACATCCACATACTTAAGCAATTTTAAAACATTAATTCTGTCCAGTATTTCCACATTAAGGCCGCCTTCAAACTTCCTGGCCTTTTTATAGTCAGTGTCAACCATGTGCGGTGCATATCTGGCGAGTTCAGTAAACTTTGACTCATACTCAGCCACGGACATGGTACCTTATTTCAGTTGTTCAAATTCAGTCACCTTTCTATCCCTGACACACTGTGGGAAGTATTTCTCAAAGAAGGCTCCCTTAAACTGAGCCCAAGTCATAATGGTATCGGTGTCACGGACTAGCATCCACCACCTTCTGGCCTCTTCTTGTAAGGTGAAGGTAGCCAGTAGCACGTTGTGTGCTTCAGAACACGGAAAGACTTCAAATAACTTTTCTGTTTCAAGCACCCACGCTTCAGCCTTTAAGGGTTCAACGCGTCCTTGAAAGGATGGCGGTTTCATCTTACTAAACTTCTGTGTCAGAGCTATTATATCATCATTAACAGGTGGCTCTGGCTGTACTGGAGGAGGTGGGGGCTGTTAGTTCTGTTGTTGCAGCCTTAAGGCCTCAGTCAACATTTCCACTGTTCTCTCTAGCCTTGATATTCTGGCCTCAGATGATTCAGATTCATCAGTAGTTCTTGCGTTATCCATTTCACTATAGACAATTATGGCAATTATAAACATAGGTAGTTGCATACTTAAACACATTAGCACATATATTCATGTTTTGGCCACACACACTTATCAATGTTCATGCAATGCCCTATTTACTTTTCTAGGACATTCTATAGCTCATTTGGACACGTGTGTGCGGTATAACTCGTGGTTTAGTATCGCTTTAATACCACTCTGTCACGACCCAAACCCGCCTCTATGGGTTTAGCACCTTAACCGGCCAGTAATCCGAGATTACCGAAGGCCTGCTTAACAGTAATAACAGTAATACATAGTACAGGGGCTGGCGGAAGTCAAAACAGTAATTAAAAGATGTCCAATGAGCTGTGACGGTCTGTATGCAAAAAGACTTTTCATATATATTCACATTCAGAAACAAAACAGTATATACATACATACATCATTTACAAGCGTTCAGGTTAGAGACCAAATCCCTACCATAACAGTACAGTACGGGTACACATGTCAGTCTATACAGTGTTACAAAACCAGAAACAAAAGGGAGAAAACTAAAACACCCCCAAAAGCCCTAGCTTGAAGGACTTGGAACCTCGCAGTGAGGCACGGTGGTTGGCTTTGACAAAACGGGAGCTTAGCCCGACGCTCCTAGCAATGGTCTGGTGCCTGTACACCTACATATATATATATAAACAGTGCGCTAAAGCCCAGTAAATAACATATGCGTAAAGAGGTTAAGAATGAATGTCCCTTCAGTATTGAAAACAGTCATTTATCAGTATATCAGTCATTCAGTTTGTGGCTCATAATTCATGCCATACAGTAATTCAGAAACTATAATAGTCATATGTGGTACACTCAATAGCAAAACAGTACAATAGGTCTTAACAGACCGAACAGTCAATGATGGCCATCATATCAGTAAACAGTAGTGGTTCCAAACATGGGAACCGACAGAGATCTCTGTAACAGTAGCAATAACAGTTCAGTAACAGTATATTGCTATGGATGCCACGAATACAGTTCACAAATAGGACAAACATTCATTCAGTAAACAGTGTCATTTCATAAAGCAATACAGTCATTTGTTCAGAAAATAATCTCAATTGAACATATCTTTACAACATTGTTACTCACAGAGTTGTGGGCTACAGATAAGCTAGTACGCGTCCTCGGATGCCAACCCTACACAGTTACAGAGTGAACACACACTAAGCTACACAGTTGGGAAATAATAACTTAATCCTTATCTTGACTCGGTGTGGTTCTGCATCAGTATCCTTATTAAGATGCCTTAAACTAGGCATAGGAATGCCTAGGATGGAATGAGGATGCAAAGATGCACTTTAAAACACTTTTCAGAATTTTCAGAAAACAGGGGTCTCGCTCGAGCGTGGCTTTCTACGCTCGAGCGGACATGCAAACAAAGGATCTCCGCTCGAGCGTGACTTACGTCGCTCGAGCAGACTGTAAGCTACAGTAAAAATACTGGATGCACAAAAATCATGCTCGACGGGCGCTCGATACACGCTCGAGCGTGAGACACAAGTCCTCGCTCGAGCGTGAACTCTCTCGCTCGAGCAGACTATAAACACATGCAAAGTACTAGATACACGCATTTCACGCTCGATCGCCACTTTCCTCGCTCGAGCGGAATGCAGGAACGCAAGGCTTACGCTCGAGCGTAGAACTCCTCGCTCGAGCGTGAGTCCAAAATCTGGAATTTCCAGATTTGAACCTCAAGCTCAGAACTCAATTCCAATGCGTCAAATATGATCCTTTTGGGCTAATTTTCTGGAAAACACTTGTAAACTCATAGTATAACATGTTTTGAAGATCAATTTGGGGAACCAAAGCCCAAAGTTAGTTCAATTAAAACACAATTCCAACCCAAAATCCAATAACATGAAGATTGATGCAAAACTCATACATGCATGAGTTCTAATGAATTCAAAGCTTCTAAAACATGCTCCAAAGAGCCAATTCTTACAAAAACATGGTGAATCCATGGATCAAGACCAAAAATATGAACATGCATGTAGCAATTTCCATGAAAACAACTCAAAACCCAACAATAGGACCATGCATGCATGAAATCGTACTCAATTCAACAATTTAAGCCATATTTTGGCTCTAGACTTCAAAATTAACATGGACCATGCAAGAAGTAATTCAAACTATGAACAAGAAGGTAAATTCTCTACCTTAGGTCTTGGATTATAAGTGTAGAGGCTCAATATGCAATTCTCCTTCAAATTCTCCAATCAATCTTTGATGAATTCTATTTTCTCCCAATTCCCTCTCTCTCTAGTCGGTTTTGCTCTAGGAAATGAGCTGAAGAAATGTTGTATAAACATGTATGAAGTGGAGAGGGGTTGCCTAGATAAATTCGCTAGATGGCAATTTGGTGATTAAGGTCAACTCTTGTAATTTACCATTATTAAATCTAATTTAATCATACCCAATCACATTTCAATTAAATATACCATAAAATTACATAAATTCTAACGGGCATAAAATATTAAGCAATTTCGGATTCGGCCGCCGATAAGGCCTTCAATTTGCAGTTTAAAACATAAAACACGAACAGATAATTTAATAGTCAAACAGATAGACATGCATTTAAACTAATACGTTCAATCAATCAGTTCAGGATTTCAGTCAATCAGTCAATTAACATGCTTAATCATGGATTAGCACTAATCAGTGGTGAGGATTGTCACACAAGATATCCAAGATATTCAACAATTTACTGATGGATCTGTAAGAATTAAATTTAATCGATCCCAGTCCTCTCGACACAGTACTTCTAGTATACCTATTGATACTGAAACTGAAGATGAAATCTTTAATACACCCTTATTTAGAAAGAATAGTCAAATTCATATTGGTCAAACTTCCCATAGTAAAATGAAAGGCGCTGATAACTCCATAACTTCTCAAATTATTAAACCTGTTTATTCAACACATACACATTTACCTGAAGATGACACTGAATCTCAGGATTCCCTAACTCAAACTGATTTCGAAGTCATACCACCAATAAATCCTCAATTAATGACTATTAGTAAACCTTTTACACCTAATTTGGATAAATTACATATTGAATTTCGCTCCAAAAGTAATAAAACCAAACGTCATGCTTATCGGCTTAAATATGATTCTAATCAGCAATAAAAAATACTCGCAAATGGTACAAGTTTATGACCGAACATCATATTGAGATACCTTTCTTTGAATATTTAGAAGATCATTATAAAGAAGTTAAAACAATTACAAAACATAAATGGAAAACTTCTCCTAATACTATTGTTAGTTCTAGTCATCCTCCTTTATCTACTATAATTATCAAACACCAAGGATCTGAAATACCAGCCTCTCCATTCAAGCTACCCGGTACTAACCCTGAAATCAAAAAAGTTATTGAACAAAATAATTATACTAATCAATGTTTAAAAATAATTGGTAACAGTTAGATAAGATAGAAACCAACTTAGAAGATTATTCAGCTAACCATACCTCTTATAGTAAACAAACTTTAGACCAACCACTGTTAAATTTACCTAGTAATCGGTCTAAATGAGACAGTCTAATAACTAAAGATAATTCTACTGTCAAAGTTATAGAACAATTATTTTCTAAATTAACTACTGAACAGGCTTCTCATTATACTGAAAAAGGTCTTACTGTTTTAAATCAACAACCTACTCTAGAACCTATTTCTACTCAATCAGAAACTGATACAACTGATAATGAAATTAATATCTTAGCCCAACAATTTCAATTAACTAATCTTAATAAACTTTATTATCCTAAACCAACTCCAACCACTCTTACAAAAAAATGGTATTCTCGACCCACACCACCTGATCTCCAATATGAAGAAACTAATCTTAGTAATCAATTTTCTGTATCTGCTAAAAAGTTATATGAATGGAATATCGATGGTCATAGTGAAGATCAAATCCTTCAAAAATTAAATCATTTATCTATGGTTGCAAATAGTTATCTTGGTAATTACCCTAATTATACTCAACTTGAAATTGTCTTATTGATCACCTCTGGTTTTACTGGTATGCTCAAATCTTGGTGGGAAAAATATCTTACTGACGAACAAAGAGAATCCATTTTGCATGCAAGTCAAAAAGATGAAAATGATTTACCTATATTTGATGAAAATATTGGCTACTATATACCTGATGGTATTAATAATTTAATTTATACCATAGTCTGACATTTCATAGGTACCCCTACTAATATTTATTCTCGCATACATGATCAACTCAGTAATCTTACTTGCCCTACATTAAGTGATTTTCAATGGTATAAAGATGTTTTTACCTCTAGAGTTATGTTAAGAGAAGATTGTACTAAATCCTTTTGGAAAGAAAAATTTATAAATGGATTGCCCAGTCTTTTTGCTCATAAAATCAGGGATGTACTTAGTCAACTTACAGATGTTATTGAATATGATAATTTAACTTATGATGATATAATTAATACTATTCAAAAAGAAGGCCTAAGAATGTGTATTGATCTTAAACTTAGTTAAAAAACTGCTAATGATAAACATAAGGCTAAATATGAGTTAAGCAACTTCTGTGAATAATATGGTTTACCTCCTGTAGCACCCTCTCGCCGCAAAAAACATAAATACACTAAACATAAGTCATCCTACAAATATTCTAATAAATATAAAAAGAATTATACACCTTTTAAATCCACTGATAAATTTTATACTAAACCAAAAAGGAAATATTATAAGAAATCACATCCAAAATTTAAATCTAATAAAGATGTTACCTGTTATAATTGTGGTAAAAAATGTCATTATTCTAATAAATGTAAAGAAAAATAAAAAATTAAAAGATAAAGTTAATCAACTACAAATTAATGATGAATCAAAAAATCAATTATATGAAAATTTTCAATTAAACCAATCTGTTAGTAATTCCTCTTCTGATAATTCTGATACTTCATCTGATTACCATTCACCTAGTGATACTTCTGATAATAATATTGAATTAGGATGTAATCATGTTTATTGTAAACCAGTTAAACAAATCACTGTTCTTACTAAACAAAATAAAGAAGAAACTGCTCTTATTGAATTAATTAGTAGTTTAGAAGATCCATAGTTGAAACAAAAATATACTGATAAATTAAAATCTTTACTAACCAATCATGATAAGAAACCTAAGTTTGATAAGCCAATTATTAGTTTATCCAAAAACTTAGAAATATTTAAAACTAAAAAAAAAGAAATTACATTACAGGATTTACAACATGAAATTAATCAGATTAAACAGACCATCAAAGATTTACAAAATAAAAATAAATTATTAGAAGATGAGATTACTGTTTTAAAAATAAATAAAAGTTTAGATAATTTCCAAGCTAATGATGCCATTTCCCCAGAAGAATCTGATAATGAATCTGAACATACTAATCCTGATAATCTTTTATTTGATAATCGATCACATCAATCTCATAATCATGAAAACAGAAGATTAAATCTTCTCAATAAAATACATATTAAAAAATGGTACTCCAAAATTAAACTAGTAATTAATGATTTTGAATTAGAAGTTATTGCTCTTATTGATACTGGTGCTGATCTTAATTGTATTCAAGAAGGATTAATCCCTACTAAATATTACGAAAAAACAAATGAAAAATTAACTTCTGCTAATGGTAGCAAAATGCGTATTAAATATAAATTACTTAAAGTCCATATATGTCAACATAATGTCTGTTTCAAAACCTCATTTGTTTCAGTTAGAAATATGACTGATAAAGTTATTTTAGGAACACCATTTATATTCTTATTATATCAATTTGCTACATCTAGTGAAGGAATAACAACTCAAGGTTTTGGTCAAACAGTTACTTTTAAATTCTTATCACCATCTGAAGTATTGGAATTAAATCAATTAAAAGACTTTATTTCCCAATCTATTAATCGATTAACTCGTCAGTTACGTTTTCTAAAAGAAGATGCCCATTATAAATGCATTGAACAACAATTAACCAATCATGTTGTTAAATCTCAAATTGAAGAATTTAAATTAAAATTAGAAACAACTGCTTGTTTTACTTTACCAACTGCCTTTTGGCATAGGAAAAAACATGTAGTCACTTTACCATACATTAAAAATTTTAATGAAAGACAAATTTCTACTAAATCTCGACCTATTCAAATGAATCATGAATTAGTTGAAATGTGTAAAAAAGAAATCAATGAACTATTAAAAAATCGAATTATTAGTCCTAGTAAATCACCATGGTCTTGTCCTGCTTTTTATGTTAATAAAAATGCTGAATTAGAACGAGGTGTCCCTCGTTTAGTCATCAATTATAAACTATTAAATAAAGTTTTAGAATGGATTCGCTATCCTATTCTTAATAAAAAAGATTTAATCAAAAGACTTAGTCAAGCTGTTATTTTTAGTAAATTTGATTTAAAAAGTGATTTTTGACAAATACAAATTCATCCTAAAAATAGATATAAAACTGTTTTTACTACACCCTTTGCTCAGTATGAATGGAATGTCACGCCTTTTGGATTAAAAAAATGCACCTAGTGAATTTCAAAATATAATGAATGATATTTTCAATCCATTTAGTCATTTTTCCATAGTTTATATAGATGATATTCTCATTTTTTTTTTAAAATCAATTAGTGACCATTGGAAACATCTTACCGCTTAATTTTATACTATTAAAAGTCATGGTCTAGTCATATCTGCTCCTAAGATTAAATTGTTCCAAACTAAAGTCAGATTTTTAGGATATGATATTCACCAGAATACAATTCTACCAATTAGTCGCTCTATTGAATTTGCTTCTAAATTTCCTGATGAAATCTTAGATAAAACCCAATTACAATGTTTTTTAGGATCACTGAATTATATTGCTGAATTTTAAAAAGACCTTAGAAAAACTTGTCAACCTCTGTTTTATCGGTTAAATGACAATCCTCCTCCTCGGTCTTCTACTCATACTGCTATAGTTAAACAAGTCAAACAATATGTCAAGTCTCTTCCTTGTCTTGGTATTCCTACTGAAAATTCATTCAAAATTATTCAAACTGATGCCTCTGATATTGGTTATGGTGGCATCCTTCTCCAGAAAATTATTCTTCAGTCATCTGAACAAATTGTTCGTTATCATTTTGGTGTCTGGAATAAAGCACAAAAGAATTATAGTACTGTAGACGCGCCCCGGGAACTCTCCGATATCCGTGCGCGATGGCGCGAAATTTCGTTTGCTCTCTGAGCTACTACAGTTCGGACTCAATGTCACGGTTCTGAATCTAAATCTCACAAAGTGCAATGTGAGACTAATAAATCACCAAAGATTCCAAATCCGGCAAATCGTTTTGGAAAATTGATTTTTATAAAGAAGTTTCAAGCATGGACTGCTTTGCCAGATATAGAGTCGCCACCTAAATATTTTATTTTGGGAGATTTAGGAAACCCTGACTCATGCCTAAGGCCACGTGTCCGTCATCACCAAAGTTGCCTCAGCTCGGGAACTTGGGTACGAGAGGGGAAGGTCATGCAATGAGCACCCCCGCTCACCCGATCAAAGATCGGCCTGTACTAAGCATGATATTTTGTTTTTGAAAACACATGTGCTCTTATTCCGGTTAATTAGCTAATCTTACTACGTGATGCGCACAACACACAAGTATAGACTAGATCGCCTAATTTGGAACAAAACATTGCATGTTCGTTTGAAAATGGTTTGAAGTTTGCTACTCGCAAGTAGGCTAAATCGGGGATTTCAATGAATTGTTCCAATTCAAGTAATCCAACCTCCACCCACAAGCATTCAGGCAGTTATATCACATAAGCAGTTAGCCTCATGGCAAGCATGCTTTCATGGCAGTCAGTAACACACATGCAGTATGCTAAAGCGTAAACACTCACAGTGTACTCTAAGCCAAAACAGAGAACTAGTTAGAAATCATGCATGATCCTAGTTTATGTTAAGATGGCTAATGCAACACATGCAAAAATGCTACTAGAGAGGCTCGACTATCTAGAATGTCATGTGAAATGCAACTTGATACATGTATTCAACTAAATGTATTGAAATACAATGAAGTTAGTATGATGTGCCGAGCCTAGTGCATGCAAAATAGATGAATGATGCACGCATGCGAGCATAAGGTATGCTAAATGAAACATGTCCTAAGACTAACCATCGTAAGCGGTTAAGTAAAAGACAGAAAGAAATGGGGGTTGGAAGACATGCATCGTACATACGCACGCTTTATTACAACCATTGGCCCTCTCGACGGAGGGTCCGAATAAAAAGCTAACTAGCTAATCTAAGCTAATTAAACTAATTATTACATCACAACGAAGCTAATTAACTAATCCTAGTTAACTAACTATTACAAAACGATTAAGCAGCTAAACACATTAACTACTTAAATACAAGCCAAAGCATAAACTAGCTAATCACATTAGCTAAGTAAAGCAGTAAAACAAGGTCCTCAAAGGTAGAAGATTGCATGTATGCCCAGTCGCCTCGTTCAGAAATCCGTCGCGATGCTTTAACTTGCTTCTGTTTGCAGCTGTTCTCAGAACCTTGCACCAAGCTCCAGAAAGCTTCTAACTCATCTTGGGGACCTGTGGGAGGGTGGCCGACCAGTTGTTGGTGTTTGCAGCCACCTGCCGACCACTTTTTGATACTACAAACCAGAAAAAGTGGTCGGCCAGCTAGTTTTTCTGGCTGGCCGACCAGTTGTTGTTGCCAGACTGCAATTTGCTGCAACAGAGATCAAGAAAGGGCATGGCAATGTATTTGTAAGATATGTGTGCACAACCACCCTCCCTATCATTTTATAAGCTCAAGGGAGTGTGGTTCTTGACCCTTGGGTAACCAATTGCACATTTCGATGCATGATGGTCGAGAGGCGAAGTTGCACAATTCAATATGAAAATGAATGCACAAGTAAATACATAAGGCCTAAAACTCTATCATGTAGGATAAAGAGCGTCGGCGACCGAGAATTGAGGCACGTTTCATCACTTTAGGTATGAAACGTTCCTCATTTCTCGTGTTTGGACTAACACCTATTCTAAACAAAATGCAACACATAACATGACATGTACAATGCTATGTAACATGGAATATGCAAAAATGCAATGCAACACAAGCATGCAAATATGAAATATGACTTGAGCATGCAAACATGCAATGCAACATGAACAACCTAACAAGGCTAATGACATGCACAATGCTAATGCATGCATACTCAATGCAAGATAACATAAGCATGCAACAATATGAACAACAATTAGCATACACAATGCAAATGTCAACTAGCATACTCAATGCAAATGGACATGGCATACTCAATGCAATATGATCATGGCATACACAATGCAATATGATCATGGTATACACAATGCGAATCAAGAGTATGGCATGCGCAATGCAAACAATAACACAACATGTACGATGCGATGTAACATGGCAAACACAATGCTCAATGGACTTAAACCGAATGTGGGTAGACCTCAGCCATGCCAAAACAGAGGCCATAACACCAAAACAAAGGCACAAAATACAAAGCATGCATGCACAATGCATTGGCCAGCCAAGTAGGCCTAAAAGCACAACCCTCAAGAGTGCTCAAAGAGTGACAAATGTGTAAGTGTAACAACACTAAGCGCACTGAAATTAAGTGAGAAATGATGCCAAATCATTCAAACAAAGCAAGCATAGCGTGCAAAGGTCCTAAAGCATGAAGGCTAATAAAGGGGACTACAAAGGAGGCATGCAATTCATGGAAAATATGCATGAACCAACCACAAACAGAGCTCAAGTAGGTCTAAACATGGACCAAAACATGCTAAGTTAGGGGCCCAAAGGCCTAGGCATGCAAGCATACACACTAGGCCATAAACAAGGCGACAAATGCACAACCCTTAGAGGCACTCAAAAGGTGAATAAAGTGAGCATATGGCAATGCTACACACTCTGAAATAACATGATGAATTATGCCAAATCATGTACACAACACAAATGAAGCATGCTATGGAGCTCAAAGCTTGAAACTAGCATAGGCACTTGTACTACAACTATGCAAAACATGAAGCATGTAATCAAAGCAACCCAAAACAGTCCTAGAACATGTTAAAATGAGTCTAAAACATGTAAGGAAGGAAGCCAAAATATGCTAGCATGAAGGGCATAAGGCATGGTGAATGCAAGGCAAATAAGGTGATTTATATTACACCTATTAAAACCAAACATGAGATGACTTAACCAGTAAAAATCAAAGTTATATCATGGAAAGATAACCCCCAAAACACATTGAAATGATAGCTCGCAAGCTTAGGCATGAAGGCATACGCAATGACCCATGTTTAAGGCATAAAGGGGCAAACCCTCCAACGCATTGAATAAGTGAAAGATGCAAGTGTATATCCATGAAACATGTACTGAAATAACATAACAAATTATGCCAAACCATTCAAATAAGCCAAGCAATGCATGCTAGTGGACTTGATACACGAAGCTAACAAGCTAGAATGCACTATAGTTATACAAAGCATGGCATGCATGACCAAAACAACACAAATCAGAGCTAAAGCATGCTAAAACATGGACAAAAGCTTCTTAGAGTTAAGCCAAAAGCATGCTAGAATGACATGTCAAAGCATGAGACACATTAGGCTAATTCATGGAATTGCACTACAAGTGCATGAAGCATGCATGGGGCTATTAAACCAAACCTTAACAGAGGTATATCATGGCAAAATACCATCAAAAACATGCTGAGATGGACTCAAATCGAGCTAGAATGACATGCTACTTCATAGGGCATACAAGACTAGTTTTTTACGTTACACTACAAGTGTACAAGGCATGCAAGGGGTGACCAAACCAAACCAAAACAGTGGTATGACATGCTGAAATAACCCCAAATACATGCTAAGAACAAGCCAACACGAGCTTAACAAACATGCTTACAGATGAGGCATTTAAGACAAGTATTGAAGACACAAGGAGAGGGGATGGCCCTCTCCTAGTTGGGACCTCAAAACACCACTTCCACCACTGAAATTCCTCCGGATTTCAGTGGTGAGAAGGTCAAGACAAGGTGGTCCCAAAAGCTCACAAAGAAGGCACAAAAGCAAGGCCAAACAAGGCCTAAGATGGGGTAAACAACCCCAAACACAAAAGTGACCTCAAACAAAGATCCAAAGCATGCAAAAACAGAACTCTTTGTAGTAGAAAGTTAAGCTTAAATCAGCATGAAAATAAGGCTAAAAGCTTAAACAAAAATAAGGGATTTAAGGGTTAGAAACTCACCCTTGAAGACCACCTTTAAAGCTGCAACTCCAGTAGGTTTTTCAAGCTCAAACCAACCCAAGAACACCAAAACCAGCTCCTAAGCATCTCAGCAACAAAAGGATGGTGTTTAAGTGTGTGTTTGTGTACAAAAGTGAGACAAAATGACACTTTAAGGCACAAAACAAGAGCAAAAGAGAGATATAGATACAAGTGTGTATGTATAACTCAAACCACCAATTTCTGAACCTGGAGGAGGAAGGAGGAGCCTTCCTCTTATAGAGAGCAAAAGCACAAGCTTCTTCAAGAAGCTAAGGCTCAAGGCCATCCCTCCATACACGTGTATAGAGGATGGTTCTAATGCTCTCCAGCTGTGTTAGCTGGCCAAAAATATCTCCAAAAAAGTGACAAAAAGCAGCCGACCACTTCAAGTGGTATCCCACAACAAAAACTGGCCGGCCAGGGGTAGGAGAAGTCTACACACTGAAAACAAGCAAGTGGTGTAGTGGCCGACTAGAAAAGGTGGCCCAAAGACCAAAAATGCCAGTTATCCGACTAGAAAACTGGCTGGTAGGAGGAAAAGTGGTCTCAAAGGGGAAAAACTGGTCTCCCATCCTTGTACCACCTTCCAAACAAGGAAAACAAAGTTTGTACAAAAAACAAACCAAAACGGATGCAAGACGAGAGATCGGGAGGCAAAGCACGCGGCCGAAAGCCTCGAAAACTAGTCTACTGGCATCAAAAGTGGTATACGACCACGAAAGTGGTCTCCCGAATCACAGTGTTCCTCTAGGCAGAGGTAACAAGGCATGGTTCAAAAATCACGCCAAACGGAGAACGTTAAGCGGTCCCGAGACAAGGCGCGTGACTGAAGGCTCCAAAAATCGAAAAACTAGTCTCCAAACGGAAAAAATGGCCTACGACCACAAAAAGTGGTCTACGACCACAAAGAGATGGTCTACAAGACCTCTCCCTCCCTTTTGGAAAAGAAAACAAGATTCGGTCCACAAACTGAGCCAAAGCACAAAGAGTTCAGAGGCCCGGATGCAAGGCTCTCAGCCAAAAACTCCGAAATCTCAGAACGAGCACAACATGCACAATCACCAAACGCTCAATTAATGGCGTCTGAGTCTTAAGGTCGGTCAAAAATGGGGTGTCTACAAGTACTATTAAACAAGAAATTTTATCTACTATTTTATGTATTAGTAAATTTCAAGATGATATTTTAAATCAAATTTTTTTACTTCGTGTTGATTGTAAATCTGCTAAGTATGTTTTAGAAAAAGATGTTCAAAATCTTGCTAGTAAGCAAATTTTTGCCCGATGGCAATCTATACTAAGTATTTTTTATTTTGACATTGAATATATTCCTGGTTGTTAAAATTCTATTCATGATTTTCTTACCAGAGAATTTTTACATAGTGGATAATAATGTCTATTCCCTATATTTCATCCCATAAATAAAAAATTAAACACTACAAATCCCTGATTAAGCATACTGTTCGTTGCCTTGCCTTTCTCAAATCAACCCATATACCTACTAAAAGAGCCCAGTACATATAATTTCATCGGATTAAAGCTCAGAAACAACAACTTGCTCATTATATTAACTGTTTACATGAACATACTGATCAATTAGATATCCTCAGTGGATGCTAATTTATCTTCTCTATTTCATAGATGTCTCGTCCACGGCCTCCTTCCAAAGCCTTAGTCCCATCAAGTCAACCGTTTGTTCCTCCTCCATTGGAGTTAGTCACCAAATACCATCCTGCTGAACTGGTTAACCGTTACCAAATTCTTAGTAACAGTCCTAAACCTAGTTATACATCTGCTTTGGCTACTGATCCTTTTGCTTCATCCAGTCAAGCAGTTACTCCATACCCTCTTAATCCTATTAAATCAACCCGATCTGATTATGTTAAATCCACTATTACTAATCTCTTTTTCAAAGAATCTAGTTACCCAAAGAGTCATACTGTTCATGATCTGGTTAAATCTTATTTCCCTCCTGGATGACATTTTATTTCTTTCCATCCAGAAAAAACAATTACTTTCTATAAAGACATCCTGTTCAACCATCAGTCAATTGTGATTAAACTCATTTATGATCGCACTTACACAAGTAAAATTGTGTACCATTCACTCTATATTCACAACTTTGTTTTTCTGGTTGATTGGGGTTCTCCTTATCAACTACGAGATCTACCTGGTCATTCAATTCAATAAAGTTACTATGATTATATTGATGCTTGGTTCAAAGTTCTCTTGTATCAAAATGAGTCAAATAATTACTCCTAGTTTCTCCAGTTTGATCAAAAATTCAAATCTGAATTACCTACTTGGTTTTTACGATGGTGGACTCAGTATGGCGCCATCCCAGAAATCTTCCCATCCATAATTATGGATCAAGTCAACTATTTCTCTATTGTTTTCTTATTCACTCCACAGCAAAGGAAATTCCCTCCATTGCTTATTTTTATGTCCAAATACAAAATCCCTTGGATATTCAAATGGCAATATGGTATTTCTGATGATGTTATTTACCGGCAACACATGGTTAAATGGTGGGATAATTTCAAGATTCCACGCGTTGTTGAAATTGTTCAAATTGAATTTCCAATCAACATTCATGCCCCTACACCTGCCATGATTAAAGCTTAGCAGAACCCAACTGCTTCATTAACACAAGGAAGCCAACTTCCTCCAGTCAATCTTGGAAGCCCAACATCCAGTTCTTCCAAGCCCAAGTTAACAAAGCCCAGTTTTGACCAGTGCAAGTCAAAGGATAAGTCCAAATCAAAGGTTAAGCCTAAGTCCAAGTCATCTAAAGATGAGCTCCTCCAAATGGCTCGTCTCTTCATGGCCCAAGCGAAGTCAAACTCGGATAACAACAGTTCAGAAGATGGTTCAGACAGTTCAAACTCTTTTGAAGGTTCAACTACTCAAAATCCATATGGACCCGAGTTTCAAGATGCTCAGGACCCATATGCTTAATTCAGTCATTGGATTCTATATAGTTATAATTATTAGCTTCAATCAATACTTGTCTTTTGAGAAAAGCTGCTGATATATATATATATATATCTATATTGATTCCCTCAGTCACATGCCTCTAAGCAATGAATAGTGAAAAAGTCAGCATAACTGTTCACTATTCATCAAAAAGTCAACATTATTATTCATCATTCATCATGATTCATCCCGCCGACAAATTCAGCACAGTAAAAGGCAGCCATCAACTTTAGTCACTCACCGAAAGTAGCAGACAGCTCCCATGTGCTCCTGATGCTCCCTTCAAGTCAAGATTATTCATCACAGGGCTAACAGTATTCACTCACAAGGCTAACAGTAGTCTTTTTTTATTATAAAAAGGGCCTTTCCAGTCAAGAATAAGACAGGGTTAAAAAATTGAGAGCATTCCTTCCTCAAGAAAATAGCTTTCTCTGTAATTTTATATTTTCAAAAATTGTTTTCAAATTATGTATTTTGAAGAACTGTTGCTTGCTTCATTCCAGTAAACAATTGTAAATTTTATTAAAGTATTAATGTTTATTTGAAGTGTTTTATTATCATATTTTGAAGTGTTTTATTATCATATTTAAACTGTTTCAGTTAGGGGTGTCCGCGGTTCGGTTTGCGGTTCGGTTTGGACCCGCCCGCATCTATGCGGTTTGGGGAAAAGTCAACCCGCAACCGCCCGCAATGCGGTTTGCGGTTTGTGTGGATAGGGTTGGCGGATGTGCGGGCGGTTGCGGGCGGTTTGCGGATTGAATTTTTTTTCAAAAATTATTTTTAAACCCTTTTTTTTCCTCCCATTTTGTCAATCTTTATTTTGGACATTTTTCCTCATATTTTATAAAATGCTCCAACATTAATAATTAATGAATTAAAACTTATAAAAAACTTACAAAATAAAAAACACAACAAATTCAATTCGAAACCTAAACAAATCACTCAAAATCTACATTCATCATTAACTTACATTCATCCTACATTCATCATTCATAACCCAAATAAAAAAAATGCTACATTGAAAATTCTACATTCAATATTCATCATTCCTAACCTAAATACAAAAAAAAAAAAAAAAAAATTCTTCATTAACCTACATTCATCCAAAATGCAAAAAAAAATAAAAATTCATTAACTTACATTCATCCAAAACCAAAATGCAATTAAAAAAAAAAAAATTGTTGTTAAACTTCATTCAATACAAACCCATGAAATAAAATAAAAACATTTCAATTCCAATCCTTCACTCACATGTTGTCAAACTTCATTCGCATCCAATCCAACTTTCACAAATTCGAATTCCAATTCCAATTCCATGCATTTGGTTGATGAACCCTACACAAAAACAAATTGAAAAAATATAAACTTTAATCTTCAATTAGAGTAAAAAATAAAAAGATAAACAAATGTCTATATATTTCATCTCAATATAGTAACAAAATGTATTGAGTATATGAAAAAATAACCAATGATCAAATGGATATTAGAGATCAATTATAGCATCAACATTATAGGTTGAAGTTGAAGATGAGCTCGACTCCAAAGTACCTAATTAGGAATCAACAAGAGAAGATTAATAAAACTTACATTAGAAAATGAACAATACAAATAAAAATGAAGATAAATAAATTCTCATTTACTCGAGTCATATTGCTCAAATTCCTCCACATCATCCATCGCCTTTCGAAGAGAAATTGGAAGGTTGCTTCGAAGCCAATTTTGAGTACATACAAGAGCTTCAACCATAGAAGGTGAGAGTGAACTACGAAATGGGTGAAGAATACGCCCTCTCGTACTAAAAGCCGACTCCGATGCAACGGTAGAAATAGGCATGGCCAACACATCCCTTGCAAGTTGTGATAACACCCTATATTTGGTTGCATTCACCTTCCAATAATCCAAAATCTCAAATGTTTGATTCTTTGCAAAATGTTCAACCTCGGATAAATATTGTTCCAATTCCGACTTAGATCCACTAGTGCATCGCCCCTCCAAATAGGAATTAAATTGGGAGTCAACTAAAGAATAGGGATCATCATCATCATCATCTTCCACCATATTCACAACTTCACTCACACTTGGAAGTTTCTCATTTGAAGGATAAAGTGTGACATAATGGCTATACAAACGACTCAAACAACTCTTAACCTTGTCAACCATCTCTTCCACCTTCCTATTATCTCCAAGAAATAAATTGGAAAAACAAAACTCCAAGTATGTCATTTTTTTGGTAGGATCAATAACCACTGCAACATACAACAACAAATTGATTTTACTTCCATCCCCCCAATACTTGCTAAACTTTAGCTTCATAGTCTTTGCCATTGAGCTCAAAGTATCATCCTCCTCCAAAATTAATTGATTAATTTTGCTTTCAATAACAAACATCTTTTTGTAAAAAGCATTGGAAGTAACAAAGAGAGACCCCGAAAATTTCTTAGTTGCAACATAAAAATTTTTAGAAACCTCAAAAAAATTCTACACTTTTTCCAATCCAATTCATTCGGACTTCTTCTTATGCCACCATCAACATCAATGAAATAAGGTTCAAAGTTGGAATCCACAAACTTCAATCGGTTAAAAGCCTTCTCATACTTTTCGGCGGCCTCTAACATCAAATAGGTAGAGTTCCACCTAGTTGGTACATCTAGGCATACAAGAGCTTTTGAATCAAGTTTGAGTGTGGCCGCACATTTCGTAAAAACATCATGCCTTTGAGGAGAAGACCTCACATATCTCACCGCAAGTCTAATGTTGGCAATAGAATCATCCATTTATTTCAACCCATCACTCACAACGAGATTAAGAATATGTGCACAACAACGCATATGAATAAACTCATGTTGCAAAATAGTCCCCTTCCAATCTTTGGTTATCGTTTTCAAATATTGAATGGTAAGATTATTAGAACTAGCATTATCAACTGTTAAGGTGAATATGCTATCAATGTTCCACTCAATCAAACACGACTCAATTTTTCGACCCAATGTTTCTCCTTTGTGATCCTCAACTTGTTGAAAATTTATGATTCTTTTTTGAAGTTTCCAGTTATCATCAATGAAATGAGCAGTCAAACACATGTAACACAAATTCTGAATAGATGTCCAAGTATCCGTAGTAAAGCAAATTCTACGACCCTTCATGGCCTTCTTTAACTTATCCCTTTCATTCTTGAATATGTTGAGCACTTCTCTAGATATGGTTTGACGAGAGGGAATTGGTGTGAATTTGGGTTGCATGACATTACAAAATCTTCTAAACCCAACACCCTCCACAAATCTAAATGGTAACTCATCAATGACCACCATCTCCGCAAGAGCCCTTTTACAAGTATCAAAATTAAAAATTGTTGCTACAACATCAACACCCTCTTCATTTTGTTTCGGTCTAAGATTTAATGTTTGTTGACCATCTGTATCCCTATTTGGATATTCTTTACAATTGGGTGTATGACTCCTCAAATTGCTAGTCCCATGAAGTCTAGAGTCAGCCATATACTCTTTCTTACAATATTTACATACGGCTTTACGCTTCCCATCGGTCCCTATAACCTTGTCAAAATGATCCCAAACTGTGGATGGTGCTCTCCCCCCTCCACCCTCACTCTTTCTCTTTGGGGGTCTAGGAAGCTTAGGTTCAGGTTCAGATTCAGGTATGGGTTCGACTAAGAGGGGATTCATTTGAGAATTAGAGGATTCCGGAGGTACAAGATTGATTGCGGGAGATTGAATACTATCCTCCATTTAAACTGGATTACAAAAACAGTCACACATAAATATAACAATAATTGTGAAGTATTTCACTGATTTAATTTAAATAATCATTTAGAGGAATCTGTTGATATTTGGATTAAAATTTAAACTGGAAAAAAATTGCACCTACATATTGAGATACTTATCAACATAAATGGTAGAGACCCTTCATATTAACAAGACATTAAGAAACAAGATTGGAGCATTGTCTTTCCTAATCCTACTACTTCCATAATTAACAAAGAAAGCTAGTCAAGCATGATATTAAACAAGCTTGGTAAAATTATCAAAAATGCCAGTCACAAATTCAAGGTATTGATTGCACATCTATTACTACTTTCCTCTATCAAAGGAAAATATAATCAATTAAAAACAAAAGCCATTATAAACTTTAACAGCACTAACTTGAACCATATCACTTCTTACACTTCCAATCACAAATCTCGATTGCAATAGCTAGACATCCCAGACAAAAAACAATTTTGGCACAGACATTCATCACAGATTTAATACAAAAAACAGGTTCATCACAGATTCATCGCAGATTTAATTCAATCCAATACCATAGATTTAATTCAATCCAATACCCAGATTTAATTCCAAAAATACAGATCTATTGCAACAAAAAAAAATAAAATAAACACAGACATTCCAAGTTTGGCACCACAGATAAAGCTCTAAAACAGATCTCTAACAAAAAATAAATAAAAATACAGATCTGTTCCAAAAATACAGATCTCTGTTTATGAACTGATTTCAATATTTGAACTGATAATCCCTATTTAAACAAATTTATGAACCGATTTCAATATTTGAACAGACATTCCAGATAATCCCTATTTGAACTGATTCATGAACTGATAATCCCTATTTCTAAACAAACAAACACAAACAGAGATCAGGGCGAGAGAGAGAGAGAGAGAGAGAGGCTTACCTGTGAGAGAGAGCCGATCGGTGTAGATGCAAAACCAGAGAGTAGGAGACTGTGAGATGAGAGAGTGAGGGAGATGAGATATTGAGAGAGACAGATCAGAGAGAGACAGATCTCAATATGTTCAAAAAAAAACCAAAGATCGGGGAGAGAGAGACATAGACAGAGATCAGAGAGAGGGGCTTTACTTGTGTGCGATGAGGTCGATTGATCGGTCGATCTTGTGAGAGAGAGACTCGATCACTGAGTGCGCAGATCAAAATCGTGAGTGAGAGTGAGAGAGAGACCGAGAGGAGGAGAGGAGATACAGTTCTCTGATGAGTGAGTGTGAGTGTGTGAGTTTGATTAGATTAGGGTTTGTCTTGTTTTGGACGATCAGATTTGAAGGAAAAAAAAAGTGGTTATTTTGAACGGTTAAATCAGATCAGATTTAAAAAAAAAAAAAAGAGAGTTTTATGCGGGCGGGTTGGGCGGGTGCGGGTCAAACCTGCAACCCGCCCGCAATCCGAAATTTACATAAAATCCAAACCGCACCCTACCCTAATGTGTTTGCGAAACCGCCCATACATGCGCGGTTCGGATCGGGTAGGGCGGTTTGGGCGGTTCGGATGACCCTATGCCCAGCCCTAGTTTCAGTGCTATTTCCTCTCTTCCGTTCCCTTAATATTTATTTTTCATATTTTTGGTATTTATTAAAACTTTAAAATATTTTTTTCATAAATATTTTATTTTTTAGATAAATCTAAGTAAGGTACATTTTAAAAAGTAAAAAAATGTTTAAAATTTTAAAAATATTTACTAAAAATAAAAAAACATAAAAAACAAAAAATTCAATTTTGAAAAATTTTAATCTGAAAAATTGAAACCAAAATTAAATTTTAGGCAAAATAGCATAAACTTTTATTCGTTAGGATTTTATTTTGGCGCGCATTTCACTATTCTGGTTCACAGGCGCGCAATCCGAAATGACCGAAAGAACCTTACCAAAATAAAAACCCCCCAAAGTTTCGCACGATAAGGGTTGGTTTGGAATGTCTTAAAAAAGTGTACTTTTTGACTTATTGGTGGGTTTGGGTTGGGCTTGAGTTGGGTTTGATGTGATGTGTTAGAGAAGTAATGTGATTTAAATAAGATGATATAACTTAAATAAGATAATGACTTTTTAATTTTTTGACTTATTTAGTACATGCCAAACTAGCCCTAAGTTAGGACACATAAATCTCACTAGGGGCTTTATTGTCCATTAAAATCCGTCAAACATATTTTCCCGCCAATCCCAAAAACCCTATAGACAGATTCCGATCCCAACAGTTCACTCATTCTCAGTTTCAGGCCCCCATCAATGGCCGACGAAGAAGAAGACGAAGAGAACAACAACAATGACATAGAGACCATCTCACCAACGTTCCCGAATAGCCGAGTCAAGAAAATCATGAAACTCGACAAAGACATCAACAAGGTCAACTCGGAGGCCCTATTCCTCATCTCGTGCTCCACCGATCTCTTCCTCCAATTCCTCGCCGAGAAATCTGCCCGAGTCGCGATCGAGAAGAAGCGCAAGACAATCAAGCTCGAGCATTTGAGAGTCGCCGTCAAAAGGCACCAGCCGACTAGCGATTTCCTCCTCGACTCGCTTCCGATGTCTTCGCAGCCGGCGGATCGCCCACCTGAGGCCCGGACTCGGTCAGCGGAGAAACCGGTTCCGGCTGGGACTCGGCGGATCGATGATTTCTTTCAGAAGGGTTCTTAGTTTTTTTTCAATTTTTTTTTTGTTGCCAATCTATGAAAATTGTACTGGTTTGATGATTTAATTTAGGTTATTTTGATGAAGTATTTGGATGGTGTAAAATCATTAAAAAAGATATGCAATTAATCGCTGTTTTTGTCGTACTCTCTTAATTAGGGGCGGGGAGAAGTGGAAATTTGGGCTCATTAATGGTTGTTTTGATTTGTCACTGTGCGGTGTGAGCTGTTGTAAATTGATATCAGTGGTGATCAAAAAACAGTGCTTACCCGTTCTTCCCAGTTTGAGCTTAATTTGTAGTGTTTTTATGTTTGAATTTGTTATTTCTGTGTGTAAATTCAAAAACCCATAGTTGAGTTATGAACTTGGTTATGTACACACTGGGGTGATATGGACGAATAATCACATCACCCAATGAAGCAGCAGTGAGTTATTTGGTAACCATTCTGAAGATATATAGCCTATAGATTTAGCTCACACACAAACCCATTTGAAATCAACAAATAAATGAAAAAGTCAGGCCTATTTGGTAACCATTCTGAAGATTAATTTATGTCTTTAGTGATCAGATATGATAATGATGCGAAGAAAATGTGCAGAGTAAACGAATTTAACTAGCATTCACTGAAAATGTGTGTTGAATTGCTTTACAGTTTTTGATGCATTCCACACATGCGTGCTGAATTTATACAGTTCTATCTAGCATTATAGCCCATTCCCTAATGCCATGGCACGTGTCTTCAGTTGTTCTCATGGCATTCATTGCATCAGTATCATTTTTCATCAATTGTTTACACTTTTATTTTTTCCCAAATAGTAATGTTGAATACAAGAATGGTATGAACAGCTGGCAATTAACAATTTTCTATAGGTAGAAATATGTAACACAACATTTTCTGCTTTTAAAGGAACTTGAACTTTTAGTTTGTATTTTTACAGTAAGAGACACCGGAAACCTATTGCCATTCTCACTTTATTTTTTGAATTGGGATGTAATTCTGTGATACCAAGTGTTGACACGAATGAGATCATCACTTTCTGATTTATAGGTGTAACAGTCTGAAGGAGTCATTGCAAAGGCATTCGGAACTACACTTCTTGGGCTCGCTGGCATGAGTGATTGACACTATTAAAACATGGTAAAGATACGAAAAGCAATCATACCATTTTTATGCACAAGAGAAACCATTCAAAGTGCAACCCTTGCCAAAACTTGCTAAAAAAAAGGATGAGTTATACTAATAATCTTGTTATAATTTTGCTTACTCTATCTTGATAGTTGTTATTGCTATATTTCATTCTGCATGGCAAGTCAAGGAAGTAATCAATTTAACTTTTTGCAGGCTCACTCCCAACGCTCTGCACAATGGAGTCCAGTTCATTCATGGTTAGAATCATTGGACAAATCTGAGGTTGTTAAATCCAAAGAAATTTCTGTCTGGCTCTCTGAGAATCCTAGTGTCAAAGAGATATTGTACTTGACATATTCTCGTTATCACTTGATGCACTATATCCAAAAATGCCATTCAAGAATGTTGAAGAGACAGGGAAGGGGAAAGGTATCTATTGCAATGGATGTGAACAAAGGATTGAAACGTGATCAGGAAATTCGCATTATCTCCTAGGTTTCTTGGCAAAATAAAATTATTTTTTGTCCGATATAATTGAAACATAAAAGGGCTTGTTTGGTTTATATCTCAAGATATAATTTTTGAGAAATTTTTTTTGAATTTTTTTTTTCCAAAATCATTTTCTCTCTCTTACATATCAATCGATCATTTTTTCTCTCTTCTCTCTCCTTCTCAATCACTTTTTCTCTTATATATATCTACTCAGCTATAACAAAATATCAAATCATTCCAAACTCTCAAACTATTTTCAAAATATACAACAAAACAAACTAATTTTTTTTTTTAAACTCTCTTTCCAAATTTTTTTTTGAAAATTTATCTCAAAACACATATCAAACACACCAGCTTTTCTGTTTTCACACTTCAAGTAAACTAGGTTGGATCTAGTATCATAACTTATGCCCTTTATATACGTAGGCATAAGAAAGTGTCAATTTGAGTAAACATTCTGTCAATCAGTCGCATTCGATATCTGGAGTGGAAAATAGTGAAAGAACTCATTCTATGCATGTTATACCTAGAAAACTTTATTGAAAATAGTGTCAATTTGCTATAAGCTCTGCATGTTTTGTATTTACAGGATCTATGTATTTATGTTTGTTAGTTGAATCGTATAACTGAGTGATGTTTATTATAATCCAAATGTTAGCTATATGCTCAAGGTAAAAGTGAAAATTTCTCTGTCTATGCGTTGCACATACCTTCAAATTTCCATGCAGAAAATGGACTGGTCTTTAGATGTATATTTTTATTGGTATAATTGTATGTTCGACCAGTCCATGTTTGACTAGTCCATGTTAATCTATACTTCTGAAATTATTTGTAGTTCTTGTTCCCTCTCAAAATTTTAGATCTTTCATTAATGTGTATTTTAAGTAGGCATCTGTTACATTGTGCAGTATTCCAATCTTAGTATCCCTATGAAAACTAGAGAGAATGAGGAGAACGCAACAGCCATTCGAGCTCCATGTATGTTATATGCTTTATCCAATGATAAATTTCTTACTTCTTATTTTTTATTTTTTGTCATTCAATCTTCATTTGTAGATTGCTTGTGTGTTCTCTTAATCCAATAATCACCTCACACTTTTGCTTCTCTACCAGCTTGCATGTCCTTTTACTTGCAGCTTGATTGTCTCCTTCAAATCAAATGCTCTTTCACTATCTTTGTGACAAGGACAATATTATGGTGCCACATATACTACGGATGAATTGTACACATGGAAACTTTTGCAGCAGAAAGGCCATACAATTTTGGCTTTAAAAGGATGTCTCAACATGAAAACTTGTTGAACCAACTACAAAAGTGAAGAAACTACTTTTTGATTCCAAGCAGAATGTAACCTTTTTATGAAGCCTTAATTTGATCTCGTTATGGGTTATGTTGGCTAAGGGATTGTTTGGCAACCACCTAACAAAGTATACTTATTGCCTTTTTATCCTATTTTGGTCACATCACCTTTTTTTTAGGTCACATCACTTCTCTGCCACATTTCACATCTTTTCATAAAAACTAAATAGTTACTAAAATAATCTATTCCCAAACAACCTCTAAGGTCATACGTAGCTTACAGCTTCTTTGGTATTCATTAGAATGCATGTTGCCACAATTCACTGCATAGCATGGAATTTTAAGGGTTTAACCGTCTTTTACTTTCATGTAATAAGGACATTCATTGAGATATCATCAAGGCCAGCTTTGTGAACAAAATATGAACTCAGAAATTCACTCTAGTTCTGTTGTGCTGTATAGCGACCCCGGTTTTCCCTCCATTCATTATTGTATCCCGAGCATAGGTTCCGTGGTGTGGGATGTTGTATATATCTTGTTTCCGTCCTTCAATACTTTGTATTTGAGTTGTAGGATGTTTTGGGCAGGTTTGTTACAGGTTGGGGGTGATTGGGAGCAAATGGTTGCTGCCCAGAATTTTGGTTTTTCGCTCGAGCGAGGATTTTGTCGCTCGAGCGAGCTCTTTGTTTTAGTTCCTTCGCCCGAGCGAGAGTTGGGTCTTGTGTCTGGTGGCTCGAGTGAGAAGCCTTGCGCTCGAGCTTGCGTCTGCGTCTCTTTTTGACCTGATGGTTTTGATTCTTGGCTCGAGAGAGCTTTCCTTCGCTCGAGCGAGTGAACTGTATGTTTTGAGTTTCTTTGCTCGAGCGAGCTTTTTTTCGCTTGAGTGTACTTCTGGGTTGCAGACCTGAAGATTTGAATTGTTGGCTCGAGCGAGGCTTTCTACGCTCGAGCGAGTGTCCTTTGTGTCTGGTCGCTCGAGCGACCACTCCTTCGCTCGAGCGAGCCTGGTGTATTTCAGTTGACAGCAGCGGGATTACACTTGACTTTTTCATCTCCTCTTTTACGTAAACCCTAGAACCGACTCTCCCTCTCTCTCTATATACCTTCTCTCTAGGGATTGATCTACTTATAGTGTGTTTCTACCCTAACCTCTTTGTAAGAAAGATAGAGGGTGACTTGGGCTTCCTTTTAATCTGAAAATTTGTGGGTTTGTAGCACTTTGGATTTTCGCCATCTTCTCCATTTGGTCTATCTATTTCGAGGTAGGGATAACCTACTCCATCTTATGAGTTTTGGCATAAGTTTTATGTATTTTGATTAGTTGGTGGTGTTTGGTAATTTTGGGATAAGTTAGGGTTTGGTTTTGTAATTTATAAAGAGGGGTTTTCAAATGTTTAAACCCATGTGTATATGAGACCTTGGAAAAAATGGTATTATTGTTGTTGAAATGATGAAATCGAACCTTAGGGTTGATATTGAGAAAGGGGGAAAATGCCCTAATCATTGTAATAAATTAATTTGTATAATTAATGTGGGGAAATACGAAATTGAGTTGAAAATCATGAAATTGAGAAATTATGAGATTGATTGGTGTAGTTGGACAATTTAATCACTCACCCATGAGAATGTCGATGTTTTATCTGTTGATAAATTTATTATCTGTTTAGAGATAACTGCTTTGGGCTATCGGTGGAAGATAGTCTTGATTGTTGTAGACACTGTATGTCGATTAGGGAAAACTGAAACTAATCACATTGATTATGTCATTGAATATGATGGTTGGGTTAATACAGCAAATATGTGTATTGATTGATTATTGTGTATGATAAGTGTTTAATTACATTGTATATGCATATTATTTGGGAAGAGATAGGGGATGTACTCCATGGTTTGAGAGGAGATAGCGGATGGACTCTCAAACCTATTTTGGGAGGAGATAGGGGATGAACTCCATTGATACAGCAAATATGTGTATCACTTGAAGTATGAAAGTGTTTAATGTGAGTTGTTATCTCATTTGAAATGAAAGTGTTGTAATGTGAGCTTTAGGCTCATTTGAATTATTAATATTGGAAGTATTTTTATATGAGTTGTTGTCTCATGAAAATTGTTTGGGTCAGGTTCTGAGCCATGTTTGTATAAATGGAAAATTGGATAAGTAAAGGAAAGTAGGGCGCAACATGGACTTGATTGTCATGGAATTGTATTGTGATATAAATTGGTTTATAAGTGTTAACCATCTATCAAATGCTATTGTTTTAGTCATTGCTTATATCTGGTTTAGTGTATCTCTACTGGGCATTAGCTCACCCTTTATGGGACATCATTTTCAGGTTCAGGTGATATGCAACCTCCAAGGACATAGCTTGGGAGGCCTAGTGACTGGAAGATCTTTTTGATGTTATCTTTGTGTTACATGTAAATCAAGCCAAGGGCTTATTTTGTATAAAGAGTTAGACTCTTCTTTTGTTGAACCCAAGTGTTGACTTGGAAAGTTGTAAGCCCGCAGGATATTTACTTTTGTTGTCAACATGTAACACTTTTGTAGTAAACACTTTGATTTATGGAATGTATTGTCCGTTTCTTGTATCATGAATGTATAAGTTATGGGTTTATTTTGAGGTTGTTACATGCTGCTTTAGAGGATCCAGGTTTTAAGGTATATTTTTCTTGCAGGCAATCCTTCAAACAATAATACAAGGGAAAATGACATAGCCAGAAGAAATGAAGCTCTTCACAAATACAAAGTGTATGTTGAATTGAGTTGTGTATTTTCTAAGTTAATGTAAGAATTTATGTAAGAATTTATGTATTATTGATTGATTTCTGATTGATGTATATTATTGATTGATTAATTACAATTCCTATACAATCTATATATAGAAGAAAATGTGGTAGTAGGTGTAGTGGAGGTGATAGTGGGTTAGGTGAAGTGGAGTGTGTGGTGAAGTGGAGATAGGTGAAGTGGAGTGTGTAGTGGAGTAGGTGAAGGTAAAGATGGGAAATTCTAACAGCCCCCCGCAAACTCAAGGAGGAGAGAAACTAACCAACTTGAGTTTGGAGAGAGTAACAAAACAAGAAAATACATAAAAATAAAAAAGGATAGGAGACACTGTATGGTCGTGTCAGACCGTTGGTGAAGACACTGTATGGGGTGTCATAACGTTGTAGAGGACACTGTATGGTGGTGTCAGACCGATGTAGAAGACAGTTTATGGGGTCATGTCGGACCGTTGTAGAAGACAGTTTATGGGGTCATGTCGGACCGTTGTAGAAGACAGTTTATGGGGTCATGTCGGACCGTTGTAGAAGACAGTTTATGGGGTCATGTCGGACCGTTTGTAGAAGACAGTTTATGGGGTCATGTCGGACCGTTGTAGAAGACAATGTTGTGACAGTTTACGGAGTCTTGCTGGACCCTTGTAGAAACTAACCGGAATCAATGTCGGGACAGTTTACAGAGTCTTGTCGGACCCTTGTAGAGTCGCACCCTCAAAAGGTGTGCCCAATTTTGTCAAAAGGCGTGCCATCAAAAGGCGTGCCCAATTCATCAAAAAGCGTGCCATCAAAAGGCGTGCCCACTTTATCAAAAGGCGTGCCATCAAAAGGCGTGCCCACTTTATCAAAAGGCGTGCCGGAGTCATCATGGCGAGGCACGTGAGTGCCTTGGTTGGCGTGCCCGTTTGTCGGCGTCAAAAAGCGCGCGATGCGCGTGGCTGCCTCGGCTATAAGACAGAGGCTGAGGCTGAGGCAGAGAAAAACGGCGAGAGATATTCTGAGAGAGGTTTCTGAGAGAGAATCTGTAACACTCTGTTTTCTGAGAGAGATTTCTGAGAGAGACACTGTGTAACACTCTGGTGCCGAGAAAATGGCTTCATCGTCTTCCCGCGGGCTGCTCACCCTCTTTCCTGACCTCAACGAGTCAACGAGAGAGAGAACTGGTGCGGTGGCACTGGAAACTCAACCAAGCGTCCCGGAGTTTACTCCGTTGAACTTTCCGATGCGGTCGGTGGAGCAAAAAATGGCGGTGCTGTCAGATGTGGAGGCCAATCAGTATACTCTGAAGGCATGTGTGGAAAGCATGACGGCGGTCACAAATTTGTCGAACCGGCTGCAGAGTAGGACAAATGAGGTGCAACATGTAAACTCCCAGCTGGCTCTGCTCCAACGCATGTATAAGGATGCGCGAGCAGAGATAAGCGTGCTAAGGGCAGAAAACAAGGAGCTGAAGCGGAAGGCCACCGTGATGTTCCGATTTGGAGGTCCTCCATATGCTGCAGTGGAGGAGTATGGGGGAGTGAACGTGCTTGGCGGCGTGGAAAACACGGAGACAGCACCGTCAAGGGCCGTCCAGGACGGAGGCAAGAAGAAAAGACCTGCGGCAGAGTAGAGAAGAAAAAATCCCGCCTGTGGATGTGGTTGTTTTTTTTTTTTTTTTTTTTTTTGTGTAAAATGGTGATCGGGGTGAGCCCCGACATGAATAAAATGAGTTTGGTTTTTTTTTTTTTTTTTTTTTTTTTTAAGAAATAATAATGAAAAAAAAAGGTTGCGTGGCCCACGATGTTGTGAAAACCTGCAATGGGTTGTTCGGCTTTGGTTTTTTTTTTTGTTTTTTTTTTTGTTTTTTTTTTTTGTTTAATAATAATAATAATAGGAATAATATATATGATAGATAGAAAAGAGAAAAAAGAAAAGAAATTGAAGTCAAAATATATATATGTATATGGTTACATATTAAAATATAGTAGGTGGAAAAACAAATGAAAACTTATTGTAAGAGATAGTGGGTGTGTGAATCTGTGAGTGGAGAGTATGGAGTATAATATATTATAATATATGATAATGGAGTGGGGTGAATGAGTGCCTATGTAGGCATGTGCGTGTCGGCCGGTTTGAAAAGAAGAGATATAAAAAAAAATAATAATAAATAAATTAAAAAGAAAGAAACAAAGTAGTAAAGTGGAACTATGATGAGATATATTGGAGAAACGGAATCATGATGAGATGCTTGCTCAATCGAAAGCCATGAGGAGAGCAGCGGGAGTCGGTCCACAAGCAGCTCCCTCCCACTGTCAAACCTCCGGGCACGGTCAAGTCCTTCTTCCTCGGCGGCGCAGGAGAGAGGGGTTTGGAAATCCAAGGGAAGTTTATAAAGTTCACGGCCATCGGAGTGTACCTCGAAGATAGCGCCATTCCCTCGCTTGCCGTTAAATGGAAGGGCAAGAGTACAGAGGAGCTGACGGACTCCGTCGAGTTTTTCAGGGATATCGTTTCCGGTCCCTTTGAGAAGTTCACACAGGTGACTATGATCTTGCCATTAACAGGGCAACAATACTCAGAGAAGGTTACAGAAAATTGTGTTGCCTAGTGGAAAGCAGTTGGAACCTATACCGATGGTGGTTCTATTCTTTTTACCCAATCACCCCTTGGATCATTGACGATTGCTTTCTCGAAAGACAGCTCCTTACCTGAGACCGGGACTGCGGTGATAGAGAACAAACAATTATCAGAAGCAGCGTTGGAGGACGTGAACAAGTTGAAGATGAGTTTGATGAAGAGCTCTGATGAAACCAGAGAGAGAGAGAATTGTATGTGTGCTGTCTGTGGTTTGTGCACTCAGCAGGTGGAAGAAAGGAAATTTTAAGGTATGTGTAGAAAAATTTTAGCAGACTAGGTTGAGGTCCGGCGGGCAGCTAAGGTGAGGTTGCCGCCCGCCGGAGAAGCGAAAATATTAGATTCTAAACCTGCTCTGATACCATGTAAGAATTTATGTATTATTGATTGATTTCTGATTGATGTATATTATTGATTGATTAATTACAATTCCTATACAATCTATATATAGAAGAAAATGTGGTAGTAGGTGTAGTGGAGGTGATAGTGGGTTAGGTGAAGTGGAGTGTGTGGTGAAGTGGAGATAGGTGAAGTGGAGTGTGTAGTGGAGTAGGTGAAGGTAAAGATGGGAAATTCTAACAGTTAACAATTATTATTATTAGAATTTTTGACTGCATTTCTTAAGGAGTTTCAGATTAACTGAATTCAAGGATCAGCTATACATTGTCCTCTCAAAACATGAACAAATGACAAATTCAGGAGAGTCATTCTTGGTGAAACAAATGGATGTAGATGGGACGCATAATGAGTAATATGGAATGGCAATGAAGGGATAATTGAGTTTATGTTCTGTGGTGGATCTCATTCTCTGGATGGAGGTTTTTCGTAAAGCTTGATTCCATTCTGCAACACCATGGAGTAGGCAGCCCTTCGTGCCTCCACTGGGCACATCTTACTGTCTACTGATGTGGCTTCCTAAGAAACTCCATTTTATTCCCTTAGTCTGAATGCAGCATTTTGATATCCATGCTTCCTCTAATAGCTTTGGCTACTAAGAATTTTTTAGTTTAATTATAACCTTTTCCTTGAATCATATACTTCCTGAATTTTTCGGGATTGATTGGCAAAACGGATTTCAAGTTTTTGCTTTAGAATTGTAGTCAATTGTGTTACTGATGAATCAGTGTTTGGAAGAAATCATAATGCTAAAATTGATTTTTGAAATCTTAACAACTTCCATTTTATGACATTTTGGAAACCATTATTTTGGACTCCATTTCTCAAAATTCTGTCCTGATTTTTTAATTTGTAATAGCTGTGTTCTTTTTTGCATGCACTAAAAAATTATGAGACCAGAATCGTTTCTGCTTCAGTCTTACTTAGTAGATCACGGATAAAGGTGTTGTGGAATAAACCACACAAACACACAAAATAGCAAGAAGAATCAAATCACAGACAAGAAAACACGACACAAATTTTTGTGGTTTGGGAAGTTTGCCTATATCCATGGCTCACACCAGTTTCACTATAATGAAAGCAGAGAATAGTACAATGTGTGCTGTGAAGACAACAATATATATGCTAGGGTTTACATAATCAAATTGCCGTAATACCCTTAGTACAATTATTCAACAAAACCCAACAAAAAGAAACTATTATTCTTACACACACATTGAGCAAGATGAAACATGGCATTGCTCAATTCACCATCAAGGAACTGCTGCTCGTTGATTGAAAGCATCTTTCACTGTACTTCTTGGTACATGTAATATTATACTGTACAACACAGAATAATAAATTGATCAAAAAACTGTTTTTGTTTGCATATTCCATCACAAATCCCTTGAGGTTCAAGGCGGGGCCCTTCTTGAAAAGATGCGAGGCATAATTAGAAAGGCCATTACGCAGTTTGATCCTGCCTATGCAAGACAGTGGGAGTGGTGAATTGGATACAGACCAAACCTTCAGCATTATTTGCACAAAGTGACTGCTGTTTGACTTAAGCACAATGGGCATAATTACACAACCATCTTTGCAAACTGAATTAACTAACTGAGTTATTCTTGTGCAGGATCTAAATTTTCATCGCATTTTCAAGGTGAGAAGGGGCCAGAAAATGTTGAGACTACTGAAGCTGTATCGTCTCTGCTATGAGAACCAAGGCCAGTTCGTGCAAGTATCTTTTGGCTATGTGTTTTCTTTCCTTCTTTTATGAAGGCTATGCTCTGTGTTGCTGAGTTGCTGCCATTTAATCCAAGTTGCTGTATACCCAGAGAAAGCCTTCTGTTTACAGGGCTAGCATTGTTAAAACCTCCATTTAAGCTTTTGTTTGAAAGACGTCGACTGCCGGTGCTTGGCCTGGGCCCAAACAAATTTTCTTGCTCAACCACTACTTGAATCTGAACCTTCTTCTTTTCCTGCGGAGAGAAGCCCGACTTGTTAGAAAGTAAGGAAAATTGAAAAGCTTATAGTGGATTCTGCTTTATCATTTGCGCACACCATAATCTTTAATGTAGTGTTTGGTTCATTGGAATGCAGGTGGAATAGAATGATCATTCTATTAGAATGTTCATTATACAAAGGCTAAGGAATGAGCATTCCATTCTATTCCACTTTTATTCCAGTGAACCAAACATAGCACAAGAGCATTACCCCAGGAGTGGGTGGGGGGAGGCTTATGTTTGCATTATTTTTTTGTGAACATATATTTGAACTTCACTTTATAGTGACCATGATACTAACCCTTTGTCTTTGCTTCTGTTCTTCTCTTTCCTGCCTTAACATGTTGTACTCTTCCAACATTGCCAGCAGAGGTACCTTAAAACAGCAGCAATCACCCAGGTAAGCATGAATTTTGTTTTTTGTTGTAATAGCAGAAATGCATAATCAAAAAATACCCAAAAGAAAAATTCTGCTTGCATCTGTGAGTCACTTATGTTCGTGCTTTCTACGGGAAGCAGTACAAATCCTCTTTCAATATTCATATAAGTTGATCTGATTCTTCTGATTTGTTGTGAACTTAAAGTAAATTACAGTTTCACTTTATTCAGCACTAATTTAGAGCAGTTTCTCATTAATTTGTAACACCTTATTAAGCAATTTGGGTGAAGCCAATTTTAGTAAAAATGCATTTCTATCAATCTGTTGTTGAACCTGGTAAAAGAAACTGTTAGAATTTCCCATCTTTACCTTCACCTACTCCACTACACACTCCACTTCACCTACCTCCACTTCACCACACACTCCACTTCACCTAACCCACTATCACCTCCACTACACCTACTACCACATTTTCTTCTATATATAGATTGTATAGGAATTGTAATTCATTAATCTTGTAATACATCAAAGCATCAATCAATAATATATGATTTGTAACTTGGTATCAGAGCAAGGTTAAAAAAATTTAGTGATTCCGCTTTACCGGCGGACGGCAGCCTCGCCTTGGCCGTCCGCCGGACAAACCCAAATTTTCTAATTCTCTTGGATGCAAACATGAGAGCCAAGGTTGCCAATTTTGGGCTAGCAAAGTCTTGCTGCAACGCCATAAGCAATCTAGTGAAGCTAGAAGGGTTCTGCGTAGACCCTGATGATGGAAATTGCTATCTCGTTTACGAGTACGTTGAAAATGGATCTCTACACTCATGGCTACACGACAACAAGAAGGGAAAGTTGACTTGGAGAACAAGGTTAAGAATCGCCATTGATGTAGCCAATGGCCTCCAATACATCCCTGAAAGGGAGGGCGGTTCTCGCCCGACGTCTCGCCGGCCTACTCCTCTCAGTCCTCCTCCGCTGACTCGACATCCCCTCTCCTCTCCTCTCCGCTGCCGCCGCTCATTATGGCTTGCTGAAGCTGCTCCTGCAGCGCCGCAGCCGTGGCCTCCCGAGCCTGCCCTGCCTGCGCCTCCGTGCTCAGCTGCGCCGCCCTCGCAGATAGCTCGGCGTTGCGCCGCGCCGCCTTCTCCACCTTCGCCAGGCCGAGCACGCCGCCGCCGAAGTCGCCCTCAAACTGATCTGAGGCCATCAGACCACTCTCGATCTCTCTCTCTCGGTTTGGGGGGGGGAGAGAGGTTAGGGAGAGAAAGGCATCTTTCTGAAGCATCTTTTTGAAGCAAAAAAAATAAAATAAATAAATAAATCAATAAAAATAAAAAAATAAAAATAAAAATATACACATCAGACTCACCATGCACCCAGCACAGCACCCACTCAATCTCTTATCTCTCTCTATCGGGTTCCTTCTTTCCACCAGACCCACTTAATCATATTTATCATTACTCTCTTATATTTTATTAATCTCTCTCTCTTCCTTTTGCCAATTTAAAATCACACTTCTCACTTTTCTTTTGCCCACTGTTTTTGATAGCGTGCTTGGAATGATGAGCTACAGGTTGTCACTTTATATATATATATATATATATATAAATAGTTTCGGTGATTATTTATATATATTTATTTAGTAGTGTTCCACTGAGTCGGTAACCGTGCAAGAAATTGTGGGATGAAATTTCATTCAAAAAAATAAAAAAAAAATAAAAAAAAAATAAAAATAATAAACAAATTCCATTCATTTTGATTTCACATTTATTTTTCTTATTTCTTTCTTTATTTTTCCTTCACATTATTTTTAATCTTTTTTACGTTCCATTCATACCATATAGCTTTGCACACCAAACCATATTTTATTTATCTCAGGGATCAACCCCGATCATAATTTTACAAAAAAAAAAAAAAAAAAAAAAAAAAAAAAACAGCTTTGTTTTCTTTTCTGCAGCCGGCCACCAACCGACCTCACTTCTTCGCCTATTCCGCCGGTCTCTTCTTTTTGCCCCCGTCCTGAGCGGCCCTTGACGGTGTTGCCTCCGTGTTTCCCACTCCACTGGGCACGATCACTACTCCCTGCTCCTCTACTGCAGCATACGGCAGACCTCCAAATCGGAACATCACGGTGGCCTTCCGCTTCAGCTCCTTATTTTCTGCTTTCAGCACACTGATCTCTGCTCGCGCATCCTTATACATGCGTTGGAGCAGAGCCAGCTGGGAATTTAAATGCTGCACCTCATTTGTCCTACTCTGCAGCCGGTTCGACAAATTTGTGACCGCCGTCATGCTTTCCACACATGTCTTTAAAGTATACTGGTTGGCCTCCACATCCGACTGCACTGCCATTCTTTGCTCCACAGACCGCATCGGAAAGTTCAACGGAGTAAACTCCGGGGCGCTTGGTTGAGGTTCCAGTGCCACCGCACCAGTTGTCTCTCTTGTTGACTCGTTGAGGTCGGGAAAGAGGGTGAGCAGCCCGCGGGAAGACGATGAAGCCATTTTCTAGGCAACAGAGTGTTACAGACTCTCTCTCTCAGAGTGTTACAGACTCTCTCTCTGAGCACAACGAAGTTTTTTTCAGAGGGTTTTCGCAGCTTTTCTCAGCCTCAGCCTCAGCATCAACCTTGGTTAAATAGCCAAGGCAGCCATGCGCATCGCGCGCCTCTTGCCACCAGCCGACAAACGGGCACGAAAGCCAAGGTGCCCACGTGCCTCGCCATCATGTCCGGCACACCTTTTTATGGATTGGGCACGCCTTTTGATGGCACGCTTTTTGAAAAATTGAGCGCACCTTTTGAGGATGCGATTTTTTATGGGTCCGACAAGACTCTGTAAACTGTCCCGACATTGATTCCGGTTAGCTCCTTTATGGGTCCGACAAGACTCTGTAAACTGTCCCGACATAGATTCCGGTTAGTTTCTACAAGGGTCCGACAAGACTCTGTAAACTGTCCCGACATTGATTCCGGTTAGTTTCTACAAGGGTCCAGCAAGACTCCGTAAACTGTCACAACATTGTCTTCTACAACGGTCCGACATGACCCCATAAACTGTCTTCTACAACGGTCCGACATGACCCCATAAACTGTCTTCTACAAACGGTCCGACATGACCCCATAAACTGTCTTCTACAACGGTCCGACATGACCCCATAAACTGTCTTCTACAACGGTCCGACATGACCCCATAAACTGTCTTCTACATCGGTCTGACACCACCATACAGTGTCCTCTACAACGTTATGACACCCCATACAGTGTCTTCACCAACGGTCTGACACGACCATACAGTGTCTCCTATCCTTTTTTATTTTTATGTATTTTCTTGTTTTGTTACTCTCTCCAAACTCAAGTTGGTTAGTTTCTCTCCTCCTTGAGTTTGCGGGGGGCTGTTAGAATTTCCCATCTTTACCTTCACCTACTCCACTACACACTCCACTTCACCTACCTCCACTTCACCACACACTCCACTTCACCTAACCCACTATCACCTCCACTACACCTACTACCACATTTTCTTCTATATATAGATTGTATAGGAATTGTAATTCATTAATCTTGTAATACATCAAAGCATCAATCAATAATATATGATTTGTAACTACTATAAACATGCCAGCATAATTTATAGAATTGACATGTCAGCAGTGTTGTGGGTCATCAAGTTTTATCGAAATAGTAAGATCTATGCTATTTCACAACATCTGGAATCCATCACCCCTTTGTTGTATACAACAGTATAATGTGATATATCCGATTAAGTTTTCTAGAGAAACTTAACTGTTTAAGACAACTAGCAGAATAAAATTAAAATACCAAGGAATACTCATAAATAATTGAATTTCTTACCTCATCATATAAGAAAACTTTCTTTCGTTCCTCTTCCCAATCTTTAGTCTTGGCTATCAGTAGGTCCACCAAAGCTGCAAGAAAATCATTGCATGGATACATACTACTTATGGTTTAGAGTTGACAGAGTTGGCTGTAAAACTGGTTTTGGGGAACAGTATTTGGCCTTTTTTCAAGCTAACTGATTGCCTAATTAAAATATTTAATATTTTATAGAGTGATTTCTGCATTTTAATATTTTATGGAGTGATTTCTGCATTTTCTTAGTTACTTTGTATCTTATTCAAAAATGTTACTTGTCTTTGACCTGATCAAGTCCAAAGGACATTGCTATGTTCTGTTTGGTTTGATAAAAATTGATGAAAACTTTTCCTGACCCTACCAGGTATTTTGTTCACCATTACTCGGGCACGTTCTGCACGTTTCAGATTCTTGTGAGCACCTCTACTGACTGAATATCGATTCTCATCCTGAAAATATGCATTGGTTTAGAAAATATGTAATGGACAGAGGAAAGTTAGAAGGCAATTAATCATGTAGATCAATACATAGGAGAAACTGACCATACTATATTCTTCTAGCCATCGCTCCTCGTCACGTGCTGAAATCCACTTTTCCACCTTCTCCATTATAACCTTCCTGCTAGAGGCTTCTTCTTTTGCTTTGGATATCTGGTCATCCATGCTCATGAGGAGATCAGCGTGGTCAATCTCCCCTTTTTATAGGCATTATTAGTCAGTTTGTGAACTAGTATAGTACTTAAAACAAAATTATGCTAATGTAAGATAGATATTATTCACTCAATCCCACCCGAGTTTATTAGATTTATCATATTATCCATCTCTGACTGTGAAGGGATATCCATGTGCGATCTATTGCATATCTCCTCGAGTTCAAATTGTTTCTTAACGAAAAGTTCTTTCATCTTGCTTGCTTTCAATTGATCCAATCTCTTAACTTCAGCCTCCACCTTGAAACATTTCGAAACAACATCAAATCTTGCTTGTGATGCTGATGCTCTTGAGAATTATTGATTACATATGTACTAACCTGCTGGATTATATCAAGGGTGAGGCTTCCAGGAGAGGATATTTCAGCCGATGATGCTGATAATAATAAATTAGTAATGTGACAGAACAATTGACGGTCTTCGAAAGGCGTATCCATAAGGTTCCACAAGTTTGTCAATGCTTTACCAAGATGGTGAAGCTGCAAAGTCCACACAAAATCCACGGAGAAGACAATTCATTATGTCGATGCTTCCTCTGAGCAACAGACAAGTCAGAGGGTGGTGAGTAAAACAGCTTGAATAAGTTTTACCTTCTCTAGTCGCTTGTGTTTTTCTTCTTCAAGAGACTCTACTGTGCTGTTTAGTTTAACCAAAATACCGTCACTTATGTTCTTTGACAGTCCAGACAATTCATTCAGGCTTGGGTGAACTTTTGTGATGATCATTGACGAATCCATTCCCAACGTGGCAGACAGGTTCTGAACTGTGCTTATATATTTTTCCACTCTTTGGAGTCTGTCATTCTTTGACATCAATTGAAGAGAAAACAGAAAGGGAAACAATAAAAAAAGGCATTACTTGATGCACACACTCAATTTAAGTCCTCACTAAACAATTATTGATTACTGTTATAGTACCTTCTCTTTATGCAGCCTTTGTAGCTCGATTTGGTACTCATCGAGTTTTTTCTGTGAAAGATCGTTCTCATTTACTTGGATTTTTGATGATGAATCATCGCATTCTGATTGACCTGCTATTTCTGCAGAAATTTTCTGAATTTGCCTTTGCACGCCTTGGAATTGCTTCACCCTCTCTTCTTTCCTCAGTTGCATTTCCCGTAGAGCTGGGGTAATTGAATCTAGCTGCTCTTTTAATGTTCCTGTCATTTTCTCTGGCTGTTGATGATAAAATGTTCCAAATTAGCATCATTCCAGAATTGTTACTTGATTTAATTACGCTTATTATTAATTAAGTTTCACATAACTCCAATATACTTGTTTGTACCAAATCGATAATTCTGTTCCGATCATATACAATTCCCAACATTAATTTTCACATAACCCCAATATACTTTAAATGTAATGTATTATTATTTGTATTTGTATGCACAAAATCACTAATTCTGTCCCGATCATATGAACTTATTTAAATACAATACCCAACATTGTTGCTCCTGTCATTTTTTTTCCGTCGAAATTTTCCTGTACAGGATTATTGCTCTGAAGTTATATGACTGGTGATGATTCAGCTTTTTGACAGGTTTTAAAATAAAAGGGTTAATTGTACTTTACCCCGTCAACTATCACCAAATATTACCTTACCCCTCCCCCCCAAATATACTTTAAAATTGTTCATTTAAACCTTTCAACTATCAAAACCAGTACAATGATCTCCTTTCTGGAGGGTGAAAATAAAGCAATTTTGTTAGTTGAAGGGTCTTGAAATATACAGTTTTAAAGTTGAGGAAATTAAGGTTATATTCAGGGATAGTTAAGAGGGGTAAACTGTAACTAACCCAATAGATTAAATGCTAAATGCAACATGATTCTATGTACTCTGTTTGCATAGGTCAACTTGTTGGTATCAAAACAAACTTATTTACTGCAATCAACTTACCCTTCCAGGGAGAGACCGTTCATCGAGGGAAAGAAGGAGGTGCGTAAATTCAGCCTCTGATTCTGCTAACTCCTGATGCAGACGTGCTCTTGAAATGTTTGCACTGTCAACTTTTCTGCGATAAACCTCTAGACACTCCTGCTCTAGGTCTAGGAGAACCTTTTCCCTTTCAAACTGATCTTCTCCAACTTCATCCCATATCATCTGTTTCCCCTCCAAAAAAAAACTACCCGTCATGAATGAAACGACTATTGCCATTATTTGTTTATAAATTACTATTAAAGAACTTGCCTGCAATTCTTGGAGTAAATATCCACATGATGCTTCTACCAATGTCGAGCTCCGCATTCCCATAGGTGTTTGGAAAGACCCCATTATTGTTCTTTGTAAAAGGAAGAGGCTTTGAGGGAAAACTAGACTCCTAGGGAGAGAGTAGCTTCTTCATCATAAGCAACAAAATAATTTGTAGAGATTGTGGTTTTGTATGAAGAAGTTAATGTGTGTGTATGTGTGTGTGTGTGTGTGTGTGAGAGAGAGAGAGAGAGAGAGAGAGAGAGAGAATGATGGTGCTGTGGGTATGAGTATTTGCTTAAAAGATAAGGCTGACAGAGGTTGGTGATGGTGATAGTGAAGCTTTGGGTTCAAGGTTTCTCCATTTCTTTTGCTCCTCCACCCCCTTTTCTTTTCTTTTTCTTTCCCTCTTTCAGTTATTTTGAAGTTATTTGAAAAAATGAAGGAAAAACATATTTCTCTACCTAATTCAGTGAGGGTACAGTTTCGTTTTCATATATGATCTGATATTGCTTAGAATACTGCATTGATCTTTTGCCACGTCTAAGCCTTTTAAGGCTTTTACAGGAACTTCATTCCTAAGCAATCTCCGCCTCACAAAGGGAATTTGTTAGATTTATAATTCTGTACAGGTCGATCCACCTTCAAACTGATATCAATTGTTACCTCAATATTTAAGTATGTGTGTGTATATATATGTTAGAAGGCTACGCACAAAGGCAGTGTGTGTCTGGAAAAAAAAATTGAATATGATGAAAGAAAAATTGAAGAAATCAAATACTTGGACAATTATATATGGGTAATTTGGTCATGAAAGAATGTATCATATAGTTTCGCCAATTTGATAAGTATATGAGAGGGTAATTTATATGAATAAATTGGGCCGAGATTGGGTAATGGGCCGCTTTGGGCCGTAGTAAGAAAGGCGGAGTAAAATGGTTTTTTTCATTAGCTCGGTCCAAGAAGGTCTTGTTGTTATCTCGGTCGCCACGGCCAAATTGGTTGGTCCGGTCGTAATCTTTAACCGAGGTATATCTGGCCTTCTTCGGGACTTTTGTTCTCGGTTAGCTCGGTCCAACTCTTCTACGGATAGCTCGGTCTTGGTATGCAAAGCCGAGGTAGAAGTGAGGAAGTAAAGAGCCGATCTGACAGTTATCTCGGTCGTATGGTCATCCTGCCGAGGTAAAACCATCTCACTTGGTTTAAGCAGTGAGGGGTGTTGAAGGGTAAGCATTATCCTTCAGGAGTATGAATCCTATGAGGACTCTCCATGGAGAAGTAAAAGTCCTTCTTGGATTATGCCACATAAAACCTATAAAAGCTCACAAATATCACTTATGGAGAGATAAAACACAATTTTGATTCCTGAATACACGGAGTTTTTGTCTACTTGTCTATTTTTCTGACTTAGGCATCGGAGGAGTTTCCGGCAGACACCCGCCGACTAGCTCACGTTTGTATTTTTAGGGAGTAAAACGACGACGTTTGGAGGAACGCGGACTTGATCAACAGGATTATACGAGAATGTTTATTTCTTTCCCGTACAATGTATATATTATATGTATGTAATTTCCGATTTGTTACGCAATTGAAAATAGTTTTCTCCTATTATTTTTTTGCTATTTAAGTTCATTCCAAGATATCCCATTTGATTGGATCTAGATTGTTGGATCAACAGTCCCATCTTTTTGAAAAATATATGTTCCCTTCTTTTAGATATTCTGTAATGGAACAAAAAATTCCACAATATTGTCAAATAAGAAATACTTTTAATAAATATAAAAATTGATTTTTATTTATTATAGTTTTGAATTTATATATAATATATTAGACACCATTATCACGTGATTTAGGAATTGTTTCTTTAATAAATATCAATTCATTATTGACAAAAACCCTCCACCTTCCTCACCCTTTTTTTTGGTACTGGTTGGAATCAAAGTAGTCTTTTTCTCTTAAGAAGCCTCTTTAAAGAAAGTTTCAATTGCTTTATCTTTGCTAAACATTATTATTTTAGTATAACTGAGCAGTCCTATTCTGGTGGGGGAGAGAGAATACTATGAGTGTTGAGCAGTCACACAAAAAAGAAACAAAAATTCATCTAGGATTTTAAGGTAGTGAGTAATGGGAATGCGAATTAAATTTCTATTTCACAATTTTGAATCATTTGATTTGCTTTATCTATCTATCTGTACTATTATGAAGTGAAGGTCTAAATTAGTTTAGTGAATTTTTTTTTTTCTCATGTCACGTGACAACTTTATATATGTTAAAATAAAAAAATTATTATATATAGCTTAAATAAGTTTTAAACTTAAGATCCTAAGTTTCATTAAGAACATACTTATCACTTAAGTATATTATGATATTAAATTTTTTATTCTTTATTTTCATTATTAGTTATTTAAATTACACACGTATCATGTGTGCCGTCCGATAATTCCCAATAATGAGAGCGCAAATTAAATTTATTTGCAGGGTTTTGAATTACTTGAAAGGGAGGGGGACTCAAGGCTGCTATAAGTTTGGATTTTGGACTCGGGAAATCAGAGATTAAGAAAATTTTTATAATCTACCTATCTATATTATATATTAAACAAAAGAGGATTTTTAATCTCAAACTTTGTGGGAGATCCAATCTCTCAATCTAATTTTTTTGATTTTTTGATTTAAAAAGAAAAAAAAATCTTAGCATTTATTAACTTCTTTTAACTCCCAAGTCTTACCATCATAATAACACTTTAATGTATTAAGAACAAGCATAAAAAAAAAATCTTCGAAATTCAACACATAAGAATTCTTTGAAAAGTCCAACACATATGATTATTATCCCTCATAATATTGAAAAATCCAACACATATGATTATTATCAAAATATTAAACTTTAATATAATATAATAATAAAAAAAGACATTTAATTTCATGAAAAGTCCAACACACATGATTATTATTAAAATATTAAACTTTAATATAATATAAAAAAGAAAAAAAAGAAGACATTTAAAAAAAATATATTTAAAAATCACAATTCACATATATAGATAATTGTAAACACAATCCGTGCATAGCACGAGTGATATGCTAGTATATTATATAAGCAAAAGAGGGTTTTTAAGAACATTGATTGTGGAAGCTCTAAACTTCCAAACTAATTTTGTTAAAATATTAATTTTTAAAGAAATTTTAAAAAAAAAAATCTATTGGTTGGTTCCTTAAGTCAAAAAATTAAAAAAAAAAAACCTCTAATTGTCTATGATTTTTAATTTTAAAATTTAAAATATTACGGTAAGTCACCATCACCCTTTCCAAAAATAATATTAATCGAAACAATTCAAATAATGAAAAAATAAATGCACTAATTATTTATGATTTTGTATTTCAAAAATTTAAAATAATATGATAAGTCACCCTCACACAACTCTTACCATTTTCAAAAATAATATAAAACCTAAAACTTTAAAAACCCAACCAAATTAAAAATTCAACACAAATTTCTCTTTAAAATATTCAGTATTTGATCTTTTTTTAGTCTGGCCAACTTTGCTCCAAATATAATGGTGCAATGGTTAGTCTCTCTCTTTCTTTGCCAGTAGTCCAAATTTATTTCAAGTTTGTTTGTTTGTGTTTGTGTGGGTTTTTTTTTTTTTTTTTTTTTTGTGGGTAGATTTCTATTTTTATGTGAGTATTTTTTTTTCCTCTATGACTTTTATTCAATGTATTTTTTTTTTCAACTAAATTGATAATAAAGATATATCAGTTTAGCTATCTTTGTTTTGAGAGTTTATTTATTTCAAGTTTTGTTTTATTTTAGTTTTTGGTGGATGTTTGTGTATTTTTATGTGTCTGTAAGACTTTTATTTTATCAAATCTACCCAAGAGATGAGCACTTCATCAACTCTGTTGCCGAGCTAAATCATCTCGGCTTCAGTTCTAGAGTTGAACAGACCATCAACTCAGTTGACCGGGCATGATCACCTCGATTAAAAGAACAGAGTTGAGCATGTCAACTCTGTTGCTGAGCTAAATCATTTCGGCTTAAATTCTAGAGTTGAACAGATCACCAACTCAGTTGACCGGGTAGGATCACCTCGGTTAAAAGAACAGAGTTGAGCATTTCATCAACTCCGTTGCCGAGCTAAATCATCTCAGCTTCAATTCTAGAGTTGAACAGATCACCAACTCAGTTGACCGGGCAAGATCACCTCAGTTAAAAGAACAGAGTTAAGCATTTCATCAACTCTGTTGCTGAGCTAAATCATTTCGGTTTCAATTCTAGAGTTGAACAGATTACCAACTCAGTTGACCGAGCAGGATCACCTTGGTTAAAAGAACAGGGTTGAGCACTTCATCAACTTTGTCGCTGAGCTAAATCATTTCGGCTGGGGGGTGTTGCCCCTTGTTCATTACACCGTCCATTAATCGAACAAATTTATCACGTACAATAACTCTTCGCTATTACGTTCATGAATTTTACAAGGTGACAAGAAGAATTACATGGTAAATCAAGGGGAATGCTTGCTCTTTACAAAAAATTACACTAAAAGATAGAAACTAAAAATAAAACAACTTCAAATTGGCTGCGTTCCACGACCGTGGTATAGCTTTGCCATCCAAGTCTTCTAGATGGTACGTTCCTTTGCCCACCAGACCGGTGATCTTGTAAGGCCTTTCCCAGTTTGCCCCCAACTTTTCTTCGCTTGGCACCATGGTGTTGCCCATTACCTTCATCAAAACCCAGTCCCCAACTTTGAATGGTCTGGGATGAACCGTCTTGTTATGCTTCCGAGATAGTTCTTGTTGATATGCCGCGACATGGATCAAGGTCTTTTCTCGGCGCTTTTCTGTGAGGTCCAATTCTAAGATGATGGCTTCGACGTTCAAGTCGAGCTCGAAATTTTCGCTGTAGACGGTGGGCATACCAATCTTCAACGGGATGACTGCCTCCATAACATATGCCAAAGCGAACGGTGTCTCCTCGGTCAAGCGTCTTAGTGTTATTCGGTACGCCCAGAGAATATTTGGCAGTTCCTCAGCCCATCTTCCTTTGGCTCTCTACAATCTCTTCTTTCATCCCATCCAAGATGGGCTTGTTTGATGTTTCGGCTTGGCCTTTGGATTGAGGGTAGGTCGGGGTGGAATTATAGAATTCTATCTTTAGCTCTTCACAAAATCCTCTGAACAACCGTCCATCAAATTGAGTGCCGTTGTTGGAGATCAAAGCCTTGGGGATGCCGAACCGTGTTACCACATTCTGCCAAACAAATTTCTTCACATCATTTTCCTTAATTGTCGCCAAGGGCTCGGCTTCCACCCACTTGGTGAAGTAGTCCGTTGCCGCTACAAAGAACTTGCGATTGCCTGGCACGGTAGGGAGTGATCCTATTATGTCAAGCCCCCATATTGCGAAAGGCTAAGGACTTGTGAGGGAGAGGAGTTCTCTAGCCAACTGGTGAATTTGATGGGCGAACTTCTGGCACTTCTCGCATTTTTTGACATATTTTTGCGCGTCTGCCTGCATGCACGGCCACCCTGCGAAATAGCGCGGTAAGCTAAAGATCTCCCCCCGATGTGACTTCCGCACATGCCTTCGTAGATCTCGTAAAGGAAAGCATCAACGCTAATTGGATAAACACACTTGAGGTATGAACCAGTGAATGACTTCTTATATAAAGCGCTAGTGAAGAGAGCCAAAACCGCTCAGACTTCACCCGGACTTTGTGTGTTTCCTTTTTGTCGGTCGACAGGATCCGTTCTTTAAGGAAAAAGATGATGGGGTTCATCTAAGAAAGACCATTCTCGGTGCAGAATACTTCTATCTGCTCCGAGTCTTCAATGCTGGGTCTTGGGAGGAACTCAATTAGGAGAGGGCTGGGAGTTGATTTGTTGACCATAGAAGCTAGGCCGGCCAACTCATCTGCTCGGCCGTTATCTTCTCGGCCAATTTGTTGGACTCTTATTGCTTGGAATTTCTTGATGTGTTCTCTCACTAAGGCTTGGTATTTGGCCATTATGTTATCTTTGGCTTCATACTCTCTAGACACTTGGTTTACAACGAGTTGGGAGTCGTTGTAGACCATCAGCTCGGATGCATGCAATTGAAGCGCGCTTTTCAGTTCGGCTAGTAGTGCTTCGTACTCAGCCTCATTATTTGATGCTAGAAACCCGAGCGCGATGGAATGTTCAATAATTAGCTCATCCGGAGAGATCAAGACTATTCCCAGCCCGGCTCCATGCTTGTTTAAGCGCCATTTACAAATAGTTTCACATTTCACCAATCAAAAGCTTCAAACATTCTGCGGGGTCTTGTGACGTTTTGAGATTCAAGTGGTTAAAATTGCTCGGCTACTTCCGCGACAAGCATGCATTCATCCCCCTTGGCAATGTGGGGTTGGATCCTAAATCCAAATCTAACGGCGCATTGCTAGGCTGCGCGTGACTTTTCAAGTGATGGGTCTGTAGACGGGAGCGCAACTTTCGCGTCGCTTTCGATGTTTAGTTGGGTGGGAGGACGTGCGATTTCCTCCTTGCCTACCTCCTTTAGCTCGGTTGAACCGGTAAGATCCACCGGGCATACCAGGTGAATTCCAAGCGAGAATTCCGCTACGAAGTTGGCCAATGCTTGAACTTTGATGGCGGTTCGGGGTTAAAACTTGACGTTGAATTGCCCTAACTCGACTGCCCATTTCAGAATTCGGCCGGAGAAGTCTGCCTACTCAAATAAGGCTTCAAAGGGAACTCGGTCAGCACCACGATCGTATGAGCGTGAAAGTAATGTGCCAATTTCTGAGAGGCCATCATTAATGCCAAGGCGAGTTTTTCCAAAGACAAGTATCTCGTCTTCGCCGGGAGCAAGGTTTTGCTTACGTAGAAGATCGGTAAATGTTGGGTGTCTTCTGCCAGGACAAGTACCGCACTAACAGCATGTTGAGAAACAACCAGGTAAAGATAGAGTTCTTCACCATGCTTCGGTGTGACCAAGAGTGGAGCGGAAGACAGATATGTCTTTAGCTCATCCAAGGCTCTGTCACATTCTTCGTTCCATGAAAACTTAGACTTTAAGGGGCGGAAGAAAGGGCGACAACGATCTGATGACCGGCTTATGAATCAGTTAAGCGCGGTTGCCATATCGACAAGATAGTGTGCGTCTTTTGCCAAGTTGGGCTACTTCAATTCCTGTATGGCTTTGATTTGTGAGGGATCCGCCTTGATGCTGTGGTTGGTAACTAGGAAACCTAGGAATTTTCCTGACCCCACGCCGAAGGCACACTTTGACGCATTCTGGAGTAGCTTGTGTTGTTTAAGAATGGCGAACATCTTTGCTAGGTCGGTCAAGTGGTCGGCTTGATGCTTACTTTTGACCATCATGTCATCGATGTAAGTCTACATCGTGCGGCCGAGTAGAGGGGCAAACATTTTGGACACCATTCTCTGGAAGGTCGCCCTGGCATTTTTCAAGCCAAAAGGCATGACTCTATAACAGAATAGTTCCCTTGGTGTTGTGAAAGAGATAATCTCCCGGTCGGGCTCATGCATGGCGTTCTGGTGATAACCGCGATATGCATCTAAGAAACTGAGTTGATTGTGTCCGGCTGTAAGGTCCACCAACTGGTTGATTCTGGGCAAAGGAAAACTGTCTTTAGGGCAAGCTCGGTTCATCGTCTTGTAATCAACACATACTCGCCATTTTCCATTCTTTTTGGGTACCACGACCGTATTAGAAACCTACCGAGGGTAGTGCACTTCTTGGATTGCCCTAGCTTCGAGTAAGTTTTTGACCTCCTCTGCCACTACCTTGGTGTGATGAAGTGTTGATCTCCTCGTTCTTTGAATGACAGGCTGAGCGTCCGGGAAGACATTGAGTTGGTGGCAAATAAAGCTTGGATCGATGCTAGGCATGTCGTAAGGCGTCCATGCAAACACTTCAATATTCGCCACCAAGAACTCCACTAGCTCCAGTCGTTCTTATAGTGTCAAGCTAGATCCCAACAAGAAGGACCTGTCTGGATTGTCTTCGCTGATTCGCACCTCCACCAAATCTTCAATGGCTTTTTTTTCGGCCCTAGTGCTCGCATCATCTGGGACACTTTGATCTTCCAGGCCTTTGATCATTTATACGAAGCCTTTGGCAAGTCGAAGGCCAAGAGGTGCTCCTTGTCCTCCTTGGCAGAAGTAGTTGCCGGGATCTCCTTGCCCCGGTGTTTGAACTCCGGCTTTCACGGTGTAGTCGGCTCAGCTTCCTACACCGTTTACTCGATGCTTAACTCGGCCATAAGCTCGGCAGATGGGTCGGTTGAATGAGCTCGCTTGCTAGCTCGGCGAGACTCAATAGGAGGCACAACTGTGGAAGCAAGGGCAATCACAGTCCTCGAACTTTGACCAACGGATGGTGCTGAAGGAACGCTCGGCAGCTTGGTCGATGTAGCAGTGATTAAGTTCTTGATCCGGCTCCTCTTTGCCATATCTTCTTCCTCGGTCAATCGTATTAAGGGGATGTCTGGTAAGGTTGGGTCAGGTGGAGGAAAAAGAGCCCGGAGGAAGTCTGTCACCTTGCTTCTATGGGGAGCCGAGTAACGATAGGTAGGGACATAACCATGGAGATCGTGGCAATCTCAGTACCGGTATCTCAGTACGGCCCTGATTGCCTCCTCGTTGGGATACTGGTAGTTGGCTTGCAATTCTTTGATAGTTGCAAAACAAAAAAGAAGTGATTAGCCCGGTACAAACAATATTAGTATAATAGATCAGTTAGGAAGATGGGCTTACAAGAAGAACCGAAGTTTTGGCTGATGTACCAACCGGGCACGTCAGCTGCAAGATCTCGGTTAGGCCTAAATTCAAATTGAGCCGGTAGTTCAACTCGGCCACGTCGTTTATTATTCTGAAGGTGTTGGTGGATACTTGAGTGGGAGCTAGCCTGGTACATCTCAAGAATTCACACATGAGGGGCTGCACGGGGAAGCGCAACCCTTTCTCGACCATGCTTAATACGGTGAAGGGGCAAGACTCTAATCTGCTCTACGAATTTATGTCCTCTTCACCGAGCTCTAAGTGTACATTGGCGGGGACACCGTACTCCTCGCGGAATACTGCCAGGGTGTTCGGTGTGTCTACAAGGAAGTGGTAGCGCTCCATGGAGGACCGGCTTGTCCAGCTCGGCAAAATTGGTTTGATTAAGTTTTGCACGGTGGCTGCTCGGTCTTTGAAAGCCCATGTTGTGTGTCTAGTCCCCTAGGACTCTGCAGTGAAAAACCAAGTGTAAGTGATAACGCGGGCGCGCAAACGAGCTCGATCTTAGCTCGGTCACTTTTGCTCAGTCGCTCGAGCGGACCAGATATTAGCTCGGTTGAACGGCTCCGTGCGTTTAATATCTTGGTTTTGCCTCCAGGATTTTCAAACAGAAGACTTGCTCAGTCAAGGCATAATTTTGGATCAAACGGCGATTTCTAACCCGATCAGTTCCATATTTACACTTGTTCATCGCAGAAAATGATAAACAGTGTAGAGGGAAAAATGACGCAAAAACAGTTTTTGAGATCACACCCTAGACTAACTCCATACAGAGCCTAAGGTCTGCTTTCATCGTGTTTTAGACTCACCTAAGGAGGTTGAATTTAAATGCGTGAGAAGCCCAGAAAACATGAAGAACAATATGAATGAGAAAGAGAATTCGAAGAACTAATGAGTTTGGGAGTAAGGATCGGAGTTCCAGGCAAGGAGGTGCTCTGATACGTCAATGGCGAGACCAAGTCCACTAGGGAGATGCTTCGATGTAGGCAAGAGATGCAGAGGCAAGAAATGTAGAAAATGAGAATGTTTACTCAGTGGCTCTGGATTGCTGGATCGTCGAAGTAAGAAGGTGAACAGAGAAGGGAAAGATGTGAACGGGCAAACGATGTATGCATAAGGGGAGAAGAGGCGCCAAAATTTGAAACTGAGAAGACGGGGTGGGGTGGCTGGGTTGGTAGCACAAGGTCAATGAGCAAATGACACGTATCTGTGATAAGACCGGTGTCAATACTGAAGAGTCAAGAAAGTCGAAACGTTGACCGAGCAAGTGATGGAGCCAAGCAAGGAAGTCAGCACGGCGAGCAAGTCAAGGATGTCGACCGAGCAGATTAGTGGTCTTGGCCAAAAAAGGTAATCACGGTCACACTGGTGCGGACAGAATTAAGGGGCAATTGAGAGGGAGATTTCATGAATTGAAACTGGGCCGAGCTAGTCTGGACCGAGCAAAGCTGGGCCAAGCGCAGTTGGACCGAACTAGGTTCATACGGCTACTGGGCGCGCTCGGTCAGGGCCCTGGTCTGGTCCAGTCGAAGCAGCCTTAGATTGTTAGCCCAGTTAATCATATTCGCTCCGCTGAGTTAGACTGGTGTAGTCTTCCACAGATCAGTCTGACCGAGCAGTATCTAGGTCAAAACTAAGAAGGTTGGCTAAGCCGTAGCGAGATCCTCCAGTTAAACTGGACGAATATCACGATCGTGATGTGGTCTTGGTGTGATGGTAAGGAACCGTGCTATTCGTTCGCGCCAAAACCTTTTGGCGGTTTTGTTAGGTGGTGTTTAGCTGTATTTGCGTTGACATATGGGAGAATGAGAGAGGAGAGCAGGTCCACGCGTCCAAAGGTGAATGGATGTAGAGGCGCGCACAAAAGGTATATAAATGGTGCTGCGCCCCCATACTTAGGTCTGGAAGATCTTATGATCACAACTCACCTACCATTTGATCTCCTCTCTTTTCTCTCTCTCCCTGTGTGCTAACTTGACTGTTGGAGGGTTTTTCGACAATACACCGCCGGGTAGCTCACCGTCATTGTGTTCTCAGGTCGATCGGAGCGAAGCACAGCTTGGATATAAGGAGTACGGACATCGACAGATATTTGCACCCCGTACAACTTATATTGTTGTTATTATTATATGTAAATTCCTAATATAGTTATGAGTTTTTCACAAAACAAAGCGTCTTACCTTGTTCTTTATGATTTGACTATTTTTTTTTAATTTCTTTAACAAAAATTTTAATTTTTTTTATTTGTAAAAAATTAAAAACACTTAATTGATTTGCCCATTAATAAATAAAATTTTAAATAATGAATATTGTTCCGTAATTTATGGATTTAAAAAAAAATTGTCACCCATATATGGAATAAGAAAACCTAAGAAAAAAATAATAATAATTTTTGATTATTTATTTATACCCATGCATAGTAAGGTTAATTATGCTAGACTGAAGTTGCATAGTGGTTAGTGGAGATTATGAGTATGGAAACAACAAGGATGGTGATGAGCTTGACCAGAATATTGTTTGAGTGAGTTTTGAAAATATGAATATTACTAAAAAGAATAGTAGATAGTTTGGGTGATGAATTGATTTAGAAAACTAATGTGTGGTTGAGATTAATAAGTTTACTATATAAAAAAAATGAATATGGATCATATATTGTTTTTTTATATATAATTTTGGGTGCTTTTGTATAATTGTCAGAAATTATTCTGATCACATGTATTTATCACATGTTACTTATCATCTGATGTATTATTGCTGTATTATTATAATGAGTTTTATTATTAATGTCTATTATTAATGTAGTAGTGAGATAAATAAAAATATGTTTTGTTATTATTTTTATTGATAATATATTTATTTATTTATTTTTTATAATGTTCAAAAAATAATTTATGTTCATTGTTAGTTTTTGTAGATGAAAAGTTAAAAATAAATTTTAATCAAATTCAAATTACATCTAATTTGAGATTTAAAAAGAAAGTTCAAAAGAAATTATATAATATTAAAATATAAATTTTCAAAAGGATAAGTTGGGGTAAATTTAATGTTAAGCTTAAATCTAATATCACAAGTTAATCCTAATTTATTTTTAAGTAAATCTTATAACATAAGATAAATTATAATTTTGATGCTAGACAAAATTTTAAACTTTACAAGACATAAAAAAAAATTAATATATTGGCAAATGTAATTTACTACTATCATATGATAAATTAAAAATGCAAAACTCATAAGACAAAATGTGTTTATATTTTATCATAAATATAATTTTTGTGATTTATTTTTTAATTTTTACCAATTAAATTATGGCATATATTTGTTATTAAGAACTTAGACTACAAAATTAATGACATAAGAATAATAAAAAAAATTCTTTTATATGTAACTGTGATAAAAATGAATAAAATTTAATTGATTCTAAATCATTTTTGCTACATATTCTGGATAAATTTTATAAAATATTATTTAATTTTAAAAATTAATTTTTGATTATTTATTTATATCCGTGCATAGCATGAGTAATTTATATGCTACTTTTCATGAAGCGAATGTGTGTAATTAAAAATTTGTATATTAAAAAAAATGTATACTAAACTATAATACCACCAATAAATTTTTTTTGTGGGAGTGATTAATATTATATTATAATAACAAATTTTTTTGATATTTAGAAATCGAGTGGAGTCTATCCATATGTCAAATGGAGAAGAAAAAAAAGATAGTTTTACAAAAGATTCATAACGAATCCCCCAAGCAAATTATGTAGATGTGATATTTTTACAATTAACAATCATCTTCACAAATTTTTTATTTCAATTCACAATATGATCATATCATTTTAGGAAAATGTCTCGTAACTCAAATTTTGTGGCTCAAATGGCCAAAACGACGTTGTTTTGGCCATTTTTATGTTGTTCTGTACTCAAAACGACGTCGTTTTGGCTATTTGAGTCACTTTTGAGCCACAAAATTTGAACTACGTAGCATTGTCGATCATTTTATTCAAGTTTTCAATATGTATAAATGGTAGTATCAATTGTTTTTTTTTGTGGGGTTTTAAGTTATTCTTTAAAAAAAAATAAAATTCAATAGTTAAATTATATCACATGATTTTCGGTAATGAGACAAAATTTTGGATCATCACACCCTTTAAATCTGAGAAGTAAATTAATACTGACCGTCCGATTTAGAGAGCTCTTCTTTCAATAGTTTTGGGCTTTGCTCTTTGTCCCACATCGACAAAACAAAGAGCCATTGAGAGCCTGATAAAGAATCGCGTAAGGGGAGAGAGCGTCCCTTCGGGGACATCCGATAAAATTGGAACGATACAGAGAAGATTAGCATGGCCCCTGCGCAAGGATGACACGCACAAATCGAGAAATGGTCCAAATTTTTTTTATTTTTTTGCCCTCATTCTCATACGTTAATTTACGGATATGCCCCTCTCAGATTCGAACCATTCCTGGACCAGCAAGACCGTCAGGGAAAGGTACGCTTCTGATCTCTCCCTCTGCTTCTCGTACAAGCTCAATTTAATCATCAATTTTTTTTTTTTTTTGCTTTTGAATTCAAGTATCGGATGGGAAGTTTTGTGATTTCTGGTTCGATTTAATCATCATTGCCTTTGGATTCAAGTATTTGATGAGAAGATCTGTAGTTATGGTTTCTGGTAAGGTTTTTATGCTTCAATCTCTTCTATTTCTTGTGCATGTTTTGATTTATCATCATTTTTTGGCTTTTAAATTCAAAGTATCTGATGTGAAGTTTTGTAATTAGGGTTTTTGGTGAGGTTTGATTGTCTGGTTTCGGTGGTGTCAGTTTAAGGTATATGCAATTACTCATTACTGGAGTTCACTGATTAGTGTTTCGTAGTTTCAATTTGATTTTGATTTGCTTGGCCTCTGAGACATTGTTCTTCTGATCAGTGTTTATATTTTTTGTGAAGTGTGGTGTATATTTCATGAATTAGATAGATATATGAGCATCTATTTTTTCAGAATTCTGGAGATGTTGCCATGGATGATGACATTGTTCATAGTGATTTATTCTGAGATTTTTTTAGTGATTTGGAAACAAAATTTCCTAATGCAGGTTGTTTTCAACTTATTTTCCAAATTTATGTAATTTGTGAAATTGTATTTTAAAATATTACCATTTTAAATTCGAAGTTCTGTTTTCAAAACATGACTATATTAAATAATAAAGAATTAAATTCGTGGGATAAAAACACTACTTTGTAAAATAAAGTTGTGTTTTCATTCCAAAACTTATGTTTTCATTCCAAAACTTAGTATACTCCTACGACTCATTTCACGGTGCCAGTAATCAGTGAAGTTGTGGAATGAAGACACGAATTCTTTTCATCAGGATTCAATTCTTCATTTCTATTAGCATCGGGTTTTATGAATTCAAATTCAAAATTCACAAACTACTATTGGGTTTGGGAAATTTGTATTCGAGTCACTATGGATTCGTCAAAAAACTCAATTAATGTTATATGAATGATAGGTTGCACAATTGTTTGAATGGATGTACTGGACTTTCAAGTGTAGGATATTTTCTTGACTTGCTTGCTCATATGCTTAATAGGATTCTGGCTTTATGTGCAATACCGTGTCTGATTAGCAAATTCAACAAGGATCCCAGCGTGTGGAGCTTGTAAAGAACACTTTCCTCTTTGGAATCCAATGAAATCAGGTAATTCTAACAATTCAAAGATGGAATAGGAACGTTTGAACAGCATTTCATTTGAAATTCAAGTGAGAACCAAGTTTGAAAATGAAAAACCAAATTGCAGTTTTTGCTGCAAATGCATAGGAAGAATGAGAAGACTGAGATTGTCGATCACAGAGCCATAGGATGATCACTTGTTCGGCTCTCACTAAAGCCAGCTAAACTTGTTGGCGTTAGGTACAGAGCTGGGCTTTGTCTATGGTTTTAAAAAACAGTGCTCAAAATCATAAAAAATGATTGTTTGGTGGTTTTGGAAAATAAGAACGAAAAATCAATAATGCAAAACTAAAGTATAAAAATTGTTAAAAGTGATAAAATGCTAGAAAAGTAGGGTTACAAAGAGCATTGACTGGTAGAATGGCAGTTATGATGTTATATTTTGTACTAATCAAACCAAACCAAACCAAACCAAACCAAGCCAAGCCTTAAGTCCCATCAAATAGGGTCGGCTACATGAATCCTCCTTCTCCATGTGGCCCTATCAAAGGCCATTTCGTTAGTCAAATTAAGTAGATCCATATCTTTATTTATAGCGCTAACCAACGTTAATTTAGGCCTATCTCGTCCCCTAACACTTCCATCTACCGTTACAGCATCGCATCTCTTCACTACTGCCTCTGTTGGTCTCTTTTGAATATGACCAAATCATCTCAATCGATTTTCTCTCAACTTATCTTCTATCGGTGCTACTCTTACCCATTCCCGAATACATTCATTCCTAATTCTGTCTTGTCTAATCTTGCCACACATCCACTTTAGCATTCTCATCTCATCTACACTCATCTTATCTACATGTTGTTTCTTGGTTGCCCAACACTACGTTCTATATAACATCGCTGGTCTAATAGCTGTTCTATAGAACTTACTTTTAAGTCTAGTGGGTATTCGTTTATCGCACAGTACCCCAGATGCACTTCTCCACTTACACCATCTTGCCTTAATCCTATGGGCCACATCCGCATCAATCTCCTCCGCTGTTGTGATAATCGACCCTAAATAACGAAAATGTTCACTCTTAGGCAGTTCTTGGTTCTCAATCTTGACTTCTCCTCTGCTTTCATTGTTACTATTATTAAATTTACAGTCCATGTACTCTGTCTTAGTTCTGCTTATCCGGAATCCTTTAGATTCAAGAGCTTTTCTTCAAATCTCTAACTTTGTATTAACTCCTTCTCTAGCCTTGTGTTTTGACAGTTAATTTACGATTCTCTGTTAATGTTAAACTTTTGAAAACTTTGAACTGCTATTGATTGATATGGGGTTTATTTTTTGTTAGTCTGTTTTTTGTTTAACATGTTGATCTTGCTTTATGTAGTGTTCTCTGAACATATTTTGTCTAGAAAAATAAACTTGAGGAGGTTGTATAGTATGCATGGTAAAACTTTGTGTTGGTTTTATCATTTTGTTTTGCCACAACCATTATATTTTGGGAGAATTACAACACAATGGAATAAAAAAAAAATTATCAAAACATGTGGAGTGCAAGTGACTTTGTAATGGGATGCAAATGAAAAACTGTGAGTCACTCACACCTCTCCATATTTGTGTAAAAAAAATTTGTCTGTCCCACTACTATGTAATTTCCCTTATATTTTTGTGAATATTTTATCTCGTTTTAATACTCCGATTGTGTTGACAGCCTAAATTAGACCTAAACCCCTGGTACTTTCAATACAAGATAATATATATATCAATAATAATAATATTCTATGTTACATACTTTTAAAATCATTAAAAAAATTAATAAATTTAATATAATTCATTTTCTATACCAAACCAAACCAAGCCTTAAGTCCCATCAAATGGGGTCGGCTACCTGAATCTTTCTTCTCCACGCGGCTCTATCAAAGGCCATTTCGTTAGTCAAATTAAGTAGATCCATATCTCTATTTACAAAGCTAAACAACGTTAATCTAGGCCTACCCTGTCTCCTAACGCTCCCATCTACCGTTACAGCATTGCATCTCTTCACTACTGCCTCTGTTGGTCTCCGTTGAATGTGACCAAACTATCTCAATCGATTCTCTCTCAACTTATCTTTTATCGGTGTTACTCCTACCCATTCCTGAATACACTCATGCGTTTGTTCACAGCAGTGGAAACCTCATGGAGGCAAGGGGCTCCAATTAAAGAGGCTGGTACGACAGTAGTAGCACAACGTAAAGGGGAGCGAGAGCTCAGAAATTTGGAGTGCTCGGTTAATTATGAGCATGGAGGGGAGACGGCTGGACAGGGCCCAAGAAGAGAGCGATGAGGTCCTCTGTTGTTAAAATGAAGTCAAAAGTGGTATCGTGGAATGTGCGTGGCTTGAATGAGAGGGATAAACACCTCGTCGTTCGATCAGTACTTCGAAGTGCGAGGGCGGATGTGGTGTGTTTGCAGGAGACGAAAATGGAGGTGTTGGGTGGAGATGTGGTGAGAGAGGTTTGGGTGGTAGGTTTGTGGCTTGGGCATATTTACCGGCTATGGGTACGGCTGGGGGGGTTTTACTCTGTTGGGATAAGAGAGTGGTGGTGAAGGAGGATGATGAGGTAGGAGGTTTTTCGGTGTCTTGTCTATTTTGTTGTGTGGAGGACAATTTTCGGTGGGTGTTTTCAGGGGTGTATGGCCCAGTCCGCAGTTCTGAGAGGAGTGCTTTTTTGGGTGAGTTGGTGGATGTCGCGCATTGCTGGTCAGAGTCGTGGTGTGGGGGGGTGATTTTAATTTGGTTCACTGGCTAGTGGAGAAGATGGGGTGTAGTAGGGCGCAGGGGTCGATGCGGGGGTTTTGTGCTTTTATTGATGCGTTGAACCTGGTTGATTTGCCTCTTCATGGGGGAGTTTTACTTAGTCTAATGGCCAACAGATGTCTCGGATTGATAGATTTCTGGTTACTAGTGGTTGGGAGGAGCATTTTACGGAGGTGGTACAACGTCGATTACCTCGACCAGTGTTAGATCATTGGCCGATTATGCTTGGCAGTGGAGGTTTTTCTAGTGGGCTGACGCCTTTTTGATTCGAAAACATGTGGCTGCAATCGGAAGATTTTTTAGAGGGTTGGTGGATGGTGGAGTACTTACATGTAGGGATGGCAATTTGAACCCAGCTCGATGGGGACTCGACTCCCCGTCCCCGATAAGAGTGGTTTTTCCTCGAAAAATACCCTCGACAGGCCGGGGATGGTATTTGAAATTGAAACCCCGATTAGTTTCGGGCCGGGGACAGGGATAGCTTTCACAGCCTCGGACCCGGCCCGTCCCTGGCCCCGTTTCTCCTCGAAATAAAATTACCATAATACCTCTCCATTCATCCATATATATAACCCTCCTTTGTTAATTACCCCTCTGATCTGTCTTTGTCTCACTCTCTCTCTCTCTCTTCTCTCACTCTCTCTCTTCTCTCCGCAGTCGGCGATGGCGTCGTCGTCTCCTGCTCACCGCCTCCTCCTCCTCCTCTGTCGCCTTTCACCGTCTCCTCCTCCTCCTCCTCCTCTGTCACTTCCTCCTCCTCCAGGCCACCGCCGAACCGTCGCCTCTCTCCTCCTCCTCCCTGCGCCACAGCAGATCGGAACATATCCCGCCACGGCCAACCACCGTCGATTCCCTTTTTCTCAGATCTGAGCAGATCCTCCCTCCTCCACTCAGATCTGAGCAGATCCTTCCTTTGCCACTTAGATCTTCCCTCTCGCCTCCTCCTCCCTCCGCCACCGTCTATCTGTCTCTATTTTTTTTTTGTATCTGTCTATATTTTTGTTACACTAAAAAAAATTTCAACACCAAGAAATGTTGTTGATGATGTTTTTAAGAATTTTTTTTTGTTGATTCCATATATAGATTATTTATTTATTTATTTATTTATTTTTTGTTGAATAGATCTGTGTTTGTGTGTTGAATAGATCTGTGCGTGTGTTGTGAACAGGTCTGTCGGGGATTTTTCGGGCTCGGGAAAACCCGATCCTCGTTAGGGGGCAGGGGCGGGGGAGGTGATGCCTTCCTCGTCGGGGATCGGGGTCGGGGACGGGGATTTTTTAATCTTCGGAGATCGGGGACGGGGAGTGTCATCCCCGGCCCTGCCCCAGCCCGTTGCCATTCCTACTTATATGGTTAATGGAACTTCTAGTTGCATGTTGGCTCAGAAATTGAAATTACTCAAAGGGGATTTGAAACAGTGGAATAAGGAGGTTTTTGGCCTGGTGGAGGTTCAGAAAGCGGAAGTAGTGGCCATCCTTCAGTCCTTAGATGCATGGGATGTTTCCGGCAGGCTTTTAGAGGCGGATGCAGCTAGAAGGGAGCCGACCAAGCAGGATTATGTTCGTTTGGCTCGTATGGAAGAGATATGTTTTCGTCAGAAATCTCGATGTTTATGGTTGAAAGAGGGGGATCGGAATACCAAGTTCTTTCACCGAATGGCAAATAGCCATAGAAGGGCCAACCAGATTGTGTGAATGCGGGTGGATAGGAGAGATTTGATTACTGATGAGGATATTCAGAGAGGCATTGTGGGTTTTTATCAACGACTATTTTGGGCTTCGGATGGGAAATGGAGGCCGGGGTTGGATGGGGTCCTATTTGATGTTATCTCTGCAGGGGATAGGGAGGGGTTGGAGCGGGCCTTTACAAAGGAAGAGGTGTTAGGGGCTTTGAAGGTGATGAGTGGTGACAAAGTTCCGGGTCTAGATGGTTTCACTATGGCTAGCAAAAGTGTTGGCGAATCGCCTTCGAGGTGTGTTGTTAGATGTGGTGTTTAAATCCCAGAATGCTTTTGTTGGGGGAAGGCAGATTCTAGATGCGGTTTTGGTGGCTAATGAATATGTTGATTCTCGAGTCCGGGACGGGCGACCTGGTTTGATCTGTAAACTGGATATCGAGAAGGCCTATGATGATGTAAATTGGGATTTTCTGCTTTATATGATGGGTTAGATGGGTTTTGGTGATAGATGGTGTCAGTGGATGAAGTTCTGTGTTTCCACAGTGTGGATGTTTGTGTTGGTGAATGGTTCTCTGGCCAGTTTCTTTCCGACTTATCGGGGTCTTCGGCAGAGGGATCCTTTATCTCCTTTTCTGTTTATCCTCGTTATGGAGGCCTTTAGTAGATTGTTGTTCAAGGCTATTCATGAAGGTTTGTTGCAGGGTTTTCGTGTGGGTTCGTTAACAGGGACAGTAATGGGGGTGTCTCACTTACTATATGCAGATGATGCTTTGGTTTTTTGCGATGCGGATTAGGTGCAGTTGGGCTTCCTTCAATGTGTTCTAATTTGTTTTGAGGTAGTTTCGGACTTACGGATTAATTTAAGTAAGTCTGAGTTGATTTCGGTGGGAGAGGTTGAGAGGCTGCTAGTATTAGTGGCGGTTCTAGGCTGCAAGGTGGCCAATTTACCAGTGACTTACTTGGGTTTGCCTTTGGGTGCTAGTTTTAAGGCAAAAGGGGTGTGGGATGGGGTGGTAGAGCGGGTTCAACGTCATTTGGCAGGCTGGAAGCGACAATATTTATCGAAAGGGGGACGGCTGACTTTGATTAAGAGTGTGTTGAGCAGTCTTCTGACTTACTTTATGTCGTTGCATGTTATTCCCATCTCTGTGGCTGCTCGCTTAGAGAAACTTCAGAGGGATTTTCTGTGAGGAAGTTGACGAGAGGATTTCAGATATCACTTGGTTGATTGAGGGCAGATTTGTTGCCCAAAGGAGGTGGGTGGTTTGGGGGTGCGGGGTTTGGTGCAGTTTAATATGGCTTTGTTAGGAAAATGGTTATGGCGGTTTGCTAGTGAGGGGGATCGCTTTTGGCGTAGGGTTGTGGCCTCTAAGTTTGGGGTTGTTGAGGGGAATTGGCGGTCGGGGGATGTGTTGGGGTCTCATGGGCGAGGCTTGTGGAAAGGAATTTGACTGGGGAGGGGGGAGTTTTGAGAGAGGGTGAATTTTTGAGTGGGGACTGGGGAGAAGGTTAGATTCTGGAAAATAGATGGTGTGGGGAGATGGTTTTGGAGGTGCGATTCCCTTTGATTTTTAGTATTGCAAAGGACCGGGAGGTTACGGTTACTTCTTATTTGGGGGGTGGGGAGGTGGTGGTTTGGGATATTCAGCTTCGGCGTGAAGTTCAGGATTGGGAAGAGGGTCAGTTGGGGGTGTTGTTTGGCTTTCTATATAGGTTGGGCTTATTGGGAAGGGGGGAAGATGTGTTGGTTTGGAATGTGGCGGGTGCCAAAGGTTGGTTTTCTGTTCGTTTCTTTTATCGGAGTTTGGTGGGGAAGGTGGGTTGTGTGTTTCCTTGGCGGAGTATTTGGGTGCCTTGTGTTTCTTCTAAGGTGGTTTTCTTATGGACGGTTGCCTTAGGCTGAAATCTCACAATTGATAATGTTAAAAATACTGTATTATTGATTGATATATCTTGATCTTCTGTCTATTACAAATGGTTCCTTATATAGATGTAGGTGTAGTGGATGGTGGTAGTGGTGTAGTGGGTTAGGTTTAGTGGAGTAGGTGAGGTGGTAGTGGTGTAGTGGGTTAGGTTTAGTGGAGTAGGTGAGGTGGTAGTGATGGTAGGTGATGGTAAATTCTAACAGCCCCCCGCAAACTCAAGGGGGATAGGAACTAGCCAACTTGAGTTTGGAGAGAGTAACAAAACAAGAAAATACATAAAAATAAAAAAGGATAGGAGACACTGTATGGTCGTGTCAGACCATTGGCGAAGACACTGAATGGTGGTGTCATAACGTTGTAGAGGACACTGTTTGGGGGTGTCATAACGTTGTAGAGGACACCGGATGGCGGTGTCAGACCGATGTAGAAGACAGTTTATGGGGTCATGTCGGACCGTTGTAGAAGGACAGTTTATGGGGTCATGTCGGACCGTTGTAGCAGGACAGTTTACGGGGTCATGTCGGACCGTTGTAGAAGACAGTTTATGGGGTCATGTCGGACCGTTGTAGCAGGACAGTTTATGGGGTCATGTCGGACCGTTGTAACAGACAATGTTGTGACAGTTGTTGTGACAGTTTACAGAGTCTTGTCGGACCCTTGTAGAAACTAACCGGAATCTATGTCGGGACAGTTTACAGAGTCTTGTCGGACCCTTGTCGAAACTAACCGGAATCTATGTCGGGACAGTTTACAGAGTCTTGTCGGACCCATAAAGGAGCTAACCGGAATCTATGTCGGGACAGTTTACAGAGTCTTGTCGGACCCATAAAGGAGCTAACCGGAATCAATGTCGGGACAGTTTACAGAGTCTTGTCGGACCCTTGTAAAAGTTGCACCCTCAAAAGGTGTGCCCAATTTTTCAAAAGGCGTGCCATCAAAAGGCGTGCCCACTTTATCAAACGATGTGCCATGAAAAGGTGTGCCAGTTTGTCGGGCGTCAAGAGGCGCGCGATGCGCGTGGCTGCCTCGGCTATAAGACAGAGGCTGAGGCTGAGGCAAAAACACCTGTGAGAGATATTCTGAGAGAGATTTCTGAGAGAGATTCTGTATAACACTCTGTTGCCCAAAAAATGGCTTCATCTTCCCGGAGTCTGCTCACTCTCTTTCCCGACCTCAACGAGTCAACAAGAGAGAGAACTGGTGCGGAGGCACTGGAACCTCAACCAAGCGTCCCGGAGTTTGCTCCGTTGAACTTTCCGATGCGGTCGGTGGAGCAAAGAATGGCAGTGCAGTCAGATGTGGAGGCCAATCAGTATACCTTGAAGTCATGTGTGGAAACCATGACGGCGGTCACAAATTTGTCAAACCGGCTGCAGAGTAGGACAAATGAGGTGCAGCAGGTAAACGCTCAACTGGCTCTGCTCCAACGCATGTATAAGGATGCGCGAGCAGAGATTAGTGTGCTGAAGGCGGAAAATAAGGAGCTGAAGCGGAAGGCCACCGTGATGTTCCGATTTGGAGGTCCACCATATGCTGTAGTGGAGGAGCAGGGAGGAGTGAACGTGCTCGGTGGACAAGGAAACACGGAGGCAACACCGGCAAGGGCCGTCCAAGACGGAGGCAAGAAGAAGAGACCTGCAGCAGAGTAGAGAAGAAAAATCCCACTGTGGGTGTGGGTGTGGGTGTGGGTGTTTTGTTTTGATTTGTTTGTGTTTGTGTTTGTGTTTGTTTGTTTTTTTTTTTTTTTTTTTTTTTTTTTTTTTTTTTTTGTGTTGTTGTAAAATGGTGATCGGGGTTGTTCCCGGAGAGGAATAAAATAAGGTAAGGTTTGGTGTGCAAATCTTTATCACACGGATTTGTGAAAAACAACAATGGTGTTTGGATTTTTTTTTGTTTTTTGTTTTTTTTGTTTTATTAAAAAATAATAATAAGAATAATAATAATATATAAAGGTAGAAAGCATATGCTGCAAAAGTTGACAGAGTGAAAACTTTGGGTAAGAGAGTATAAAAAAAAATATATACATATATATATATTAAAATAAAAGAAAGTGGAGTGGGATTGGGAGGTGCAAAAGAGTATAATCAAGCGTGAATGGAATGATGAAAGTTGACGATGATGCATGCCATGTCATTTTTATTTATTTATTTATTTTTTTCATTTTTCTTATTTTATTTTATTTTATTGTTTTTTTGTTTTTTTGTTTAACTGTAAAGTGGGTCACATGGGTGACTCAGGAGTGCTGTAAAGCCTGTCCCTTTAATCAATGGGTTCGAAGAAAATAGAGAGAGAGAAAGAGATACCACAGATGAGAGACATGTTCAAAGGGGCGAAGAGCACGAAGAGTGAGTTCGCCATCGCCGATCTGCTAGCGTTTAACCGATTTGGTGAGTACGAAATGGAGTGGCTAGTGTTGCAATTCTTGTGAAGACTACACCGGAACGATCCCGGATGATTCGTCGGCGAGCACATGTAGGTCCTCTTCGGGAGATTTGACAACGGATTGTTGTTCTGCTTCCGAACGACCTGGTCTCGAGGCGAGGCCGCCAGCGAACGGCTAGGAGACTTGGACCTATCGATCGAAAACCGGACTGACGGAGCGAGTGGAGCGAATCCGTGAAGGTTGACGCGCGTCGGGGAAGATGGACGGTTGAAGAAACCGTTGGACGGAGAGGAACAGAAGCTTGAATTCGTGGACGAAGCGTAGAACGACGATGTCTCGGATGACGATGAAGAGCCAAACCGACCAGACGGTGAAATTGATCGCCGAAAGGCCGATGCGATTGGTAGAACTGGTCCGCTTAATCTTCTAGACGAGGACCCCATTGTTAATGCTAGAGAGAGAGAGAGAATTATTGGTGGTCCACGGTGGTTCACAGCGGTCGACGACGGTGGAGCAACACACTAGAAGATCTTGTAGCTGGTAGTAAAGAGGTAAAGATAGTGATTCAGTGAATGACATAGGCAGTTGTGGAGGTTTGAATTGGTTGAGCTCCGGCGGGCGGTCAAGGCAAGGTTGCCGCCCGCCGGAAGGCGATGAACACCAAGATCTTTAACCTTGCTCTGATACCATGTTAAAAATACTGTATTATTGATTGATATATCTTGATCTTCTGTCTATTACAAATGGTTCCTTATATAGATGTAGGTGTAGTGGATGGTGGTAGTGGTGTAGTGGGTTAGGTTTAGTGGAGTAGGTGAGGTGGTAGTGGTGTAGTGGGTTAGGTTTAGTGGAGTAGGTGAGGTGGTAGTGATGGTAGGTGATGGTAAATTCTAACAGATAATCTGGTTCGCCGGGGGTATTTGTTAGTCAATCGTTGTTGTATGTGTTGTGTAGAAGCAGAGTCTGTTGACCATTTATTTCTTCATTGCTCTGTTACTTTGCTACTTTGGGGGCTGGCATGTTCTCTTTTTGGGATTATGTGGGTGCAACTAAAGGGAGTTGTGGACATGTTGTGGAGTTGGCGGGGGGGCTCGTGTTCAGCGGCGTTGGCAACGGGTGTGGTTGTTGGTGCCTTTCTGTTTGATATAGTTGGTGTGGCTGGAACGAAACAGGCGAACTTTCCAAGATATTGAGCAGTCGGTGCTATGGTTGCAGAATCGGTTCTTAGTGACCTTGTATAGTTGGTTGGAATGTAAATGCGATCCAGATTTGTCTTCTTTCTTAGATTTTTTGGATCATGTAGTTGGTTAGGTGGGTTTTGATTTGCCCTTTTAGTGCTCCTGTATTCTTTGCGTCATCTTGATACTTTTTAATAAATCTTGTTATTTATCAAAAAAAAAAAAAAAAAAATTTCTATCTTGTCTAGTTTTGCCACACATCCACCTTAGCATTATCATTTCAGCCACACTCATCTTATCTACATGTTGTTTTTTTGTTGTCCAACACTCCGTCCCATACAATATTGCTGGTCTAATAGCTATTCTATAGAACTTATCTTTTAGTCTAGTGGGTATTCGTTTATCGCACAGTACCCCAGACCCACTTCTTCACTTACACCATTCCGCTTTAATCCTATGGGTCATATCCGCATCAATTGCCCCCGCTGTTGTGATAATCGATCCTAAATAACAAAAATGTTCACTCTTAGGCAGTTATTGGTTCTCAATCTTCACTTCTCCTTTGCTTTCATTGTTACTGTTACTAAATTTACACTACATGTACTCTGTCTTAGTTCTACTTATTTGGAATCCTTTAGATTCAAGAGTTTTTCTCCAAATGTCTAACTTTATGTTAACTCCTTCTCTAGTCTCATCTACTAGCACGATATCGTCTGCAAAAAACATACACCATGACACGTCATCCTGAATATTTCTCGTCAACTCATCTATAACTAAAGCAAAAAGATAAGGACTTAAGGTAGATCCTTGGTGTAACTCTACAGTGATAGGAAATTCATTTGTCTCTCCAACAGGTGATCTAATAGTGGTCACCACCCCTTTATACATGTCCCTAATCACATCAATGTAACCTTGTGTTACCCATTTCTTCTCTAACACCTACCATATTATATCTCGGGACACTCTATAATATGTTTTTTTAAGGTCGATAAACACCATATAAATGCCTCTTTTCTTTTCTCTATACTTTTCTATTACTCTCCTTAAAAGATAAATCGCTTCCATTGTTGACCTACTAGGCATAAACTCAAATTGATTCTCTGACACCTCTGTTATATCTCGCAATCGGCGTTCCATCACCCTCTCCCACACTTTCATTATATGATACATTAGCTTGATTCCTCTATAGTTGTTGCAATTCTGGACATTTCCTTTATTCTTATAGATTGGCACTAAAATACTTTCGTCCACTCATCTGGCATGTTCCTAGTCAACAAAATTTTGCTAAACAACCTAGTCAACCAAGCAATCCCTTTTTTACCCAAACACTTCCAAGCTTCAATAGGAATATCATCTGGTCCTAAAGCCTTATTTGATTTCATCTTCTTAAGTACAATCTCCACTTTAAAGTTTCTAATCCTATAATAGAACCTATAGCCTTAGATTATCGTATTACTGGCTATTTCTTTCCCTATTGCCATACCTCCAAGTTCCTCATTTAATAGTTTCTCAAAATAGTTCTTCTATCTTTCCTTAATCTCTTCATCCTTCACCTATACCTTAGAATCCTCACTCTTGATGCACTTAACTTGATTAAAATCCTTGTTTTCTTCTCTCGTATCTTAGCAAGTTTGTATACTCTCTTCTCTCCCTCTTTACTATCTAGTCTAGTGTATAGGTCATCATAAGCTTCCAACTTAGCCTCTTTCACTATTTTTTTGACTTCCTTATTAGCCAATCTATAACTCTTAAGGTTTTCCTTAGTTCTATCTTTCTGTCACTTTTTAAAGCATTCTTTTTTTGCCTTAACTACTGCTTGAACCTCTTCCCTCCACCTCTAAGTTTCTCTAGAGCTGGTCCCGTCCCTCTCGACTCTCCAAACACTTCCCTTGAGATTCTCCTCATACAATTGGCCATCGAGTTCCACATAGTGTTAGTATCATCTTCTAAGTCCCAAGTACCTTCTTTATCTATTCTATTCTTAAATATTTCTAATTTATCCCCTTTTAGGTCCTACCATCTTGTCCTACGGCGCCCACCATCCTTCTTAACTTGGAATTGCCCTCTAAAACATAAATCTAGTACCAAAATCCTATGCTGAGAGGCCAGGCTCTCTCCAGGAATTACCTTACAATCATTGCATTTTAGGCGGTCCACTTTTCTTACTAAGAAGTAATCTATTTTGCTCTTAACTGACCCACTCTTAAAGGTTATCAAGTGATCCTTCCTCTTTTTATATATAGTATTGGCCACCATCAGGTCAGAAGTCAACGCAAAATCTAAGATACTCTCTCCAGTCTCATTTTTGTCACCAAAACTATATCCACCATGTACCCTTTCATAGCCTAGTTTATCTAATTCATTTTCTATATTAACATAAATTAGAGGATACATTTGGATGAGAAGTCTATAGTCAATTTTTTGATGTAGATATAGACATATATACATATGTAAGAATTTTTTTTGAATAAGATCGAGATCGTAGTGTGATTTTATATGGTTTTATGATCAAAATCGTACAAAATTTAAAATCTTATTTATGATCATGGGATTGTAAAATTGTATGATCATTTAAATCGGTATTTTAATAACCATGATTTTGATCTTTTTAATCTTATATTTTATGAAAAATTATTTTATGTTAATATGAACTAGTTGTATTTATTTATTTATTTTTTAAATTTTGTTAAAATTCAAGTATTATTGATTGATATCTTTATGATTGATGTATTACAAGATAGATAAATTACAATTCCTATACAATCTATATATAGAAGAAAATGTGGTAGTAGGTGTAGTGGAGGTGATAGTGGGTTAGGTGAAGTGGAGTGTGTGGTGAAGTGGAGGTAGGTGAAGTGGAGTGTGTAGTGGAGTAGGTGAAGGTAAAGATGGGAAATTCTAACAGCCCCCCGCAAACTCAAGGAGGAGAGAAACTAACCAACTTGAGTTTGGAGAGAGGAACAAAACAAGAAAATACATAAAAATAAAAAAAGATAGGAGACACTGTATGGTTGTGTCAGACCGTTGGTGAAGACACTGAAAGGTGGTGCCATAACGTGGTAGAAGACAGTTTATGGGGTCATGTCGGACCGTTGTAGAAGACAGTTTATGGGGTCATGTCGGACCGTTGGAGCAGACACTGTTGTGACAGTTGTTGTGACAGTTTACGGAGTCTTGCTGGACCCTTGTAGAAACTAACCGGAATCAATGTCGGGACAGTTTACAGAGTCTTGTCGGACCCATAAAGGAGCTAACCGGAATCAATGTCGGGACAGTTTACAGAGTCTTGTCGGACCCTTGAAAAAGCTAACCGGTATCAAATGTCGGGACAGTTTATAGAGTCTTGTCGGACCCCTGAAAAAGTTGCACCCTCAAAAGGTGTGCCCAAAGTGGTCAAAAAGGCGTGCCATCAAAAAGCGTGCCCAATGCATCAAAAGGTGTGCCATCAAAAGGCGTGTCCATTTTATCAAAAGATGTGCCATGAAAAGGCGTGCCAGTGTGTCGGGCGGCAAGAGGCGCGCGATACGCGTGGCTGCCTCGGCTATTTAACCATGACAGAGCCTGAGGCCGAGGCAGAAGCAAAAAAACTGCGAAATCCTCTGTAAAACTCTTCGTTGTGCTGAGAGAGAGAGGCTGTAACACTGTTGTGCTGAGAGAGAAACTCTGTAATACGCTGTAACACTCTGTTGCCCAGAAAAATGGCCTCTTCTTCCCGTTCAGCTATCCAGAATATGGCATCCTCATCCCGAGGTCTACTCACTCTCTTTCCCGACCTCAATGAGTCAACAAGAGAGATAACGGGTGCGGTGGCACTGGAACCTCAACCAAGCGCCCCGGAGTTTGCTCCGTTGAACTTTCCGATGCGGTCTGTGGAGCAAAGAATGGCAGTGCAGTCAGATGTGGAGGCCAACCAGTATACTTTGAAGTCTTGCGTGGAAACCATGACGGCGGTCACAAATTTGTCGAACCGGCTGCAGAGTAGGACAAATGAGGTGCAGCAGTTAACCTCCCAGCTGGCTCTGCTCCAACGCATGTATAAGGATGCGCGAGCAGAGATAAGTGTGCTGAAAGCAGAAAATAAGGAGCTGAAGCGGAAGGCCACCGTGATGTGGCGATTTGGAGGTCCGCCATATGCTGCAGTGGAGGAACAGGCTGGAGGCAACTTGCTTGGTGGCCTAGGAAGTATGGAGGCAACGCCGTCAAGGGCTGCCCAGGACGGAGGCAAAAAGAAGAGACCGGCGGCAGAGTAGAGAAAAAAAATCCTGTCTGGGGATGTGGTTGTTGTGTGGGTTTATTTGTTGTTTTTTTTTTTTTTTTTTTTGGTTGTAAAATGGATCGGGGTGAGCCCCGATAGGAATAAAATGAATTTGGGGTGCAGGTCGTCTTCTTCGTCTTTTTTTTTTTTTTTTAATTTAATTTAATTTAATTTAATTTTATTTTTATTTTTATTTTTATTTTTATTTTTATTTTTTAATGTAAAATGGAAGATAAAATAAAATAAAAAGACGAAGTGTGGTGGAGTATATGGCATAGTATAATATGGTAGAATATAGGATAATGGTGTGGTGGGAACGTGGTGGTGTGTGAAGAATAAAAAATAAAAGGGGTCGCTTTAGGCAGGTGCGTGTCGGCTAGTGGAGGTGAATATGAAAAGAAAAAGAAAGGAAAAGAGAGGGTGTAAAGGGAGAGAGAGAGAAAAGAGATACAGGGGCAAAGCAATGTGGGTGTCGTGTGCTGTTCAAAGAAGGAGTAAAATAATAGAAAAGAAAAAAGAAAGTGGAGTGGGAATGTGCTAAACCAAAACTGCCGAGATAATGAGATCTGGTGGTGAGGGAGGACCTCATGTCCACAATGGCAGATTGGTCTGCATCTCTCATGGAGGTGGGCGTCGTTGCCAGTCCATAGGTTGCGCCAAGGGTGCTCAAGGAAGCACCATGTATTGCAAGGCTCATGGCGGTGGAAAACGTGGCAGATTCGGCGACAGTAGCGGAGAAGACCTCGAAGTGAAAGCTCCGAAGAAGAGAGCGGAGACTTGGGTCCAGGAAGAGACTCGGAGTCTGATCAGTTTTCGCCGCGATGTTGATGGTTTCTGCAACACGTCCAAGTCGAACAAACACTTGTGGGAACAGATCTCGGCCAAGATGAGAGACAAAGGGTTCGATTGATCGGCGACTATGTGTACTGACAAGAGGAGGACATGTTCTCATGGGATTCTGCGTATGTTTAGAGACGTAGCAAATGGGACGACCGGTTTTCCTGGGAAGTCAAAATCTGCTTTTGGCTCTAATGCTTCAATGAAGTCAAATAGTTATAACTCTGTAAAATCAGATGCCGCTCTTGCTAGCAAATTTTCAACTTTGCCCTTGGATTCTAGGTCACGAAAATCTGCTGCCAATATCCACCTCCGCGAACAGTGGTCCGTCGGTGACGGGTGCAAAACAAGATGGTACCTGGGTTGGTTTTGATGGATGAAAATCCGGCATGCAGAAATAGTTGGAAGATGAGAGGTTCGGCGGGCGGCCAAGACGAGGCTGCCGCCCGCCGGTGAAGCAAAAATACTAGGTTCTTAACCTGGCTCTGATACCATGTTAAAATTCAAGTATTATTGATTGATATCTTTATGATTGATGTATTACAAGATAGATAAATTACAATTCCTATACAATCTATATATAGAAGAAAATGTGGTAGTAGGTGTAGTGGAGGTGATAGTGGGTTAGGTGAAGTGGAGTGTGTGGTGAAGTGGAGGTAGGTGAAGTGGAGTGTGTAGTGGAGTAGGTGAAGGTAAAGATGGGAAATTCTAACAAATTTCAATGGGGGATGAGATAGTGTAATTTACCAAAATGAAAAAAAAACCAGATGAGCCTTGTAAAACTTACAATTACAATAACGCCGGATAAAAAATGGCAATTTCGTAATTTTCAGTAAACAAATATGAACGGTATCTCCAGCCCAAAACCCTAAGGGAAATTCTATTTCCGCACATCATATTACCTCAGCCCACACACTTAATGAATTGTTTTTATATTATATTTTTGTCCTAAAATAAAAATACCAAAATACCCTTATATTAAATCACGCACGTCTCTCTCTCTCTCTCTCTCTCTCAAACCCCCCATCTTTCTTCCTAGATCTAATTCACTCTCTCTCTCTCTCTCCATCAGAGGTGGCAAGGGCTTTAATCACTGCCGGCCGCCGTTCTCATGGCTTCCGTTGGTTGTCGCTCCTTTCCGACTTTTCCTCCTTCAATCTCCACCATCGCCCTCACTCTCTTTCTTCTTAGGTAGGTCGCACTCACTCTTTCTTCTCAGGTATGAAGTGGAAAATATACAAGAAAAAGTTCTCCTTTAATTGCTCAAATAGAAAATAATTTATGTAGCATATGGTTTCCAGGAAGAACATCCAAGTTTGAGAAGCCTTTTGGAGGTTTTAGACGCATTGGAACTATTTAGCAAAAAATTCTTGATCTGTAAATCATAAATGTTAGTGCTTTTGCTTAGAAATCATAATTTCTTGAAATGATTAGATGTTGCTTCCAATTCAATATGTTGTTTCAAATATTCTGATTTTGTATTTGGTTGAAGTCATGAATTGATGTTGTTCTATCATTTGTTTAATGTGACTACAACTAGCAAACCCCCAACTCTCTCTCTCTCTAGCTTTCTCTCTCTAGGACTTATCTTCATCATCCTCTACCACCGCAGGGCCCCAACCCCTGATCTGCCTCGCTCACCGTCGCCACCACTAGTGCGGGATAGGAATTGTGGCAGTTGGGATGATCGGAGGTGGCAGAGACTGGTGGTAATGGTGGTGTGAAGAATGAATGAGATTAGGGCATTTTTGGTATAATAAGTTGTGTATTGAGTAAAAAATGAGATTTCAAATTTATGAAGTGTGTGCTTTGAGAAATGATGTACAGAAAGAGGATGTGATGTATGGAAATAGAATTTCTCAAACCCTAACATAACTCAATAAATACCCCCCTTCTCTCTCTCTCTCTCTCTCTCTCTCTCTCTCTCCGCCTTTGTAACTATTCCTCTGAAACAACCTCTCAGATCTACGTCATCCGCCAGAGCATCATCGCCAAAGAAGTACGTCGACGAACAGTCCAAGAAGGAGATCAATGATATTCTTGTTACGTATGATCGTACTCTCTTCGTCGCGGTGCTCGTGCTAGGTTCTAGAAATCCTACTGTTAAGAGCGATTTCATCAGTATGCTTCTTCTATTATTAATCTGTTTTGGTTTATGTTTGGAATTGTGTTTTTGAGAGATTTTTGCTAATGATTGTTATATGCATTTCAGTTGATTGAAACTTCGATGTTAGGAGTTTTGAATTTGAATATGAACTGCTTTAGTTGTTTTTATGTCTTTATACTGCATATTTAACCTATAAATTTGTGGCTGATTGTAGGACTGCATAAATATAACTAGTATCTATAATTTATAAAACCAATACGAAAATCTTTTCGATCAAACGTTGTGTCTCTAATCTTCTGAAACCTTACTCTTTCTCTTGAACTGCTGACCTATTGAGAGAATCAGCAAATTGATTACTAATCTTATAAATCAGGATTCAGGCATGAACCAGAAGAGTTAGATCCATGCATCGATAGATTAACTCAATGCTTACAAAGCTATTTGTGGTAGAAATTATTTCATGCATGCTTATACTTGAATCCTTCTACAGTGATAGCTTGTCACAGAGGATAAAAAAATTATTATATGACATATATATAAATATTTAATTTAATGATAATGTTGAAGAGTATAAGGAGGAGAACATGTAAAAATTTAGATTGCTTTTTTTTAATTATTGGATTCTAAATTATTTTATTCAATCTTGTAATGTATGTCATGTTTGTCTAAACATAAGCACGTGTTCCCGCCAAGTGTTTGAATCGTGTTTGAACTCTAGCTTTTATATTTTTATTTTTAAATAAGACATTTTTTACTGTGTATACTAATACAGTGTCGCTTCGGACATGACACACCACTTTCCTAGAATAACTTCGAATATTTTCATCAAATTATATACATATATAACCTTACTTCTGTGTCGGTATTTCTCAGTCACGCATATTTTCATCACATTATATACATATATATGTAACACTGGCAAAAACTTAGGTATCAAACACACATGGAAACTTAGATATCTATATTTATTTAATCGATTCTCTTTGTTGGAATTGTTTTACTATATATATATATATTTCTATTCTTTTTTATTGCAATTGTACACTAAAATATGATATAATATACCCCCCTCCCCCCGCCCCCGGGGTGTATATTTTGTACATTATGCCTTTATTTTCATTTAAGTTGTCTGTAGTTGTCCTTTATTTTATTTATTGTTTATTTATCACTACTGTAGATGTAGAATGCTATATATTTAATTTTATGATCCACGTAAAGTTTCTTTGATTTCTTTTGAGTTTTCAATCTTTTATTTTTGTATTAGTGATTGGTGTTTCTGTAAATTTACATATTTGATTGATGAAATTTATTAATAATATAAGCAGTTTAATATTTGGCTCATAATTTTCTCTTAATATGCAAATTAATTTGAGTTTAATTTTTCATTTCAAGCTTGAATTCCCCACTCGTATATGTAATCAAGGTGATTTGAGTGGAGTTAGAGTTTCTCAAATACTTAATGAGCTGAGCTCACGCTCAATTTTTTACGCTCCGCATGTTTGCAACCCTATTAGCCTATGATCTATTTGTTTGTCTTATTTTGTTTGTTTTGATTTCTTGTAATTCTTTTATTCTATTTATATATTTTTTTTCTCTTTTATTATTGCAATTGTGTATACACTATTAAATGATACTATTTCCCCACCTTTTCTATTCATTTTCTTCCTGTTTTTCCTTCTTATTTGTGTATATATTTTACATCATGCTTTAATTATTCTTTTAAGATGTTCAAAGTTGTACTTTATTTTATTTATTATTATTATTTTTATAATTGGATGTTCGGGCCAATTTGTGCGCAACTCGACTAATCCGGTCCTAAAATTAACGATTGGGCAAACCTCAAGTGGTTTTTTGGGGTGACTCGAACTTGAAACCTTGAATCTTATTGTCAAGTTTTTACCGCTTGGCCAACACCTTGGGGTTTAATTTATTCCTTATTTATTACCAAAGTAGGATGCTATATATTTAATTTTATGATACACATATAGTTATTTTTTCCTTCTATTTCTATGAGTTTTCAATCTTTTATTATTTCATTTTATTTTTCTATTAGTGTTTGGTGTTTTTGTAAGTTTACATATTTGATTAATGAAATTTGTTATTAATATAAGTATTCTTTTATATTTTACTCACAATTTAAATATAGGTTTAAATTTTCATTCCTAGCTTGACAAGTTTAATCGAGTTGATTCAAGCGGAGCCCGAGTTTGACTCAACTTGGCTGCAAATTTTTTTATATATTCAATTTCTTTTGTCTTGATTTCTTAGATTCCTTCCCCCCCCCCCCCCCCCCCCCCCCTTCCCTTCTTCTTTGTTGCAATTATACACTAAATATGATACTATCTTTCCACTCTTTTTCTATTTGTTTTCTTTCTTTCTCATTTGCATGTATTTTTTTGCATTATACTTATATTTTCTTTTAAGGTGTTCAATGTTGTCCTTCATTTTATTTATTGCTTTATATTACTACTGTAGAATGTTGTATTTTTAATTTTATGGCACATGTAATGTTATCTTTTCTTTTAATTCAAGTTTAATTTTTCATTTCATACTCGAGCTTGACTCGAGCCAAAGTCGAGTTTCTCAAATACTTAATGAATCGAGCTCGAGCTCAATTTTTTAAGCTTGACTTGAGCTTGTTTAATTCATATTTAACTGAGTCGGAAAGCCAACAAGCTTCCCTCGACTTTGCAGCGCTAATAGCTTAGGTTTATTTGTTCGATTCTCTTTGTTTTAACTTCTTGTAATTCTTTATTCTATTTATGTTTTTTATACTTTTATAGTATTTGAACGTAAAATATGATATACTATTTTCCACTACTTTTTTTCTTCTTTTTTATTTGTTTATTTTTTTCTAAATCTGATTCAGGAATTTAATAATGTTAGTATGTTACTTTGAAATACTGTATTTTGGTTATACATATTTCTTTTTGAGTTTTCAATCTTCTCTTAATTTATTTTATTTTCTATTAGTGATTGGTGTTTCTATAAATTTACATTTCTGATTTATGAAATTTATTAATAATATAAGCAATTTTTAATATTTGGCTTATAATTTTCTCTTAATATGCAAATTAATTTGAGTTTAATTTTTAATTTCAACAAGTTTCTCAATTATTTAATGAGCCGAGCTCGAGCTCAATTTTTTAAGCCCGCACCTTTGCAACCCTAATACCCTACGATCTATTTGTTTGTCTAATTCTCATTCTTTTGATTTCTTGTAATTCTTTTATGGGGAAATTATTGGAAACTCCCATTTTGGAGAGTTGTAGTCTACCAAGTCCCATTTTAAAATTAATAGACGTCCAAGTCCTATTTTTTTGGTAATGTGATCCGAAGGATCACATTATGTAATTATGGAATGGTTTTTCTCACTAATGTACCCTTTTTTTTGTAGTTGAAACGTGTGGGTCATAAATAACGTGGACACCCTTACATACACTACTAAACCCAAAAAAAGCTATAGTAAGCTTTTTTCAAACGTTACATACACCCACATCATAAAAAAGTTATAGTAAGCTTTTCCCAAATGTTACATACACCCACATCATAAAAAAGCAAACGTTACATACACCCACATCATAAAAAAACTATAGTAAGCTTTTCCCAAACGTTACATACACCCACATTAATGTGCTTTTCCCAAACGTTACATACACCTACATCATAAAAAAGTAAACGTTACACACACCCACATCATAAAAAAACTATAGTAAGCTTTTCCCAAACATTACATATACCCACATCATAAATGTGTTTTTCCCAAACGTTACATATACCCACATCATAAAAAAGCTATAGTAAGCTTTTCCCAAACGTTACATACACCCACATCATAAAAAAGCAAACGTTACATATACCCACATCATTAAAAAGCTATAGTAAGCTTTTCCCAAACGTTACATACACCTACATCATAAATGTGCTTTTCCCAAACGTTACATACACCAACATCATTCAAACATAATATCATCAAACCCAAAACAGTAAGTTCATGGGCAAAACTATCCACCCCCAAATAATGGGACCTTTGGGTATACAAAATTAAATATGGGACTGATTAGATTACAATCTCACCTTTTAGGATTTATGGGTCAATTCCCCTTCTTTTATTCTATTTATGTTTTTTTTCATCTCTTTATTATTGCAATTATATACTATGAAATAAATGATACTATGTCCCCATCTTTTCTATTTATTTTCTTGTTTTCCCCCCTTATTTGTGTATAAAGTTGTCTTTTTATTTCTTTTGAGTTTTCAATCTTCTATTAGTTTATTTTATTTTTCTATTAGTGTTTTTGTAAATTTACATATTTGATTGATGAAATTTATTATTAAGCATTCTTTGATTGATAATTAATTCATGTTTAATTTTTCATTTCATACTTCAACTGGATTTGTTTACGTGTTTGAGTTGACTCAAGCCAAGCTCGAGTTTCTTAATTACTTAATGAATTGAGCTTGAGCTCAATTTTTTAAGCTTAAGTTGTGCTTGTTTAATTCTTAGTAACCGAGCCGTAACGCCAACACGCTCAACTCAACTTTGCAGCCCTAATAGCTTACGCCTTCGGTTCTCTGTGTTTTGACTTCTTGTAATTCTTTTTTTTTATTTATGGTTTTTCTACTTTTATATTATTTGTATGCTAAAATATGATATACTATTTTTCCACTACTTTTCTATTTCTTTTCCCCCCCTTATTATTTGTGTATTTTTTTCCTTCTAAATTTGATGTATTTTCCACTACTAATTGATAATTATTCTCTTTGTTTTGATTTCTTGTAACACTGCTGGAAATAAGACTTTTAGTGGCGTTTAAAAAATGCCGCTGTATCTATAAAAAATGCCGCTAATTCCTTTCGTGACGTTTTGTACCAAACGTTGAAGATGCGGCCGTCGCTGTAGCTTTATGACGTTTTAAAAACGTCGTGATATTAGTATTTGAAAAACGCCGCGAAATGTCCCTGCCATGACGTCACTATGATTCAGCGACGTTTTGAAAACGCCGTCATATCTTTTTTAAAAACTGACCGTTAGCTATTTAGAGTTTAGGTGGCATTTTAAAAATGCCATGACATCCTCTCTTCTTTTTTTTTTTTTATTTTTTTTATTTTTAAAATTGTGCTAATTTTATGTGATTGAACTAAAAAAATACCTGTAATAAAAATGAATAGCCTTAATATGAAATAATAACTTTCATTCAAATAGTAAATGCAACATTAATTCACTTTCCCATTTAATTTAATATCTAATCATCATTACCCATAAAATAACATATCCAAAAATTAAATTCACAATTCTCAACCAAAAAATCAAATGGTTCATAAGCATAACATTAAATAGCCTTTCTTTTTGGTTCCTACAAATCACCTGAAATGAAAGTTGAGAGGCAAAAGAGCTTTGGTTAATTTCCAATTACATTTTCATATGCATCCTCAATTTTCTAGAATTTCATCCTGCCATCCCAAAGTGTTGCAATTGTACTCATGACAGTAAGACATACAAACAGAATGTTATGCTCCTCTCATAAACAACACATCATGTAGATTTCTGAATCTGTCCATGTATGAACCCAGATTATGAAAAGAAAGACTTAATAGACAAAGCAGATAAAGCCAAATTTTGATTCAATCAGGATAGTGTAGAAGACGAAGAAACGGCATTAGTGGATTGAAAGCCCCAACTTTCTCGAAGAAGTCTTCATCCAAGTTTAAAGCCAGAGCAATTAAAGAGATCAACTTTTTTCCAGCAGTCCTGTGGCAGCAAAAATCAACACCAGTCAAAAGTCACACACAACCTTGTTCTTATCAACTAGACCAACTTGTATTGCAAAAGATAATTTGCTCACAACTCAGAAGCAATAGTAGCATAAAAATGTAACTCAGAAGCATAAAAATGTAACTCAGAAGCACAGATGGCAGCTGCAAACACACAAAGCATTTAAGCATGTGTATTCCATAAGCAATGTTCTAAAAGTAGTAATTCATTTTCAATATAACACCACAAAATAAAGCCTCCCAAAAGAACTTGTTCAAGTCTCAAATGAGCAAGAGAAGACAATTAGTAGAATGTAATAATATGCCACACAGAGCAAGTAAACTGTGAGGCATCAACAATAATCCAAAACTCGAATATCATGCACCAACAAGCCCTACAAGCAAGGAAAAAAGAGGAACAAATAAAATCTATAAAATAAAGCCAACAAGCAAAGCAGTGATGCCCTAAAGGTAATTTACATCAGAGAGCTTGAATTCAAATACACAGATGATGTATCTATTCTTTTCCCAGAAATGCCTACTTAAATGTCTCACAATAAGGATTTAGACCACACAATTATACCCTGCTCATGCTGTGCTACGTTTGACCACCCAAATCCCGTGATGCTCTCCCCTATTATGCAACGAGTTTTTTTTGTCTTTTCCACCAGCTAATCATCTCTAGACCTTTGTTTACAAAAAAGATTAGCTCTTAGCTAGATATCCACTAGACATAATACCATTTTAGTCTTCAATTAAAGATCCTTTCCATAAACAACATACAGGACTCTAAAACTTGAACCAAACCAAGCAAGAAATGGTAAAGATATGGTTGTTGAAGAAGTACCATAACTAACTCATTTCCAGATAAAGCTCTGACATAAAGAGGCTCACATGTCCATGAAGTCCCCAACCAAAAGTAAGCAGTGCACCAGCATCTGATCATGAAATAAATGATGAACGAAAGAAAGCATATTAGCATAAAATAGTTACAACTTGCAATAAATTAACATCGTTTTGAACTAAATATGTTCAAAAGAGCCAGGTAAGATGCAGTAGGCAATCTTGATCAAGTTGCATCCCAAGTTAACAAAAAGGGATGGAAATTACTAGAAGGACAAAAGACATCTGAAATAGGACACAACTAGAAAGTCAATTAAGAAAGTGAAACGCAGTCTTGAACCATATTAGAGAAGTAGTCCACTGAATCTTCATTTTTTATTTTTTATTATAAATTTTAAGTCCATTTGAAGAAATATTGAAAATGTTATCATCCAATGTGATTGTGGAAAAACCTGTTGTTACTACACTGTGACGACCTCAACATGCGATACCCTTTATGTAAGTTCCCGGAGCTTTAATTGCCAAGTTCATGCTTCCTTGGTAAACTACTGAAGACCTATCTTTTTCAAATGAGGATGGCTCGATGCAAGGTATGAAAAGAGGAGAAGACACCATTTTTATCCTAGAACGCAAACCTAGCTGGCCTTCACCTCCATAGCCCCAACCCCACACCTGCCCCACATCTAAAACTTTGGTAAGAACTTGATGCATCAGGAGTCTTGCTTTACACTAAAGATCTTCCATAGTTTCGTACTTCATATGACCTACAAAACTATATTGCGTAACCACAAAGAAGTAACTTCACCTAAAAATTCTCATTCACGAGCCTCAGTATCTAGGAGAAGGTGGATTTACCTGAAAGTGCTAAAGTGTGTCGGCCACCAGCAGCAACAGATGTAATCCTCACTCCTGGATCCAGGTCTACAAGACAAGGTGGTGCTGAGAGAGTTTCATCAGTAGATGTTGAGCTTTCAACTTCTTGTTTAGTGGATGATATTCTTCTTCGCTTTACACTTTCCTCTCCAAATTTATTATTATCAAATTAAGTTACTGTAGCAGCAGTTGGTTTTGATCCGTTAAAATAAATAAAACTAGGGAAGCCTCAATAAACTTCTTTTTTTTTTTTTTGTAAATTTATTTATTTTTAATTTTTTCATAAATTTCATGACAACAAATGAAACAAAGCCTCAATAAACTGTATCTGTCTCACCTTGTTAATAATATTGTCTTCGCAGATTGTAATTAGACTCTGAAACTAATGGGAATAATATGATACCTGTAACTGAAACACAATGGGCCCAACCAGTCGCAGCCTTCACCATTGTAGCTTTAGTTGGAAGTGGAAATGGCTATGGAGTTTCCTTAATATGCATATAGGTGATAGAAGATGCAAAATCAATTAAAAAGAAAAAAAGAAGAAGAGAAGAGTTCATAGATTAAAAAATAATGAGCATATAAACAACTAAATACATAAATAAATTGCTTTAGATCACGAAGTCTGCAATATGAAGAAAAATTATCAGATCGTTAGTCATGGGAAAACTATAAAGCATCAAAGTAATGAGCACTACATGGCAAAGAGTGGGAAAAGGAGCCAAAGAAGACTGAGCCCCAACTTCCTCAGTTCTCCAAAGCAGCCAAGTCCTCCCTAGCCTCAGAGAAGCAAATAAAAATTGTATCAATATTCTAGGGGAAAAAACTAGGGCTAGATAATAAAAATTACATCTAAACACATAATTAAAAAAATATAACAGATCTTGAATTCATGAGAAAATAACATCCACAACATGTTCAATTGGAATATATTCACATCACCCCAACAAAAAAAAAAAAAAAAAGGAACCAAAACACAATCTATAAACCATCATTTTAAGACAGCACAACACACTATACCCTCCAAGCTTAATTTATCACTATAACAGCAGATTATGTACTGTAGCCTCCCTTGTGACAATCTTACCAAGCAAAGCTACCCAACAGAAAATGAGTTTTTGAAGCAACAATATCAACAAGTGGAGAGGAAGGCACATCACCGAGGATGTGAATTGCAACGGTAGACATAGCCATACTTGGTTTAACACAATGGAGACATACATAATTCACCTATAGAATGTTATTACTAAGTTTAACCAAACTTTTCAGTGGTTAACATAATGGGGAATAAAATCAATAATACAAATCTTATTTCCATTAGATGTAGGGTGCACTACATCTAATAATACAAATCTTATTTCCAATATCAAAGAACAACCTTGCACTTAAAATAAAATATAAAAAAAAGGGTGATTAGTAAATGAAACAGAATTACCTTATGGAAAAAAACAGAGATCTTCAGCCATTAAAAAAAGGGAGGAAAAGAGCTTTTTATGCCGAGCTTAAATTCTTACCTACTCCAATCCAAAAATAAGATAAAATAAATTAACAAAAACTAGATGCAGAACTTTCATTTGTGAAGAAAAATATGTCAAAAATGTGCAGCCACCAACTTTTCTATAGGATTAAACAATTACTATTTACAAACCCATGAGGCCTATGCTATCTCCTCTATAGACCAGATCAATGTTCCTTGAAACCTTCAAGAGACCAAGGTCAAATTAGGCAAAAAATATTTTGTAACAAAGTCTATGCAAGAAAATAGATAAATCCTTTTGAAATAAATAGACCATAAAACTCGGAGAAAAACAGGGCCATTAAAGTTTCATGAAAACAATACCAATTCCTTGCTAGACATGGAAGAAACATAATCCAGAGGTTTTTAGTCAGGGATTATTTTTATTCTTACTAGTGTTCTTCTTGAAGGGAAAGAAGCTAGCTTTTGCAAGGCTTCGTTCAAGTCTCCACAGCCATTGATAGTGGCCAGTTCATGTAGTCCTTCAGCAGGCACTAAGATTGTTATCTAAAATTTGAAATATTCAGGAATAATAATACAATCTTCTCATCACATAATTATTGACGCAGCGGAATAAATTGCACGGGACTAGATATCGTTCTAGTAGACGAGAATTCTTGAATCCACAAGAAGGATAGAAGAAAAACTCTTAAAAAATATTATTGAATGAATCAATTACATATGCTTGTAGGCTTATTTATAATAAACTAAACCTAATACTTGTAGGAAAAGTGATTCCAAAATAAACTAAGAAACTTAAATCAACACAAATTAAGAAACCTAAGAGAACTAGGAAACCTAAGAGACTAAAATTCTAAACTATTTAAAACCCTATTCAAAATCTAATTCTAAAATAATAAAATTAAGAAAAATAATAATTCTAAAATATTTGTACTAAATTTCAAGAATCCTAATAATACATCAAAAATACTAAAGCGAAAAATATAAAAGTTCTTAAAATCTTGTCCTATATCAGACTCCTCTTCTTTGAAAGAACTCGCCCTCAAGAGTTCATATTAGAGATCTGCCATCGTCCATGCCAAATAAAAAGATACTTGGAATATTTTAGTTGTTTGTCTCTCATGGGCAGAAGTTCATCTGGCAACTCGTCAGTAGTAAATTCTTGGAATTCCTCCAATAATGGTTGAATTTTCTGAGGGATTGGTGTGACTGTGTTCTCCTTGGTCACATGTACCATTGTTTTCACAACCATAGCATATAACTCTTGTGAAGTTTTCGCATCTGCCACAAACTCGGCCTCTGAATTGGTTATAGTGAGGAAAGACTTCGCTTTGACTTTCGGAGGCACTGTGTGTTGTTTTAAGGGACTCATAGCAATTTTATGAGACCCCCAATTAAACACATAAGTGTTGTCTCGCCCTCTAAATGTAATATCCGCATCAAATTGCCAAGGTCTTCCAAGTAATACATGACTAGCATCCATATCAACCACATAACATAATACATCGGATTTATAATGTTTGCCAATAGAAATAGGTACCTTACATACTTCGGTTATCTTGACAGCAGGTCCTTTTTTGATCCAGCCAATGCTATAGGGAGAGGGGTGTGGTTCAGGAGACAACTTCAGGTGCGTTTACCAATCGTTTAGCCACAAAATTTTCGCAACTTCCACTGTCCACAATAAGGTCACACACCTTTTGATTTATGGTACAACAAGAGCGAAAAATATTGTGACATTGACCGAGGTACTCAGTTTTTGGTGTAAATAGAACCCTTTGAACTACACAGTTGACTCGTTCTCCTTCTTCTTTGGCGAGTTCAACACCTTCATACTGATCACCCTCATATTCTGCATCTCCATCATCCCCAATTTCATCTTTTTCTTCAACTAAATTAGCAGTCCTTTCTGGGCACACATTAGAGCGATGGCTAGGCGTACCACATCTATAACACTTATCCGTTGTTGGTTTGGCATAAGGATTTGTGTTTCGAGGTGCCTCTCTGCTACTTGATCCAGTCATCTGGTTTCCTCCTCCTCCACCAGTGGTACTCCTCTGCTGATTTATTGGAATTATTGGTTGGGTAGCCCCTTTTCCTTTTTCCCTAGTAGGAAACGATGAGTCAGGAGGGTTCTGACAATATCCAGAATAGGTTGTCTTGCGCTCCATTAGCTCGGCTTTGAGAGCCATATTATGTGCTTCATCCACAGTCCACACTACTGATAGCCCCATCTTCTCTCGAATGGTTAATTTCAACCCATTGAGATACCGGGCTACACGCTGTCCTTCGGTCTCATTCAGATTATTGCGATCTGAAAGTCGGCAAAATTCAGTTGTATAATCAAATACAGATCGGCTTCCTCAGTTGCAATTTTGGTACAACTGAAACAAGTATTGATCATAATCTGGTGGTAAAAATCTGTCTTGGAGGAGTTGTTTCATCCGACGCCAAGTCCGTACAGATTCTTTTCCTTGTCGATGCCTATTTTTCTGCAATTGATCCCACCATACCGCAACACCTCCTTTTAGTTTGTACGCCGCCAATTTCACCATCTTTGATTCTGGAACATCCATCATCCCAAAAAATCGCTCCACCTCTGAAAGCCAGTCAAGAAAATCCTCAATATGTAGATTTCCATTGAACTGGGAAAGATCTATCTTCATTCGGTACTCATCGAACCCTTGTTGTTGTTGTCTTCTGGGTTGATAGTTGGCTGGAAGTGGTTCAAACTCTGGTTAAGACTCCTCCTCACTATCAGATGGACAACGAAGGGGACGTCTATGAGCATTCTGAACAGGTTGACCTCGGGCGAATCCCTCGGTGCACACTCTGTTCTGATATGCTACCCACAGGGCCTCGACCCCACGATCACCGCCAGTAGGGTTTGCATGATCTACTCTGTCTTGTGCCATTGAGCCAGGTGAATCCTTGCTCTGATACCACTTGACGCAGCAGAATAAATCACACGGGACTAGATATCGTTCTAGTAAACGAGAATTCTTAAATCCACAAGAACACCCTTGAATCCACAAGGAAGATAGAAGAAAAACTCTTAAAAAATATTATTGAATGAATCAATTACATATGCTTGTAGGCTTATTTATAATAAACTAAACCTAATACTTGTAGGAAAAGTGATTCCAAAATAAACTAGAAAACTTAAATCAACACAAATTAAGAAACCTAAGAGAACTAGGAAACCTAAGAGATTAAAATTCTAAACTATTTAAAATCCTAGTCAAAATCTAATTCTAAAATAATAAAATTAAGAAACCTAATAATTCTAAAATATTTGTACTAAATTACAAGAATCCTAATAATACATCAAAAATATTAAAACTAAAAATATAAAAGTTCTGAAAATCTTGTCCTATATCAATTATTTTATATACTAATATAAAAAATTCTGCTAGAGCGGTGATGGTTCAATAGTTATATGCATACAGGCCATAAAAGACCTAAGCTGATTCTCTAAGCACATAGCCATAGTTTTTAATTTTATAAGCTTCTTCTATGCTCTGCTGTAGGTTAGCAAGATGAATACTAACTTCGAAAAATTAAATTCAATTACGATGTAACTTGAACCAACTTAGACTGAGTAGCATTGCTAAAATTCCAAGTGTTGACAATTTTTCCACTTTCACCTTTCATATGACAAAAAAACTACTGGTCATAGTGTATCAGGTTAGCCTTTCTTCTTCATGACAAATATTATAAATATTAATAATTAAAATTATAAACTTTTTCATGAAATTGTAATAATCTTTAAAAGTCACCACTGAAAGGTAATTTGTCCTTCTTTTAACTCCATTTCAATTGAAATTTAAATAACAAAATCTTATTTTCTTGTAATTTTTTGGAAAAACTTTCTACTAGCCAAAATGCATGTTCAAAAGTTATTTTTCCTTTCATTGACTCTACTTTCATTTTCTTTCACATTCTCATATGTATATTTTTAGTTCTAACCAAACAAAGCCTCAAGCATTGAACCATTGTCATGAAGAAGGGCTGACACAGAAATTCATGGTCAAAGTAGGAAATAGAATAAGTTTACAGTTAATAATTTATACCAACAGGAAGAAGTCAATGTGTAATGTCACAAGCAAAGATAAATGAATTTCAGTATAATGGTTCAAATAAATAAAACCACTTTCCTCTTTGTCATTTGACGCACTACTATTAGACCTTGAATCAACATCAAGCCAATCCTCAAGAAGCATAGAATCTACTATGGTAAACAACAGAAAAGGGAGACACAAATTATTAAGATAAAAGGTACACTCATTAAGATAAAAGGTACTATATGTAATACCCTGCTCAGAAGATATGCTGTCCAAGTCAACGCTGAACCAGTGGTCTCATGCTCAGAAACTAACATTGACAAAAGGTCATCTCGTAATTGTGTGCTTGATACCTGCAACACAGTGGCACAAATGTAAAAACAAAGAGCAAAACCTTGCATGTTAATTTAAATGTGAAGAAGCCCATTAAACTGAAAAACCTCAAGTAATTTCTTCCATCATATCCACCAACAACATAGAGTATGCCATTAATTTCTGCTTAATTTCTTAGCTACAACAGAGAGCATATCCTTTGCATTCTGATCCCAGACTCACATCACATCCTTTGCATTTGAGTTGATAATAAAAATTACTAAATATTACTAGCTTAAAAGCTAATCTACACATGAATGACCACACTCATTTATGTTCAAAAACTCTTAGGAAGCTGTACCCTCCTCAGTAATGTTCTCATGAGAGAGAATGCCAAACATTATCTTGACAATTATCAATAAGAATGTAATAGGGAATTTCTGCACACTCTGGGATCAGAATGTAAATTTCTGCTTAATTTCTGCTTAATCTCCCATTTATCAGTCAAAGTTCTTACAAAAAAAAAACTTTCAAAAGCAACAAAATACAGAAATGAAAATTTAATTCACCTAAAAGAGAGATTCAATAGAAGTTATGAAGACAAACCTCATCTTGACAATTATCAATAATCTTTTTGATCCTCAAGACCTCCCCAAAAATCTGACTATCTTCTTCAATTTCATCAGTCAATGCCTCAGCTTCTCCATAACTGTAATAGGTTCGAAAATAACCCAGAAATCAAAATTTTTTCTAGGAGGAATCTATGTGCTAATTATGTTGGCCCTCATTTTTAGTGTTGAACTCATCAAGAAGGTAGTCATAATGAGGCTCATATTTCTGCCCAAATCCACAGTAATAAATTAAATCTAAATCAAGTTCCATCAATCAGAACAATAAGGTTATTACCATAGCCAATTTTTCTTGACCCAGATTGAAATTGCAAGGAAAAGAACAAGATCAAACCGAACCCCCTCTTTATAAGATGCAATTTGAGAATGAGAACACAAATCAAACCATACATACATATATATATATATATATATATAAACAGATAAGAAATGAGAGAAAAGAGGGATTTGAAGATGGAGTTTTGAATCACAAATCCAAGAACTCAATAAGTTGTCTTCATTTCACAATTCAGTTTATTCGATCAAGCAAAAACAAGTAGACCAAAAGCATACATTATAATTTACATTCTAGACCTTCTTAAAGTTATGAATTACAGATTAATCCAAAAGTTTTCGAGAAACTTCAGTGTTGTACTACAATGCTCAACTGAATCCAGATTACCAAATTACATTACCTCCACAAATGTTATACATGCAGTAAAATTCCAAAGAAATAGAGCAAGCAAGGGAGAGAGAGAGTACCGATTAAAGTTCAGACACAAAGTAGACTATTCGCCGCCATTGGAGCCTGAAATGCGAGCAATCGAAGGGTCAGAGTTCAGATCAGAGCTTCTGGAAAACGAGAAGAGAGAGTTTTAGAGAGAGAAAGTGTAGGTAGAGAGAGAGAGAGAGAGAGAGACGGTAGAGCTCACCTTAGTGAAATCGAAATCGCCGGTGCAGATGGTGGTGGCGACGGAGCTTCGAAATTGAAATTGCTCTGAAATCACTGAATCTCTGCAAATGAGGATCAAGTAAGAATGCCTTCAAACATTGATTTCATAGATCTAGAGAGAGAGAGACGGTGGAGCTCGCGACCTCGAAATTTGAAAAAATGGAGCTTGGTAGATCTAAATTGAGAGAGAGAGCAGATATTGGTGGCGATGGAGCTTCGCAATCGATCTGAAGCTTCGAAATCGCCGGTGCAGATGGAGCTTCAATGTGCGTATAAGGGTTGAGAGAGAGAGAGAGAGAGAGAGAGAGAGATATGTGCGTATACGGGTTGAGAGAGAGAGTTGTAACATTTAGAGTTTCTCTCGCACAGAATCAAAATAAGAGTTTCAAAAAGAGCATGGAGGTAGCGCGTGTACCCACAGCATTTGGAGGTGCTTTTAAACGCCTTCAATTATAAAACAGTGCCATTTTCATTAAAAAAATATGCGACGGTTATAAAACGTCGTTAAAAATGAAGAAAAGTGACGTTTAAAAAAACGCCATTAAATCTCATTTCTCCTGTAGTGTAATTCTTTTATTTTATTTATGTTTTTTTCCTTCTCTTTATTATTGCAATTATAAACTATTAAATAAATGATACTATATCCTCATCTTTTTTATTTATTTTCTTCTTGTTTTTACTCCTTATTTGCGTATACTTTTTATATTATGCTTTTTTATTTTTATTTTAAGATGTTCCAAGTCGTCCTTTTATTTCTTTGGAGTTTTCAATCTTCTATTATTTTATTTAATTTTTCTATTAGTGTTTTTGTAAAGAAAAATGCTATGAACCCACTTTTACGGACTCCGAATTTTACCTCGAATGTGTTTGTGTGGTAGAGATTTAATTGATAAAGTGTGGAGTTCACATATGAAATGAATCTAAGCTATTGATTTCTTTTTCTGAGTAAATTCTAGATTGATATGGGTGGATTTGTAGTATTGTGGTTTTGTAAATTTATATTTTTTTTTCCCGGTACATCAAAATGAATAAATTTATATATTTGATTGATGAAGCTTACATATTTCTTTTAGTGTGTTTATAATTTACACACAATTTTCTCTTTTTTTGGTAATTAATATATGCAATTTAAATATAAGGTTAATCTTTTATTCAAAGCTCGACAAATTTATCTGTAATTGAGTTGATTCAAGGCGAGCTCAAGTTTGACTTGATATTTGGTCAATTTTTAGTAAACTGAGTGAACATCCAAAAGCTAAGGTCAGCTTGGCTGCAAAAATATATTTATATGTTCAATTATCTTTGTTTTGATTTCTTGGAAATTTTTTTTTCTATTTATGTTTTTTTTCTCGTTTCTTCTTTATTGCGATTATACGCTAAAATATGATAATATGTTTCCACTCTTTTTTCTATTTGCTTTCTTTTTCCTCTGCGTATATTTTTTGCATTATACTTTTATTTTCTTTTAAGGTGTTCGAAGTTGTCCTTTATTTTATTTCTTGTTATATTTTTATTTTATGGCACTTGTAATGTTATTTTTTTCTTTTATTTCTTTTGAGTATTCAATCTTTTATTAATTTAATTTATAATTTATTTTATTTCATTTTTTTTAAGTGTTTAGTGTTTGTGTAAATTTACATATTTGATTGATGGAGTATTCATTCAATTTTCTCTTTTTCATTTGTGTATGTTTTATGCATTGTACTTTTATTTTCTTTTAAGGTGTTGTTCAAAGTTGTCCTTTATTTTTATTTATTGCTTATATATTAGTATTGTAAAATGTTATATTTTTATTTTATGGCATAGGTAATGTTATATTTTTCTTTTATTTCTTTTGAATATTCAATTTTTTATTAATTTATTTTATTTGTATCCAAGTATTTGGTGTTTGTGTAAATTTATATATTTGATTGATAATTAATTCATGTTTAATTTTTCATTTCATACTTTAGCGCTTGAGTCGTTTATGTATTTGAGTTGACTCAAGCCCAGTTCAAATTTCTCAAGTACTTAGGGTGTGTTTGTTTTGAAGGATTAGGAGTTGTGATTGAACTATTAGTCCCACTGAACTAATAGTCCATTGCTTGTTTCATTTTTTTTGTTTCAGACTATTAGTTCCACAAATATGGGACTATCCTATCCCACGGGGAGGGTGGGATAGAAACCATGGGACTGGTATCTCATGAGACTATTTTGTGAAATGTCCATTTTACCCTCCATGCTATTACTTAGCAAACAATTAGAAAATGATAAAATAGTCTTTTGAACATTTATAAATTATTTTTTTAGTGTTGTTAATTTAAAATTATATATTAAATAAAAAATTTTAATTATAAATTATAAATTATAAATTAAATTTAATTAAAAATAATAAATTATAAATTATGGCCCTATAAATTAAAATTTTTTAGTGTTGTTAAAAAATTAAATTTACATATTAAATTAAATTATTTTTTTAGTGTTGTTAATTTAAAATTATATATTAAATAAAAAATATAAATTATAAATTAAATTTATTTAAAAATATCAAATTATAAATTATGGCCTTATAAATTAAATTTTTTTAGTGTTGTTGAAAATTTAATTTATATATTAAATAAAATTATTTTTTATTGTCGTTAATTTAAAATTATATATTAAATAAAAAATATAAATTATAAATTATAAATTTAATTTAATTGAAAATAATAAATTAAAATAATTAAAATATTGTGCAAAAAATAAAATAAAACAAATTTTTATTTACTCTAGTTAAAAATAATTAAAATATTAAAGCTATGTTTAAAATAGTCATTTGAGCATTTATCCTTCTCCATAATATTCCAAACAAATATTGGAGAACTAAAAATAGTCAAATCCAGACATCTAATCCCATGACTAAACAAACATAAGATACAAATTTAGTCTAACCAAATAGTCCCGGGACAATGTATCCCAAGACTAATAATCCGATGGATTACAATCCCTCCTTATCCAGTCCATCCAAACAAACGCATCCTTAATGAATTGAGCTCGAGTTTAATTTTTTAAGTTTAAGTTGTGCTTGTTTAATTCTTAGTTAACCGAACCGGAACGCCACCAATCTCTAAATTTTTTAAGCTTAACTTGGGCTTGATTAATTCTTAGTAAACCGGCCGGAACGCCAACAATCTCCACTCAACTTTGCAGCCTTAATAGCTTACGTCTATTTGTTCGGATCTCTTTGTTTTGACTTCTTGTGATTCTTTTCTTCTATTTAAAGTTTTTCTACTTTTATTGTATTTGTATGCTAAAATATGATATACTATTTTTCCACTACTTTTCTATTTCTTTTTTCCCCCTTTTATTTGTGTAATTTTTTCTAGGTATTTTCCACTACTAATTGATAATTATTTCCCTTTTTAATTTTTCTTTTAAGATGTTCCAAGTTCTTTTATTTCTTTTGAGTTTTCAATCTTCTATTATTTTAGTTAATTTTTTTGTTGGTGTTTTTGCAAATTTACATTTTTTTCCCGGTACATCAGAATGAATAAATTTACATATTTCTTCTAATGTTTTTATATTTTACTCGCTTTTTCTCATAATTAATATATGCAATTTAAATATAAGGTTAATCTTTTATTCAGAACTTGACAAGTTTATGTAATTGAGTTGATTCAAGCCGAGCTCGAGTTTGACTTGATATTGGCCAATTCTTAGTAAATTGTGTGTGAACACCCAAAAGCTAAGCTCGGCTTGGTTGCAGATTTATTTATATGTTAAATTATCTTTGTTTTGATTCCTTGGAATTACTCTTTTATTTATTTATTTATGTTTTTCTTCCCCTTATTCTTTATTGCAGTTATACACTAAAATATGATAATATGTTTCCTCTCTTTTTCTATTTGCTTTCTTTTTCATCTATGTATATTTTTTGAATTATACTTTTAGGACTAAATGAAATCAAATAAGGCTTTAGGATCGGATGATATCTCTATTGAAGCTTGGAAGTGTTTGGGTAAAAAGGGGTTGCTTGGTTGACTAGGTGGTTTAGCAAAATTTTATTGACTAGGAATATGCCAAATGAGTGGAGAAAGAGTATTTTAGTGCCAATCTATAAGAATAAAGGAGATGTCCATAATTGCAATAACTATAGAAGAATAGAGCTAATGTGTCATATAATAAAAGTGTGGGAGAGGGTGATAGAACGCTGATTGCGAGATATAACAGAGGTGTCAGAGAATCAATTTGGATTTATGCCTGGCAGGTCAACAATGGAAGCGATTTATCTTTTGAGGAGAGTAATAGAAACGTATAGAGAAAAGAAAAGAGACATTCATATGATGTTTATCGACCTTGAGAAGCATATGATAGATTGGCTCAGGATATAATATGGTGGGCGTTAGCGAAGAAAGGGGTGACAAAAAGTTATATTGATGTGATTATGGACATGCATGAAGGGGTGGTGACCATTATTAGATCGCCTGCTGGAGAGACAAATGAATTTCCTATCACTATAGGGTTACACCAAGGATCTACCTTAAGTTCTTATCTTTTTGCTTTAGTTATGGATGAGTTGACGAGAAATATCCAAGATGACGCGCAATATAGTGCTAGTGGATGAGACTAGAGAAGGAGTTAATACAAAGTTGGAAATTTGGAGAAAAGCTCTTGAATCTAAAGGATTCCGGATAAGTAGAACTAAGACAGAGTACATGGAGTGTAAATTTAGTAACAATAACAATGAAAGCAGAGGAGAAATGAAGATTAAGAATCAAGAACTGCCTAAGAGTGAACATTTTCGTTATTTAGGGTCGATTATCACAACAGCGGGGGAGATTGATGCGGATGTGGCTTATAGGATTAAGGCGGAATGGTGTAAGTGGAGAAGTGCGTCTAGGATACTGTGCGATAAACGAATACCTACTAGATTTAAAGGTAAGTTCTATAGAACGGCTATTAAACTAGTGATGTTGTGTGGAACGGGGTGTTGGACAACCAAGAAACAACATGCAGATAAGGTGAGTGTGATTGAGATGAAAATGCTAATGTGGATGTGTGGTAAGACTAGACAAGACAGAATTAGGAATGAGTGTATTCGGGAATGGATAGGAGTAGCACCGATAGAAGATAAGTTGAGAGAGAATTGATTGAGATGGTTTGGTCATATTCAACGGGAACCAATAGAGGCAGTAGTGAAGAGATGCGATGCTATAATGGTATATGGAAGTGTCAGGGGATGGGGTAGGCCTAGATTAACATTGGTTAGCATGTAAATAGAGATATGAATCTAATTAATTTGACTAACGAAATGGCCTTTGATAGGGCCGCGTGGAGAAAAATGATTCATGTAGCCAACCCCATTTGATGGGACTTAAGGCTTGGTTTGGTTTGGTTTGGTTTTGGTATTTTTGTAAATTTACATATTTGATTGAGTATTCAATTTTCTCTTTTTTCTTTCTCTTAATATGCTAATAATTAATTTCAAGTTTAATTTTGTAACACCTCGAAATTATTCAACATGAACTACCCACACTAATGAACATTCGCTAAACAATAACTGCAATCCTTCCATCTTCATGTATTTAATAAATGAGTTTAATACAAAAGTTTCACATGCGGTATACATTCAATGAAACAAAAGAATACATGAATCTATAGCATGTGAAGCATCTAGTCTCAAAATAATAAAATGCCCTTAAGGGCTTACATCTTCCCAAGGCAATAACCCCGTTACACAAAATGCTCTCTCGGACCCATACCAAATTAGCCCTAGGCTTTGCAAAAATATCACAATAAAAGTAAGAGCAAAACTACTCTTCATCAAACATATCCACGCACTTAGCTCGATGGGATCACCACATCCTTACCTGCACCAAAGTCCCATAGGAATGAGCATAAAGCCCAGTAGAGAATTCTCACAAAGTATATACAGCTATGCAACTCAAAATAAAAATGCAAATGTCCATACCATGCCATGCTCTTTTAAAAAAAATTCATTTCATGCACTTCTTGAAGATTTCCATTTTTTAATACAAGCTTACAATCACAATACATTTCAAAACTTCCAATTTTAATCAATAGGGCCGGTAAATAAGACACTAGTAATCCTTAGGCTGGTGTCTGCAAGTAAACTCTACAAGTACTACCCAATTGTCATTTTTACCGGTATTAACTAGAAGGCTCGACACCTATCCATGTGGGTTTTTGGTTTTTCACCATGGACACTCAGGCTAACTTATCAAATTCAACTACACCCCATTTCCGGACTTACCGCGTATTTACCCCATTCACATTACCATAGTTCTCATTACAACATCATTTCCTTTCATGAAATAATTATCTTCCATCGAAATTTACAATGCAAAATAGTAATAGAATGAAAATGCAATGCCATGATCTTTCCATATATCATAACACCTTTTCCAATTTCAAATGTCTTAACAACAATGACAAACAAACCCATTACTCATTTCTTCCCTTTAACGTTGTTTCACACAAATTACCATGTGCCTTCAACATACAACAACAACTTCCCATCATACACAATTCAAGTCAATTTAATCCTTTCAAGGCCACATGTGGTATTTTCAAATATATAAATCTCTATTTTTCATGATTCACACAATCTATAGTACACAACAAGTTTGCTATCCCACAACATTATATCATCATGTAATTAACTATAGTCTTTGTGCAACTGTGTTGTTTGATCCAAAATTTTAGCTTAATGTTGCTTTTTGTATCAAAAGCACAATACTTTTGGTTAGTGTTTTGCGAGAAATTGATTCAGAGGAGAGGTCTGCTATGGGTTACATTTATGAGTTGATGGATTTGGCTAAAGAAAAGATTGTTTTCAATTATGGAGGAAATGTTAGGAAGAACGGACCAATTTGGAAGAAGATAGATGCAAGGTGGACACCACAACTTCATAGACCTTTACATGCTGCTCATTATTATCTAAACCCTCAGTTGCGCTATTGAGATAGCTTCTCCAATGTTGAGGAGGTGAAGCAAGGATTGTATCAATGCATGGATAGAATGTTGAGTTACGATGAGCGTCTCAAGGCTGATATCCAATTGGACTATTATGACCAAGCAAAAGGGAATTCGGAAGTCGTGTTGCAATTGATTCCAGAGCGATACGCTTTCCCGGTAAGAAACTAATATGAAAATAATTTTCCAATTACATTCTTTAAAATTAAAATACAAGATTGAAATCATTTGTGCATTTTTTAAATTATGTAGCTAATTAGTGGATTCGTTTTGGGAGCAAAACACCAGAGTTAACAAAATTTTAACAAAATTTGTTATTCGAATACTTAGTCTAACTTGCAGTGCTTCGGGATGTCAGAGGAATTGGAGCACCTTTGAGTCAGTAGTATATCTTTCTTTCCAAAACTTTCTTATGCATAAATAAAATATTCATATTTCTAACTTGTTATGTTTCATTTCTTATATTATTATATTAGATTCATACAAAAAAGAGGAATAGGCTTGAGCACAAACATTTGAATGTTTTGGTATATGTGAAGTACAACACTAAACTAAGAGAGAGGAGTATCAAAAGAAGACAAAATATCGATCCAATACTAATTGATGGAATTGATTCGGATGATGAATGGATTGCTGAAAAAGAAGGCCTTGTCCTCCCCTTTGATGCTTCTTGGCTTGATGAAGAAGAATTGTTCGATGCTGAAGCAATTAGGATTGTGCCTATCACTACCTATGATAGAAGTGAGGAGAATCGATCAACTACGACAACAATTAATGTTGATTCATCTTCGAATGCAAAGAAAAGAAAAGTTGGTAAAGGTTCAAGTAAGTTGTTAATCAATTATGGACTAGTTGCATATATATTATTATATGTGCCTATTTAATTAATTTGAAATCCTATTTCTTGTATAGGAAATGATAAAGGAAAATGCAAGGCAGCAAGATGCATCCTTGTGGATGAAGATATGGAGTTCAAAGAAGTTAGTGGAATAGATGATGGAACAGATGATGGAACCTAGATATAGTGGACGATGATGATGACAATATTAATGAGGATGACTTAGAGTGACCTATTATTTATTTATTGCTTTGTTTATAGAGTATTAGAGTTTAAGTTATTTTGTTTATTGAAAAATTGGAATTTAAGTTGCAGCGATCCCGGTTTCGATCATTCTTTCATGTTTTGCCACTTCGACAAGCAAAAATGCAAAATGCATTCGAAGTTGCTTGTCCGCTTAAGTGGCCGTTTATGCGCTCGAGTGGAGAATGTTTGGTTTCAAAAGTTTGACCTGTCTGCAAAAGTACTGGGTTAGTGTATTTGACGCTCGGACGGGGCCTTCCAGCTCGAGCGGATCATGTTATATTAGTTCTTGAATCTGATATTTCAGATCACTTTTTTAGTCCCCTCTCTCTCTAAAACTCTCCAGAATTCCAGATCAGGAGCTTCTCTTTCTAGAAGTCATCTTTTCTCTTTGATTTCTCCAAATCCATTGGGATTTAGACCTAAGTTCTTCACCAAAGTTGGTTATCATTTCGAGGGCTTCGTTGTGTGCGGTGAAGATCGAGTTTCGACACCGTTAATTTTGGGGGTTTCATCTCGTTTCTTCTTCAAAACTTGAGGTAGGGATTTTCTTAGAGTTATATATATGTTTTTGCAAGATCTATATGATTTTCGAAATCATCTTTCGATAGCTTTGAAAATTGATTGTTGATTCAAGAAGTTAAGTGATTTTGAAAGTGGGTTTGTCTCTTGTTCTTTTAAAATGATCTTATGGGTTTTGATTTTCGTTGATTGAAGAAAAGATAATTTTGGAAAATTTTCCTTAAAAAGATTTGAGTTGTATAGTTTTTGTGAGAAAACCTAGAATATGGAAAAAAAATTTAAGAGACTGAAAATCCATATATGATATTGTTATATTTATTTTGTGTGTCAAAATAAATGGATGTTTGGAAAATTTCTTATTTATATTTATATAAATGATGAATTTTAGGGAATATGAGAATTATTGTTCATTTTGAAAATTATTGTTCAAAACGTTGAAATAATCTTGATATGACTAATTGTTGAGGATACTTGAGAAGAGAGAATTGTGTTATTCCTTGGATGATGAATTGGAATAAAAGTATTTATATTCATCTTGTGTTTTTGGCATATCAATTCATTTGATTACATTAAACTTTGAAAGTTGATTTGAAAACTTGTATTGAGAAAAGAATGTTGAGAAACAAGTTTTCATGGAATTGTTTTGGAGTAAATACGTTAGTAAGTCTTAATAGGTGGTGTACATGATATTGAATAAGTTGGCCTGAGAGTCCAGGGTGAAAGAGGGCGGATAGGTGTTGAGCCTTCCGGTTAATACCTGTAAAAATGACAAATTGGTAGTATTTGTATAGTCTACTTGCAGACACCGACCTAGGAATTACTAGAGTCGTATTTACCGCTCTTGAAATGAATTGTTAAGTTTTGAAGAATTGAAATTGCATGACATCATTGAGCATGAGGGTTTTCAAAGATGAAGATGTGATTTTCTTTCAAAAGAGCATAGCATGGTATGTGCATTTCATCTGTTGAGACTTGTATAAAACGTATATACTTTATTAAGGATTTCCTACTGGGCTTTATGCTCACCCTACGGAATTTTTGTGCAGGAAAAGATGTGGTGATATCGCCTAACTAAATGCGAGGAAATGTGTGTTGAGAGTACGAGACTCTCATTTTGCTGTGACTCTGTATATAAGCCAAGGGCTGTATGTGTGTGGGTTTGAATTATCATTTGGGTTAGAAATTTGGGACGTTACATAAGTTATTTTTGACCATCACTTAAGTTATTTTTTTATTATAGTTTTAATGAGAATGACTTAGAAAACTCTTACAATACTTGAAATTATTAATTAATTTTGGTTTTATGCTTAGAATGGCTGTTAAAAATTTCATTTGGTAATTCTTATTTTTTTTACTCTTTTTATGCTACATTTAATTAATTTTGTATTTTATAAAAATAAAAAAATTCAAAATTCAAAAGGCTTATGCCTCGCCTCGACAAGGGTAAAACGCCTCGCCTTGCGCTTTCGCCTTTGAAAACACTGGTTGAGCTCGACTCATTTATGTATTTGAGTTGACTTGAGCCAAGCTCGAGTTTCTCAAGTATTTGATGAATCGAGCTCAAGCTCAATTTTTTAAACTGGAGTTTAGCTTGTTTAATTCTTACTAAACTGAGCCGGAATGCCAACAAGCTTCACTCAACTTTGCAGCCCTAATAGGTTACGTCTACATGTTCAATGCTTTTTTAAGCTTGAGTTGAGCTTGTTTAATTCTTAGCAAACTGAGTCGGAATAGCTTACGTCTGTTTGTTTGATTTTCTTTGTTTTGATTTCTTGTAATTCTTTTATTCTATTTATGGTTTTTCTACTTTTATAGTATTTAAAATATGATATACTATTTTCCACTACTTTTCTATTTCTTTTTTTTTTTTCCCCTTTTTATTTGTGTATTTTTTTTTCTTTCTAAATTTGATTTAAGAATTTATTAATTAAATACTGTATTTTTGTTATACATATTTTCAAATTTGCTTGCATTTTATATGCATATAGGGAACATTTTATAAGTATTGATCAATGTATAATATTTAATTTAAGGAACCTTGCTTCTGTAATTTTAAGTATTATTTATTATTTAGTGTTTGATTTTCACAATATATTTTGGTTTTTCTTTGACTATTAAATTTTTCTATGTATTTTTAGATGTGTAATTAAAAAAAGGTACATGATTTGCTTTTGTCTGTTTGTTTGATTTTCTTTGTTTTGATTTCTTGTAATTCTTTTTTTTCTATTTATGGTTTTTCTACTTTTATAGTATTTGTATGCTAAAATACGATATACTATTTTCCACTACTTTTCTATTGCTTTTTTTTCCTTTTTATTTGTGTATTTTTTTTTTCTTTCTAAATTTGATTCAAGAATTTATTAATGTCACTTTCAAATACTGTATTTTTGTCATACATATTTCAAATTTGCTTGCATTTTATATGCATTTAGGGAACATTTTATATGCATTTTATAAGTGTTGATCAATGTATAATATTTATGATAAATTAAAAACACACCTTTTGAGGTTTACTTAAATTACAAATTACCCTCTCTGATTTTAGAAATTACATTATACTCCCTAAGATTTCTAATTTCATAACAAATAGGTCATTTTATTAATAAATCATCAAGTTAATTAACAGTTTTTAATAATGTTAAAATTTTATTTTAATTAATAATTTAGATAATTTTATTATTGTATAGGTGAACAGTTAAAAATTTCACATTTTCAATTAATTCTGTTAAATAGAAAATTCTGACAGGGGAGGTATTTGTAATTTTTCAAACCATAGGGAACAATTCGTATTTTAAGTAAACCTCAGAGGATGTATTTTTAATGAAATAATAATTGGAGAAAGTGAGAGAAGATAGAGATGAGCGAATAGAGAGAGAGAGAGAGAGAGAGAGGCACAATTGTTTCTATAAATTGTACATGTCTATTACACAAAGAAGGCACTCTATTTATAGAGGATGCCTTGGATGCCTATGAACAATAACATAATGCTACACTAACATAATGCACTAACATAATGCTACACTAACATAATGCACTAACATAATGCTACACTAACATGATAATGCTACACTAACATAATGCACTAACATAATGCTACACTAACATGATAATGCACTACATAATGATACACTAATATACACTAACATCCCCCCGCAAACTCAAGGAGGGGAAGCATCAACCAAGTTGAGTTTGGAAACAAGATCATTGAAGCGGCCAGGAGGATGAGCCTTAGTGAAGATATCAGCGGGTTGATCGACGGAAGCGATAGGGAGAAGACGAACAGTACCACAGGTAACATGCTGGCGAATGAAATGACAATCAATCTCAATATGTTTGGTGCGATCATGAAAAACATCATTGTGAGCAATCTGAATGGCACTCTGATTGTCACAATAGAGAGGGGTAGGATCAGAAGAAGAAACACCCATATCAGCAAGGAGCCAGCGAAAGCCTTTATGTTCAATTCCATACCCAAGAAAGCAACAAAGACGAGAACGAGGTTCAAGCTTGGTGTGTTCATGGGATTGAAGTAGAACAAAGCAGGCAGAGCCAAAAACCCGGAGATTAGCGTAAGGAGGGGGAGTGCCATGCAGACGTTCAAAGGGAGTTTGATTATGGATGACAGGAGAAGGAGCACAGTTGATAGTGTAAACAGCAGTGAGGGCAGCTTCCCCCCAAAAGTTTTCAGGGCAGGAAGAAGAGAGAAGAAGGGCGCGAGTAGTGTCAAGAATATGCCTATGTTTCCGTTCAGCACGGCCATTTTGCTGGGACGTGCCAGCACAAGAACGATGAGGCAGTGTACCATGATGCTGAAGAAAGGAAAGGAAATCAGAATCCCGATATTCCATAGCATTGTCAGAGCGAAAAATTTTGATGGTTTTGGAAAATTGGGTGTGGACCATTTGGGCAAATCTATAATAAATGTGTTTAAGTTCAGACCTAGTTTTCATGAGAAAAAGCCAAGTAAACCGGGAAAAATCATCAATAAAGACAACAAAATAGCGGGATCCCCCCATAGTAGTAGTAGGGGAGGGCCCCCAAATATCGGAATGGATAAGATCAAAAGGTGCAAGGGAAACTGAAGTACTTTTATTAAATGATAAAGCAGGTTGTTTGGCAAGTTGACAGGGGATACAATCGAAATTATCCGGAATTACATGACCCAACTGTCCACTAGAAACCAAAGACCGTAAGCGATTAACAGAAATATGCCCTAAACGACAATGCCAAAGATGAAAGGGAGATAATGAGGAAGTAGATGTAGGAGCAGCAATCGGAGGAGAGGCAGGAACATGAAGGTGAATGAGTTCATAGAGACGTCCATGCTTACGGCCGATCCCAATAGTCTGCCCCGTCTGAGGGTCCTGTACCAAACAATCAGTAGCAGAAAATGTGACAGTTAGACCAAGTTCACATAATTGACCAATGGAAATAAGGTTTAAGGTAAGAGCAGGGATATGATAAACTTGAGGGATAGATAAAGAAGAGGTGGAAACAGTACCAACATGACGGACAGACATGAGGGAACCATCAGCAGTATGTATTGAGGGAATATGAGGAGATGAAGAGAAGGAAGAAAAGATAGTAGAACTGGAGGTCATATGATTACAACAAGCAGAGTCAAAATACCAAGAAGAGTTACCTGGGATTACAGACAAAGCAGTAGGAGGAGGTGTACCAGATGGGGAGAGAAGTTGTTTGAGCATGGCCTCTACATCCGTTGGAGAAAAGCGAGGGGTAGACGGAGCAGACGACTCAGAGAACCCCGCAGAGGTGACAGCATCAGTGTGGGGAGAATGATTCCCGGAAGCAGCAGCAGCAGTGGGATGAGGCTGATTCCTAGAAGCAGTAGTAGCAGTGTGATGAGACTGATTCCCGGAACGATGAAAGCTTCCCCGGGCAGAGCCACCGCGAGAGGAGTGGCTATTGGACGATGATCGGGATGGATTGCGAAAACAATCCTGTTGCAGATGACCAGGACCAAGTTTGTTGCAGTAGCGGCAGGATCTGACGGGGCAATTGACCAGGAGATGGGTTGAAGGAAGACCCCGATTCTGACAATAGAGGCAAGCAGTGGTCCGTTGGGTAAATGATGGCCGGTACGGAGGAGTGGCCAGAACAGAGTCCACATGATGAGTTTGAAGAGTACCGAGACGCGTCTCCTCTGATAGCAACTCAGAAATTGCTTGTTCAAGAGTGGGCAATGGATGGCGATGAAGCAGAGAGGCACGTACGGGCTCAAAGGAGGAAGTAAGAGCCATAAGAAAATGCACCAACCTTTGCTGGTTGCGATAGATAGTAAATAAAACAGCATCTTCAGGGGTATGCCAAGTTGGTTCTGAAAGAGCAAGCTGATCCCAAACAGAGTACATTTGAGAAAGGAAGTCATTAATGGACTGAGTGGATTCTTGGCGCATGCGATGAAGTTGGTTCTGAAGTTGATATTGGTGGGCAAGACCAGTAGTCTGGTATCGTTCTTTCAAGAAATCCCAGATGTCTTTTGCAGGAGTAGTTACAGAGTCAAGCTGAAAGCGACCAAACTGAAGACTGATAGATGTAACAGAGGTATTACGAAACCAGGTAATGATTTGGTAATTCTTACTGTCCCATTCCTCAAGTCGGTCTTCAAATGTAGCAGTAGGAACAGTAGTTTCATTAGTGTCACTGTCTTTCACCGGTTTAGTCACATCCCCGGTAACAATTCGCCAGAGCTTCTTCCCTTTTAGGAAGGAGGACATGGCTTGGGCCCACAGAACATAGTTTGAACCATTCAAAATAACGGAAATAGGATGGGAGGCATCATGACGATCCATAATACTAGTTGAATAGGGTTTAAAGTAATATGATAGACCTGTAGGAGCAAAATTAGGTAAAACAGAGTGTACCAGTGAGTCCGGAAGGTCGAAAATAGCCAGGAAAGGTATGCTGGACAGAGATGATGTCAGCAAATATGTCAGCGGCGCACGTTAGCAGAGTGCAGGAAGGAACACGTTAGCAGGAAGCGGCGGTGCACGGTAGCGGCAGGCGCAGACGCGGTGCACGGTAGCGGATTCGGCGCACGCGGGTGCACAGTAGTGAAACGGCGCACGAGAGGCGCACAGTAGCAGGCGCGGCGTACGGGAGAGGCAGGGCTGACGTCAGTCGCGGGTCGTGTGGGCGCGTGTAGGCGCGTGTCGGAAGGGAGAAACAACGGATGGCGCGTGCGGGCGCGTGTGAGAGTGGTGGCGGAAATGATGACGCGCAGTGGACACTGGCGGCGCGTGTGGGCGCGTGAAAGGTTTTTTGAGGCCGGGCTTGGTGCCGTTGGAATCGTGAGGAAATTCCGAGTGGTTTGATGTAGTGCCGCTGTGGATGGGACTAAACACCAAAATCACAAATTGCCAGAAATGTAACACTGTGCTCTGATACCATGAAATAATAATTGGAGAAAGTGAGAGAAGATAGAGATGAGCGAATAGAGAGAGAGAGAGAGAGAGAGAGGCACAATTGTTTCTATAAATTGTACATGTCTATTACACAAAGAAGGCACTCTATTTATAGAGGATGCCTTGGATGCCTATGAACAATAACATAATGCTACACTAACATAATGCACTAACATAATGCTACACTAACATAATGCACTAACATAATGCTACACTAACATGATAATGCTACACTAACATAATGCACTAACATAATGCTACACTAACATGATAATGCACTACATAATGATACACTAATATACACTAACATTTAATTTATCCTAATATTTAATTTAAGGAACCTTACTTATGTAATTTTAAGGATTATTTATTATTTAGCGTTTTATTTTCACAATATTTGTTTTTTCTTTGACTATTAATTTTTACTATCTATTTTTAAATGTGTAATAATAAAAAAGGTACACGATTTGCATCCCAATTTGACACCTATACTTTCAAAACTTTACTGGAGGTGAGTTTGCAATGTTTGCACCATCGTAAACGGCATAAAATGAAATCAACCTTCGCTTTTATGTAACTTGTTATAACCTTATAAAATTGTATAACTGTTCATGTTATGGCGTAATAGGGCGTAGCCACGTTGGGCTCAGGGGGTCGCTGCCCCCTGAGTTTTGGGAATCTTTTTAAAAGAAAAAAAAAATTTAAAGAGAATATATTGAATAAAAAATTATAAAAATATTATTTGAAATAAAATATCAATGACATTTTTAAAATTATAAGAATAATAATGGTTATTTTGATTGAAAATAAAGAGGATATAATAAGTTATATTATTGTTTATAAAAATTTCAATATAATAGTAATGTCTATCATTATTGACATGCAAAAATAATTAATTTCAATGAAGATATAGAATTTATTAGATTGTTAGTTACATTTGACATATGGAGTTTATCCTTCATGTGTTTCTTTTTATTCATAACTAAAATGACCACTATATAAATTATAATCAAGCAACACATTTTCAATTATAAAAATAAAAAAATTACAATAGGTCATAACTAATATCAGAATAAATCATAACTAACTATTACTTGATATATAGTCATAACTAAAATAACAACCACAAGAAGTTATAAATAAATTATATCTAACACTATAATGTGTTATAACTAAAGACCACGAATATCATAATTGCGACACATGATAGATATTTTTTTTACCGTATGTTTTATAGAATTTCTCTACTAAAATATATCACTTCTGTCTCAACATATCTTCTTTTTTAATTTTCCAATCCACTTTTAAAATAGTTACTCCTCAAAATTTGTATAAAATTTAATCTCAAATTTTTTAATTTAAAATTCACATTTATCCAAATAAACTCTTAACATTTAAGTTTAGTAATATCTCATTGTTGTTTATTATGAAAAAAAATAAAAATTAATCAGTGTGTTTGGTTTGAGTTTTTTGGATTAAATTTTTTGAAAATTGAATTTTTTTATTTTTCGTATTTTTTTGTTTTTAGTGAATATTTTTAAAATTTTAAACATTTTTTTTACTTTTTTAAATGCACCTTACTTAGATGTATTTAAAAAGTAAAAAATTTGTGAAAAAATATTTTAAAAAATTAATAAATACATAAAAATATAAAAAATGTATTGAATTCTTGTATTTTTTTTTTTGTATTTTTGGTATTTAGTGAGTTTTTAAAAAGTTTTTTTCACAATTTTTTTTACTTTTTAGGTATATTTATGTAGGTATGCCTAAAAAGTAAAAAAAAAAAATTGTTTAAAATGTTAAAAAAAATCAGTAAAAAGAAAAAAATACGAAAAACAAGAAAGTAGAATTTTCTAAAAAATGTTTTTAAAAAAATAAAACCAAATTATCATTAATTTGTGTCCCTCTGCACTAAATTTCTGATTACGCCACTGCAGCGTAACCATGCATTATCCAATTTAACAAATGTAGATTTCCCATGTTCAGGCATGTCTGAAATTTGCATGTTGGCTCCACTTGGCCATTCAAAGATTGCTTTTCGGTTGTCTCTGTTTATTTGTAAATGTGCCTGAGAATGTGTAATAGTGCAATTTGTTTTTGAACTCTATGCAATATTTGTGTGTGCATCCTGCTTTTTGGTCTATTGCAGTTCAAGAATGGGATACAGGTGCCATGATTTTGACTTATGGTAGTGGATAAAATTTGTCCCTTCTTGTTTTAGTTATTCATTTGGTGGAAGATGTAGGATTGCCTTGGAAAATTTGAAATCCTTGTATCTGTTTCTTTTCATTGATGTTTATTTTGGTTTTTCCGGCATTCAAGTCTCTTCACAAGTTCATCCAAACAACATTTCGACGAAGAATAGTTTTCCGATATGACGACGATGGGATATTTTGATTCTTCAATTGCTTCCAGGAGATCTGGCGAAATTTGTTTCCCTTTTTCAAGCTCTCTGTCGTCTTTATAGGTTTTGATTCCCTCTCGAATCAGCTCTTTGTAGAGATGACTAATGAAGTTGTCGCGAGTGTCTTACCTTTGAAGCTCAAGAACACATCGTATCTAAATTGAGACAAAGATGATGATGGAATAGAGGAATTGGATCTTGGGAAAGGCACCAAAACCATTGTGAAATTGAGAGAATTTTTTGCCTGATTTATCAAATTACAAAGGGGATTTGGAAAATTGGATACCAGAAATCGCAATAAGATCTAGCCTAGGGGTGTTTCTAGGAGGACGACTGCGTTATTTGTAAGCCACTTTAGAGCATCACAATCGGATACCTAAAATTATTTGTTAAAATGTGTGTTATATGACAAAAAGTGATAAACTTTAGACTCAAAAATGTATTAAGGTATGTTAAGAGTTTGTTAATTTTAGAGAGTTAGTGGTGGTGCAATAAATGTGTTAACATGTGTGTTAAGTGTATATATATATAAATAATAAATAAAATAGTATAAATAATATGTGTATTATATATATAAATAATATGTGTTAAAGCAGTGTGCATTATATATATAAATAATATGTGTTAAGGTGCAATGGATGAAGAGCAGAATTGAGCAGGTTGTTCCGCGGGTCAACCGGCCGGTTGACCGATCCAAGGCAATTTTTTTTTTTTTTTGTGAAGGGTCAAGATGTTCGGGGGATGATCGGCCGGACATCCAGTCGGACGACCCCAAGGCACTTTCCCACGTCCCTTTCTCCCTCTCCCCTCCCTCTCTCGCTGGCTAAAAAGCTAACAACAGTTAACAAAAAAGTTAACAACTGACACTAATAAAATTCACTAACACACTACTTAGCACTTCTATTGTGAAATCCAAACGTTACTGTAACTAGCTAAAATTTGGCCACTGACACTAACACAATCACTAACTCGTCCGTTGTGGATGCTCTTAGTCATCCCGGTAAACTTCCACGAATTTGCAGCGTGGTTTCATTGTTTAAAGTGCAAATTATATTTTAACTTTCTCAATTATGAGTAAATTACAGTTTGTCCCGCTTTATGTTTACTCGTTATTTTTTTTTATTTTAATTTTTTAAGCTTGTTTTTCCTATTTTCATCCATTATGTTATAAATTTTTTGCACTTTACAATTAAAGTTAATTTTTGTTTAAAGTTAGACATAAAATAACACATTATCAGTTACATGGTATAAAAAAAAATATATTATATTAGAGTTTAAATTTATATTAGAAATGTGAATCATATATAATAAAATATATTTATACCACATAACTATAATGTATCATTTTCTATATAATTTTAGACATAAATTAGTTTTAAGAGTAAGTGGGGATCACTTGAAGTATAAAGAGCTAAATTAAGAAAAAATAAACTTCAAGAGTTAAAGTAAGAAAATAACCATATATAAAAACGGAGCTGCTACGTAGCCCGAATCTCACCCAGCTCGAATGGCCCAAATGAGTTGGCAAGTGGTTCTCTTATCTTTCGCCCAGTCGCACATCTAAATTCACTCACCACACGTTTGATTTCCAAAACAGTGGCGAAGCGAGAATAGAGAGAAAAAACCAGAGACGAAGCGGGAGTAAAGAGAGAGAGGATGACAAAACTGTAGTTCATGACCTACTGGCCGATGACGATCGACCTAGGTCACCACTGATGACCACAAAAATTATCATTTTACCACCGACCAGTTCGTCAATTGCATTGCGCCTGTGTATGCCTTCAACTCACAGGTATGTGTGTCTTCAACTTCAACTCCTCCTTACCTTTTGTGTAATATGTATATATATGCCTATGATTTCATCGAATGTAAGCCCCTGGATTTTCTGCTCGTAAGGTGTTCAATGATTTGCTTGTGTTGAAATGGTGGAATAATGATCTGGGATAGTTAAGGTTTACAAACATATTGATTAATGATTTGAAATTTGTGGTAGAAATCTTGAAACAAATAGAGATTTTGTGGAAGAAATCTGTAGCTCAAATATAGAGTTTGAAACAAATGAAGATGGAGTGCAATTGCAGAACCTCATATTTGGATAGTTGGCTACTTCAAGCATTATTAAATAGCAGAACCTCATTTTTGTAACTGCATCTGACGTAATTTTTTCCCACAAATTTCAAAACCTCATATTTACTTTCCTATATTATAAGTTTATTATGATGTAATTTTTATCTTTTATTCTTATAATTAAATTTTGGGGCTATTCTGTTCAATTGTGGGCATATATCAGTTCAATTTCAGAACCTCATTTTGTTCTTATAATTAAATTTCAGAACCTCATTCTGTTCAATTTTATTCTTATAAACTGCATCTAAATGAAGTCTTCTGTTCAATTGTGGGCATATATCTCTGTATACAAATGAATTTCTATGTATCCATTTTCAATCACAATTCATTTCTTTTTTTTACTTGAGAATACTATGAAAATGTTTGGTAATACAACAATGATAACCAAAACAACATAAAAGTTGGGCAATAAAACAATGTTATTTTAAAGTGTGTTCTTTGTGAATCTATATTTCAGTTTTAAGGTACAATGGACATTGATTCAAATAATACTTCATTCAATGGGATTGACGAAGTTGAAGAACCAGAGAACAATATTTCATTAAATGAGAGTGGTGAAGTTGAAGAACCAAAGAAGGGTATGCATTTTACCTCAAAGCAAGAAGTGTATGCGTTTTATGCTAAATATGCAAAACACCTTGTATTTGTTATAGCTTATAGAACACAGAATATTGGAGATGATGGGGAGGTAAAATACTTTGGAATTGAATGTACTCGGGGGGTGGAAGAGAACAAAAAGATCAGAAGTAAATCCCCTGGAGCCATCTTTGTCATCAAAAATTGAATATAAAGCAAGGATAAGAGCTAGTCTACAAAAGGATGGAAGATATAAGTTAACAACAGTTGTGCTTGAGCATACTTATGACTTGATTCCTAGTGACTCACGGCATTTTGCAATGAATAAGAGGATTCTTACTCCTGTGAAGAGGAGACTAGAAATAAATGATGCAGCAGGAATAGGGGTGGCTAGGAATTTTCATTCTATAGTTGTTGAAACGGGGGATATGAGACATTAAAATTTGATGAACGAGATACAAGGAATCACATTGAAAATGCTAGAAAATTGAGACTTGGAGTAGGAGATGCTAATTCTCTTACACTTTATTTTCATAACATGCAACAAAAAAATTCGAACTTCTCTTCTGTAATTGACTTAGATGAAGATGGTCGCCTGCGAAACTTGTTTTGGGCGGATGCAAGGAGTAGGGCTGCTTATAAAGCATTTGGGGATATTGTCTCATTTGACATAACCTATCTGACAAACAAATATGATATGCCGTTTGCTCCATTTGTAGAAGTTAATCACCATGGATAGTCAATTTTGTTTGGTTGTGGGCTGTTATGTAATGAGAACACAAAGACATTTGTTTGGCTATTTAGAGAATGGCTAAGTTGCATGTCAGATGCTTACCCAAAAGCCATAATAATTGACCAGTGTAGAGCTATGCAAAATGCCATATTGTATTCCCACAGTCTCGACATTGATGGTGCTTATGGCATATAATGAACAAGATTCCGAAGAAATTGAGAGGACATTCCCAATATGAATCTATAAAGTTCGCTTTGCAAAATGCAGTTTATTATTGTTTGACAAAAAATAAATTTGATAAAGAATGGCAAGCAATGCTTGCAAAGTTCAGTCTTTATGATAATGAATGGTTGGGGGTATTATATGATCAACGACATAGGTGGATTCCTGCCTATGTGAAAGACATTTTTTGGACTGGTATGCTAACTACACAACGAAGTGACAGCATGAATGCATTTTTTTGATGGATATGTGAACTCGAAGACGATTTTGAAGCAATTTGTTGAGCAGTATGACAATGCCTTGAGAAGTAAGGTGGAGAAGGAGACTAAAGCAGACTTCAAATCTCGTAACAAATTGTATTATTGCTTAACGATGTACCGTTTTGAGAAGCAATTTCGTGAAGCCTACATAAATGCAAAATTTAAAGAGGTTCAAACAGAATTGAAGCGTCTACTGTACTGCCATGCGACTCTTATGAAAGAAGAGCGATCAATTTGTACCTATCATGTGAAGGAGGCTATTTTGATCGGTGAGAAGATGAAGAAGGTGGAATTTGTTGTCTACTGCAATTCAACTGAATGTGAGATCCAAGGTATGTATTGATGGTTTGAGTTTAGGGCATTATGTGTGCCCATTCATTTAGTGTGCTCAATGAGAAGTCCATCTATGAGGTTCCAAATAAATACATTGTGGAGAGATGGAGAAAAGATTTGGAATGAGGGTATACATGCATTCCAACCACATATACTAACTTTGGGGCTGCTGTAAATGCAAAGTTACATGATACGTATCACAAGACGTTGGATGAAATTATAGAACTTGCTACCAATGATAATGGTAAACACGATGTCGTTCAACTTGGGTTGAAGGAAATGAAGGATAGAGTGAGAAAAGATACATCGGGTTGTGCGAGTAATATTCCACATAGTACTACTGTACCACCTTCTAATACTTCCCCGAAAAGTCGGCCTGGTCGTAGTACTACAAAAGCAAGCTTGACTCGGAGGGTGGTTAGTCCTTTGGTTGCTCGCCGAAGAGGCCGATCATGTACTAAACGAAAGGTTAGCAAAGTCGTTGAAATCGTGAATCGATTGAAGGGAAAGAATAAGAAGGCTACGAATGCACGGGTAACATTTTCATTTTATTTGATATGTAACTTTGAAAATTTCTTTAACCTCAATTATAAAACAAATGTTTATTACTAAACGGTCGTAAGGTGCGTCAAGGTGAATCTCGTTACTTAAACTTTGGTTCTACGGAAGGCATGCAAGACACTATGTACCATTCGATATGTGTTCTCATAATTATAGAAATTTTGTTTGTTTTTATTATAATATGTGAAATTGTTAATCACATTTTGTTACTATTTGATCATAAGGTGCCGCAATCTGAATCTTACTACTTTCCTTGCATGGATGGCACGCAAGAGAGTATGTATGTACCGATATGTGTTATTTCATATAATTACAAATCCTTTTTACATCTATTTTATTTCATATTACTGAATATGTTTGTGGACAATATTTGTAATACGTACTTTGTTTTTATAGGCAAGGGTTACCCCAATGGAAATGGTGGATAATATTGGAAGCACATCTCATACTCAAGCAGGAATGAATATAACCAGTCAAAGTTCGACACTAGCTTCAAATTTTATTAACTTCAATATAGATGTGGATCCAAATGCCACATTTTATTTTTAGTGCTGAATCAGTTATTTGATAACTATTATTTGTAAAGTTTCGATATTTTGGTTTCATTTGCGTTGGATACAGTTTGTACATTTTGCATAGCTTCATTTGTAAATGAAGCAGTTTTTGGTTAATTATCAGTGAAAGTTGAATTGGATATCTTTGGTGATGTTTTTTTTTTTTTTTTTAAATAGGTCATGTTTTGGTTATTTTGGTTATTTTGGACAACAAGTCATGTTTTTTAAATAGGTTATGTTTTGGTTATTTTGGATAACAGGTCTTATGTGGGAATCGCTGCCATATTGAAATTCCTGAAGTCATGTGCATTATAGTGCAATTAGAAGCTTTGAATTCTTAGTTCTTATGTGCACATGCTAGTATCTACATTAATTGATAATTTATTGTGGATACATTAGAAATTTAGAATCAATTGCTCCTCAAGTAAATGATGAACAAGTGTGCTGATCTTTCACCAGATCACTATCTCATGGACTCATATTAAGACATGAGTTGCAGCTGTGTCCAGCTTTGTCATATTCAATGAATTTCTTGAGTATCATAATGCTGAATGTTTTTCACTTCATTAGATTGTTGTCTAATGCTTTAAGATATCATCGTTTGTTACACTTGAAGTATGGATCTGTGTTGGAGTAGAGTAGTAGTCAGGGAATCTATCTTTAATATGCATTGTAGTTGTTAAACTATCTCATTATCAATCATGAATCAAAACTAAATTTTAATCAAACAATTATGCAGATTTACATTATTCTCTACAAGGAAGTTTCTATTGCTTTGAAAATTAACAGTTCATACAGTAAGAAATTGTTGGTTAACATTCACAAGAATGTGAAAGCACTATGCTATTCTATCCATTTAACATTCTTGCCAACAATGAGATTGGCAACTGAATTTCCTCATTCAGATCTATAATTAGTACTCCCTTTTTACTTGGTTTCTTGAGACAGTAATTAGTACTCACATTCAACAACATATACTCCTAATCTACATCAACAACAATTGAAAACATAACAGGTTTTTCATTACCTACATTGAATGAATCACAACACATAGCCACAATCCATCAAGTCCATTCAATCCATAAGTATATCCATCAAATTTCCCAAAAGTTATCAACTCAGTAATTTACATTATAAAATATAAAACAATACAAAATACAATGACATAAAGCATCGCATTCAATTTCTTCTCCATCCTTCTAAGCCTTCTGCCATGCTCTTGATTTTCATTATCTTTCTCAGAAACCCTTGTGCTTAGATCGTTAAATTCGTCGTTTCTTACAGATTTACGAGGTGCAACATTGGAACGACTTATGGAGATCACATCGTCATCATTATCATTTGCGAACTTTAAGTAATTGCAATGTTCCTTACTATTCTACAATGCATGACAATCAGTTAATCAAATCAGGCTAATCAATTTCCAAACAAATTTACAAACAAATTTCCGTACTGCTTACATATTTCGATGGACAAACAAAGAACAAATGCCTTGATTTCCATTCTCATTGGTTCGAACAATGTACATGGCAGTTGTTCCCCCATAATCACACAATCTTGGTTTCAATCTTATGTTGCTATTGTTACTAGAGGAACAAGCCATTTTTTAATCTGCATACAAAATACAAAATAGAGACATGATACATACATAGCTACTGTTGCTACTTTTGATACACACATAGCTACTGTTTTATTAATATTCACCTATGGCCAAAATAGTTTCCTTCTTTGGGCTTATCTTATGTCTCTTATGCTATTTATTTTCTATATGTATTTTATATAACACATATGATCAAATTCTATGCATACAAGTGAAGCAAACCACTTCACAACATGCTACTAAATGGACCTCAACAATAAGAAAAACAGTAGTAAACTCCACTGGCTATAAACCAAGCCAAAAAATAAAAAAAAAAATTCAATTCCTGAAAATAATCCCCAGCAGATAAATTTTTTTCCAATGCACAATTTTAAGCATTGTTATAGCGACCCCGGTCTTTTCCCATTTGATTATTGTATCCAGACTTAGGTTCCGTAGATTCTGTCATTGTTTTATTGTTGTTGATGTCCCTTATTTTTTTTCTCATTTGGAATTATAGGATGTGTTGGGCAGGTTTGTTTCAGGTTGGTTGGGTTTAGAAACCAAGAGTTACTGTCCAGGTTTTTGGTTCTTCGCTCGAGCGAGGAGTTCTTCGCTCGAGCGAGAGGTAGTGTTTGATTTGGACCTGTAGCTGTGCATTCTTGGCTCGAGCGAGCTTTTCTTCGCTCGAGCGAGTTAGTTCATCCTTCGCTCGAGCTATAGTTCCTTCGCTCGAGCGTGTGTCTGGGTTCAGACCTGAGGGTTTGAGTTCTTCGCTCGACCGAGCTTTCTTTCGCTCGAGCGAGCATTTGAGTTGTTGGCTCGAGCAAGGCTTCCTTGGCTCGAGTGTAGTTTCTCTGTGTCTGGTCGCTCGAGCGACCAAGTCTTCGCTCGAGCGAGCCTGTCCAGTTTATATACACAGCTGCGGGATTTGATCAGTCTTTTTCATTTTCTTTTGATTCCAAAACCCTTGGTCCGACTTTTCTCTCTCCCTACTCACATTCTTTCTTAGATTTGATCCACTTAGGGTGTGTTTCTACCCTAGATCCCTCATATAAAAGATAGAGTGAGGCAAGGGCTACCATTTAATCTGAGCATTTGGCGATTTGGAGCACTTTGGTATTTGGGCACTCATCTCTTTCTTCACCTTTTGGGTTGTTTTCTTTGAGGTAGGGATTTCCTACTCCATTTTATAGGTTATGTTCTAAGTTTTGGTATTTTAATATGTTGGGAATTCATTGATTAAATAGCATAATTGGATAATTTGAATCATTGTCTATTGAATTGTGGACATAGTTATTTTCAGTTTAGAAATAACTGTTTTGGGCTATCGGTGGAGGATAGTCGTGATTGTTGTAGACATTGCATGTGGATTAGGAATAACTGGAACTAATCACATTGGTTAAGTCATTAATTTTGACTGTGGCATTGATACAGAAAATACGTGTATTGATTGAGCATTGCATTTGCATACATTGTTTGTGTGTGGGAGGAGATAGGGGATGTACTCCACGGTTTAGGGGAAGATAGGGGATGGACCTCTAAACCGGATTTTGTTTGGGAGGAGATAGGGGATGGACTCCATTAGCATCACTTTTATGTGTGCTTATTTATAGAAGTGTTTTATTGATACAGCACTAAAATGTGTATCAATCTGGAAGTATGAAGTGTTCTGATTTGAGCTTGAGTCTCATTTGTTTGTTGATAATGGAAGGATGTGAATATGATATATGTAATTCACTGTTGTAAGTTTGGCCAGGTTCTGAGCCATGTTGATAAAATTGGAAGGTAAAATGAGTTTTAGACAATAGTGTTATAAGACTGTAAAATGAAATAATGGACTATCTTGGTTAACCATCTGTTGAATGCCATTGCTTTATTCATTGCTTATATGTGGTTTAGTATATTTCTACTGGGCTGTGGCTCACCCTTTATGGGAACATCATTTTCAGGTTCAGGTGATAAGCTACCTCCAAGGAATTAGCTTGGGAGGGTTTGGCTTCTGGATTGAAGAAGACTACTTTTAGTTAACTGTCTTAAATTATTAGTACATGTAAACATTCAAGCCTAGGGCTTTTCTTGTATTGAGATAGAACTCATATTTTTGTATCCAAGTGTTGGCTTGGAAAGATGTAAGCCTGTAGGGCATTTTATTCAATGATACATGTAATGCTTTATTTTGTAATACTCTGATGAATGAATTAATAGAATGTCTTCTTTAAATAATGAATGTCAATGATATATAATGGGTTAATTTTGAGGGCGTTACAACTTGGTATCAGAGCGTACCGGGTTTGAATACTTTGGGTACGTGGGACGTGATTAGTATCACAATGGGTTCGTCTCGTTGGATAGAGACTTAGTGCAATGTTATATGCTTATGTGTTAACATGTTTATGTGATTATATGGGTATGGAATGTAGTTTCTAGGATGTTGATTGGACCCTTGAGTTTCTAGTAGTCTTGTTGGAAAGGCACTTGATCACTGCTGCTTCCAACTGGAACTATAGTAACGCATTGGGACTATCATTATCCGGGAATGAAATTCGTAGGTGCTTATGTGATTATGTGCTTACGTGGAATGAATTATTGTTGTCCATTGCATTAGGACGCGAGTGTTTAGCTTCGGCACATTTATTAATGTGCTAATGTCTCTGTTTCCTTTATTAGGATGTCAGGACGAGGACGCGGTAGGCGTGGTAGGCCGGGTAGGCAGGAGGTGCCTGCGCCAGAGGAGATTCCGGCAGTTGAAGAGGGTATTGGCCAGGCCAATGTGGCCGAGCCAGTAGGCCAGCAGGCTATGGGCGCTCTAGCCCGAGAGATAGCAGGGGCATTCAGGGAGTCAGTAGGCATTCTTAGAGCTGAGAATCAAGCTCAAGCTGGTATTGCGGATGCAGGACCTTCCTTTCTGAAGAGGGAGTTCTTCCGGTCCAATCCGGATGAATTTGTGGGTGATCCTAAAGAGCCACTTAAGGCAGATGAATGGCTCGAACAGACAACGAAGACGTTTGAGATGCTTGGTGTAGACACCCCATTTTTGACCGACCTTAAGACTCAGACGTCACCGATTGAGCGCTTGGTGATGTTGCATAATGTGCTCGTTCAGAAGTTTCAGAGTCTTGGCTGCGAGCCCCGCCTCCGAATTTCCGAACCCTCTTCTGTGCCTTGTCTCGGTTTGCGAACCAGACTCGGTTTTCTCTGCTTCTTCCCCCGAGGGGAGGGAGAGGTCCTGTAGACCATATCTCAATGGTCGTAGGCTACATTTGGTGGCCGTAGGCCATTTTTCCCATTTCGGAGTCCGGTTTCCGGTTTTCGGAGCCGTCACGCCGTGTGCCTCGGTTCGGGACCGCTTAACCATCTCCTATTGCTCTGATTTTTGGCATACATCTTATTTCATCCCTTTTGAGGGACACTGGGGGCTGAGAAACCCACTTCGTGGCCGAACGCCACTTTCGGTGTTTAACGGGCAGTTTCCGGGGCCCCGAACTGCGTGTTTTGGCCCCCGAACATTCGTTTTGCATCGGTTTTCGTTCATTTTTGGTAGGTACCTCTGTTTTATCACCAGGAAGGTCACTGAAGGGTGGGAGGCTAGTAATTGTTGCAGCAACCAGTTATCTCTCCTCCGGAGCCTCCCGGCGCCCGTTTTTCCAACTTCCGGGCTAATGTTGAACACCCTAGGGGTAGTGTTGCCAACTTTCAACCACGTATCTGTGATCTACACACCTGAGAGGCCCCTAAAATTTCATGGCCGGCCATTAAGGTCACCTGACCCTTTTGACCCCTTTCTTCCGGGCTAATGTTGAACCTCTTGGACCTTTTTTCTTGAACTTTGAACCACATATCTGTGATGTACACACCTGAGAGGCCCCTAAAAGCTCATGGCCGGCCAGTAAGTCAACTTGACCCTTTTGACCCCCTCTTTCCGAGCCATTGTTGAACCCCTTGGGCCCACTTTCTTGGAATTTCAATTACATGGTTGTGTTGTACACACATAGGGCTACCTCCCCAATACCTGGCCGGCCAGAAAAGCTGGTTGACCCTTTTGACCCCTAGCCGGCCGGCTAGGGGGTGTGGCCGGCCGGCCACCTCCGGCCAAAGTGAGCGGCCGGCCGTGCTCTCCTCACTGTACCCTTTCCAGCTGTGGGGCAATATCCCCCAGATATTTTCTGTATCCGGGGGATATTTTGGGAGAGAGTTATGCTCTCCATTTCACCCCCCTTTTACACCCCTTTCTTGACCTTATAACCAGCTGAGGGTCTTCTTCTTTAGGGTTAGAAAATTTCCTCTCCAAGCACAAACCCTAAACTCCATTGTCTTCTTCTTCAATTCTTCAAAAAACCCTAAGTCCATAATCTTCACTCCTTCTACACCACCAAGCTCTACCACCACCATCTCATTTCCAGAAGCAAGGAGGGATTCTTGAAGGCTAAAGAAGCTGCAAATCAACCCAAGAAGCAACAAAAGCTTGGATCTTCAAGGGTGAGTTACACTTTGATCCTTTTGACCCTTTTCCTTGAGCTATTTCTAAGCCTCATCTCTTTTTGGTTTCAAGCTTCGGCCCTAACTGAAAAGGGTCATATTTTGAGCTCATCTTCACTTCTCATTAAGGGCTCAACCCTGTTTGAGCCCTCCATAATACACTTGCTTCATTGATCATCTTGTATGTCATAGTTTTGCATGCTATTTTTGACCCATGAGAAATTTATTTTCGAGCATGTTGTAAACTGATATGAGGCATATTTTGAGCCCCTCTTCAACATTGGAGAAGGGCTCAACATTGTTTGGTGTTTCCATATGTCACTTGTAGTTATATCCCCTATTTGGCCCCATTTTTTGCATAAATTAGTAGCCCTCTTTGCTTCTGTTTTTGGACCTTGATCCGAACTGAAAGTGGTCTTATTTTGGCCTATACTTCATGTTTCATTTACACGTTTTTGCTTTTTAGTGATTATTTTATATACTTCATGTTATAGCGCCTTTTGAGCCTTGTTTTGCATCACATTTTTAGCATGTTTGTATACTGATTTGAGGTCTGCCATATACTGTAAATATTCATATTTTTGGTCCCTCTTCAATGTTGTAGAAGGAAATTTTTCAGTTTGGGTTTTGTTTATACCACTTGCTTCATTACCCCTCTTTTGACCCCTTTTCTTGCATACTATTTTTCCCTTACCTATGCTTGCTGTTTGGCCATGTTTATAACTGTGAAAGTGCATATTTTGGGACTGTCTAGCTTTTGTCTTTGCATTGCATGTCCATATTGTGCATGTTTAGCATAGCTATAGGTCATTTCGGGTGCCTAATGTTGCATTTCGGGACATTTCCTTGCATTTCATGTCATTTCGCCTCATCCCGGGGCTGTTTTCCCCTTGTTTTGTTTCTGGAATTCCATTAGCATGCTTGCATATCATTTTTGCCATGTTGCATCACATTTTATCATTGCCTCGGTTTGCGTGCCCGTGTGCACGCATTTCGAGGCACTTCATTTTTATCCGCCGGCATCCTATGTGAGTGTGGCTGAGGCTCACTCATGTTGGTATAAGTCCATTTGTCATTTCCATGTCATTTCATCGCATTTTATCATTGCCTCGGTTTGCGTGCCCGTGTGCACGCATTTCGAGACACTTCATTTTTATCCGCCGGCATCCTATGTGAGTGTGGCTGAGGCTCACTCATGTTGGTATAAGTCCATTTGTCATTTCCATGTCATTTCATCGCATTTTATCATTGCCTCGGTTTGCGTGCCCGTGTGCACGCATTTCGAGGCACTTCATTTTTATCCGCCGGCATCCTATGTGAGTGTGGCTGAGGCTCACTCATGTTGGTATAAGTCCATTTGTCATTTCCATGTCATTTCATCGCATTTTATCATTGCCTCGGTTTGCGTGCCCGTGTGCACGCATTTCGAGGCACTTCATTTTTATCCGCCGGCATCCTATGTGAGTGTGGCTGAGGCTCACTCATGTTGGTATAAGTCCATTTGTCATTTCCATGTCATTTCATCGCATTTTATCATTGCCTCGGTTTGCGTGCCCGTGTGCACGCATTTCGAGGCACTTCATTTTTATCCGCCGGCATCCTATGTGAGTGTGGCTGAGGCTCACTCATGTTGGTATAAGTCCATTTGTCATTTCCATGTCATTTCATCGCATTTTATCATTGCCTCGGTTTGCGTGCCCGTGTGCACGCATTTCGAGGCACTTCATTTTTATCCGCCGGCATCCTATGTGAGTGTGGCTGAGGCTCACTCATGTTGGTATAAGCCCATTTGTCATTTCCATGTCATTTCATCGCATTTTGTCATTGCCTCGGTTTGCGTGCCCGTGTGCACGCATTTCGAGGCACTCCATTTTTATCCGCTGGCATCCTATGTGAGTGTGGCTGAGGCTCACTCATGTTGGTATAAGCCCATTTGTCATTTCCATGTCATTACATCATATTTTATCATCGCCTCGGTTTGCGTGCCAGCGTACACGTATTTCGAGACACATATCATCGCCTCGGTTTGCGTGCCCGCGTGCATGTATTTCGAGACACATATCACCGCCTCGGTTTGCGTGCCCGTGTGCACACATTTCGAGACACATATCATCGCATCGATTTGCGTGCCCGCGTGCACGTATTTCGAGACGTATATCATCGCCTCGGTTTGCGTGCCCGCGTGCACACATTTCGAGGCACCTCATTTTCATAGCATTCTATCATTGTCTCGGTTTGCGTACCCGTATGCACGCACTTCGAGGCATCTCATTTTCATCGCATTCTGTCATTTTCTCGGTTTGCGTGCCCGTGTGCACGTACTTCGAGGCATTTCACTTTCATAGCATTGTGTATGTTAGGATTGTATATTAGTTGCATTTCATGCATATCATGCATATTGCATCGCGTCCGGAATAGGATTTAGCCCGGGCACGGGAAACGAGGTACATTTCGTACTCCGAGTGACGGAATGTGTCTCAATTCCCCAGTCACCGACACTCCAGATTACCCATGATGGAGTTAGGTTTTAGCTGTAGTTTCATGTGCATTCATCCTATATTGAGTTGTGCATTTCGACTCCTCGGCCATCATGCCTCGGTATGCGTGATTGGTGGCACGAGGATCGAGACATGCATATATCTGTGCAGATACATTGCTATGTCCCTTTTCTGCTCTCTGTTGCAGCAAATCAGGAATCAGCAACTTTTTGGGACTTGGCACGCATTTCAAGAACAGATGTAAACAGAGGCTAATTGGGGCATTCCGGTGGATTTCCGCGCAAGACAATCCGGACATGCATCATCCATCAGGAACAAGACAGTCCCTGGCTTGCACGCCAGCTTTACTTGTTTTCTAGTTAATTCATTAATTAATTAGAATTTTGTAATATTTTGGGACTGTAATATTCTTTTATTCGGGACTGTAATATTCGGACTGTATTATTTATTCGGACCCTCTGTGCGAGGGCACAACTGTAATAAGTGTGCGTGAGTATGTTGTATGTCTTCCAACCCCACGTCTTTCTCCCTTTTATTTACCTGCTTATGGTGGTTAGATTAGGGCATATTTCAATTAGCATACAGTATGATAGCATGTTTGCATTCATTCATCTGTTTTGCATGCACCGGGCTCGGCGCATCATACTAACTGCATCGTACATTCAATTCCGAGTTGAATACATGGTAGTTGTAGCATTTCATATACCATCTTAGAATAGCCGAGCCTGCTATAGTTGCATTTTGCATGCGTTGCATTAGGCATTTCTGTATACTTAGGATCATGCATAATTTCTAATGTAGTTTCTATTTTGGCTTGGAGTACTCGGTGAGTTTTATGCTTTAGCATCCTTGCATGCGTGTGAGTGACTGCCATGAATAGCATGCTTACCATGAGGCTATGTGCTTATGTGAAATATCTGCCTGAATGCCTGTGGGTGAAGGTTGGGTTACTTGAATTGGGACAATTCATCAAATGTTTGTTTTAAGCCCACTAGATAGTGGCAAAACCATCTTTTCCAAAAGCCCACCTGAGGGTGGCAAATCCGTGTCTTAGCCTACCTGCGGGTAGCACCATCAAACCATTTTCAAATAAACAAGCATGAAATGTTTTGTTCCAATTCGGACGACCCAGTCTATATTTATATGCTGCGAGCATCACATAGTAACCTAGGCTAATAACCGGAATAAGAACATACAATGTTTTCAAAAATTGATATCATGGTTAGTAGAGGCCGGTCTATGACCGGGCGAGCGGGGGTGCTCACGAAGTGACCTTCCCCAATCGTACCCAAGTTCCCGAGCCGAGGCAACTTTGGTGATGACGGACACGTGGCCTTTTGGCACCGAGTCAGGGTTTCCTAAATTTTCCAAAATAAAATATTTAGGTGGCGACTCTGTATCTGGCAAAGCAGTCCATGTTTGGCACTTCTTTCAAAAATCTGTTTTCTCAAAACGATTTGCCGGATTTGGACTCTTTGGTTCAGACTTAGAACCGTGACTGCACGAAAAGTCGAGTCCGAGCTGTAGCGAGGTCCCCCGCGGGCTTGTTACAGTTTCTGGCGACTCTGCTGGGGATTTAGAGAACTTGACTCGAACTCATGATATCTGTTTTTGACTACACTTGTGTGATTCTTTGCATTGCATTTGCATTGGTGCGCCTAGGACACCGTGTTTGCCATCTGCTATTCCTGAACGGTTTGCTGGAGGCTTGTCTTGTCAAGGCATGACCATAAGGCTGACCGGTTGTGGGCTCTGCCAGTATGGGAACACAAACCCCGGTTTTACCGGGGCACCCTCTTTGACCATTCGACCTAGTGCATATTCGGAATCCATAGTGACCATTCCATACTAGGACAGGTTGCTTACCCGTTTATAGGTTGTTTGAAACCGCTGCATGCGTAGTGAAACCCTAGCTCCTGACAAAATAGGACAGGGAAACCTTACCCCTTCATAGGGGTGTTTTAGCTCTCACTTATCTGTTATGTGCTTTAGAGTGCGTCTCTACAGGAATGCATGTATCAGTGTATGAGTTTGGGCATCAGGCCTGCGGGCACCAGTTTGCGAATTTTGGCATCAGGCCTGCGGGCATTACTATCAGTATTTGGGAGTCAGCTTTACCTGCGGGTATCAGACTCAGATTTTTGAAGCCGAATTTTGGGGCAGAATTCAGTAGAGGGCACACTCATTCAACTATGCTCGTATCTGTTCAGATGGAATCAGGCTGAGATGCTGTCTGTTTTCCCTTTTGCTAGGTAGTCTTGGAACTATAGCTTCAGAAGGCTCCGATATCCCCCGGGTACATTGGATCCGTGTCAATAGACTTTGTCAGGTCGGAAATTCAGTTCAAGGGAAAATCAGTGTTCTTTCGCTGAGGTAAGGCAAAGGAGGGCCAGTTAGGGTTCATTTTGTTCATCTGATCCGACAGTCACCAGTCACATCATCAGCAGACCCGTGATGGCACAGGGTTCGGAAGATCTTCAGAGAACTGTGATAGGTTTGGCCTCCGGGACGTCGGCTCCATCATCGACCACACCACATACCGGGAACTTCATGTCAAAAGACTCCCCGATGTTGGGACGGACAGCATTTGAGGAAAGCCAATCCCTTGGCAAAGTGGAGGCGAGTGGAAGGAACGAGGTAGGGGTGGACATGGATCCTCATAAACATCTTCTGTTGGCTGTTGAGGCTTTGAAAGCCGAGGGACTGAACAAAGAGCAAGTGTTCGCAGTCTTTGCAAAAACTGTGGACGACATTTTCGCCACTCAAGTTAGGGGCAGTTTGAATCAAGGGGCAAGCCGGGAGAAGGGTCGTTGTATCAGAAACGTTCCTTTCGACTATAATCCTGCACTTGGAAAAGATCAGCAAACTAGGCCAGCACCTGCTAATCCCCCTGCTGGCGCGTCCAGCAAAAATCCACAAACCTTAAAATGCCCACCTCGAGGCCAGAGGGTGTTCGCACCATTATATATGTCTCTATCAGCGGCCTTTAGGATCTTGATTAGAGAGGGGGATTTGAAGCCCCTGAAGCAGCAACCATTACCAAAGGACCTCCCTCTCTCGCACAACCCAGCCGACTACTGTGCCTTCCATCAGCGAGCTGGCCATGACACTGACACGTGCTTTCGTCTCCGCCACGAAATACAAGATCTGATCGACAACGGGGTCATCCCCGCACCAGGTCCTACAAAGTCTATCGGCACTTGATCAGTGAACTTATGGGGGATAATGTGATCAAGGGATGAACCACCTGCGGGCAGCGCTCAATTTACTTCAGACGTGGGAATGGCATGCACTGTTCTGAGCAATATGCAAATACCAGTTTTTGTGCTTTTTGACTTGGGTAGTGAGTTAGTCTTGTTGTCCTGTTTAGAGTCAATCTTTTCTTTTGTGTCGGGTCTGTCTTATCATATCGAGTCAGTCCTGTTATATAGGAGTCGGGTGATTCCGGGGGATGTTACCTCGAGCGTCACCATTTTGTTTTATGCTTGTCTTTTCGTTTTGTTTTGAGTCTGTTTCTGCCAGGGAGCCAGTAACACCAGCAGATTTGATTGAAACAGCAGTGTTTTTTCATGCTTTGTGCTTGCTCCTGCTTTGTGCCAATTGTGCCAGAAAGATTTAAATGAAACAGCAGTAATTTTTGCACTTCTGTGTTCGCTGCTGCCGTGTGCTAGGTGTGCTGGAATCTGAATGAAATGGCAGTACTTTTCGCCTACTCTTCTGCACCCCAAAATCATTGTATCGACCTAAGTTTTTCAAAACTCTTTTTGAACATTGCAGTAAAAACGAAGAGGAAGGAATTCCTCGGGATTTGCAAAACTTTGATCATTTGAGAGAAAGAGAGGCATGCTAAGCCCTTAATGAATGAAATCATGCTTATTAGCGTGAGTACTGAGAAGGATCCTGGCTTAATCCAGATTGGTTCTACACTATCTTCAGCGCGAGCGATTTGTCGCTTTCTTAAAAATTTTCAAAAACAAAATGTTTTGCGCGGTCCTGCGAAGACTAGTGTGGAATCGCTCTTGAGATTGTGCAGCTTAGGATCGCTCTCAGCCTCGAGACTTGAGTCCTTGCTTTCAAACCTTGGGCCCATTCAGAAGGTTCAACGGTCGACTATGATGTAAGGCTTATGTGGCCGGATTTGAAGCAGCCCTCGAACAAGAGGCCAAGGAAGTCGGGTCAAGAAGATCAGATCTCATCAGGAGAAGCTTACGAAGCTAGAACAGCAACCATTCTCCTGGATTCAGATAATTTCAGGATCTCAAAACCATTTGGCATGGACTCGTTACACTTTTACCCTTGAGAGGCTCGCTGGGCCGAAAACCCGAAAGGGCGACCCAGGCAAAAGTTAGAGCAAGAGGAAAAAAATACAAAAAAGAAGAGGCAAAAAATGCAAAAAGAAAAAAAGAGAACAAAAAAGGAAAGATGCAAAGAAAAGAACAAAAAAATCAAAAAAGGAAAAAGAAATGAAAAGAATTGAAAAGAAAAGAAGAACAAAGCTCGCAAGGTCGAAAACCCGCGACGGGCGCCTTGGCAAAAGTTAGAGCCTAAAAAGGAGAGGTTAATACCCGAGCGTACCTTAACCCCGAACTACGTAAGGCTTGATTCCCATGTTTGGGATACGTAGGCAACTTCATTCTGAAGTCCAGCTGTAAAACAATTCGATTATGTCCGTGCGATGGTTCTGGTCATCTTTGTCTTTTCTGTATCCGGGAGTTCGGTTGCAATCATCGCTCTGAGGACTGATTACAATACACTACGGTGCTATTCAAACAAGGGGCAACTTTCCGTTGCCATTCAATGCGCCGCGGTGCCGTTCAAACAAGGGGCAACTTTCCGTTGCCACTCAATGCGCTGCAAGGCCATTCAGACAAGGGGCAGCTTCCCATCGCCATTCAATGCACCGTGACGCCGTTCAAACAAGGGGCAACTTTCCGTTGCCACTCGATGCGCTGCGGTGCCATCCAAACAAGGGGCAACTTTCCGTTGCCATTCAATGCGCCGTGGCACCGTTCAAACAAGGGGCAACTTTCCGTTGCCATTCAAAACGCCGCAGTGTCATTTCAAACAAGGGGCAACTTTCCGTTGCCATGCAGTTCCCCTCAAGCAAGGGGCAATCTTCCTTCGAATTCGAGGTTGTGCATCTCGAGAGTAGGTTCCCTGCTCGTTGAGCAGTGGTCGTTTGCAAAAATAGTTTTTGAGAATTTTTACTAAGGTTGACTAATCTTCTCGAAAGGTATTCCATTTTTAAAACTGGACCATCTCTTGGACCCAAAAAAGGAAAATTTTTAGTGCTCACAGCCTAACTTGCATGATTTTAAATCAGAAAATTGAACAAGCATGTTAATCTAACTCTCATTTTGGTCAAATTTTTTTTTTTTTTTTTTTTAGGAGAAAACTAAAACAAAAAATGGTCAAAATGATGAACTAAGGGCATAGTTGAGTCAGGCTTCCTGTCTTTCCCATTGTCACCATACTTGCCAAGAAGGGCACTCTACCTGCCAGAAAAGGGCACAACTAAGGGCAGAAAGCTCTCACATCCTCCAAGCAACGAGGTATCAAGCAAAGTGCGAAGCACGAACTAGAATGGGGCAAGATATTCCACTCTCTTGTCTGGACACATCTGATCACGTCCAAACTCCCCAGCAGAGCATCATCAACCGATGTTAGCTGAAGATTTGCTACACACCCAGTTGTAGCGCAACCTTTCCGTAGGAGGAACTCACTGTTGTGAGCAGAAGAAAGAGAATCTAGCAGAATGCTAGGGACGCGAGCCCATAATTTGCTGTTTATCCATCAACCGCCCAGGGGAAGGATGAAAAATGAGAGAATGAAGAATAGAGAGATGTGCGATGAGAGAAAAAGTGAGAAAAGGGCTTTTTCAGAAAAACAGAGCTTGAGGGCCGAGTGATGTGAGAATCACAAATGAGAAAGGGTGGGAAACATTACCCGGTGAAATAGGCTCCCTGTGCACGTCTGAGTGTCGTGTCTTTTTGTTTTATCTCGATTCTTGTTTTGAGTCGTTTCGAGTGTTACTCGATGTGTTTAGGTCGTGGGCCTTTCATTTCCGTGTTGAGTTGTCTTATTGTGTTCGGTCGCAGGCTCGATACCCGGTCAAAAGCTCATTTATCAAATTCAAAAATAAAATCGTTTTGCGCTCCGAACATCGTGCCGTTCTCCACATCTGTGCAAAAACAAGATTCGTTCTTTCATAAAACCTCAGGGTTCAACCCAGGTCATGCGAGAACAGCAAAACTAGGACCCATCTGAAGCCATATGGGTTCCAGACTACAAAGCAAAAGCAAAAGAGGAAATGTCGAGCATCTGAGTTTGTTTCAACTTCAGTAAGTTCCAAGACTACATTCCGTGTGTACCTCTTCAAGTCTTGCCAAAACTCCGAAGTATGAATGTGCCTCTACCTCAAGCTCAAGATCAAGTCTGCTTCAAGCCAAAATGGTAATCAGAAGTGCTCTCCCTGAGTACCATTCCTCGCCAGAGGCATCTTGGCTGTATTCGCAATGAGTTCCTAGGAGACCAACTGCGACGGTGGAAACTAGAGTTCGAATGGCTGATGCCTAGAACGTAAAGGTTCGGGATTTCCGAGACTAAAGTCTGGTTTAAATACCCAGAGGCGTGTCCTCGGCTTGAAGTCTGTATGGAAGCCCCATAGGTTGAGATAGCGTGTATGCACCTCAATTCTGGATACTGAACCAACCTAGTCTGTCACCCCGTTGGAGAATAGGGAAAGTTGTGAACATAGCCAGAAAGGAAAGGTAGTAACTGCGGTTTGGAAGTACAGTCAAGAAAGCGCAAGAAGGACCTACTCTTTTCAGCTCAAAATGTTTCTGCGGGATTTTCAAACTCATGTCTTCGATGTGTAGCTCATCGTCAGTCGGCATGCACGAGGTGTATCCTTTTTGGAATGTATCGTGACCCCTCCGAGAGGTAAATCGGAGGTTGCGTTTGGAAATTGGTCTACTTAAGGCTAGTATTCCCTTGTTCGGTATTTTGTTTCAAATATGCGTTGTCACGCACACTCCACCTGCATTGTTATGCTCATCTGTTGCATTGTTATGCATATTTATCTAGCATTGTTATGCTCATTTGTTGCATTGTTATGCATATTTATCTAGCATTGTTATGCTCATTTGCTGCATTGTTATGCATATTTATCTAGCATTGTTATGCTCATTTGTTGCATTGTTATGCACATTTATCTAGCATTGTTATGCTCATTTGTTGCATTGTTATGCACATTTATCTAGCATTGTTATGCTCATTGTTGCATTATTAAGCACCCACTTCACTAGCATTATTATATCCATTACATTGATTATGCACATCTATCTCGCATTGTTATGCTCAATTACTTGCATTTTTATGCACCAGTTCACTTGCAATTATCTTTCCTTCTCCTCCTTCGGTTAAAAGCGTTCGGAAGAAGTCCCAATGCTCACACCATTCTGAAACGCCGGGATACGTCCCTATGTTTCTCCTCCTTCGGTTAAAAGCGTTTGGAAGAAGTCCCAATGCTCACACAATTCTGAAACGCCGGGATACGTCCCTATGTTTCTCCTCCTTCGGTTAAAAGCGTTCGGAAGAAGTCCCAATGCTCACACCATTCTGAAACGCCGGGATACGTCCCTATGTTTCTCCTCCTTCGGTTAAAAGTGTTCGGAAGAAGTCCCAATGCTCACACCATTCTGAAACGCCGGGATACGTCCCTATGTTTCTCCTCCTTCGGTTAAAAGCGTTCGGAAGAAGTCCCAATGCTCACACCATTCTGAAACACCGGGATACGTCCCTATGTTTCTCCCTCTTCGGTTAAAAGTGTTCGGAATAAGTCCCAATGCTCACACTATTCTGAAACGCCGGGATACGTCCCTTTGTTTCTCCTCCTCGTCCTTAAATTCTTGGGATACGTCCCTACACCTCTGGGATACGTCCCTAAACACCGAGTTACAGCTTGCTGCATTTGCATGATCATTGAGTTATGTTCGGCTTCTTGCATTATCATTTTGCATCTTGCCCCCCCTGCCTGCGGGCACATTTCTGTTTATCTTGTATGTTTGTCTAAGTCTTCGGCCTTATCAAAAATGGGTCGTCTCTGAGCTTTGACATTCACTCCCGTCACTTATGACTTTCGAGTTCTGTCAAAGAGGGGCAACTGTAGACACCCCATTTTTGACCGACCTTAAGACTCAGACGTCACCGATTGAGCGCTTGGTGATGTTGCATAATGTGCTTGTTCAGAAGTTTCAGAGTCTTGGCTGCGAGCCCCGCCTCCGGATTTCCGAACCCTCTTCTGTGCCTTGTCTCGGTTTGCGAACCAGACTCGGTTTTCTCTGCTTCTTCCCTCGAGGGGAGGGAGAGGTCCTGTAGACCATATCTCAATGGTCGTAGGCTACATTTGGTGGCCGTAGGCCATTTTTCCCATTTCGGAGTCCGGTTTCCGGTTTTCGGAGCCGTCACGCCGTGTGCCTCGGTTCGGGACCGCTTAACCATCTCCTATTGCTCTGATTTTTGGCATACATCTTATTTCATCCCTTTTGAGGGACACTGGGGGCTGAGAAACCCACTTCGTGGCCGAACGCCACTTTCGGTGTTTAACGGGCAGTTTCCGGGGCCCCGAACTGCGTGTTTTGGCCCCCGAACATTCGTTTTGCATCGGTTTTCGTTCATTTTTGGCAGGTACCTCTGTTTTATCACCAGGAAGGTCACTGAAGGGTGGGAGGCTAGTAATTGTTGCAGCAACCAGTTATCTCTCTTCCGGAGCCTCCCGGCGCCCGTTTTTCCAACTTCCGGGCTAATGTTGAACACCCTAGGGGTAGTGTTGCCAACTTTCAACCACGTATCTGTGATCTACACACCTGAGAGGCCCCTAAAAGTTCATGGCCGGCCATTAAGGTCACCTGACCCTTTTGACCCCTTTCTTCCGGGCTAATGTTGAACCTCTTGGACCTTTTTTCTTGAACTTTGAACCACATATCTGTGATGTACACACCTGAGAGGCCCCTAAAAGCTCATGGCCGGCCAGTAAGTCAACTTGACCCTTTTGACCCCCTCTTTCCGAGCCATTGTTGAACCCCTTGGGCCCACTTTCTTGGAATTTCAATTACATGGTTGTGTTGTACACACATAGGGCTACCTCCCCAATACCTGGCCGGCCAGAAAAGCTGGTTGACCCTTTTGACCCCTAGCCGGCCGGCTAGGGGGTGTGGCCGGCCGGCCACCTCCGGCCAAAGTGAGCGGCCGGCCGTGCTCTCCTTACTGTACCCTTTCCAGCTGTGGGGCAATATCCCCCAGATATTTTCTGTATCCGGGGGATATTTTGGGAGAGAGTTATGCTCTCCATTTCACCCCCCTTTTACACCCCTTTCTTGACCTTATAACCAGCTGAGGGTCTTCTTCTTTAGGGTTAGAAAATTTCCTCTCCAAGCACAAACCCTAAACTCCATTGTCTTCTTCTTCAATTCTTCAAAAAACCCTAAGTCCATAATCTTCACTCCTTCTACACCACCAAGCTCTACCACCACCATCTCATTTCCAGCAGCAAGGAGGGATTCTTGAAGGCTAAAGAAGCTGCAAATCAACCCAAGAAGCAACAAAAGCTTGGATCTTCAAGGGTAAGTTACACTTTGATCCTTTTGACCCTTTTCCTTGAGCTATTTCTAAGCCTCATCTCTTTTTGGTTTCAAGCTTCGGCCCTAACTGAAAAGGGTCATATTTTGAGCTCATCTTCACTTCTCATTAAGGGCTCAACCCTGTTTGAGCCCTCCATAATACACTTGCTTCATTGATCATCTTGTATGTCATAGTTTTGCATGCTATTTTTGACCCATGAGAAATTTATTTTCGAGCATGTTGTAAACTGATATGAGGCATATTTTGAGCCCCTCTTCAACATTGGAGAAGGGCTCAACATTGTTTGGTGTTTCCATATGTCACTTGTAGTTATATCCCCTATTTGGCCCCATTTTTTGCATAAATTAGTAGCCCTCTTTGCTTCTGTTTTTGGACCTTGATCCGAACTGAAAGTGGTCTTATTTTGGCCTATACTTCATGTTTCATTTACACTTTTTTGCTGTTTAGTGATTATTTTATATACTTCATGTTATAGCGCCTTTTGAGCCTTGTTTTGCATCACATTTTTAGCATGTTTGTATACTGATTTGAGGTCTGCCATATACTGTAAATATTCATATTTTTGGTCCCTCTTCAATGTTGTAGAAGGCAATTTTTCAGTTTGGATTTTGCTTATACCACTTGCTTCATTACCCCTCTTTTGCCCCCTTTTCTTGCATACTATTTTTCCCTTACCTATGCTTGCTGTTTGGCCATGTTTATAACTGTGAAAGTGCATATTTTGGGACTGTCTAGCTTTTGTCTTTGCATTGCATGTCCATATTGTGCATGTTTAGCATAGCTATAGGTCATTTCGGGTGCCTAATGTTGCATTTCGGGACATTTCCTTGCATTTCATGTCATTTCGCCTCATCCCGGGGCTGTTTTCCCCTTGTTTTGTTGCTTGAATTCCATTAGCATGCTTGCATATCATTTTTGCCATGTTGCATCACATTTTATCATTGCCTCGGTTTGCGTGCCTGTGTGCACGCATTTCGAGGCACTTCATTTTTATCCGCCGGCATCCTATGTGAGTGTGGCTGAGGCTCACTCATGTTGGTATAAGTCCATTTGTCATTTCCATGTCATTTCATCGCATTTTATCATTGCCTCGGTTTGCGTGCCCGTGTGCACGCATTTCGAGGCACTTCATTTTTATCCGCCGGCATCCTATGTGAGTGTGGCTGAGGCTCACTCATGTTGGTATAAGCCCATTTGTCATTTCCATGTCATTTCATCGCATTTTGTCATTGCCTCGGTTTGCGTGCCCGTGTGCACGCATTTCGAGGCACTCCATTTTTATCCGCTGGCATCCTATGTGAGTGTGGCTGAGGCTCACTCATGTTGGTATAAGCCCATTTGTCATTTCCATGTCATTACATCATATTTTATCATCGCCTCGGTTTGCGTGCCAGCGTACACGTATTTCGAGACACATATCATCGCCTCGGTTTGCGTGCCCGCGTGCATGCATTTCGAGACACATATCACCGCCTCGGTTTGCGTGCCCGTGTGCACACATTTCGAGACACATATCATCGCATCGATTTGCGTGCCCGCGTGCACGTATTTCGAGACGTATATCATCGCCTCGGTTTGCGTGCCCGCGTGCACGCATTTCGAGGCACCTCATTTTCATAGCATTCTATCATTGTCTCGGTTTGCGTACCCGTATGTACGCACTTCGAGACATCTCATTTTCATCGCATTTTGTCATTTTCTCAGTTTGCGTGCCCGTGTGCACGTACTTCGAGGCATTTCACTTTCATAGCATTGTGTATGTTAGGATTGTATATTAGTTGCATTTCATGCATATCATGCATATTGCATCGCGTCCGGAATAGGATTTAGCCCGGGCACGGGAAACGAGGTACATTTCGTACTCCGAGTGACGGAATGTGTCTCAATTCCCCAGTCACCGACACTCCAGATTACCCATGATGGAGTTAGGTTTTAGCTATAGTTTCATGTGCATTCATCCTATATTGAGTTGTGCATTTCGACTCCTCGGCCATCATGCCTCGATATGCGTGATTGGTGGCACGAGGATCGAGACATGCATATATCTGTGCAGATACATTGCTATGCCCCTTTTCTGCTCTCTGTTGCAGCAAATCAGGAATCAGCAACTTTTTGGGACTTGGCACGCATTTCAAGAACAGATGTAAACAGAGGCTAATTGGGGCATTCCGGTGGATTTCCGCGCAAGACAATCCGGACATGCATCATCCATCAGGAACAAGACAGTCCCTGGCTTGCACGCCAGCTTTACTTGTTTTCTAGTTAATTCATTAATTAATTAGAATTTTGTAATATTTTGGGACTGTAATATTCTTTTATTCGGGACTGTAATATTCGGACTGTATTATTTATTCGGACCCTCTGTGCGAGGGCACAACTGTAATAAGTGTGCGTGAGTATGTTGTATGTCTTCCAACCCCACGTCTTTCTCCCTTTTATTTACCTGCTTATGGTGGTTAGATTAGGGCATATTTCAATTAGCATACAGTATGATAGCATGTTTGCATTCATTCATCTGTTTTGCATGCACCGGGCTCGGCGCATCATACTAACTGCATCGTACATTCAATTCCGAGTTGAATACATGGTAGTTGTAGCATTTCATATACCATCTTAGAATAGCCGAGCCTGCTATAGTTGCATTTTGCATGCGTTGCATTAGGCATTTCTGTATACTTAGGATCATGCATAATTTCTAATGTAGTTTCTATTTTGGCTTGGAGTACTCGGTGAGTTTTATGCTTTAGCATCCTTGCATGCGTGTGAGTGACTGCCATGAATAGCATGCTTACCATGAGGCTATGTGCTTATGTGAAATATCTGCCTGAATGCCTGTGGGTGAAGGTTGGGTTACTTGAATTGGGACAATTCATCAAATGTTTGTTTTAAGCCCACTAGATAGTGGCAAAACCATCTTTTCCAAAAGCCCACCTGAGGGTGGCAAATCCGTGTCTTAGCCTACCTGCGGGTAGCACCATCAAACCATTTTCAAATAAACAAGCATGAAATGTTTTGTTCCAATTCGGACGACCCAGTCTATATTTATATGCTGCGAGCATCACATAGTAACCTAGGCTAATAACCGGAATAAGAACATACAATGTTTTCAAAAATTGATATCATGGTTAGTAGAGGCCGGTCTATGACCGGGCGAGCGGGGGTGCTCACGAAGTGACCTTCCCCAATCGTACCCAAGTTCCCGAGCCGAGGCAACTTTGGTGATGACGGACACGTGGCCTTTTGGCACCGAGTCAGGGTTTCCTAAATTTCCCAAAATAAAATATTTAGGTGGCGACTCTGTATCTGGCAAAGCAGTCCATGTTTGGCACTTCTTTCAAAAATCTGTTTTCTCAAAACGATTTGCCGGATTTGGACTCTTTGGTTCAGACTTAGAACCGTGACTGCACGAAAAGTCGAGTCCGAGCTGTAGCGAGGTCCCCCGCGGGCTTGTTACACTTGGCATCGAAGACGAGGGGTTGAAAGTGACCTTGGCATCTTTCCAGTTGAAGGGGGATGCAGGTCAGTGGTGGAAGTTTACTAAGGGGCGTATAGGAGGTACATGGGAGGCTTTTGTGAATGCTTTCTAGGAGAAGTTTTTATCTCCAACAGTCAGGGAGAAGCTGCGAGACCAGTTTTGTCAGCTTAAGCAGGCGAGTTCTTCAGTGGCCGAATTTGAGGCTGCATTTACTAGTTTGTCCAGGTTTGCACCTGAGTTGGTGGCGTCTGAGGAACGCCGTTGTATTGAGTTTGAGAAGAAGTTGAGGCGTGGCCTCAAGCTGAGAGTTGGGGGAACTATGATTCGGGATTATGGGCGTATGGTTGATGCTGCAGCCCACATGGAAATTATGATGCAGGAGGAGGAGGAAGGGCAAAAGGGCTCCAAGAGGAGTCAGGATGGTCAGAGTGATGGTAGGAGACAGAAGGGTTTTAATCCTCAGCAGTCTCAGGGTAGTTTTTCTAGATCGACTTTTCCTGTGCCGAGTGCTAGTTCGGGGAAAGGTAGTCAGGGAGATTTTACCTGTTTCAAGTGTGGCCAGCTGGGCCACAAGTCTCCAGTTTGTCCTCAGAGGGGAGGAATGCAGAGAGCAGCATCATCATCGGCTCGATCTCAGAGCCAGAGTCAGGGTAGAGGTCAGCCACTCTCGTGTTATCAGTGTGGTCAGCCAGGGCATATGAAGAGGTATTGCCCACAGTTGGGTGGCACACCTGGTGCATCTGGTTTGAGGCCGATTCAGGGTCAGCAGCCAGCTCAGTCGGGTCAGGCCTCGAGGGCTAATCAGGGGGCTTCATCGTCCCAGACAGTGCAGCAATCTTATGCTCCTAGGGGTGAGCAGGTTGATGAGAGGTCGTCTGGGCGCGTGTATGCTGTTACCGCGCAGGATCTTGTACCGACTCCATCAGTTGTGAGAGGTACCTTCTTGTTTTGCAACTCGGTTGCTAATGTTTTGATTGATACGGGTGCATCTCATTCCTTTGTGTCTGCTGCATTTGCATCTGTTTTGGAATTGGAGTTAGCACAGTTAGCATCTCCTATTTGTGTAGTGTCACCTCTTGGGGGTGAATTGATTTTGAAACAAGGTGTTAGGGGTTGTGATATAGAGGTTGATTATCATAGAATCCCATTTTCCTTTGTAGTTATGCCTATGAGGGGTTTTGATGTTATTTTGGGTATGGACTGGTTATCGTCATACCGGGCAGTTATTGATTGCTACCGCCAGAGGGTCACTTGTTGTACTGTGAGCGGAGAGTATTTTCATTTTCTGGGGGACCGGGTTGGTGATGTGTTGCCACCGGGGTATGTTCCACGAGGACGGAGTGAGCTTAGTGGTCTACTTGCTAACCTTTCGATTAATGAGGATGTTGAGACTCAGATTGAGTTGCCAAGGGTGGTTTGTGAGTACTCGGACGTCTTTCCTGAGGATCTTGTTGGTTTGCCACCGCATCGGGAGATTGAGTTCTCCATTGACCTAGTGCCAGGCACAGCACCGATTTCTATGGCACCTTATCGTTTTGCCCCAGCCGAGTTAGTTGAGTTGAAGATCCAGCTCCAAGAGTTATTAGACTAGGGTTTTATACGTCCTAGTGTTTCGCCGTGGGGAGCACCGGCCCTCTTTGTTAAAAAGAAAGGAGGTGCTTTGAGACTTTGTATAGATTACCGAAAGTTGAATCGGGCTACGGTCAAGAATAAGTACCCTATGCCCCGTATAGATGACCTGTTTGACCAGTTGAAGGGTTCCCGTTGTTTCTCTAAGATAGACTTGAGATCGGGTTACCACCAGTTGAGGGTCAGGGAAGAGGATATTTCGAAGACGGCATTCCGTACGCGGTATGGCCATTATGAGTTTCTGGTGATGCCATTCGGACTCACCAATGCACCGGCAGTCTTTATGGACTTGATGAACCGGATTTTCCGGGAATTCTTGGATCGGTTTGTAGTCGTTTTTGTGGACGACATCCTTATCTATTCGCCTTCTGAGGAGGAGCACGAGGCACACTTGAGGGTGGTGCTTGAGTTACTTAGAGCTCATAGGCTGTATGCCAAGTTTGGGAAGTGTGAGTTCTGGCTGAGAGAAGTCAAATTCTTAGGTCATGTGGTATCCGGTGAAGGAGTGTCTGTTGATGCATCCAAGGTAGAGGCAGTGCAGGATTGGGCACAGCCTAAGAGTGTTTTTGAGATCCGCAGTTTTCTGGGATTAGCTGGGTATTACCGTCGGTTTGTGAAAGATTTCTCCAGGTTAGCATCACCGTTGACTAGGCTGACTCGGAAGGGAGTCAAATTTGTATGGAGTGAGACTTGTGAAAAGTCGTTTCAGGAGTTGAAAGATAGACTGACCACCGCTCCAGTATTGATTATTCCAGAGAGAGAGTTGGGTTATACAGTCTATTGTGACGCCTCACGAGAGGGTCTGGGTTGTGTGTTAATGCAAGAGGGGAAAGTAGTTGCCTATGGCTCACGTCAGTTGAAAATTCACGAGCAGAATTACCCTACGCATGATTTAGAGTTAGCAGCTGTGATATTTGCCTTGAAGATTTGGAGGCATTATCTTTATGGGGAGAAATTTGAGGTATTCTCAGATCATAAGAGTCTGAAATATTTGTTTACACAGAAAGATTTGAACTTGAGGCAGAGGAGGTGGATGGAATTCATAGAGGATTATGACTTTGAGTTGCATTATCATCCGGGAAAGGCCAATGTGGTGGCCGATGCCCTTAGCAGAAAACCTGTTGGTGTCATAGCCAGTATAGCCATCCGAGAATGGGAGATGTTGAGTGCACTTGGGGAGTTTGATTTACTTTTGGGCGAGTCCGTTGAGGCTGCGTCCTTGTTTTCTGTTGTTGCACAGCCTACACTTGTGACTCGAGTGTTAGAGGCTCAGAGAGGTGACCTTGAGGTAGAATCTCTCCGTGAGAAGATTTCTGGTGGGAAGGTTGAGAAGGGTTTGACGGTGTATTCCGACCTGAGTGTGAGATATCGAGACCGTCCGTTTGTGCCGGAGTCTTGCCGAGAGGAGGTACTCCGAGAGTTTCATCATTCACGCCTTGCGGTGCATCCGGGAGGCACTAAGATGTATCGGGATTTGGGTCGTCAGTTTTGGTGGCGGGGTATGAAGAGAGATGTGGCAGCTTTCGTATCTAAGTGCCTTACTTGCCAGCAAGTGAAGGCCGAGCATCAGAGGCCAGCGGGTTTGTTGCAACCCTTGCCTATTGCCGAGTGGAAGTGGGAGCATGTCACTATGGACTTCGTTGTAGGTCTTCCGAGGACTCAACGGGGTAGTGATGCTATTTGGGTGGTTGTAGATCGGTTGACTAAGTCGGCGCACTTTATTTATATGCGCGTGAGAGATTCGGTAGATCATCTTGCCGATTTGTATATTCGGGACATAGTGAGATTGCACGGGGTCCCAGTGACGATCGTCTCAGATAGAGATCCTCGTTTTACTGCCAGGTTGTGGCAGAGTTTGCAGAGTGCCTTAGGTACTAAGTTGACCTTTAGCACGGCTTATCATCCTCAGACTGACGGACAGTCCGAGCGTACTATTCAGATACTTGAGGATATGCTTCGGGGTTGTGTTCTAGACTTTAGTGGGTCGTGGGAGAGGCACTTGCCGTTGGTGGAGTTTGCCTACAACAACAGTTTCCAGTCTAGTATTGGTATGGCACCATTTGAGGCCTTGTATGGCCGACCGTGTAGATCTCCTGTTTGTTGGGCTGAGGTGGGTGATGCACCTCTGTTGGGTCCGGAGTTGGTGAGGGAAACAACGGAGAAAGTTGAGCTTATCCGTAAGAGGCTTGTTACAGCACAGAGTCGTCAGAAATCTTATGCCGACCGTAGGAGGAGACCCTTGGTGTTTGTGGAGGGTGATCATGTCTTTTTGAAGATATCACCTAAACGGGGTTTGATGAGGTTTGGAAAGAGTGGGAAGTTGTCCCCTCGATTCATTGGTCCGTTTGAGATCCTTGAGAGGATTGACGAGGCTGCTTATCGTTTAGCTTTGCCGCCGCAGTTGTCTGGAGTACATGACGTGTTTCATGTGAGTATGCTTCGGAAGTATGAGCCGGATCCATCACATGTGTTGGATTGGACCGATTTAGTGGTTGATGTGGATGTCTCGTATGAGGAGAGACCGGTTCGGGTATTGGATAGGCGGGATCAAGTTTTGCGAGGCAAGACCATCCCTTTGGTAAAAGTTTTGTGGAAACATCATGGAGTGGAGGAAGCCACTTGGGAGCGTGAATTGGAAGTCCGCGAAAAATACCCGGACATGTTTATTCAGTTGTAATCTTATATTTAGATTTTGTAATATTGTTGAACTTAAGAGCTTTACATATGTCTTAGGTTGTAAAACGTTGAGTATGTTTTGGAAAAGGGGTGTATCTTGAAACTTGCTTCATTATAGAAGTTTGATATAGTATTGCATATGTTGATTACATTGCTTAGTGTGTTATGTATATCATGTAATTAAATATGATATGGGATTGTTAGCATTGAAAGGAATAATGCATAATAATGATACAGATTGAGATATATGTTGTGTTATATATTTGATATGAGATGCCTCTTGATAAAGAAATGAAATGACCAGTTTTGGGTCAAGATGTTTACTAATGAATTGTTTAAAAAAAAATCTGTTATAAAAAAAAACTTATGCTTAATTTCGGGGACGAAATTCTTTGAAGGGGGGGAGGTTATAGCGACCCCGGTCTTTTCCCATTTGATTATTGTATCCGGACTTAGGTTCCGTAGATTCTGTCATTGTTTTATTGTTGTTGATGTCCCTTATTTTTTTTCTCATTTGGAATTATAGGATGTGTTGGGCAGGTTTGTTTCAGGTTGGTTGGGTTTAGAAACCAAGAGTTACTGTCCAGGTTTTTGGTTCTTCGCTCGAGCGAGGAGTTGTTCGCTCGAGCGAGAGGTAGTGTTTGATTTGGACCTGTAGCTGTGCATTCTTGGCTCGAGCAAGCTTTTCTTCGCTCGAGCGAGTTAGTTCATCCTTCGCTCGAGCTATAGTTCCTTCGCTCGAGCGTGTGTCTGGGTTCAGACCTGAGGGTTTGAGTTCTTCGCTCGACCGAGCTTTCTTTCGCTCGAGCGAGCATTTGAGTTGTTGGCTCGAGTAAGGCTTCCTTGGCTCGAGCGTAGTTTCTCTGTGTCTGGTCGCTCGAGCGACCAAGTCTTCGCTCGAGCGAGCCTGTCCAGTTTATATACACAGCAGCGGGATTTGATCAGTCTTTTTCATTTTCTTTTGATTCCAAAACCCTTGGTCCGACTTTTCTCTCTCCCTACTCACCTTCTTTCTTAGATTTGATCCACTTAGGGTGTGTTTCTACCCTAGATCCTTCATATAAAAGATAGAGTGAGGCAAGGGCTACCATTTAATCTGAGCATTTGGCGATTTGGAGCACTTTGGTATTTGGGCACTCATCTCTTTCTTCACCTTTTGGGTTGTTTTCTTTGAGGTAGGGATTTCCTACTCCATTTTATAGGTTATGTTCTAAGTTTTGGTATTTTAATATGTTGGGAATTCATTGATTAAATAGCATAATTGGATAATTTGAATCATTGTCTATTGAATTGTGGACATAGTTATTTTCAGTTTAGAAATAACTGTTTTGGGCTATCGGTGGAGGATAGTCGTGATTGTTGTAGACATTGCATGTGGATTAGGAATAACTGGAACTAATCACATTGGTTAAGTCATTAATTTTGACTGTGGCATTGATACAGAAAATACGTGTATTGATTGAGCATTGCATTTGCATACATTGTTTGTGTGTGGGAGGAGATAGGGGATGTACTCCACGGTTTAGGGGAAGATAGGGGATGGACCTCTAAACCGGATTTTGTTTGGGAGGAGATAGGGGATGGACTCCATTAGCATCACTTTTATGTGTGCTTATTTATAGAAGTGTTTTATTGATACAGCACTAAAATGTGTATCAATCTGGAAGTATGAAGTGTTCTGATTTGAGCTTGAGTCTCATTTGTTTGTTGATAATGGAAGGATGTGAATATGATATATGTAATTTACTGTTGTAAGTTTGGCCAGGTTCTGAGCCATGTTGATAAAATTGGAAGGTAAAATGAGTTTTAGACAATAGTGTTATAAGACTGTAAAATGAAATAATGGACTATCTTGGTTAACCATCTGTTGAATGCCATTGCTTTATTCATTGCTTATATGTGGTTTAGTATATTTCTACTGGGCTGTGGCTCACCCTTTAAATATGGCATTTTTCATGTTAAATCATTTGTTTCTTGCATAGTTCCTAAAATTTGAGGAGAAATTTCATGGAGTTTAACTACAAAACTTGATATATGCATGGATTCTTGATTTTGCCCTTAAAATTCAAAAGTTCGATTTTTAAGGGGAAACTTGAGTCTTGTTTTAAAGCTATGATTTGTTTTAAGTAAGATATGTTTAATTCAACATGTTTTAAGAGTTTTGGGCCTTGATTATCATGAAATTAAATTTGGATTTTTGGAAAGGTTGTGTGACACTCTGAACGCTTAATTAGGTACCACATAAATATTTAGAGTTATATATAATTATGGTTGCATGTGATGATAGACTATTAAATAAATAAAGATATAAATCTAATTTGACATTAGGTTATCAAATATAGAATTAAGTAAAAAAAATTATTTGGGAATTAGTATTTGGGAGCAATTAACACACTTGTGGAATTGTAATATTAATTGGGTCAAACTAAAGATAGTAAATAAATAATAACTTAACACCAAAACAAATAAATAAATGAATAAAAAAAAAGAAAAGAAAATGAAAAAAAAATGTTATAAACTAGTTGCCCAGCAAGGTTGTGAACTTCTTCCCAAAAGAAAAGAAAAACAAAAATAAATAATAAAAGTCTAAGCTAGTGTTGGCCCAGCAAAACCCTTGCAAATATTGGCCCAAGCAAAACAAAGGCCCAAGTATATATAGATATATATTGAGGAGATTTAAACTTATCCAAATGTGTGAATTTGATCTACAATTAAGGCTCAAATCTACTAGCTTAATGATGGCCCCATATAGAGAGGATACGTGGCACTCACATCAAGGCTCGGGTTGCTGTATAAATAGGGGCAAATGTGTTGTAAATAAGAGAAGGAATAAAAAAAAAACGACAGAAAATAAAGGAAAGGAAGAGTGAAAAACCGAGAGGAAGAAACTTATAGTAGGGAGGTTTTGATAGTAAAGTAAGGCTAAGGGTTATAATTAAGGTTAGTTATATTATGTCTTGATTTACCATTATATGCTTTACGAATGTTTTGAGTTACTACAACTTAGTTTATACAAGTTATATTTTATTAAGTTATATAAATAAAAGTTATGTTTTATAATTATTTCAGTTACGTGGGTTACTTTCTAAACTCTATTTACTAAAAAGGAAACCCATGGATATGTTTGTTTAAATTTTAGTATATATTTGACTATAACCTTATACACAATTATGTTTTGTAAATACCACCACGGGAGTCCCACGCCTTGGGGGAGTTAAATAACCACTGGCCTCTGTTTGACCACTTTGTGGTCCTCTGTTTGTCATGGATCCATTGACTTCTGTTCTAACTGTCACTTCTGTGACCTCTGTTCTATTCTATTTTATACCGTGGTTATGATTATTTATTTACTTGATTTCTGTATTCTGTCACTTTAAATAAATTGTCATTTTCAATTAAATTATGCAAATATTTATCCATGATTATTTTGTATTCCCTACACTCTTGGCATAATATTTCTCACTCTGCTGTGTGCTTATAGCTGTTACCCTTTCAGGTGACGAGATATAAGGGAAACCCATAACCCCAGAAAATGGAACCTGCACATGGACTAATGTTGAATCACTATTTTGTCTTTCTTTTTTTTTATATTTTTGCTCCCTTTTGTTTCTATTCGGGGCTAATCACTGAATAATAAAATAATGAAAGCCCTAGAAATGTATTTCCTCTTTCTTAAATAGTAACATGACGTAAAATTTCTGTTTACTTATTTTTATTTCCGCTTGCGCAGCTTAATTTGCTACGAATAAGAATAAGTTAGTAAGTTGCGATTCCAATCCTAAGCCCCTGGGGTTGGGTCGTGACAAAGGTGGTATCAGAGTAACGGTTCAAAAAACAATTTTTTTTTTAAATAAAACTATGTAGCTAAGAAAATATAGTAAAATAAAAAAAAAATAAAATAGAATAATAATAGCTATTTACCTGCACCGTTAGTCTTTCCTATGTAAAATCTCACGTTTATTCTGGTGTTGTAGGGATGTCAGAGATTTACCATGATGATGCTTTTTGGAATGACCTCCAGGCCATCAATTTAGATGAAATCTTAGTTGAACACCCTGCCCCCGCCCCCGCCTCACCTGAGGGTTGGGGAGATTCTGAGGAAATAGTCAGGGGATTGCACCCAGGCCTTGACCGGTTGATGGGTCGGCCAATTTATATCCAGGTTGACCCTACCGACGTCCCACACTTATTATGGAGGCACAGCCTTGTCCATACACGCAGACGTTTTCTCGGACCATCTCGCGTCCTTGGCGTCGCCCCGGGTTACGACCGCCCGCATTATATTATAGGTCCTTTACCCCCAGAGTTTGCAGCAAGGAGGGGGAACCGTGACAACCCTCACCACTAATTACTGTTAAACTGAGACTGATTATGATAATTGATTGAATTAAACGAAATCACTAAACTGATTGATTGATTGTGCTAGTTTGAATGCATATCTATCTATTGACTATTAAATTATCTGTTCATGTTTTATGCTTTAAACTGCGAATTGAAGGCCTTATCGGCGGCTGAATCTGAAATTGATTAGTGATATGTGTTAATCATAAATTATGTGTTTTTATGGTATATCTGATTGAAAATTGTTTTGGTATGATTAAATTAGATTAAATAAGCTAAATTACAAGAGTTAGACATATTTACTTAAATGCCATCTAGTGGGTCTTTGTTTAATGATATTTTGAGGCTTGTGTTACATTTAGACAAACATTTTCTTAGCCATTTCCTTAGACTTAACCGACTAAGAGAGAGAGAGAGAGAGTGAGAGAATTGAGTTCAACTTGTTGATTTGCTTGGAAATTAAAGGAATTGTAGAGTTTATTGCAAAAATTGAGCCTCTAGACTTGTGATTGGAGACCTAAGGTAGAGATTCTATCCCTTGGTTTATGTATTTAAGTTGTATCTTCATGAATCATGGAAATTTAGTGAGTTAAAGTCTAGAATTGATTCTATATGTTGAATTGAAGCTCATTTCATGCATGCATGCCTATATTGATGAGTTTAAAGTTGTTTTCATGGAAAATTGTCACATGCATGTTCATGTTAATGTTAAGGACCATGAGTTCAGCATGTTTTGGAAAGAATTGGCTCATTTGAGCAAGTATTTGAAGCTTTGAATTGGTTTAAATTCATGCATATACATGTTTATCATGTTCTTGAAAGTTTGGTTTGAAATTGAGTTTAATTGAACTACCTTTGGGTTTTGATTTTACAAATTTATCTTTGAAACTTGTTATATTATGAGTTTTGAAGTGTTTTCCAGAAAATTAGCCCAAAAGGATCGAATGTGATGTTTTGAAACTTGTTTTGAGCTTGAGGTTCGAATCTAGAAATTCCAGAATTCGGACTTCTGCTCGAGCGGGATTTCTAGCGCTCGAGCGGGAAAATCGTGTTTCCAGCACTTTACACTGTTTTACAGTCTGCTCAAGCAGGGTATTGTACGCTCGAGCGGGAGTTGTGTCACACGCTCGAGCGGGTATCGAGCGCCCAATCGAGCGTGATTTTCACACATCCAGTACTTTTACTGTAGCTTGCAGTACGCTCAAGCGTATTTATTCACGCTCGAGCGGAGACCTTTGTCTGCATGTCCGCTCGAGCGGATATGTACACACTCGAGCGGGACCCCTGTTTTCTGAAAATGTTTTTAAAGTGCATCTTTGCATCCTCATCCCATCCTAGGCATTCTTAGGCCTAGTCTCAGACATCTTAATGAGGATATTGATGTAGAACCACACTGAGTCAAGATAGGGATTAGGTTATTTTTTTCCCAACTGTGCAGCTTAGTGTGTGTTCACTCTGTAACTGTGTAGGGTTGGCATCCGGAGACACGTACTAGCTTATCTGTAGCCCAGAACTCTGTGAGTAACAATGTTGTAAAGATATGTTCGAAAATAAATATTTTCTGAATGATCAACTGAACTGTTTTCTGAACTGTTTACTGTTAACTAAATAAATGTTTGTCCTCTATTCTGAACTGTATTGTGGCATCCTTAGCAACTACTATTACTGTTACTGTTACTGCTACTGTTACAGAGATCTCTGTTAGTTCCTATTTTGAAACTTCTGTTTACTGTTATGATGGCCATCATTGACGTCTTTCAAGACCTACTGTTTACTGTACTGTTCTGCTAATGGATATACCACATATGACTGTTATGACTGAATGACTGATACACTGAATCAATTGACTGTTTTCAATACTGAAAGGACATTCATTCTTAACCTCTTTACGCATTATGTCATTCACTGGGCTTTAGCTCACTGCTTATATATATATGTAGGTGTACAGGAACCGGACCGTTGCTAGAAGCGTCAGGGTAAACTCCAGTTTTGTCAAGCCAACCTTTGTGCCTCCTTCGAGGTTCCTAATCTGTTCAAGCTGAGGCTTGGGGAGTTTTAGATTTCCCCTTTTTGTTTATAATCTGTATAGACTGAATGTTACTGTACTGTACTGTTTTAATAGGGATTAAGTCCCTGTTCTGAATGATTGTATATTTTGTACATACTGTTTGGTACTGATTGTATATATATATGAAAAGTCTTTTTGCATACAGACTGTCACAGCTCATAGGGCATTGTCTATTTACTGTTTTGGCTTCCGCCATGCCCCTGTACTTTGTATTATTGTTTGTCTGTTAAGCAGGCCTTCGGTAATCACGGATTACTGGCCAGTTACGGTGCTAAACCCATAGGGGCGGGTTTGGGTCGTGACAGAGTGGTATCAGAGCGATACTTAAACCACGAGTTATACCACACACACGTGTCAAAATGGGCTATAAGTTGTCCTAGAAAAGTGATTAGGGCATTATAGAAGCATGATAAGTGTGTGTGGCTAAGACATGAATATAACTGTTAATGTGATAATCTGTTTAAGTATGCAACTGCCTATGTTTATAATTGTTACAACTGCCTATAGTGAGATGGACAACACAAGAAATGTTGATGAAACTGAATCCTCTGAGGCAAGAATGGCAAGGTTGGAGAGAATGATGGAACTACTAACTGAAAGACTAGAACAACAACAGAACCAACAGCCCCCACCTCCTCCAGTACAACCAGAGCCACCTGTGAATGATGATATCATAGCTCTGACACAGAAATTTAGTAAGATGAAACCGCCATCCTTTCAGGGAGGCCTCGAACCGCTAAAAGCTGAAGCTTGGGTCCTTGAGACTGAAAAGTTATTTGAAGTTTTTCTATGTTCTGAAGCACACAAGGTGTTGCTAGCTACCTTCACCTTACAAGAAGAAGCTAGGAGGTGGTAGATGTTGATCCGCGATACAAATACTATGACGACCTGGGCTCAATTTAAGGAGTCCTTCTTCGAAAAGTACTTCCCTCAGTGTGTCAGGGATAGAAAGGTGACTGAATTTGAATAGCTGAAACAAGGTACAATGTCCGTAGGAGAGTATGAAACAAAGTTCACCGAACTTGCTAGATATGCACCATGCATGGTGGACACCGACTACAAGAAGGCCAGGAAGTTTGAAGGCGGCCTCAATGTAGAAATACTGGACAGAATCAATGTGCTAAAGTTACTGAAATATGTAGATGTTCTTGACTGAGCCATTATGGCCGAAGCAAATATCGAAGCTTTGAAACAGACTGAAACACCTGCAACTGAGTGGCGCGGGAAGAAACGGGGTTTTAAATTCAAGAAAAGCAGAAACAACCCACTGAACAAAAAGCAAAACTCAAGGTCAACCACCAGCTCCAGTCAGGGAAGTGGTTCCATACCGCCCTGTTCTGAATGTGGTAAGAAACACAAAGGGATTTGTTATAAACTGTCAGGTGCTTGTTACAGGTGTGGCAAGGTGGGCCACATGGTCAAAGATTGCCCTTCCACTCCTCAGGGCAATAGTAAAGCTGCACCAAGCGCCGCAGCATCAACTGCTCCACCGAAACCCAACCCTAAAGCTACTAGGAAAGAGCCTATGAGGCAAGGCCGAGTGTTCGCACTCATACCGGGAGACGTACAAAATACTGAGACCGTCGTGTTAGGTATCCTCTCTATTTGTACCCAAAATGCTTATGTACTGATTGATTCGAGTCTACACATCATATGTATCGCATGCTTTTTCGCGAAAATTGAATAGACCATTAGAACCCATGAATTATCTGTTAGCTGTATCTTTACCTGTTGGGGGATCTATGACTTGTGCTTATATGTATCCTGCATGTGAAATTATTGTTGGGGATATGCATCTGTATATCGATTTACTGCCTCTGAACATTGATCATTTTGATGTGATATTGAGAATGGACTAGTTAATGAAATATCATGCTACCATAGACTGTGTAATGAAACAAGTAGTTTTCCGTCCACTTGGTTTGCCTGAATTTGTGTTTGATGGAGTTGGAGTAGTACCTCCCCTGTATCTGATTTCCTTTATGAAAGCCTTTAAATTGATTAGAAAGGGGTGTAAAGGGTATTTCTGTTCTATATTGACTGTACCTACTGATGATAATACTGATGTGAACAATGTTCCTATAGTCAGAGAATTCCCAGATGTTTTTCCAGATGATCTGCCAGGGGATTTGATTGATAGGGAGATTAAGTTCACCGTTGATGTGATTCCGGGTACACAGCCAGTATCTAAAGCTCCTTACCGAATGGCTCCGAATGAACTGAAAGAATTAAAAGTGCAACTGCAAGAACTGTTAGATAAGAAGTTCATCAGGCCCAGTACTTCGCCATAGGGCGCACCTGTCTTGTTTGTGAAAAAGAAAGACGGCTCGCTGAGACTTTGTATCGACTACCGTGAACTGAACAAGGTAACTGTGAAAAATAAATATCCATTGCCGCGTATTGATGACTTATTTGATCAGTTACAGGGTGCTCAAGTGTTCTCTAAGATTGATCTCAGATCCGGATATCATCAGTTGAAAGTTAAACCAGAGGACATTGACAAAACTGCTTTTCGAACGAGGTATGGACATTACGAATTCCTAGTTATGCCTTTCGGAGTTACCAATGCACCTGCTGCATTTATGGACCTTATGAATAGAATTTTTAAACCATTCCTCGATGATTTTATTGTTGTATTTATAGACGACATTCTGATTTATTCTAAAAGTAGAGAAGAACATGAACATCATCTGAGACTTACCTTACAGACCCCAAGAGAACAGAAACTGTATGCGAAATTGAGTAAATGTCAATTTTGGCTTGATCATGTTATGTTTTTGGGACATGTTATTAGTAGAGATGGCATTTCAGTTGACCCATAGAAAGTTGAAGCCGTGGTAAATTGGCCTAGACTAACCAATGATCCAGAAGTTTGAAATTTTTTGGGGTTAGTCGGGTATTATAGAAGATTTGTCAAAGACTTCTCCAAAATTGCCTTACCACTGACACAGTTGACTTGGAAGGGGATATCATTTGACTGGACCGACCAAAGAGAATCAGCATTCCAAGAGTTGCAAACTCGACTTGTGACTGCACCGGTTCTTACCCTACCTTCAGGTACAGATGGTTTTACCATTTTTAGTGATGCTTCTCATAAGGGTTTGGGATGTGTTTTAATGCAGAATGGGAGAGTTATTGCCTATGCTTCCCGACAACTGAGACCGCATGAAAAGAACTACCTGACCCATGATCTAGAACTTGCTGCAGTATTGTTTGCATTGAAAATCTGGCGTCACTACCTTTATGGGGCGACATGTGAGGTGTATACAGACCACAAGAGTTTGAAATACTTCTTCACACAGAAAGAACTGAATATGAGGCAGCGGAGGTGGTTAGAACTGATAAAAGACTATGATCTACAGATTTTGTATCATCCGGGGAAAGCTAACACCGTTGCCGATGCACTGAGTCGGAAATTGATTGGAAACTTAGCCTGTTTACTCACTGGACAGAAAGAGTTGCTTTGTGACCTTGAGAAATCTGAAATTAAGATTGTTTTGCGAGAATAAGGTGGAACAATAGCTGCTATTTCTGCTCAACCGGTACTGATTGAAGAAATTAAAGAGAAACAGCAACATGATGACTTCTTGAAGAAGTTCATTGATGAACGGGAATCCAAACCGAGATCGGATTTCAAATTTGAGAATAATGTGTTGAAATTCCAGGGAAGACTGTGTGTACCGAATGATTCTGAACTGAAAAGAAGAGTTCTGCAAGAGGGCCATAATTCAAAATTGTCTATTCATCCAGGAAATACAAAAATGTATCAAGACTTGAAATTGAATTTCTGGTGGTCGGGAATGAAGAAAGGAATTACTGATTTTGTGTCAAAATGTCTTCATTGCCAACAAGTTAAAGCCGAACATCAACGACCCCCAGGCTTACTACAACCCTTACCGATACCGGAGTGGAAATGGGAACATATTACCATGGATTTCATCGTTGGTTTACCTCGCTCCAGTAAAGGTATGGACTTAATTTGAGTTATTGTTGATAGACTGACTAAATCTGCTCACTTCTTACCTGTCAAAACAATTTATAATGCGGACAAATTGGCTATACTTCTACATTGATGAAATTGTGAGATTGCATGGAGTGCTTGTGTCCATTGTTTCTGATAGGGACTCGAAGTTTACATCAAGATTTTGGCAAAGCTTACAGACAGCATTGGGTACTGAACTGAGATTGAGTAGTGTATACCATCCTCAGACAGATGGTCAGTCAGAAAGAACCATCCAGACTCTAGAGGATTTACTGCGGATGTGTGTTCTTGATTTCTAGGGAAATTGGGAAAGTCATCTACCGTTAACTGAATTTGCCTACAACAACAGCTTCTATTCAAGTATTGGTATGGCGCCTTTCGAGACTTTGTATGGCAGAAAATGTAGATCTCCGATTTGCTTAGCAGAAGTTGGAGATGGGCCTTTACTTAGGCCCGAGATTGTGTATGAAACTACAGAGAAAGTAAAACTGATCCAACAAAGACTGAAAACCGCACAGAGCCGACAGAAAAGTTATGCGGATGTCAGAAGGCGAGACAGAGAATATGAAGTAGGTAATCACGTGTTTGTAAAAGTGACACCATTGAAAGGCCAGACCCGTTTTGGAGTTAAAGGCAAGTTAACGCCGCGATATGTCGGACCGTATAAGATTATTGAGAAAATTAATCCGGTGGCGTATCAAGTAGTGCTTCCTCCTGAAATGGAGCATATGCATAACGTCTTCCATATTTCTATGTTGAGGGAATACCTTCGGGATCCCTTCCACGTGATTGAGCCTACCCGTGTAGTGCTAAGTGATGACTACACTTATGAAGAACAATCCATTCAAATTGTGAACAGACGGATCAAGAAGTTGAGAAACAAAGAGATTCCGTTAGTGAAAGTTGACTGGCAAAACCATGGTGGCGTTTATGCCACTTGGGAAAGGGAAGATGATATGCTGAAGAGATATCTTGAACTATTTCCATTGAATCCTGTTTTCTTCCAGAATGAAGGTAATTCGAGTTTGGAGGACCAAACTCTTTATAAGGAGGGGAGATAGTGACAACCCTCACCACTGAGTACTGTTAAACTGAGACTGATTATGATAAGTGACTGAATAAACCGAAATCACTAAGCTGATTGATTGATTGTGCTAGTTTGAATGCATATCTATCTGTTGACTGTTAAATTATCTGCTCATGTTTTATGCTTTAAACTGCGAATTGAAGGCCTTATCGGCGGCCGAATCTGAAATTGATTAGTGATATGTATTAATCATAAATTATGTGATTTTATGGTATATCTGATTGAAAATTATTTTGGTATGGTTAAATTAGATTAAATAAGCTAAATTACAAGAGTTGGACCTATTTACTTAAATGCCATGTAGTGGGTCTTTGTTTAATGATATTTTGAGGCTTGTGTTACATTTAGACAAACATTTTCTCAGCCATTTCCTTAGACTCAACTGACCAAGAGAGAGAGAGAGAGAGAGAGAGAGAATTGAGTTCAACTTGTTGATTTGCTTGGAAATTGAAGGAATTGTAGAGTTTATTGCAAAAATTGAGCCTCTAGACTTGTGATTGGAGACCTAAGGTAGTGATTCTATCCCTTGGTTTACGTATTTAAGTTGTATCTTCATGAATCATGGAAATTTAGTGAGTTAAAGTCTAGAATTGATTCTATAAGTTGAATTGAAGCTCATTTCATGCATGCATGCCTATATTGATGAGTTTAAAGTTGTTTTCATGGAAAATTGTCACATGCATGTTCATGTTAATGTTAAGGACCATGAGTTCAACATGTTTTGGAAAGAATTGGCTCATTTGAGCAAGTATTTGAAGCTTTGAATTGGTTTAAATTCATGCATATACATGTTTATCATGTTCTTGAAAGTTTGGTTTGAAATTGAGTTTAATTGAACTACCTTTGGGCTTTGATTTTACAAATTTATCTTTGAAACCTGCTATATTATGAGTTTTGAAGTGTTTTCCAAAAAATTAGCCCAAAAGGATCGAATGTGATGTTTTGAAACTTGTTTTTGAGCTTGAGGTTCGAATCTAGAAATTCCAGAATTTGGACTTCCGCTCAAGCGGGATTTCTGGCGCTCGAGCAGGAAAATCGTGTTTCCAGCACTTTACACTGTTTTACAGTCCGCTCGAGCAGGGTATTGTACGCTCGAGCGGGAGTTGTGTCACACGCTCGAGCGGGTATCGAGCACCCAATCGAGCGTGATTTTCACACATCCAGTACTTTTACTGTAGCTTGCAGTACGCTCGAGCGTATTTATTCACGCTCAAGCAGAGACCTTTGTCTGCATGTCCGCTCGAGCGGATATGTACACGCTCGAGCGGGACCCTTGTTTTCTGAAAATATTTTTAAAGTGCATCTTTGCATCCTCATCCCATCCTAGGCATTCTTAGGCCTAGTCTCAGACATCTTAATGAGGATATTGATGTAGAACCACACCGAGTCAAGATAGGGATTAGGTTATTTTTTTCCCAACTGTGTAGCTTAGTGTGTGTTCACTCTGTAACTGTGTAGGGTTGGCATCCGGAGACGCGTACTAGCTTATCTGTAGCCCAGAACTCTGTGAGTAACAATGTTGTAAAGATATGTTCGAAAATGAATATTTTCTGAATGATCAACTGAACTGTTTTCTGAACTGTTCACTGTTAACTGAATGAATGTTTGTCCTCTATTCTGAACTGTATTGTGGCATCCTTAGCAACTACTATTACTGTTACTGTTATTGCTACTGTTACAGAGATCTCTGTCAGTTCTTATTTTGGAACTTCTGTTTACTGTTATGATGGCCATCATTAACTGTTCGGTCTTTCAAGACCTACTGTTTACTGTACTATTCTGCTAATGGATGTATCACATATGACTGTTATGACTGAATGACTGATACACTGAATCAATTGACTGTTTTCAATACTGAAAGGACATTCATTCTTAACCTCTTTATGCATTATGTCATTCACTGAGCTTTAGCTCACTGCTCATATATATATGTAGGTGTACAGGCATCGGACCGTTGCTAGAAGCGTCAGGGTAAACTCTAATTTTGTCAAGCCAACCTTTGTGCCTCCCTTCGAGGTTCCTAATCTGTTCATGCTGAGGCTTGGGGAGTTTTAGATTTCCCCTTTTTGTTTATAATCTGTATAGACTGAATGTTACTGTACTGTACTGTTCTAATAGGGATTAAGTCCCTGTCCTAAATGATTATATATTTTGTACATACTGTTTGGTACTGATTGTATATATATATATGAAAAGTCTTTTTGCATACAGACTGTCACAGCTCATTGGGCATTGTCTATTTACTGTTTTGGCTTCCGCCATGCCCCTGTACTCTGTAGTATTGTTTGTCTGTTAAGCAGGCCTTCGATAATCACGGATTATTGGCCGGTTACGGTGTTAAACCCATAGGGGCTGGTTTGGGTCGTGACAGGGAACGTGTACCCCGAAAATTATATTGTCACCACAGTCCCTAACCCACTGGAGATCATTAATATTCCAAGTGTTGACTTCGAAAATGATATGTCATATGTTGAGACACCTGTTTGGATTGTCGACCAATCATTTGTGGGTTATATACGGTCTATCTCCATTTTCACGGTCCAAGTAGCATGGGTCTATTTTGGTGTAGTCCAGTTGGGGTGAGAGTTTGAGCTTTTTATGCAGCACTATTTCCCCTGGTTTTTCAGCCCATTTGACCCACCACTCTAGATCTGGGTAGTAGGAAATCTTTTGTATGCTGATCTTGAGGTGTTCTAATCCCTTTTTGTTGACTTTTGTTTTTGTTTACCGCAGGGATGGGACACTAACATATTCTGACTAATGTAATATGAATTGTAAAAATAAATAAATAAATAAATAAAATAATAAAATAAAAATAAATAAATAAATAAGTAAATAAATAAAAATGTGTAATGTTGGCAGTTCATATAAATATAAATTATGCTACATATATATATATATATATATACTGCGTTGAGAATATATTGCCTCGTTTATTACTTGTAGAATGGCTAACGGTAATGGAAGTGAGTCATCAGTTAGTGGCACTGAATTGATGGAAAGAGTAATGGAAAGAGTGATTACTAGCTTTTTGCAAGCCTTGCAAACTAACATCAACAATGGGACGCCAGAACGGCGAGAAGGGCCGGTTACCATAAAACAGTTCCAAGATCTGAAACCCACCACATTTACCGGCGGCCCAGACCCAATGGTAGCAGACGCTTGGGTTAAAGACATGGAAAAGATTTTTCGTGCCTTACCCTGCACCGAGAGACAAAAGGTAACTTTCGCCACTTCCACTTTCACTTTCACTTTCACTTTCAAAGACAATGCGCAGGAATGAGGAATTGGGGTCACTGCTGTGCCTTTGGCACATCAGTGACTGTTGTGCCTCATTTTGTGGTGCATTATGGATTTATGTTTATAATCTGAACTGTTCATGTTGTAAGGTTTGTTGAGTACTTCATCCCTACCAAAAATCATATTAATCGGATACCAATAACTATATGATTGATAACCAAAAAAATAAACAAGAAGTTTTTCTTTTGAAAAATAATATAACAATATGCAATTCGATCATATAGTTATTGATATCCGATTAATATGATTTTTGGTAGGTTTGAAGTACTCAACAAATCCTACAAAATGAACGGTTCAGATCATAAAAATAAGCCCATAATGCATTTCAAAATGAGGCACAACAGTCAAGTCCCAGGAATGGTGGCTTCTCACTCTGGCCAAAGAAGAAATTACGACTTGGGCGAGATTCTTGGAAGTATTCTATGAAAAATACTTTCCAAATTCATTGCGGGAACAGAAGGCATCCGAATTCATACATCTTAAGCAAGGAACCATGACGGTGGCCGAATATGAGAGTAAGTTCACACAACTCACTCGGTTTGCAACATACGTCATCCCCATCGAAACTCGAAAAACAAGAAAATTTGAAGCAGGATTGGATGCTGGAATTAAAGACAGGCTTGAAGTCTTGAAATTGCCAACCTATGCAGAAGTGGTGGACCGGGCGTACATAGCAGAAAAGGGAATTAAAGCCTCACGTTCAGGAGAACCAAGCTACAAGAAGGGATTCTGGGAAAGGGATAACAGAAGGCCTGGTGTTGCACCTCATAAAAAGGTGAGAATGGGCATGACCAACTCAGGCCACCAAGGTCCGACCAACCCCCGAGGTGGCACTATTCCAACTTGCCCCACTTATGGGAGGGCTCATTGGGGACAATGCCATCGGGACACGGGAGCATGTTTTAGATGCGGACAGTTTGGCCACTTGCTAAGGGATTTTCCAAAGATGGTTAACCCTACAGCCAGCCCCTCTAGCCCAGTCAGGAGAACCGCGGGACTGGGAGGAGAAAAGAAGGATCAAAACCGCCAAGGTCGGGCTTTCGCCTTGGTACCTAGAAAATCGGAAGTTACCGAAAATGTTGTGTCAGGTACACTTTCTGTCTGTGGTCTTTTAGCTCATGTCCTTATTGACTCTAGGTCAACTCATTCTTTTGTTGCACCACACTTTGCTGCCAAATTGACATCAACACTCGAACCATTAGGATATACATTGTCTGTGTCTTTTCCTTCTGGTAAGTCTGCCTGTAGTACTGATGTGTACAGATCTTGTGTTGTATTCCTAAAAGGCAAAACCTTATATGTAGACTTGATTCCCCTCCGTATTGGAAACTTTGATGTAATCTTAGGTATGGATTGGCTAGCTGCCAACCACGCCTCTATCGATTGTAAAGCCAAAAAGGTCTCCCTCAAGTTACCAAACCAACCCGAAATTGTCTTTGATGGGGCTGAAGTTTCTAACCCTTCCTGTATCATATCCTCCATGGCGGCCCAACGACTTCTAAGAAAGGGTTGTGGTAGTTATATTTGTTATGTGATTGATACACAAAAAGAGGCCCCTACCGTTGATGCAATTCCTGTAGTTCGAGAATTCCCGGATGTCTTCCTTGAAGATCTACCCGGTATTCCAGTTGATCGGGAGATCGAATTCACTATTGAAACCCAACCTGGCACGCAGCCTATATCAAAAGCTCCTTATCGCATGTCGATGACAGAACTGAAAGAGCTGAAGACTCAACTCCAGGAACTCTTGAACAAAGGTTTCATTCGGCCTAATACCTCACCTTGGGGAGCTCCAGTATTGTTCGTGAAGAAAAAGGATGGCACAATGAGATTATGTATCGATTATCGGGAACTGAATAAGGTTACCATCGAGAATCGATATCCTCTGCCACGAATCAATGACTTGTTCGATCAACTTCAAGGCGCGCAAGTATTTTCCAAAATTGACTTACGTTCTCGCTACCATCAGCTAAAAGTTAAAACGGAAAGCATTGAAAGACTGTCTTCAGAACCCATTATGGGCATTACGAGTTTCTCGTCATGCCTTTTGGCATCACAAATGCCCCAGCAGCCTTCATGGACCTCATGAACAGAGTGTTCAAACCCTATCTTGATGAGTTCGTCATCGTCTTCATTGACGACATCCTCATATACTCCAAGTCACCAGAAGCTCATGAGCGGCACTTGCAAATGGTTCTACAAACACTACGTGATCATAAACTCTACGCCAAGTTGAAGAAATGTAAATTCTAGATCACTAGTGTACACTTTCTCGGTCACGTCATTAACAAAGATGGCATCACGATTGACCCCCAAAAAGTTGCAACAATCGTGGACTGGCCACGACCTACTAATGTGTTGGAAATCTGAAGTTTCTTGGGTCCAGTTGGCTATTATCGATGCTTTGTGCAAGATTTCTCAAAAATAGCATCGCCCTTGACCCAGCTAACTCAGAAGAACACACCCTTTGAATGGACTGATAAACAGGAGCGTTGCTTTCAAGAATTAAAAGGCCGACTTGTCTCAGCCCCTATACTAGCACTCCCTACCGAAGCAGATGGGTTCGTAATCTATAGTGATGCCTCATATAATGGTTTGGGTTGCGTTCTCATGCAAGACGGAGAAGTCATTGCTTATGCGTCACGACAATTGAAGACTCACGAGAAGAACTACCCGACTCACGATTTGGAATTGGCCGCGGTGATCTTTGCTCTCAAAATCTGGCGTCATTATCTCTACGGTACAACCTGCAAGATTTATACTGACCACAAGAGTCTAAAATACCTATTCACACAGAAGGAACTGAATATGAGGCAACGGCGGTGGTTGGAATTTATGAAAGACTATGATATAGAGATCCATCACCATCCGAGCAAAACTAACGTGGTAGCAGACGCACTAAGTCGAAAGACGACGAGAAGTTTGGCGTGTACTCTCATTTCCCGCAAGATCAATGGGTTGCTCACCAATGTAACCATGGAGCCTATATTGATTGAAGAAATTAAAATGCGCCAATAAGAAGATAAACTTTTGAAGAAAAGGTACGAGGAACAAGGAAAACGCCTGATCCTGATTTCATTATAAGCAATTGGATGCTGGAATTTCATAATCGAATTTGCATACCCGACATCCCAGAACTCAAGAAGAAGATACTGGAGAAAGCTCATAACTCAAGATTTGTAGTCCACCCTGGCAACACAAAGATGTATCACGATCTGAAGAAACACTACTGGTGGACCGGAATGAAAAGAGGTTTAGCAAGTCATGTTTCCAAATGTCTGCATTGTCAGGGTGTTAAAGCAGAACATCAGAGACCTGCAGGGCTACTGCAACCACTCCGTATTCCTGAATGGAAATGGGAACACATTACTATGGACTTCGTGGTCGGGCTACCACAGTCTTTTTCAAAGAATGATGCAATATGGGTTATAGTAGACCGATTGACAAAGTCAGCACATTTTCTACCAATCAAAATCATGTATCCTCTGAATAAGTTTGCCACTTTATATATCAAGGAGATTATTCGGTTACATGGTATCCCAGTATCGATCGTGTCTGACCGAGACCCTCGTTTCGTGTCTCACTTCTAGAATAAATTGCAAGAAGCTTTAGGAACTACACTGAAGTTTAGCATGGCCTATCATCCACAAACTGATAGGCAATCTGAAAGAACAATCCAGACTTTGGAAGACATGTTATGTGTATGCGTGTTGGACTTCAAAGGTAACTGGGATGAGCACCTACCTTTGGTGGAATTCGCCTATAACAACAACTATCAGGCAAGCATTGGAATGGCGCCGTACGAAGCACTGTATGGAAGGAGATGTCGATCACCTCTATGCTGGACGAAGGTCGGGGACAGGAAATTGTTAGGCCCCGAAATTGTGCAAGTCACCAGTGAGAAAATCCAACTCATCCAACAGCAGATTTGCACTACTCAGAGCCGCCAGAAAAGTTATGCAGATACTCGGAGACGAGACTTGGAATTTCAAGTAGGGGATCATGTGTTTCTCAAAATCTCCCCAACAAAAGGAGTGATCCGATTCGGAAAACGCGGGAAGCTAAACCCACGTTACATCGGGCCATTCGAGATACTGGAAAGAATTGGTCTTGTAGCCTATCGCCTTGCACTACCTCCTGAGCTATCTAATATCCACAACGTGTTTCACGTTTCAATGCTCCGATGGTATCTCCGAGATCCAGAACATGTCATCAACTATGAGAACTTGGAAGTTCGAGAGGATCTCTCTTACGAAGAACAATCAGTGCAGATTCTCGATCGTCGTGATCAAATTCTCCGAAACAAGACCATACCGCTGGTAAAGGTCTTATGGCGAAATCATCGCATCGAAGAAGCTACGTGGGAAACCGAAGGACAAATGCGAGCTAAATACCTACACCTCTTTGAAAGTTAAGGTACGTCAAGTTTGGGGACAAACTTCTAATTAGAAGGGGAGAAATGTGACACCCCGAACGTTTAATTAGGTACCACATAAATATTTAGAGTTATATATAATTATGGTTGCATGTGATGATAGACTATTAAATAAATAAAAATATAAATCTAATTTGACATTAGATTATCAAATATAGAATTAAGTAAAAAAAATTATTTGGGAATTAGTATTTGGGAGCAATTAACACACTGGCCTTGTTTGGTAGAGCTGTGGGAAAGTACTTATAGCTTATGCCTTAACAGCTTATAGTTTATAACTATGAACATAAGCTGATTTCTGATTTATAAATTAAGCATCTCCTGCCCCACTGAAAATGAAAAAAAAAATGTTATAAACTAGTTGCCCATCAAGGTTGTGAACTTCTGCCCAAAAGAAAAGAAAAACAAAAATAAATAATAAAAGTCTAAGCTAGGGTTGGCCCAGCAAAACCCTTGCAAATATTGGCCCAAGCAAAACAAAGGCCCAAGTATATATAGATATATATTGAGGAGATTTAAACTTATCTAAATCTGTGAATTTGATCTACAATTAAGGCTCAAATCTACTAGCTTAATGATGGCCCCATATAGAGAGGATACGTGGCACTCACATCAAGGCTCGGGTTGCTGTATAAATAGGGGCAAATGTGTTGTAAATAAGAGAAGGAATAAAAAAAAATGACAGAAAATAAAGGAAAGGAAGAGTGAAAAACCGAGAGGAAGAAACTTATAGTAGGGAGGTTCTGATAGTAAAGTAAGGCTAAGGGTTATAATTAAGGTGAGCTATATTATGTCTTGATTTACCATTATATGCTTTATGAATGTTTTGAGTTACCACAACTTAGTTTATACAAGTTATATTTTATTAAGTTATATTAAGTTATATAAATAAAAGTTATGTTTTATAATTATTTCAGTTGCGTGGGTTACTTTCTAAACTCTATTTACTAAAAAGGAAACCCATGGATATGTTTGTTTAAATTTTAGTATACATTTGACTATAACCTTATACACAATTATGTTTTGTAAATACCACCACGGGAGTCCCATGCCTTGGGAGACTTAAATAACCACTGGCCTCTGTTTGACCACTTTGTGGTCCTCTGTTTGTCATGGATCCATTGACCTCTGTTCTGACTGTCACTTCTGCGACCTCTGTTCTATTCTGTTTTATACCGTGGTTATGATTATTTATTTACATGATTTCTATATTCTGCCACTTTAAATAAATTGTCATTTTCAATTAAATTATGCAAATATTTATCCATGGTTATTTTGTATTCCCTACACTCTTGGCATAATATTTCTCACTCTGCTGTGTGCTTATAGCTGTTATCCTTTCAGGTGACGAGATGTAAGGGAAACCCATAACCCCACAAAATGGAACCTGCACATGGACTGATGTTGAATCACTATTTTATCTTTCTTTTTTTTATATTTTTGCTCCCTTTTGTTTCTATTCGGGGCTGGTCACTGAATAATAAAATAATGAAAGCCCTAGAAATGTATTTCCTCTTTCTTAAATAGTAACATGACGTAAAATTCCTGTTTACTTATTTTTATTTCCGCTTGCGCAGTTTAATTTGCTACGAATAAGAATAAGTTAGTAAGTTGCGATTCCAACCCTAAGCCTATGGGGTTGGGTCGTGACGGGTTGAGTTCCCCTTTAAAGCAGATTTTTGCATTGCATTTTTGCCAGACTACACGTGCAGGCTAACCACATTGTATTCTGAAAAAATTGCCCGGAAGTCCGCACGTGCGGCCAATGCCCCTGCACATGCGGTTTTCAGGACAGGCTCGAAATTGTTTTCTTTTCGTTTTTCAAACTTGTAGGCCTTTATTTGCATGGTTTTCACATGTTTTTCACATGCATTTGCATATCATAAGCATGAAATAAATGAGAAAACGAATTGAACTAAACGAATGAACAAGTAATGTTGAACCGAACCGAATAGGTGTAAAAACTGATGGAATGAATTGAATATGTGTTGAATTGATGTGCTATGAATGTTTGTGTTTGTAGGTCAAGGTTTGTAGACCGAGCAGACGGTTCTGGAAGCCCACTGTGAGTAACATTACTGTAAAGATATGTTTATATAAAATATCTTTGAAATGCTATTTGATAAGTTATGTTTTTCTAAAATGGTATTTTGTGAATGTGAACGAATATCTGGTTTTGAATCTACTATGGCATCCAAGGAATGGTTCCAAGTCATGGGGGACAGCATGTTAATGTGAGTCCATGACAAATAAGTGATTACGAGATCTCGTTAGCCACGTGATAACGTGGTGATGTGTTTAATCGGTATCCGAAACCGATTACTCTAGTCAGAAGACAATATGATATGTTCTGTTGGATGTACCGCTATTATATTTCGATATGAGAATAATTGTGATATGAATCGTTTTACGAATATGATATGTTTGGAATTCGTTCACTAACTTTTTTACTTTAATGCTATTCACTCGGTTATAACTCACTATTTGTATACATATGTATAGGTAAGTGTCCTGGAGATCAAACCTAGAAGGATTTCTTTAGCTGAGCCACTCGTTGAAGCCCTACTGAGTTTTTGGAACCTCTAAGTTGGGGGCTAGGTCGAGAAGACCGTTGTATAATTTATGATCATATTGTTGAACTTTTGTTATGTGTATATATGTACATGAATGATTTTTTTGTTTATGATATTATGTATGTATTGTTCAGTGGGTAATTTAATGTTTATATAGATCTGAATTTGTACATATAGATACACAGCTCAACGGACTATTTTTGTTGTCTTTATGTTATAAGCTTTCGTTAGCCCCAATTATTTGATTTGTACAGGAAGGTCTTGGGTAATCTCGAATTGCTGGCTGATTACGATGCTAAATCTATAGGGGCGGGTTTGGGTCGTGACATTTTTTTGAATTATGAGTGAGTTTTGAGTGGTGTTTTGAAAGATAAGTTTTTGAAATGAGTTTTAAAAGAAAAAATTTGTTTTATTATGAGTTTTAAAAAAAAAATTTACTTGAAAAGAGAAAACTTGTTTGGTTATGAATTTTTTTTAAAAATTTGGGTTATATTTTGAAATTGTTTTGGATTTATTTTTTTTTTAATATTAAAAAAATTTCTTATTTTAATTTTTTTTAGGGTAAATATTTTTTATTGTAATTATTTTGTTAATTATATTGTTTGACTTTAATAATGTCTAAAATACATTAAGGGATTCTTTGGAATGATTTAAATAAGTATATTTTTTAATTTTTTAAGAAATAATACCCGGGCAATGCATGGCATAAATAAAAATTAATTTAAAATTTTGTTTTAAAAAATGATAATGAATCTGTTTAAAATATCTTAGAATATACTATTAATAATATTAAAAAAAAAAAAAACTCAAGTGAATTATTTATTTATTATGTCATTAATGCTGTACTATGGTGAGCTAACTATCAGGGTAGTCAAGTGATTACCCTAACACCGCCCCTGAATAGTATCGGCATCAAACAAAGTCAACAAAGTGATCGCGAAAGTGAGTTCTTACTAAATAAATAAATAAAATAAAAAAAAGCAGAAAAAAGAGCAGCCTTAAGAATCCTATTTTTAAGCCCAGCATTCACCTGTTGGTTTTATTAGGCACTAGTAATTACAGAAACTGCTTCCATTTTTGAAGTTTTGTTTTTGCTAAGAGAGCCGCCTACAGAGGGTGAGGCCATCGGCAATGGAAACGTGAGATAAGTCGACACGAGAATCTGAAGCTAAGAAGCTGTTCAACTTTCTCAGAGCATCCCTTGCAGAGTCCTCTGCTTCTTCTCCATACTTGGAAGGGACAACACTGCCATTCCACAAAGTGTTGTCATATGCTATGATGCCTCCAATCTTAACCAATTTCAAGAGGAGCTCATGGTAATTCATATAGTTTTCCTTATCAGCATCCACAAATGCAAAGTCGAAAGACCCTTCTTGTTTCTCCTGGCATTTGTGCAGAACTTATAAGGTCAGTCTCAGTCATCATCCTATTTGTATCTCTCACCCATGTGCAGTTAGTTGTTTCTCATCAAAAAACAAATCTATGAGGTTTGGCAAACATTTATTTATTTATTTTATTTTAAATTTTAAAAAGTCATGTTTGTTTACTTTTTTAAGTGTTTATAGAATAAAACGTTTTAAAAAAGAAAAAAAAGATCAGATTTGAAAGTTGGAGAGCCATATACTTAATCTCTGTAGTCAGTAAATATATTAAGCTCCACACATTCATGTGGTGGGAACAAAGTTGCAGAGCCATGGACTTACATTTGTGAGGAGGTTGTTTAGAACAGTCATGCCATCGGATTGAATGTAGTTGATCTTATGCTCCACACCAACCTTCTTAATAAATGGTAGCCCTACCTCGTAGGCTTCTCTCCTTGGGTCTATTGCTATTACCTGCAGAAACTAATTCCATTTTTTGTTTCTTGGGGTTCAATATTTGCTATAATAGCGCTACAAAATCAGACAAAATAAACAGAGTACCCAAAATTTTAAATGTGTGGATCAAGTACAAAGAATACATAACATTTCTATTTATTGCTTTACTTAAAATGGAGACTTGTTTCTATGGACACAAGTTCTGACCACTGAATTAACCCTAGTGATTATACTTGCAGATTATTTATGCCTTAACTAACTTGCAACAAGTTAAGAACGAAAAAACTTGCCTTGCCATCATGTGGGAGAGCAAGAACGGTAGTAAGGAGAGAATACCCAGTGAAAACCCCAATCTCCACTGTCTTTTTGGCGTTCATGATCTTTAGAAGCATTGAGATTAGTTGTCCTTCATCAACGGTCACACTCATTAGACTCCTACAAGTCAAATTTCAAAGGGTTAATTACAACTTCCCATTGTGTTTGGATCAAAGAATATTTTTGAATTAGCAGCAGAATTTAAAAATAAAAAATAAAAAAAATAGGAGGGGACAGTTGAAAACATACCTTTCCTTGTACTTATTGACAGTGGCCTCTCTGAGTTCCTTGAGTAGTTGATGCTCTCTGGGATATGCACTAGTTTCCAAAATGTACTGTAATATGCATAAATGGTGTTTTAACAACATGTTAGAACTATGAAATGCCAAAGTCTGGGATAGCCAATTGTTTTCCTATGTTTTTTTTTCACTCGTTAGTCATATATGCTTTTTAGTTAGTTTGGAGAGTGAGCCTTTGAAAAATCAAATCCTAATAGGAGAAAAATAGCTATGGTAAGACACTCTAAAAAGGTCTATACCATATGCTCTCATAAAAATAAAAATAAAAATTTGTATTATGAAGTATCAAATGGTATTCTTGGCTAATGAGAACCTAGCTAATGAGAAACTGACATACACTAAAGCAGGTTATCATTTGTCTCTTAAATACTTAACAAATTTGAGTTTAGTATGTTCTATTCGTAAAAATTTCACTACGTGATTAGTTTGGAGCATCACATAAACAACACTGTATGGTGCTAACCGCAATAGTTTGTAACTGTTAGATTTATTTTTCTAGTGTGGCCTAATAGCCTACATATTTTCTACATGTTTTAATTTATTTGGACTCCACAAATAGATAAAGCCAATATTTGAGATCAAGTTCAGTAAATAGAATTTTAATATAATCACTCTTCTAAGATAAGAAGGAAACCTTGATGGATTAGGAATTCTTCTGATAGAGTTTATCTGGCCCTCTTCTCTCCTCTATATAAGGATGGGTGACTCCCCTTTTATATCATGAGTATTTTTCCATCACTTTAAGTTTTATAGTCATCCTAATTAACAGAGACAGAGAGAAGAAGGTGAGTCAAAATTAAAGGTTCAACTCTAAGGAGTATTTTCTCAACTTCTCTAATTCAATGGCTGACAAAGGTATATTCGTTTTATTCTTGAGTTGTATTGAATTCAAGATCCTATAAAGTTTAATTCCTGTATTATTAAATCTTACAGTAACAATAATCTTCGTAACATAATTACCATGGATATGAATGAACTCTTTTCTCCCCCGGTGTGGATATGAGTGAAAGTAAGTTATCCAAATTTCACAATTTGGACCAATTTGGATTCCATTTTGTTAGGGTGCTGCTTGGAAAGTCCATGAATAGGACCTGAGGGACTAACATTGGGCTCACCAATTGGATCCAATTATGATGGGCTAATGAGTTCAAACAACCCTTCGTGAAAGCAGCCTATTCCAGCCGCAATTGGATCAAACCTTGAAAAAACTACCATCCTTGACAATGGTTCTCCACATAATCTTTTTGAATGGTGACAACATTGAAAATTTTTAAAGCAGTAAGTTTAAAGGTCTGTTTGGTGCAGCTGTATGGGATGAAAGTTGATAATAAAAAGCATAAGCTAAACACACCCTCTTCCAACTTTTCGATAATCGATTTTTTTCAACTTACCTCTTAAGTTTATAAGCAGAAGTAAAAATTTTTGATATAGATTTATAAATAAATAAAACCCTATTAAGCTCCAACAAGCTAAAACTAAAAGATAGAAACAGAATTTGTACATTGAAAGTAATGAACATGTTGGTTAGTTCACTAAACATTAGAAAATACTGAAAAAGCAAAGAAAGAATTAAACCAACCTTTGTGAGGGCTTCACTTCGGAGGATGTTCTTCATCTTCAAGTCTCCCATGGCTGCAAAGCTTCTCAAAACTCACAATTTTATTTATTTATTTCACACTAAAGAACAAATTTAATGAACAAACAAGAAAAGCTAGTTGTCAATAAATTGATCATGACTCAGAAGATGGAGGTTTTAACACTTGGGGCCTCTTTTCATAAATGGTCAGCACGTATGCACATGCATAAAATCAATATCAATGTATATATATATATATATTTAATAATAACTCAAAGATGGAGGTTGTAACACTTGGGGCCTCTTTTCATAAATTGTCAGCATGCATTTGTGCACATGCATAAAATCAATATCAATATATCTATTTTTTTAATAATAACTGTTTGCCCTATATTTTGCATCAGCCTTGCTACTTCTATAATTATGTTTTTAAATTTTATAATTTAATTCAAATTTTATTTTAATTTTTATTATTTTAATTTAAATAATTTTTTCTCTACAATTTAAATTCATTTTTAATTTGGCCTACATTATAAAAATGAGCAAAAATTTATAAGAACGAAATAGAAATACCATGAGAGAAACTCACCTTCTTAATTACCTTCAAGAATGTTCTAGTGTTTTGGACGTGAGGAGTACGGAGAGCGACGAATATTTCCTCCCCATACAAGTATTACTACATAATTCTTGTAATGTGTTTTGTATGCATATCATTCTTGAAATGGATCCTATTTTAGATTCTAAAAATTCATGATTACTTAACACATTAGTAAAATTTTTATATAAAATTAATTAGTTTGTACTATTATATATATATATATATATATAAAAAACACTAGTGGGTGTGTGTCTACCCGATGAGTGTGCTATTAAATTTGTAAAACATAAATTTTAATTTTGATTTAAAAATATATATGTTGTGGGTTATTGAAATGGTAATGATGTTTCTCAAATCCAACATCATAGCTTTAAACCCCATTCACTTCAATATATAAAATTTTGTTTTAAATAATTATTATAGGACTATTTTGGAAAAATTCAAAATATGAGACACATTTGTGTCAATATCATGAGAGGCCTCCACATATTAATAGTATAGATGGAAAGATAATACTATAGATCTCATATATATGCAGGAAATTACACTTTTGTCGATTAAAAATGGCCCACGGTCCGTGAGGGATTCAAAGCCTACCCGCGGTCCAAGGTGGGCCTAGCTCAAGTCCAGCCTGAGACCTTAGGCCATCATTTTGAAGTCCAGCATGCTTGGCCTAATCCATTGGCCCACTTAAGGGCGGGAAATGGGAGCATTGAGATATCAGTAATACATTTTGGCCATAAGATCTTGGGGTGAGAGAGAGAGAGAGAGGAGTATTTGGGTGGGAACTAAATTGTTTGGTATATTTGAGAGAACTGATCTAAACCATTGATATACATTTAGGATTGATTTAGACCATTAAAACCAAATGTATCTTTGATATATTTTGGATATTTTCAAAAATCGTCCTACCATATTACATAAATTTAGATAGTAGTACTTTTCACACGTGTTACCTTATTAGGTCGAGTAAACTACCGCGTCTTGTCTCTAATGGAGCATTCACATCTTCATACTGAGGGCTAGAACCGTATGCTTGATCATTCCCTTCAACATCTTTGTCTACCAAATGAATCCCACATTTTTTACCTCATTTTCCTTGGAAGCCCATTCAGCTTCAAATTGAACTCCATTCTCATTCATCATCCACATTCGTCACTGATAAAACTTGTATTTCTTCTCTTGTAAAGTAACGCACTCCCACATTTTCAGATTTGCTGCCAAGTGTAGGACGACGGTGTTTTCGAATAATAAGTAATGTTTTAGGCCTCTTGTGAATTCTATAATTATAGAATCTAATCGTATTAAAACCATGGAATAAATCATAATCCTTGATTCCAACATTGACAGTAACGATAGAACTTCCTAACAAGCTGCTATTAAACCAATTTGGAGGCAACTGCAAACATATCGAAGACCCATTACTTTGATGCTTGAACCACTTCGGAATTTTGCTTCCTGGAAAATTAATTTCAAAACCATCTGTCTTACGAACATGACTTCCCTGTATAATGAAGATTGGTCACAATTAATGGATGGTGCTTACACCAGAGAGAGAGAACTTGAAACTGAAATGATATTAAAAGGATGACGAAATTATGCAGAATTTTTGTTAAATCTTTTTGGAGTCTTCGTGTTTTTTTATAAGATCTCTTATTATTGTATCGTCCATTAGTACACATTTTATATCACCAAAAAGCCACAACCTACTACGTTGTCTAGGCTCTTTAGGTGATTCCTGATGAACAATATTCCTCTCAAAATCTTGTATCAAATCATGCATGAACAACACACCGTGTGAAATAGTAATGAGAGACTTTTCAACGAGGCGCTGTATTCCAAGAATGGTTTGGAAGCCAAGACTTTCTGAGATTGTCGTTACAGAATTTTTGAATTTCCATTTGAAAAAAAAGAGAGCAATATATAGGAATATTTCCCTATCTTCCTCAACCAAATCATTGTAACTTATTTTGAGCACTTCTTCAACTTTCGAAAAAGGCATTTTTTTCAATCTTTTGGACATTCCCAGTAAATTTTTTTTGATCTTGAAGAGAAGAGAAGAACCCAAAACTTTGAGAGCTAAAGGAAGTCCTCTACAATATTTCACTGCACGAACTATGTTATCTTCATAACCTCCTGTTTGCTTGTCTTTGCTAAACACTTTTGATTTAAAGAGTTTTACAGCTTCATCTTCTTTTAATTCAGGAACCTCATTGAAAGGGAGATTTGTGCCAAACGATGACCGAGTAGTACCAAAATGGCAATTGGGTTGGGCCAGATTGAACCAACACGATGTACAGTACTGGGCTGAGCTAAGGCCTACACGGAGCATGGTGTTGGGCCGAGCTAAACCGAACCCACAAGAAGCGTAGTATTTCTTTTTTTAATCAACAACAAAAAACCCTTTATTGATGATGGAAATCCTTACAGAAAAGAAGAAAACATCAACAAAAAAGAGAGGGATGATGCAAGCCATCACATGGCAGCACCAAACTCAGGGCCAGCCCTGAGTTCGTCGGGGCCTAAGGCGAATTTTGAAAATGGGGGCTTTTTTATATTGAAAAAAAATTCATGAATAAAACGATAAGTTATAATTTTTTTTTTGTTTGTAACCATAAAAAAATTTACTTACACATATAATCATTAAAATTATAAATAAAACAATTTAATAAAACAAAATTAGAACAAAAAAATTAGGAAAAAATTATTCAATTAAAATTGATAAAGACCTAGGTAAAAAAATTTGAGCAAAATTATTTATTCCACTAAAATCTAATGGATAAAAAAGATAAAAATAAAAAATAAAAAAAATAGGGCCCATATATTGTATGTATTATTTTTCTTGAGCCCAAACACTTTTTTTTTAATATATATTTTCATTTTAATAAATATGGACCAAACTACACTTATAAATAAATATGGAGTAAATCATACATTGACCAAAAAAAATATTTTGAGACCCTTTAAATTGATCCTAAAACCAAAAAAAAAAAAAACATTGAGCCTATAATATTTTATCAAATTTAGGGGCCCTATGTTATATATGTTTTACCAAATTTAGGGGCCCTATTGTTTTTTATTTATTTATTTATGTATTTTCATTTTAATAAATATGGGCCAAACACATTTATAAATAAATATGGACTAAATTATACATGGGCCCAATAAAACATTTGGGGCCCTTTAAATTGATCTTAAAACCAAAAAAAAAAAAAGGTTGAATCTATAACAATTTTTTAAATTTGGGGGCCTATTTTTGGGCCAAAATATGGGGCCTAAGGCACAAGCCTTACCTGCCTTAGGGCAGGGCCGGCCCTAACCAAACCAAGACCCTGTTGGTGAGAAACCAACAGAGACAGCAACCTAGTCAATACAGCAACCAACAGAGACAGCAATACAACATATACAAATCAAAATATAGGCATGCAACCTAATCCAAATACAAACAAATCAGAAATAGGCATGCAACCTAATGCTAGTAAAGGCCAAAAACAGCAGCAGATACACAGCTACAGATTAGCATATTATCCTCAAATACAGAGTAGCAGACCAGCCACACAGCAGCAGAAAAATAGATTAGCAGATAAGTAAATTATCACCCAACAGACCCAGCATATTATCACCCATCAGTCCCACAAACAACCGTCAGATTATATCAGACCATACACCCCAAAAACCAGTCCACAATCCAACTCAACAGACTAAAAATTTATCAAAACCATGGCACTCCTCAATTGCATTCCTTAATCTGAGCCAAATTGATGATTATGTCCCAGACAAAGTACATGTTCCTTTTTACAGAAGCTTTAACCCATAAAGCAAATCTAATCTTTATCAGCTCACCTAGCTCCTAAGAAGCACGGGTGCGGGTACGAGTACGGTACGGGTACGCCGATACGGCAAAATTCCAAAAAAGTAGGGTACGGGTACGGCTGCGGCTGCGGTACGCCGATATTTTTTTATTTTTTTTTATTTTTTATAATTATGGTTAAAGATCCAAGCATAAAAATAATATTTTTGATTATTAACTAAACTGTTTTATAAGCATAAACTGTGGTGAAAAGCTTATACATCTAATTTAACTAAACTGCTTATTACATCCTATAAGCATAAACTGTTTTCAGGAATAACTAATTTTTTTGATTATTAGCATTTTCATCTCAAATTTTTTATTATTAATAACTAATAATAATATTTATGATTATTACCATTTATGATTATTAGCTTTTTCATCTCTAATATTTATTATTAATATTTATTAGCATTTTCAGTATTAATAACTAAAGAAGAAACAAGAAAATAAATAAAATAAATAAAGATGAAGTAATTTTTTATTATTAATAACTAATAATAATATTTATGATTACCATTTATGATTATTAGCATTTTCATCTCTAATATTTATGATTAATATTTATTAGCATTTTCAGTATTAATAACTAAAGACGAAACAATAAAAAAAATAAAAATAAATAAATATGAAGAGATATATCTCTGATGCCGTGGGTTGAAGTCGAGTCGAAGAGGAGGGTGATCTGATCTCTACGTCGAAGTCGAAGTCGAAGCCGAGGGTTGAAGTCGATATCTAGGTCGAAGTCGAAGACGAGGGTCGAATCTCTGGGTCGAAGTCGAAGACGAGGGTGAGTGAGGGTCGAAGTCGATCTCTGTTTCGAAGTCGCAGACGAGGGTGAGGGTTGAAGATGAGGGTGAAGGTCGAAGTCGATCTCTGTTTCGAAGTCGCAGAAGAGGGTGATGGAGATGGTCAAAGTCGCCTCTTTCTCTTTGCTTCGATGAGATTAGGGCTTTTGAGATTAGGGCATTCGTATACGGTATACACATTTTTTCTTTTTCTTTTTTTAAAATTTTCTTAATATTGCTCCGGTACCCCTCAATTTTTCAGAAAATTTGATTTCTGCCCCCGCTGTACCCAAAACGCACCAAAGACGTACCCATGCCGTACCGAGCCGTACCATGTCGTACCCAACTGAGATAGAAGTACCCGACTACTTTTTTCCGTACCCGGTACATGTGCAGCCGTACCGGTACGCGTACCCGCACCCGGTAAGTACCCAGTGCGTGTACGGCACTATTTTTGGAGTACCCGCGCTTCATAGCCTAGCTCAGATGCACAAGGTTGCACTCCATTAAACAAACATTCATTCCTTAACTTCTAAATAGACCAAAATATAATACAGGGCAAGGCTCTCCACAATCTCCTAGCTAATTTCTTATAATTCCACCCTATCTACCAATGAAATAATCCATCAATATTCCTTGGCACCACCCATAGACACCCCCACCAAAGCATTACATAAGACCACACTTTTTGACCAAGCTATTTGTTGTGGCGCATTCATAAACGCCACGGCAGGTTCCCAGAATTGACCAAGCTATCGGTGGTTAGGTCGAGCGAGGAAAGCGGACCGCACTAAGGCCGCGGTATGTAATCGAGTGGCTGGCTTGGAGGTATTGAGGATCTAGGAGCCAGCATGTCTTAACTCGGCAGTAGTGTGTCCGAAGTTTATATCTTTGGTGCAACCCAAGTGATAGCACACTTTAGACATACCACATGGACCAATGGCGAGATGAGAGGAATCTACTCTTAGTACACATCAATACCGTTTGGTGGTATGACCATTGTTGTTTGGCGGTTTGGGCAAGTACACGTGTGAGAAATGGAGAGGACAATATAGCTACGCATCCAGCAAAGGACAGCAGAGATAGTGCGCGCGCAATCTGGAGCTGCATGGCTAACCTAGATAAGGAGGCGTGAGCAGACTCTGCAAAGTAAGCAACTTTTAGCCATTCTCTCTCTGTAGTGCTCTATATTCCTCTCTTTTCCTCCTCTAGAAAGCTAACTTTACCATCGGATAGGTTTTCTGGCAACCCTCCAGCCGGGTAGCTCACCCTTGTTTGTTCGCAGTAAGACAGAGTCCTATTGGAGCAAGACGAGCTTAGGAGCAAGGAGTACGGAAGACGACGAATATTTTCCCCCCGTACACTCATATAGGCAAGTATTGCACCATTTCTCTGTAACACATGCCGATCTCTACCTGTTATAATGATTTTACTCCCAGAATTGAACCAATCATGTTTTCCAAGAACGTCTTCCACTCCTATTGATTCATCCACATCATCAAGAACAATATAATTCTCTGCATCATATTTTACCCACTTTTGATGTTGGTTACTTTAATGAACTTTTCCTTTTGAGATTGCACGAAGGAGCTGTTCTTGAAGACACATTATACTGTGATCTTTTGAAACAGCTCTAACATTCTCCAGAAAGCATTTACCATCAAATTGGCAAAAAATACGATCATAGACCTATTCCACCCATTTCCCATATCCCAACAACACAAGCACTATCCTTCCCTAAACTTAGCCATTCTATCGCTTTCTCTATATGAGAATTCATCCCAACTAGGCCTTCATCAACACTTGTATTCTCACAAGGAATAATTTTTTCCCAACAATTTCTTCGATAAGCTTTGATTCAAACCTGTAGGTTGAGAGGAAAAATAAAAAAGAAAGTTCATGCATCAAAACTCAAACAAGCTTAAACAATAAAAATAGATTAATTTTGTTCATTCCATTGAAGTATTTTTGTTCGTTATTGTCTCGTATTTTGGTTCTCTACAACTACATGCACCTACACTTTTTGATAATAATAATAATAATGCAAAGGAGAATAAACTAAGTTAAAAAGATTTTTGTCAGCAATTTATTTTGAAAATTATATTTATTATTGACAAAAAATTGATCTGATCAAGTAGTTATCGTTATCTGATCAACGCAATTATTTGAATTCAAGTAACTATCAATATCCGATCAACGAGATTTGAATTCAAGTGTAATGATTATTTGTCCCTTAAAAAGTTGAAATTTTTCAAAAGGGACTATCAAAATGGGACGGAGGGAGAATTAATTTTGTCCATTTAAATTTTAATAATGAAAATAAATTATATTGATAAATTATACTTTATCTCTTTAACTATCACTCTACCTCACAACTAAATTTCTTTTTTGATTTTTAAGCTAAAATATGATTTTTGAGTTTTTTTTTTAAAATATTTTTTTTCATATTTTAGTTAAAAAGATTTTTAAATGAACCTAACAAGTAAATATTTGTGATTTAAAAAAAAATACTAAAGACAAAAAATTAAAAATAATAATTTAAAAACTAAATCAAACATATTGATAATGCCAATTTTTAAGATGTCATGTATATAAGTCACTTGCTATGAAGTACGTATATTTTAAAAATAGTGCCGTACGAGTACCAGGTACTTACCGGGTGTGGGTACGCTTATCGGGTACGCCGAATACATGCCAGGTATGGCATATACATTTCGGACATCATAGGTATGGCAAGGTGATTTTTATTTTTTTATTCTGCTAGGATTTGTTGCAGCCTTTATTATTCTTCTTTTAATTTCAAAAATCATCAAGTAATTTATTTCCAACACCCTTTACTTATGAGTCATGATTTTACTCTCTTTTGCATCCTGTTTTAGACAATCAAAAAAGAAAAAATAATAATTATATAACTTTTTAGACAAGTTGTTCTCTTTTTAGTTTTGATATTGAAACTTTGATTTGTATGTTAAAAATTTAACTATAAATTAAAAAATAAATAAATAAATTTGACGTACGCTAACCGTATCCGTACTTTATTTTTGTTGAGAATTTACTGTAACGGTGTACCCGTACGCACATCGTTCCCATACTCATATCTATGCCCGCACCCATGCTTCATATGTCAGTTGTTCTTCATTTACATCTCATTTGAGCTAGTAATGTTCTTCTGTCTAGATCTTCATTTACTTTTTTCCTGGAATTCTAGCTAAGCAGAGGTTACTGTAAACCGCACAACATATTACTAGCTCTTTTAATAAGTCCGTTAAAGAAAGGTAAACAATTTTTTTCTGTAACTTAAAAAAAAAATTGTACAAGAAATTTAACATTTCTGCACATTCACCGCTTTCATGTTAAACAAACGCATGAAAAGTTCAAGCTCAGGTTTGGGAGCAAGCCTACAAAGCAGCCGCTTTGGACCCCCAAAAAAAAGGCTGAAAATATGGCCCCAAAATATTATAGTTTTATACTAGCCTATTAAAAAAGAGTTCAATTTAGGGGTTTTTTACTGGCCGGTCCTACTTTTTATAGTTATTTCCTTCTTAGTCCTGAATATTGATGTTGTGCACCAATAGGTCCTGGAGTCTTTTTTTTGTACTTGTTTTACCCTTGTTTTGTTTTTCCCTGTTTTGGCACGTTTCTATTTGATTTTTGCCATCAAAATACTGTAATGTGAGTTTGGATTTGGGTTTGTGATTTGGATTTCTGTGGAACTTCGCGATTTGTTAATGCATTATTGTGAAGCTTCGTGATTTGTGATTTCGCGCTTGGTGTATATTTGGATTTTGTGATTTGCGATCTCATGGAGGGAGCTCGATTTGTGATTTGCTTTTTATAAATCTGTGAATCTTTGTGTTTTGTGATTTCGCGTTTGGTGTATAGTTAGATTTTGTGATTTGCGATTTTGTGGATGGAGCTCAACTGGTATGTTTGATTTTGATTTCAATTTCGATGTTTTGGTGTTTTTTAGTTTGAGTTTGAGTTTGTGATTTTGATTTTGTTTATGATATTGTTGTTATTCTGTTGTTTCTACAATTGCATTTGTATTTTTATCATGATATTGAAAGCTTTGAGATATGTATATGTAATGAATATTAGATTTTTTTTTTTTTTTATTACGAAATTGTTTTGGTTAAACACAGGTGTTGGTTTGTGATTTTCTACAGTGATAATTTTATCACTGAGTAGTTTGGGGGTATCGTTGGATTAACTTTTTCAACACTGATAAATTTATCAGTGAGTATAAGAATAGGAGATGAAAAAGTTGCATAATATAATGGTAAGATTCAAATCGAGTTACCATGCCCAATAAGTGTAAGCCTTATTCACTGTTCATGCTCTTGGTCTTAGGTAGTATTAATTGTTAAATTTATCACTGTTGGTTTTTGGATGTGTTTGAGTTGGTTGATAATTTTATCACTGTATTAGATTTTGCTTTAGGTTGTTTGAGTTGTTTGCTAAAATATAATTGTTATTTGTTGCAAGATTTATAGTGATGGAAAATTCTTTGTTTCTTATGTGCAAATTTAGAGGTGTGACATTGGTTATCAAGTATAATGATGGATTTAATTTCTAGGATTTAGTATATAAATTGTGTGCAAAGTGGAGTGAGTCAGTTGGTAGTTCTTTGAATATATCATATTCAATGCCCGTACATTCTTATTATGGTCTACAAAGTGAAGAGGATTTGGAGGTTACAGTTGGACTCACACTTTCTTGTGATATTCATCGTATTGATGTTTTTGTTAAGTGTTATTCTTTGGGTGAAGGTTATATGATTTGTGATGGTGAAGCTGGTAGTAGTAGTAGTGTTGTTTGTGAAACTGATTTTTTGCCTTCATTTTATTTAAATCAACGGAAACCTTTGCTCTCCAATAGGTGGGTTAATTGTATAAAAGGAGTGGGTCAAAGGTTTGCTCAAGGAGTTGTTGAATTTCGAGATGCGTTGTCAAAGTATTCTATTCATTCTGGTTTTGATTTTGATTTTGTTAAGAATGACAAGGATCGTGTCACTATTCATTGTAAGAGAATGGCTGATTTGGGATGTTTATGGAGCGTGCATGCTAGAGTGGAAAATTCTAGTAAAGCTTTTGTTATTAAACAATTTGATGATGTTCATATATGTGGATGACATCGAGTATGATTGGTGGGCTAATTTCAAGTGAGGTTCGTAATAAAGCTTTGACATCGGTTAGTGAGGTGGTTTGTGATTTCAAGGACTATTATGGAACAGAAGTTTCTTATCGGCGAGCTTGGATGGGTGTTGAAAAAACAAGGGATGTTATTTTTGGTGACTATTCATCTTCATTTGACGATCTTCATTGGTATGTTGATACCACTAATGATTGTGATCCGGAGAGTGTTTTTGGTATGGAATTTGATAGTAAAGGAAGACATTTCAAATGCTTGTTTTTCGCTTTTGAGGCATGTATTCATGGTTTCAAGTATTGTCGGTCTGTGGAAAGATGGATCAAGAGAATTAGGTGCAGTAGGTGTGGAAAGATGGGAACTCATAATCGAAAGACATGTAAAGAAGCTTGCTTTAGTTGTATTGATTTTAATTGAATTACTTTTGTTGAGAGTTGAGAGGTATTATTTGCATTGAATGTTTGAGTATTTTTTGAAAGATACATCATTTCAGTAGTTGCATTGGATGATTGAGGAATTTTTTGAATGGAAATTATATTTTTTGTTGATAATTTTACAAGATTAAGTTTCACAGATTTATATTCTTTGATTTTGGTTAAATGTAGTTGATGTTTTATACAGTGGTAAATTTATCCCTGGTTGGTTTGAATGAGTTGGTGGATTATGTTTTTTTAAAAGTGATAAATTTACCATTGTCTGAAGGAAACAATCAAGCATTAATAGGGTTGCTGAATTTTGTTATTTTTAATAATGATAAATTTATAACTGACTGTATGGAAAGAGTTGATGGTTTATAACATTTATGTCAGTGGTTGATAAATTTATCACTGTCATATCCAACCAAATGTTCTTTTTTACAGTGATAAATTTATCAGTGGCTTAAACTCAAGAAAAATCAATTGTAGGTAGTTTGGGATTAAGTTTCCCAATCTGTGCTACATTACTGCCACTATGCAATTAACTATTAGTGGGATCCTTGAAGCAAAATATTTCGAGTTTGCAATTCATTTTCAGATTAAATTGTTCCAAATTTCAGCCTAAGAAATGCTTTAGATGCAACAGTTTATCATCAGGTCTTGAATAAGATCATATTTCTTCATAAATAACTGGTTCTTGGAGTTAAATGTTAAAATATATGTATGGTTTGTTTTTTTAGATTTACCATTAAAACTTTGTCTCCACTCCATATACCTAAAATGGCATGTTCTTACATTCATTCCCAAACTTGAAAATATCTACAAATTGCAACAGTGTTTTAATTCTCAATTTGAACAATGTAATAGTGTTTGTGTTTTAATTTTCAATTTAGATAAATTGTTTATTATTTTTTATATTGTTTTGTTTACTTGAATTAGGAAAAAAGAATGAGAGAGAGAGAGAGAGAGAGTTGTTGATTTTTGTTAGTTTGAACAATGATACATTTATCAGTGTAAAAAAAATGTCATGTTAGTAGATGGAGCGATCCAAACTTGTTATTAAGCATAAAGTAAGACTGATATCAAAGCCAGATCTGGTAAAAATATAGCTAAAAAAGATTGAATTTTCATTTAGTGTATTGTCTGTAATTTTAACATTGTAACGACTAAGCATTATAATATTCATTGAAGTAAAGTACGAACCAAAATGATCAAAATATAGATAACACTGTAACAACCAAACAAGTCAAATGTATGAAGTATTCACATTCTAACAACTAAATGAATCAATATTTTCTTTTTATTACACTGTAACAAACAAACAAGCAAAATGTTTTCTTTTCTTCCGGATCTGTTGATTAGTGTAACAAACGAACAAGCAAAATGTTTTCTTTTCTTCCAGATCTATTGATTATTGCAGAGGCAAGTCATCAATGTTTTCATCAACTATTTATTGTTGAGCAGTTTGTTGGTCAGCCAAGAAGATAGTTAATATATCGGCTCTCAATTGATTGCATTCTTCTTTGAAAAAAGTAGACATTATATTGTTGCTGGGAACATATTGCCTCATGATATAGCAAACAATGATTCCACAATCAAGCCTGTAAAAACATTTTGAAAACAAAATATTATAATTTGGTTTCGTTGCATTTTTTTTTATAGGAGTGTTTGTTATTGATTAACTTACGAAGTGTCTTCTTATTGTGGGTTGTTGATAACTCTCTCTGAATTTGGCAAATTAAGCAAATCTATCATTGTTATAACAATTTTTATCACTGAATTAGACAAAGTAAGGAAATTCGTCATTGTATAGCAAATGTTATCACTCAATTAGGAAAATTAAGCAAATTTATCATTCTTATTGCAAATTTTATCACTGAATTAGGCAAAGTAAGCAAATCTGTCATTATATAGCAAATTTTATCACTGAATTAGCAAAAGTAAACAAATCCATCATTGTATGGCAAATGAACATGAAGATATGATTATTATGAAGTTGAATATCACTAATAAATTAATATTGTATGATACACATTGAAAATAGTTTCCAGTTGAATTTTATCACTTAATTATAGTTATGAAAGAAGAAGGGAATCAAATCCATCATTATAACTAATTTTATCACTTAATTAAGAAAATTAAGCAAATCTATCATTCTTATAGCCAATTTTCTCACTGAATTAGGCAAAATAAGCAAATCTGTTATTGTATAGCAAATGAACATGAAGATGTGATTATTATGAAGTTGAATATCACTTAGTTATAGTTATAAAAGAAGAACGGAAGATGAATACGACTCACGTTTGATCCCCATGTTTGTTGAAGAAGAAGAGAAGCAAATCCATCATTATAACAACTTTTATCACTCAATTGGGAAAATTAAGCAAATCTATCATTCTTATAGCAAATTTTCTCACTGATTTGGGCAAAGTAAGCAAATCTGACATTGTATAGCAAATTTTATCACTGGATTAGCAAAAGTAAGCAAATCTATCATTGTATAGGAAATGAATATGAAGATGTGATTATTATGAAGTTGAATATCGCTCATAAATTAATACTGTATGGTACAAATTGAAAATAGTTTCAAGTCAAATTGTATCACCCAATTATAGTTATGAGAGAAGAAGGGAGGCAAATCTATCATTATAACAAATTTTATCACTGAATTGGGCAAAGTAAGCAAATCTGTCATTGTATATCAAATTTTATCACTGAATTAGCAAAAGTAAGCAAATCTATCATTGTATAGCAAATGAACATGAAGATGTGATTATTATGAAGTTAAATATCACTCATAAATTAATACTGTATAATACACATTGAAAATAGCTTCAAGTCAAATTTTATTACTCAATTATAGTTATGAAAGAAGAAGGGAAGCAAATCCATAGTTATGAAATAAGAAGAGAAGCAAATCTATCATTATCACAAATTTTATCACTCAATTAGGAATATTAAGCAAACCTATCATTCTTATATCAAATTTTCTCACTGAATTGGGCAAAGTAAGCAAATTTGTTATTGTATATCAAATTTTATCAGTGAATTAGCAAAAGTAAGCAAATCTATCATTGTATAGCGAATGAACATGAAGATGTGATTATTATGAAGTTGAATATCAATTATAAATTAATAGTATATGATACACATTGAAAATAGTTTCAAGTCGAATTTTATAACTCTATTATAGTTATGAAAAAAGAAGGGAATCAAATTCATCATTATAACAAATTTTATCACTCAATTAAAAAAATTAAGCAAATCTATCATTCTTATAGCAAATTTCTCACTGAATTGGGCAAAATAAGCAAATTTATTATTGTATAGCAAATTAACATGAAGATGTGATTATTATGAAGTTGAATATCACTTAATTATAATTATAAAAGAATAAGGGAAGATGAATACGACTCACGTTTGATTCGCATGTTTGTTGAAGACGAGCTAAACAGGGAATATAGATCGAAACGGTGGAAGATTTGTTGGGGATCTGTTCAGAATCAGAATATAGATCGAAATAGAGGTGATTTCTTTGGAAACGATGGGAGATTCAGGGAAAATCTCTTCGTTTGTTTTGATTTCCAAATCGCAAATCGCCTCAGAATGGTTTCCAAATCGCCTCAGAATAGTTTCCAAATCAGAATAATTGAGAAGGAGCGTGTGTGTCACGCGCATAGGGGAGAGCTCGTGATATCTTCTTTACTTCACACATGTGGTGTGACATTGAGGGGTAAAATTGAAAACTGAAACAGGGCAGGACTTGGTGGGTATTAATTTGTTTCAATGGAACCGCCTGGTAAGTCTCCATTCAATTTAATATTACAAGTTCAAAGTACTAAATGAATAAAAGGTCCAATCTAAACTAAATGAATAAAAGGCCCAATCTAAAACATAAATGGGGAAATTACCCATAGGTCCCATGGGAAACATGTGATCTCCATTTAATCCCATAACTTTTTCACTACACCCAAAAGTCCTTTCCTCTCTCTCTCTCTCTGCTTTTTGCTTCCCTTCCTCTCTCGTTTTTTTTTTCTACATTTTTCTGTCACCGTGTTTGTCATGGAAGAGGACCACCGGTGATCATATCTTTCTCCATTGATCGGGGTTCATTGATAACCACCAAGCATTGAAATCAACTCCGACGAAGAAGATGATATATTTTTCGACGAAGAAGATGAATGGATCTACTTAGATTTGATATAGATCTACTCAGATCTACATCAGATCTGAGTAGATCTACACAGATTTGGTTAGACATCCGTCTTTCCCCTTCGATCTCTTTTTTTTTTTTCTCTCTCTGCTATACACTTCTGTTTTTCTGTTCTAATGGAGAAAATTTTCGAATTCTGAACAAGCAGTTTTCGAGTTTTAGTTACAGGCGGTGAAAACTGTAAAATTTTGCAGTTTCAAATTTTTTTTTTGGTGCTGGAATGAATCATGGTTTAAAACTGTAAAATTTTGCAGTTTTATAACATTCTTTAGAACTGTAAAATTTTACAGTTTCATAACATGTTTTTTAATTTTTTTTTTCCGGCAATATTCTAGACATTCCTGTGAGTCTTCGGCTACCGTTAAACGGAAGTCCGACGGTAGTAAGATGTGAACAGTGTCTATAAATTTAAAAAAAAAAAAAAAGATTTTTTGATAACAATTAAAAATGTGTTGGACTAATTGGTGCAAGCATTTTGTTTTGGGATTAGTTGGGTTTTGAACTTGTTACATGGGACTTATCAGTAAGTTCCCCAATATAAATAAATTCATAAAAAAAAAAAGGCCCACTTGAATTTTAAAAGTTCAAAATTATGTTTAATACAAAACCCAAATTGAATTTAGAAAAAAAAAAACCCAAAAACTTGAGACCCCAATGTAACTTATAAAAACTTTTTGGGCAAATTACAAACACTCCCTCGAGATTTGGTGAAAATACAGATTCTCCCCTGAGATTTGAGAAATTCTATCCCGCCCTCTGAGGTTTATATTTCCATAACAAATTGCCCCCTGAGGTTTTTATTTTCATATAGATTTCCCCATAATTTTCCCTAATTTGTTATGAAAATTTGACCCTCAGGGAGTAATTTGTAATTTCTCAAACCTTAGGGGGGAATCTGTATTTTTATCAAACCTCGAGGGGGTGTTTGTAATTTGCCCAAACTTTTAAACTAACTATAAATAATTTGAGGTCCAACCAATCTATAATACCTGTTGTTGCTATTCGTTGCGGGAAATTCTATTTCAACACACTTACTTATCTCAATATACATTATTGCTTAGTACACACACTTATTAATTTAGTTACAGATCTTTTTTTCTCATTCCACACACATCATGTTCCAATTATATCATATCTTCTATCCTTGTAAGTACACACCACGTGATCCCTCCTTCCACACATTTGATTTTCAAACGTTTGAAACCCTCCTTCCACACACTGATGTGTTGCGGATCTTGGGCACACCAGGGGACACTCACAAGCAAAAACACAAGACTTTTAACGTGGTTCGGCAAACCGGCCTACGTCCATGGGAGCGATGTTGTTATATATCAACAAATGGAGGAGATTACACACTCTCAACTCACTGTCTCTCTATATAACACACTCTCTTACACTCTCTGATACACAAACAGAATATAGCTCTCACTAGCTCTCTCTGTTTTGTGCCTCTCTCTCAGCAGTGTGTTTCTCAACACACTCCAACAAACATTTTAACACGAGAAGGTCTGGTGAAAGCTCTTCTCAAAAATTCCAACAAACCGGAAGACATGAAGGATGACAAGTGGGAGGAGTTGAGGGAATTGGAAAACAGTACAATTCAGTTGTATCTCGGGAACAACACACTCCGGGAAGTCATCAGTGAAGTAGATCCGGCGGAGCTATGGGCAAAGTTAGAGATGAGGTACAAGTCAAAGTCTTTGACAAACCGGTTATCTCTGAAGAGGCAGCTATATACACTTAGAATGCCAGAAGGTGCGAACCTCACAGAACATCTGGACGAGTTCAATAGGATCACAATGGAATTGGACACCATTGGAGACAAGACCCAGGAGGAAGATAGGGCTATGATCTTGCTGGTCTCTCTACCTGCATCATATGAGCATCTCAGGACAACTCTATTGTACGGGAAGGATGCTCTTGGACTGGATGAGGTGATTGCTACGCTCATTTCTCATGAGTCGATGAAGAAATAGGAAGGTAGCAGTAGCAAACACCCAGAAGGAAATGCCATGGTTGCCTCAGAAAATGAGCAAGGCAGAGGTAGGTCCAATGATAGACGGGGTAGATCCAAATCAAGAGGACGTTCGCAATCAAGGTCAGGCTTCAGGAGAAAGTGTTATTACTGTGATCAGGAGGATCACCTCATAAAAGACTGTGCAAAGCTCAAGGAGGACAAGGCACACAAGGAACAGGCGAGCTCATCAAATGTCGCTGCTGCAGTAAATGCTAAGGATGAGTATGCATTTACAGTTTCGTCGAGTATGACGAAACCTGACTGGATCTTAGATTCCGGAAGCACATATCATATATGCATGGATAAGAAACTTTTTTCTACCTACCAAGCCAAGGATGGAGGTATTGTTCGAGTGGCTAACAACACTGTGAGTAAGATTGTTGGCATGGGAACAGTACAGCTGAGAATGGAAGATGAAAAAATTTTCACGTTGGATGGAGTCCGACACGTGCCAAGACTGAAGAAGAATCTAATTTCCTTAAGTATGCTAGACATGAAGGGTTATAGCTTCACATCTAGCAAAGGAAATCTCAAAGTCATCCATGGAGATACGGTGATGCTACATGGACGACTGGAGGGGAATCTGTACAGGCTTGTGGAGAAGGTTGTGACAGACGGAGCTACTGTCACTTACCGGGCAAGACGTACAAGACATGCACAGAAGAGACATAGGGCCCAGCAGACATGGCAACCAAAGTGTACAAGAACGCATGGAGGCAGTTCGGAGGTGCACAAGACGGAGCCATTGCGGCCAATTTTAAAGACAGCTCAGAACAAAGAGACTAAGACAGCAAAGCATGTCCCAGGGAAGAAAGTTTCTTTTGCTCCTGAATTAGAGACATATTGGGATCTCTCCAAGACTGGATGGAAGGGAGAGATGCCATCTCAAAGAATTGCAAAGTAAGCTTTGCATGGCACCCCAGTGAGGGGGTGCCGGGCACTCCAGGCAGGGGGTGCTATTATGGATCACCTCATATGGGTTGAGGGGGTGATTTGTAGGAGATCAACCCAAATTGAGTTGGCAGCCACATGGAAGGGTGGCCAACCCACATGGTAAAAGGAAGGCAAAAGAGGTTGGCATGAGTTGGCAAGCCATGAGGCTTGAGTTGGCAGCCATGAGGCTTGCCATGCGCCAGCAACAAAGGAGAAAGCATGGAGTTGGCCATGTGAAGTCTTCACATGGTGGGACAAAGCTTTCAACTGGACAGCAGCTCAAAGGAGAATATTGGGCTGGCAGCCAACACACCCATGAGGCCTCCTCCACCTTCTGTTTTGGTGTATAAAATGGAATGGTGATGGTGAGTTGAATACACGGCAAACATAGCAAGCAAGAGAGAAACACGCTGCTGAGAGAGAGGCACAAAACAGAGAGAGCTAGTGAGAGCTATATTCTGTTTGTGTATCAGAGAGTGTGAGAGAGTGTGTTATATAGAGAGACAGTGAGTTGAGAGTGTGTAATCTCCTCCATTTGTTGATATATAACAACATTGCTCCCGTGGACGTAGGCCGGTTTGTCGAACCACGTTAAAAGTCTTGTGTTTTTGCTTGTGAGTGTCCCCTGGTGTGCCCACTGTCTCTCTATATAACACACTCTCTCACACTCTCTGATACACAAATAGAATATAGCTCTCACTAGCTCTCTCTGTTTTGTGCCTCTCTCTCAGCAGTGTGTTTCTCTCTTGCTTGCTATGTTTGCCGTGTATTCAACTCACCATCACCATTCCATTTTATACACCAAAACAGAATGTGAAGGAGGCCTCATGGGTGTGTTGGCTGCCAGCCCAATATTCTCCTTTGAGCTGCTGTCCAGTTGAAAACTTTGTCCCACCATGTGAAGACTTCACATGGCCAACTCCATGCTTTCTCCTTTGTTGCTGGCGCATGGCAAGCCTCATGGCTGCCAACTCAAGCCTCATGGCTTGCCAACTCATGCTAACCTCTTTTGCCTTCCTTTTACCATGTGGGTTGGCCACCCTTCCATGTGGCTGCCAACTCAATTTGGGTTGATCTCCTACAAATCACCCCCTCAACCCATATGAGGTGATCCATAATAGCACCCCCTTCCTGGAGTGCCCGGCACCCCCTCACTGGGGTGCCATGCAAAGCTTACTTTGCAACTCTTTGAGATGGCATCTCTCCCTTCCATCCAGTCTTGGAGAGATCCCAATATGTCTCTAATTCAGGAGCAAAAGAAACTTTATTCCCTGGGACATGCTTTGCTGTCTTGGTCTCTTTGCTCTGAGCTGTCTTTAAAATTGGCCGCCATGGCTCCGTCTTGTGCACCTCCGAACTGCCTCCATGCGTTCTTGTACACTTTGGTTGCCATGTCTGCTGGGCCCTATGTCTCTTCTGTGCATGTCTTGTACGTCTTGCCCGGTAAGTGACAGTAGCTCCGTCTGTCACAACCTTCTCCACAAGCCTGTACAGATTCCCCTCCAGTCGTCCATGTAGCATCACCGTATCTCCATAGATGACTTTGAGATTTCCTTTGCTAGATGTGAAGCTATAACCCTTCATGTCTAGCATACTTAAGGAAATTAGATTCTTCTTCAGTCTTGGCACGTGTCGGACTCCATCCAACGTGAAAATTTTTCCATCTTCCATTCTCAGCCGTACTGTTCCCATGCCAACAATCTTACTCACAGTGTTGTTAGCCACTCGAACAATACCTCCATCCTTAGCTTGGTAGGTAGAAAAAAGTTTCTTATCCATGCATATATGATATGTGCTTCCGGAATCTAAGATCCAGTCAGGTTTCGTCATACTCGACGAAACTGTAAATGCATACTCATCCTTAGCATTTACTGCAGCAGCGACATTTGATGAGCTCGCCTGTTCCTTGTGTGCCTTGTCCTCCTTGAGCTTTGCACAGTCTTTTATGAGGTGATCCTCCTGATCACAGTAATAACACTTTCTCCTGAAGCCTGACCTTGATTGCGAACGCCCTCTTGATTTGGATCTACCCCGTCTATCATTGGACCTACCTCTGCCTTGCTCATTTTCTGAGGCAACCATGGCATTTCCTTCTGGGTGTTTGCTACTGCTACCTTCCTATTTCTTCATCGACTCATGAGAAATGAGCGTAGCAATCACCTCATCCAGTCCAAGAGCATCCTTCCCGTACAATAGAGTTGTCCTGAGATGCTCATATGATGCAGGTAGAGAGACCAGCAAGATCATAGCCCTATCTTCCTCCTGGGTCTTGTCTCCAATGGTGTCCAATTCCATTGTGATCCTATTGAACTCGTCCAGATGTTCTGTGAGGTTCGCACCTTCTGGCATTCTAAGTGTATATAGCTGCCTCTTCAGAGATAACCGGTTTGTCAAAGACTTTGACTTGTACCTCATCTCTAACTTTACCCATAGTTCCGCCGGATCTACTTCACTGATGACTTCCCGGAGTGTGTTGTTCCTGAGATACAACTGAATTGTACTGTTTGCCAATTCCCTCAACTCCTCCCACTTGTCATCCTTCATGTCTTCCAGTTTGTTGGACTTTTTGAGAAGAGCTTTCACCAGACCTTCTCGTGTTAAAATGTTTTTCACCCTTTGCTGCCACAGGGTAAAGTCATTACTGCCATTAAAAGGCTCAATCATGAAACTTGCGCCTTTTCCTGCCATTGTAAATTTCTTCCCTTTTTAAAGAAATTCCGATTTAAGAATCTGACCGTACGGATGGGTCCGGAATATTCCAAACAGTTGGAACGCATTATTGGATCGCAAAAAAACGGACTCCGAATGGCCTAGATCTAGCCAAAAGAGTTTGAATGCCTCCGATTCAAAAACTAACCGTACGTATGTGTCCGGAATACTCCAAATAGTTGGAACTCACTATTGGATCGCCAAAAACGGACTCCGAATGGCCTAGATCTAGCCAAAACAGTTTCAACGGTTCAGATCTGCTGAATCTGGTGCGCCTGAGAAGCACCAGATAATTCCTCCGGATCGGCTGGTCAACGGCGCAGTCAACGGCTCGGTCAACGGTGCAGGGGCGCGGTCAACGGCGGCTCAGCGGCGCGGCTTGGCTGGCGGCGCGGCTCCGGCGCGCCTCGGCCTGGTCAGCGGCGCGGTCAACGGCTCGACGGCTTGGCTCGGCTCAGGATGACCTCAGCCTGACGTCAGCTTCACGCGCGCCCCCACTCGTCTTCTTCCTTAGTCGGCGCGTGGGGCGCGTGGGTGCGAGTGGCCTTCACTCTCGATCTTCAGGTGGCGCGTGGCGGCTCGTTAGAGCTCCGATTGGCCTGTGGTTTGAAGTTTTGGACTCCTCTCCTCCTGACATTCCTTCTGGTATGCTCAAAAGTGGATTTCGACCACTTCGAAATCTGGACACTTTCGGAAAAAACTCGATTTTTCTCCACCCGGGCTCTGATACCAATTGTTGCGGATCTTGGGCACACCAGGGGACACTCACAAGCAAAAACACAAGACTTTTAACGTGGTTCGGCAAACCGGCCTACGTCCACGGGAGCGATGTTGTTATATATCAACAAATGGAGGAGATTACACACTCTCAACTCACTGTCTCTCTATATAACACACTCTCTCACACTCTCTGATACACAAACAGAATATAGCTCTCACTAGCTCTCTCTGTTTTGTGCCTCTCTCTCAGCAGTGTGTTTCTCTCTTGCTTGCTATGTTTGCCGTGTATTCAACTCACCATCACCATTCCATTTTATACACCAAAACAGAAGGCGGAGGAGGCCTCATGGGTGTGTTGGCTGCCAGCTCAATATTCTCCTTTGAGCTGCTGTCCAGTTGAAAGCTTTGTCCCACCATGTGAAGACTTCACATGGCCAACTCCATGCTTTCTCCTTTGTTGCTGGCGCATGGCAAGCCTCATGGCTGCCAACTCAAGCCTCATGGCTTGCCAACTCATGCCAACCTCTTTTGCCTTCCTTTTACCATGTGGGTTGGCCACCCTTCCATGTGGCTGCCAACTCAATTTGGGTTGATCTCCTACATGATGTTCAAACATTCATATCTAACATCTGATGATCTCGTTGGTCCAATAATCAATTAACAAAGAAGAAGAAGATGATGAAGATTACGATGTGAGTAGAATTAGGCTTGGAGGGAGAGGCATTGGGATGATCATGAGCTTCGACATCTGGTTCGGCGTGGAAAGATTGACGGAGAGATAGGAGCTTGTCCCAGTGATAGCAACAAGAGAAGATGCCACTCAAGCTGAAGGATAAATTTCAACAAAGCTCCATAAATTAAGACTTCCAAATTGTTGAGTGTTGCAGATGATGTCAACGGAAGGTGCAAGTTTTTGTTTGCCACTAACTGCGGCCTAGTTTTTTTTCTGACTAACACCGCCTTTACCAAATTAACAAAATTGTTTCAACATGTAATCCATTTTTTAAATCACGTGACTTTCAATCCCCACCAAAAAAAACAAAAAAAACATACATATATCAATGACAATCAATAACAGGCTTTAATGCTCGTATAAATGGCAACTAATTTTAATCTATTTTTACAAGTAACAAAGATGTGGAATTTCAATGGAGGTTGTGTTCAATCACCCGTCTTCCATGGGTTCTTAGTGGAAAGAGTGAAGGATGAGGAATGTACAGAGAATATTTTGATATAATATTATGGGTATTATAATCATTTTATTTTAAGATATAATTATCATTAAAATAATATTTCATTAAATATGTGTACATAAGTAGGTGAGTGGAAATAAAATTTTTCATTTGTTGCTCCTTGCCTAGCAATCAGAACAAAGATTTTGCTCTAAGCCCTGGAGGAACGCAAGCCACAAAGTCCCCCAAAGATTAATTGAAGTCTAGAGAAGGAAAAGTTGGAGGCTTAACTCAACATAAGTTGGAGGCTTAACATTATTGATCTTTTCTCAACTTTCATCTATCACAAACAGTGAAGGTATTTTCTTTTCCTCTCTATTTTTATATATTTATTGATTTTATGGAACTATTCATCTAATTTTTTTGAAATTAATAGAGAACTATTATATTGAGATAATTTTTGGTAAATTCTATCAAACAGAAAAATCAAAGTTAACTGTTAACATTATGATGATGATAATAATTTTTGGTAAATTCTATCAAACAGACCAATCATGATTCTTAGAAAATATATTTTAAGTGATACTGTTACTTTTTGTTCGATTTCTTAGCCTCCATTAGAGAAGTGAGTTGACTTTTTGACTTTTTGACTTTTTTGACTATTTTAGCCTGAGCTAAAAAGTTTGGTTTGTGAAGGATTTTTTGACTTTTTTTAAGACCTATGGGTTGGTTTTTTTAAAGTTTGTCATATATTTAAGTAAAATTTAGTAAACTCTTTGTAAGTATCATTCTTTTAAAGGCCCTAGAGGGTTGTTTCAGGTGTCCTAAATAAGTGTATTTTTTGTATTTTTAGACTAAAAAGTTGAGGAAAAAAATATAATTGTTTAGGTTAACTTTTTGACTTTTAACGAAAAAATATATATTAAAAAATTGTATAAATTAGTATGTAGGAGAAGGTAGAGAGAGTAGCAGTACGGCCAAACGTCTTGGGCAGAGACATTTGACATAAGAAATAGTTGCCTCATTTGCGGGCATTGCATTGGACTATAATGTTCGGCCCGTGGGGGCCCACCACGGGTCCCTTTTTGCTAATCGAAACCGTTCAATGTATAAAACTCGTCGAGTATTATATACTTATAAAAAATTATGTTGATCGGATATCGATAACTATCTGATCGGATTAATTTTTTTTCAACTGTTACCTATAACACCATCTATTTGTTTTTATACAAAACTGATTTGATCATATAGTTATCCGATTAACGTGATTTTTTGTAGGCATATAGTACTCGACGAGTTCTACACATTAAACAGTTCAGATTATCAAAACAGGACCTGTGATGACCCCTCACTGGCGGAACAGCAACGTGCTTTTGTGCAATATGACTGTACAATTTTTTCTAAAAATTAGCTTCACCTTTGGGATGTGAAACGAGCTTTATTATTTTTTGTATAAAATTAATTTATTTTTTTTTGATAAATAGTGATAACTTTTTAACTTTTTTTTTTATAACTTTATGACTTTTTGAATTATTTTGAAGATGCCAAACTAGACCTCAGTGCTAGTCCCCAAAAACTCACAGCCAGCACTGAAAAAGTTCCATTATTATTTTTTTTTTTCTTTCCACGGTTTCAACCTCTTTCAATCCACAGCAGCACCATAGGAAAAGCATTTCCTAATCCTTCCCTTAATCTACATCACTGCTCAAATTGGTAAATAACAAATAGAAACAAAGCATGCAAGTAGTTAACACACGGAGTAGGAAAAAAAAAAAGAAAAACTTGGCATAAATTTGTGTCAGAACTTACATAACATGATCTCATTCAAGAGCTGCAACAATCGCTGTAATATTTACAAGAATAACCATCGGCTGCAAAAACCGGCATACCACAACCTAGCACATTGGTTCGGGTATTCGCTGATTGTATAAAACATCCTGAGCAAACGCTAGAACCAGTTTTAACCGACTTCACATTGCACACAGATGGTATGGAACCCTAACTCCAAAATTACATGATTAGAACTCGTTGTTGCATGGTTGAAGATAAAAGCACCGCCAAGTTCATGGACAAGAAACCCAGCCAAGCTAATGTCTACTTCTGGGCAATGCAAAAGAATTTTTCCCAAGATAAAACTATTTTCTTTTTCTTTTTCATTGAGAAATAATGATCAACTAAACACTACTCATTGTGTAGATGTCTGTCAAGGTTGCGACTACCTTTAGTTATTCATTCCCTTCAACGGTTGTCGCTATGAATGATTGTGAATGTACAGTATCAGTAAAAGCAGGCTCTGAGCTATCTCCTTCGGCGCCACCAATCTGGAACTTTCAATCTCTGGCTTCTATGTACAGCAAGTGTGGCCGCAGGAACTTTGTGCTTTACCTGTCTCCATATCATATTCACAGCATCATCTTTTTTGGGGGGATACTGGTATTCGAAGTGGTGGGAGATTTTTTTGAGCTGCCTCCACATTTTCAACCATCTTTCTTTTGGAAATTGCCGGAGCTGCTTAACCATGTAACCAGGTACCAATGCTTCTTTGGTAGAGAAGAAAAGTGAGAATTGGGTGTAGTCTATTTCATCCTCATAGGGGAGCTCAATTTTATCACTCACAATAACAGGAACGCAGTGGCTCACAATAGCATCAAAAAGGCGGCACGAGGAAGGAGTGTCTCCTGCAGGATGTAGACAGAACTTCGATAAACGCATCCCTTCCGAGGACTGATATAACAAAAGAGGAAAAAAAACTTTAGAGACGTTGAACATACAACTCAGAAACATAATACAATCATAGTTGTCAAATCGGGATTCGTATCGTGAATCGAAATGGCCTTGTACCGAATCGCGAATCGAATCGAATCGTGAATCGTAAAGATTCAGTCACTTTTTCTAAATTACTTAAAAATATATATCTACACATTTAGATGTTAAATATATCTTATGAATACAAAATATTTAGACTTAAATCAATGAAAATGTTATTTTGAATAATAATCACGTAGTGTAATAGGTAAGAAGTTAACAAAGGTTCCTATGTAAGATCACCGTATTACATTTTTTCTTTTTTAGATATTTCTTATCAACCATTCTTAATAAAGATGTAATATCATCATCTTGCCTTTTTTCTTTTTTTAGATGTTTCTTATCAGCCATTCTTAATAAAGATAGTAACCAAATAGACAAATTATCAATTTCCAAAGTAACAATAATTAACAGCAATGTTGATATTTGGACAATAAGCATATATTCTTTTCTAAGTAACAGTGAGCAAATAATAAGAAGGAATTATTTAGAATCTTTTATTTTAAAGTCTAAAACATTTTAAAAAGTATAACTAACCTCACACATGTAATATTCAATTTAATAAAATAGTAATAAATAATTTATAGTGTAACTTTAATCTTAAACATCTTTATAAGATATATTATGATTTTTTAAAAGAAAAAAAATGAGAAGAAAGGTTAAAAATATGTCGGGTCTGACTGAATCTAATTGGATCCTATTGAAAACTCCATGATCGCTAAAATAACAATAAATCATGTATATATGTTGGTTATTTTGGTATTAAACGCTATTAAAAGTTGTATTATGCCATTTTCACTAAAAAGATGGAGAAAAAAAGAGTCGAAAATATGTCGGACACAATAATTTCAAAAGTTGCATGAATCGTAAAAAGTGAATCGAATCGTGAATCGATTGTGAATCGTGCGATTCACTAGAGATTCACTTCCAAAATAGATCCACCAATAGATTCGTATCGATATTGCAAAAATTGCGAATCGAATCGCGAATCGAATCGTGAATCGTAAGATTCTGATAACAGAGAATACAATAAAGTGAGTCAGAGCACCTCCACCCGATACTTCAAATCTGATGTGGCACTCCAACAGTCACATTTTGATATCAAGTATCAACTCCACCCAGTTGCCAAAAGCTGATGTGGCATTTGGCATCACCCTTTCATACCAATTTTGACATGTTCCTACTTCTTGCCCTTTTTTTTTCCAAATAAAAGGACTTCTATGTAAAATAAAAGAGTTCAAATTTAAAAAATAATAGAATAATAGATTCGACATATCGGGTGGAGACCTTCCATGTCAAATTGACATATGCCAATTTGCCACCTAAAGCCTTCAGAAAAATTTAACATAACAAATTTTGAAGGTTTGGGTGGAGATGCTCTTATATAAAGGCCCACCATCAAATAATTCAGTAAAAATTCCATGCTGAAGTTTAGAAAAATGTCTTGAAGAGGCCGCAATTTAAATGTCCTTGTGGTAATATATTATAGTTCTGTTTGCACTTTTTTTCTTTTTTCTTTTTTTTGATAAATAGTTCTGTTTGCACTTTTTAAAACAGAGAACACAAATATAACATTCTTAGATCATTTATATTACATCAAATCATACCCCTTTAATGCTTTCGCCTGTAGCATAGCTTTGTTCATAGTGGACATCCTTGTAACCAACTAATATCTTTGCTAGTTTAGCGCGAACAATTCCTTCCTGAAACATTCCAGAAAATAAGGGAGATTTGTGTTAGCTCCAAATAAAAGATAATTACACAACAGGATGTTCAACTCTCAAAACCAAACTTACATCTTTCCTCACTGTCCTCCCCCTGAAAAAAAGAAGGGTATAACGAGACTCGTATGGGTCTGGAAGGTCATCATTAGTGAATGAAACCACAACATGCACATATGGAGCCACCACATCTTTGCTCAAATTTGACATGATTCTAGTGTAACGGCCAAAATCTGCAACGATGAGAATAGATGCGTTCACCTGCTCTCGCAAAAATCTGAATGCATTTGGATGATGCATGGGAATTACATGGTCTCGGCCTGCAGACCTCTGCCAGTAATTGGATTGCCTCAAGAACTTAAGTACGTCAACCTGAAATCAAAATCACCCATATTCAGCTCTGAAAATGATAACAGTTGAAGAACGATGATATAGGAATAGATTTTTTTAGTCCCAATATAACAGCGACTAGAGGGAGTGGCACATGGTGCATTATAGTGGCGAAAAGGTAGCCAGAGTGGTTCTAAAATAACATTCAAGGAATCTGATTTTACATCAAGCTATGATGCACGGACACGGACATGAGACACGCCACCGACACGTAAATGCGCAAATTTTCAAAAAATTGGGGACACGACACATTGGGGACACGTTTAATATATATAATTTTATTTATTTATTTTATATCTAAAATTAAAAAAAAATATTAATTCTTATAAAATTACAATAATAATAAAATTAATAAATATATTACCTAATTTTTTTTAATAAAATTGATTTTTTTAAAAATAAAAATAATTTATTTTATAAATTTGAATAAAAACATGGATATAAATAATAAAATAAAATAAAATAAAATAAAAAAAGAGAATAAAAAGAAAAGGATGGAGTGGAGAGAGGGTAAATGAAATCAGACAAAGAGAAGAGAAGAAAGAGAAGGAGACAGAATGAGAGACGGAGGAAGAAGGAAGATAGAAGAGGAAGATGAAGCGAAGGGAAGACGAAGACAGAGGAAGAGGAAGACGAAGACGAAGGCAGAAGAACAGAGAAGCAGAAAAGAGAAGAAGAACAGGTTAGGGTTTGTTCTCTCTGTCCTCAATCTGTCTCTCTCTTCCCTCGACCTATCTCCCTCTCTCTCTCTCCCCTCGATCTGTCTCTCTGGCTTTGGCTCTCTCTCTTTCTCCTCTCCAACAGTTCTAGGGCTTCTTCGATCCACCCACCTGCGTGTCTGAATTGTCCTCGCGTGTCCAACCTCGTGTCCGACTTTGAAAAATTCTGAAAAAAAGGGGGACACGCAAGGGAGAGTGTCGGACACGTGTCCACAGCGTGTCCGACGCGTGTCCATGTCTGACACGTGTCCGACACTCATACGCAAGCCTCAGGGACGTGTCCATGCTTCATAGACATCAAGTTTAATAATTGGAGAGACTGCAGTGAAGCTAAGGTTGTGAATTATATAGCAAAAGATACAGAAGCCAAACAACATAAAAAGCAGAGACAGTAACTTGACAAACCCCTAGTTTTTTAAATGAACAAGTTTTTCAAAACCAGTGTTTTAAAAAGCGCACTTAGGCGCGCGCCTAAGCTCGAGGCGCAGTGAGGCGCAGCCTTGCGCCTCGAACAGGTCGAGGCGAGGCGCAAGAGGCGAGGCGCAGCTTAGGCGCTGAGGCGAGGGCTTTTTTTTGAGGCGCGACGCGCGGGCTTCATGGGCTTTACCTTTTTTTTTTTTTTTTTTTTTTTTGAAAAAAAAAATAAAAAAGTGCTTTTTTTTGTGGGCATGCCTATAGGGATTCAAAACTTTTCAATATAAAATGACCAAATGTGGTCAAAAGAGAGCAAAAAGTGATACCTATTATATAATATATAATATATAATATATAATTGATTCATATATATATATATATAATATTATATAATACCTATAATATCTATTATATAATATATAATATACTTATATAATATATAAAATAGAATATATACTTATTTACAGTAATAAAAAAAATAAACACATGTATGTAAAATAAAATAAAAAAAATTAATTAAAACACGTTATGTAAAAAATATAATAAATAAATAAAATAATATATATATTAAAAAAATTAATTATTTTTTTTCTTCTTCTCTTCTCTTCTTTTCTTATTAAAAAAATTAATAATATACATATTAAATACTTTCTATGTTGAAAATTGTGTTATATTAATATTTTGCTTAACTTTTATAACTTGCGCCTCGCTTTGGTGAGGCGCGCGCCTCGCCTCGCGCCTCGCCTCGCGCCTTGGCGCTCAGGCTCCAGGTGACCTTGGCGCCTTGATGCGCCTAGGGCTTTTTAAAACACTGATTAAAACCTGATTACGTTATATGAGTTCATCCGACAGAAAGGCTCATCACGACTGGCTGCATCAGGCAATTATGCCCCGAAAACTAGCTACCTCTTTGATCTAACTAGGCACTTTAAAACACTAAATCCGACCGACCATTGCATTTCTAACTAATCAAAGGCTAGGAGCACATCCTGTAACTGAAATTGGAAGGAAAAAAAAAAAATCTAATTGCCATAATAGGAATCATTCAATCTGACCCTCCTACTAGGTGTAGCCAACTGGAAATAAACGGGCAAGAGTGACAAAGTCAAGTCCTGATGGTAAATCACTTCAAAAATCTCCAGATGGCAGCAGCATCCCACATAAAATTCAAACTGAGTAGAAAAGGCCGAGCTTAATTTTCTCATAACAATACTACTTTCGAAGACTCCAAGCCATATATGTCTGTTTCAAGAAACAAATTCTATTTGCATAAATTTCATTCAGTAATTCCCAGTTGCATAAATTTTTTCACCCAACAATGAAATAACCTCCAATAAATCCAATTCTGCCACATGCAGCCTAATTAAGAAAAAACACTTTCAGCCTATGAGCTCCTAATAAAGGTATACTCCAAAACCCAATTCATCAGCCAATAAGGCCACAATATTTAGCTGAGAAAAATCGTGCCAGTGTGCCACCTTTTTTATGCCATCTTCAATCGCAAGCAAACAGAACAGTTTAAAAATATTCCATATTCTCACGACGGCAACGAAAGATCTAACTTTTGATTTGAATTCATACCCAGAAATAATGGAAACAAAAACAGTTTCACTAAACATAATCAGGGTCAAGCAAAATCAATAGGCAACAAAATTGATACTTGGAAAAACAGGCCATGAGAATTGTTCTTGGGAGAGTTTCAAATCAGTGTATGTTTTCAAAAACAATTTCATATTACTGGTAAACTTTACCAACTTTAATAATTAAAGTTGCGAACTTTCAATGAATTGGTAAATATTTTGTGAAAGTTCCACTGATTTGCAATTTTCCCAATGTTCTTTACTGAATTAATGCTCCAATCCAAAGCCTTTGGACCCCAAAATTCAATGAAAAGCTATAATTACGCTTCCAAAACAAATCAAAACAACAATCGAAGCTGAAACAACACATAATCGAACACACGAAGTACCTGCAATTGCTTATCGATCTCGGTATCCGGATCAGTCATATTGTGCCCGTGAGTATTGAAACTCAACGAAGAGAAAAACGGTACGAAAAACACATCAGCCGATTCCGGATCCGAAACCCTAACCGCCTCTCGACTCTCATCTTCACCATCATACAACAACGAAGCCATCATCCAATACTCCACGCTGTGCTGCTTCTTCAGCCCCGAATTCGCCGGCCACGGCGGCAGAGTCCGGGAAGTCACCGGAGTTTCGTCGGATCTCCGGCGTTTCAGCATCCCGACGTTGAATCGACGGGGAAGATCGTACATGAAAACCCTGAGCGGCGATTCGGTGCGGCAGGGCGTAGTGTAGTTAGGTAGAGATTGTAAGAGTGGGAAGAAGTGTGATCTGACATCAACCGTTCCGATGTAAATGGAGTAGGTGATGAAGATGATGAGGATGAGTAGGAGAGAGAGGACTGTTTTTCCGATCATCTTCATTTTCTCTCTCTAGAAAGCTCTGGGTTTCTCTCTCTGTACGTATGTATGTATGTACATGTCTGTGTGTAGTGAACCCTCTGTGTGTGTGCGCGCGCGCGCGTTTGATCGCCGTGATGAGTGAGAGTAGACAAAAGGAAGGTATATTGTTGAAAACGAAAGTGAAAACAAGATTGAGATCTCATGGCACGGAATGTAAGCCGTCGGATTTACATACTTTTCCCGGTGGATCCTAGAGAGTGTGAGCTGCTGTGATTTTGTGAGATCTCGGATACACAGGAACTTGTCGCTGTCAATCCACCGTTTTATGATAAATTGCAAACACATCACAAAATTTATTTAAAATAACGATTGTTTCTCATAATTTTAAAAATTATGAACATGTATTGTCCAATTTTGCTTATTTAAAAAATTAATAAATAAAATAATTTTTAAACTATTTTTCTATTTAATAAAAAAATTTACCTGAATTAGATCGTGGGATGTTAATTTAAGGTAAATAGAGCCTCAATTAATTGTCGTAAAATATTAGTCAAATAACTTTTTTAATTCATTTTTTTCCCTCGATACAATACAACTTCATTTTAGGTTAATTTTGATATTTTAAGCAAAGCACTCACATTATTCAAATTTATCTAATGGTTGACTTTATTTGATTACAATTCTCATAAATTATTTTTAAACATTCTATAGTCTTTTTTTTTTTTAGAAATATAAAAATTAAATGTATATAAAAAATAAAAAAATAATTAAAATATATAATAAAAAATCACTAAAATAAACAAAAATCTTTAAAAAATGCACACAATTTTTGTTTGAATTTTGATTTATTTTTAGTATTTTTAAAAATATTTTAAGTAATTTATTTTTACTTTTCAGATGCATCTTGATTAATGTATCTAAAAAATAAAAAATAATAATTAAAATATACAAAAAATTACTAAAAATAAATCAAAATTCGGCTACAAATAATTTTTGAAAAATTAAACCAAACAAACATTTGGGGCTTGTTTGGTTTGGTTTTCAAATCAATTTTTTGAGAGCTCAAAACTCAAAATTTGTTTCAATTTTCTCAAAATTATTTTTAATAACTTTTTCTATCTCATCTCTCATTCTCTCACATTTTATACATTAATCAATCTTTTTTTTTCTCTCATCTTGCATTACTTCACATCATACACATCAATCAATCACTTTTTTTTTGGCACCCCGCTATTTAATTACAAAAAAATAACAAATCATCCCAAATTATAAAACTATTTTAAAAATATACAACAAAATAAAATTTTAAATATACAATCAAATAAAATTTTGAATTTTTTGTAAAAAAACTTATATTTTAAAATTTATTTCAAAACCAAACCAAACCGCCTTAGCCTGTGTTTGGCAAGTGGGTTTGCAGGTTTTTTTAGCTATTTTAGCCACAAAAAACAAAATAGGCTATTTTAGCCATAACAAACAAAACATCACATCCAACCCATAATCATTACATTCTTCTCTCACAAAAAAACTCAAAAAAGCCAAAAAGCCAAAAAACCCTTCCCAAACCAAACTTTTAAGCCCAGGCTAAAATAGCCAAAAAAGCCAAAAAGCCAACCCACTTCCCAAACGGAGGCTTAGTTTTTCATCAGTTCCTTCAACCAATAATTCTTAGGTTGATAGTGCATCTCCAATTATTCATGAATTTGTTCATTAATTTTTATGAAAAAAATTCAAATTATGATTTAACCATTTTATCAAATATGAATCCAATAAAAAGAGAGATAGTTTTTTAACTAAATCAAGATGAACTAAATCTTTTTATCAGTTATCACATATTTAGTCATTCCATCGTGCATCATGTTCTAATTAGGAGTGTTCGAGAATAAATTTTTTTAATGAAAAGAATTAAAAAAAAAATAGATAAATTAATTTAACAATTGATAATGATATTTTGATTAAAAATGAAGGCCTTGTTTGGTTTGTGTTTCTCAAAAAATTTTGAGAAAAATTATCTACAAATAAGCTTTCAAAAGTAATCAAATCAAACAAATTTTCTCAAAAAAAATTTCCAAAACTTGTTTGGTTTACAAATTTTTCAAACAAATCTCTCTCTCATACACATCAAATCAATCATTTTTTCCAAAACTCTCTCTCAAAATAATTTTTTAAAACATCTTTTGAAAAAAAATTAAATCAAATAAATTTTCGTACTTTTTATCTCAAAACATGTTTCTCAAATACAAACCAAACAAGGCCGAAGATTCCGGAACAAGGCCTAACTTGGAAGGACTGGACTAAGGAGAGCTGCATATGGGCCTTAAAAAAAGCCCAGCCCAAATTGACCCCACAACTCGTCTCCAAAAATTAGGGTTTCATTACGCTCAATATAAAACCCATAGCTACGGCCTCTTTTTTTCTCTTCTGCGAGAGCACAAAGTGAATCACTTCATACTCTTCTCGACCCAGGTGCAGCAGCTATGGTAACAACTGTTCTTTACCTTCTTCAAAGTTCAATTTTTTGGTTTTCATATCACTCTCAATCTCCTGATTTTCGATCTGTAATATGCAGTACAAGCATATGATTGTTTAGCATTGCTGGGAAGTTCTAATTTATTTATTTTCAATTTTTTTTTTCTGTTTATCGTTCAGGTGAAGTACTCAAAAGAGCCTGACAATCCCACCAAGTGTAAGTACTTTTCTTGTTCCTTTCTCTTACGTTTTGATTTACAGATTTTTATTGATTTTTGGGTTGCCATTTTCAATGTTTTGAGTCACTGTTTATTGAGTCTCATTGTGTCCTGTCCTGGCTTTTATTTTACAGCCTGCAAAGCCAGGGGCTCAGATCTCAGAGTCCATTTCAAGGTATTTGTTACCTTAAGTTTTTGTGCGTATATATGTGTTCTTAATTGTTTGCACTTATGTACATTATTTTCAATGAATGATGTTTTATGGGTTTTGAGGATTGTTCTGTTACGCTGTGTGTGGTTGGGGATTTGGAAAGGGAAAGGGAAAATGCATGTATTATTAGGTGAAATATAAGTATATTTTATTCACATTTCACCTATCTTTTTTCTTTCTTTTCCAAATTCCTTCTGAAATTTCACCTATCTTTTTTCTTTCTTTTCCAAATTCCTTCTGAAATTTTCCAACCAAACACAGCGGTAGTGTAGTCTTATGAATCTGATCTATAGCTAAACTAATGTTATAGTTTGTTATAGTTGTGAATCTCGCTTTTCTATATGCACATTTGTGTTTTTGCAATGTTGATGTCTGGTAGGTGTATGTAGGCCAATTGTTAAAATTTGACGTCCTGAAATGTGGCAATTATTATTGGTTTTGTTTTTTCTTAGATAGTATAACCTGATGAAAAAAGCAGGGGTCCATTGCCTTTTTGTGGATGGGTCTCTCGTAAACTTCAGGGAAATCAGCTCGCATTGTTATTGGGTGAACCTCTTGAGTAGTCAATGACAGAAGGTTCAGTAAATGATGGAACAGTATATTCAGTTTTGGGAGAGTGGTTGTGGAGGTTTGCTTGTGAGCATGATAGATGTTGGAGATGGTTGATGGCAGTGGAAGCATAGGTGTGCTTGGGGGAATGGGCCCTTGTTAGATTTGCCTATATCTTGTTGTACAAGTCTTTGGATAGAGATTTAAAAGTTATGGAATTAGTACAAGGAACATTAGATGGTGGAGGATGTGGGAGGTTGGAGAATAATTTTTCTTATTGCAGTAGATTTGGATGTTACCATGGCTGACTGGGCATCTTTTGTTGCACGGGGAGTTGCAATTATCTAGATGAAGTAAAATCTCTCAATGATGCTTTGATCATGGGAAAATTCTCACCATTGATAAACTGGTCTGGAAAAAAATTTGTGACCATTTAACCTGATGAAAAAAGCAGGGGCCTGTTGCCTTTTTGTGGACAAGTCTCTTGTAAACTTCAGGGAAATCAATTTGCATTGTTATTGGGTGAACCTCTTGAGTAAGTCAATGACAGAAGGTTCAGTAAATGATGCAACATTATGTGTTCAGTTTCCGTATGTTAGAAGTATGTTTGGCAAGTGCTGTATCTCTGCTATGTGGATGCAGATTCAAAATTTTAATTATTGAGTCTTCTTTAAACCGTTACTTAATTGACGTAGGTACTGCTGTCATTTGCTTAATTTTTAAAAATACCATTGTGATCATGAGTTAGAGCCAGAATACCTATGTTGCACGGACACGGACACGGACACGGACACGTAAACACGCTAATTCTCAAAAAATGGGGGACACGACACGTTAGGGATACGTTTAATATATATAATTTTGTTTATTTATTATATGTCTAAAATTAAAAAAAAATTATTAGTTTTTATACAATTATAATAATGATAAAATTAATAAACATATTTCTTAAATTTTTTTTAATAAAAATTGATTTTTTTTAAATAAAAATAATTTATTCTATGAATTTTAGGTTTAATAAAAATAAAGATAAAAAAAATGGAGGAGAGAGAGAGAGATGAAATCAGGAAATAAAAGGAAGGGAGAGAAACGGGAGGAGAAAAAGAGAAGTGAAAAGAATAGCGTGAAATCAAAAAGAGATAACAGAAGAAGAGAAGAGAGACGAACCAGAGGAGAAGACGAACAGAGAAGATGAAGGATAGAGAAAGACGAAGAGAAGGAAGCAGAGCAGAGAAGACGAAGAAGATTACCTCAGGTGAGGGCTTCTTCGATTCATCTCTTTTGAACAGATTAGGGCTTTTTTTGTTCAATCAATCTCTCCCTTGATCTCTTTCCCACTTTCTCTCCAACAGCTTAGGGTTTTTTGATCCGTGTCCAGAAAGTGTCATCGTGTGTCTACCGCGTGTCCAACTGAAAAAATTTTAAAAAAAAAAGAGGACACATTTGAGAAAGTGTCAGACACGTGTCCACAGCTTGTCCGTGTCCAACATGTGTCCGACACTTGTATGCCAGCCCTGGGAACATGTCGGTGCTTCATAGCCAAATACTATGGGCACATTGAAAATACTTAAAATTAACATTTTGAATTTTTCTTGAGAAATGCTGCATGGAAGCATCCAAGATTGCATGATACAAAGCTAAAAATGCTCATCAACTCTTCAATCGTGATGTTAGTTCTTGTTTGAAATACAGGTAGTTGTCACTTTGTTTCTGAGATCACGTCAGCACTATTATTTTATTCTGAGATCACGTCAGCACTTTTATGTTATTGCCAAGTGTGTTCCTTGTTATGATGTTCAACCCTTACTAGTGTTGCCAATTTTGACGTGAAATTCATAGTGCTATTTCTTTTTATTGGCTCAATAGAACACGAGGGAGACAGCACATGCCATCAGGAAGCTGCCTTTGGCCAAGGCTAAGAGGTATTTAGAAGATGTTCTGGCTCACAAGCAGGCCATACCTTTCACGCGTTTTTGTAGGGGTGTAGGACGAACTGCTCAGGCAAAGAACAGACATTCAAATGGACAAGGACGTTGGCCTGTCAAATCTGCTGGATTCATACTCGACTTGCTTAAAAATGCTGAGAGTAATGCCGAGGTACTGTCCCAGCTGGTGGCATGCATTCTTAATTACTAGTTTTTAACTTGCAAATGTCTTTACTGATTGCATGATTGTTCATTCATTCACCAGGTGAAAGGTTTGGATGTGGATACACTTTACATATCTCACATTCAGGTTAACCAGGCACAGAAGCAGAGACGCCGCACGTACCGTGCCCATGGAAGAATCAACCGTATGTTTGACTTCTTTTTTTATATTGTTTATACATTTAATTTTTGATATTTTAATTATCAACAGGAGTGTGTTACTTATCTTGGCAGCCTACATGTCTTCCCCCTGCCATATTGAGTTGATCTTGTCTGAGAAGGAAGAGCCTGTTAAAAAAGAGGTAGGTCCATTATCATTTTATCAATTTAGAAATATAAACTAGAGGATAGAGGGTGGAATGAGGAAGGAATAGAAAGTACATTTGAATTTGTTGCGTCTTATTGGCTCATGTTCCTTTTGCAGCCCGAGTCTCTGTTGGCAACTAGCAAATCCAGTAAGTCTCAAGCTCTGCGAAGTGGTGCATCCTCTTGAACAACTTTGATACAGTCCGTAGCTTAAGAAGTTTTTGAGTCTTCTCGCTCTTATCCTGCATTTCTTTGGAAGATTCTGTTCCATCTCTTTTTTCCCCCATTAAATACTCGAGAAAATGCATGGCTTGGCTATTTTGTCAAAATGCTTTTATTTGTAAACATTGTTGATTTCTTTGTTGAATGTGTCAATTGTGATGGATACATACTAATGGAAATCAGAAAAATAAAAGAAAAGAAAAATGAAATGGGTCTTTCATATGTGACAATGCCATACTGATGGGACAAATTAGGAAACAGTCCTAACAAATCATAAAACAGTATTAGTAATCTTGTTTTAATGCTTGTGCAAGATTTAACACAAAGGGTAAGAATTTCAAAATTTAAATTTTTTAATGATAATCTTATCAGAGCATCCAACTCTTATAATACGAGTTCAAATAATAATTCATTGAAACAGTTCTTATAACATGATCCTATTGCAATGAATGTCGGCAAGATCGATTCAAGTTCGAGTTCCAGTTCGGACAAATTATAAGAACTGGACTTTCTCTGGCCTCTTTTTAATAAACGGGTTTAAACCACAGTTAAACCAATTGTCCATGTGAATTGCCACCTATTCATGTCAACCCTGCCCGAAGTTGACAATATATATCGATATATAGATATAATTCTGCATTGCTTGTAGTGCTGCACTTTCTCTTTGATATTTTAACATTAGAGTTTGACTTCAATTGTCTATTACCAGAGAGACTTGGCAACTTGTAGAAATTGTGCATATTTAGAGTTTGAATTCAATTGTTTATTACATGAGGGCCTCTGCAAGTTGCAAAAAAATGAGCATGTGAACGATGAAGTTGCTATAAAATGAAAATATAATGGACAAGTAAATGGATCGAGTTTAATAAGATGGATAAATAAAGACTCTAAAGTCAAAGCAAAAAGTTGTTAGACAAAAAAATAATAATAAATACAATAAGATGTGAGAGCTACATATGGATCGGATCATGTCTCTCTATTACGCATACCCGGTAAACATACTAGAAAAACTTGTTCTTCCATTTCATTTCTTTGCCAAAAGTTTGTTTTCATTACCTATCAAACACACTGACGTTTTTTAGCAAAGCAAGAGCTCTTCGTTTGGTGGAGTTTTGGACTCACTAAGTCTCCATTTGGGACAAAGGTTTGGAGCTTTTTTGATTAAAATAATCACAAAAAACAAAATAGGTTTTTTAGCTTAATAAGACCAAACATCACATCCAATCCATAATCATTACATTCCTTCTTTTACAAAAAAGTCAAAAAAATCAAAAAAATCAAAAGTCCTTTCTTCCCAAACTAGGTTTTGGTTTTTTAGACCCAGGCCAAAACAGTCAAAAAAGTCAAAACACCAATCTACTTCCCAAACGACGAATCATTTGTACAAAACTGATTTGAGCCATACCATGAACAATAATTTAATTGTACCTTTGAGGGAACAAGCTATATAAGAAGGTGCGTTGTAAATTTGGGAGTTTTTCCAACCTAGCATCCGTTTGGCAAGTTGGTTTTGAGGTTTTTTAGGTTAAAATAGTCACAAAAAACAAAATAGGCTTTTTAGCCTAATAAGACAAAATATCACATCCAATCCATAATCATTACATTCTTTTTCTCACAAAAAAGTCAAAAAAGCCAAAAATCCTTTCTAAACTAGGCTTTTTAGCCCCAGACTAAAATAGCCAAAAAAGTCAAAAAGTCAACCCACTTCCCAAGCGGAGGCTGAATCTCCTTAAAGGGAGTTTTTTTTGTTCTTCTACTTTATCTGTTTGTTTCAGAAATTTCATATTTATTGTAATTTTAATATTTTATTTTGGTAATTTTTTTTGTAATATTCACTAATAATAAGGATATTTAAACGTCAAATGGAACAAACTATCGTAAATCCAATGAGAATGTTGTAGATCTCAACAAAACTTTTCGATTCAAGAGAGCTCACTTTAAAAGATGAAAAGATAAAGAATTTCGATTCAAGAGAGCTCACTTTAAAAGATGAAAAGATAAAGAATTTTGATAAAGTGAAAAAATATACTGCCCATTTTGATAAAGTGGATAAATATGTCCTCACTGAAAAGAATCCAAAAAAGGTCTTTACTCATGGCATGACGGACGATGGATATACTGCCCATTTTGATAAAGTGGATAAATATATCATAGGTGAGTACAGTTGTCGGCATTATTTTTTGAATTGTCTTGCGGATCAATTTTATGATCACTATGATACCACTTACTCCACTCCCAAGAAAATTTGGAAAGCATCGCAGAAAAAATATGATCCTGAAGAAGTTGATGCAAAGAAATACATTGCTAGCCGCTTTTATCGATATCAAATGTTAGAAGGTAAATCAGTGATAGAGCAAGTTCAAAACTTTCAAATGATCGTTGAGGAGGTCAAATCCGAAGGCATCAAGATTGAGGATAACCTCGTTGTTGCAGGGATCATTGACCAATTATCTCTATCTTGAAAAGAATTTCAAAAGTCAATACGTCACAAGTAAAAAAAGACATCTCTAAAGACATTGATTACATGTATCAGTTTAGAGAAGGAAGTTAGAGGCCGAGATGTATTAATGACGCAAGATATTAATAGATATTTCAACATCAAGGTAAATTTCAATTTGTGCAAATAATAACTTGTCCAAATATCTTTTCTTTTCTTTTCTTTTTTTGTGTTTTTTTTAAATGTTCACGATAATTCAAACAATTTTTTTTTTTTTTTTTTTTTAAAATATAATACTCCATTAGATCTTATGGTAGAGGCAACATGAGACAAAAGGAGTGAAACCAAGAATCCCAAGTAATGATTAAGATTAACATGGTCATACATCTTCAATGTTAAATGATACCATTTTCAAATTTTAATTATGCTACAATATAAAAATATCAAAAATATAATTACCATTGAATCTCTATAAAATATACTTAATCATCAAATAAAAGATAAATTACACTTTGTCTCTTTATATTTAGTTATTTTTTACATTGGTCCTTAATTATTTTTTATTTTTTTCTTTGACATTTTATATTTAAAATTTTTCTCAATTTACTTTTAAAGTTAACTTTTAGTATTCAAAATTAGATTAAAAAAAAATCACATTAATTGGCATATAATATAAAAAATATATTATTATATTGAGATTTGTGTCAGATGTATAAATTATATATAATAAATTTTTTTTATTTTATTTTCTGTCTAATTTTGAATATAAATGAATTTATAGAGTAAATTCAAAAAAATTTAAAACATTAAGAATCAAAGTGAAAAAAAAAAACAATTTAAAATCACAGTAAGAAAATAATCAAATGTAATAGAGGCAAATTGTAAATTATCCTTAAAAATACTTAAAAATTTGATGGTTTGCACTTTTTCTTTTTTCAAATGTGGTCATGGAAGAGTGTAAAAATGACTCGCGACTCGTGGGCGGCTTGAAACCTGCCCTTGTTCGTTTAGACCTGGGCTCGAGCCCAGCCCGAGACTCTGGCCCTGGACCTAGGCCATCATTTTGAAACTTGTCCGGGCTTGACCTACCAACCCACTTAAGGCGCGCCTCAAGGCCCAGTGTCTTTTTTAGTAAAAAATAATAAAATTTTGATAGAAGAAATATAAAAAAAATCAAACTCGCCCAAGCCCGAGCCTAGGCCAAGGTTCACTGGCTCGCCCAAGGTCCGAATATCCCTCGGCCTGGGCTTAGTTTTCTGACCTGTAGACTGGCTTGGCCCAAATTTTGACAGAACCCCACGAGGCCTGACATGATATGGGCCGGATCGAGCCAAATTTACAATCCTAGTATCCATCAATGAACTTGGCAAGTCTCTCTATCTCCCTCTCCCTTCTAATTTCGTTTTGGAAAATTTTATTATACAATTTAAAAAAAAAAATAGCATATGTATTTTTAATTATATTATTTTGTTAATTATAATTATTTTTTATAATTTTATTTTAATTATGATTCATAAATTTTTTAATCAAATATTATGTTATATTTAATTATAATTTTTTTAATTATAATTTAAAAAATTATTATTTATTTATTTTTAAATAATTATAAGGTCACAATGTTTTCCCGTTTTGGGTTTTTATGCTCCGATCGACAGATTGTTAGTTGAATTCTAGGGTTTCCCGATCGTTCAATTTCAGCCATTTCTTTATCGATCGATTCTGTATTTGTCTGTATTGACAACGATTCAAAGTTTTAATTCCTAAACTCGATTTCGATTTGTAATATAAACCGATCTGTTTTTATTCTAGATGGATTGGCAAGGGCAGAAGCTAGTTGAGCACTTGATGCAGATTCTGCTGGTGGTTTTTGCAGTGATGGCTATCACAATGGGCTATGCCTTGGGGTCGTTTCAAACAATGTTGCTAATATACGCCTCTGGTGTAGTTATCACTACTTTGATTACTGTTCCCAATTGGCCTTTCTTCAATCGCAACCCTCTCAAGTGGCTTGATCCGAGTGAAGCTGAAAAGCATTCGAAGATGCAGATAGTTGATTCTAGTTCGAAGAAGAAGATATCTAAGAAGTAGGTCATTTCTCTGATCACAATCATCCTATTTGCTATGTTTTTGATGAATTTGGATGTACAATTGACTAAAGGATTTAAATATTTTTATTTGCATTAGAATTGATCTTATCTTTGGTTCTCATATATTTTCTTGGCTATATAATTCATTTTTAAGTTGTTTTTATGATGTAAATTATTGTGATATGACTAGGCAAATAGATATAAGAAGAATTTTAGTGTTGTTGAGGTTGCAATTGCTCTTCCTATTTTACATTTTTAGTTTCAGTTGTATAGTTAGTGGTGATTACCCAATCAAATTGCCTCCTCATTCAATAGATATCAAGTACATTGTTGGTAGGATGTTTTGCAAACCAGACTCTCCAAATGGTTATTAGGATTGAAGTAGCAAACCATGCTCTCCAAATTGAGGCTTGTTAGGAAACCAGACTCTCCAAATGAGGCTTGTTAGGAAAACTAACCGACTATTCCTGGCTTAATTTGCTTTCACTCCTAATTGAGTAATGAACTTCACCCCTAGTTGACTGATTTGTTTGTCATGTTACATTTTTATTGTCAATATTGGAGTGGCAAATTTAAGTCTATAGGTTACACTCTTTGGAGCATTAGAGTAACACTACTGATACTCTCTTGTAGAACCACTTTCAGATAGAGAAATCACTTGATGGTTGTACCTCCCTTCATTTTAGATTCGAAGGGTGGGAGGAGCACCACATAGTTGAGATTTGGAGTTGAATGTACTAGTTTTTTACAAGGTATAAAAAACGAGGGAGTTTAACATTGCACAAACAATAAAGCTGGTTCAGAATTCAACACGAGACATGTGGTATAGTCATAGATGGCCCATGAGTGTTGGAATGTCACTTGTAGCTAGACATTTTTGTTTATCGATTCACTTAGGAATGGCAGTAGTAGTCATAGACACAATAAGGTTTGAGGTTCAAGATGACCTATTATAAAAAATGAGTTGATTACAAAGTAGTTAAGTCTGAAATTAGGTGAAAATTTAGTAAAGAAAGAGTGCTAACAGAGGAGAGCGAGCATACAACCAAGACAAAGCAGAAGAGTAGTTGGTCATTTAATGTTTGAAATTAAGGATGGATGTTTACATTGCCTTTTTAACTCAAAATTACAAACAAAATTCTTTGCTGATTATTGAAGTACAAGAGTTGAAGTGTAAATGATCCAGACACGAGTAAATGGAATTTTGTCAAATAGATAAAAATAAGAACACAATGGACAAATATGTTTCAATCATCACCTACCAAGCGGTTATGTTCATTGTACTTATAATCAAGATACACCATTTTTTGTTCTTTCTTCCACCATACAATATCCCAACTCAAAATAGCACCAAATTGCCTTACATTGTATTTGTCTTCTAGTTCTTTCTTTCCTTTGGGGTTATGTCTATTGCATATATACAATCAAGATATTCCGAAACCCAAAATATCAACACAATGCGTTACATCATGTATCATATTTGTCTTCTAGTTCTTTCCTCTCAAAAGGGCCGTAAATATCATACCCAAACCCAAAGATATCACTAGAAGACACCACATTTGTAAGTTGCTTGTAGTTCTTTCTTTTGGATTTTAGTAAATTTGGCTAAGCTTATGACTCAAAAAGGAAAATTATTAAATAATTCTATTGACATTAACACTCTTACTAACAGAATAAGAGGCTAAATATGATTGGCTATTAAAAAATTATTCAGTGTGTTTGGTTTGAGTTTTTTGGATTAAGTTTTTTGAAAACTCAGTTTTTTGGTTTTCATGTTTTTTTGTTTTTAGTAAATATTTTTAAAATTTTAAACATTTTTTTTCCCTTTTTAGATGCACTTTACTTAGATGTATCTAAAAAGTAAAAAATTTGTGAAAAAATATTTTAAAATTTTAATAAATATATAAAAATACAAAAAATATACTGAATTCTCGTATTTTTTTTTTGTATTTTTGGTATTTAGTGAATTTTTAAAATATTTTTTTCACAAATTTTTTACTTTTAGGTATATTTATGTTGGGTATGTCTAAAAAGTAAAAAAAAAAAATTGCTTAAAATATTAAAAAAATTTAATAAAAATAAAAAAATACAAAAAACAAGAAAGTAAAATTTTCTGAAAAGTATTTTTGGAAAAACACAACCAAGACATCCAATGAACATCCAATGATGGTTCACAGCGTGTTTTAGTAAGAATTTTAGTAAATGTGACATTACTCAAAATTATTAGGTAATTTTTAAATACCATATGACATTGTTATTTATGTTGTATTTTTAAAATGAGAAATTACAGAACACAAAAAAACATTCCTCTTTTTTTGGTTTTCTTTTTTTTCTTTTTTTTAACTAAGAACTAGTTTGACAATTGATTTTTAGGACAAAATTGTTAGAAAAACTGATGTGTTTTTTAAATGCTGAAAAGGTTTTTTTTATTAATGAAAAAATTGAGTCCTTAGTTTTCTCCCTTTCTTTTATTTTTTTAATTATATAATTTTAGCTTCTTAGCCAAAAAAAAAAAAAGATATTTTTTGGGTTGTTTCATAGCCAATAAGTGCTTTTTTAGTCAAAACCAAACATAGCCTGAATAGGTCATATTATGTCTTTTAACTACTTAGGGATATTTTGACAATCACTTAATATAGTTAAAAATTAAAAATTATTACAAAAAAATTAACTCTTCTCTTTATTTTTTTACACGTTTTTTATAAAAAATTAAAAAATCAATTAAAATAATTAGGTCAATATTATCTCTTTTAAACAATATGACATGATATTTCATAATATTTTGCACTATAAATAAATCAAAATAAGATAACACCCTGCGAGGATGACATGACAACATCATAATTTTTTGGTTTAATTTGAAAAATTATAAATTCTCAATTAAAATAGTTCCACCGTATCAATATATATCTTTCATAAGAAAATATTATATGTATCTTATAAATTAGTTTTCCTTAAGTGACATATCATGTAATAATCTACATATATTGATTTGTAAATAAATATATAATATTTTTTATTTGTACATTTTTTTAATATTATAATTAATTTTTTTTCATTGATTTCCATATCTCAAGTAAGTCCACGTTCTGCATCCAATATTATTAAAATGACCCATTCGCCGACTTCGACTCCGCCCCACCAACAACTACACCAAAACCCAACCCATCCTTTATTTCCTCTCTACCTAAATAATAATAATAATAATATTAATAATAATGCCGATCATCACCACCACCCACCACTAGACATATGCCTCCAAAATAATTGGGAGATTTTAATGTACTTATTCACATTTTTTTAAACCCCAAAAAAATAAATAATAATAATAATAATAATAATAATAATAAGGGAAAGGCTTGTCTTCCGTCTAGTTTCGAATTGGATCGTACTGTTGGATTTTTATGGGCTCACCAAGGAGCTCACATTGATAATTTGAACCGTTAATGTGTAGAGTTCATCGAGTACTTTATTTTTGTAAAAAATCACATTGATCAAATATCAATTGCTAATTTGCTACTTAATCAGATCACATTTCTGTTAACAATTTTTTTAAAAATCATATTGAACATTAACAAAAATATGATCTTATCAAATGACTATTGATATCCGATAATCGTAATTTTTTGTACGAATAAAGTACTTGATGAGTTTTACATATTGAATAGTTCGAATTATTGATATGGACTCTATACGTGAACCCACAAAGCCCAACAATACAGTGATTACAGACTGAACATGAGCCTAATCCTAATAATAAAGAGAAAGTGGCATCCCATCAACTTTGTGCGAGTATACGCAAGCATAGATGCCTGGATAAAAGTGTGTCGAGTATTTGAGACATTTTAAACTCAATTTGAATCAATTCAATTAATAAATTAGTTGAGCTTGAACTCTGAGTTCGAAAAGAAAAAAAATAAATCTAAATTAAGATTTTATTTGGCATCTCTTAAAAAAGTAAAAAAGTTAAAAAATTACTATTTTATTTAAGTCATATCATTCTATTTAAGTCGTATCACCTCTTTACCACATCACTTTAAACACAATCCATATTTTATAAAAATTCAAAAAGTGCATTTATTTAGAACATTCCAAATGACTACGCATTGAGGGAAAAAATAAGAAGAAGAAGCTCTACTAGTTTATTAAATAAGTTTTAAATTTTAATTCAAACTCGAAACTATTGATAAATAGCTCAACTTAATTTATATAACTCGATCATAATTCATCATTGTCTGCATCAGATCTGGATATTATCGAAGGTCCCAGATTGCTGGGTTCACGATCAACCACACAACCTTTGGACATAAAAATCACATTTTATTTTATTTTGTTTTGTTTTGTTTTATGTTTTCGTTTTTATGTCTTTGGTTTTTTTTTAGCGGAAGGCAAGTAAGGTAAGGTGTAGCATTGAGAAGCTATAACATCTGGTAGAAGATGACACACTTTGATTGATCGAAGTCTCTGATTGAGGAATCAACCACACAAGTTGCAAGTGGACGACGATGATGCTTGGTTTGCATCATAAAATCACTCGTCCATTTCAACATCCTTTGCTCACCTCAACAATATATTGTGAATTTGTTTCAACTAAAAGTTTTATTAACCCCAAAAAAAAAAGAAAAAAAAAAGAGAAACTAAGGGTTGGTTTGGGATGTCCTAAAAAAGTACACTTTTTGACTTATTGGTGGGTTTGGGTTGGGTTTGTGTTGTGTTTGATGTGATGTGTTAGAGAGGTGATGTGATTTAAATAAGATGATGTGACTTAGCCTCCGTTTGGGAAGTGGGTTGGCTTTTTGGCTTTTTGGCTTTTTTGGCTATTTTAGCCTGGGCTAAAAAGCTTGGTTTGGGAAGGGCTTTTTGGCTTTTTGGCTTTTTTGACTTTTTTTGTGAGAGAAGAGTGTAATGATTATGGGTTGGATGTGATGTTTTGTTTGTTGTGGCTAAAATAGCCTATTTTGTCTTTTGTGGCTATTTTAGCCCAACCCAACTTGCCAAACACCACCTTAAATAAGATAGTGATTTTTTGACTTTTTGACTTATTTAGTACATGCCAAACTAGCCCTAATTCTAGAGCCATTTGACAATAGAGTAAAAAAGTTACTCAAAATTAAAAATTAAAAATTCAAATCTTTGTTTTTTTTTTTTCATACAACAAAATATAAAAATATATATATATTGTATTTAATGAAAATTTTAAAAGATTTTTACATAAATTTTATATTTTTTAAATATATTTAAATTAAATAGATATAAAAATTAAAAAAATAATTAAAAATTCATCAAAAATAAATATATATAAATTTAAAACTAAAAAAATTATTTAAAAAAATTTCAAACCAAACAATAATTCATCATTTGACACTCTAACCAAGAAAAAAAAAATATAAACTTTTTAAATGATAAAAAGATAAAAGAAAAATGCTTGAGAGCTCTAGGATGAGAGTTCTAAACTATGCACTAATGACATGGAATTGTATGGTGTCTAACTTGATGTGATGTTTTAACTTTAAATTTTTTTTTTTTTTTTTTTTTTTTTGACATGCCAGCTCAGTAGAGCTCTGTAGCATTGTTGAAAGATAGAATGTGACTTTTGGACAACGGAAGGAACAAGAGCGTCCATATCGATGGCACGATTTTGTTTTATTTGTTTATTTAGTATTTTATTTAATCAAGATAAATGTTAAGGAGTGTTTTTGAAAAAGCAAGTGAAAAAGTTAAAAATAAAAATATTTTAATTTTAATTGTAATTATTTTCCGTAATTTTATTGTTTAAATAGAATGTTAATAATTGAATTATCTATCAAAGATTCTTGAGAAAGTCTATGGTGTTCACCTCTTTAAGGTGCATATTATATTCACCATATTATAAATTGATATAATTTTTTTATAAAATTTCGTAATATTAATCACCAAATATATAATTTTATTATAAATTAATGTAATAAAATATTTAAAATTTTATAATTAATGTAACAAAAAATTATAATTTGATTATGATATTTTTTTTATTAAATTAATTTATGATAAAATTACATATTTTTATAAAGCATGTGCACAACGCAGAGTTTTGCAAGATTCTTATATAAATTATTAGACCATCTCTAACATATACTCAGATTCATCATCAAATTTAAATTTGGTGAAAAAATACATTTTTTAGTTCTCAATAGTTTCAACAAAACGATATCAAATTGAGAATAATCAAAATCTTGCACCAAACTGAAGAGATAGCCCAGCCTTCACTAGATCATTGTGGGGCCACCGGACGTCTGGCCGGTTGTTCCCCTAGTCATCCAGATTGCACAAAAAATGAACAGCAGCAGCCATGGTTGTTCTCCAATTCCTTTTCACACAACAAGTCTCTCTAACCTATTCTTCTACCTCTTCTTCCTTTTTTTTCTTAGATATATATAACACCCAATACAATTTTAGTGATAATTCTTCATTTTTCAAGAAAGAAAGCCTCTATTGACACAATTTAGCAAATAGTTGGAGGAAACTAGGAGAAGAAGAAAAGGGAAAAAATTTCAATTTCATACCTTGGACTTCGTTACCCACAAATGGAGTTTTCCATGAAGTTCCCCTCTTGCGCTATGTTTGGATTGAGTGATTTGGAGAGAAAAGAAAAGAAATGGAGAGATATATATTTCTCTTACTTGTTTGGATAACCTAAGTGGAGAGAAATGGAAAGAAATAGAGAGAAATGGAAAGAAACTCATTTCTCTTATAAGCCTCATTTTCAATCTTCCCAAAAGTGGAGAGATTGGGAGAGAAAAGAAATCACTATTTTCATAATATCAATTTTGTCCCTATAAAAATAAAAGAAATAAAATGATTGAAAATATAAAAATGTTATTTTGGTAATATAACAAAAAATAATTTCTTTTCTTTTCTCTTAATGAAATCTAACCAAACAAGAATGAGAGAAATCACAATCATTTCTTTTCTTTTATTTCTTCCTTATCCAAACAAAAATGAGAGAATCGCAATCATTTTATTTTATTTATTTTCTCTTATAACTTAAGTAATCCTTTCTTTTCTTTTCTCTCCTAAGTTCCCAAACATAGTGTTGAGGATTTGTTTCTTCAAGCCTTAGGTTCCAATTTGGGTCTCTATTAAACCAGAAAACTTTGTTTTTGTGGACTCTAAGAAGGGTTTTGGGAGAGATAGTGCCATATAGTAGAGAGAGAGAGAGAGATATATTACTCTACAGTTTGGGGGTATATATATATGTACATAGATATATAATCATGTGTGTATGTGTGGTATGTATATTCACATATACACGCATAAATTTTCATTTGTTTGCTTGAACTAGACTCATCTTTGAATCAAACCCGCGACCCATTTGTTTGATTTGTAATCAATGGAGGTTTATAATCCTAGAAGACAGTGGTTTCAGGCAACAAATTGAGAAAACAGAGGATTCATTTGTATATACAGATTACGAAGACGATTGATATTTTTTCATCTATCGCAATATAAAGGATTCATTTGTATATATATATAACTTGTGTTAGGCAAATTTACAGGTCATCCTTAGGTCGACTCCCAAATTTACAGATTCATTTGTGAAAATTTACATTGATAGGGTCGACCCCCAGGTCGACCCCCAGGTCATCCCCTGAATCCATTTCCATCATGTTCTCTCTCTAAAGAATTCTTACTATCAACAAATCTGAAGAATTCTTGTTTGAATTGAGGAAATAAAAATGAAGGAAAACAAAATCGGAACAAAAATGGAGAGGAAAATAAATAAATTCAGTGGTGTAATCAATTGACTGGCCGGTTGTCCAACTGGTCGTCCCCAGGCATTTGATGCAAGCAACCGTGTTCACCATTGGAACAACTCGTATCAGATTGAAGAAATAGCCTTTTTTTTCCCATCAAATTATGAAAAAAAAATAATTCACCGTTGGAGATGCTCTTACTTGTTTAAAATGTATTTGGAATATATATATATTTATATATATAAACTAGTATAATTATTCGTACTATGCATGGATATAAATAAATAATCAAAATTTAATTTTTAAAATTAAATAATAATTTAAAAAAATTATCTACAATATTTTGCAAAAATGATTTAAAATAAATTAAATTTTATTCATTTTTATCACAGTTACATATAAGAGAATTTTTTTTATTCTTATGTCATTAATTGTGTGCTCTAAGTTCTTAATAAAAAATTCATGTCATAATATAATTGGTAAAAATTAAAAAATAAATCACAAAAATTATATTTATGATAAAATATAAATACATTTCATTTTATGAGTTTCGTAAATTTAATTTATCATATGATAGTGGTAAATTATATCTGTTAATATATTAATTCTTTTCATGTTTTGTAAGGTCTAAAAATTTGTCTAGTATCAAAATTATAATTTGTCGTATGTTATAAGATTTATGTAAAAATGGATTAAGATTTACTTGTGGTATTAAATTTGGGCTTAACATTAGATTTACACCAATTTGTTCTACATCTAATTATTAAAAATTGTTTTGGTTTATTCCCAATTTATATGAATCATTTGACTTGTCTATTTATTAAATTAGTAAATAGATATTTGTAAGTATTTTTTATAATAAAAATAAGAAATATGGACATATTTTATGCATACTTATTAAAAAGTTTAAACTTAGTTTAAAACAACTATATATTTATGTTTAAAACAATTAAATGAATAGTTATATATATTTATGTATGAAAAAATTATTTAAGATAGAGCCATCCTATATTGTAAGTCATATTCTAGCCCTAATAGATTTAAATTTTGTATTTCAATTATATCATAATTTATTAGTTCGTGACTAATATGAGCTAATTTGGGAGCTCTAATATTAGATTAAATACTAAAAAGTAACTAAGAAAATTTAGTTCAAGTTGATTTTTTTGTCAATAATTCTTGATTTAAGCCTAGTCCTTAAAGAATCGTTTACTTCATGTCCAATTCATGAGTTAGTAGAGCCACTTATTAATTTAATTTTTAATTAGTAAATATATATATATATATATATATATTTTAAAAAAAATTATAACAAAAATAGGAAATATGTACATATTTATTTGGCATATTTATTAACAATTTTAAAATTAATTAACAAATTATGTACTTTATGCTTAAAAGGATAAATTACATTGGTTGTCTCTATATTTTAACTCTTGTGTTATTTTTGTTCTTGCAATTTTAATTTGCTCGATTTTGACCCTAAACTTATAATTTTGCCTCAATTTGGTTTAATTGTTATAATTGCTAGTGTTATTTATTTATTTATTGAAAATAGACACATGAGTAACATCTGTTATACTTTTATAGATAAAATTATAAATTTGTTCAACTCAGTAAGTTAATCTCAATCAACTCAATAACTATTTTCTTTCAAAAACCTTAATCGATATTATCAATTGAATCAAATTAATACAAAATCTAAAATGAAGGTAAAAATCAACCTAATTGAAATTACATAGACTAAATTGACACGAGAGACAAAATGCGGGAACTATCGATATAATTTACCCTTCTTAAAATATGTTCAATATTGATTATGTCAATATTAAGATATATTTATATTTGAAAAACTATTCAAGACCAGATTAGGTTAGAACCTGAATAAAAAAATTGATGGCTTATTAAAAATATTTAATAATTATAAATTTAAATTTGATCAAATTTTCATTTAAATTTTTTCATAATAGAATTAGGTTGTTTGATAATTATAATTTATAGTTCCAATTTTTTTTTTTAAAAAAAAATTATATATAATTATAATTTCTTTTGAACTTTCTTTTTCAATCTCAACATAGTTATAACTTGAATTTGGTTAAAATTTATTTTTGACTTCTCATCTACAAAAACTAACAATGAACATAAATTATTTTTTGAACATCCTAAAAAATAAATAAAGAAATATATTATCAATAATAATAATAACAAAACATATTTTTCCTTATCACGTGATGTCTCACCAATATATTAATAATAGACATTACTAATAAAACTCATTACGATAATACAACAATAATATATCAGATGGTAAGTAATATGTGATTACAATAATTTTTTATACTTATACAAAAAATCCAAAATTATATATATAAAAAAATAATATATGATCCATGTTCAATTTTTATATAGTAAAATTCACACTTAATCTCAACCACTCATTAGTTTTTCAAATTAATCCATCACCCAAACTATCTACTATCTTTTAAGTAATATTCACATTTTTAAAACCCACCCAAACAATACTCAAACTGAGCTTCTCATTATCTTTGTTGTTGCCACACATCCACTAACCACTACGCAGATCCGGTCTTTTTTTTTTTTTTTAATCTTTGCACATATAAAAAGATAATGTTGAGGAAATAAAAAGGTACTGTTAGAATTTTAAAGAGTTAAAAATAAAAAATAAAAAAATACGTGATTTTAAGTTTTCTTACTCTATGAGAAGGTAATTTATATGTAAATTGGGCTGAGCTGGATAATGGGCCGTTCTGTGGGCCGTGGTGAAAAGGGCTTAGTAAAGTGGACCGCAGTCCAGGTGTTAGCTCGATCCAAGTGTGAAAGTGGACCGCAGTCCAGGTGTTAGCTCAGTCCAAGTGTGGTAACGGATCAAGTGAAGATAGTTATCTCGGTCAGAGTATTCGGAGCTGAGGTGTGATGGCTTCACATGGTGGACCTCGCTCTGGTTAACACGGTGGTAGCTTGTTGAAGACTGTGGTTAGTTCGATCTCAATGGGCACAACTGAGGTATAAACAGATAAAGAAAGGAACGTTCTAAAGCGTAGCTCGGTCTAAATTGTCATTTCAGCGTGACAACACTAGCTCGGTCGTTTGGTCACATGACCGAGCTAGGGCCATCTCACTTGGTTTATGCAGTGAGGAGGTGTGAAAGGATAAGCATTATCCTTGAGGAGTATGATTCCTAAGAGGACTCTACATGGAAAAATAAGAGTTCTACTAGGATTGTGCCACGCGGAACCTATAAAAGCTCACAACCTCACCTATGGAAAGGTAACACAACTTTGATTCTCGAACACACAGAACTTTTGTCTATTTGTCTATTTGGCTGACTTAGGCATCGGAGAGGTATCCGGCACACACCCGCCGGCTAGCTCACATTTGTGTTTTCAGGGAGTAAAGCGACGACGTACGGAGGAGCGCAATCTTGATCAACAGGATTATACGAGAACAATATTTTGTACCCGTACACTCTATATATGGGTGTTAATTTTTTTAAAATCCATAAATTATGGAAGAATGTTTATTATTTAAAATTTTATTTATTTATGGACAAGTCAATTAAATGTTTTTAATTTTTTACAAATAAAAAAATTTAAAAATTTTGTTTAAGAAATTAAAAAAAAATGGCCAAATTATAAAAAACAATATAAGACGCTTTATTCTATATATAAAAAAAAATCATAACTATATTATCAATTTACATATATCAAAAGAAATAACAACAATACTATTAAAAATACACAAACATTCACCCAAAAAAAATAAAAATAAAAATAAAACTTCAAATCAACTCCCAAAAGAAATAAAGTCAAACAGATAAATATTTATTATCAATTTAGTTGGAAAAAAATTACATTGAAAAAAAAAGTCATATAGAGAAAAAAAAAAATAAAAATACTCACACGAAAATAGAAATTTGCACACCAAAAAAAAAAAAAAAATCACAAACAAACAAACTTGAAAAAGTTTGGACTATTGGCAAATAGAGAGTTGGTTGGGCTGAAAAAAGATCAAATATTGGGTATTCTAAAGAGAGAATTGAATTAAAATTTTAATTTGATTAGGTTCTGGAAGGTTTAGATTTATATTATTTTTAGAAAGGGTGAGGGTGGGGTGAGGGTAGTTTACCATATTATTTTGAATTTTGAAATTCAGAATTATAGATAGTTAGTGTATTTATTGTTTATTTATTTGAATTGTTTTGATCAATATTATTTTTGGAAAGAGTGATGATAAATTATCATATTATTTTGAATTTTAAAATCAGAACCGATTGGGAGCTCGAATCTAAGCTCCCCCGAATCCCCCTAAACACAAAAACGATCGTTTTTGTGTTTGTTTGTTTGTTTGTTTGTTTGTTTTGTTTTGTTTTTTTTTTGTTTTTTTTTGTTTTTTTTTTTCAGCAGAAGAAGGAAGAAGAAGACGGAGAAGGGAAGAGGAGGAAGGGGAGGAAGGACTGGAGGGGGCCTAAAAAATGGAGGAGGAGGGAGCGGAGGCGGCAGAGGCGATGAGCGGGGCAGAGCCGACGAGGGGCGGAGGCGACGATCAGAGTAGCGACGGCGACGATCAGAGCAGAGCAGCGAGGCGACGACGACGAGGCGACGGCGACCGAGGCGACGATCTCCCTCTCCTCTCTCTTCTCTCTTTCTCCCTCTCTCTCTCTTTCTCTTCTCTTTCGGGGCATTCGGGGGGTTGGATTCGGGCGGAAAATCTTTTCTCTTTTAAAATTTAAAATCATAGATAATTAGAGTCTTTTTTTTATTATTTTAATTTTTTGACTTAAGAAACTAACTAATAATTTTTTTTTAAAAATTAATAAATTAACAAAATTAATTTAGCCTCCGTTTGGGAAGTGAGTTGGCTTTTTGGCCTTTTTAGCTATTTTAGCCTGAGCTAAAAAGCTTGGTTTGGAAAGAGCTTTTTGGCTTTTTGACTTTTTTCACTTTTTTTGTGAGAGAAGAGTGTAATGATTATGGATTGGATGTGATGTTTTATTTTTTTGTGATTAAAATAACTTATTTTATCTTTTGTGATTAAAATAACAAAAAAAACCCACTTTAATTCTTCCCAAACGTACCCTTAGAAGTTTGGAGCTATCACAATTAACATTTTTAAAAATCCATTTTTTTGCGGACAAACAAACGACCTCTCCTTTCCCTCCTCACCATTTGGTCCGACGTCTCATTCTGACGTGTAATCGACCCTTTGCCTCCTTTTATCTTTATCTTCTCTCTCCTCATTCCTCTGTCTCTCTTCTTAACATTATATATCCACATTTATATTTGTGTGTAATCTCGATTCATGCACTCAAACCTTCTTACAGATTCACCATTTCTCAGGTAAAATTTGGAGTTCCTCATTTTCTCTGATACATGTTTTCTGGGTTTGTTTTCTCGGTCTCCGAGGTTAGATCTACCATCATTTCCATTTGTTCATCGTGAATCTGATTTATCAGATCGATTTACCCATGTCAGAATGATAATATGCTTAATATTTGGAAAATTTGAAGCTTTTGATATTTTTCCAGGAAATAAAAAATGGTTCTTTGATATGCTCGGATTTAACCCATTTGAATGTGCTTCTTTCTCTATGTGCTATTTAATGGGATTTGATATTTTGGTTCATCAATTTAAATTTAAATCAAAATCTCATGGTCAATCAATCAACACTTTCATTTTCTGATCTTGTTGTTTGAGCTTTTAATGATTTGCTTTCCATTTAATTAATCCGTAGGATTCTAATTGACCTTAGTTGTGTTTCATTAAGTTCTGATTTTTGATTCTTATTTTTTTTTTCTTCCTTTCAAAGCAAATAGCCCTCCAATTAAATTTTCCAGGAATAAAATTTGTTCTTCCATAAGCTGATATTGGATTTGAATATATTTCTTTCTCTGTCTAGGATTTATTGTATTCTGATTCATCAATTTATGTTTAAATCTAGCTGTCTATCAATCAACACTTCCATTTTCTGATGTTGTTGTTTTAGCTTCTAATCATTTGCTTTCGATTTCATTAAACCATAAGATTCTAATTGAATTTAGTTGTGTTTGATTTAATTCTGATCAGTAATTCTCATTTAATGACTTCAGATCTCATGTGCTTGTTCTTTACACTGCGAGCAATTTTAGTGCTCTGAGATTAATCTAACTTGTTTTCATTTTTCAGAAAACACTTTTCAGAAAATTTTACATTCTTATTTTTCGTATTTTTTTGTTTTTACTGAAAAAATTCACTAAATACCAAAAATACAAAAAAAATACAAGAATTCAGTACATTTTTTTTTAATTTTTATGTATTTATTAATTTTTTAAAATATTTTTTCACAATTTTTTTACTTTTTTGATACATCTAACTAAGGTGCATCTAAAAAAGTAAAAAAAATATTTAAAATTTTAAAAATATTCACTAAAAACAAAAGAATACGAAAATCAAAAAACTCAATTTTCAAGAAACTTAATCCAGAAAACTCAAACCAAATAGCTCACGTATTTCTCTTGGCCTTGTTTTTATTGCATCATAGCAGAATAGATCTATATTTCATTTGTTTAGTTTCATTTTTTTTATTGGTTTGTCTTTTGTCTTCTTGTTTTTTTTATTTGGTTGGGGTTAGTGAACCCGACTTCGGCCTTTTGAAAGTTGGGTTCACTGTTTGGGGTTGTTTTGAACTATCAACTGATAAAATTATTCATTGTATTTCCATGTGCATACCATTTCCAAGTATGCGATTACTTTCCTTCTGTATTAGACTTTGACGGGCTTTTGTATGTTGCTTATTAAGTTGTTGAACTACAGCATCTGTGATATTATGGAAACAAATAGTTAAATCAACTTCTTTTATCGTATTTTTTTTCCCAATTATTTCGAGTATCTAGTTTAATTATATGAAGTTCTTGTTCTGTTTTTGTTTGATTTTATTTTACATGATGTTATAATCTACTTTAGGTGTAGTTGAGTTAATTTTCTTCTTTTTAGGTGATTTATTGCAGGTGGTTCTGCACCACAATAAAATGGAAGTTACTGGGGGCTAAACTTGTCAAGTTCTATGGCTTTGGCTGGTAATTGCCCCAATCTTCTGCACGTCCTGATTCTGATTATTAGTTTTTGTTCTTTCCTGTCTTGTTTTCACAAAATCGATGCTTCAACTTTATTTTTGTATGTAGACAATTGGGCAACGTGCGGGGAAAGAAACAATTCAGGGAAAGTAGAAAGTGGCATTACTTTGGGTAAAACAACTAAGAACAACCAACCAACAACTAGAATGGAATTTGAATACGATTGGACAAAACATAGAAAATCATGTGCATTTTCAGCAGGAGTGATCCGTTCAGCAACATCTTTCATGCCTTGGTCTCGTAAAATCCCTATAAACGAAGGATATCATGAATTTCTTTAGTCAAATGCTGGCCATTCAGTTTTCTTGATATTTTCTTTTGAGAGAATTATTTGATCAATGATGAGAGTTGTGCCAATATCTCGCCATTTGCGTAGCTTTACAATCTAGATAATACCTGGTCTTGCTTGTGGAAAGAAGAGACTTACAGACTCAAATATGTGTTTCACCAATTCAGTCCAGCAAGATACAGCAACTCATTCAAAAAGCCCTTCCCTTGTAACTTCTCAGACCACTGATGATTTTCACATCTCAATCTTACCCGGTCTGCCTGATGATGTTGCGAAGTATTGCCTTGCTCTTGTTCCTCGTTCCAATTTCCCAGCCATGGGTGGTGTCTGCAAGCGTTGGAGATCATTTATGCAAAGCAAAGAATTCATCACCGTTCGGAAACTAGCTGGCCTGCTTGAGGAGTGGCTCTATCTACTCACTATGGACGGTGAAGGGAAGGGCAGCTACTGGGAGGTCTTGAATTGTCTGGGACAAAGACACTGTGTCCTCCCACCAATGCCGGGCCCCATCAAGTCTGGATTTGCGGTGGCAGTTCTCAACGGAAAGCTTCTTGTCATGGCCGGCTACTCAATGATAGATGGAACTGGCTCTGCCTCAGCAGATGTTTACCAGTATGATTCTTGCCTCAACAGGTTTGTTTCCTGTTGCATTTTTTTCTCTCTATTTCTTTTTACCATGCTTGCACTTTGTAATGTTTTCTAGGATATAATATTTTCATTAGGTAGGTTGGTTGTGTTTGTGGTTGTGGTGTTGGTGTGTAGTGCTGCCATTTCATAGCTAGTGAAGGTTTTTAAAGTAGTGTTTGGTTCATTGGAATGATACTTATATCATTTTTATCTGATTCTATTTTTTAGTTCTAAAGATTAGGACCTAAGTTATATGCATCACAATGATACTCACTTCAATTAGTTTTTTGTGGAAACTGCATATTGTTCTAATCTTGACTTCAATATGCAACTACATTTTTATTCAAGAGATTAGGCCCTATGTTATTCATCATGATGATAACTTTTATGCTTTTCAATTTGTTAGTTGTGGAAACTTTACATTGTTCTTCTGATCTTGACGTCAATACACAACATCATTCTTTGCTGCAGTAAAAATTGCAAAAAGCCAAACCTTGTAAAGACCTATTTTTTCACCACACTTTTTGATAGTTTTGTTACATATTGCAGATGGAGCAAGTTAGCATACATGAATGTGGCTCGCTACGATTTTGCTTGTGCAGAAGTTAATGGCATGGTTTACGCAGTTGGGGGTTACGGGATGGATGGCGAGTCTCTCTCCAGTGCTGAGGTGTACAACCCTGAGGATGACAAGTGGACCTTAATTGAGTCTCTTCGCCGTCCAAGGTGGGGCTGCTTTGCGTGTGGGTTTGAGGGAAAGCTTTATGTTATGGGCGGAAGGTCAAGCTTTACTATTGGGAACTCAAGATTCGTTGATGTATACAACCCTGAGAGGCACGCATGGTGTGAGATGAAAAATGGTTGTGTGATGGTCACAGCTCATGCTGTGTTGGGAAAGAAGCTATTTTGTATGGAGTGGAAGAATCAGCGGAAACTTGCTATTTTCAACCCGGGGGACAATACATGGAAGATGGTACCGGTTCCTGTTACCGGGAGCTCAAGGATTGGTTTCCGATTTGGGATACTGGATGAAAAGCTTTTATTGTTCTCGCTAGAGGCGGACCCTGGCTATCACACCCTGTTGTATGACCCGAATGCATCCTCGGGCTCAGAGTGGCAGGTTTCTCAGATAAAGCCGTCTGGTTTGTTCTTGTGCTGTGTCACAATCAAGGCATAAGACGAGTACGTTTGGATTAGGTAAGGACACCTATTACTTCTCTTGCTGTCTGAATTAAACATTGATTTCTCCCTGATTTCATTGTTCTTTCTTTTCTTTTCTTTTCTTTGGCTGGAGTGACAATTTTTTTGACATTTTGTTATCAAGTTTTATATTATCCATTTATGAATTATTACCAACTTTACTGCACTCTCTGGGTGTTGTGGATAAGACAGGTATCTTTGTAAATACTTTTTCATTGCTGTACTTGATCTGAAAAATCAGCTCAATTGGTGATTTTGAACTTTTTCACTGCTTTTCTTTTTTTAAATTTAAAAATATTTAAAATATTAAAAATGAAAATGATATCAAACAGTTTTTGAATGTTTCTACTGATAAAATAAAAATCTCTGAAATGGACAATGTTCAGAAACATAGCTGACTACTGAAAGTGATGATAATGCACTTGAACAAGAATAAAGGAGACTAGCTTTCATCACTAAGAAAATGCAGAAAAGAAATGCCATCTCCTAGGGTGTTCGCGGCCCAGTTGTTGTTGGACAACCTTCAATCCGTCATCCGTCTGTCGGATTGGAAAAAATCAATCCTCATCCGTTTGTCAGACTGACGGATGTGAATTGAGCGGATTGGCGAATGGATGCGAATTGGTTTAGCGGTTTAAACTTTTACAAATTTTGAACATAATATAACTTGTCAACATTTTTTTTTGGATAACAATCCAACTCAATATAATCAAAAGATTATCAAGTAAATTGTCAAATATTAATAATAAATACATATAAGAAAATCATGTATTATCAAAACTATTTCATTGCTTTTTTTTTTTACTAAAAAACTATTTAATTTGATTTTTTTTTTAAAAACGATAAAATTAAGTCTTATATTTTTTACGCAAAAATATCAAATATCAACACTTGTCATTTGATAGAAGGATTTTCAAATTGAAAACAAAACAGAATATTTAAACACAAAATTTTATAAATTATTAGGAGTGCTCGTGGTTTGACGGTTTGGTTGTGTGTAAAGGAACCTTAAATTTGTCATTCGTCTAAAATTAGGTGAATTAGAAAAAATCAATCTGTAACTATTTGTTTGTCATTATATATCCGTTCAAAATATAGCGAATCAATTCAGTTCGATCGATTTAGACAAATTGAGATATCCGTTACTCGTTCAAAAGCATGGTTATTTTGTATGTGTTGAATTTTTTTGCAAGTTTATGAGTCATGAAGTGGATATTAAGAATTTTCCGATGTATCAAAGAAAAAAAATATATATATATCAAGAAATTTGACAACACTGCTGCTTTTTAGTATAAGTAGGATATATAAAAAACATAAAGAGAGAAATATTTTTAATTTTTTTTAATGGAAAGAAGGTATTTTTTTTGGATAAAAAATATTACAATATGAGGTAATGACAATGTAAGGCGACGTTGCAGAACCCAATACTAAGAAAATAAGATATATATATATATATATATATATATTAGTGATTGACACACATAATATTTGTGCAAGTCAAATAAATAAATATACAAAATATTTGTTATATGTTATATGCAACTCAAATGATAAGAGCTTTGTTTATCAAATTTGTGTTCTTAAGTTCTAGTCACATTCTTTTTTCTTTTTTTTTCTCTCTCTCTCTCTATATATATATATATATATATTTCTTTTTTGTGAATAGAATTTTTTTTTCTTGCTGTGAATAGAAAATTGGATACTCTATATTTCTTTCTCTCTCTATATATATATATTTCTTTTTTGTGAATAGAATTTTTTTTTTCTTGCTGTGAATAGAAAATTGGATACTCTATATTTCTTTTTTGTGGATAGAATTTTTTTTTCTTGCTGTGAATAGAAAATTGGATACTTGCATAGAGAGAGAGAGAGAGAGTTTGAAGATACCAAAATAAGTGCTCACATATATAAAAAAATATTACAATATGAGGTAATGACAATATAAGGTGAAGTTGGAGAACCCAATACTAAGAAAATAAGAGAAATATATATATATATATATATATATGTTAGTGGTTGGCATACGTAATGTTTGTGCAAGTTAAATAAATTAATATAAGGGGCTATTTGGGATGACATAAATAAGTATACTTTTATCTTTTTACGAAAAGATGTGTAGAAAAGTAAAGAGGTGATGTGATGGAAAAAAGATAAAAAGATAGATTATTTTGATGTTGCCAAACTTGGCCATATATAAAATATTTGCTGTATGTGATATGCAATTCAAATGATAAGAGCCTTGTTTATCAAATTTGTGTTCTTAAGTTCAGTGGCAGAGCCAAGAAATTAAATCAGAGAGGGCACTTATTAATTATAACATTGAAAATTTTTACAAAAATATTTCATATAAATTTTTACAATTGACTTCAAGAAAGATAAATATATATATATATATATATATATATTATTTGTAACTAGTATATTATAGACAATATAAAAAAAAGTCATGAATATAAGTTTTAAAATAAATTATATAATGATAAAGTAATTTTTAATACAAAATTTCAGTAAAAATTTAATATAATAGTAATATCACGTCACCATTGACATATGATATCACCAACCAATAGTAAAGAAACACATAGAGGATGAACCATAAATGTCAAATGTAACTAACAATTCAATAAATTTCATATATTTATTCAGATTAATTATAATTATATATCAATAATAATAGACATCACCATTATATTGAAATTTTTATAGATAATAATATGACTTATTGTAATATCTTTATTTTCAATAAAAAAAAACAACCATTATTATTTTCATAATTCTAAAAATGTTATTGATATTTCACTATAAATAATATTTTATAATTTTTTTATTTAAAATATTTTCTTTATGTTTGTAAAAAAAAAAAAAAAATCCAAAACCCAGGAGGGCATGTGACCCTCCTGGACTTGCTGTGGCTCCGCCATTACTTAAGTTCTAGTCACATCCTCTTCTCTTTCTCTCTCTCTATATATATATATATATATATATTTTTTTTTTCTTTTTTGTGAATAGAATTTTTTTTTTTCTTGTTGTGAATAGAAAATTGGATACTTGGAATAAAGAGAGAAAGTTTGAAGACACCAAAATAGATGCTCACATATATAATAATATAGATATAAATATATTACGGGCAAAAAAGTAAATTGACACAAATATAATGGTAAATATGTATTTTCACGTAATCTCAAAGGGAAGGCAATTGTAATTAGATGCCAATTGTAAATTTTGCAAAACTTTATATTTCACGATCTCCCATATATTTTATTGGAAAAATAAAATAGTATAACAACAAATCATAATGACATTCAACAACCTAATATTTCAACAGCAAAACGTGCCAATCTAGTCTTTCACAACAAGGCGACGGACGGAATTGTCATGAAGTGATTTATTAGTCGATTAATAGATCACTTCGGAAAGGCATATACATTACACATCCTTGACTAAGTAAAGACTTTGGGTATGTTTGGTTTGTGTTTGTAGAGTAATTTTTGAGATAAAAAGTACGAAAACTTGTTTGGTTGGTCTTTTTTAAGAAATAGTTTTGAAAAATTATTTTGAGAAGAGAGTTTTAAAAAAAGTGATTGATTTGATGTGTATGAGAGAGAAAGCGATTTTAGAAAGTAGGTAACCAAACAAAATTTTGAGATTTTTTTGAAAAAATTTGTTTGGTTTGATTACTCTTAAAAATTTGTTTGTAGAGAATTTTTCTCAAAAATTTTTCTGAAAAACAAACTGTGAGGGAGATTTATAATATGGCTTTGGGCCGTGGTAGAAGTTGGGCGAATAAGACCGAGCATGTTGGGCCGAGCTAATTTGGGCCAGTCTAGAGTGGATTTTGCCTAGTTGAGTCTCGGGCCCCCTGTTTAGGCCGAGCTAACTGAGGCCTCCTTGGAGCTGATCTTGCTCGGTCGAGGCTTAGGCCCGAGGTCCAGGTCTAATGTTTGAACCGAGCTTACTTGGCCGAGATGACCGCCTGCCAACCCGGGTTCCATGGGTCGCACGCGTAGCTCGGCGGAAATGTCTTCTGTTCACTGGCCGACCTATCTTGAACTCGGCTATGCCGGAATGCTTCCGAGCTCGGCTATTATGGAGCTTGGTGAGCGGAGCACTCAGGCACGTTGCGCACCACAGTCATGGGAAGCCGATGTGATGTCGCCGGGATGTCGAGCTCCCGCTAATGTAGTCTGGCAGTTTGGTTAGGTGGTGTCTGCTGGATTTGTGCTGATAGATAGGAAAGCAGCTCCACGTGTTAAGAGACCAATGAGAGTGGATTTGAGCGCAGAAAGTATATAAGCGTGACTGCGCCCCCATGCTGGGGATGGAACATCATTTGGTAAAATACTCATTGCGATATATCTCTCTGTTCCTCTCTCTCTCTCTCTCTCTTTCTCTGAATGTGTGTGCTAACTTGACCGTCGGAGGGGTTTTCCGGCCACACACCGCTGGGTAGCTTACCGCCGTTGTGCTCGCAGGTCGATCGGACGGACAAGGAGCTTGGACGAAAGGAGTATGGGCTCCGAGGAATATTTGCTCCTCGTACAATTGGCGCCGTCTGTGGGAACTCCTTGCAGACAAAACCTTGTTTTCCAAGCTCATCCGATCACTTTCCATGCGAACAACGACGAAATACCGTTGTCCGCCATCGACGGTGTTACCCCGGAGTCAGCCAGATGGAGAGACGGACTCCCCGCCGTTCAGAACATAGAGGACCTGGAAACTTCCTCAAGAGGACTTCCGAGAGATGCACGAGATAAGCGCTCTAGAAGTTTCGGTCGCTCACGGAGCCCAGAGGGACACTGGTGGCGAAGAAAATCGCATGCTCGACGTCTGGAACATAAGTTAAGGGATCAAGACACCGTCATCCAGAGAATGGCGGCAGAGGTGGAAGCGCTCAAACGCCAGGTCAAAGGGAAGGGTGTTGCTAGAGTGGGAGACCACAGTGAACGCACCCAACCCCGCCGTTCAGGCAGCCAGAGCTAGCGACGCACTCCTTCCTTTTCTATCACCAAAAGTTATAGGGGTGGAAACCTAGACACGCCAGCAGAAAAGTCAAGCGCATAAGATAGTACTACCATCCTTCACGTCCGGCAACCACTTTGGGATATTCTTACTCCATCTGTTCAGAGGACCTGCGGGATGTCCTGAAGGAGTGAGCTCGCCGGCGAGAGACTCAAAGGGTGCCGGTGTTCCAACGACTATCTTATGGGGGTCACGCCAGTGAAGAGGTCATAATGCCACTGCCCCGCTCAGCCGTGCCTCTCCTTCTAGACACAGATTTGGTGAGGCTGAATGCCACCCCATTCTCCCTTGAGATAGAAACCACACCACTCCCCGCGGGCTTTCACCAGCCCAAGTTTACGCTCTACGACGAAAAGACCGATCCATACATGCATTTAAGCCACTTCCGGCAGGTCATGGCCGGACATAGGTGCAATGCCGCTCTTATGTGCCTTATTTTCTTGTCGAGTTTGGGCGAATTGGGCTTGAAATGGTTTGAGAGGCTGTCGGAGGGAAGCATCGAAAGGTGGCAGCAGTTGGAGGAAGCCTTTGTGACACGTTTCAAGACCAACACTAAAACGCCAAAGGAGATGGACCACCTTCTCATTGTCAAAATGGAGTCGAGCAACACACTCCAGATACTGGGAAACCTTCAATGAGATTTTAGATTGCCCGATCAACCTGGCAATCACCCAGTATAAGCGCGGTCTCCCGGTCGGACATAGGCTGCGAGACTTTCTTACCATGAACCAGCTGACATCCATGGGCCAACTAATGTAGCGCATCAATGAGCACATCCGAGTAGAGGATGATACGGCGGCGTCCACCGCAAAGACAACTCCGGTGGTAACGGACAAGAGGTCGGCTGGCAAGGTACACGCGGTCGAATAGGAGACTAACCGTCCAAATGATCGCGTCGAGGAATCTGACCGTGGTTTTAATCATCGAAACCGGGGAAGGTATTGTCGGAATGATCGAGCTGAATACCCCCGCGATGACGTAGCTGATGCTAACAGAAGATTGAAAGCTCGGACAGGCATTACCATGGTCTTTAAGTTTCCAATCTATCACATGCTTAGTGAAATCCATGACGAAGATTACGTCCGGTTTCCTGCTAAGTTGGGCGACGTGCAAAAGGGCTTCAACCTGCAGTACCGCTGTACATATCACCGGGAGCGAGGACACCGGACAGAGGATTGTTTGCCTCTGAAACAACACTTTGAGGAGTTAGTCGCAGCCGGACATTTAGATCTTTACATTGATGGTGGTGTTAAGGCCGCACATCCCGCCCCGGCTAAACCACATGGACCGGATGACTTGGAGGCGCCCCCTCAAGGAGTGATTAATGTGATCCACGACATAGTGCAGCCGGCGCGTGTATGCGAGCTCTAAGGAATGATTAAAAAGGGGGAACACATGAGGGAAGTTTTGTTAGTCCAGCCTGCGATCAAAAGAGGGAAGACCGAGGAAAAAGACGTGATTAGTTTCTCCACAAGGGACCTGGAGCGCATTCAAATGCCACACAACGACGCCCTAGTGGTCACCCTTCGCGTCAAAGAGTTCGATGTCAAGCACATCTTGATTGACTAGGGAAGCTCGGTTGAAATTATGTACTACGACGCGTTCAAACAACTCAAACTCCAAGATACAGACTTGGCTCTGAAAACTTCGCCACTGGTAGGTTTCAACTCGCAACCGGAGTGGCCTTTGAGAAAAATAATTTTACCGGTCAAAGCCGGATCTGTGGTCAAGCAGGTGGAGTTCTGGGTATTGCAGGTGTCGTCTACATACAATCTGATCCTCGGTAGGGGCTGGCTTCACGCTATGCAGGCTGTGGCGTCGACCTACCACCAGGTTATGAGATTTCCCTCGGCTATGGGGGAAATTGAGGAAATTTGGGGCGATCAAGTCATATCGAAGTAATGCTTCGTGGTAGTGAACGGGAGCCGACCTGCCAAAGGCTTCATGCAAATGATTGAAGGCCCAGAAGACTAGAATGTCCTTGATGACGTAGGCACCAAGGCCGAGGACAAAGCTGTTGAAGACTTGGTAGAAGTACGGATTGACAGGGCAAGCCCACACAAGTTCTTTTTGCTCGGATCAAGCCTGACCGCCCTGGAACGCACCGAGATGGTAGAGTTCTTGATGGCGAATATCGAAGTCTTCACATGGTCGCCATACGACATGCCTGGCATCGATCCAAGCTTTATTTGTCATCACCTCAATGTTTTCCCTAGTGCACGACCGGTCATTCAGAGAACGAGGAGATCGGCACTACACCACGCCGAGGTAGTCAAGGAGGAGGTAAGGAACTTGCTTGAAGCACGGGCTATTTAGGAAGTGCACTACCCTCAGTGGATTTCAAACATGGTCGTAGTACCCAAGAAGAATGAGAAGTGGCAAGTTTGTGTTGACTATAAGACCGTCAACCGAGCTTGCCCTAAAGACAACTTTCCTCTGCCCAGAATAGACCAACTGGTGCTGGTAGACCTAACGGCCGGACATAACAGGCTCAGTTTCTTGGATGCTTACCGCGGTTATCATCAGATTGCCATGCATGGCCCTGACCGCGAGATAACCTCTTTCACTACTCTAAGGGGATTATTCTGCTATCGAGTCATGCCTTTTGGTTTGAAGAATGTCGGGGTGACTTTCCAAAAGATGGTGACCAAGATGTTTGCTCCTCTGCTTGGCCGGACGATGGAGGCCTACATCGATGACATGGTATTTAAGAGCAAACAACAGGCTGACCACTTATCCAACCTACTCGAGATGTTCGCTATTCTCAAACAGTACAAGCTACGCCTGAATGCGTCAAAGTGTGCCTTCGGCGTGGGATCCGGGAAATTCCTGGGCTTCCTAGTCACAAACCGAGGCATCGAGGCAGACCCCGCCCAAATTAGAACCGTACAAGAATTGAAGTAGCCCAACTTGGCAAAGAACGTGCAGCATCTTGCCGGAATGGCAGCCGCGCTTAACAGATTCATAAGTCGGTCATCAAATCGCTGCCGCCCTTACTTTCAAGCTTTGAAATCCAAGTTTTCATGGGACGAAGAATGCGATAGGGCTTTGGCCGAGCTCAAGGCGTATTTGTCTTCGGCTCCTTTCTTGGTGACAACCAAGCTGGGCGAAGAACTCTACATTTATCTGGCAGTTTCTCAGCACGCTGTTAGCGCAGTACTTGTCCGATCAGAGGGTATAAAGTATTTCCCTATCTTTTATGTGAGCAAAACCTTGCTGCCGGCAGAGTCGAGGTACTTGCCACTGGAAAAACTCGCTTTGGCATTGATGATGGCCTCCAGGAAATTGGCGCACTACTTTCACGCTCACACAATCGTTGTGTTGACCGAATTTTCCTTGAAAGCCTTGTTCGAGCGGACAAATTTCTCTGGTCGAATTCTAAAGTGGGGCAGTCGAGTTGGGACAATTTGACGTTAAGTTTCAACCCTGAACAGCCATAAAAGCTTAAGCATTGGCAAATTTTGTTGTTGAGTTCTTGCCTGGGATTCACCAAGTATGTCCGGTGGATCTCACCACAGTAGCCGAGGAGGCAAACGAAGATTCAATCGAAATTGTACAGTAGGGCGATGCTGGCAACGCGGAACTTGTGCGCCCCGCCATAGAACCTTCATTTGGCATGATATATCAACCTGGTGATGCGACGAAGGAGTTAGTGGGGGTCACAGAGAAACCAGCTGAGCCCGGTGCCGCATCGCCGAAGGGGGATGAAATGGAACCGAGTAGCAGCAAACTAGAAACTGAACGACTGAGCAACCTTAATCCTAGTAACCTGCAAGCCTCCCAGGACCTTTCAGAGTGTTGGAAACTCTTCGTCGGAGAAATGTGGAAACTTTTTGTAGATGGAGCCTCGAATCGTCACGGTGCCGGGCTGGGCATAGTTTTGATCTCCCCGGATGGTCTGACCATCGACCACTCCATCACACTCGGATTCCTTGCGTCAAATAATGAGGCTGAGTACGAGGCGCTGTTGTAGACACCCCATTTTTGACTGACCTTAAGACTCAGACGTCACCGATTGAGCACTCGGTGATGATGCATATTGTGCTCGTTCTGAGGTCACAGAGTCTCGACTGAGAACCTTGCATCCGGACTTCAGGACTCTTTTGTGCTTTGCCTCAGTTTGCGAACCAGGTCCTGTTTCTCTGTTTCCTCTTCCCGAAGGGAGAGAGAGGTCTCGTAGACCATCTCTCAGTGGCTGTAGGCGACGTTTCGTGGTCGTAGGTTATTTTTCCCCTTTAGAGACCAGTTTTCGATTTTCGGAGCCGTCGACAGTGCGCCTCGGTTCGGGACTGCTTAACTACCTCCGTTTGCTCTAGTTTTTGGCACACACCTTGTTTCCTCTCTATAGAGGGACACTGTGGCCCGGGGGACCACCTTCGTGGTCGCACGCCACTTCCGGTGCTTAATAGTCAGTTTTCGGGGCACCCGACTGCGCGTTTTGGCCCCCGAACCCTCGTTTTGCGTCGGTGTGGGTTCATTTTTGACATGGACCCTATTTTCATTGTTAGGAAGGTGGTAGTATGGTGGGAGACCACTTTTTCTTCTTGGAGACCACCTTTCCCCGGTCAGCTGGTTTTTCTTGGTAGGTAAGTGGTCTCCCTCACTTTTGGGCCATAATTTCTGGTCTCCCATACCACCATTATGTTACATTCATCTGGGAGGCCACCAATCTGGTATGGTCTACCACCTTTGGTGCTTGAACCTTTTGACCCCTTGGTCTCCCTCACTTTTGAGCCATATTTTCTGGTTTATCATACCACCATTGTGTTGCATTCACCTGGGAGACCACCAATATGGGTAGGCCGACCACATTTTCAACTTGACCCTTTTGACCCTTGGTCGGCCGACCAGGGCAAGTGGTCGGCCGACCACTTGAATTGGTTGGCCAGCTTTCTCATTTTTTTATCTCCTTGAGTGCATTACAGCTGTCATGACCCAAACCCGCCCCTATGGGTTAAGGACATAACCGGCCAGCAATCTAGAGATTACCTACGGCCTCAGACCAAAACAGACATAACTTGTCAGAGTAAAGGGGCCAAACGGAAGCAATAAATAAAAACTTTGTCCATAGAGCCGTGCTTATATGCACATCAACAGACCATATTCAGTTACATTAATAACCCACATCAAAAGTACAGTTGCACAAAATTCATTACAGACAGGGTCATCCAAACGAGTCACCCTATAACAGGCTATGTACAGACATACACTAGGCCCTTGCCAACAAGACAAAACATAAGTACACAATAAAAGGGCAAGGATGGTCTCATGCGTGAGGCACAGGGCTGACTCTCCCAAAACTCATGTTGTCCCTAGCAGACTTCACTGGGGCTGGGTTTGTGCTTCTCTTGGCTCACCTACAAACACATGAATGAGCGTGAGCGATAGCCCAGTGAGTAATATCAAGTATGACAGTTACATAATAATATGTAGAACAACATGCTCCAAACGGCCTTGGGCCCAATTCATACTTCTAATTAGCAAATACATACGACTATACGAAATGCAAATCAAGTAACTGTAGTTCCACAATCTGGCCTTTGGCCCATTTGGGTTCCCATTCATGGCAAAACGGCCTTCGGCCCATTCGCTTATGTCAAAACGGCCTTTGGCCCACTCGCTCATGTCAAACCGGCCTTCGGCCTACTCATTCATGTCGAAACGGCCTTCGGCCCACTCACATGTGTCAAAACGACCTTTGGTCCATTCATTTACATCAGGACGACCTTTGGTCCATTCATTTATATCAGGACGACCTTTGGTCCATTCATTCACATCAAAACGACCCTCGGTCCATTCATTTATATCAAAACGACCTTCGATCCATTCATTTGTATCAAAACGACCTTTGGTCCATTCATTCACATCAAAACGACCTCCGGTCCATTCATTTATATCAAAACGACCTTCGGTCCATTCATTTATATCAAAACGACCTTCGGTCCATTCAGTTATATCAAAACGACCTTTGGTCCATTCATTCACATCAAAACGACCTCCGGTCCATTCATTTATATCAAAACGACCTTTGGTCCATTCATTCATTCCTGTCAGACTTTTGTCCACAATCCCAATTAACATCTCATAGAGTTTATAAGGGAATAACAATTGGACATTGACAAGCTTTCGAATATTGATATTACTCACAGTGATCGGCTTGTGGATTTGCCCTGGAGCTTGACCCTACACATTTCATGAACACAACAGGGTCATTAACAGTTCAATCTGTTCTTTAATTCACATATTCCTCTTAGGCTTTATTATTATCTCATTAACTCATTTACAATGCTTAACATATGCCTAAGAGTGCTTGCGAGTGAAAGAGAACGGAAAACAGAACACAAAATGCAAAAACAGGGTTTCAGAAAATAAGGTCCCCGCTCGAGCGTCAATTTACCCGCTCGAGCGGACCCTTAAGGCTTGCAAAAGTACTGGTTGCATGAAAAATACGCTCGAGCGTTAAATAGGGCGCTCGAGCGGAAGGCCTAACAAAATAGCTCCCACGCTCGAGCGTCAACTTCCCCGCTCGAGCGGGAACCATGTCTGCAAAAACTGCTGGGAGCTCGATTTATCCGCTCGAGCGCCACTTCACCCGCTCGAGCGGACATCGAAAATCTGGGTTTTCCAGATTGAGTTCTTGAGCTTCATCTTGACATTCAAAGGCTCTAAATGCATGATTTCGGTCCAAACTTCACATAATCATATACTAACATGGTACAAACATAGAATTACAACATATTGAAGCTCAATTTCATAATATCTACATGCATGTCCCAAAATATGTCAAACTCAATCATTAACATAACCAGTTCATGCATTCAAACTCATGTCTTCTCGATTTGTACATGCATGTGATGGATTAGCCACATTCTCAACTTAGATAACACAAATGGTGATCAAAACATGAGTTTCCTTTTAACATTTCACATGGGTTATACACATTTGTGCTTAAACATGCAAATTTCAAGGTATTTCTTACATGCATGCACATATTAAGCCTCAATTCAACAAACACAACTCAACTTCATCACAATCTTGTTCTTGATCACCAAGATAGCTTGAACATGCACAAAATTACAATTATAATCCAAGAATCACTCACCTAGGAGCTTGATTCTCACAATCTATAATCAAATCTTGACTTAGGCTTCCAATCTCCAAGTTTCAAGACCAAAGTTGCACAATCCCTCTTTCTCCCTCCCTATAGTCGGCTCTCCCTCTCAAATTGAGTTCAAGAATCAGCCAAAATAAGCTAAGGGAGAGAAATAAGGTGTAGTGCTCAAATATGGCAAGTCCCACTAAGTCAATATAATATTAGTAAATAATTGGGCACCAATTTACCAATTTAATCAACTTAATCTGGTCCGAATCAATTTTTCAATTAAATTTCACCGTAGGCTCTAAAAATTATGCCAATCACAATGGCGTAATCAATTTCGGGTTCTGTGGCCGATAAGGCCCTCGATTAAATTTCCAAAGTTGATTAGTCAAACAGATATTCCTACGGTGAACAGATAAAACTTCAAAATCACATATTTCACATAATGGCACATAAAATCATGATAAACACATAATCCTACTCAATTTAAGGACCAATTAGCATACTACGGAACAGGGGTATCACAACAGCTATGCCAGCTGGAAGGCATTTGCCCTATCCTCCGAGATTTAACCATTTTGTTTGCCTTCTTAAGGAAGATTTGGTCCCTTTTGCTTAGCTTTTAAGGGAAACTTGACCTTTTGTCAAGCTTCTTGAGGAAGCTTGACCCTTTTGGTTTAGCTTCTTTTAGAAGCTTGGTCCCTTTGCTTGAGGCTTCTCCAAGAAGCCTTGGACCTCTTCTCCTATAAGAGAGGCCCTCATCTTCATTTGCAAGGGTTGAACAATTTAGCTAAGGCATTGCATACACCTCTCTCTATCTCTTTATATCCAAGCTTCAAAACTCCACTATTCTTGGTCATTTACACTATACCTCCAAGCACAACACCTCCACTACCATCCTAAGTACCTTGGAGCTATTTTTAAGAGGTTGAGGGCTCACTTTCTTGGTCCAGAGCTTGCTGCATTGCTGTGCTACAAGGGTAAGTCACCATTTCCCTCTTTATAGCATTATTTTGCTTCATATTTTAGCTCCATTTGCAAGAATTTTCAAGCCTTGACATAAACTGCAAAAAGTCTTATTTTGAGCTCCTCTTGAAGATTGTTTAAGGTCATTTTTCTGTTGGGGGTCATCTACCCCCTTGCATGCTTGTTTGCATCTTGTTTTGAGCCTTGCATCTAGGCCTTGGTTTTGTGCTTTGTTTGGCCTTCTAGCCACTGAAATCAAGTGGATTTTCAGTGGCTAGCATACTATTTTGAGAGCCAAAATCATAAGGGGGTGACCCCCTCTCTCCTTGCCTTGTTTGTTGGCCCTTTTGGCCTTACAAAGGAGCTCCATTTTGCATGTTTTGAAGCCATGTTTCAGGCTCTATTTGGTGAGTTTTAAGGTCTGCATGAACTCTGTCCGGAGCCCATTTTTCCATATAAGTTGTCTATTATGCATGTGTAGGGTAATCCTTTTCAAGGCCTTTCAAAGGGGCTTTCATTTGCATGCTTCCTAGACCAATTTCAGGACCTTTTTGTTGGGTTTTAAGACCCTCATAACCTCTTTCTAGAGGTTGTTTTACCATTTTGTGTGTCCATCATATATGTGAAGAACAACCCCTTGCATGGCCTTCCAAAGGAGCCTATCATTCTTGCATGCATCGACTGAGTTTCAGTGGGTTTTTGGACATATTTTGGCATGGAATACTTCTGTTTTTGGCTGGTTTGGTGAGCTCTCATATGCTTCATATAGTTGTGGTACAACTCATGGTTTACTAGCTTTCTTTGCATGCTTTGTTGACCCTTGATTCTAGCACATTTTGACTATGCCTTAAACTGATTTCGTGCATATTTTGGACTGCCCTAGCTCTGTTTTTGGGTCTCATGGTCGAATGATGCTTGTTTTGCATGCTTGTAGTTCAATACACTTGCCTACCTTTGAGATTTGAGGTCTATTGCATGCATATACTGAGGTGTTTTCATGCTTTAGGGCCATTATACATCATATTTCAGAGCTTATGTGAATGCCATATTCCCATGTTTTATACTCTTTAAATACGTTTGAGAGTCGCACTTGTATGCCTCATTTACCGACCATTGAATGAGCTCCATTTCTTTACATTCCGAGCCATCATTTTAGGCCATTTCCCCACTGTTTCAGACCTGCCTAGGGTCTGTTTAGGGTTAGTTTTGCCATTCGTGCATTGCTTTGTGTACCTTTAGTGTAACGCACTTTACTAGTTTCGGTATCCAGGCCATCTAGCTTGCATTGTGTGACATATTTTCATGATTCGGGACCATTGTGCATCATGTTTCAGAGTTGGAAATTGCATGTTTGTAGGCCATCTTTCATCCCTTGCCATGCTTTGGTAGAGTGGCATTTGATGCCTTAGGTTCGATCCTTTGCATTCGTGCATGTTTGCATGTATTTCGGTTGTCTTATTTCCATCATATGGCCACTGATGTGAGTGTGGCTGAGGTCCACTCATATTGGTGTAAGTCCATCTTGCATTGTGTATGCCATTTTAGTCTATAGCATTACGTATGCTAGGTTGCATGTTAGTGCATTGTGCATGCCATGCTGTGTCACTTGCATTGTGTATGCCATTTTAGTCCATAGCATTGCGTATGCTAGGTTGCATGTTAGTGCATTGTGCATGCCATGTTGTGTCACGTGCATTGTGTATGCCATTTTAGTCCATAGCATTGCGTATGCTAGGTTGCATATTAGTCGCATTGTGTATGCCATCTCATTGCATTGTGTTTGGGATAGGAGTTAGACCAAACATGGGAAACGAGGGACGTTTCGTACCTGAAGTGACGGAACGTGCCTCAATTCCTGGTTACCGACACTCCGGATTACCCATGATGGAGTCTAGGCCTTGTTGTGTTGTCATGTGCATTCATTTCGCATCGAGTCGTGCAATTCGGCTCCTCGGCCATCATGCATCGAGATGTGTGATTGGTGGCATGAGGATCGAGGTGTGCATACATATGTGAAAATACTTTGCCATGCCCCTTTCTTGCTCTCTATTGCAGCAAACCAGAAATCAACAGCCTTCTAGAGCTTTGCACAACATTTCGGGATTAATCGTAAACAGAGGCAAATCGGGGCATCGCGAGGAATTTTCCGATGAGGTGACTCGAGCATGCATGCATCTTTCATCATTCGGAATAGAGCTGAGGCGGTCCATTTAGCTTGTATGCTAATCTATTTGCTTTCCTAGTTAATTTGTTAATTAATTAGGGTTTTGTAATATTTAATTATTTATTCGGACTGTATTTTTTATTCGGACCCTCCGAGTGAGGGCACAATTGTAATAAGTGTGCGTGTGTGTGATGTATGTCTTCCAACCCCACGTCTTTTTTCCTTTTATTTATCAACTTATGATCGTTAGATTAGGGCATGTTTCAATTAGCATACTTATGCTTGCATGTTTGCATCATTCATCTGTTTTACATGCATCGGGCTCGACGCATCATACTAACTGCATTGTATTTCAATTCCAAGTTGAATACGTGTATCAGTTGTTGCATTTCATATGCCATTCTTAGAATAGCCGAGCCTACTGTAGTTGCATTTTTGCATGTGTTGCATTAGGTATTTCTGTATAGTTAGGATCACGCATGGATTTCTAACATAGCTTCTGTTTTGGCTTGGAGTACTCAGTAAGTGTTTATGCTTTAGCATCCTTGCATGTGTGTGAGTGACTGCCATGATAGCATGCTTACCATGAGGCTAACCGCTTATGTGATATAACTGCGTGAATGCCTGTGGGTGAAGATTGGATTATCCGAATTGGAATAATGCATTGATTGTGAGTTTTAAGCCCACTAGATAGTGGCAAAACCATCTTTTCTAAGCCCACCCGAGGGTGGCAAAACCTGCATTTTAGCCTACTTACGAGTAATAAACCTTTTTTAAAACAAACACGAAATGTTTTATTCCAATTCAGGCAATCCAGTCTATATTTGTATGCTGTGTGCATCACATAGTAATTCTAGGCTAATAACCGGAATAAGAATGCATAATGTTTTCAAAATTCGATATCATGGTTAGTAGAGGCCGATCTTTGATCGGGCGAGCGAGGGTGCTCACGAAGTGACCTTCCCCAATCGTACCCAAGTTCCCGAGCCAAGGCAACTTTGGTGATGACGGACATGTAGCCTTAGGCAACGAGTCAGGGTTTCATAAATTTCCCAAATAAAATATTTAGGTGGCGACATTGTATCTGGCAAAACAGTCCATGTTTGACATTTCTTTCAAAAAATCTGTTTTCAAAAACTATTTGCTAGATTTGGACTCTTTGATGATTCGTCGGTCTTGCATTGCACTCTGCGAGATTAGATACAGGACCGTGACTGTAAGTCCTGAACTGTAGTGAGCCCAAATGAACAAAACCGGGGGAGGGAGGGGGGGGATTCCCTCCCGGGACATTCGAGGACGTCTACAGCTGCTGGCCGGACTTAAGAGCACGCTCCAGTTGCGCGCATCCGAGCCGATGGTTTACAGCGATTCTCAACTTGTTGTCAACCAAGTGTCTGGGGTTTACGAAGCTAAAGATGATAGAATGGCAAAGTACCAAGCTCTGGTAAGAGATCACATCAAGCGATTCCAGGCGATAAGGGTCCAACAAATTGGACGGGAAGAAAACGGCCGTGCAGATGAGTTAGCCGGTCTGGCTTCTATGGTCGACAGAACGTTTCCCAGTCCTCTCCTGATTGAGTTTCTTCTAAGGCCTAGTGTTGAGGAACCTCAGCAGACAGAAGTACTCTGCACTGAGCTTGGCCCTTCTTGGATGGACCCTATTGTCCTCCTCCTAAAAGAGCGAACCCTTCCGGCCGATAAAAAGGAGGCGCATAAAGTCCGGGTGAAGTCAGAGCGGTTTTGGCTCTCTCTGTCTAGCGCTTTATACAAGAAGTCTTTCATCAGTCCTTACCTCAAGTGTGTACACCCAAATAGCGTGGAAGCTTTCTTGTACGAGATTCATGAAGGCATATACGGCAGTCACATCGGGGGAAGATCTTTGGCCTACCGTGTTATCTCACAAGGATAGTGGTGGTCGTACATGCAAGCGGACGCTCAGAAATACGTTCGCAAATGTGAGAAGTGCCAGAAGTTCGCCACCAAATTCACCAGCCGGCCAGAGAACTTCTGTCCCTCACAAGTCCTTGGCCTTTTGCGATATGGGGACTGGACATAGTGGGACCACTCCCAACGGCACCAGGGAACCGGAAGTTCTTCATCGCGGCTACGGACTACTTCACCAAATGGGTTGAAGCTAAGCCCTTAGCAACTATCAAGGAGAAAGATGTCAAATGGTTTATCTGGCAGAATGTGGTAACGCGGTTTGGCGTCCCCAAGATTCTTATTTCTGACAATGGCACCTAATTTGACGAGCGCTTATTTAGAGGATTTTGTAACGAATTGAAGATTGAATTCTACAACTCCACCCCAGCTTACCCGCAGTCCAACGGCCAAGCCGAAGCATCAAACAAGACCATTCTTGATGGGTTGAAGAAATGACTTGAGAAAGCTAAAGGAAAATGGGCCGAGGAACTCCCAAGTGTCCTTTGGGCATACCAAACGACCCCGAGGCGATCTACCAGGAAAACTCCTCTTGCCTTGGCATATGGCATAGAGGCGGTCATCCCATTGGAAGTTGGCATGCCCACCTTCCGCAGTGAAAGTTTTGAGCCCGAGCTGAACTCTGAAGCCATCGCCCTGGAATTGGACCTAGTGGAGGAGCGCCGAGACAAGGCTCTAATCCATGTGGCCGCATACCAATAAGAGCTTTCTAGAAAATACAACAAAACGGTGCACCCCAGACCGTTCAAAGTTGGGGATTGGGTTTTAAGAAAGGTGATGGGCAACAAACTGGTGCCGGGGGAAGACAAGCTAGGGACAAACTGGGAAGGGCCTTACAAGATAACCGGTTTGGCGGGCAAAGGGGCATACCACTTGGAAGATTTGGAAGGAAAATGCATACCCCGGCCATGGAATGCGGCCAACCTCAAATTGTACTATTTTTAGCGTTTTACGTTCTTATGTAATTTTGTGTGGAAAGACTTGCTCTCCCTACACTTTTGAATGTAACACGCTTTTTGTCAAATACAATAGAAGTGACATGTCTTTGCCATCATTCTGTTGTACTTTAAGATTTAAACTGAGATGTTTTATTTCGGTTAAGTAAGTTGATGATTTACTTAGCTTAAACCGAGATGTTTTACTCCGGTTAAATGAGTTGATGATTTACTCAGCTAAACCGAGATGCTTTATTCTGGTTAAATGAGTTGATGATTTGCTCAACTCTGTGATTTCAAACCGAGATGTTTTACTCCGGTTAAATGAGTTGATGATTTGCTCAACTCTATGATCTTAACCGAGATGTTTTACTCCGGTTGAATGAGTTGATGATTTACTCAGCTAAACTGAGATGTTTTACTCCGGTTGAATGAGTTGATGATTTGCTCAACTCTATGATTTCAACCGAGATATTTTACTCCGGTTAAATGAGTTGATGATTTGCTCAACTCTATGATCTTAACCGAGATGTTTGACTCCGGTTAAATGAGTTGATGATTTGCTCAACTCTGTGATTTCAACCGAGATGTTTTATTCCGGTTAAATGAGTTGATGACTTGCTCAACTCTATGATCTTAACTGCGATGTTTTACTCCGGTTAAATGAGTTGATGATTTGCTCAACTCTGTGATCTCAACCGAGATGTTTTACTCCGGGTAAGTGAGTTGAAGATTTGCTCAACTCTGTGATTTAGACCGAGATGATTTTGCTTTGGTTAAATGAGTTGAAGTTTTATCAACAAAGATGGTTTATCTCGGCTATATGAGTTGATAATTTGCTCAAGGACGAGTTGATGATTTGCTAAGCCAAGGTGCTTTACCCTGGCTGAAGTTGTTTAGTTTAAACACAGTGCAAACACTTAACGAGATCAGAACTTTTCATTGATGAGAAACAAAATTACATACGGTGAGGCTGGCAGCCCGGTTACATTATTAAAAACGAAGAAGAAAAAGACAGAAAACTAAACTAAGGGGGACAGGTCAGTAAATTCATCCCTGATAGCAGTAGCCTCTAGGTTGACCGTGGTTATTTTTTCCTGGACTCCGGTCTCCACCTGGCCGGTCTGCTTTGCGCGGTTACCTCCCTCGGCTTCCTCCCCATCGTCTTTCTCAGCCTCAGCCTGCAATACGCTGTAGACGTCGTTGGCGTATGGCACCATGTATGTCGGTAGGAAGGCAGCTGGGGGAGAGGCAAACACGTTGGTTCCAGATCCTTGGCCGAGCTGTTCGCAAGCAACCTTCCAGCCAGCCTTGAAGAAAATATCTTGGGTGGCATGGACTTGCTTCGTGTAGTTTTCCTCGACCTCCTTGAAACCTGAGTTGTTTGCCTCGTCCAACTCATCATTCTTTGACTATTTCAACGCTTCCAGCTTGGCCCGAAGAGCGTCCCTCTCTTGCTCGGCGGTTCCAAGCTGGCCGAGCAATCTGGAGTTGTCGGAGTTTGCGATCTCCAAGGAGGCCTTCGACCGCCCCAGCTCGGTCTGAAGGTGTTCCACTTGGTTGGTAGCGTTGGATGCCTTATGCTGGAGTCTATGGATGCGCTCCAAAACCAAGTGTTGTTTCTGGATGGCCTGCAGGAAGAGAGTTTGATTAGAGAAAGGAAACCGAGCTAACACTTGGAAATTTTTTTTGAACAAAGCATGCAAAATTCTCACCCGGGTCATTGACTTGACCGAGGACTTCACCAGTTGGGTGTCAGGAACGTGGTTGTTGCCGACCACGTCGCTCGGCAGAAGCAGGGCTTTGGTTAGATCGAAGGTGAGGAGGTGTTTTTTGTCTCCTTTGACCGAAGCATTGGCCGGGATCTCTTTTCCCTGGTGTTTTTGTTGAGGCTTCCATGGAGGTGTTAGGTCAGTTGTGACCGCTGGTTGCTCGGTGTTCAACTTCGCAACGAGCTCGGCTAAGGGATCGACGTTACGAGGCCTTTTCCCAGCTCGGCGACTTTGTTTGCTTGCCTGCACCGCGGCAGGTGACGCCAATGTAACCACGGTCCCACTTGTCTGGCCAGCAACAGCTACATGAGAGGGGATGCTCGGTAGCTCGGTGGATGTAGCGGTGATCAAATTCTTGATGCGGCTTCTTTTGGCCATCTCCTTTGCCTCGGTCAACCGGATAAGGGGCACGTCCACAAGTGTGGGGTCAGGAGGTGGCGACGGCGCTCAAAGGAGGTCTGTCACTCTACTCCGGCGTGGAGCAGAGTATTTGTAGGTCGGTATGTAGCCAAGGAGATCGTGGCAATCTTGGTTACGGTACCGCAGCACGGTTCGGATGGCTACTTCGTTGGGATAATGGTAGTTGGCTTGCAAAGCTTCGATTGCTGCAAAGGGAAAAAGAAAAGATATTAAGTACATAATATAGAAGGAAAGTGATTTGACTAAGTAATTAGCACGACTTACATGTTGAACCGAAGTTCTTGCTGATATACCAGCCCGGCACGTCGGCTGTTTCATAATTACTGGACACCCAGAAAAAGTCGTCGTCATGCAAGTCTCTGTCCGGGGTACCAGTCACTATTTTCTCCTTGCCCAGTCTGATCTTTAAATAATAGGCAAGGCCATCGCCTGTATGCCCGAGGGTATACTAGTGAAGTATCTCGGCTAATCTTAGGTTGGTTCCTAACCGGTGGTTCAGCTTGGCAATCCCGTTTATTATGCCGTAAGTGTTGGTTGAGACTTGGGTTGGTGCTAGCCCGGTGCACCACAAGAACTCACACATTAGGGGGTTAACCGGGAAGCGGAGGCCACCTTCTATAATGGAAAGCATGGTGAAGGGGCACTGGTCAAATCTGCCCCAAGGGGTCATGTCCTCGGCACCGACCTCCAGATAAACGTTATCCAGGATACCGTATTCTTCCCAAAATGCGGCTAGAGCGACCGGCGTGTCGACCAGGAAGCGGTAGCGCCCCATATGTGTAGCCGGCTGATTTTAGCATGGCTGTGTTGGTTTGGCACAAACTCTTGTTTGATGGCTGCTCAGTCTTTGAGAGTCTTAGTGTTGGTGCGTGGTCTCCTTGGACTCTGCAAGAAAAGGAGGGCAAGTGTAAGTAGGAGCGCGACCGCGCAAAACGAGCTTGACTTTAGCTTGGTCAAATGTGGTGCCAGACCACCTCGGTCACGAAGGTAAATCCAGAAGCTTGGCCGCTCAAGCGGCCCAGATGTTAGCCCGGTCGAGCGGTCAAGCCCTTTGCCTGCCTCGGTTCCTACAGGATTTTTTACAAACTCACAATTTGCTCGGTTTAGGTGTTTTTTGGGATCAAAAGAAGGTTTGGTGCTCGGTCCGCTCCAGATCTTCGTGTGTTCATCATTGGAGTTGAAGAACAACAAAGAAAGCAGGGGCATAAGAGGTGTTTGGGGGGGTTAAATCCTAAAATTTATGGATTTCGTGCCCTAGAATGTGAAATACCAAGTGAAAAAAGCAATGAGGAATTTCGAAGAGCTTACCAGTATAGAGGCAAAAGTTGATTCTTCGAGCTTCAATCCAAGGCAAGAACAGTGTTTGAGTAGTGAGGTTAACACAGTAGCGTTGGTTCATCTGGAGCAGAGGAGAAGCAGTAAGAAGGGAATGAAAGGGAGATATGGTGTGTTTATAGGCAAAAAGAACCGCCAAAATTTCGAATGTGAAGGGATGTTTGGGTTGGCTGCTCGAGGCCAGTAAATGGATGACGCATGTTCATAATGGCGGCGGCGTCAGTACTGAAGAGACATGATGGCAAGTTGAGGCGTCAACCGAGCAAGCCAAGAAAGCAAGCGTGGGGATTAGCGCGGTTTACATCTTGCGAACTAAGAATTGAAGCAGGATCTACCTTGGTCGGATCATTTAATCCCGGTCACGCTTGCGCGGACGGAATTAAGGGGCAATTGTGAGAGAGATTTATAATCTGGCTTTGGGCTGTGGTAGAAGCTGGGCGGATAAGACCGAGCATGTTGGGCCGAGCTAATTTGGGCTAGTCCAGAGTGGATTTTGCCCGGTTGAGGCTCGGGCTCCCTGTTTAGGCCGAGCTAACTGAGGCCTCCCTGGAGCTGATCTTGCTCGGTTGAGGCTTAGGCCCGAGGTCCAGGTCCAATGTTTAAACCGAGCTTACTTGGCCAAGATGACCGCTTGCCAACCCGGGTTCCATGGGTCTGACACGTAGCTCGGCAGGAAATGTCTTCTATTCACTGGCCGACTTGTCTTGAACTCGGTTCTGCTAGAATACTTCCGAGCTCGGCTGTTATGGAGCTCGGCGAGCGGAGCACTCAGGCACGTTGCGCAGCACGGTCATGGGAAGCCGAGGTGATGCCGCCGGGATGCTGAGCTCCCGCTAATGTAGTCTGGCGGTTTGGTTAGGTGGTGTCTGCTGGATTTGTGCTGACAGATGGGAAAGCAGCTCCACGTGTCAAGAGACCAATGGGAGTGGATTTGAGCACAGAAAGTATATAAGCATGACTGCGCCCCCATGCTGGGGATGGAACATCATTTAGTAAAACACTCATTGCGATATATCTCTCTCTTCCTCTCTCTCTCTCTCTGAGTGTGTGTGCTAACTTGACTGTCGAAGGGGTTTTCCGACCACATACTGCCGGGTAGCTCACCGCCGTTGTGCTCGAAGATCGATCGGACAGACAAGGAGCTTGGACGAAAGGAGTACGGGCTCCGTGGAATATTTGCTCCCTGTACACAAACCAAACGAGTTTCCAGCGAGCCATTGCTACATCCATTTCGCTAGGAATTAATGATCTTTTAACAATACCTTTAAAAGGATGGCTCGCAAATTGATCTTCCACTTCATATTTAATCCAATTGGGTTCATTGAACTGCATCTCCATCTTTAATTTATTTGACAATTCTTTCAAAATCCTCACTTTTGTCCTCCTTTGAGTTCTCCAATTTTTGCACTTGAGAGGCCATTTGACCCAATAGTCTCTCCTTCACATTCTTCATGTTATCCACCAATCCTTTCAAGACCTTGTTTTTCTCCCACCTCTACAAAACAAAGAAAAATGAACAAAAGAAAGCATATAATTCACCAAGTGTAGAATAGTATTCTGTAAAAACAAAAGAAGCAAGCTATTAGTTACACATGCATCTAAGATTAAGGATGAAAGACATAAGTAACCAGATATATACTGGGCTTGCCTAATGGTCAAAACTTGATAACTATGTAATCCAAAATACTTGATTTCTTAATTTGACTAATTTTAGGCCCGTTGCATGACTAAAAAGAAGAGTTGTGTTGCATCCCCTAGTTTTGTTTCTTTAATTCCATTTTTAATGACATGACCTACTCCTATGTGGGGCGGTTTCACACTCTTCTCCCTCTCATCTTTAGCCTCACTAGTTCCACATCATTATGGGTGGAATTAGAAATGCAAAATTAGAGGAATGAATCATTATTCATATAAAAATTATAGATATTTGTTCTACATCACAAAGACACCATTGGCCAAACCATAGAAACATATACAAAGGCATAATCAAATGAAAATATGGGAAGTAAGTCAAAAAAGAAAAGGGGAATTAGTTAGCATGAGATAAAGAGGGTGATTGAGTTGGGTTAGATCATCATCGATAGGCAGACACCCATTCGTCCAACTCCATGGTAGTATGAGGTCTACATAAATGTTTCGTAACCATCGCAAAGAACTTTTGTTGCCCATTTGATGGGCCCAATACTTGGAACGTAATGAGGTAGTGAAATTGATACTCTTAAAAATTGGAGAGTAGGCCGATTCTAAACAACACAAATCAAGAGCGATGGGCCCAATATTAGTAATATTTATTTCTTATTCAGGTTTCAGTACATACAGGGAAAACAGAGTGATGCAGGGTACCTAACACATCCTCTACTAGTAACAGAAAATTCTCGAACTCATCTCTGATTATACCACATTAATAAACACAAAATATAAAAGTACTGACTCGCTTAATCTATTTTTCAGGTGGCCTACACACTCGAATCATATGTTAGGTGGCGATTCTAAATAAATATTTCAAGAATCTGAGCAAAGCAATAAAATTAACAATATTTCAAACATTGTTATTAAAACTCAGATTTTTTCCAATAATTATTAAAATTAAAAATTCAGGTGCTGACACCCATGCTGCTTCTACTCGTAATAAATCTTTTAACCATGATCCATCAATGAAGACCTTATGAATATTTCCAGCTGTAGACCAATCAGGAGAATTAGTTGTTGGAAAATTTGGTTTTATAAGGCTTATTTTGGGCCAACTATGAGCCCAAAATTAAGTGGGCCCCAAACATCTTTTGGGATGGGTTCGAAGAGGTGACGTGTTTCTTGCTGCATGACAAGTCACATGGTGAAAACGGTTCGTCAAAACCATTTATGAGTGAATGAGAACTTGACGTCGTTTTCGGGTTCGTGGAATTGATATTTAAAGAATTAAATGTGGGTTTTCTTGTAAGGCTTGTCCTACATTGAAACTTGAATAGAACTTATGTGTGTATATAAGCTCTTGGTGTACTAACTTGGGTTGGGGCCCAAGGGGCACCCCAAGTTTGTAGAAGGGAGGAGTGCATGTTGTCGCCAGTCCGGGTGTGGGTCGAGTCGGTTTTAATATTAATTTTTTGGACAAAATTTATTTTGAATTTTTTTCAAAATTCTTGCGGGAAATTATTTGAATTTGAAAATATATTTGAATTCAAATTTTTTGTTCAAAATGCCTCCGAATTCCACTTAATTTCCAACTGTCTAACAGGTTTTTTAACTGCTAAAACTGCCAGCAGTTTATAGATTTAACTGCCAGCAGTTTACAGATTCAATAGTGTCTAGATCTGTTTGTATTCAAAACTGTATCTGTTGAAACAATGTTGCACTTGTTCAGTGACAAACAACACTTGTTCAAGGCTGTCAAATTTGCCTATAAATACCAGTTTAATTCCAGCAGTTTGGGAATCTGAAATCAGTCTGAAAATCATCCAGAAAAAATCTGTTCTCTTCATTTTCTTGCTCTGTTTGCATAAATTCTTCATATTAATTTTTTAAGAAAATTAAAGAGAGTATAGAACACAAGGTTTTAGTTCACCAGACAAATTTGTTTGGAGTGTTGCTACAAATTTGTGAAGATCATTGTATTCTGGGAGATAAACGCCATTAGTTCGTAAGCATCGTAACAGGGCGAATCTGTCTTAAGGACAGAGTGTCACACACTTGACTTGATCTTTTATTATTCATTTGGTTCGATAAAATAAATTCGGTACATAATTTATTTAATTTAGTTGATTTAGTTTCAATTTATTTATTGTACACAGAAGATTGTTCCAACATTAGTAACAGTAAAGGACTTTGGATTATTAAGAAAGTCTACATGTTAAACATTGAGTCATCCAACTCCTTCAATACCGAATTTCGTTGTAGGTGCAAAGCACTCAAGTGTTGAATAGATTGCAGTGAGGGTTTTGAGAGGATTAGGCTGAGAATGGTTAAATGTTAGTTGATTTCGATTAAGCCAAATAGCACAAAGGATGGTAACAAATTAAACCAACCCACTCTGAAAACCAATCTTTAAAGGATAAAGGGGTACCCGTATTAAAATCAAATCCCAAAACAGATCTTGGCCAAACGAATTTTGAGAAAGGATACTCAAAGCAAAAATGTTCAATCGTCTCCTCCTCCTCAAGATTACATCTCGCACAAATCTGATCCAATTGGAAACCTCTACGCAAGGTCGGCCTTGAGATTTTCGAGACCTAAGGCAGAATCTTAAAATTGGAGCCCTTCATATATAAATAAGAAAAAAATATTTATTTAAATTTTTTACTCTAAAGGTGTATAATGTAAATTCAAAGTTAATATAATGCGAGTCATACCTATAATGAATAAGATTTATAAATATATTTTTTTAATTTGGTCTTTAAGAGAGACTTTTTTTAAAAATCAAATTTGGAATTCATCAATTTTGAATTTGATAAAAATTTAAAAAGATATTGAAGATATAAAAAAATTTCCCATCGAATTTGATGAATTTTTTTTTTTGGGATATGAAGAGAATTTTTAGAAAGATTTTCATGAAAATTTAATGAAAGAGTTAAAGTAATTCATATCAAATCGAGTTTTTTACTCAAATCTATAATTAAATTATTAAATTTTTTTGAACTAAATCTATAATTAAATTAAATCGAAAACAAAATGAAGAGTTAAAAATGCTCTAAAAACCTTTTATTTAGATTGTGAAGTTGCATGAGTTAGTTTGGACCTTTATTTTTAAACCAACTAATATTATAAGAGTTAAAATTATCCGAAACCCTTAAAATTTGTCAAAATTTGGGGCTAAAGGTGTTGCTCGCCTTGGGTTAGGATTGGCTTTGCCGCTACGACCCAATACAACTTTAAACGATAATATATTATGGAGCATTTTCCAAATAAAAAAAGGATCCATTATCGCTATGTTTGGTTGGAGAATTTGGGAAGGAAAAAGGGAAAAAATATGTGAAACTAAGTGAAACATAGATATATTTTATTCACATTTCACCTATTTTTTTTCCTTTTTTCTTTCTAAATCCCTTCTAAAATTGTCCAATGAAACACAATGTTAGGGGATAGAGGAAAATTGAGTAGCTCTAGAAACATGATTCCAGAGCTGTTTTCAATGCTTTGTTTGGTTAAAGTTTTTTAAAATTAATTCCAATATAACATTCCAAAACTCATTCCAGTTTTTATTTAGAGATGAGAGTTTTTTTTGAATTTTGAAAAGCGCAACTTGGGTCTACCCAGTCATCCTCTCGGATGTCCGGCCAATTGATCAGAACAGTGATTTTTTTTTTTTTAAAAAAAAAATTGGCACCTGTTATTTGGGAAAAAAAAAAATATGAGAATTTTGTTTTTGATTTTTTTTAACAAAAACAATATATTTTTTAATATTTAAATCAAAAATATTTAAAAAAATAATTCCAACCAAATATACAATCAAAAATTATTTTAAAACAGTAATTGAATATTTATTTTGAATTTTTTTTATTTTGTTTGTAATATTTTCAATTAAAAAAAAAATTATGACATTTTTTTTAATAATTATTTTTTTGAATTAAATTTTAAAAAGAATTTGGTTATGAGTTTTGAACAGAATTTTCAATAGAGTTTTGAGTTGTGTATTTGGTTATGATTTATAACTTTTTGAATTAAGTTTTAAAAACTTTTTTCAAAATTCATAACAAAACAAATTTTCTTATTTCACATTCCACATCAAACATTCAAAACTCAATTCAATACTCAACTCTAAACTCAATTTAAAACTCTTTTCAAAACTCAGAACTAAACAAATTTTCTACACTCAAATCATAATTCCAAAACTCACAAACTCAAAATATAACTCTATTATCAAATCATATTTTCAAAACTCTACCACACGCTACCTTAAAGTTTTTTCCAAACAAAGAATCTTGATTTTCTATTCTAACAACTCCAGGTCTAACATTAAACATCCAGATTTAACCGAGTATGCTCCAGTCGGGGTGTAAAATGAGTTTAGAGAGGGATAGAATTTGAGAGAGTGTGAAGTATCTGTGCAATTCTATATATTCATCAATGCATATGTTCTCCGTTATATAGGAGCTAATGCAAACATCATCATGGAATACAAACATCATCATGGCTTGAGAGAGGGAAAGTGGCCGAAAGCAATAAAGGGAGAGCATTCACAACACCTAACCTATCCATTAAACTATTCTATACATTGTATATATTTAACATATTATCTTTAACACGGAGAGTGATCCCAAACACACTTGCCAGGTGAGGGGATTTGGGGAATATGAACAGCCAACATATAAAGTCTTGATAAGGCGGTGGGAGACCTGGAAATTCTGCCTTCCACAAAACGGAATGGATATCGTAGGAATCCAATGACTTTAAACGAATCAATAGAGTTTCCATTGCCCACCACCCAAGGCAGGCAGTCCCTTGCAAGGGTTTTAGTTTAAGGTCCCTACTGATATTAAAATATATGTAATATTTTTATAAAAGTTAGGATCTTTTAATATTTTAACAAAAAACTTTCTCTTTATTTCTCTTCGCAAAGAAATTTTCAGCATTCAGAGAAATTCTGGACAAGTCCACAAAATACACTAGCGTAATCAAGGGAACTCTACACACTTTTCCTTCTCTTTCGTCTCCAATTCTCACTCTACACACTTTTCCTTGTCTCTCGTCATTTCCTCAACTCTCACCATCATTCTTATGATCGAATTGCATATTTTTTGTGCTATTTCTCAAAAAAAAAAAACTATATATTTTTTTTTGGTTATCAATCATATAGTTATTGATATCCGATTAATATGATTTTTGGTAGGCATGAAGTACTTAACAAACCCTACAAAATGACAGTTTTGATCATAAAAATAAACCCATAATACACCTCAAATTGAGACACAAGCAGTGTCCCCATGTCCTACCATATATATTTGTGTAAATTCTCACAAATCACCTAAGTTTTCACAAATATTTCTCCCCTAGTCATATATGTATGATTGTTGAGAATTAGTAATGTTTATTTCTTATTCCGTGTGAAAAATATATGTATATAATAATAATAATTTGCTGGATTTGGTGAGGAAAAGGATTATAAAATATGAGGGAAATCATTTTGCCTCATTTGTTTGATTGCTTGCCTATAGAAGACAGAAGAGTAACATATATTTAAAAAAAATTTGAAGAAATTTTGATAATCTTATTGACCAAAAAATTATTTTATCACAAATTCCTTCTCTTGAAACAAAGCTGGATTCATGAATACTCCACAAAGCTTCTATATTTTTGATTGGGCTAGGAAAATGACCCATGAACCCCAAATGGCACTTGCCCAACGTAGATTCGATGATTCTATCAGCTTCAAAATGGCACGGTAAAGTACCTGCTGCTCAGAAGTAGCTCTAATTAGCTAAGCATCTCCATAGTGTGACCCTTCCTTTGGTACAAGCAAGAAGTACTACAACTAAGCCCATTGTCCCTCATTGAAAAAGGCCTTAAATTTTGCGTCAAGCCATTTCTTAGCCCGGGGATGGGGCTTACCTAAGCCTGAGCCACCCTTTTCTTTATTTACCACAAAAAAAAAAAAAAAAAAAAAGTAGTACAACTAAGACCACCCATTTTTGAATAAATTTACAAAAAATACAATAAGCTAAATGTGATTAGTTGTCAAAAAAACAATGTCATTTAACTGTCCAATTATATTTGAACATGTATGTTTTCAGTAAGATTGTTAGTAAGAGTTTAACTAGATGTAGCATTGCTCCCCATTTTTTACGGTAAGGAAAGTCTTACTGACTCTCACTCTCTCTTAGCTGGTGTGCTTCCCGAATGTGGGCCATACAACTAGTATAATTGCTTGGACTGTCTATCAATACATATAAATGTATCTTCAGAAATTCATATGTTTACCAAGTATTGATGTTGTATTTTGGCAGTGCTTAATTTGAAGCAAAGATGACTAGTCAGAGTATATATACTACCACCTTTAATCTTACTGTTTTTCTTTTTCTTTCATTGCTTTCTCAATTTGTTTCTCTTGAAACCAGTAGATTCAATTCCAATGATGGTAATTTAACCACGCGTTGCATTGAATTTGAGAGGAAAGCCCTTCTTAAATTCAAAGGAGGACTCACAGATCCTTCTGGTCGGCTTTCTTCTTGGGTTGGCAAAGATTGCTGTCGATGGAAGGGTGTGAGCTGCAACAAACACACTGGCAACATTTTCAAGATTGACCTCAGAAACCATGGAGGAGAATATTGCAGTTTGTTCGAAGGACTTGCGGACAATAACTCCTCATCGTGTTTGGGAGGTGAGATAAGTCCTTCTTTGCTCAACTTAAAATATTTAAGTTACTTGGATCTAAGCATGAATGATTTCCAGGGAATCACAATCCCAAATTTCATCGGTTCACTTGAGAAATTGAGTTATCTCAGACTTTCTCAATCAAATTTCGGTGGAATGGTTCCACCTCATCTTGGAAATCTGTCAAACTTGCAATATCTTGACCTCTCTGCATTTGTTTTTTACTACAATATTTGGGCATCGGATTTAAACTGGCTTGTTGGCCTATCTTCTTTGAAGTATCTTAATCTTGGTGGTGTGAACCTGAGTGAAGCAACAGATTGGTTGCTTTCAGTTAATACCATGCCCTCTTTGTCTGAGTTACACTTGTTTGATTGTCAACTCTCCAATTTTCAAAAATCTATACAGAAAATAAATTTTACTTCCCTCTTGGTCCTCGATCTCTCTTCTAACGAGTCTAACTCTTCCTTACCTCTATGGCCTTTCAATATTAGTACTCTTGTGGAATTCAATGTCAGTTTAACCAATTTTACGGGTTCCATTGTCAGTGCTGCTTTGGGAAGCTATCATAACTTGCAATCACTAGATTTATCTTCTAACTCTATTAGTAGTGACATACGTGAACTTTTAGAGGGATTGTCTGGGTGTTGTAACAGTAGCTTGAAGGAGTTGATATTGGGGTCCAACAAATTTAATGGAAAGTTGCCCGATTCATTGGGACACTTGAACTATTTGAGATCCCTTGTACTGAATGAGAATCTGATCTCAGGTCCAATTCCAGAATCTGTTGGAAGGTTGTCTTTTCTAAAGGAATTGGACCTTTCTTTTAATGAGATGAATGGGTCTATCCCTACAAGTTTAGGAAGACTCACAGAGTTGACTAAATTGCAACTCTTCCATAATTCTTGGAAAGGCCTCTTGTCCCAAAACCATTTACAGGGTCTTGCAAAACTACGAGTTTTCTCCGTATCTTCCGACACAACTTGCATTTTTGATGTGACACATGAATGGGTTCCTCCATTTAGCCTGTTAGCTATCCAAATCAGTAACTATCTGTTGGGTCCAAAATTTCCAACATGGCTGAGAAATCAGAAAGAACTTTTATCCATTGTCCTCACAAATGTCTCCATTTCAGATACAATACCTGACTGGTTTTGGAAATTGTCAATGCAGATTGACAAGCTCGATTTATCTCACAACGAAATTGTCGGTGTTGTTCCCAACTCATTAGGAATTTCCTTTGTGGACTTGAGATTCAATCGCCTGGAAGGCACAATCCCACTCTGGCCTAACGTAATGTTTCTCTTTCTGAACAACAATTTATTTTCAGGAGCAATTCCTTTGAATATTGGCAGTGTCATGTCATCGTTGGTCATTCTTGATCTTTCTGGGAACTCTCTAGATGGTACCATTAATTTGTCCATATGTAAATTGAAAGTTTTGCAAGGCCTCTATCTTTCGGATAATCATCTATCTGGACAAATTCCCATCCATTTGGGGGACATGTATGCTCTTGGTGGCATAGATCTGTCCCAAAACAATCTCTCTGGCCATATTCCTGAATCAATGTGCTCACTACCATTTCTTTATTGGTTGAGGTTGAGTGGTAACAATCTTTCTGGCGAACTCTCTTGGTTGAAGAATTGCAGGAATTTGCAGACTCTTGATCTTGGAGATAACAAATTTTCTGGGAACATACCAGGATGGCTGGGAGAAAATCTTTCGTTGCTTTCCAAGATCCGAATGCGAGCCAACTTGTTCACCGGAGATATACCTCAACAGCTATGTCATTTATCTGATCTCCACATCTTAGACCTTGCTCATAACTATTTTACAGGATCTATACCTCACTGTTTGGGAAATTTGAGTGGCTTTAATCGTTTCACCTCTGTCAATATTCCATTTGCATATCGGTTCTTTTATATTTATCAAATGGATTTGGTTGTGAAAGGAAGACAATTTGGGTATACCCTCACGCTTGAGCTCGTTAATGTTATAGACCTTTCGAGCAATAATCTATCTGGGGAAATCCCAGAAGAGATAACAAATCTATCAGACTTGGGTACCTTGAATTTATCAAGAAACCAATTGACAGGAAAGATACCAAAGAAAATTGGAGAATTGCGATGGTTAGAAACGCTAGACCTTTCGAGCAACCACCTATCCGGTTCAATTCCTTCAACCATGTCTTCTTTAACATCACTGAGCCATTTGAACTTGTCATACAACAACCTTTCCGGGTCAATTCCTTCAACCAATCAGTTCCAGACTTTCAATGATCCATCCATTTATGAAGGTAATCCGGAACTTTGTGGGCTCCCATTGTCAACCAAGTGTTCCATTTCAACTGATGTTGATGCAAAAGACAAAGATGGCAAAAAAAAGGTGGACAATAAGGAAGACGAGCATGATGAGTTGTGGTTCTATCTTAGCACAGTAGTTGGATTCATTGTAGGATTTTGGGTTGTTTGTGGCACTTTGGTACTAAAAAGGTCTTGGAGACATGCTTATTTTCGATACCTAGATGAAGTGAAAGATCGTCTCTTTGTGGTCATTGCAGTTAATGTGGCTCGTTTTCAAAGGACGACATAGAGACGGTTGTTTTGGTGTCTTCTTATGTTATGGTAATGATTTTGGCTCTATTTTTATTTTTTACCCTATTTTTGAGATTATGGTTGAAGATAGTATTTGTTTAGTTGTTGTCTTCTTGTTTTTGATTTTGTTGCAGCGTACTTGAGACAAACAAAGGTTACAGGCACAGAAGGAAGGAAGGATGATATCAAAAAACCGTTAAAAATTACTATGTGTCTTTTAGATCATCTATTTTGCCGAGTTGTTTTGTTATGTTAATGTTTTTCCAGATTGTACTCTACTTTTCTAATTTGTCGAATATATAAATAATATTGAAGGATTTCCATGAAAATGTGATGCTATGATCACCTTATTACTTCTCTTGCTCTCTGAATTAAAACATTAAATTAAACCCCTCCTAACTTTGTTATCTTGGATTGGCTGTGAATTACAGTTCTCTTAATAAATCACTATGTGATGATGACTTATGATTGCATTTACATGTGGGGATAATAATAAAAAAAAAGTAAGTCATTATAAGGATTTTAGTTTAAGGTTCCTGATATTAAGATTTTATAAGATAAAATATATGTAATATTTTTATAATAGTTGGGATTTTTCAATATTTTCACCAAGAAATTTCAATTCTTCAAAGAAAAATTTTCTATTTAATATTTTTATAATAGTTTGGAACCTTCAATATTTTCGCCAAGAAATTTCAATTCTTCACAGAAAAATTTCTGACATTCAGAAAAATTCTGGACAAAGTCTACAAAAAAGCACCAGCTTAATCAAGGATTCATCTCTCCCTCTCCAATTCTCACTCTACACTTTTCCTCCTTATTCGTCATTTCCTCAACTCTCGCCATTATTCTCGGTCACACACACCCAAAACCGAGAGTCCTTCTCAGGTATGCGATTTCTCATTGTTCTTTAGTTTTTATTTTTCTTGATCTCTGTGTTTGATTTGATTTGATTGAGAGATCTTAACTAATAAAAAAAAAATATTGAATCTCTCTTACTATACAAAGTTAAAAAGAGATAAATACGAGATAAGTTCGATTAGTTTGAGTTGTTTTACCACCCTAGTCATACACATATGATCAATAGTGAAGTCAGGAAATTAATAGGGGACACTTATTAGTTATAACATTGAAATTTTTTACAAAAATATTTCCCATAAATTTTTATGATTGACTTTGAGAAAGATCAAAAAAATAATGTTATTTGTAACTAGTATATCATGGACAATACAAAAAAAAAAAAAAAGGATATAAGTCCTAAAATAAATTATATAATACAAAATAATTTTTTTATTCAAAATTTGAGTAAAAATTCAATATAATGATCAACAATGCTAGGTTGTCCGAAAAAAACATGACTCGAAACATCTAAAATGACGTCGTTTTGGATATAAAATGACGTCGTTTTGGGTGCAAAATGACGTTATTTTGAGTGTAAAACGATGTCGTTATGACACATTCAAGTCATTCGAGCCACAGAAATTCAGGCCACCAAACATTTTTCTATAATGATAATACCACATCATTATTGACATGTGATATCATCAACCAATAATAAAGAAACACATGGAGAGTGAACTCTACATGTCAAATGTAACAAACAATTCAATAAATTTTATATTTTTATAGTGAGATTAATTATGCTTGCATGTCAATAATGATAGACATCACGTTACATTGAAATTTTCAAACAAAACAACCATTATTGTTCTCATAAACATTTCACTCTAAACGATATTTCTGTAATTTGTTTTATTTAAAATATTTTCTTTAAGTTTGTTAAAAAAAAAAAAATCCAAAACCCAAGGAGTCACGTGACACCCTGGCCCTCTATACCTCGGTCCCAACATATGATTGTTGAGAATTAGTAACGTTTATTTTTTATTCAGTGTAAATATATATATATATATATATATATTTTAAAAATGAAGAAATTTTGAAAATCTTATTTATCTAAAAATTATTTTATCTCAAATTCCATCTCTTGAAACAAAGTTGGATTCATGAATACTCCACAAAGCTTCTATATTTTTGATCGGGCTAGGAAAATGACCCATGAACCCCAAATGGCACTTGCCCAACGTCATTTCGATGATTCTATGGCTTTGAAATGGCGCGGTAAATTACGATGTGTCTTTTAGATCTTAGATTTTGCCGAGTTGTTTTGTTATGTTAATATTTTTCCAGATTGTACTTTGCTTTTCTAATTTGTCGAATATATAAATAATATTGAAGGATTTCCATGAAAATGTGATGTTATGATCAGCTTATTACTTCTCTTGCTCTTTGAATTAAAACATTGATTTGAAAACAGTATGCAAGTAAGTCGATTACTCTCACACTAAAGAGGATGGTGTTAGGTTTTTGTAATTGGCAATTCCGTTTGATAAAACTCTATTTAATTGTATTTTTATTCCCTCTATTGTCTCTGTGAGTTATGAGAGTTTTGATGCAAATCTAGCCCGAGTTGTGGCTGTGTAGAGGAGTTAGCTCTGACATTTCGTATCTTGACTTGAGCATTCTTTGCTTTCCACTTCGCTAACTAAGCACGGAGATTGAGCGGTCTTTTTTGCGCTCAAGAGGTGAAGTCGTTCATTCAGTATCTCTGCCTGCATTCTGAACTTTTAGGAAAAATGATTTATCACTCAAGCAGCAGATGTTGCACTCGAACGGTTGGCCTATATGTGTACACTGCCTTTAGCCACACTGCCCGAGCGGTCTTTGTGGCTCAATTTAGTATAAAATGCGTTGTTTGCTATTTTTAAGTTTAACCCATCCAGATTTTTAGAGAGCAAGAAAAAGACAAAAGTATTTAATATTGGAGGGTGTTTTATATAAGTTTCTTTAATATATAGAAGGTAATCGATTAATCAATAAACTACATATTGACAAACATCAAGGGGTTGGGTTAGTTTTGTTCTTTTATTCACAAAAAGTGAGAGGTGTTCATTAGTGGATTCTAGGTAACTTGGGTTTGAAACTTTAGTGGAATCCGAAGTGGCTCATCATCATGGATTCCGGAGTATTACTCTCGGAGCATTGAATAATTACTCATAAAAGACAGAACAGTAACATATATTTAAAAACAAATATTGAATAAATTTTGAAAATTTTATTGATGTAAAAATTATTTATCACAAATTCCTTCCCTTGAAACGATGCTGGATTCATGAATACTCACAAAGCTTCTATAATGCTGCTCTTTTGGAATGAAGGCTCCCATTTTTTATTGGACTAGGAAAATGACCCATTGGCAACTGCCCAATGCGGAGTTGATTCTATCGAGCAAGGATCCTCTAGAGTTTTTTTTTTTAAAGTTTTCTAGAGTGGTGCATTGTGTGGTTGAGATTTAATGGCAAGTCACATCAATTTTTCAACATTAAATCTCAACCACACAATGCACCACTTTAAGAAATTTTAAAAAAAAAACACTCTAGAGGATCCTTAGTGGATTCTATCGCCTTTGAAATAGTGCAGTAAAGTATTTGTTGCTTAGAATTGGCTCTAATTAGCTACACTTTTAGGCAACTGGAAAGTCTCCCCTGTCCTTCTACATTTACAAACAAGAAGTTGTACAACCACAATCACCCATTTTTTGATAAGGAAGTCATGCTACAGGCTGCAAAGAAGAGATTGAGGCCAAGTTTGGTTACTCAAAATACGTACAAACTTTTTATTTTTTTTTCATCACATCACCTCTCTACTTTTTTGCATATCTTTTCGTAAAAAGATAAAAAATACACTAATTTAGATCATCCCAAACAACCCTAGTATAGCATAAGTATCATGCTCGTGCAATGTACTGGAATACTTCTCTTGTAACAAGATTCTATTAGTTAGTTAGATAAGTAGTTAGATGGTTAGATAGTTAGCTTTGTAAATACAGCTGATATATATATATATATATATATATATATATGTCAGTAGTGATGTAAATGTCAATCAAGAAATAAAAATCTCTCTCTGACTCTGTTTGTCTTCATGGTATCAGAGCATTGTTAAGCTCTAACGAGCGATCTGACACGGTTTCTTCAACAATGGAGGCTTCTCCGTGTTTCTTATCACCTTCCATACCTGCAAACTTGAGCATGAAGATCTCAAATCTCAACTCATTTGTTACAGTCAAACTTGACTGTACAAACTTCATAATCTGCAAAAATCAACTCCAGAACATTCTTCATTCTACCGATCTACTAAAATTTCTTGATGGATCGTATGAGTGTCGTAGCCCTATGATACAAGATTCATTAGGTATTCAAGTTTCGAATCCAGATTCGATTCTGCGAAAACAATCGATGCCCATCTTTTGAGTTGTCTCACAGCTACGCTGTCTCCTGTACTTTTTACCTCTGTTCTTCATCTCAGAACCAGTTCGGAGGTATGGAATTCCTTGGATAAGAGATTTACATCTTTATCCAGGTCTCACATTCATCAATTAAAGATTAATCTGAGTTCAGTTTCCAAGAAATCTAAATCCATGGAAACATATCTCAGTTGAATCAACGATTTGGTTGATCAATTGCGTATAGCATCATCCACAATTGATGATGAAGATATTGTGCTCAATATTTTAATTGGACTTCCTGATGAGTATAATCCTCTCAAGACAGTTACTAGGGCTAGACCTGAGCCTATTTCTATGAAGGCTCTTTCTTCCTTATTATGCTCTGAAGCCATTCATGTTGAAAGCAAGCTTCAACGATCTTCAGAGTTAACAGTTACATATGTTGCTATGAGCAATTCAACTTCATCCTCTTCTAAAGGTTTTTCTATGTATCAATCTGGCAGAGGTTACTCTCGATATGATTCTAGAGGTTACAGAGGAAATAAATCCTCTCGTGGCTGATCTTCTTCCAATTTTCGCAGCAAATCTCAATCTCACAAGTCCAATTTTGGCATTATTTGTCAAATATGTGGCAAGCCTAATCACTCTGCGTCTGAATGTTAGCATAGGCTTGATACAATTTTTCATCTTTCTCCTCCATCTACTTCAAATCCTTCTTCTTCACTGCCTTATCCGTCTAAGGCCTATATTGCTGCTCTTTCAGAAGGTACCTCCTCTCAGGTTTCAGCCCCATGGTTCTTGGATTCTGCAACCACTAATCACATTACACATGATCTTCATCAGCTGAACTCTTATCAGCCTTATACTAGTACTGATTAGGTAACCATTGGTAATGGTTCTTCTCTTCCTATCCAGCATACTAGTAAAGGTATCTTACCCACTCCTCATCATTCTTTTCACTTAAAGCATATCTTACATGTCCCATCTATTTCTCCTAATCTTCTTTCTGTTCAGAAATTGGCTACAAATAATAATTGTTCTGTAACATTTGATGGTAATTCCTTTTTTATTCAGGACAATCACACCAAGGCTATTCTACATAGGGGTGTTCATACTCATGGTCTATCATTTTCTGCATCATTCATCATCTCCTTCTCATGCTTGTCATCACTCTCCCACTATTGAATCTGCTTCCCTTTGGCACCAGAGACTTGGCCATCCATCATTTCATAAATTTCGTATTCTAAGCAAACATTTGCATGTTTCCATAAATAAAGATTTTCATTCTTGTAATGATTATTTTGTTGCAAAGTGTCATAGGTTGCCATTTCATCTTTCTAATTCTACTGTAAATGCTCCTTTAACTTTAATCCACACTGATGTTTGGGGTCCTTTTTCTCATTCTAATTCTTCTTACAGATTTTATGTGTTGTTTTTGGATGATTTCAGTCGTTTTACATGGCTTTATCCTCTAGCTTATAAAAGTGAAGTTTGTTCTAAATTTCAAGAATTCAAACTATTTGTTGAAAGACAATTTGATTTTCCTGTTAAAATTTTAAGGTCTGATGGTGGTGGTGAGTTTATTAACACTTCTATGCAGTCTTTTATGGTCACCACTGGTATTCTTCATCAGTTTTCATACCCTTATAATCCTTCCCAAAATGGAGTTGTAGAGAGAAAACAATTACATATTGTTGAGACTGTTATTTCTTTACTGCATCATTCTTCTCGTCCCTTATCTTATTGGTTTGAAGCCATTGGTACAACTACTTATCTCATCAATCGCATGCGTAGTGCCTCTTTGTCAAATTCTTCTCTGTATGAGGTTTTTTTATAATCATCCACCTGATTATACTCCTCTTAAAGTTTTTGGTTGTCTTTGTTTTCCTTGTCTTCAACCTCATGCTCCTCACAAGTTAGCTCCCAAATCTACTTCTTATGTTTTTGGGATATCACCCCTTAGCCAAAGGTTACAGGTGTTTGAATCTTCTTACTGGCAAAATCATTCTCTCTAGACGTGTTAGGTTCCAAGAAACTTCCTTCTTCTTCTTCTTCTTTACAACCTCAAGCTGCTTCTCTTCCACAGCTTAAATATTTCTTTTGGTCTCCCTCCGCTCAGTCTTCTTCTTCTGTTCTACCTCTGTAGTCTGTGCCTCAATCTCGACCTCCATCCCGGCCTCAGTCCAGGTCTCAGCCTGGGCCTCATCCTTCTGCACCCCTACACCAGAATCCTTTTGGGCCACTGTCGCAGCTTGCTTCTGTGTACATCCAGCCGCAATCGTTTCTGCCTGTTCCACTGCATCTATTCTCTGTCCTTCAGCAGCCTGTGCCTGGGCCAATCCTTATTAATTTTATCTCTGTTGTCTTGCCTTGGCCTCCTGCCACTACTAATTTTCATCATATGCAAACAAGATCTAAAATCAGACCTGTTTGCTTGGCTGCCACACTTGCTTGCGATGATCTTTCTGAGCCTCTCTCTTATAAGAGTGCTTTGACTTCTCTAGTTTGGTTTCAAGCCATGCTTGATGAATACCATGCTTTTCAGCAACAAGGGACTTGGTCCTTGGTCTCTTCTCTCCCCATCCAAACAGGCCATTGGTTGTAAATGGATCTTTAAGCTTAAATGAGCTTTTGATGGAACTATTGCTTAGCATAAGGCTCAGTTGGTTGCTAAAGGCTTTCTCTAACAGCATGGCATTGATTTTCAGGAAACTTTTAGTCGGGTTGCCAAGCAACCCACTATTCGCATTTTCTTATGTATTGCCTTACATCACCATTGGCCCATTAAACAACTAGACATCTTTAATGCCTTCCTTCATGGCAAGTTGGCTGAAGAGGTTTATATGGAACCACCACCTGGCTTTGTTGATCCTTCCCAACCTTCTCTAGTTTGCAAATTGCACAAAGCTCTTTATGGTCTCAAACAGGCTCCACAAGCTTGGTATTCTACTTTTAGTGCTTTTCTCTTTTCTCAAGGCTTTACTCAAAGTCTTTGTGATTCTACTCTTTTTTTTTTCATAAAACCATCTCTTCCACTATATATCTTCTCATTTATGTTGATGATATTCTTCTCACCGATTCTGATCCTACCTATATTCAACACCTTCCATCCCATATGCACCAAGTCTTCTCTATGAAAGAACTTGGTCACATTTTCTATTTTCTTGGCATCTTAGTCCAACCCACTTCAACTGGTTTCTTTCTTTCCTAGCACAAGTATGCTACAGATTTGCTTACCAAATTTGGGATGCTTGATTGCAAATCTTGTGCTACTCTTGTTTCCATTAAACCTCCTTCCTCTCTTGATGAGTCTCTTCCTTGTACTAACCCTTTTTATATCGAAGTATTGTAGGTGCCCTTCAATACCTTACCATTACCAAGCCCGAGCTCTCATTTGCTATCAACCAAGCTTGCCAATACCTGCATTCTCCCACCATGGGTCATTTTGCCGTTGTTAAACGCATTTTGCGCTATGTTAAAGGCACTTTCACTAATGATCTTCATTTCACTCCCAGTTCTTTTACTCTTCGTGCCTACACTGATTCCAATTGGATTAGTGATCACACTGATCACCATTCTACCTCTGGTGATTGTGTTTACTTAGGTTCTAATCTCACCTCTTGGTCCTCCAAGAAACAGTCCACTGTTAGCGCCTTCTCCACCGAAGCTGAATATCGCTCTCTTGCTCACACGGTTGCTGAGGTTACTTAGTTACAAATGTTGCTTACTGATTTTTTTCTTTCATAACTTTCTTCTCCCATTGTTTGGTGTGACAATCAGTCTGCCCTCTCTTTGGTTGCTAATCCAGTTTTCCACAGTCGCTCCAAGCATATTGAGGTGGATTTTCGTTTCGTTCGCGCGAAGGTTGCTGCCAATCAACTCTAGCTCAAATATATTCCCACTTTTGATCAATTGGCCGATATATTCACTAAGCCACTTTCCACTTCCAGATTTTCTTTTCTTACTTCCAAGCTACTGGTCTGTTCTCCACCCCTTAGCTTGAAGGGGGATGATAAGGAAGGCATGCTACAGGCTGCAAAGAAGAGATTGAGTATAGCATAAGTATCATGCTCCTACAATGTACTGGAACACTTCTTTCGTAACAAGATTCTATTAGTTAGTTAGATAAGTAGTTAGATGGTTAGATAGTTGTTGGAACAATCTTCTGAGAAAAATAAAATAAATTACATACTGAATTTATTTTTATCGAACCGAATGAATATTTAAAGACCAAGTCGAGTGTATGACACTCTGTCCTTAAGACAGATTCGTCCTGCTACGGTGCTTACGGTTAAGAGGCGTCTATCTCCCAAGATACAACGATCTTCACAAATTTGTAGTAGCACTCCAAACAAATTTGTCTAGCGAACTAGAACCTAGTGTTCTATACTTTTTTTAATTTTCCTTAAAAACTAATATGAAGAAAAATTGTGCAAAGGAGCAAAACAGGACAGCAAAATGTAATTTTCAGACTGTTTTAGATGCTTGAACACTGCTGGAAATGTTGGTATTTATAGGCAAAATTGACAGACCCAAACAGGTGCTATTTTGAATGAACATGTGCAAAACTGAATTGAACAGATACATGTTTAAACTAAACAGATCTGTTAGCAGTTTTTGATTTGTAACTGCCAGTTTCGGATCTGCAACTATTGGGCAGTTTTTCACACTGTTAAAACAATTTGAAACTATTAGGAATATTTTGGATTGAAGGAAGTAAAAATTGACAAAAAAATAATTCAATTTTTGGCACAAAATTTGAATTTGATTTCATTAAAAAATTCAAATAAATTTTGTCCAAAAAATTAATATAAGAACCGACCCAACCCACAACCCACACCCGGGCCTGGCACGGCTCGACCGGTTGGATGAACTGCGACGGCGGCGCGCGCGCGTGTGTGATGGTTTAGGCTAAGGTTCACTTTGTCCATAACTTCTCCCTTCTACAAACTTGGGGTGTCCCTTAGAGCCCAACCCAAGTGTTGTCACCTAGAACTTATATACACACATAAGTTCTCTTCAAGTTTCAATATGAGACTAACTTTACAAAGAAACCCACATTTAAATCATTAAATGTCTAATTTCACGAACCCAAAAATGACGTCAACTTCCCATTCACTCATAAATGGTTTTGATGAATCATCTTCATCGTATGACTTGCTATACGGCAAGGAACACGTCATCTCTTCAGACCCATCCCAAAAGACGTTTGGGGCCACTCAAAATTGGGCTTAAAGATGGCCCAAAATAAGCCTATATAAAACCATTTTTCCAACAATCCCCCGCATGAATGGAATTTGACGGAGATAAAATGCAACAACACTATCTAATTATAAAGAGTATAAAAATTAGAAATATTCTGCAAAGGATAAGTAACTTTTGGCTTTGAACCTTCCCTTGTGAGACACTATCGGATTTACTAGCTAACCAGTGAATATGATGTTTTGAATTGTTCAGTCGTTTGTGTAAACCAAGGCAATAGAACTCACACAGTATATCACTAGACACGGTTTAGTTCTCATTATTGTGTTCATTTTAGCCTTGAACAACCTGATTTTTCATGAGTGCTCTAGAGAATTGTAGCCCTTCACAAATCTCATAGACCTGGCCCAGTTCACACTCACATAGGTGATTTTTATGAAGAGTATCCTGCCATACTCTACTAGGTTTACCTAGATATAAGAATCATTAAAATTTTACTTGATCTAAAATGCTGCAGACATCACTATTTCATCCTAGAAATGGGTAGGAGTTGGACGCCCCAGTGATCCTTCTAAGTCATTCACAACTCGATTGTCCCTTTGAACCTAGATCTTGGGATCTCCAGTCAACTAGGTTGGGTTGTCGTTGTGGTAACTCTTATTTAATACGCTTTAGTCCCATTCCCCTCGATGAATTCTTAACTAGCTCTCTTGCTAGCCATTTGGTTAGTGGATTCGCTATGTTGTCTTTAGACATCACATATTCAATGGAAATAATTCCATTATAGAGTAGTTGTCTTACGGTATTATGTCGACGACGAATGTGTCGTGACTTACCGTTATACATATGACTCTGTCCTCTACCTATTGTTGATTGACTATCGCAATGTATGCATATAGCAAGCACCGGTTTTGGCCACACTGGAATATCTTCAAGGAAGTGGCGAAGCCATACTGCCTCTTCCCCTGCTTTGTCTATAGCCATGAATTCTGATTCCATAGTAGACCTAGCAATGTAAGTCTGTTTGGAATATTTCCAAGATATAGCCGCCCCACCAAGTGTAAAGACATACCCACTGGTGGACTTTGAGTCTTTAGTATCCGATATCCAATTTGCATCACAGTATCCTTCAAGTACTGTTGGATATCTAGTATAATTAAGCCCAATGTTACGAGTAAATCGGAAATATCTAAGAACCCTTATAATAGCTTTCTAGTGTTCTACTCTTGGATTACTTGTATATCTACTTAATTTACTTACTGCATAAGCTATATCTAGGCGAGTGTAGTTCATCAAATACATTAAGCTTCCAATAATTTGGGCATACTCTAATTGAGAAATACTTTCCTGTACATTCTTAGAAAGAAACAAAATAACATCCACAGGTGTTCTAGCAAGATGATCATTATCTTTGCTAAATTTGTCAAGTATTTTCTCAATGTAATGAGATTGTGATAAAGTATAACCTTCTGATGTTTTGGTAATTTTCGTACCAAGAATTACATCAGCAATGCTCATGTCCTTCATGTCAAAATGTTTATTCAACATTTTCTTGAAAGTTTTAATCATATCATTATTACTACCTGTGATGAACATATCATCTACATAAAGACATACAATGACATAACCTTTGTTTGTGTTTTTAATATAAACATATTTGTCACACTCATTAATTTTAAATCCATTTGACATCATTGCCTTGTCAAATTTCTCATGCCAGCACTTGTTTTAAACCAAATAATGATTTAACTAATTTACACACTTTCTTTTCTTTTCCTAGAACATAAAAACCTTCTGGTTGTTCCATGTAAATTTCTTCATCTAACTCACCATTTAAGAAAGTGATTTTTACATCCATTTGATGAATTTCTAGATTGTAAAATGATGCAATACTAATTAGCATTCTAATGGATGTTATTCTAGTAACTGGTGAGTATGTGTCAAAGTAATCAAGACCTTCTTTTTGTCTAAATCTTTTGACCACAAGTCTTTCCTTGTATTTGTCAATTGATCCATCCGCTTTCATTTTCCATTTGAAAATCCACTTATATCCAAGAGGTTTACAACCTGGTGGCAAATCCACCAATTTCCAAGTGTGATTTTGCAAGATGGATTCAACTTCACGATTGACAGCTTCTTTCCATAAAGGAGCTTCAGGACTGGACATAGCCTCTTTAAAAGTTAAAGGCTCATTTTTCTAACAAATATGTTAGAAAATCTGGACTAAAAGATTTTGAAGTTCTAACACGTTTATTACGCCTAAGTTCCTCTTCCTCATTTTGATATATCTCTTGCTCTGTTCTTGATCATTACTAGTAATAACATCAAAATATCATTTATTAGTACTAGTCTATTGTCCAGTCTTATTTGGAAATACATGTTCAAAGAATGATGCATTTCGAGACTCAATAATAGTATTTACATGCATTTCAGTATGTTCTGATTTATAAATCAAAAACCGATATGGACTACTATTCTTGGCATAACCAATGAAAATGCAATCAACTGTTTTAGGACCTATCTTAGTTTTTTTAGGATTAGGAATAGCCACTTTAGCCAAACACCCACACACTTTAAAGTATTTGTAGGATGGTACTCTTTTATGCCACATTTCATAAGGTATTTGATTCATTTTCTTTCGAGGTACTTTATTAAGTATATAATTAGCAGAAAGTATTGCTTCTCCCTACAAGTTCTGAGGTAATCCAGAACTTATTAACATGGCATTCATCATTTCTTTTAAAGTCTTATTTTTTCTTTCAACAATTCCATTTTGCTGAGGTGAGTAAGGAGCAGTGGTTTGATAAATTATTCCATATTCTTTACAAAATTCATCAAAAGGTGATTCATATTTACCACATCTATCTTACTTTTCTTACCAAGTTGATTTTCAACTTCATTCTTGTATTGAATGAAAGTTTCCATAGCTTCATCTTTAGCTCGAATTAAATAAACATAACTATATCTAGTAAAGTCATCTACAAAAGTGATAAAATACTTTTTCCCACCTCTGGTTTGAATTGATTTAAAATCACAAATGTCACTATGGATTAATTCAAGTAGTTACTTTTTTTTAATTAAATGAAAAGGAGTTTTGGATAATTTTGCCTCAACGCAAATTTCACATTTATGATTTGAATCAATGTCAAATTTAGGTAAATATTCCATATTAATTAATCTATGCAAAGATCCATAATTAACATGCTCAAGTCTACCATGCCATAAATTTGAAGACTCAAGCAAGTAAGAAGAAGATGTATTTTTATTAATAACCGAGGGTACAACAGTCATTACATTCATCTTAAAAAGGCCATCAGACATATAATCTTTTCCTACATACATTTTATTCTTAGTAAGTACAAATTTATCACTCTCAAACACTAGCCTAAACCCATTCTTACTCAACAAAGATCCGGAAACAAGATTCTTGCGAATGTCCGGTACATGCAGCACATTGTTAAGAGTGAGTTCCTTTCTAGATGTCATCTTCAAAACAATCTTCCATTGTCCTTCAACTTTGGAAGTTGAGGAGTTGCCCATAAAAAGTTGTTCACCATTGTCCACCACTGAATAAGATGTGAACATCTTTTTGTCGGCATAGATATGGCGAGTAGTACCAATGCCCACCCATCATTCTTTAGGATTTCCGACAAGGTTTGCCTCGGAAATAACTACAGAAAGATTGATGTCATGTATATCATTGGAAATGTTATCCACTTCGGTCATATGGGCTTGAGCAGGCTTCTTGCTTGTTCTTCTTTTGCTTTTGCCTTTGCTACGACAATCTTTGGCCCGAGTCCCTCTTTGTCATAGATGTAACATTTGCCATTAAACTTGTACTTTTTATTTCCCCACCCCTCCTTTAGAGCCTTGTGAGGAACTCTCTCCAGAAAACTTCTGCTTCTTTGCTTTTGTAGCATGTTCCACCACATTTGCCTTAGATTCCATTGGATGCTTACCAGCCTGTTTCTCTGAATTGTGGTTGTCCTCCTCAATTCTCAAATGCACAATTAATTCCTCTAAAGACATTTCCTTGCGCTTGTGTTTGAGGTAGTTTTTGAATTCCTTCCAGCCTTGTGGTAATTTCTCAATTAAGGCTGCAACTTGGAAGAATTCACTGAGAGACATGCCTTATGCGTGAATGTCATGCAGAATGAGTTGGAGATCTTGAACTTGGCTGATCACAGTCTTAGAATCAACCATCACAAAGTCCAGAAATTTGCTAACCACAAATTTCTTTGAGCCGACATCTTCCGTTTTGTACTTTTTCTCTAAAGACTCCCAAAGTTCATTTGCTGTCTTGATAAGACTGTAGATGTTATATAATGTGTTGCCAAGTCCGTTCAAGATGTAGTTCCGACAAAGGAAATCAGCATGTTTATAGTCATCGACCGCAGTAACCACTTACCAATCAATTTCATCCTCGTTCAGAGTAGGAGCATTCTCACGGAGAAAACGAGCTAGGTTCAGAGTTGTAAGATAGGACAATATTTTTTGTTGCCATCTTTTAAAATCAGTTCCTGAGAACTTCTTTGGCTTCTTACCGTGATTTACCGGTACTGTCACAATAGGAGAGGGAGTTGGCGCAATTGCAACCACCATTCTAGTACTCGTTTAAGCATTTGTTTCAGTAGCCATGAATTCTAAGTTATAAAACAAAATTATAATTAGAATTTATACTACATAGAAAATTAATCCAAATTCACAGAATTATATTCTGTAAAAATAAAAGAAACAAGAATGTAACTTTTATTTTTCAATTAATTTGGAAATAAAATAAAATTTTATTTTACCAAATTAATTCCACACAGAAAATTAAATTTTTGTAACACTTCAATAATTAAAAAAAATGGATTTAAATTCATGAACACTCAGAAAATAATTTCTGAAAACCCAAATTAATTTCTGACAAAATTCCACAAATAAATATTCTGAATTGTTAATGACACCAGTATATTACTACTATCTGTCAAACAGTATATTACTACTATTTGTTTTCCAACTAGAATATTGTTTTGTAAAATCACAGAAAATAATTTCTGTAAGAGGAAGAAAGAAGAAAGGAAATAAACGAAAAATTCTGTGAACAGAATAATTCGAATCTGTCTTAAGATTGTTAGAACAATCTTCTGAGAAAAATAAAATAAAACAAATAAAATAAATTACATACCGAATTTATTTTTACCTAACCGAATGAATATTTAAAGACCAAGTGGAATGTGTGACACTCTGTCCCTAAGACAGATTCGCCCCGCTACGGTGCTTACGGTTAAGTGGTGTCTATCTCCCAAGATACAATGATCTTCACAAATTTGTAGTAGCACTCCAAACAAATTTGTTCGGCAAACTAGAACCTTGTGTTCTATACTCTCTTTAATTTTTCTTAAAAACTAATATGAAGAGAAATTATGCAAATGAGCAAAACAAGACAACAAAATGTAATTTTCAGACTGTTTTGGATGCTTGAACACTGTTGAAAATGTTAGTGTTTATAGGCAAAATTGACAGACCTGAACAGGTGCTAATTTGAATGAATAGGTGCAAAACCGAATTGAACAAATACAGGTTTAAACTAAATAGATCTGTTAGCAGTTTTGGATCTGTAGCTGTTGGGCAGTTTTTCACACTGTTAAAATAGTTTGAAACTGTTAGGAATATTTTGGACTGAAGAAAGTAAAAATGGACAGAAAATTAATTTAATTTTTGGCACAAAATTTGAATTTGATTTCATTAAAAAATTAATATAAGAATTGACGGACAACCCACGCCCAACCGGTAGCGCGCGTGTGGTGGTTTGCGCTAAGGTTCACTTTGTCTATAACTCCTCTCATCTACAAACTTGGGGTGCCCCTTGGGGCCCAACCCAAGTGTTGTCATCTAGAACTTATATACACACATAAGTTCTTTTCAAGTTTTAATGTGTGACTAGCTTTACACAGAAACCCACATTTAAATCTTTAAATGTCCAATTCCATGAACCCGAAAATGACGTCAACTTTCCATTCACTCATAAATGGTTTTGACGAACCATCTTCACCGGGTGACTTGCCATACGACAAGGAACACGTCACCTCTTCAGACTCACCCCAAAAGACGTTTGGGGCCTACTTAAAATTGGGCTCAAAGATGGCCCAAAATAAGCCTATATAAAACCATTTTTCCAACAATAGTTAGCTTTGTAAATACAACTGATATATATATATATATATATATATATATTAGTAGTGATGTAAATGACAAATAAAAATATCTCTCTGACTCTGTTTGTCTTCATTTTTACTAGAAAGTAAGTAGAAACCTCCAAATGCAAAAAAGACAAGTAACTTGACCCATTACACGAATGATGGGTTGACACATCAAGTAGTGCAATGAAGGTGGTATAAAAAGATGGTAAGTGTAACATTATTCCTTAATCTATCCAAATATTTTCACAAGCAAAAATGCTATGAATCCACTTTTATCAATTCATAATTTACCCTGAATGTGTTGTATTTGTGTGGTGGAGATTAAATTGATCAAGTGTGGGGTATGTAAAATGAATTTGAACCATTAATTCATTTTTCTGAGTAAATTCTAGGTTCATGTGGTGTTGTTTCACAAGTGACTAAGGCCTCGTTTGGGAACAGGCTAATTTAGTAACTTTTTGATTATTTGGCTAAAAAATAGGTAAATTTTTTTTATATGTTTGGGATGAATTTTTGACTAATTACGAAAAAATGTGCAAAAAGTAGAGAGAAAAGAGAATTTTTGACTTTTTGGTATGAGTTGTTGGCTTTTTGGCTAAAAAGATAACTTTTTGACTTTTTGGCTGAAAAGGTAAGTCCCCAAACGGGGCCTAAGTCAATCATCACTTTCTCCTAGCTGGTGCTATCAATGCATCTTCTTATATCTATTGAGAAATTCATATGTTTACCACGTATTGATGCTATGTTTTGGTGGTGCTTAATTTGAAGCAAAGATGACTAGTCAGAGTATATACACCACACTTAATCTTACTGTTCTTTTTCTGTCATTGCTTTCTCAATTTGTTTCTCTTAAAACCAGTAGATTCAATTCCAATTATGGTAATTTAACCACATGGTGCATTGAATTTGAGAGGAAAGCCCTTCTTAAATTCAAAGGACTCTTAGATCCTTCTGGTTGGCTTTCTTCTTGGGTTGGCAAAGATTGCTGTCGATGGAAGGGTGTGAGCTGCAACAAACATTGGCAACGTTTTCCAGATTGACCTCAGAACCGAGGAGAATATTGCAGTTTGTTTGAAGGACTTGCAGACAATTATAACTCCTCATCATGTTTGGGAGGTGAGATAAGTCCTCCTTTGCTCGACTAAAAATATTTTAAGTTACAAAACTTAGCCGCTTTGTCTGCTTACAGCTTTTGCTGTAGCATGGGCAACACCAACTACCTGCCTGGTAATCTTCATAACATAGACACAATAAAAAAACATTACATAATAGTTTAATATCCAAGATAATCGAGCGCCGATCCCATGCTATTGCCGAGGATTTTACAAGATCATTAAGTAGTAATTGAGAATATGTGTAGATATAAGTGACCTGGACGTCGTGATCCACACACCACTTAACTGCTCCCCAACATGCCTTTACTTCCGCCACAGCAGCCGATAATGCAAAAAAAGATGTAGACCCTGTTGCAAACTGGTTTTGAAACTGATCCATTACTACCCATGTTGCTCCTGCTCGTATTGAATCTTTTAACCATGATCCATCAATGAAGACCTTATGAATATTTTCAGCAGTAGACCAATTAGAATTAGGAACAGTAAAAAGGACTTTGGATTATTAAGAAAGTCTGCATGTTAAACACTGAGTCATCCAACTCCGTCAATACCGAATTTCGCCAAAGGTGCAAAGCACTCAGGTGTTGAATAGACTGCAGCATTTTGAGAGGATTATGCTGAGAATGCTTAAATGTCAGTTGATTTCGATTAAGCCAAATAGAGCCCATAGGATGGTAATAGATTAAGCCACCCATTCCGAAAACTAATCTTTAAGGCTGTGTTTGGTTCATGGATTTGGGAAGAGAATTAGAAGGGAAAATGAATAGGTAGGTGAAATGTGAATGAAATATAACTATATTTCACCTCCGTTTCACACACTTTTTCCCTTTTCCTTTCTAAATATCATCCCAAATCCACAAATTAAACACAACCTAAAGGATAAAGTGGTACTCAAAACAGGTCTGGCCTGTTAGTAATGGGCGCCCATGTGGCATGACCATTAAATTTGAATTTGAATCCTTATCCAAATAGGTTTTGAATTTGAAATCAAACCTATTTAGGATAACCACTCAAGATACAGATATTATCAGTTTTAACTGATATGGATAGATATAATAATATATTATATATCTGATATATGGTTATGGGTAATCAAGTGAGAAACAACGTATAGTCTGTTTCTACCCATATACTGACTCTCTCCCAAAAACACAACGATCAAGTCTTTGCACTGTGATTTTGTGTGGGTGATATTCAATCTGTGATATCACTCCACTGCTGGGTTGATTTATCAGTTTTCTGGAAGCACGTGATTTATCCAAGAAGGTTCTATCATCAAGAAGGTATGATCTGATTATTTTATCCGCTGCATATTCTGTGTTTTTAGTTTACATTGGTATCAGAGCATGTTAATGGATATTTTCGTGTTTTCCTTTAATCATGTGTATACTTTTATATGTATATGTATACATTATACACATGAATATTTGTAGAAGAAATTTTTTTTTATCAGATTAGGAGCATAAAAATATTTTTTTTTATGTTCATTAATGTCTTTTTTCATATCATAAATAGTTTTATTTTGAACAAAGGAGTCCGGCAGTACATAAATCGGACCAGAAAACACCCTGGAAGGCGGCGCGTGGTCCGCACGCGCCACCTGACGCCGTGGGCCGTTTCCACACGCCCCCACGCGCCAGCTGCTCAACCGACGCGCTTGCACGCGCTATCATGCGCGCGTCAGCGGCGCAGCCACGCGCGCGCCCTCCGCGCCACGCACGCGCGCCGTGCTCTGAGCCGCTGGCTGAGCCGCGAGCGGAGCCGCGCGCTGAGCCGCGAGCCGAGCCAAGAGCCGAGCCAAGATCTGGGCCGCATGCTGAGCCGCGCCGTTTTCCTCGGCTGGCTTGGCTGTTGGCGTATTAGGCACTGTTTGTTTTGTTTTTAATTCTGAATTGCGTTAAATGGTCATAATTAATTCATTACATATTTGTTTTATGTGTGGCTTATACTGTTAGACTCAGAATTAATTTTTCTACATTCTGTAAATTTTTGAAAATTTTTAGAAAATATAAATTATTTTTCCTGTGTTAATAATTCATGTTTTATGCTTTAAACTGCTTCTGGTATTGCATAAATAATTTTCTGGGGCTGAAATATTTATTGTAGACTTCTGAAAGGTTTTATTATTTACTGGTAATATGGTCTCATTTTATCAGTTTCTGGATTTTTTATTTCTAATTTTATGTGTATTTATTAGTCATTTAAAATTCCAGAATATTTCAGAAAAATTTCAGAATATTTCAGAACAATGTACATTTTAATTATGGCATAATCTGAATATTGTTTCTGTTTACTAGTTTCTGGATTTTTTATTTCTAATTTTATGTGTGTTTAATTAGTTATTTAAAATTCCAGAAAATTTCAGAAAATTTCAAAAATGATGTACATTTTAATTATGGCATAATCTGCATATTAAATACAACATTTTTTTTGGTTTTTTAATATGTTGCAATTAAAGAAGCATGATTAATTATTTATTTGAATTCCATCATTAAATAAATATAGCATGAGTTGTTTGTAAATTTATATTGAGATGCTATTGTATGGAATTTATCATGCTTTGTATATGCCATAAATAGTGGGAGATTGTTTGATTTTTTTTTTGCGCATGGAATGAAATTAAATTTTGATAATTATCACTAGAGGCGCAAGAGATGATTACGAGCATAGCAAATTTTCGATCTTGAGACATGTGTAAAATTATCATTATTTAATTTAGATTCTTTTTTGCTGCAAAATATTTGGTTTTGTGTTGCTATCATTAATATCCCTTGCGCATTTATTTACTCTGTATGTAGAAATGGCTGCTAAGACAGTGGTGGCAGACTTAACTAAGGGAGAGAAATTGGATGGCGACAATTATGACATATGGCGCCGTAAGATCCAATACCTCCTCAATGAGCAAGAAGTGTTGACCACACTTGAACAAGTGATGGTTAAGCCAGAGCAGGGCAATACAGCTCAACATCGTCGTGATCTTGAAGCCTTTCAGACTTGGCGTAACAAAGATCGGTGTGCGCGCTTTACTATGTTGAGCAGCATGCACAACGACTTGATTAGTGAGTTTGAGCATTGCCCGACTGCATTTGAGATGTGGGAAGCTCTCAAGCAAAAGTTTGGTATTACCTCTTTGGCAAAGCTACGTGGGCTGACTATGAAGTTTGACTCATATCAGAAAAGGGCGCATCACTCGATGAAGCAGCATTTGAGAGTCATGTCAGCCATGATACGTGAGCTTGCGGCTGCTGGGCATAATTTGACTCAAGAGCAGCAAGTACAGGCTGTGATACGCTCTCTGCCAAATTCTTGGGAGCAGATGAAGTAGAACATGATGCATAATGAGAGTGTGAAAACATTCGAAGACATATCGCGTCATTTGGAGCTAGAGGCTGAGCGCCTTGAGGCGGCTAAGTCTGATGGTTCTGCTATGGTGGTTGAGTCAAGCTCACGTAGGACTTCTCAGTTCAAACGTGGAAAAGCAAAAGGTGCCCTTAAGAAGCAAGCAGCGGCTGCGCTTAAGCCCAATGGCGCTAGAAATTTCAAGCGTAGGGGCAAGAGAGGTGGTAAGAAGGCAAAGACTAAGATGACATGTTTTAACTGTAACAAAGAAGGACACTTCGCTCGGGATTGCCCTGAGCAGAAGAAGGTACTCCCTTACTTAATTTCTCGCATTCAATGCTTTGTGTCTAGTCAAGCATTAATTGCTCATTCTCCTCATTTTTGGGTTGTAGACTCCGGAGCAACAGACCACATCGCGAGGGACAGAGTAGGGTTCGTTGAGTATCGCCGAGTACCTGCTGGGAGCAGAAAAGTTTACATGGGGAACGAGTCCAGTGTGGAGGTGCTTGGCATTGGCACATTCAAGCTGGAAATACGACGAGGGCGCACCTTATATCTTCATGATGTTCGTTATGCTCCGGATATTCGGCGAAACTTAGTTTCAGTTATTAGCATGATGAGCCTTGGTTTTAGTTTTTGTTTTGAGAATAATGGTGTTAGCATTTATTTGGGAACAATTTTTTATGGTTTTGGTTATCTTTCAGATGGTTTTTTAGTTTTGGATGTGGATGATTCTAGTATTAATAAAAATGCCAATGGCTCTATTTCTAATATTGCATCTTTTTGTGATAATGATTCTATGAGATGGCATGCTAGATTAGGCCACATAGGACAAGACAGGATGACTAGATTGGCTAGAGAAGGTCTTTTAGGCCCACTCGCTAGAGTCACTTTGCCTACTTGTGAGCACTGTCTTGCTGGAAAGGCAACAAGAAAACCATTTGGGAAAGCCATAAGGGCATCTATCCCATTGCAACTTATTCATTCTGATATATGTGGACCAATGAATGTGAGGGCAAGGCATGGAGCCCCTTATTTCATCACATTTATAGATGATTGCACACGTTTTGGTCATGTCTATCTGATTTCTCACAAGTCAGAAGCATTGGATTGCTTTAGACGGTATGTTAATGAGGTTGAGAATCAATTAGACAAGAGCATTAAAGCTCTAAGGACTGACTGAGGACGTGAGTATCTATCTGAGCAATTTAAAGTGCTCTGTGAGGAAAAAGGAGTTATCAGGCAATTGACAATTCCTAGGACTCCGTAACAAAATGGTGTAGCAGAGAGAAGGAATCGCACATTGCTTGACATGGTTAGATCAATGATGGCGCAAGCTAATCTTCCAATTTCTTATTGGGGAGATGCTTTGTTGACTGCTGCCTACGTCCTTAACCGTGTGCCCTCCAAATCAGTTCCTTCCACCCCATATGAGATGTGGACTGGCAAAAAGCCTGATTTGGGCAATTTATGGCCTTGGGGTTCGGCAGCTTACATACACAACGCTTCTCATAAGTTTGGGAAGTTGGGCCCTAGAGGAAAGAAGTGTATCTTCATTCGCTATAGTGAGCATTCTAAGGGCTATGTGTTTGTTGGGGAGCATCCGGATGGAAGTGTGACTGAAATTGAGTCGCGAGATGTGGATTTCCTAGAGGAGGATTTCCCTAGCAGAGGTGAGGTAACTAGAGAAGTAGAATTCTACGAGATGGAGGATCTACTTGAAGGCGCACCTAGTAGCTTAGTAGAGAATGAGGAAATAATTCCTCAAGCTCCTAGGGACAGTGGGAGCGATCTATTTACCCATGGATTAGATCCAATGGATGAGGATTCTCAACTACGTAGAAGCAAACGTGGAGCTATACCCCGTCGTCGTTTTGAGATTGAATGGGAAGCATTCATGATTGCTCCGAGTGATGAGATGGAGCCTAAGAATCTCAAAGAGGCTCTCTCATCCCCTGCTAGTAAAGAATGGAGTACTGCAATGGAAGAAGAAATAGAGTCTATGAAGAAAAATCATGTCTGGGACTTGGTTGATTTGCCGCTAGGGCGCAAGACTATTGGGAACAAATGGGTTCTCAAAATCAAGCGCAAGGCGGATGGTTCCATAGAAAGGTATAAGGCTCACCTAGTGGAGAAAGGTTACACCCAACGAGAGGGTGTGGACTATGAGGAAACTTTTTCACCAGTTGTAAGGTTTGCCTCTATTCGCCTAATCCTGGCCATAGTAGCTCAGTTGGACTTAGAGCTATATCAGATGGACATTAAAACTGCATTTCTCAATGGAGAATTGGATGAAGAGATCTATATGGATCAACCAGAAGGCTTTGTGGCAGTAGGTCAGGAGCGCAAAGTTTGCAAGCTTCAACGATCTATTTATGGCTTAAAGCAATCATCCAGACAGTGGAATCTGAGATTTCATCGAGCCATTGTTTCAAATGGGTTTACGATGATTGATGAAGATCACTGTGTGTACGTTAAGCGGTCCAAGGACATTTTTCTGATATTGTCATTATATGTAGATGACATATTATTGGCTGGAAATGACAAGGAGATGATTGTCGCCACTAAAATGTGGTTGTTCTCTACATTTAAAATGAAGGACATGGATGAGGCGAGCTATGTGCTCTGTGTTAAGATCCTTAGGGATCGCTCTAGGAGACTTCTTGGTTTGTCTCAAGAGACTTACATTAAGACTATTCTAGAGCGGTTCCAGATGCAGAGTTGCAAACCCATTGACACTCCTGTTGCAAAAGGCGAGAGCCTAAGCCTTGATATGGGTCCTAAGACTCAAGAAGAAAATGAAAAGATGGCCCGTGTTCCCTATGCAAATGCTGTTGGAAGCTTGATGTATGCTATGATGTGTACACGTCCTGACATTTGTTATGCAGTCGGATTGGTGAGTTGTTACCAATCCAACCCAGGACCAGCTCATTGGAAAGCAGTTAAGAGGATATTACGATATCTTAGAGGGACTGCAGATTACACACTTTGCTACCAGAGTTCAGATCTACATCTAGTTGGCTATTGTGATGCTGACTGGGGAGGAGACCTAGATGAGCGTAAGTCTACTTCAGGATATGCTTTCATGCTTAGCGATGGTGCTATTTCTTGGAGCAGTAAGAAGCAATCCTGTATCACCTTATCGACTATGGAGGCTGAGTTTGTGGCTTGTTCATCTACCGTTCAGGAAGCCGTGTGGTTGAGGAGATTCCTTCAGCATTTGGATGTTGTCACACACACTTCAGACCCTGTGACTATCCATTGTGACAGCATGGCTGCACTCGCTTACGCTAAGGATCCTAAATACCATGGCAGAACCAAACACATTGATGTGAGGTTCAACTTTATCAGAGATATTTTGGCGCAGAAAGAAGTGATCCTGGAGCACATCCCTACGAGTCGCATGGTTGCGGACCCTTTGACTAAGCCCATTGCTAGAGATGTTTATCTGACTCATGTTAGGGCTTTAGGACTACGTAGGTGGTGATATTTTTTTTTTATTTTTTTTTTTTGTGTATTCAGTTGAACTCATTTTTGGGGATATTTATGCCATTAGTATTCATACTTGTTTCTATCACACATTTATGTTTACTACTTTTAGCAATGGTTTGTGAATTAGCATACACAAAATAATTAAATTGATGTTAGCAGGCAAGATTGGCTCACTCACACGAGCAATCGCCCTTTGCGCTGGGTAGTGAGTAAGGATGAGACTAGAAGCTAAAATTATCCACTAGCTATGTCGCCTTGGTTGGAGCCAAGATGAGGTCTTGTTAGAGACCGACCATGGATATGAGAGTACCCACTTTTCCATGATATGTCTGTTATGGATAGCCAGATGCAAGATCTCATTTGATGCCCGAGAGGCGAGCAAATAGAGAATTCGAGTTAGACGCTAGGAAGCGACTCGTGCGCTTAAGAGCGACTAGACTAAGATCTGTATGGTGTGTGAGTTTAACATCACTCTTTGGAAGAGTAACTCCACTATAACATGCATTCATACTGCATGTGCTTATCGACCCGTTAGCGAGGTGAAAGAATGGATCCCTGCTTCTTCACCGTGTGAGTCCTAAAAGTCATTTTTTCCCTAAATGACTTCACTTTGTGCCTTTTGTGACCTTTTGACTATGTCATAAGATGAGGAGTTGATGTTCAGCTACTTTGGTATGTTGCCTACGGTCATGTATGATTCGGCTTTAAGGGACATTACTGGGAAAGCGGTCAACTTCAAATTGAATGATATGAGGGTGAAGGGAAGATCATCTAGTTCTACATCTCTGCTCTATATTCACTGTCGACAACTCACATCGCTCTTTATAGGATGCTGATTGGGTGTGAATATAATGCGGGACCTAGGAGAGTCAAACATGCTCTTTGAGAGATTAGAGATGTTTTTGGACTGATGTAGCTAGATGGGTCTGGGTACATGAGACACTATTTCTATTCTTTTTGGGTTGATGTCTCTGTGCTGACTCATATTGAGTTTCTAGTATAGAGCTCCCACTTGCAGGTGTTCTCAGCGGTCGCACGGTGCATTGGCTAGTATGAGATTGTTCGTTTTTTGGGGAGATTGAGATAGAGATGTGGCAGTGTCATGCCAACTCATGTGCGAGTGGGAGATGTTAGTAATGGGCGCCCATGTGGCATGACCATTAAATTTGAATTTGAATCCTTATCCAAATAGGTTTTGAATTTGAAATCAAACCTATTTAGGATAACCACTCAAGATACGGATATTATCAGTTTTAACTGATATGGATAGATATAATAATATATTATATATCTGATATATGGTTATGGGTAATCAAGTGAGAAACAACGTATAGTCTGTTTCTACCCATATACTGACTCTCTCCCAAAAACACAACGATCAAGTCTTTGCACTGTGATTTTGTGTGGGTGATATTCAATCTGTGATATCACTCCACTGCTGGGTTGATTTATCAGTTTTCTGGAAGCACGTGATTTATCCAAGAAGGTTCTATCATCAAGAAGGTATGATCTGATTATTTTATCCGCTGCATATTCTGTGTTTTTAGTTTACACCAAACCAATTTTGAGAAAGGACATTCAAAGCAAAAATGTTCTACCGTCTCCTCCTCAAGATTACATCTCGCACAAATCTGATTCAATTGGAAACCTCTACGACCCAATACAGCCTTAACTGGTAATATATTATGGAGCATTTTCCAAACGAAAAGGATCCATTTAGGGGTATAGATAGAGGAAAACCAAAGGTAGCGTTTGGTTTTGGATAAAAAAATTTTAAAATTCTTTTCAAAACTCATAACCAAATTTTTTTTTCAAAACACTTTTTAAAACTAATAACCAAACTCTTTGCAAAACAACTATTTAAAAAAAAATTAAAAAAATATATTTTTTAATTTTTTTTTCAAAAATATTTTTTATTTTTATTTTTGAAGAAAAATATTTTTTCTTTTTTAAATTTTTTGAAAAAAATATTTTGTTATTTTTTAAAATATTGGCCAAATAATTTGTTATGATTTAGAGATATATGGGCAATCCAAATTTTTAAAATTTTAAAAAATAAATAAATATTAAATATTTAAAAATAAAAAGATATTCAAAAATAAAAATTATATATTTAAAATAAAAAATATATATTTTTAAATATTTAAAAAAATATGGCGCACAAATGTAGTAAATACAATGCACATTAAAAACAATAAATAAATATTTACACTAAAAATTGTTTACCCTAAAAATTAAAATTAAGAAATTTTTTAAATATTTAAAAAAAAAAAACCAAATCAAAATACAACTCAAAACTCAACTTTTTTCAATACTCATAACCAACAAATTTTCTCTTTCAAAACTCATTTTAAAAACTTATATTTCGAAATACAATTCTACATTCAAATCATGATTGTAAAACTAAATCAAACCAAAAGTTTCTTCCAACCGAAGGATTATTGATTTTCTATATATAAAGTCCTGATAAAGTTGGGATTCGGGGATCCCCCCTAAGTTGTCCAGAACAAACCATACACAAAGAAGACAAACAAATTTAACGTGGTTCAGCCTAATGCCTACGTCAACGGGAGAGAAATCAATTTTTACTATATCAGTGAAAAGAACACAGAAAGATTACAATGGAGGAGGAGACTCTCTCTCACTCAACTCAACACTCAACTTCCCCTTTCACATCGAGAGAGCTCCCTCTCTGCCATAAAGGGTCTCGCTATTTCTCTCTCTCTCTCTCTTTCTCTCTCTCTCTCTATATATATATATATATTTTCCACTGGTTTTCTCACATTTTCTCTGCTCTTCTCTCCATTTATTTATATACAAACATGAGAGGTGTGAATGCTAGGTTGGTAGTTGCCGCATCTTACGGCTGACTGGTGGTCAAGTTTGACAAATTTGGTGGCAGCCATTGTTGACCTCCTTGAAGCTTCTCCAAGCTTCTCTATTCTTCTGGCAGCCTCTATTGATGACTTGGTGAAACTCTCCATTCACATATAGAGTAGAAACCTGACAGAGGTTCCCTCTACAACCTAGTCAAAGGATCAAAAAGGTGGGAGACCTTGAAATTTTCATAGGAATCCAATGACTTTCTCTTCAAGAGGATCAATAGAGTTTCCATTGCCCACCACCCAAGACAGCCCATTCCTAACAAAATGCTTCTCCAACTGAACAGACAGGTCGAACTTTAACCCATAAAAAAATCTTGCCCAAAACAGTATTTAGGAGGTGTTTGGGAGTATGTTATTCTAGTTAGTTTTTTCACTTTTTACAACAAAAAAAAAAAAGAAAAAAAATGTAAAAAAATAGAGAAGGTGATGTGGGGAAATTCTATTTTCACACACCTTTTTGTCTCAGTGTATACAAAAAAAAAAAAAAAAAAAATTATGACAATTGTACCATGAAGCAAAATGACCATAATGGACATCAATACATGCTACAAATTAAATCTAGATTCTCTCTGTACACATCTTTTTTAAAAAAAAACAAAAATTAAAACCTAGTTCCTACATTGTTTCTCACTTCCTCTATTGTTCTTCATTACTTGCTACACTCCATTGCTACACTCTATCCATTGCTTGCAAACACTACTCTGATATCAAGTACTGAAAAATTGTAAAACATTTGGAACTACATAACCGAATTAAGTTAAAAAATTCAAAAATTAAGTATCGAAAATTTATAAATAATTCAGAAATATAGAATCAAAAATGTAAAATAATTCCGGAATATTTTTTCTAATTGGTGAGTGACTTCTCGTTTTTGAATTTTTTTCTTATTGATCTCTCAGTTCCTTTAGATTTCAATGATTGCCAACAATGCCCCCTCTGCCCTAGAAAAAGAACAGGTACTTCATACATATACAGACACTAAACATGTATGCTTATGAGATAGGCAAAACTATTAACTGGATGTCACAACCCAAACCCGCCCCTATAAGTTTAGCATCGTAACCGGCTAGTAATCTTAAGATTATTGAAGGCCTCTAAAACATATTAATAAAATAAGGGGCTAGCGGAAGCAAATATTACAAATACAACGTCCATAGAGCTGTGTAGACTTATATGGGATAGAAAATTTCAAACTTTATATACATTTATTATGACGTCAACATGCGTCATCAGTCAAAAAAGGACTTAACCCTACTACAAATTATAGAAAAGTTGTTCAAACAAAAACAAAAGAAAATAAAAGCTTAAGACTGTTTTACAAACTTGACTACAACCATATATTGGGAACTTTCTTGTGAAGCACAATGGTTGGCTAACAAAATTGATCCAGAATGGAAGTCTCAAGTCTAGTCACATGCCTGATCACCTACATACATATATAAAATAATGAACTGGAGTCCAGTGAATAACAACAAAGTAAAAGATTTATGAATGATGTCTAAAACATATTCAGAAAACAAATTTCATATTGGAGACATATTCAGATTCACATGCTTATATAGATTCCTTAAACAGTTATATGTGGTACATCCATTACCTAACAAAACACTTGGTCATAAAGACCCACATTCACTTGATATGGTCATAAAGACTTACGTGCTGATCATATAAGCAGTTATGCATAACCAGTTCCATAAATGCAAGCCACTTGAAACCCTGGTACCAGGTCACATGAACACATGATGCTAAGGATGCCACGAATATATTTCAAAAGAACTGGACAATCATTCATGATTTACAAAATAGCATTTCACAAAACAAATCATATCATATTATTTTGAAAATACTTATAATCAAACATAGCTTTTACAGAATTGTTACTTACAGATAGCTCCAACAGTAGAACAGATCACTTGGACAAAACAAACTGATCAGGCGAGCGATAACACGTGACCTACACAAACACATGATAGATACACATTTGAACACATGTCCCATAGGTGCTTAACTTATCATTCTTCTTTCCTAACATGTGTTTCTAATTCTTATCCTTATTATTATAACTTAATCATGGCCTAGAAATGCCTAGGATGCAAACCTATACTTTGAAAACACTTGTAAAATTTTGGAAAATAGGGCAGTTTGCTCGAGCGAAGCTTTAGTCGCTCGAGCGGTCTGCAAAATCTGTAAAAGTATTGAATGCTTGGTTTTCACGTTCGACAGTCGCTCGAGCCAAGTACTGAGAAAAAGAATGTTCGCTCAAGCGCACAATCGGTCGCTCGAGCCACCGTGCAATTGTCTACAAAACTACTAGGAGCTTGAATTTTACGCTCAAGCTACAGTTTGGTCACTCAAGTGATGCGACCAATTTTGGAATTTCCATATTGCTATTCCAAGTTCAAAAATCAAATTCCAAAGCTTCAAAGCTCATCATTTTGGGCCACAACTTAAGAAAACTCTTGAAAACTTATAGAACTTTATGAATTGAAAGCCATTTCGCAAAATCAAGGCCCAAAAGAAAGTCAATTGTTCACAATCAAACTTGAAACTTTATATATATATATATAATTATATATACATGCATGCACTGTAACAACCCTCGTTACTGTTTACCGAATAACCGCCGATTACCGTTAAACTGGACTGATTATGACTGATGATTGAACTGATTAAAAGTACTGAACCGACTGACTGAAATTGAAACTGAATTAGCCAAGTATATCTATTGTGTTGCATATTCTATCTGTTTGATTGATTAATTATCTGTTCATGTCTTTGTGTTTAAACCGCTAATTGAAGGCCTTATCGACGGCCGAATTAGAAACCGATTGGTGTCCTATGATCGTCATAATTAATGTGATTTTATGGTATAATTATTTAAAAACTGATTAGGTATGATTAAATTAGATTAAATATTGATAAAATACAGAGTTGGCCTTAATTACAACCTTGCCCTTGAGTGGGCCACTACCTATACACTTTTGAGTTCATTATACTTGAGCCAAAAACGTTTACCTCAGCCTTCTTCCTTGCCTTGCCGACTAGAGAGAGACTAGAGGAGAGAATTGAGTTCATTTTGTTGAATTGGCTTGAATTGCTTGGTGTATTGCTTGCTAATTGAAGAGTGGATTGCTAGATTGAACCCCTAGACTTGCATTCAAGGACCTTAGGTATGAATTTCACCTTCTCATTCTTGTGTTTGAACTAATTCTTGCATGGTCCATGTTAAATTGTAGAGCTAAGTCATGTTTTAGTTCATACATGTTGATATAGAGCATAATTCATGCTTGCATGTGTTCTTGGTTGAATTTGGAGTTGAGTTCATGGCAAAATGGTGCATGCATGTCCATAATTTTGTAATGGTCCATGTTTTCAACTTGTTTTTGGATCAATTGGCTCCTTAGAGCATCAAATTGGAGCTTCAAAATGGTTTGAATTCATGCATTTTTGCATGTTCATCTTGTGCTTGAAAAATGGTTTAAATTGAGTTTGAATTAAACACCCTTGGGCTTTGATTTCTCAAAATTGAGCTTTGAACTAGGATATTCTATGTGTTTATAAATGTTTTCCAGAAAATGGGCCCAAGAGGATTGGTTTTGATGCATTTGAATGTGAGTTTGAGCTTGGAGGTGCAATCTAGAATTCCCAGATTCTGCACTTCCGCTCGAGCGGGGGAAGTGCCGCTCGACCGTGGAATCCGAGCATCCAGTATCTCTGCACTGTTTTACAGTCCGCTCGAGCGGAGGATTGGGCGCTCGAGCAGAGTCATGTCTCAAGCTCGAGCGGGCGTCGAGCGGAGATTTCACCCATCCAGTACTTTTACAGTACGCTCGAGCGGGAAAGTTGACGCTCGAGCGTGTACCTTTGTTGCATAACCGCTCGAGCGGGGAAACCTGCGCTCGAGCGGGACTCTGTTTTTCTGCAAATCTTGAAACAGTCTTCTAATCACATCTTTGCATCCTCATTCCATTCTAGGCATTCTTAGGCCTAGTTTTAGACATCTTGTTGAGGATAGATGTAGAACACACCGAGGCATTAGGGGTTAAATTATGTTATCTCCCAACTGTGTAGCTTAGTGTGTGTTCAATCTGTTAACTGTGTAGGGCTGGCGACTGGGGAGGCACGCTCTAGCATACTGTAACCCAAACTCTGTGAGTAACAACTGTGTAAAGATATGTTCAAAATGATTATTTTCTGAACAATTGAACTGTACTGCTTTCTGAACTGTTACTGTTAATTGAATGAATGTATGTCCTCTATTCTGAACTGTATTGTGGCATCCTTAGCAACTACTGTTACTGTTACAGAGATCTCTGTCGGTTCTCTCGTGGAACCACTACTGTTTACTGATTGATGGCCATCAATACTGTTCGGTCTTTAAGACCTACTGTTTACTGCTATGCTAATGGATGTACCACATATGATTGAATAACTGTTCTGACTGAAAGACTGAAGTATTGTTAATGAACTGATTTCAATACTGTAAGGACATTTCATTCTTAAACCCTTTACGCATCATGTTATTCACTGGGCTTTAGCTCACCGTTTATATATATATATGTAGGTGCTCAGCCACCAAATCGGAGCTAGGAGCGTGAGTTAAACTCCAGTTTTGTCAAGCCAGCCTATGTGCCTCACTGCGAGGTTCCGAGCCTATCGTGTTAAGGCTTAGGGGTGTTTTACAATTCCCCCTTCTGTACCGTCTACTGTTCTGTATAGACTGAATGTTTACTGTACTGTTACCAAGGGATTAGGTCCCTGTACTGTGTGACTGTAAATTATTGTATAGACTGTACTGTTTGTATGTATGAATGCATGAAAAATCTTTTTGGCATGCAGACTGTCACAGCTCAATGGACATTATTTATTTACTGTATTGGCTTCCGCCAGGCCCTGTACTCTGTTTTATTATTCTACTGTTCTGCAGGCCTTCGGTAATCTCGGATTACTGGCCGGTTACGGTGCTAAACCCATAGGGCCGGGTTTGGGTCGTGACATGCACTAACTCAAAAACATGTTCAAATGAAGTAAGAAGAGAAGAATCATGTTGAATTTTCAAAATCCTGCAAGTATATGCCCATGCATGTAAGAATTCTTGGAGAATAAACTCAAAACTTGATAAACCATGCATGCATGGATGATTTAATCTCAAATTCCACCATCTAAGTTAGATTCTCATGTTTAGACACTTAAACCTCTTGAATTCAAACACCAATGTCTTAAATACCAAGTTTAAGAGTATGATCCTTACCTACTGAGAGGGTGATTTATGATCTGGAGTTGGGCCGAGATATCGACCGAGCAGGTTGAAAGCCCAGCAGTGCATTGGGCCGGGATGATCGACTGTTCGCCCAGAGAAGGGCTGCCAGAACTTGGGCCGGGCAGAGTTCGGGCTGTGTGTGCCACCCCGGACCGGACAGAAACTGCTCGGCAAGGCAGTGCTCGGTCGGACCAGGATGCTCGGTCCGAGGATGGCCGAAGCCAGATAGGCCGAGTGACCGGCGCCCGGGAAGGCACGGACATCCGAGGAAGTTGTCTGACCGGCAGAAAGGCCGACCCCAGGAGGCATCTCGGGCTAGGCTTTGCCGAGATGCTGCCTAGCCCGGTCCTCCTCAGTCTTGGCCAGTGGAGGCACCTCGGGCTAGGCTTTGCTGAGATGCCGCCTAGCCCGGTCCTCCTCTGTCTTGGCTAGTGAAGTGCTAGGGTATGGAGCACGGCATGGCACAACAACGGATAGGGCAGCTCGGCTGCCGAGCTCCAGCTGTGATGACAGGCAGTTGAGGTTAGGTGATGAATGGCATGGTTTATGCTGACAGATGGGATAGCAGAGCCACGTGTCAGGAGATGACTGGGAGTGGATATGGGGCTCAGAAGGTATATAAGCATGTCTGCGCCCCCCATACGCAACACACGAACATCTCTGTAAGGACTTCTTACACTCAAACACTCTCTCCCTTCTCTCTATCCATCCTAAGGTGTGTGCTAACTTGACCGTCGGAGGGTTTTTCCGGCCACACACCGCCGGGTAGCTCACCATTACTTGCTCGCAGGTGATCGGACATCGACGGAGCTCGGAAGAAAGGAATACGGGCTTGTCGGAATATTTGCTCCCCGTACAATTGGCGCCGTCTGTGGGAAGCTTGACAGACAAAACCTTGTCTTCTAGGTTCATCTGATCGCCGTCCATGGCGAACAACGACGAGTTTCCGTTGTCCGCCATCGACGGAGCCACCCCGGAGTATACCCGAAGGAGAGAGGGACCTCCTGCTGTCCACCCAATGGCTGACTTGGGAACGCCCACTGGCGGATAGTTAGGAGACGCGCGGGATAAGCGCGGAAGGAGTCATGGTCATTCACGGAGTCCAGACGGTCACCGGCGGAGGAGAGACTCGCACGCCAGGCGACTGGAAAATAAGTTGAGGGACCAAGACGCTGTCATCAGGCGGATGGCGGCGGAGATGGAGGATCTTAAGCGGCATGTCAAAGGGAAAGGTGTAGCTGGAGTGGGAGACCACAGTGAGCGTACTCCATCCCGCCGGTCAGGTGATCAGAGTCAGCGACGTACTCAGTCCATTTCCATCACCAGAAGCTACCAGGTTGGTGATTCTGACGTGCACGCAGAAAAGTCTAGCGCGCAAGACAGCACCTACAAACCCTCACGTTCGGCGATGACGTCGAGGTACTCATACTCCGCTCAGTCAGAGGATTTACGGGCGGTCTTAAAGGAGTGGGCCCGCCGGCGCAAAGCTCAGAGGATACCTGCTTTCCAGCGGTTATCCTATGGGGTCCACGCCAGTGAGGCGGTCGGAATGCCTCCACCCCGCCTAGTAGTTCCACTCTTCGAAGATATGGACTTGGCCAGGCTGAGTGCCACTCCTTTTTCCCTGGAAATTGAAACAACACCACTTCCGGCAGGCTTCCACCAACCTAAGTTCACACTCTATGACGGAAAAACTGACCCTTACATGCATGTGAGTCACTTCCAACAGGTTATGGCCGGACATAGGTGGAATGACGGACTTATGTGCCTAATCTTCCCGTCAAGTTTGGGCGAGCTGGGCTTAAAGTGGTTCGAGAGGTTGCCGGAAGGGAGCATACAAAGGTGGCATCAGTTGGCCGAGGCGTTTGTTACGCGCTTCAAAACCAACACAAAAACACCAAAGGAAGTCGATCACTTGCTAAGTGTCAAGATGGAATCGTGCGACACACTGAAGGCGTACAATTCAAGGTATTGGGAAACCTTCAACGAAATCCTAGACTGCCTGGTCAACCTAGCAATCACGCAGTATAAGCGCGGTCTCCCGGTCGGACATAGACTGCGGGACTCGCTTACCATGCACCAGCCGACCTCCATGGGCCAGCTCATGCAGCGCATCAATGAGCACATCCGTGTAGAGGATGACGCGTCGGCTTCTACCGTGAAAGCCAGTCCGGTCGTAACAGACAAGAAGACAGCAGGCAAAGTGCACGCAGTTGGGCAAGAGTCCAGCTGCTCAAGTGATCGAGCAGAGGAACCAGACCGGGGTTCAAATCGTAAAAACCGGGGTAGAGGACGTCGGAATGACCGGGATGACTACCCCCGAGATGACGTTGAGGACGCAAACAGAAGAATGAAGGCGAGGACTGGCATAACCACGGTCTTCAAGATTCCAATCTATCGCATACTTAGTGAAATCCGAGACGAGGAGTATGTCCGGTTTCCTGCTAAGTTGGGCGATGGACAAAAGGGCTACAATCCGCGGTATCGTTGTACGTTCCACCGGGAGAGAGGCCACCGGACTGAGGATTGTTTGCCTTTGTGACAACACTTGGAGGAACTGGTTGCGGCCGGGCATCTGGACCTTTACATTGATGGCGGCGTGAAACCGAATCAGGCTCCGGTCGATCCCAGGGGCCAGGATGACCGAGATGCACCACCACAAGGAGTTATTAATGTCATCCACGGCATCGTGGAACCGGAGCGTGTTTGCGAACTCCGGGGCATGATCAAGAAGGCAGAGCATATGAGGGAAGTTTTGTCGGTACAGCCTGCCATCAAAAGGGGGAAGACAGAAGAGAAAGACGTGATTAGTTTCACCTCAAGGGATTTAGAGCGTATCCAGAAGCCGCACAACGATGCTCTTGTAGTAACACTACGCGTCAAAGAATTTGATGTTAGACGGATCTTGATCGATCAGGGAAGCTCGGTCGAGATCATGTACTATGATGCGTTCAAACAGCTCAAACTCCGTGAGACAGACTTGGCTCCGGCTACTTCGCCATTGGTTGGATTCAACTCGCAACCGGAGTGGCCTTTGGGAAAGATAATCCTGCTGGTCAAAGCGGGATCCGTGGTCAAGCAAGTTGAGTTTTGGGTACTGCAAGTGCCTTCGACCTACAACCTTATCCTTGGAAGGGGATGGCTACACGCCATGCAAGCCGTGGCATTAACTTTTCACCAAGTAATGAGATTCCCCTCGGCTATGGGGGCAATTGAGGAGATTTGGGGCGATCAGGTCATGTCCAAACAGTGCTTCGTGGCGGTCAACGGCAGCCGGGCTGCCAAAGGATTCGTTCAAATGATTGAGGGACCGGAGGACCAGGGTGTCTTGGATGATGTGGGTACCAAGGCCGAAGATAAGGCTGTCGAGGAATTGGTTGAAGTGCGGATTGATACCAAGCAGCCGGACAAGTTCTTCTTGCTGGGCTCAAGTATCACGGCCATAGAGAGGACCGAGATGATTGAGTTTTTGATGGCGAATATCGAAGTCTTTGCATGGTCGCCTTACGACATGCCTGGCCTCGACCCGAATTTTATCTGCCATCACCTCAATGTCTTCCCTGGAGCAAAGCCAGTCATCCAGCGAACAAGGAGATCGGCGTTGCATCACGCCGAGGTAGTTGCTGAGGAGGTAAAGAACCTGCTTGACGCACGAGCAATTCAGGAAGTGCACTATCCTCGGTGGATTTCCAACACAGTAGTGGTGCCTAAGAAGAATGGGAAGTGGCGAGTTTGTGTCGACTACAAGACAGTCAACCGAGCTTGTCCCAAAGACAGCTACCCTTTGCCGTGCATCGACCAGCTAGTGGACTTGACGGCTGGACACAACAGGCTCAGTTTCTTGGATGCGTACCGCGGCTATCACCAGATCGCCATGCATGGGCCTGACCGAGAAATCACCTCTTTCACAACTCCAAGGGGACTCTTCTGCTATCGAGTTATGCCATTTGGTTTGAAAAACGCCGGGGCAACCTTTCAGAGGATGGTGACCAAAATGTTTGCTCCTTTGCTCGGCCGGACAATGGAGGCTTACATCGATGATATGGTGGTAAAGAGCCGACATGAGGCAAACCATTTGTCCGACTTAGCCGAGATGTTTGCCATTCTGAAGAAGCACAAGCTGCGCTTGAACGCCTCAAAGTGTGCCTTTGGCGTGGGATCCGGAAAATTTTTGGGATTCTTAGTCACGAACCGAGGCATCGAAGCAGACCCTACTCAGATCAGAGCCGTGCAAGAGTTGAAGCAGCCCAGCTCGGCTAAGGACGTGCAGCATCTGGCCGGGATGGCCGCCACGCTTAATCGATTTATAAGCCGGTCATCAGATCGCTGCCGCCCTTTCTTTCAAGCATTAAAGTCAAAGTTCTCATGGGATGACGAGTGTGACCGAGCTTTGGCCGAGCTCAAGGATTATTTGTCTTCTCCGCCGCTGTTGGTTACACCAGAGCCGGGTGAGGAACTCTACCTTTACCTTGCCGTCTCCCAGCACGCAGTAAGTGCGGTGTTAGTCCGGGCTGAAGGAATCAAGCACCTCCCAATTTTTTATGTCAGCAAAACTTTGTTACCAGCAGAATCAAGGTACTTGCCGTTGGAGAAGCTTGCCCTGGCCTTGATGATGGCTTCAAGAAAATTGGCGCACTATTTTCACGCCCATACCATCATCGTATTGACCGAGTTTCCCCTCAAGGCTTTGTTTGAACGCGCGAACTTTTCAGGCCGAATTCTAAAATGGGCGGTCGAGTTGGGACAGTTTGATGTGAAGTTCCAGCTGCGCACCGCAATCAAAGCCCAAACCTTGGCAGATTTTGTCGCCGAGTTCTCACCTGGCACTCATCCGGTATGCCCGGTCGACATTGCCGAGGCAGATGATGAGATGCACGCAATGCCAACCGAGGAACAACCAGTTGAAGGAGGTAGCGCCGCGGAGTTAGCGCGCACCATCGAAGTTCCCTCAGTTTGCACGGTCATACCACTCGGTGATGCGATGACGGAGTTGTGTATTACCAACCCATCCACTCTGTCCGGTACCGCATCACCAAGGGGGGAAGAAATTGAACCACACCGCTCAGAACTTGATGATTCGCCTACGAACTTCGGTATTCCGAACCAACTTGCTGTGTCCGATGCCGAATCATCAAGGGGGGAAGGAATGGCTCCACACAGCTCAGAACCTGCGGCCGGCTTCACACCGCAACCTGATGATTCGCCCACGGACTTGAGCATTACAGAACAACTTGCTGAGTCCGGTGTCGAATCACCAAGGGGCACTGAATTTGAACCGGTCAACACTGAACTTGACACCGCACAGCCGAGCAGTTGTGATCCCATTGCCCTTCGCAACTCTCAGGACCCATCTGACTGCTGGAAGCTTTTTGTGGGGGACATGTGGAAGCTTTTTGTTGATGGAGCGTCCAACCGCCATGGTGCCGGCCTAGGTATTGTTCTTATATCCCCGGATGGCCTAACCATTGAACATTCTATCACGCTTGGCTTCCCGGCGTCTAACAACGAGGCTGAGTACGAGGCACTTCTTGCCGGGCTCAAGAGCGCAATTCAAATGAAGGCTGCCGAGCTCCTGGTGTACAGTGATTCCCAGCTTGTGGTTAACTAAGTTTCTGGGATTTATGAAGCGAAGGACGACAGGATGCGAAGTACCAGGCTCTGGTCAGGGAACATATCAAGCAATTTGAGGCGATCAGGGTCCAACAGATTGGCCGGGAAGAAAACAGCCGAGCTGATGAACTAGCCGGCCTCGCTTCCATGGTAGATAGTACGTCTCCAAACCCTCTGTTGATCGACTTTCTTCCATGGCCGAGCATTGAAGACGCCGGGCAGACGGATGTACTCTGCGCCGGGCTAGGTCCTTCCTGGATGGACCCCTTGATCTTGTTCCTCAGAGACCGGACTCTTCCAACAGACAAGAAAGAAGCACACAAAATCCGGGTGAAGTCAGAGCGGTTTTGGCTCTCTCCATCTGGCGCGTTGTATAAGAAGTCCTTCACCGGTCCTTATCTCAAGTGCGTGCACCCGAATAGTGTGGATGCCTTCTTGTTTGAAATTCACGAAGGCATTTGTGGCAGCCACATTGGGGGCAGGTCTTTGGCATACCGAGCTATTTCGCAGGGATACTGGTGGCCATGCATGCAGGCCGACGCACAAAAGTATGTCCGCAAGTGCGAAAAATGCCAGAAATTCGCCCATCAGATCCACTAGCCTGCCAGGGAACTTCTTCCCCTCACAAGTCCTTGGCCCTTCGCCATGTGGGGGCTAGATATAGTGGGACCACTGCCAACAGCACCGGGCAACCGGAAATTCTTCATCGCGGCCACAGATTACTTCACAAAGTGGGTTGAAGCTGAGCCCTTGGCAACCATTAAAGAGAAAGACGTGAAGCGGTTTGTCTGGAAGAACGTGGTCACGCGGTTTGGCGTCCCCAAGATTTTGATCTCTGACAACGGCACCCAGTTTGACGGTCGCCTATTCAGAGGATTTTGTGAAGATTTGAAGATAGAATTCTACAACTCCACCCCGGCTTACCCGCAATCCAATGGTCAAGCCGAAGCATCGAACAAGACTATACTAGATGGGTTGAAGAAACGGCTGGAAAAGGCCAAGGGCAAATGGGCTGAGGAATTACCTAGCGTCCTTTGGGCATACCGTACAACCCCGCGACGTTCTACCGGGGAAACTCCATTTGCTTTGGCTTACGGCATGGAGGCGGTCATACCTTTGGAAGTTGGAATGCCCACCCTTAGAAGCGAGAGTTTTGAGCCCGAGTTGAACGCTGAAGCTATTGCCTTGGAGCTGGACCTAGTGGAAGAGCGTCGGGAGAAGGCCCTTATCCATGTGGCCGCCTACCAACAAGAACTCTCAAAGAAATACAATAAGACGGTGCACCCCAGACCATTCAAGGTGGGGGATTGGGTTTTGAGGAAGGTTATGGGCAACACCCTGGTGCCAGGAGAAGGCAAGCTAGGGGCAAATTGGGAAGGACCCTACAAGATCACCGGTCTGGCGGGCAAGGGGGCTTACCATTTGGAGGATCTAGAGGGAAGAGCAATACCCCGGCCATGGAATGCGGCCAACTTGAAACTGTATTATTTTTAAGCTTTTGCTTTCTTTTCTTGTGTAAAGAAATTTTTTGGCTTGCAAAGCAGAATGTAATCCTTTTTGTCAATTTATAGAAGTAATATCGCTTTAGCACTTGGACTTTCATTTAATGTTAAGAACCGAGATGATGTACTCCGGTTGGAAGAGTTGGTGTTTTGTCCAACTTCGGATTCCCAACCGAGATGAAGTACTCCGGTTGGAAGAGTTGGTGTTTTGTCCAACTTCGGATTCCCAACCGAGATGAAGTACTCCGGTTGGAAGAGTTGGTGTTTTGTCCAACTTCGGATTCCCAACCGAGATGATGTATTCCGGTTGGAAGAGTTGGTGTTTTGTCCAACTTCGTATTCCCAACCAAGATGGTGTACTCCGGTTGGAAGAGTTGGTGTTTTGTCCAACTTTGGATTCCCAACCAAGATGATGTACTCCGGTTGGAAGAGTTGGTGTTTTGTCCAATTTAGGATTCCCAACCGAGATGATGTACTCCGGTTGGAAGAGTTGGGGTCTTGTCCAACTTAGGATTCCCAACCGAGACGGTGTACTCCGGTTGGAAGTGTTGATTTGTTCAACTTTGTTACAACCGAGATGGTTATTTCGGTTCATGGATTTGTTTTGTTATGCTGAAATGCTTCGACCGTGTTATGGATTCCGGTCGACAAAGTGTTCAAACGATGTGTTATACCGAGATGTTTTGCTGAAGACAGAACTGATTACAACCGTGCAAACACTTGCAAAAATTTGAATTTTTCATTGATAAGAAATTCATTACAAAAGGAGGGGACAGAGCCCAGTTACATCAAAAGAGTTGGAAGCAAAAATACAAAAACAAGGAAAAAGAAAACTAAACTAGGGGGGAGAGATTGGTGAACTCGTCCTCGCCGGCATCAAGGTTGATGGTAGGACTGACTTCTTGGGCACCGGGCTCAGCACTGCCGGGCTGCTCTGGTACCTCAGCCTCCTCTGCCTCTGAATCAGTGTCATCCTCTCCATCTTCAAGTCCCTCCTCGGCCTCCGCTTATAGAGCGCTGAATACGTCGTTCGCGTAAGGCACAAGGTAGATCGGTAGCGAAGCTGGAGGAGGGTTGGCAAATACGTCGGTGCCGGAGCCTTGGCCGAGGTGTTCGCAGGCAGACTTCCAGCCTGCTTTGAAGTAGATGTCTTGCGTTGCAAAGACCTGCTTCTTGTAGCTCTCCTCGGCCTCGTTGAAGCCAGCGGTGTTTGCAGCCCGGCAAGCTTTCTTCTTCGACTTCTTCAGAGTATCCACCTCGGCTTGGAGCTCATCTCGTTTTTTCTCGGCCGCATCAAGCTGGCCGAGCAGTCTGTTATTGTCGGAGTTGGCCATTTCAAGCGAAGACTTAGCTCGGCCGAGCTCGGCTTGAAGACTTTCAACCTGGCTGGCTGTGTCGTTGGCTTTTTGCCTAAGCCGGTGGATGCGCTCCAAAACCAAGTGTTGTTTTTGAATGGCCTGCACAAAGAAGCAAAGTTGATCAGAAAGGGGACCGAGCAGAAAGGGAACCGAGCAAACACTTGTGAAATTTTTAAAAGGAACATCAACTTACCCTGGCCATAGACTTCACTGACGACTTGACCAACCGAGTGTCGGGGACGTGGTCGCTGCCGACCACGTCGCTCGGTAGTAGCAGAGCTTTTGACAGATCAAAGGCGAGCAGATGCTCTTTGTCACCCTTGATCGAAGCCGTCGCCAGGATATCTTGGCCCCGGTGCTTTAAATGTGGGCGCCAGGCCGGCACTGGGGCGGGGGCGTCTGTTGGATGCTCGGTGGTAAGCTCGGTGACAAGCTCGGCGGACGGGTCTGCCCGAGCTCTTTTCCCGGCGCGCCGTGCAGAGGGTTCTCGGCTGGATTGCCCGGCGGATTGGGAGGCAAGGGCGACCACAGCGCTGCTGGATTGACCAGCAGCTGGCGACCGGGTTACAACGCTCGGCAGCTCGGCGGATGTGGCGGTGAGAAGATTCTTGATTCTGCTGCGTTTGGCCATCTCTTGTTCCTCGGTCAGGCGGATGAGAGGAACGTCTGGAAGGGTAGGATCTGGAGGTGGCGAAGGAGCTCGGAGGAAGTCAGTTACTCTACTCCGGCGCGGAGCAGAATACCTGTATGTCGGTGTGTAGCCAAGTAATTCGTTGCAATCTCGGCGGGGATACCGAAGCACGGCCCGAATTGCTTCGACGTTGGGAAATCGATAGTTGGCTTGCAAGGCTTGGATTGCTGCAAAGGAAACAAGAAAACCGGTTAGTTACAAGGTAAAACGTTAAGCTAAACCGAGCAAGTTTGAATGACTTACAGGAAGAACCGAAGTCCTTGTTTATGAACCAGCCCGGCACCTCGGCTGTTTCGTAATTGCCCGACACCCAGAAAAAATCATCGTCGTGAAGATCTTTATCCGGGGTGCCGGTCACAATTTTTTCCTTGCCCGGTCTAATCTTCAAGTAATATGCTAGGCCGTCACCGGTGTGGCCCATTGTGTATTGCCTTAATATCTCGGCTAGACCTAAGTGGGTGCCTAGCCAATTGTTCAGTTCGTGAACGCCGTTGATTATTCTATAGGTATTGGTTGACACTTGTGTGGGTGCCAGCCCGGTGCGACGAAGGAACTCGGTTATAAGAGGATTGAGCGGGAAACGGAGACCCCCTTCGACAATTGAGAGCACGGTGAAGGGGCATTGATCAAGTTTGCCCCAGGGTGTGGTCTCTTCTTCTGCCAGTTCGAGATGAACATCGGCCGGGATGCCGTAGTCCTCTCTGAAAGCAGCTAGTGCGGCCGGAGTATCCACTAGGAAGCGGAATTTCCCCATTGGTGGCCGGCCTAATGTATCCCGGCTGAGAGGTTTAGCACTGGTTATTGGATGCTTCTCGGTCCTGAGAGCCTCAGGAATGACAGTGGTCCCCTTGGACTCTGCAGGAAAAGGATCGTAAGTGTTAGGTTTGGGCGCCAGGCCGGCACTGGGGCGGGGGCGTCTGTTGGATGCTCGGTGGTAAGCTCGGTGACAAGCTCGGCGGACGGGTCTGCCCGAGCTCTTTTCCTGGCGCGCCGCGCAGAGGGTTCTCGGCTTGATTGCCCGGCGGATTGGGAGGCAAGGACGACCACAGCGCTGCTGGATTGACCAGCAGCTGGCGACCGGGTTACAACGCTCGGCAGCTCGGCGGATGTGGCGGTGAGAAGATTCTTGATTCTGCTGCGTTTGGCCATCTCTTGTTCCTCGGTCAGGCGGACGAGAGGAACTTCTGGAAGGGTAGGATCTGGAGGTGGCGAAGGAGCTCGGAGGAAGTCAGTTACTCTACTCCGGCGCGGAGCAGAATACCTGTATGTCGGTGTGTAGCCAAGTAATTCGTTGCAATCTCGGCGGGGATACCGAAGCACGGCCCGAATTGCTTCGACGTTGGGAAATCGATAGTTGGCTTGCAAGGTTTGGATTGCTGCAAAGGAAACAAGAAAACCGGTTAGTTACAAGGTAAAACGTTAAGCTAAACCGAGCAAGTTTGAATGACTTACAGGAAGAACCGAAGTCCTTGTTTATGAACCAGCCCGGCACCTCGGCTGTTTCGTAATTGCCCGACACCCAGAAAAAATCATCGTCGTGAAGATCTTTATCCGGGGTGCCGGTCACAATTTTTTCCTTGCCCGGTCTAATCTTCAAGTAATATGCTAGGCCGTCACCGGTGTGGCCCATTGTGTATTGCCTTAATATCTCGGTAGACCTAAGTGGGTGCCTAGCCGATTGTTCAGTTCGTGAACGCCGTTGATTATTCTATAGGTATTGGTTGACACTTGTGTGGGTGCCAGCCCGGTGCGACGAAGGAACTCGGTTATAAGAGGATTGAGCGGGAAACGGAGACCCCCTTCGACAATTGAGAGCACGGTGAAGGGGCATTGATCAAGTCTGCCCCAGGGTGTGGTCTCTTCTTCTGCCAGTTCGAGATGAACATCGGCCGGGATGCCGTAGTCCTCTCTGAAAGCAGCTAGTGCGGCCGGAGTATCCACTAGGAAGCGGAATTTCCCCATTGGTGGCCGGCCTAATGTATCCCGGCTGAGAGGTTTAGCACTGGTTATTGGATGCTTCTCGGTCCTGAGAGCCTCAGGAATGACAGTGGTCCCCTTGGACTCTGCAGGAAAAGGATCGTAAGTGTTAGGTTTGGGCGCCAGGCCGGCACTGGGGCGGGGGCGTCTGTTGGATGCTCGGTGGTAAGCTCGGTGACAAGCTCGGCGGACGGGTCTGCTCGAGCTCTTTTCCCGGCGCGCCGCGCAGAGGGTTCTCGGCTGGATTGCCCGGCGGATTGGGAGGCAAGGACGACCACAGCGCTGCTGGATTGACCAGCAGCTGGCGACCGGGTTACAACGCTCGGCAGCTCGGCGGATGTGGCGGTGAGAAGATTCTTGATTCTGCTGCGTTTGGCCATCTCTTGTTCCTCGGTCAGGCGGACGAGAGGAACTTCTGGAAGGGTAGGATCTGGAGGTGGCGAAGGAGCTCGGAGGAAGTCAGTTACTCTACTGCGGCGCGGAGCAGAATACCTGTATGTCGGTGTGTAGCCAAGTAATTCGTTGCAATCTCGGCGGGGATACCGAAGCACGGCCCGAATTGCTTCGACGTTGGGAAATCGATAGTTGGCTTGCAAGGCTTGGATTGCTGCAAAGGAAACAAGAAAACCGGTTAGTTACAAGGTAAAACGTTAAGCTAAACCGAGCAAGTTTGAATGACTTACAGGAAGAACCGAAGTCCTTGTTTATGAACCAGCCCGGCACCTCGGCTGTTTCGTAATTGCCCGACACCCAGAAAAAATCATCGTCGTGAAGATCTTTATTCGGGGTGCCGGTCACAATTTTTTCCTTGCCCGGTCTAATCTTCAAGTAATATGCTAGGCCGTCACCGGTGTGGCCCATTGTGTATTGCCTTAATATCTCGGCTAGACCTAAGTGGGTGCCTAGCCGATTGTTCAGTTCGTGAACGCCGTTGATTATTCTATAGGTATTGGTTGACACTTGTGTGGGTGCCAGCCCGGTGCGACGAAGGAACTCGGTTATAAGAGGATTGAGCGGGAAACGGAGACCCCCTTCGACAATTGAGAGCACGGTGAAGGGGCATTGATCAAGTCTGCCCCAGGGTGTGGTCTCTTCTTCTGCCAGTTCGAGATGAACATCGGCCGGGATGCCGTAGTCCTCTCTGAAAGCAGCTAGTGCGGCCGGAGTATCCACTAGGAAGCGGAATTTCCCCATTGGTGGCCGGCCTAATGTATCCCGGCTGAGAGGTTTAGCACTGGTTATTGGATGCTTCTCGGTCCTGAGAGCCTCAGGAATGACAGTGGTCCCCTTGGACTCTGCAGGAAAAGGATCGTAAGTGTTAGGTTTGGGCGCCAGGCTGGCACTGGGGCGGGGGCGTCTGTTGGATGCTCGGTGGTAAGCTCGGTGACAAGCTCGGCGGACGGGTCTGCCCGAGCTCTTTTCCTGGCGCGCCGCGCAGAGGGTTCTCGGCTGGATTGCCCGGCGGATTGGGAGGCAAGGACGACCACAGCGCTGCTGGATTGACCAGCAGCTGGCGACCGGGTTACAACGCTCGGCAGCTCGGCGGATGTGGCGGTGAGAAGATTCTTGATTCTGCTGCGTTTGGCCATCTCTTGTTCCTCGGTCAGGCGGACGAGAGGAACTTCTGGAAGGGTAGGATCTGGAGGTGGCGAAGGAGCTCGGAGGAAGTCAGTTACTCTACTCCGGCGCGGAGCAGAATACCTGTATGTCGGTGTGTAGCCAAGTAATTCGTTGCAATCTCGGCGGGGATACCGAAGCACGGCCCGAATTGCTTCGACGTTGGGAAATCGATAGTTGGCTTGCAAGGCTTGGATTGCTGCAAAGGAAACAAGAAAACCGGTTAGTTACAAGGTAAAACGTTAAGCTAAACCGAGCAAGTTTGAATGACTTACAGGAAGAACCGAAGTCCTTGTTTATGAACCAGCCCGGCACCTCGGCTGTTTCGTAATTGCCCGACACCCAGAAAAAATCATCGTCGTGAAGATCTTTATCCGGGGTGCCGGTCACAATTTTTTCCTTGCCCGGTCTAATCTTCAAGTAATATGCTAGGCCGTCACCGGTGTGGCCCATTGTGTATTGCCTTAATATCTCGGCTAGACCTAAGTGGGTGCCTAGCCAATTGTTCAGTTCGTGAACGCCGTTGATTATTCTATAGGTATTGGTTGACACTTGTGCGGGTGCCAGCCCGGTGCGACGAAGGAACTCGGTTATAAGAGGATTGAGCGGGAAACAGAGACCCCCTTCGACAATTGAGAGCACGGTGAAGGGGCATTGATCAAGTCTGCCCCAGGGTGTGGTCTCTTCTTCTGCCAGTTCGAGATGAACATCGGCCGGGATGCCGTAGTCCTCTCTGAAAGCAGCTAGTGCGGCCGGAGTATCCACTAGGAAGCGGAATTTCCCCATTGGTGGCCGGCCTAATGTATCACGGCTGAGAGGTTTGGCACTGGTTATTGGATGCTTCTCGGTCCTGAGAGCCTCAGGAATGACAGTGGTCCTCTTGGACTCTGCAGGAAAAGGATGGTAAGTGTTAGGTTTGGGCGCGGTCGCGCAAAAGGAGCTGATTTTAGCTCGGTCATTAAGAGTGCCAAACCACCTCGGTTGTCTACTCTATCTAAGGAGCCCGGTCGCCCAAGCAGACCAGATGTTAGCCCGGTTGAGCGACAAAGTATTTTTGGTATCTCGGTTTGTGCCAGGGTTGCGACAAACATGTTGTTTGCCCGGTTTGATTGGTTTTTTGGATCAAAATAAGACCGAGAACCCGGTTCGCCCCAGTTCTTCAGTGTTCTTCAGGAAGACGAAGAACACCAAGAACAGTAGGAGGTTTGAGACGTTTTCTATGGCCTATGCCCTAAGGTCTACGTTTTTGTGCCCTAATGTGTGCAATATGAAGGAAAATAGCAACAAAATGAGGGTGGAATGACTTACCAGTGAAGGACAGGGTCGTGTCCCTCGAACACGAAGAATGGCAGTCGAGTTTGAGGAGAAGGCTTGAGCTTCAGAATCGTCAGAAATGGAAGTAGCAGTAGGAAGAAATAAAATGATGGGGGTCGTGTATATGTAAGCATGAGATCGCCCAAATTCAAATTCTGACACAGACGGTGGGTGGGCTGCTCGATGACCAATGGTAGCCCGCCACGTGTCCCTATTTATGGCGACGTCAGGACTGAAGTGACAGGTTGAAGAGGCGAAGAGCCAGCCGAGCTACTTTTGGAGAAAAGATGTCAGCCGGGGAATATAACCGGGCAAGTTTGCAGACAATTACGTTAACTAGCCCGGACGAGGTTCGGCGTCTTGAAGACCGGAGAAATGTTATCTCGGTCGAAGTGAGTAATCCCAGTCACGCTTTCGCGGACGGAATTAAGGGGCAATTGAGAGGGTGATTTATGATCTGGAGTTGGGCCGAGATATCGACCGAGCAGGTTGAAAGCCCAGCAGTGCATTGGGCCGGGATGATCGACTGTTCGCCCAGAGAAGGGCTGCCAGAACTTGGGCCGGGCAGAGTTCGGGCTGTGTGTGCCACCCCGGACCGGACAGAAACTGCTCGGCAAGGCAGTGCTCGATCGGACCAGGATGCTCGGTCCGAGGATGGCCGAAGTCAGATAGGCCGAGTGACCGGCGCCCGGGAAGGCGCGGACATCCGAGGAAGTTGTCTGACCGGCAGAAAGGCCGACCCCAGGAGGCATCTCGGGCTAGGCTTTGCCGAGATGCCGCCTAGCCCGGTCCTCCTCAGTCTTGGCCAGTGGAGGCACCTCAGGCTAGGCTTTGCCGAGATGCCGCTTAGCCCGGTCCTCCTCAGTCTTGGCCAGTGGAGGCACCTCGGGCTAGGCTTTGCCGAGATGCCGCCTAGCCCGGTCCTCCTCAGTCTTGGCCAGTGAAGTGCTAGGGTATGGAGCACGGCATGGCACAACAATGGATAGGGCAGCTCGGCTGCCGAGCTCCAGCTGTGATGACAGCCAGTTGAGGTTAGGTGATGAATGGCATGGTTTATGCTGACAGATGGGATAGCAGAGCCACGTGTCAGGAGATGACTGGGAGTGGATATGGGGCTCAGAAGGTATATAAGCATGTCTGTGCCCCCCATATGCAACACACGAACATCTCTGTAAGGACTTCTTACACTCAAACACTCTCTCCCTTCTCTCTATCCATCCTAAGGTGTGTGCTAACTTGACCGTTGGAGGGTTTTTCCGGCCACACACCGCCGGGTAGCTCACCATTACTTGCTCGCAGGTGATCGGACATCGACGGAGCTTGGAAGAAAGGAATACGGGCTTGCCGGAATATTTGCTCCCCGTACACCTACACTCTTCAATTAGACTCTTAGAAGTTAATTCTTGAGCTAGCAAGTCAATTCTCCAATTTTCTTCCAAATTCCTCTTCTTCTAGCTTGAATTCAACTTCTCTCTCTCTCTCTCTCTCTCTCTCTCTCTCTCTCTCTCTCATTTTTGGAGGTCAAGAAATGAGGATGGAGTGTACCTATGAGTGGGTTCTTGATCAATATGGGCCTTATATAGGCCTACTTAACTTACACTAATTAATTTGATTAGCCTTATTTTAGTTTAATTATTTTATTCTAATTATTTGACTCCGAATCGAAATCTAATTAAACTTACTAGAAAATTCTAAAAATTCTAAATAACACATAAACGTAGTCAATTTCGTCTTCAAGTGCCGATAAAGCCTTCAATTTGTGTACCGAAACAGAATTTCAGATAGATATTCCTATCATAGCTACATAGACACACAAATAACACATGGCACATGCAATTAACTTAGGAGTTCATCTTAATTACTTGTTATGCATTATTAATCAAGGGTTATAGGTTAATCACAGGTCGGGGTTGTTACACTGGAAAAGATTACTTTTTTGATGATTTTGTGCAGATCATTGGATTGGTAAAGAAGGAAATGTAGTGCAAGGTAGATTTGTTTAACAAGTATGTGTATCAATCTACTATGTGATTTGATTAGAAATAGCTTGTGCTTGTTGGAAGGGTCGTCAATGGAGTTGTGGTTTGTTGCCATGGGTGGGTGTGTGGAAAAGTCGAGTCTAAGAAGGTTTGAAGCTGTGGAAAATCTATAGAAAGTTCTATTTTCACACACTTACCTCAGTGCACATCATTTCTCAATGCACACACTTATTAATTTGGTTTTTGGTTATTCTTCTCATTCCACACACTTGATGTTCCAATTATATCCTAACTCATATTCTTATACACACACCACCTAAGCCTTCCTTCCATACACCTTTACCCCCTCTAACCAATATATAAGTTAATAGGCACCAAATGGCCCCAAAGCTCCAACCAAGTTAGTTAAATTGTGAATATTGTTCTATTTCCTCTTATATTATTATTAATATTTATTTATTTATTAAAGTTGTGTGCTTTTGTGTTTATATATTTTGATTTATTTTTTGTTCTTATAACTGGTTTATTTTATTTATTTAAAAAAATTTCTTCTGTGCAATTAATTAGAAACTTTGTGATGTCTAAATAATACATGAAGTAGCATAAGAGTGAAGGGGGAAAAGAGAGAGAGAGAGAGAGAGAGAGAGAGAGAGAGAGATAACGGAGTAGACTGGGAGATTACATATATGACTAGTTCACCATCACACCAAAACCACCACTAAACAGCTCCCAATCCACCTCCAAATAGAGCTTTTCCAACCTAATAGCAGGGAATTTATGTCTTCATGTGGCCCTTTTTGCTTGACCTTGTTGAATCCGATTAATTGAAGTTTCAATTGGAAGGGGAAAACAGAGGATGGGGGGTTCAAAGGATCTGGATTTTGCGAAGGGAAGTGAAGGATTTGGGTCTTGCTCAAAAGATGTGTATTGAGATTTTTTTTTTTTTCAAAAGATGTGTACTAAAAAAAATTTAATATAATATTTTGGGTGTGTTTTGATGTCCATTATAGTAATTTTGCTTTAAGGTACAACTGTCATTAAAATAATATTTCATTAAGTGTGTGAGCAGAGGTAAATAAGTGTGTGGAAATAGAATTTTTCAAAATCTATTTAGGTGTAAGATGGGAGTTAGGGTTATAATTGAAATATGTGGTGTGTGAAACGAGAATAATAACATATAACTAAATTCATAAGTATGTGCACTGAGATATGATGTGCAAAGTAATAAAAGGGTGCATGAAAATAGAATTTCCTAATGATATGATTAGATGTTATAATTTATTGACTATTTTAACCTCAACTCAATGGAGCCTTACCTAAAAATAATACTTACTAAAAGTCACAACCGCATTGTCCTAGGATTGGTTGTGAATTACGGTTCACCAAATAAATAGTCCCATTAGGTAGCTCGAATTCACTGTGGCTCGAATGGGTCAAGTCGTTTTGGCACCTTTTCCTTTTTTTTTTCTTCGTCCTCCCCATATCTTCTTCCTTCCCCATCTGCTCTACTCTGCTCTTCAAAAAAAAAAAAAAAAAAAAAATCAAAATCAAAATCTAAATAAATCAAAATCAAAAAAATCAAAATTCAAATCTACACAAATCAAAATCAAAATCATCAAAAAAATCTATGCGTATACATAGATCAAAATCAAAATCCAAATCTACACAAATCAAAATCAAAATCAAAATATATATATATATATATAAAAGCCACAACAACAGGGGAGTAGAGGAAGAAAGAAAAAAAAGAGAAGAACAGAGGAAGAAGGAAATGAGGAAGAAGTCGTCGCCCATCGCCGTCACTGTTGCTCTCCGTCGCCCATCGCCAACACAGTTGCTTTGTGTGTATACATATACACATAGATCTGTGTGTATACACAACCCATCGTCTCTTATCCTCCCTCTTCTCTCTTCCCTCTTCTCATTGTTTCAGAGAGATAAGAGAGGAGGAAAAAAAAATCAAAACAACGTCGTTTTGAAATTCGGGCCAGTCGAGCCTCGAAAATTTCGAACTACCAAGCTTTATTCCCAAATAAATCACTATGTGATGATGACTTATAATTGCATTTACATACAGAGATAAAATAATAATAATAAAAAAAAGCAATGATAGAGAGATCTAATATTTAAGCTCTAAAGAGAGCTCTACACATGTGGCAATGAAAATAAAGAAACATGCTATGGAGGTCTAATTCTTGAGTTCTAAAACCAGCTTTAATGAGTTGGCAGTGGGCCCCACCCACTGTGATGTGATGTTTTGGTCTTAGTTTTTTTTTTTTCTTTTCCTCTCCTTGCCATGTCATTAGTGCTCCATTAGAGCATCAAAATTAGTGCTCCAAATCATTGCTAAAAAATAAATAAATAAAACAACAATGATACATTCATCTAAAACTAGAACTCAATTGAGCTCTAGTGAGATAAAGTTTAAAAAAAAAAAAGGCCAAAACGTTACATCAGATGGGCCCTACATATACATTAAAGTTATTAGAACTCACAAATTAGAGTTTGAAAACATTTTTGATAAAACAAGCACACAGGCACACAAATCACATCACAGGTGAGCCCCACTTATTTAGAGCTCCTCTAGAACTCTCTTTCTAGAACTCTCAATCTTTATTTAAAAATAATAAATCAAGGTTTTAGTTTAAGTTTTTTATTATTAAAATTTTATAAGATAAATATATATAATATTTTCATAATAATTCGAATCCCCCAATGAGACATTTTCATTCTCTTTACGAAATTTTTTAATTCTTCACAGAAAAATTTCTGACATTCAAAAAAATTCTAGACAAAGTCTACAAAAAGAACCAACGTAATCAAGGGTTCAACCAACTAGGTCTAGCCTAGTTGACCACCATGCCTTCCTTAGGGCTTAGTCTTAAGGAGGTCATGGGTTTAATTCCCCTTAGGGGAGTTGAATTAAGGGAGTGCAAGCACCTAGGTGCTTTGCTAAGGGTGGGGAGATTTTCTCCCATAAGTGTTAATCTAACAACAGCAACTAGCATTTGTCGATAAAAAAAAAAAAAAAACATAATCAAGGGTTCATATCTCTCTCTCTCTCTCTCTCTCTCTCTCTCTCTCTCTCTCTCTTCAATTCTCACTTTACACGCATTTCCTTCTTTTTCATCATTTCCTCAACTCTCGCTATCATTCTCTCCTTCCCAGCCTGGTATGTGATTTCTCATTATTCCTTAGTTTTTATTTTTCTTGATCTTTGTATTTGATTTGATTTGATTGATGAATCTTAATTAATAAGAAACAATATATTGAATAACTCTTATTATTCAAAGACGAAGAGGATAGATGTTTTCACTAATTTTCTCATCATTTTGGTAAATATTAATGTCAAAAATATATGAAGGAAATTAAACAAGTTAAATACAAGATGAGTTTGATTAGTTTTGATTCGTTTTATCACCCTAGTCATATAAGTATGATCAGTGGCAGAATCAGGAAATTAAATCAGATGGGACACTTATTAATTATAACATTGAAATTTTTTATAGAAATATTTCACGTAAATTTTATGATTGAATTCGAGAAAGATCAAAAAAATAATGTTATATGTAACTAATGTATCATGGACAATAATTTTTTTTTTTAAAAAAGTGTCATGGATATAAGTCTTACAATAAATTATATAATGATAAAGTAATTTTTTATACAAAATTTGAGTAAAAATTCAATATAATGGTAATACCACGCTATCATTGATATGTGATATTATCAACCAATAATAAGAAACACATGGAGGGTGAATCCCACATGTTAAATGTTACTAACAATTCAATAAATTCTGTATCTTTATTGTGAGATTAATTATGCTTGTATGTCAATAATGATAGACATCATCGTTACATTAAAAAAATTTCATAAAATTTTCATTAGATAATAATATGACTTATCATAATCTCTTCATTTTTAATTAAAACAATCATTATTATTCTCATAATTTTAAAAATGTCATTGACATTTCATTCTAAATAATATTTTTATAATTTCTTTTATTTAAAATAATTTTTTATGTTTGTTAAAAAAAAAATCCAAAACCCAAGGGGACATGTGACCTCTCTGGCACCTCTATACCTCCGTCCCTACGTATGATTGTTGAAAATTAATAACATTTATTTCTTATTCAGTGTAAAAAAATATATCTAATAATAATAATTTGCTGGATTTGGTGAGGGAAAGGATTATAAAATATAAGGGAAATCATTTTGCCTTTGTTTGTTTGATTGTTTGCCTATAGAAGACAGAAAAGCAACATATATATTTTTAAAAAAAAATTGAAGAAATTTTGAAAATCTTACTGATCTAAATATTATTTTGTTACAAATTCCTTCTCTTGAAACAAAGTTGGATTCATAAATACTCCACAAAGCTTCTATATTTTTGATTGGGCTAGGAAAATGACCCATGAACCCCAAATGGCACTTGCCCAACATGGATTCGATGATTCTATCGGCTTTGAAATGACGCGGTAAAGTACCTACTGTCAAAAGTGGCTCTAATTAGCTATACTTTTGTGCGTCTCGATAGTGTGACCCTTCCTTTGGTACGAGCAAGAATGGCGCCCTTAAATTTCTCCTCGAACGGGGGCTGGGGTCTGGGTTTGGTTAAGCTTGAGTCACCCCTTTTCTTTCTTTACTAAAAAAAAGTAGTACAACTAAGACCACCCATTTTCAAATAATTCTACATACGTGATTAGTTGTAAAAAAAAGATATTTAACCATCCAATCATATTTGAACATGTATGTTTTTACTAAGATTATTAGTAAGAGTTTAAGTAAATGTAACATTGCTCCCCATTTTTTAACGGTAAGGAAAATCTTACTTACTCAACTACTCTCATTTTCTCTTAGTTGGTGTGCTTCCCAAAAGTGGACGATTCAACTAGTATAATTGCTTGAACTTTCAATCAATGCATACATATATATATATATCTTCAAAAATTCATATGTTTACCAAGTATTGATGCTATCTTTTGGCGGTGCTTAATTTGAAGCAAAGATGACTAATCACAGTATATATACTACTGTTAGGTTTTTATTCTTGGCAATCCCGTTTGACAAAACTCCTTTCAGATATAATTTTGTTCAACTTTGATTCTAGTGAGGCTATGAGTTTTTAGATGTGAATCCAACCCGAATTGTGCCTTGCAGAGAAGTTTCAGCAGTTAATTCTTTCATGTTTGCCACTTCACTGACTATGATGGGGATCGAGCTACCCGATTAGCTCACGAGGGTCCTGGGGGCAGCGCCCTACAAAAATGCCTTCAAAGTTGCTAGTCCACTCGAGCGGGCATTCCTACGCTTAAGCGGAGAACGTTTGGTTCCAGAAGTTTGACCTGTCTGCAAAAGTATTGGAAGTTGACATTTTACGCTCGAGCGGAATTTCTCTGCACTTGAGCGAGGTCCGCTCGAGTGGAGATCGCGGAACAAATTGCTATAAATATGTGTTTCAGTCAGATTTTAGGGTTACAACTTCGAGATCTTCTTCTTGGTTATTACAGTTTATATCTGGAGCTATTTTGCTAGTTTTCTTTGATGTTTGATTAAGTATTCAACTCATGGTTTAAGAAGTATACATCAAAGGATTGTTTGTTTATTCAATACAAAAAAGAGAGTTGTTCTTCAGTGGATTCTGGAGAATTCGAGCTTGAAGCTTTGGTGGAATCTAGAGTGGCTCATCGTCGTGGATTCGACATCGGCGTTGTGGATTCGACATTGGACAAGACAATTATGAGGTGAAGATAGGGTTGGAAGAGGCACATAGGGGTCGGTTCGATTCGGGCATGGATTCGTTAGGTAATTGAGAGTACACTTGTGTAATTACTTTATGTTTTCTTAATTGATTGTTTTGTGGCTTTTGCCCGTGATTTTTTTTTATCACAATTGGAGGCACTCTTGTTGTGGTTTTTCCACGTAAAATTGTTGTGTCGATTTATCGTTGATTATTTGATTGGGATTGTTATTAATTGTTCAAAATTGTTACATAATCACAAATCAATATCTAGAGGATTTCTAGATTTTTCAACTACCATCTTTAATCTTTTTCTTTTTCTTTCATTGCTTTCTCAATTTGTTTCTCTTGAAAGCAATAGATTCAATTCCAATGACGGTAATTTCGCCACACGGTGCATTGAATTTGAGAGGAAAGCCCTTCTTAAATTCAAAGGAGGACTCACAGATCCTTCTGGACGGCTTTCTTCTTCGGTTGGCAAAGGTTGCTGTCAATGGAAGGGTGTGTGAACTGCAACAAACACATTGGCAATGTTTTCAAGATTGACCTCAAAAACCAAGGAGGGGATTCTTATAGTTTGTATGAACTTGCAGACAATTATAACTCCTCATCGTGTTTGGGAGGTGAGATAAGTCCTTCTTTGCTCGACTTAAAATATTTAAGTTACTTGGATCTAAGCATGAATGATTTCCATGGAATCACAATCCCAAATTTCATCAGCTCACTTGAGAAATTGAGTTATCTCAGATTTTCTCAATCAAATTTCAGTGGAATGGTTCTACCTCATCTTGGAAATCTGTCAAACTTGCAATATCTCGACCTCTCTGTATTTGTTTTTTACTACAATCTTTGGGCATCGGATTTAAACTGGCTTGTTGGCTTATCTTCTTTGAAGTATCTTAATCTTGGTAGTGTGAACCTGAGTGAAGCAACAGATTGGTTGCATTAATTAATACCATGCCCTCCTTGTCTGAGTTACACTTGTTTGATTGTCATCTCCCCAACTTTCCAAAAGCTATACAGAATATAAATTTTACTTCCCTCTTGGTCCTCGATCTCTCTTTTAACGAGTTTCACTCTTTGTTGCCTCTATGGCCTTTCAATATTAGTACTCTTGTGGAATTCAATGTTAGTTTAAACAATTTTACGAGTTCCATTGTCAATGCTGCTTTGGGAAACTATAGTAACCTACAATCACTAGATCTATCTTCTAACTCTGTTAATGGTGACATAAGTGAACTTTTAGAGGGATTGTCTGGGTGTTGTAACAGTAGCTTGAAGGAGTTGATATTGGGGTCCAACAAATTTAATGGGAAGTTGCCCGATTCGTTGGGACACTTGAATTATTTGAGATCCCTTGTACTGAATGATAATCTGATCTCAGGTCCAATTCTAGAATCTATTGGAAGGTTGTTTTTTCTAAAGGAATTGGACCTTTCTTTTAATGAGATGAATGGGTCTATCCCTACAAGTTTAGGAAGACTCACAGAGTTGACTAAATTGCAACTCTTCCATAATTCTTGGAAAGGCCTCGTGTCCCAAAACCATTTACAGGGTCTTGCAAAACTACGAGTTTTCTCCGTATCTTCAGACACAACTTGCGTTTTTGATGTGACACATGAATGGATTCCTCCATTTAGCCTGTTAGCTATCCAAATCAGCAACTATCTGTTGGGTCCAAAATTTCCAACATGGCTGAGAAATCAGAAAGAACTTTTATCCATTGTCCTCACAAATGTCTCCATTTCAGATACAATACCTGACTGGTTTTGGAAATTGTCGATGCAGATTGACATGCTCTATTTATCTAACAACCAAATTGGCGGTGTTGTTCCCAACTCATTAGGATTTTCCTTGGTGGACTTGAGTTTCAATCACTTGGAAGGCACAATCCCACTCTGGCCTAACATAACGTTTCTCTTTCTGAACAACAATTTATTTTCAGGAGCAATTCCTTGGACTATTGGCAGTGTCATGTCATTGTTAATCACGCTTAATCTTTCTGGGAACTCTCTAAATTGTACCATTCCTTTGTCCATATGTAAATTGAATGCTTTGATTGGAATCTATCTTTCTGACAATCATCTATCTAGACAAATTCCCATCCATTTGGGGGACTTGCGAGTTCTTGGGAGCATAGATCTGTCCCAAAACAATCTCTCTGGCCATGTTCCTAAATTAATGTGCTCGCTATCATTTCTTTATTGGTTGAGGTTGAGTGGTAACAATCTTTCTGGCGAACTCTCTTGGTTAAAGAATTGCAAGAGTTTGAACACTCTTGATCTTGGAGATAACAAATTTTCCTGGAACATACCAGGATGGTGGGAGAAAATCTATCATTGCTTTCAAAGCTCCGAATGCGAGCCAACTTGTTCACCAGAGATATACCTTAACAATTATGTCATTTATCTGGTCTCCACATCTTAGACCTTGCTCATAATTATTTCACAGGATCTATACCTCGCTGTTTGGGAAATTTGTGTGGCTTTAATCGTTTCATCTCTTCCAAAATTGCATTTGTATTTGAATTTTCATCTGAGTCGATTTATATTAATCAAATAGATTTGGTAGTGAAAGGAAGACAATTTGGGTATACCAGCTTTCGAGTAATAATCTATCTGGGGAATTCCTAGAAGAGATAACAAATCTATTAGACTTGGGTACCTTGAATTTATCAAGAAACCAATTGACAAGAAAGATACCAAAGAAAATTGGAGAATTGCGATGGTTAGAAACGCTAGACCTTTCGAGCAACCACATCTCCAGTTCAATTCCTTTAACCATGTCTTCTTTAACATCACTGAGCCATTTGAACTTGTCATACAACAACCTTTCCGGGTCAATTCCTTCAACCAATCAGTTCCAGACTTTCAATGATCCATTCATTTATGAAGGTAACCCGGAACTTTGTGGGCTCCCATTGTCAACCAAGTGTTCCGCTGCAATTGATGTTGATGCAAAAGACAAAGATGGCAAAAAAATGGTGGACAATATGGAAGACGAGTATGATGAGTTGTGGTTCTATCTTAGCACAGGAGTTGGATTCGTTGTAGGATTTTGTGTTGTTTGTGGCACTTTGGTACTAAAAAGGTCTTGGAGACATGCTTATTTTCGTTACCTAGATGTTACCCAGATGAAGTGAAAGATCGGCTCTTTGTAGGTCATTGCAATAAACGTGGCTCACTTTCAAAGGACGACATAGTGACAGTTATTTTGGTGTCTTCTTCTAGTAATGGTTTTGGCTGTATTTTTATTTTTCGCCCTATATCTAAGATTATTAAAGAAGCAAGTATTTGTTAGTTATTGTCTTTTTGTTTTTGATTTTGTTGTCATTGTTGTAGTGAACTTGAAACAAGATTCCGGCACAGAAGAGGAGGATCCTCTCCAGATCCCTTCCAGTCACTGTTTTGGACTGGGCGGGACTATTTCGGCTCATGGGACCCACCACATATCCTCCGTTATATAAATTCTCTTACGATGTGCCTCTAAAATCATAGATTTTGCTGAGTTGTTTTGCTATGTTAATGTTTTTCCAGATTGTACTTTGCTTTCCTAATTTGTCGAATATATAAATAATATTGAAAAATTTCCATGAAACTGTGATGTTATGATCACCTTTGTTACTTCTCTTGCTTTTGAATTAAACATTGATTTGAAAACAGTTAGAAAATAAACCGATTACTCTTACACTAAAAAAGATAGGAAAATCTATTTTGGCATTAGCCATCTCTGTTCTAACTATTACTCACAAATTTGAAAAAATTCCAAATAAAATGAAAATACGTCGATTTAGTGGTTTTATCTTTTTTAGCCTGTGCATTTTTTTCCAAATATACATATATATATATATATATATATCTTTTCAAGTACATTTTCTTTTTTTACACTGTGTTTGATTGGGGGATTTGAAAAAAATTCCAAGTACCTTTTCACCTACCTTTTCCCTTTCTTTTTTCAAATCCCCCAACCAAACACAATTTTAGACATTGATCAAACAAATATTTAACTCCTTCGTTTCATATGTGAGATCATTCCCCAACCAAATTCACAAATCGCTCTGATACCGTGCTAGAGAAATGACAAGTAACTTTGCAAATGATACAATACGTGATCATGCCAATTCAGATGTGAAACTTCCAACAAACGGGATGGATGATGAAAATCTTGGCTTATCTTCCAATACTATTAGGGCTCAACCTCTTCTTCCTCTCACAGAAGCTCAGGTTTCGAGCCAAACTAGGTAGGCAACATGATTCTGACCTCGACAATTTCTGTTTCTCAGATTTGTGAACTCTTCCCCGAGCCATTTCATTACTGAAATCAGAAATTGCTTCAGAAATTTGAGTGCTCTCATTTATTGGTATTGTATGTTTACCTTCTGGCTTTTGATCAGAAGTAATAGTCTTACTTTCTTGTAAATTTTGATATTCATCGACTTGGTTCTCGTTGAAGCTCTTGCTGAAAAGGTCAGCCAGTTTCTTCACATTATCGGTTGGAGAAAGTTCGGATATAGAGGAACCAGGCTGAGATGTTTGTATGAAGCTGCTTTGATGGATGGGCGTGTTGCCCCAACATGGGGTAAAATCTACTTGAGATATTACAAACTAGTCAAAAATAGAAGTTAAAAAGAAGAATGAAATCTGAAAGTAATTCATTATTAGTTGTTGATGCAAAGTAGTATGCTTCCTTGCAAAATTATTGTACAGAAAGATTAGAGTTATCTTACCACCATTAATGCTGAAGAAATCCTCAGAGTCGGATTCTAACCAGAGTTGAGAATCGAAAAACTTCTCTTTACTCCCTGCATAAAATAGCAGGAACACTAGTTAATATTGAAATCTAAAATATAGTTAACCAATGTGTTCTGTATTCATCTGATGAGAAATAATAGTTAAAAGAAGTTCAATAAGAGAAGAGATAAAAATGCGAAATTAGGGTAATCCTATTGTATTTTGAAATTCAAATATATATGAGTTTCTATTTCTTGTCCTAGTGCCAGAAACTCCCACCAGCCATTGATAGATTTGACAAGCATCAAACACTCGTGTAGAGAGACAGGTAAGAGATAAAAATGTAAAATGAGGGTAATATTTGTAGGAGATCAACCCAAATTGAGTTGGCAGCCACATGGAAGGGTGGCCAACCCACATGGTAAAAGGAAGGCAAAAGAGGTTGGCATGAGTTGGCAAGTCATGAGGCTTGAGTTGGCAGCCATGAGGCTTGCCATTCGCCAGCAACAAAGGAGAAAGCATGGAGTTGGCCATGTGAAGTCTTCACATGGTGGGACAAAGCTTTCAACTGGACAACAGCTCAAAGGAGAATATTGGGCTGGCAGCCAACACATCCATGAGGCCTCCTCCACCTTCTGTTTTGGTGTATAAAATGGAATGGTGATGGTGAGTTGAATACACGGCAAACATAGCAAGCAAGAGAGAAACACACTGCTGAGAGAGAGGCACAAAACAGAGAGAGCTAGTGAGAGCTATATTCTGTTTGTGTATCAGAAAGTGTGAGAGAGTGTGTTATATAGAGAGACAGTGAGTTGAGAGTGTGTAATCTCCTCCATTTGTTGATATATAACAACATCGCTCCCGTGGACGTAGGCTGGTTTGCCGAACCACGTTAAAAGTCTTGTGTTTTTGCTTGTGAGTGTCCCCTAGTGTGCCCAAGATCCGCAACAATTGGTATCAGAGCCAGGTTGGAGAAAAATCGAGTTTTTTCCGAAAGTGTCCAGATTTTGAAGTGGTCGAAATCCAATTTTTAGCATACCAGGAGGAAGGTCAGGAGGAGAGGAGTCCAAAACTTCAAACCATAGGCCAATCGGAGCTCTAACGCGCCTCCACGCGCCACCTGAAGATCGAGAGTGAAGGCCACTCGCACCCACGCGCCCCACGCGCCGACGAAGGAAGAAGACGAGTGGGGCGCGCGTCAGCTGACGTCAGACTGACGTCATCCTGAGCCGAGCCGAGCCGTCGAGCCGTTGACCGCGCCGCTGACCAGGCCGAGCCGCTGACCAGGCCGAGCCGCGCCGGAGCCGCGCCGCCAGCCAAGCCACGCCGCTGAGCCGCCGTTGACAGCGCCCCCTGCACCGTTGACTGAGCCGCTGACTGCGCCGTTGACCAGCCGATCCGAAGGAATTATCTGGTGCTTCTCAGGCGCACCAGATTCAGCAGATCTGAACCGTTGAAACTGTTTTGGCTAGATCTAGGCCATTCGGAGTCCGTTTTTGGCGATCCAATAGTGAGTTCCAACTATTTGGAGTATTCCGGACACATCCGTACGGTTAGTTTTTGAATCGGAGGCATTCAAACTCTTTTGGCTAGATCTAGGCCATTCGGAGTCCGTTTTTTGGCGATCCAATAGTGAGTTCCAACTATTTGGAATATTCCGGACCCATCCGTACGGTTAGATTCTTAAATCGGAATTTCTTTAAAAAGGGAAGAAATTTACAATGGCAGGAAAAGGCGCAAGTTTCATGATTGAGCCTTTTAATGGCAGTAATGACTTTACCATGTGGCAGCAAAGGGTGAAAAACATTTTAACACGAGAAGGTCTGGTGAAAGCTCTTCTCAAAATGTCCAACAAACCGGAAGACATGAAGGATGACAAGTGGGAGGAGTTGAGGGAATTGGCAAACAGTACAATTCAGTTGTATCTCGGGAACAACACACTCCGGGAAGTCATCAGTGAAGTAGATCCGGCGGAGCTATGGGCAAAGTTAGAGATGAGGTACAAGTCAAAGTCTTTGACAAACCGGTTATCTCTGAAGAGGCAGCTATATACACTTAGAATGCTAGAAGGTGCGAACCTCACAGAACATCTGGACGAGTTCAATAGGATCACAATGGAATTGGACACCATTGGAGACAAGACCCAGGAGGAAGATAGGGCTATGATCTTGCTGGTCTATCTACCTGCATCATATGAGCATCTCAGGACAACTCTATTGTACGGGAAGGATGCTCTTGGACTGGATGAGGTGATTGCTACGCTCATTTCTCCTGAGTCGATGAAGAAACAGGAAGGTAGCAGTAGCAAACACCCAGAAGGAAATGCCATGGTTGCCTCAAAAAATGAGCAAGGCAGAGGTAGGTCCAATGATAGACGGGGTAGATCCAAATCAAAAGGACGTTCGCAATCAAGGTCAGGCTTCAGGAGAAAGTGTTATTACTGTGATCAGGAGGATCACCTCATAAAAAGACTGTGCAAAGCTCAAGGAGGACAAGGCATACAAGGAACAGGCGAGCTCATCAAATGTCGCTGCTGCAGTAAATGCTAAGGACGAGTATGCATTTACAGTTTCGTCGAGTATGACGAAACCTGACTGGATCTTAGATTCCGGAAGCACATATCATATATGCATGGATAAGAAACTTTTTTCTACCTACCAAGCCAATGATGGAGGTATTGTTCGAGTGGCTAACAACACTGTGAGTAAGATTGTTGGCATGGGAACAGTACGGCTGAGAATGGAAGATGGAAAAATTTTCACGTTGGATGGAGTCCGACACGTGCCAAGACTGAAGAAGAATCTAATTTCCTTAAGTATGCTAGACATGAAGGGTTATAGCTTCACATCTAGCAAAGGAAATCTCAAAGTCATCCATGGAGATACGGTGATGCTACATGGACGACTGGAGGGGAATCTGTACAGGCTTGTGGAGAAGGTTGTGACAGACGGAGCTACTGTCACTTACCGGGCAAGACGTACAAGACATGCACAGAAGAGACATAGGGCCCAGCAGACATGGCAACCAAAGTGTACAAGAACGCATGGAGGCAGTTCGGAGGTGCACAAGACGGAGCCATTGCGGCCAATTTTAAAGACAGCTCAGAGCAAAGAGACCAAGACAGCAAAGCATGTCCCAGGGAAGAAAGTTTCTTTTGCTCCTGAATTAGAGACATATTGGGATCTCTCCAAGACTGGATGGAAGGGAGAGATGCCATCTCAAAGAGTTGCAAAGTAAGCTATGCATGGCACCCCAGTGAGGGGGTGCCGGGCACTCCAGGCAGGGGGTGCTATTATGGATCACCTCATATGGGTTGAGGGGGTGATTTGTAGGAGATCAACCCAAATTGAGTTGGCAGCCACATGGAAGGGTGGCCAACCCACATGGTAAAAGGAAGGCAAAAGAGGTTGGCATGAGTTGGCAAGTCATGAGGCTTGAGTTGGCAACCATGAGGCTTGCCATGCGCCAGCAACAAAGGAGAAAGCATGGAGTTGGCCATGTGAAGTCTTCACATGGTGGGACAAAGCTTTCAACTGGACAGCAGCTCAAAGGAGAATATTGGGCTGGCAGCCAACACACCCATGAGGCCTCCTCTACCTTCTGTTTTGGTGTATAAAATGGAATGGTGATGGTGAGTTGAATACACGGCAAACATAGCAAGCAAGAGAGAAACACACTGCTGAGAGAGAGGCACAAAACAGAGAGAGCTAGTGAGAGCTATATTCTGTTTGTGTATCAGAGAGTGTGAAAGAGTGTGTTATATAGAGAGACAGTGAGTTGAGAGTGTGTAATCTCCTCCATTTGTTGATATATAACAACATCGCTCCCGTGGACGTAGGCCGGTTTGCCGAACCACGTTAAAAGTCTTGTGTTTTTGCTTGTGAGTGTCCCCTGGTGTGCCCAAGATCCGCAACAATATTTTGGTAGTTCACTCCTATTTTATCTTTTGAAATTTAAATTGTACATAAATATAAATACATACAAAAATATTTAATATATATAAGTGGGAGGGGGAATTGGGACGGAGTAAATTGCTATCCGTTGTTGTGCTTAAAACTCCCACAACTGCCAACAAAAGTCAAATGTGTTGGAAATGGTTAATTTTTTCCTAAGTTAGGTCTATTTTTTAGGTGGGCCCCGAGTGTCGATTAACTCGGGTCAAAGTGGTAACGCGTTCTATGCCGCGTTGTGATTCACGTGGTATATTTGGTTGCTCAAAACCATTACCGAGTGAATGGGAAATTGAAGCCAAAGTGTGCTCCATGAAAATGGAGTTTTGGTGGAAATTCCTTAAGGTTGTAAATTGGCTTGTCCCACATTGATTTGGTGGGAGGTTTTGAAAGGGTTTATAAGGCTTATGGTGAGATACTTGGGGTGTGCCCCAAGGGGTACCCAAGTGTTTTAGAGGGAGAGGTTATGGGCAAAATGGGCTAGACCCATTGGACCCAAAAATCACCACACACGCGCGCGCCGCCGCCGCCGTCCGTCCGGTCGGGCGGGCTGGGCTGGGCCTGGGCTTGGGCGCGGGTGCGTGGTGTGTGGTTGGGTTGGGCTTCTAATCTTTTTGGGCCAAAAACATTTGAATTTAATTTTATTTTTTATTAAAATAAAATTCATCCTCAAATTAAATTGGTTTGGATTATTTGTTCATCCAAACAGGGCCCTTCCCGGTTTCAAACAGAAATAAACTGTTTTGGAATTAGTGCACACCCAAACAGGGCCCTTCCCGATTTCAAACAGAAATAAACTGTTTTGGAATTAATGCACACCCAAACAGGGCCCTTCCCGTTTTACTATCTGTTTGAATTAATTCAAATCTGTTTGAATTCAAAACCCAACAGGTATGATACCTGTTCAATTCAAAACCAAGAGTTACATACCTGTTTAATTCAAATTGAAGAGCCACCTTCACATCTATAAATAGGACCACCCTCATTTGATATTTTGCATTCAGAAATTTCGTATTTCACTTCTGTTTTCTATTCTTCATCTTGCTGCATTTTATTTTCTAAAGAAAGAGTGTAAACACTTAGTGTGTTCGTAAGGCAAACAATTAGTAGTGCTGCTATTGTTTGTGGAAGATCATTTCATCCTGGGAGATAGACGTCCGAATTCCGAAAGCACCGTGGAGAGGACGAATCTGTCTTAAGGAGACAGTGTTAAACACTGGACTTGATCACAAAAATAATTCGAAGAAATTAAATCAAGTAAGTTATTTAATTACTTTCAGTGTTATTTTTTTTTGTTTTTTTATTCGGATTTTAATTTTGTTTTTGTAACAAAATAAAATCTGTTATTTATTTATTTATTTTTATTTCGAGTTTGATTTTTGTAATCAAACATATTCTCTCCTTTTCTCTATTTCTTTTATTCTTGTTGCTGTTTTGTACACAACAGAATTAAAACCTTTTAAATACGGTGAAGGTTGTCGGACAATCTTAAGACAGACCCCTTTTTGGGTATCTTCATTGTATTTAATTTTCTGTGTTTTCAAATTAATATTCTGGTTGGAAAAACAAATAGTGATTTATGCTATTTGACAGATAGTAGTAATATACTGTCTCTTTTCTTTGACAATTACTAGTAGTACGATACTGGTGTCATTAACAATTCAGAATATTATTTGGTATTACAGAAAATTCTTGTGATATTTTATTTTTCAAGTTTTAGTAACAAGGAAAATAAAATTATTTTGTTGTTATAATTATTTTCTGGTTTTAGTAACTAGAAAATTAATTTGTGTTTTAATATTTTCTGATTTTTGTAATCAGAGATTATGGCTACTACAATTGAAACTGCATCTGGCAGTGGTACTCCTATTGTTACACCTACATCGGTCCCTATCCAGAACCATGTTCATCATGGAGAAAAACCGGAAAAATTTAATGGTACCGAGTTTAAGAGATGGCAGCAGAAGATGTTGTTCTATCTTACAACTCTTAATTTGGCCCGGTTTCTCCATGAAGAGGCTCCAGCACTTAAAGAGGGTGAAAGTGATCGGCAAGTTGTTGCCGCTGTAGATGCTTGGAAACATTCAGATTTCCTGTGCAGAAACTACATCCTAAATGGCCTTGACAATATGCTGTATAATGTATACAGTCCTCTGAAAACAGCAAAAGAATTGTGGGATTCTTTGGAGAAGAAATACAAGACAGAAGATGCCGGCACGAAGAAATTTGTCGTCGGTAAATTTCTGGACTTTGTTATGGTAGACTCCCAAACGGTAATATCTCAAGTTCAAAGTTTTCAAATAATTTTGCATGATATTCATTCAGAAGGTATGTCTCTTAGCGAGTCATTCCAAGTCGCAGCTTTAGTGGAAAAGTTACCACCGGCTTGGAAAGATTTCAAAAATTATTTAAAACATAAACGCAAAGAGATGACTATGGATGAATTGATTGTAAGATTAAGAATTGAAGAAGATAACCGAAAGGCTGAAAAGAGGAATGGGAAAAATCCCATTGAGTCCAAGGCAAATGTGGTTGAACAAGTTCATAAACCACATAACAAAAAGAGGAAGTTTACTGGAGATGGTCCTAAATAAGGCGATAGTAGCAAGAAGTTCAAAGGAAAATGCTATAACTGTGGCAAATCTGGACATCGAGCTTCTGACTGCCGCCGCCCTAAAAAGAATCATGGAAGTACAAGTAAGAAGACCACCAATCAGGCCAATGTAACAGAATTGGATTACATCTCTGACGGAGTGAATGACATCAACCTCTCTGCTGTGGTGTCTGAGGCTAACTTGGTTGGAAATCCCAAAGAGTGGTGGGTTGACACTGGAGCAACTCGTCACATATGTGCAGACAAGAAGATGTTCACTACCTACAATGAGGCTGCAAATGGTGAACAACTTTTCATGGGAAATTCTTCTACTTCTGCTGTGGCTGGACAAGGGAAAATAATCTTGAAGATGACATCAGGGAAAGAACTGACCCTCAACAACGTACTACATGTACCTGACATCCGGAAGAATTTAGTTTCTGGGTCTTTGTTAAGTAAAAATGGTTTTAGGCTTGTATTTGAGTCTGATAAGTTTGTATTAACAAAGAGTGGTATGTATGTTGGTAAGGGATACATGAGTGATGGTCTCTTTAAGTTAAATGTAATGACAGTTGTACCGAAAGTTGCTATGAATAAGAATAACACATCTTTTGTTTATATTCTTGAGTCAAATTTATGGCATGGTAGATTAGGACATGTGAATTTTGATGCTTTGCGTAGATTAATTGGTTTAGATTATATACCAAAGTTTGAAATTAATCCTAATCATAAATGTGAAATTTGTGTAGAAGCGAAACTAACTAAGGCTCCATTTAAATCGGTTGAAAGAAAAACCGAACCTCTAGAATTAATTCACACTGATGTATGTGATTTAAAGTTTATTCAAACTAGAGGTGGCAAAAAGTATTTCATAACATTTATCGATGATTGCACAAGATATTGTTATGTTTATTTACTTAGAAGTAAAGATGAAGCCTTAGAAATGTTTAAACTCTACAAAACAGAAGTTGAAAATCAACTTGGTAAAACCATTAAAATGGTTAGAAGTGATAGGGGTGGTGAATATGATGCACCATTAAATGAATTTTGTGCACAACATGGCATTATTCACCAAACTACAGCCTCTTATTCTCCACAGCAAAATGGAATTGCTGAAAGGAAGAATAGAACTCTAAAAGAAATGATGAATGCCATGTTACTAAGTTCAGGCTTACCACAAAACTTGTGGGGGGAAGCAATATTGTCTGCTAATTATGTTCTTAATAGAATACCCCACAAGAAAACCAAAAGCATTCCTTATGAATTGTGGAAAGGTCGACCACCTTCCTACAAATACTTAAAAGTGTGGGGGTGTTTGGCAAAAGTTGAAGTACCTGTTCCTAAAAAGACTAAGATAGGACCAAAAACAGTAGATTGTGTGTTTATTGGTTATGCTCAGAATAGTAGTGCATATCGGTTTCTGACTTATAAATCAGATATACCTGATATAAATGTGAACACTATTATAGAGTCAAGGAATGCTGTGTTTTTTGAACATATCTTTCCTTACAAGAAAGGACAGGAATTAAGTTCACAGAAAAGAACTTATGATTGTACACAAAGTCAAGAGACTAATGACAATCAAACACAAGAGACTAGTAATAGTCTCGACCAACAGGATTTAACTAATGATGAACCAAGACGAAGTAAAAGAGCGAGAACATCAAAATCCTTTGGTCCAGATTTTCTGACATACTTGTTAGAAAATGAACCTCAAAGCCTTAAGGCAGCAATGACAGGTCCTGAAGCACCTTTGTGGAAAGAGGCTGTTAATAATGAAATTGAATCCATTATGCAGAATCATACTTGGGAATTGGTGGATCTTCCACCAGGTTCTAAACCTCTTGGATATAAATGGATATTCAAGAGAAAAATGAAAACAGATGGTTCAATTGACAAGTATAAAGCAAGACTTGTTGTTAAAGGTTACAGACAAAAGGAAGGTCTGGACTATTTTGACACATATTCTCCTGTGACAAGAATAACATCCATTCGCATGCTTATTGCTATAGCAGCGTTGTTTAATTTAGAAATACATCAAATGGATGTTAAGACAGCTTTCTTAAACGGTGATCTAAATGAAGAGATCTATATGGAACAACCCGAAGGGTTTGTAGTATCAGGGCAAGAAAAGAAAGTTTGTCGACTTGTAAAATCCCTTTATGGATTAAAACAAGCACCTAAGCAATGGCATGAAAAATTTGATCATGCAATGCTTACTAATGGGTTTAAGATAAACGAATGTGACAAATGCGTCTATGTTAAAAACACTGACCAAGGATATGTCATAGTTTGTCTTTATGTGGATGACATGCTTATCATTGGAAGCAGTCAAAACATGATCAAATCAACTAAGCAGATGCTTAACAAAAGATTTGATATGAAAGATATGGGGGTCGCAGATGTTATATTAGGAATGAAAATTACTAAAACATCTGACGGATATGCATTATCTCAATCTCATTATATTGAGAAAATTCTTGATAAATTTATCAAGGATGATTTGAATTTAGCTAGAACACCTGTAGACATCAGTCTTTATTTATCGAAAAATAAAGGTGATGCAGTGTCTCAGTTAAAATACTCCCAAATCATTGGAAGCCTAATGTACCTAATGAATTGTACTCGTCCTGATATAGCTTATGCTATAAGTAAATTGAGTAGGTACACTAGTAACCCTGGAGAAGACCATTGGAAAGCGATCATTCGAGTTCTTAGATATCTAAGATTTACTCGTGATCATGGTTTGAACTTTACTCGATATCCAGCAGTACTCGAAGGTTATTGTGATGCCAATTGGATATCGGATACTAAAGATTCAAAATCCACTAGTGGATATGTCTTTACTCTAGGAGGCGCTGCTGTTTCTTGGAAGTCCACGAAACAAACTTGCATCGCACGATCCACAATGGAATCCGAGTTCATTGCTTTAGACAAAGCAGGTGCAGAAGCAGAATGGCTTCGTCACTTCTTAGAAGACATTCCAATGTGGCCAAAACCTGTGCCGGCTATTTGCATTCATTGTGATAGTCAATCTGCAATAGGCAGGGCACAGAATCATATGTATAATGGTAAGTCACGACATATTCGTCGTCGACATAATACCGTAAGGCAATTGTTGTCAAACGGAATAATCTCAATAGATTATATAAAATCTAAAGAGAATATTGCGGATCCGTTAACAAAAGGTTTGACAAAAGAGCTAGTGTATAGTTCATCGAAGGGGATGGGATTAAAGCCTATTACATAAGAGTCGTCATAATGGTAACCCTACTTATATGACTGGAGATCCCAAGAACTAAGTTCAAAGGGACAACTAAGTTATGTATGGCTCGCCAGAAATCACCAAGGGATTAAAATTCCTACCCATTCCTATGGTGAGAGTGATATCTGCAACATATGTTGTATGCAGGGGTATAAGGATAAGCTTTGCTTTTAATGATTACTTATATCTTGATTAAGGCATAAAATCAAGATGAGTATAAGGAGATACTCATAATAAGAATCACCTATATGAGTGTTGAACTGGGGCCGGTTCTATGAGAATGCAAAGGCTAAATTCTCTAGAAACACTTATGAAACCAGGTGCGTTCAAGGCCAAAATGAACACAACAGTGAGAACCACGATGTGTTAGAAGATATTTTGTGTGAAATCTATTGTCTTGGCTTACACAAACGGCTGAACAATTCAAGGCATCGCGTCCATTGGTTAGCCAGTAAGTCCGATAGGTTATCACTAGGGAAGGTTCAAAGCCGAAAACTACCTATCCTGATGCAAGATATTTTCGACTTATACTCTTTCGTTAAGTCTGCATATTGTTGCATTTCCGTTGTCATCAAATTCCATTCATGTGGGGGATTGTTGGAAATGGTTAATTTTTTCCTAAGTTAGGTCTATTTTTTAGGTGGGCCCCGAGTGTCGATTAACTCGGGTCAAAGTGGTAACGCGTTCTATGCCGCGTTGTGATTCACGTGGTATATTTGGTTGCTCAAAACCATTACCGAGTGAATGGGAAATTGAAGCCAAAGTGTGCTCCATGAAAATGGAGTTTTGGTGGAAATTCCTTAAGGTTGTAAATTGGCTTGTCCCACATTGATTTGGTGGGAGGTTTTGAAAGGGTTTATAAGGCTTATGGTGAGATACTTGGGGTGTGCCCCAAGGGGTACCCAAGTGTTTTAGAGGGAGAGGTTATGGGCAAAATGGGCTAGACCCATTGGACCCAAAAATCACCACACACGCGCGCGCCGCCGCCGCCGTCCGTCCGGTCGGGCGGGCTGGGCCTGGGCTTGGGCGCGGGTGCGTGGTGTGTGGTTGGGTTGGGCTTCTAATCTTTTTGGGCCAAAAACATTTGAATTTAATTTTATTTTTTATTAAAATAAAATTCATCCTCAAATTAAATTGGTTTGGATTATTTGTTCATCCAAACAGGGCCCTTCCCGGTTTCAAACAGAAATAAACTGTTTTGGAATTAGTGCACACCCAAACAGGGCCCTTCCCGATTTCAAACAGAAATAAACTGTTTTGGAATTAATGCACACCCAAACAGGGCCCTTCCCGTTTTACTATCTGTTTGAATTAATTCAAATCTGTTTGAATTCAAAACCCAACAGGTATGATACCTGTTCAATTCAAAACCAAGAGTTACATACCTGTTTAATTCAAATTGAAGAGCCACCTTCACATCTATAAATAGGACCACCCTCATTTGATATTTTGCATTCAGAAATTTCGTATTTCACTTCTGTTTTCTATTCTTCATCTTGCTGCATTTTATTTTCTAAAGAAAGAGTGTAAACACTTAGTGTGTTCGTAAGGCAAACAATTAGTAGTGCTGCTATTGTTTGTGGAAGATCATTTCATCCTGGGAGATAGACGTCCGAATTCTGAAAGCACCGTGGAGAGGACGAATCTGTCTTAAGGAGACAGTGTTAAACACTGGACTTGATCACAAAAATAATTCGAAGAAATTAAATCAAGTAAGTTATTTAATTACTTTCAGTGTTATTTTTTTTTGTTTTTTTATTCGGATTTTAATTTTGTTTTTGTAACAAAATAAAATCTGTTATTTATTTATTTATTTTTATTTCGAGTTTGATTTTTGTAATCAAACATATTCTCTCCTTTTCTCTATTTCTTTTATTCTTGTTGCTGTTTTGTACACAACAGAATTAAAACCTTTTAAATACGGTGAAGGTTGTCGGACAAAATGTGTGTGTAAAGAGAGGTTATTTCTGCCCAAGTCACAATCACAAATGCATATAAGATAAACATATAAATATATATATATATATATATGCAATCTTGGTGTGTCTCATTACAAATTTACAATCTCCTACATTGAGAAATACATATCACATAACCATTTGATAAGATGAGATGAGATTACTTTACAAAAATATGTTGGACCAGATTCATTTTCCATCAAGGGAAAAAATTTATGAAAACAATTTAAGTAATTATTATTACAATGGTGTTGTTATTACAAGCATATTTACTGCCAGCATGATAATACTTCCTTTAATAAAACATAAATACAGAAAAAAAAAAATTTACTCTGATTTCAGTGATCTTAGGTAGAATACGATCAAATGGAGATTAAATCCGTTAATTCACTAAGAATATCAAGATTAAACGGTTCATTCACATGAATAGCCAAGGAATTGGAGAAAAAAAATAGAAAAGAAAAAGAAAAGAAGAGAGAATCTAAAATTTTTATTACTATTCCCAAGCCATTAAGTACATTGATACTCATACTCCATCAAGAAATTTGCAATTAAGGAAAATAAATCAAATGAAATATGTATAAAAAAAATTGACGAAATCAAATTCTGACTAAAAAGAAATTGAATAAATATTTTTTTTCCAAAAACAATTAAATCACTAAATTGACACTCAAAACGAATGAATTCTCCTAAAATTTGGTAGTTCATGGTTGTAATCAACTTATAATATAGGTTTCACTAGAAGAAAATACAAATTAATTCTGATGAAGAATCGGTATTATGCTAAAAGAATCAAAAGAAAAGACGTAAGGACTATGATTCGGAAAAAAATCATCGGAAAAACAAACAAACAAACATTTCATAGAAGATATAAATTAATTCACAAGAAGAATCAGAATTATGCTAACACTATGATTCGGATAAAAATCATTGGAAAAACAAGCAAACATGTCATAGAACATATCGAAGTTAGCTAACATAAGAAAAAATGCTCAAAAAATAACTAAAGAGTGGCTTACTTAGTTAAAGGATTAGTTTGCAATTCTTTTCTTTTCCCTAATTTTTTTCTCAAGAACCAAACAGGGGAAAGAAATCAAAAAATTTAAACCTTAGTTGATTAATCAAGATCAGAATCATACCCAAGTCTCCAAAAGTTGAAACATTGGCCAGAGAAGAGGATTGAGGCTGGATTTGTTCAGTGTTGAGTGTGTTTTTCTTAATGGGTGATTGAACTAATTGAGAGTTCTTGTTCCCCCAAACGCAAGAACCCATGTTTACAATGATACCCTTTACATGTCTGAGAATTAAATTTATAGTTTTGTAGAGAGAGAGAGAGAGAGAGAGAGAGAGAGAGAGTATAGAGTGATGGGTTTAGGACAATGTAAGACAAAGCAAGCTTTTTTTTGGATTTATGCTAAATACAGAAGCTCATAAATAAATTATAAAAAAAGAAAAGAAAAAAGAAAAAGAAAGGGTATCCAACCAAAATCTACTAAAATATTGGAAGGGAGAAGATTTTGGTCTTCAAAGGGAAGTAAGGGAAGCAACGGCATGTGCAAATCAATGATTGCCCATACCCATGTGGGATTTATCATTTTTTTATTTTTTTATTTTTTTGAACTCATCAAATACCCTGTTTGGTGCATAGTATTTTTTGAATTTATATCAGAATAGTTTTCATTCATAATTTATGATTTAATTAAGATGAAAGTAGAAGTTATCGAGGTTATCAAAAAAAAGTTGCAAAAACCAAATTATTGTTTGAAAAATTATTTAAGAATTACGTATTTATGTGGTGCTCTTAACCAATGAAATGAGTTAAAAATGATAAAGGGTTGAACTTATTCTACATAACCAATCAAAGATGAGTCGGGACAACTCACCTGTCTGTCTCGTCTACTATTTAGCGGATTAGTATCTAGTAAGTTTCATCTATCTCGCCATTATAATAATTTAGGAATTATTTGGTATATATTACAAAAGTTAAAAAGTTATTAAAAAAATCAAAAAATTCATACTATTTGAAAGAAGTATGTGGAGGAAGCTAATTAGTTAGCCCAACAGTGCAACTCAGTCTACCAACAATGATTCATCCCACTAAAAACATTACCACTAATAGCACTAATGCATTAAAAAAGTAAAAAAAAAAAAAACACAACTCCAAGACCAAAACATTACATCATTAATGGCGGGACCCACTGCCACCTAATTAGTGGGAGCAGTGCTCCCAAGCATTTTTCCTCAGTCTACTTTGCATCTACATTTTCCAAGTTCATACCACGTGGCACAATGTAAGCCACTAATTCCCATTAAAAAAAATAAATTGAAATGCATACCCCGGCAATATACTTTGCATCTACAATATTTTATTATATATTTTTCTGTAAAAAGTTAAAAAGTTATCCCAAATATATATTTTTCTTTTAATATTTTTTTAACTAAAAAGTTAAAAAGTGTACTTATTTAGAACATCCCAAACACTTGCTTAATAACTATGAAACTAATGAATAAATATTCTTAGACTAAGTTTGGCATCTTAAAAAAAAATCAAAAAGCCACTATCCTATTTATTCACATCATTTTGTTTAAGTCACTATCCTACAAAATGAGAATTGAAAAACCTTCTTTTTATAGGGTTAGCTTGATTTAATTTTATTTACACTTTCAAACACAACTTATTTATTTAAAATAATGAGAGTCATAATTTTGGATGAAATCAATACACTTTTTAAACAAAAGAATGCACTATTTTGCACCAATAAAAAATTATATTTTATTCACACTTTTGTGCCTTTGTATATATCTGGGAGTCGTGCATTTCAATATTTTGGGTCCCCAAGAAACTTTACTTTGCTAACATGCAATTAGATCACCCAATGAAAATTTTAAAACAACAGTATACTTGATATTAGTTAAACATGTTTTCATTACATACTAATCGATCTTGTAAGCTATGAGTTGATAACCTGGTAAAGATATTTTAATGAAAATGAAATCAAGCAAATTCTTACATCCTCAAAACAAAACAAAAGAGAGTTCAATTCTTACATGCTCACTCAATATTTAGTTATTCCAAAAATAACTATATGATTTTAGAAACAATCTTAGGAATTACAGAATGATTATTAGTTTTTATCCCAAAGGGGCCTTTTTTTTTTTTTTTTTTATCCTCCTCTAAACCCTTTTCTTTCTTCCTCAACCCAAACATGTACTAGGAAAGGCCACCAATTAAAACTAACATAAATTATTATCATTTCATTACACAAATGGGACCAAGTAAAACTCAAGGCCCAACAAACACGTAAGTCTCATTAATGGGCCTAAACCACATTAACTTAATTAAGCCTATATGATCAAAAATCCAAAAATAACTACATGATTTTACAAACAATCTTGGGTATTACAGAATGATTATTGGAAAGGGACTTTTTTTTGTATCCTCCTAAACCCTCCTCCAGTTCGTCAAACCCAAACCCGAGATAGGGAAAGCCACTATTAAAACTGACAGAAATTTTAATCGATTCACTATATCAGTTACACTGAAGGCCCAACAAATTCGTCAATCTCAGTAATGGGGCTAAACCTCATTCTGAATTGAGCCCAAACCGCATTTTTAGTTTAGCCCATAATCATATGGCCCAGGAAAGATTTTACTAGAATTGGTGGAGTGCGCCAGGCCGAGGCAATAGTGCAACGCCAAGGCGACGCTCGAGAGGCCCCAGCTGCACGCTACTGTGATGGACCCTCCACCTAAAAAAATTAATTTAGGCCAAGTTTGGGAAGACTAAATAAGTGTACTTTTTGTCTTTTTAGACTAAAAAGTTGAGGTTGAAAATATGAATGTTTGGGTTAACTTTTTGACTTTTTATGGAAAAATGTGTAATAAAAAATTGTAAAAATTAGTTTGTAGGGGAAAATTAGAATTGGGAATTGTGCAGCCGTAATTGTTGACTTTTGGTGAATAGTAATGACTTTTTAACTTTTTGAGTAACTTTTTGACTTTTTGACTTTTTTTAAACTACCCAAACTTGGCCTTAATATCATGTGAGCCGATGCCCACGTATCAGATATTAAACCGATAAGAACAGATACTACACTTGATCCTTGCAGTAAATGTGGCTCGTTTTCAAAGGACGACATAGAGACGGTTGTTTTGGTGTCTTCTTCTGGTAATGGTTTTGGCCCTATTTTTATTTTCTGCCCTATATTTGAGATTATAAAGAAGCAAGTATTTGTCTGTTGTTGTCTTTTTGTTTTCATTGTTGCAGTGAACTTGAAACAAGGTTACAGGCACAGAAGGAAGGAAGGATAATTTCATAAAACCATTTTATATAAATTCTCTTACGAAGTGCCTCTAAAATCATAGATTTTGCCGAGTTGTTTTGCTATGTTAATGTTTTTCCAGATTGTACTTTGCTTTCCTAATTTGTTGAATATATAAATAATATTGAAGAATTTCCATGAACATGTGATGTTATGATCACCTTTATTACTTCTCTTGCTTTTGAATTAAACATTGATTTAAAAATGGTCTGAAAATAAACTGATTACTCTTACACTAACAAAGATGGGGAAATCTATTTCAGCATTAGCCATCTCTGTTCTGACTATTACTCACAAATTTGAAAAAAATTCCAAATAAGATGAAATTAAGTTGATTTAGTGGTTTTATCTTTTTAGCCTGTGCATTTTTTCCAAATATATATACCATTTCAAGTACATTTTCCTCCTTTAGAGATTGATCCAACAAATATTTAACTACTTTGTTTCATATGTGAGATCATTCCCGACCAAATTCACAAATAGCTCTGATACAATTCTCACGCGATCATGCCAACTCAGATGTGATTCTTCAGAAATTTGAGGGCTTCCATTTATTGGTATTGTATGTTTGCCTTCTGGCTTTTGATCAGAAGTAATAGTCTCAATGCCTTGTAAAATTTGATATTCATCGACTTGGTTCTCATTGAAGCTCTCCCTGAAAAGGTCAGCCAGTTTCTTCACATTATTGGTTGAAGAAAATTTTTTTTTTTCCAATAACAATTAAATCACTAAATTGACATTCTAAACGAATGAATTCTCCTAAAATTTGGTGGTTCATGGTTGTAATCGACTTATAATATAGGTTTCACTAGAAGAAAATATAAATTAATTCTGATGAAGAATCGGTATTATGCTAAAAGAATCAAAATAAAAGACATAAGGACTATGATTCGGATAGAAAATCTTTGGAAAAGCAAACAAACATTTCATAGAAGATATTGTTGGAACAATTTTCTATGTAAAATAAGTAAGTTGAAACCAAATCAAACAAATAAAATAAATTACTTACAGAATTTATTTACCGAACCGAATAAATATTTAAAAAATCAAGTCTAGTGTGTAACACTCTGTCCTTAAGACAGATTCTCCCCGCTATGGTGCTTACGGATAAATGACGTCTATCTCTCAGGGATATAATGATCTTCACAAATTGTAGTAGCACTCTAAACAATTTGTTCAGTGAACAAAACTTGTGTTCTTTACTCTCTAACTTTTCTCTAAATAACTAATATGAAGAATAATGCAAATAGCGTAAGAAATGGAAAGCAAGAAGATGATTTTCGGAATACCGAAATGCTAGAAGATGTCCTGGTATTTATAGGGCTGAACAGGTATTATTTGAATTAAACAGATCTTATTTCAAATTGAACAGGTGCAGAACCAGTTATAGATCTGTTGCAAACTGCTGGGCAGTTTTAAACCTGTATGGAAGAAACTGAATCTGTCTGGAACTTCTGGGCAGTTTAGAGCAGATGGAAATTAGACCAGAGGAGGCTTATTTGGACAGAAAAATTTGAAGCAAAAATTAAATTAATTTTTTCCACAAGAATTTAGTGAAAAAATTCAAATAAATTTTATCTAAAAAATTAATGTTAGGACCCAACTTGACCAAACCGGATGGCGGCGGCGCATCCAACCTAAATGTTACCACTTAGAACTTATATACACACATAAGTTCCCTTTAAGTTTCAATGTCGGATAATCCATTTCAAAGAAACCAACATTTTACTTATTACTTTTCCAAAAATGACGACAAGTTCCCATTTACTCATAAATGGTTTTGACGAACCATCTTTACCTTGTGACTTGTCATGTGGCGAGGAACATGTCACATCTTTAGACCCACCCCAAAAGATGTTTGGAACTCACTCAAATTTGGGCTCAAAGTTAGCCCAAAATAAGCTTATAAAAACCAAAAATACCAACAGATATAAATTAATTCACAAGAAGAATCAGAATTATGCTAAAAGAATCAAAACAAAATACATCTCAGGACACTATGATTCGGATAAAAATCATTGGGAAAACAAACAAACATGTCATAGAACATATCAAAGTTAGCTAACATAAGAAAAAATGCTCAAAAAATAACTAAAGAGTGGCTTACTTTGTTAAAGGATTAGTTTGCAATTCTTTTCTTTTCCCTAATTTTTTTCTCAGGAACCAAACAGGGGAAAGAAATCAAAAAATTTAAACCCTAGTTGAGTAATCAAGATCAGAATCATACCCAAGCCTCCAATATTACAATATAAGGTAATGACAATATAAGGTGAAGTTGGAGAACCCAACACTAAGAAAATAAGAGAAATTATATATATTACGGGCAAATATGTAAACTGACACAAATATAATGGTAAATATGTATTTTCATGTAATCTCAAAGAGAAGGCAATTGTAATTATATGCCAATTGTAAAATTTCCACAACTTTATATTTCACAACTCTCATATAGTTTACTGGAAAAATAAAATGGTATATACAACAACCTAATATTTCACAATCTCTCATATATTTCCAAAACTTCATATTTCACAATCTCTCATATATTTCACAATCTCTCATAATTCAACCACCTAATATTTCAACAGCAAAATGTGCCAATCTGGTCTTTCACAACAAGGCAACAAACGGAATTGCCATGAAACAATTTATTAGTCGATTAATAGCTCACTTCGGAATGGTGTATACATTACACATCCTTGACCAAGTAGAGACATTGAGTTTTCAGCGAGCCATTGCTATAGCCATTTCATTAGGAATTAATGATCTCTTGACAATACCTTTGAAAGGATGGCTCGCAAATGGATCTTCCACTTCATATTTAATCCAATTGGTTCATTGAACTGCATCTCCATCTTCAATTCATCTGACAATTCTTTCAAAATCCTCGCTTTTGTCCTCCTTTGAGTTCTCCAATTTCTGCACTTGAGAGGCCATTTGACCCAATAGTCTCTCCTTCACATTCTTCATGTTATCCACCAATCCTTTCAAAACCTTGTTTTTCTCCCTCCTCTAGAAAACAAAGAAAAACGAACAAAATCATCATCAACTGATGAGAAAACATATAATTCACCAAGCGTACAATAATATTCTTCAAAAACAAAAGAAACAAACAATTAGTTACACACGCATCTAAGATTAAGGATAAAAGACACAAGTAACCAGATATATACTGGACTCGCCTAATGGTCAAAACTTTATCACTTCCAAAAATGGGTGCATATAATCCAAAATGCTTGATTTCTTAATTTGACTAATTTTAGGCCAATTGCATGACTAAAAAGAACGAGTTGTGTTACATCCCCTAGTTTTGTTCCTCTAATTTCATTTCTAATGACGTGGACACTCCTCTCCCTATCATCTTTAGCCTCACCAGTTCCACATCATTACGGATCGAATTGGAGAAGCAAAATTAGAGGAATGAATCATTTTCATATAAAAATAATAGAAATTTGTTCTACATCACAAAGACACCATTGGCCAAAGCATAGAAACATACACAAAGGCATAATCAAAATGAAAATATGGGAAGTAAGTCAAAAAAGAAAAGGGGAATTAGTTACCATGAGATGAAGAGGGTGATTGAGTTGGGTTAAATCATCGTCGACAGGAAGGCACCCATTCATCCAACTCCATGGTAGTATGAGGTCCACATAAATGTTTCGTAACCTTCGCAAAGAACTTTTGTTGCCCATTCGATGCGCCCAATGCTTGAAACGTAATGAGGTAGTGAAATTGATACCCTTAAAAATTGGAGAGTAGGCTGATTCTGAACAACACAAATCAATAGAGATGGGCTCAATATTAGTAATATTTATTTCTTATTCAGGTTTTAGTACACACAGGGAAAACAGTACCAAAAGAGCGATGTAGGGTATTTAACACATTCTTTTCTAGTAACATAAAATTCTCAAACTCATCTCTGATTACACCACATTAATAAACTCAAAATATGAAAGTATTGACTCACTAAATATCTATTTTCCAGGTGGCCTACACACTCGAATCTTATGTTAGGTGGTGATTCTAAATAAATATTTCAAGAATCTGAGCAAAGCAATAAAATTAACAATATTTCAAATATCGTTATTAAAACACGGATTTTTTCTAATAATTATTGAAAGTGAAAATTCAAGTGCTGACACCCATGTTGCTTTTTAAGCATGATCCATCAATGAAGACCTTATGACTATTTCCAGCTGTAGACCAATTAGGAGAACTAGTAACAGTAAAGGATTTTGGATTATTAAAGTTTAATTTGGCATTGGTTACGATAGTCAACTTTTTTTTGTTAGGACATTTTTAGTCTTGTTTGGTTTTTGTTTTTGGTTTTTTTTTTTACTTTTGTGAGAAAAAAGTGTAATGATTATGGTTTAAATGTGACATTTTGTCTTATTGACTTATATAGCATATTTTGTCTTTTTGTGTTTTTTTAGCCCCAAAATGTTTACCAAACAAGGACTAAGAAAGTCTGCACGTTAAACACTGAGTCATCCAACTCGTTCAATACAAAATCTCGTCAAAGGTGCAAAGCACTCAGGTGTTGAATAAACTGCAGCGAGCGTTTTGAGAGGATTAGGCTGGGAATGTTTAAATGCCAGTTGATTTTGAATGAGCCAAATAGCACAAAGGATGGCAACAGATTAAACCAACCCATTCCGAAAACCAATCTTTAATACTGTATTTGGTTGGGGGATTTAAAAAGGGATTTGGTAAGGGAAAAGACAAAGTTAGGTGAAATGTAAATAAAATATACTTAGATTTCACTTAGTTTTACACATATTTTCCCTTTCTCTTCTCAAAACTCTCCCCAAATCTCCCAACTAAAGATAGCATAAAGGATAAAGGGGTACCCGTATTAAAATCAAATCCCAAAACAGATCCTGGCCAAACCAATTTTAAGAAAGGACATTCAAAGCAAATATGTTCTATCATCTCCTCCTCCTCAAGATTACATCTCGCACAAATCTGATCCAATTGGAAACCTCTAGGCAGGGCCGGCCTTGATGTTTTCAAGACCTAAGGTGGAATCTTAAAATTGGAGCCCTTCGTCTATAATAATAAAAAAAATATTTATTTAAATTTTTTTACTCTAAAAGTGTATAATGTCAATTCAAAGTTAATATAGTGGGAGTCATATTTATAATGAATAAGATCTAAAAATATATATTTTTTAACTTGGTCTTTAAGAGAGAAACATTTTTTAAAAAATAAATTTAGAATTCATTAAATTTGAATTTTATGAAAATTTAAAAAGATATTGATGATATATATATATATATATATATATATAATTCCAGACGGAGAGGAAATTCCAAACAAAGGAATCTTGATTTTCTATTCTAACGAATCCAGGTCTAACATTAAACATCCAGGCGAGGGGATTTGGGGAATATGAACAGCCAACATATATATAAAGTCTTGATAAGGCGTGGGAGACCTTGAAATTCTGTTTTCCCCAAGACGGAATCAATAGAGTTTCCATTGCCCACCACCCAAGGCAGGCAGTCCCTTACAAGGGTTTTATCTCTTCACAAAAAAAATTTCAACATTCAGAGCAATTCTGGACAAAGTCCACAAAATACACTAGCGTAATCAAGGGTTCATATCTCTCTCTCTCTCTCTCTCTCTCTCTCTCTCTCTGTCACTCTACACACTTTTCCTTCTCTTTCGTCTCCAATTCTCACTCTACACACTTTTCCTTCTCTTTCATCATTTCCTCAACTCTCAGCATCATTCTTAGTCACACACACACCCAGAACCGACAGTCCTTCCCAGGTATGCGATTTCTCATTGTTCTTTAATTTTTATTTTTCTTGGTCACTCTGTGTTTGATTTGATTTGATTTGATTTGATTGAGGGATTAACAAGTAAGAAAAAATATGTTGAACCTCTCCTACCACTTTGAAGAATGATGTTTTCACTAATTTTCTCATCATTTTATTTTAATAAATATTAATGCAAAAAAATATATGAAGGAAATTTTAACAAGTTAAATACCAGATGAGTTCAATTAGTTTGATTGATTTTACCACCCTAGTCATGGGCAATTCTTAAGTAGTACAACTAAGACCACCCATTTTTGAATAATTCTACATATACTAATAAGCTTACAAAAAATACAAGAAGCCAAATGTGATTAGTTGTCAAAAAAACAATGACATTTAATTATCCAATGATATTTGAACATGTATGTTTTTAGTAAGATTGTTAGTAAGAGTTTAACTAGATGTAGCATTTCTCCCCATTTTTTCACGGTAAGGAAAGTCTTACCGACTCTCACTTTCTCTTAGCTAGTGTGCTTCGCGAATGTGGACTATACAAGTAGTATAATTACTTGAACTGTCTATCAATGCATATAAATATATCTTCAGATAATCTTATGTTTACCAAGTATTGATGCTATCTTTTGGCAGTGCTTAATTTGAAGCAAAGATGACTGGTCAAAGTATATATACTACCACCTTTAATCTTACTGTTTTTCTTTTTCTCTCATTGCTTTCACAATTTGTTTCTCTTGAAACCAGTAGATTCAATTCCAATGATGGTAATTTAACCACGCGTTGCATTGAATTCGAGAGGAAAGCCCTTCTTAAATTCAAAGAAGGACTCACAGATCCTTCTGGTCGGCTTTCTTCTTGGGTTGGCAAAGATTGCTGTCGATGGAAGGGTGTGAGCTGCAACAAACACACTGGCAACATTTTCAAGATTGACCTCAGAAACCAAGGAGGAGAATATTGCAGTTTGTTCGAAGGACTTGCAGACAATAACTCCTCATCTTGTTTAGGAGGTGAGATAAGTCCTTCTTTGCTCAACTTAAGGTATTTAAGTTACTTGGATCTAAGCATGAATAATTTCCATGGAATCACAATCCCAAATTTCATCGGTTCACTTGAGAAATTGAGTTATCTCAGACTTTCTCAATCAAATTTCGGTGGAATGGTTCCGTCTCATCTTGGAAATCTGTCAAACTTGCAATATCTTGACCTCTCTCTCTCTACATTTGTTTTTTACTACAATATTTGGGCATCAGATTTAAACTGGCTTGTTGGCCTATCTTCTTTGAAGTATCTTAATCTTGGTGGTGTGAACCTGAGTGAAGCAACAGATTGGTTGCATTCAGTTAATACCATGCCCTCTTTGTCTGAGTTACACTTGTTTGATTGTCAACTCCCCAACTTTCCAAAATCTATACCGAATATAAATTTTACTTCCCTCTTGGTCCTCGATCTCTCTTCTAACGAGTCTAACTCTTCGTTACCTCTATGGCCTTTCAATATTAGTACTCTTGTGGAATTCAATGTCAGTTTAAACAATTTTACGGGTTCCATTGTCAATGCTGCTTTGGGAAGCTATCATAACTTGCAATCACTAGATTTATCTTCTAACTCTGTTAGTAGTGACATAAGTGAACTTATAGAGGGATTGTCTGGGTGTTGTAACAGTAGCTTGAAGGAGTTGATATTGGGGTCCAACAAATTTAATGGAAAGTTGCCCGATTCGTTGGGACACTTGAATTATTTGAGATCGCTTGTACTGAATGATAATCTGATCTCAGGTCCAATTCCAGAATCTGTTGGAAGGTTGTTTTTTCTAAAGGAATTGGACCTTTCTTTTAATGAGATGAATGGCTCTATCCCTGCAAGTTTAGGAAGACTCACAGAGTTGACTAAATTGCAACTCTTCCATAATTCTTGGAAAGGCCTCTTGTCCCAAAACCATTTACAGGGTCTTGCAAAACTACGAGTTTTCTCCGTATCTTCGGACACAACTTGCATTTTTGATGTGACACATGAATGGGTTCGTCCATTTAGCCTGTTAGCTATCCGAATCAGTAACTATCTGTTGGGTCCAAAATTTCCAACATGGCTGAGAAATCAGAAAGAACTTTCATCCATAGTCCTCACAAATGTCTCCATTTCAGATACAATACCTGACTGGTTTTGGAAATTGTCGATGCAGATTGACATGCTCGATTTATCTCACAACCAAATTGTCGGTGTTGTTCCCAACTCATTGGGAATTTCCTTTGTGGACTTGAGTTTCAATCGCCTGGAAGGCACAATCCCACTCTGGCCTAACGTAAAGTTTCTTTTTCTGAACAGCAATTTATTTTCAGGAGCAATTCCTTTGAATATTGGCATTGTCATGTCATCGTTGATCATTCTTAATCTTTCCGGGAACTCTCTAAATGGTACCATTCCTTTGTCCGTATGTAAATTGAAAGTTTTGTATGGTCTCTATCTTTCGGACAATCATCTATCTGGACAAATTCCCATCCATTTGGACATGCGTGCTCTTGGGGGAATAGATCTGTCCCAAAACAATCTCTCTGGCCATGTTCCTGAATCAATGTGCTCGCTACCGTTTCTTGATTGGCTGAGGTTGAGTGGTAACAATCTTTCTGGCGAACTCTCTTGGTTGAAGAATTGCAAGAGTTTGTACACTCTTGATCTTGGAGATAACAAATTTTCCGGGAACATACCAGGATGGTTGGGAGAAAATCTTTCATTGCTTTCCAAGCTCCGAATGCGATCCAACTTGTTCACTGGAGATATACCTCAACAGCTATGTCTTTTGTCTGATCTCCACATCTTAGACCTTGCTCATAACTATTTTACAGGATCTATACCTCGCTGTTTGGGAAATTTGAGTGGCTTTAATCGTTTCACCTCTGCCAATATTCCATTTGCATATCGATTTTTTTATACTTATCAAATGGATTTAGTAGTGAAAGGAAGACAATTTGGGTATACCCTCACGCTTGAGCTCGTTAATGTTATAGACCTTTCAAGCAATAATCTATTTGGGGAAATCCCAGAAGAGTTAACAAATCTTTCAGACTTGGGTACCTTGAATTTATCAAGAAACCAATTGACAGGAAAGATACCAGAGAAAATTGGAGAACTCCGATGGTTAGAAACACTAGACCTTTCAAGCAACCACCTCTCTGGTGAAATTCCTTCAACCATGTCTTCTTTAACATCACTGAGCCATTTGAACTTGTCATACAACAACTTTTCTGGATCAATTCCTTCAACCAACCAGTTCCAGACTTTCAATGATCCATCCATTTATGAAGGTAACCCAAAACTTTGTGGGCTCCCATTGTCAACCAAGTGTTCCATTGCAACTGATGTTGATACAAAAGACAAAGATGGCAAGAAAAAGGAGGACGATAACAAAGACAAGTATGATGAGTTGTGGTTCTATCTTAGCACAGGAATTGGATTCATTGTAGGATTTTGGGTCGTTTGTGGCACTTTGGTACTAAAAAGGTCTTGGAGACATGCTTATTTTCGATACCTAGATGAAGTGAAAGATCGTCTCTTTGTGGTCATTGCAGTAAATGTGGCTCGTTTTCAAAGGACGACATAGAGATGGTTGTTTTGGTGTCTTCTTATGGTAATGATTTTGGCTCTCTTTTTATTTTTTACCCTATATTTGAGATTATGGTTGTTGATAGTATTTGTTAGTTGTCGTCTTTTCGTTTTTGATTTTGTTGTCATTGTTGCAGTGAACTTGAAACAAACAAAGGTTACAGGCATAGAAGGAAGGAAGGAAGGAAGGATGATTTCATAAAACCGTTAAAAATTATGATGTGTCTTTTAGATCTTGGTTTTGCTGAGTTGTTTTGTTATGTTAATGTTTTTCCAGATTGTACCTTGCTTTTCTAATTTGTCGAACATATAAATAACATTAGAGGATTTCCATGAAAATGTGATGTTATGATCACCTTATTCCTTCTCTTGCTCTCTGAATTAAAACATTGATTTGAAAACAGTATGCAAGTAAGCTGATTACTCTCACACTAAAAAGGATGGTGTTAGGTTTTTGTAATTGGCAATCCCGTTTAATAAAACTCTATTCAGTTGTATTTTTATTCCCTCTATTGTATCTATGAGTTAGGAGGGTTTAGATGCGAATCCAACCTCGAGTTGTGGCTGTGTAAAGGAGTTTGTTCTGAAATTTCGTATCTTGACTTGAACATTCTTTGTTTGCCACTTCGCTGACTAAGCACGGGGATTGATCAGTCTTTTGTGTGCTCGAGCGGTGAAGTCATTCATCCAGTATCTCTGCTTACATTCTGAACTTCTGGAAAACATGATTTATAGCTCAAACGGTAGATGTTGCACTCGAACGGTTGGGCTATATGTGAGCATCGTCTTTAGTCAACTGCTCGAGCGGTAAAGTGAGTGCTCGAGCGGTCTTCGCGGCTCTATTTAGTATAAGGTGTGTTGTTTGTTATTTTAAAGTTTAACCCATCCAGATTTTTAGAGAAGAAGAAAAAAACAAAATGTTCTATATTGGAGGATGTTTTATATGAGTTTCTATGATGTATAGAAGGTGATCGATTGATCAACGAACTACACACTACAAAAAAATTAAAGTTTGAAAGACCAAAATATAGGGATAAAATTATTTCTTAGGGACCAAATATTTTTGTTACCAAAAGTGTCGGCATTATACTTTTAGCAAAGAAAATTGGACATTAGGGATAAATTATTATCCTTTTGAGACTAAATTTTTTGTCTCAAAAAATAAATTACTTTGAGACTAAATTATTTTGTCTCTAAAAGTCTATTTATTAGTGACATTTTCAAAATTGTCGCTAAAAGTCTTGTTTTTGATTTTTCGGTATGACTTTTTAGTGACTATCCTCATGACGATAAAAATTGGTCCCTAAATGTTTTTTACAACAAAATTTTCACTTTTAGAGATCAAAAAATTTGGTCTCTAAAACTCTTATATGTTGTAGTGACATATTGACAAATATAAGGGTTGGGTTGGTTTTATTCTTTTATTCACAAAAAGTGAGAGGTGTTCATTAGTGAATTCTAGGTAACTTGGGTCTAAAACTTTAGTGGAGTTTGGAGTGACTCATTATTGTGGATTTCGGAGTATTACTCTCGGAGCATTGAATAATTACTCATAGAAGACAGAACAATAACATATATTTAAAAACAAAAATTGAATAAATTTTGAAAATTTTATTGATCTAAAAATTATTTATCACAAATTCCTTCAATTGAAACAACGCTGGATTCATGAATACTCACAAAGCTTCTATAATGCTGCTCTTTTGGAATGAAGGCTCCCATTTTTTATTGGACTAGGAAAATGACCCATTGGCAATTGCCCAATGTGGAGTCGATGATTCTATCGCCTTTGAAATAGCGCAGTAAAGTACCAGCTGCTCAGAATTGGCTCTAATTAGCTACACTTTTGGGCGTCTCGAAAGTCTCTCCCGTCCTATATTTACAAACAAGTAGTGGTACAACTACAATCACCCATTTTTACTGGAAAGTAAGTAGAAACCTCCTTATGCAAAAAAGACAAAGTAGCCGGACCCATTACACGAATGATGGGTTGACACATCAGGTGGTGCAATGAAGGTGGTATAAAGAGATGGTAAATGTAACATTATTCCTTAATCTATCCAAATATTTCACAAGCAAAAATGTTATGAATCCACTTTTATCAATTCATAATTTACTCCGAATGTGTTGTGCTTGTGTGGTGGAGATTAAATTGACCAAATGTGGGGTACAGAAAATGAATTTGAACCATTAATTCCTTTTGTCTGAGTAAATTCTAGGTTCATGTGGTGTTGTTTCACAGGTGACTAAACCAATCATCACTTTCTCCTAGCTGGTGCTATCAATGCATCTTCTTATATATATTGAGAAATTCATATGTTTACCACGCATTGATGCTATGTTTTGGTGGTGCTTAATTTGAAGCAAAGATGACTAGTCAGAGTATATACACCATACTTAATCTTACTGTTTTTCTTTTTCTTTCATTGCTCTCTCAATTTGTTTCCCTCAAAACCAGTAGATTCAATTCCAATTATGGTAATTTAACCACACGGTGCATTGAATTTGAGGGGCAACGTTTTCAAGATTGACCTCAGAAACTGCGGAGAATATTGCAGTTTGTTTGAAGGACTTGCAGACAATTATTACTCCTCATCATGTTTGGGAGGTGAGATAAGTCCTTCTTTGCTCGACTAAAAGTAATTTTAGTTACAAAACTTAGCTGCTTTGTCTGCTTGCAGCTTTTGCTTTAGCATGGGCTACACCAACTACCTGCCTGGTAACCTTCATAACACAAACACAATAAAAAAAACATTACATAATAGTTTAATATCCAAAATAATCGACCGCCGATCCCATGCTATTGCCGAGGATTTTACAAGGTCATTAAGCAGTAATTGAGAATCTGTGTAGATATAAGCGACCCGGACGTTGTGATCCACACACCACTTAACTGCTCCCCAACATGCCTTTGCTTCGGCCACAGCAGCTGATAATGTAAAAAAAGATGTAGACCCTGTTGCAATCTGGTTTTTTAACCCTGATCCATCAATGAAGACCTTATGAATATTTCCAGCGGTAGACCAATTAGGAGAACTAGGAACAGCAAAAAGGACTTTGGATTATTAAGAACTAGCATATCACCCGTGCTATGCACGGATTGTGTTTACAATTATCTATATATATGAATTGTGATTTTTAAATGTTTTCTTTTTTTTATTTTAAATGTCTTCTTTTTTTCTTTTTTTATATTATATTAAAATTTAATATTTTGATAATAATCATATGTGTTGGACTTTTTAAGGAATTAAATGTCTTTTCTTTTTTATTATATTATATTAAAGTTTAATATTTTGATAATAATCATATGTGTTAAACTTTTCAAGAATTTTTTTTTATACTTGTTTTTAAGGCATTAAAGTGTTATTATGAGGAATAATAATCATATGTGTTGGGACGTTTCAAGGAATTCATATGTGTTGGATTTCAAAGAATTTTTTTATACTTGTTCTTAATGCATTAAAGTGTTATTATGAGGGTAAGACTTGGAAGTTGGGAGGAATTAATAAATGCTAAGAATTTTTTAAAAAAAAAATCAAAAAATTAGGAATTTTAGATTGGGAGATTGAAACTCTCACAATGCTTAGAGTTAAAAACTCCCTTTTGCTTAATATATGGTATAGAAGTCTGCATGTTAAACACTGAGTCATCCAACTCCTTCAATACCGAATTTCGCCAAAGGTGTAAAGCACTCAGGTGTTGAATAGACTGCAGCTTTTTGAGAGGATTAGGCTGAGAATGTTTAAATGTCAGTTGATTTAGATTAAGCCAAATAGAGCCCATAAGATGGTAACAGATTAAACCATCTATTCCGAAAACCTATGTTTAAGACTCTGTTTGGTTTATAGATTTAAGGAGAAATTTGAAAAGGAAAAATAAATATGTAAGTAAAATGTAAATAAAATATAATTACACGTCACATCTGTTTCACACACCTTTTTCTTTTTACCTTCTTAATATCACCCCAAATCCACAAATCAAGCACAACCTAAAGGATAAAGGGGTACTCAAAACAGGTCTGGCCAAACCAATTTTGGGAAAGGACATTCAAAGCAAAAATGTTCTACCAAGATTACATCTCGCACATATCTGATCCAATTGGAAACCTCTACGACCCAATACAGCTTTAACTGGTAATATATTATGGAGCATTTTCCAAATGAAAAGGATCCATTTAGGGGGATAGATAGAGGAAAACCAAAGATAGCGTTTGGTTTTGGATAAAAAAAAATTTAAAATTCTTTTCAAAATCCATAATCAAACAAATTTTTCAAAACTCTTTTTAAAACTCATAACTAAACTCTTTTCAAAACTCTATTTTAAAATTAAAAAAAAATTCAAAAAATATATTTTTTATTTTTATTTTTCAAAAATGTTTTTTTTATTTTTTTCAAAAAATATATATTTTTTTTATTTTTGAAGAAAAATATTTTTTCTTTTTTTAAAAAATATTTTGTTATTTTTTTAAGTATTGACCAAATAATTTGTTATGATTTAGATATATATGGGTGATCCAATTTTTAAAATTTTTGAAAAAAATTAAATATTAAATATTTAAAAATATATTCAAAAATAAAAATTATATATTTAAAATAAAATTTATACATTTAAAATAAAAAAATAAATTTTTTAAATATTTTAAAAAATACAGTACACAAATGTAGTAAATACAACGCACATTAAAAACAATAAATAAATATATTTACCCTAAAAAATAAAATTAAGAAATTTTTTAAATATTTAAAAAAGTAAACCCAAAACAATTTCAAAATACAACTCAAAACTCAAGGCTGTGTTTGGTAGTGTTTTGTAAAATTAATTCCACTCTTACATTTTAATGCTATGTTTAGTTTGAGTTTTCAAATTATGATTCCAAATCAATTTCAAAATACCTTTTGAAAACATGTTTGGTAAAGCAGAAATTTTTTGAATTTTTGGTCTACCCGGTCGTCCGCTTCGGACATCCTCTCGGATGTCCGGTTGGTTGACCGAAATAGTACTCTTTTTTTTTTTTTTTTGCAATTGCCAATCGCCACCTGTTAGTTTGAAAAAAAAAATTATATTTGTTTTTGATGTTTTTTAACTATAGAAATTATTTTTTTAGACCAAAATGACTATTTTTTTGAATTGAATTTGGTTATGAATTTTCAATAGAGTTTTGAGTTGTGTGTTTGGTTATGAGTTATAAGTTTTTCAATTATGTTTTGAAAACTCTTTTCAAAACTCATAACAAAATAATTTTTCTCATTTCACATGTCACATCAAAAAATCAAAACTCAATTCAAAACTCATAACTAAACAAATTTTCTCTTTTCAAATTATAATTTGAAAACTCACAAATTCAAAATACAACTCTATTATCAAATCATAATTTTAAAACTCTACCAAACACTACCCAACTTTTTTCAATACTCATAATTAAACAAATTATCTCTCTTCAAAACTCATTTTTGAAACTTATATTTCAAAATACAATTCCACACTCAATTCATGACTATAAAACTAAATCAAACAAAAAGTTTCCTCCAACCGAAGGAATATTGATTTTCTATATATAAAGTCTTGATAAGAGGTTGTTGGGATTTGGGGATCCCTTCCAGGATGTCCAAAACAAACCACACACAAAGAAGACAAACAAATTTAATGTGGTTCGGTCCAATGCCAAACCAATTTTCACTATATCAATGAAAAGAATACAGAAAGATTATAATGGAGGAGGAGACTCTCTCTCACTCAACTCAACACTCAGCTCCTCTCTCACACGGAGAGAGCCCCCTTTCTGCCACAGAGGGTGTCGTTGTTTCACTCACTCACTCTCTCTCTCTCTCTCTCTCTATATATATATATATATATATATTTTCCCACCGATTTTCTCACACTTTCTTTGCTTTTCTCTCCCTCTATTTATATACAAACATGAGAGGTGTGATCAAGTTTGACAGGTTTGGTGGTAGCCATTGTTGACCTCCTTGAAACTTCTCTATTCTTCTGGCAGCCTCCATTGATGACTTGGTGAAGCTCTCTATTCACACATAGAGCAGAAACCTAATAGAGGTTCCCTCCATAACCTAGTCAAAGGATCAAAAAGGTGGGAGACCTTGAAATTTTCGTAGGAATCCATTGACTTTCTTTTCAAGGCAGCCCATTCCTATCAAAATGCTTCTCCAACTGGACAAACTAATTGAACTTTAACCAAAAAAAAAAAATCTTGCCCAAAACAATATTTAGAAGGTGTTTGGAGTATGTTATTCTAGTTGGTTTTTTGAATTTTTTTTTTAAATGTAGAAAATAAAGAGAGCGATGTGGGAAAATTTTATTTTCACACACCTTTTTGTCTCTATGTACACACTTAATGAAAAAAAAAATTTATGACAATTTTACCATGAAGCAAAATGACCATAATGGACATCAATACACAATAAAAATTAAATCTAGATTCTCTATGTACACATCTTTAAAAAATAATATAATTCTCAATACACATCTTTTAAAGAAAACAAAAATTAAAACCTAGTTTCTACATTGTTTCTGACTTCCTCTATTGTTCTTCATTAGTTGCTACACTCCATTGTTACACTCTATCCGTTGCTTGCAAATACTACTCTGATTTCAAGTATTGAAAAATTGTAAAACATTTGGAACTACATAGCCGAATTAATTCAAAAAATTCAAAAATTAAGTATTGAAAATTTATAAATAATTCGGAAATACAGAATAAAAAATGTACAATAATTTTGAAATATTTTTTCTGATTGGTGAGTGACTTCTCGTTTTTGAATATTTTTTCTGATTGATCCTTCAGTTCCTTTAGGTTTCAATGGTTGCCAACAACGCCCCCTCTGCCCTAGGAAAAGAACAAGTACTTCATACATATACAGACACTATACATGTATGCTTATGAGATAGGCAAAACTATTAACAGGATGTCACGACCCAAACCCGCCCTTATAGGTTTAGTATCGTAACCGGCCAGTAATCCTAAGATTACCGAAGGCCTCTAAAGCATATTAACAAAATAAGAGGCAAGGGTAAGCAAATATTGCAAATACAAAGTTAATAGAGCTGTGCAGCCTTATATGGGACATAAAATTTCAAACTTTATATACATATATTATGACGTCAACATACGTCATCAGTACAAATAATCAAAAAGGGACTTAACCCTGTTACATATTACACAAAAGTTGTTCAAACAAAAACAAAAGAAAATAAAAGCTTAAGACTGTTTCACAAACTTGACTACAACCATATATCGGGAACCTCCTCGTGAGGCACAGTGGTTGGCTGACAGAATTGATCTAGATTGGAAGTCTCAAGCTTGGTCACGCGCCTGATCACCTACGTACATATATAAAATAATGAGCTGAAGCCTAGTGAATAACAACAGAGTAAATGATTTATGAATGATGTCCAAAACATATTCAAAAAACAGATTTCATATCGGAAACAGATTCAGATTCACATGTTTATACAAATTTCTCAAACAGTTATACGTGGTACATCCATTAGCTAACAAATCACTTGGTCATAAAGACCCACATTCAATTGAGATGGTCATAAAGACCCACGTGCAGATCATATAAGCCGTTATGCATAACCAATTCCATGAATGGAACCCGCTTGAAACCCTGGTACCGGGTCACAAGAACACCTAATGCTAAGGATGCTATGAATACATTTTAGAACAACTGGACAATCATTCATGATTCACAAAATACATCATATCGTATCATTCTGAAAATACTTATAATCAAACATAGCTTTACAGAGTTGTTACTTACAAATAGCTCCAATAGTAGAACAGATCACTTGGACAAAACAAATTGATCAGGTGGGCAATAACATGTGACCTACACAAACACGTAACAGATACACATTTGAACATACGTCCCATAGGTGGTTAACTTATCATTCTTCTTTCTTAACGTGTGTTTCTAACTCTTATCCTCATTATTATAGCTTAATCCTAAGAATGCCTAGGATGCAATGAGGATGCAAACATGCACTTTGAAAACAATTGCAAAATTTTGGAAAACTAGGCAGTTCGCTCAAGCGAAGCTTAGGTCGCTCAAGCGGTCTGCAAAATTTGCAAAAGTGCTGGGTGCTCGATTTTCACGCTTGATGGTCGCTCTACCCAAGTACTGAGAAAACGAATGTTCACTTGAGTGCACAATCGGTCGCTCAAGCCACCATGCCATTGTTTGCAAAACTCCTAGGAGCTTGAATTTTACGCTCGAGCGATGGTTTGGTCACTCGAACGATGTGGCCAAATTATGGAATTTCCAAATTGTTGTTCCAAGTTCAAAAATCAAATTCCAAAGCTTCAAAGCTCATTCTTTTGGGCCAAAACTTAAGAAAACTCTTGAAAACTCATAGAACTTTATAAATTGAAAGCCATGTTGCAAAATCAAGGCTCAAAAGCTAGTCAATTGTTCACAATCAAACTTGAAACTTTATATATATATATATATATATATGCATGCACTAACTCAAAATCTTTGGTTCCAAAACATGTTCAAATGAAGCAAGAAGAGGAGAATCATGTTGAATTTTCAAAATCCTGCAAGTATATGTCCATGCATGTAAGAATTCTTGGAGAGTAAACTCAAAACTTGATGAACCATGCATGCATGCATGATTTAGTCTCAAATTCCATCATCTAAGTTAGATTCTCATGTTTAAACACTTAAACCTCTTGAATTCAAACACAAATGTCTTAAATACCAAGTTTAAGAGAATGATCCTTCCCTACACTCTTCAATTGGACTCTTAAAAGTTAATTCTTGAGCTAGCAAGTCAATTCTTCAATTTTCTTCCAAATTCCTTTTCTTCTAGCTTGAATTCAACTTCTATCTCTCTCTCTCTCTCTCCCTCTCACATTTTCGGAGGTCAAGAAATGAGGATGGAGTGTACATATGAGTGGGTTCTTGATCAACATGGGCCTTATATAAGCCTACTTAACTTACACTAATTAATTTGATTAGCCTTATTTAGTTTAATTAATTTATTCTAATTATTTCACTCTAAATCAAAATTTAATTAAACTTACTAGAAAATTCTAAATAACACATAAACGTAGTCAATTTCGTGTTCAGATGCCGATAAGGTCTTCAATTCGCGTATCGAAACAAAATTTCAGACAGATATTCCTATCATAGACAGATATACCGACAAATAACATGTGACACATGTAATTAACTTAGGAGTTCATCTTAATTACTTGTTACGCATTTTTAATCAAGGATTATAGGTTAATCACAGGTCGGGGTTGTTACATTGGAAAAGACTATTTTTTTTTATGATTTTGTGCAGATCATTAAATTGGTAGAGAATGAAATGTAGTGCATGGTTGATTTGTTTAACAAGTATGTGTATCAATCTACTATGTGATTTGATTAGAAATAGCTCTTGCTTATTGGAAGGGCGTCAATGGAGTTGTGGTTTGTTGCCATGAGTAGGAGTGTGGAAAAGTCGAGTCTATGAAGGTTTGAAGCTGTGGAAAATCTATAGAAAATTCTATTTTTACACACTTACTAACCTCAGTGCACATCATTTCTCAATGCACACACTTATTAATTTGGTTTTTGGTTATTCTTCTCATTACACGCACTTGACGTTCCAATTATATCCTAACTCATATTCTTATACACATACCACCTAAACCCTCCTTCCACACACCTTTACTCCCTCTAACAAATATATAAGTTAATAGGCACCAAATGGCCCCAAAAGCTCCAACCAAGTTAGTTAAATTGTGAATATTGTTCTCTCTCCTCTTATATTATTATTATTATTATTATTTTTAAAAATTTATTTATTAAAGTTATGTGCTTTTGTATTTATATATTTATATATTTTGATTTATTTTTTGTTCCTATAACTGGTTTATTTTATTTATTTAAAATTTTTTCTTCTGTGCAATTAATTAGGAACTTTGTGATGTCTAAATAATACATGAAGTAAGATAAGAGTGAAGGAAAAAAAAAAAAGAAAAGAAGAGAGAGAGAGAGAGAGAGAGAGAGAGAGAGAGAGAGAGAGAGAGAGAGAATAGAGAGATAATATAGTAGACCTTACATATATGACCAGTTCACCATCACAACAAAACCACCATTGAACAGCTCCCCAATCCACCTCCAAACAGAGCTTTTCCAACCAAATAACAAGGAATTTATGTCGTTGACATAACGATCTAATTCATGTGGCCCTTTTTGCTTGACCTCGTTAAATCCAATTAATTGAAGTTTCAATTGGAAGGGGAAAACAGAGGATGGGGTGTTCAAAGGATTTGGGTTTTGCAAAGAGAAGTGAAGGATTTAGGTCTTGCTCAAAAGATGTGTATCGAGATTTTTTTTTTATTTTTTATTTTTTTTTATATTTTAAAAAGATGTGTATTGAAAAAATTTTGATATAATATTGTGGGTGTGTTTTGATGTCCATTATAGTAATTTTGCTTTAAGGTACAATTGTTATTAAAATAATATTTCATTAAATGTGTGCGCAAAGATAAGTAAGTGTGTGGAAATAGAAATTTTCAAAATCTATTTATGTGGTGCGTGTACAAGATGTGAGTTAGGGTTATAATTGGAATATGTAGTGTGTGGAACGAGAATAATAACATATAACTAAATTCTAAGTATGTGCACTGAGATATGATGTGCACAAAAATAAAAGAGTGCATGAAAATAGAATTTCCTAGTGATATGATTAGATGTTTTAGCTTATTGACTATTTTAACCCCAACTCAATTGAACCTTAGCTGAAAATAATACTTACTAAAAGTCAAAACTAGGGGTGCTTGCGGTTCGGTTTTGAATGGTTCGATTTGTGGTTTGAACCCGCCTGCATATGTGTGTTTTGGAAAAAATTGAACCTGCAACCACCCGCAATACGGGTTGCAGTTTGTGCAGATGTACGGGCGGTTGCAGGTAGTTTGCGGATTGGATTTTTTTCTTTAAAAATTTATTTTTGGGCCTTTTTTTTTCCCATTTTGTAAATATTTATTTTGGGCCATTTTCCTCTCATTTTTTAAAATGCTTAACATTAAGAATTAATTAATTAAAACTTATAAAATTAAAAATACAACAAAATCAATTCCTAACACAAGCAAATCATTCAAAATCCTAAACTTTTAAATAAAATCATAAACTAACACAAGCACATCTTTCAAAATTCTAAACTAAATCATCAAAGTCATTCACAACCCAACAACACAATTAAAGTAAAATCATTCAAAATCCTAAACTTATCTAAAAGTAATTCTTCGTTAACTTTTACATTCATCCAAAACACAATAATAAAATAACAATAAATTGTTGTTAAATTTCATCCAATTCAAACCCATTAAGAGATTAGGGTTTGGTTTGTTGGAAAAAAATATCTAGGATTGGATGAATGAAATCAACGGTCTAGGTTTTAAGGAAGAGAGGGAAAAAAAAAAAGTCTAAATGCGAGAGGGTTCTTGCGGATGCAGATAAAACCCGTAACTCGCAATAATGTGCGGTTCGGATAACCCTATATCCAATCCTAGTCACAACCGCTTTGTCTTAGGATTGGTTGTGAATTACAATTCACCAAATAAATTAAAATCACTATGTGATGATGACTTATGATTGCATTTACATGTGGAGATAAAAATAAAGAGCAATGATAGAGAGCTCTACTATTTGAGTTCTAAAAAGAGCTCTACACATGTGACAATAAAAAGAACATAAACAAACAAACAAACACACAGGTGTTGGACAATCTTCACTGTATTTAAAAGGATTTAATTCTGTTGTGTACAAAACAACAACAAGAATAAAAGAAATAGAGTAAAGGAGAGAATATGTTTGATTACAAAAATCAAACTCGAAATAAAAAAACAAAACAGATTTTATTTTGTTACAAAAACAAAATTAAAATCTGAATAAATAAACAAATAAAAACAACACTGAAAGTAATTAAATAACTTACTTGATTTAATTTCTTCGAATTATTTTTCTGATCAAGTCCAGTGTTTAACACTGTGTCCTTAAGATAGATTCGTCCTCTCCACGGTGCTTTCAGAATTCGGACGTCTATCTCCCAGGATGAAATGATCTACCACAAACAATAGCAGCACTACTAACTGTTTGCCTTACGAACACACTAAGTGTTTACACTCTTTCTTTCGGAAATAAAATGCAGCAAGATGAAGAATAGAAAACAGAAGTGAAATACGAAATTTCTGAAAATAAAAATATCAAATGAGGGTGGTCCTATTTATAGATGTGAAGGTGGCTCTTGGATTTGAAATAAACAGGTATGTAGCTCTTGGTTTTGAATTGAACAGGTATCATACCTGTTGGGTTTTGAATTCAAACAGATTTGAATTAATTCAAACAGATAGTAAAACGGGAAGGGCCCTGTTTGGGTGTGCATTAATTCCAAAACAGTTTATTTCTGTTTGAAACCGGGAAGGGCCCTGTTTGGATGAACAAAAAATCCAAACTAATTTAATTTGAATTCTGGATTTTATTTTAATAAAAAATAAAATTAAATTCAAATGTTTTTGGCCCAAAAAGATTAGAAGACCAACCACACACCCGCGCCTAGGCCCAGGCCCAGGCCCAGCCCAGCCCGCCCGACCGGACGGACGGCGGCGGCGGTGCGCGCGCGTGTGTGGTGATTTTTGGGTCCAATGGGTCTAGCCCATTTTGCCCATAACCTCTCACCCTAAGCCTTATAAACCCTTTCAAAACCTCCCACCAAATCAATGTGGGACAAGCCAATTTACAACCTTAAGGAATTTCCACCAAAACTCCATTTCCATGGAGCACACTTTGGCTTCAATTTCCCATTCACTCGGTAATGGTTTTGAGCAACCAAATATACCACGTGAATCACAACGCGGCATAGAACGCGTTACCACTTTGACCCGAGTAAATCGACACTCGGGGCCCACCTAAAAAATAGACCGAACTTAGGAAAAAATTCTGGTTTTATCCAGAATTTTATAACCATTTCCAACAACAGGCACATACATCACATCACAAGTAGATCCCATCTATTTAGAACTTCTCTAGAACTCTCAATCTTTATTCAAAAATAAATAAATCAAGGTTTTAGTTTAAATTTTTTATTATTAAAATTTTGTAAGATAAAATATATGTAATATGTTCATAATAATTTGAATCCCTCAATATTTTCATAGAAAATTTTTTCGTTCTCTTTATGAGGTTTCAATTCTTCACAAGAAAATTTCTGACATTCAAAAAAATTCTAGACAAAGTCTACAAAAAACACCAACGTAATCAAGGTTTCATCTCTCTCTCCAATTCTCACGTTACACACATTTTCTTCCTTTTCATCATTTCCTCAACTCTCGCCATCATTCTCTAAGATCAAAAAAATAATGTTATCTCTAACTAGTGTATCATAGACAATAAAAATAAATAAATAAAGTCATGGATATAAGTCTTACAATAAATTATATAATGATAAAGTAAATTTTTTATACAAAATTTGAGTAAAAATTTAATATAATGGTAATATCACGTCATCATTAACATGTGATATTATCAACCAATAATAAAGAAACACATGGAGGGTGAATCCCACATGTAAAATGTAACTAAAAATCCAATAAATTCTATATCTTTATTGTGAGATTAATTATGCTTGTATGTCAATAATAATATATATCACCGTTATATTAAAAAAATTTCATAAATTTTTTATAAATAATAATATGGCTTATTGTAGTCTCTTCATTTTTCATCAAAACAATCACTATTGTTCTCATAATTTTAAAATTGTCATTGACATTTCACTCTAAATAATATTTTTATAATTTCTTTTATTTAAAATAATTTTTAATGTTTGTTAAAAAAAAAATTCAAAACCCAAGGGGCCACGTGACCTCTTTGGCCCCTCTATACCTTCGTCCCTATGTATGATTGTTGAGAATTAGTAACGTTTATTTCTTATTCAGTGTAAAAAATATATGTAATATAATAATAAATAATAATAATTTGATGGATTTGGTGAGGGAAAGGATTATAAAATATGAGGGAAATCATTTTGCCTTTGTTTGATTGATTGTTTGCCTATAGAACATTTGACCTTTTGTATTTTTTTTTTGTAAGATTATTCGTATATGTAGAATTATTTAAAAATGGGTGGTCTTAGTTGTACTATTTTCTTTTTTTTCAGTAAACAAAGAAAAAGGGTGGCTCAGGCTTTGCCAGACCCAGACCCAGGCCCCGACCCCAGCCCCCGTTTGAGGCAAAATTTAGGGGCGCTATTCTTGCTTGTACCAAAGGAAGGGTCACACTGTCGAGATGCGCAAAAGTGTAGCTAATTAGAGCCACTTCTGAGCAGCAGGTACTTTACCGCGTCATTTCGAAGCCATAGAATCATCGAATCCACGTTGGGCAAGTCCCATTTGGGGTTCATGGGTTATTTTCCTATCCCAATCAAAAATATAGAAGCTTTGTGGAGTATTTATGAATCCAGCTTTGTTTCAAGAGATGAATTTGTAATAAAATAATATTTAGATCGATAAGATTTTCAAAATTTCTTCATTTCTTTTATTTATTTATAAAATTATGTTACTCTTTTGTTATCAAAAAAAAAAAAAATGACATTTAACCATCCAATGATATTTGAACATGTATGTTTTTAGTAAGATTGTTGGTAAAAGTTTAAGTAGATGTAGCATTCCTCCACATTTTTTATGGTAAGGAAAGTCTTACTGACTCTTACTTTCTCTTAGCTGGTGTGCTTCCCGAATGTGGACCATACAACTAGTATAATTGCTTGAACTGTCTATCAATGCATATAAATATATCTTCAGAAATTCATATGTTTACCAAGTATTAATGCTATCTTTTGGGGGTGCTTAATTTGAAGCAAAGATGACTAGTCAGAGTATATATACTACCTTCTTTAATTTTAGTGTTTTTCTTTTTCTTTCACTGCTTTCTCAGTTTGTTTCTCTTGAAACCAGTAGATTCAATTCCAATGATGGTAATTTAACCACTCGGTGCATTGAATTTGAGAGGAAAGCCCTTCTTAAATTCAAAGAAGGACTCACAGATCCTTCTGGTCGGCTTTCTTCTTGGGTTGGCAAAGATTGCTGTCGATGGAAGGGTGTGAGCTGCAACAAACACACTGGCAACGTTTTCAAGATTGACCTCAGAAACCAAGGAGGAGATGCTTGCAGTTTGTATGAAGGACTTGCAGACAATTATAACTCCTCATCGTTTTTGGGAGGTGAGATAAGTCCTTCTTTGCTCAACATAAAGTATTTAAGTTACTTGAATCTAAGCATGAATGATTTCTATGGAATCGCAATACCAAATTTCATCAGTTCACTTGAGAAATTGAGTTATCTCAGTCTTTCTCAATCAAATTTCGGTGGAATGGTTCCACCTCATCTTGGAAATCTGTCAAACTTCCAATATATCGACCTCTCTGCATTTGTTTTTTACTACAATATTTGGGCATCGGATTTATACTGGCTTGTTGGCCTATCTTCTTTGAAGTATCTTAATCTTGGTGGTGTGAACCTGAGTGAAGCAACAGATTGGTTGCAATCAATTAATACGATGCCGTCTTTGTCTGAGTTACACTTGCTTGATTGTCAACTCCCCAACTTTCCAAAAGCTATACAGAATATAAATTTCACTTCCCTCTTGGGCCTCGATCTCTCTTTTAACGAGTTAACTCTTTGTTGCCTCTATGGCCTTTCAATATTAGTACTCTTGTGGAATTCAATGTCAGTTTAAACAATTTTACGGGTTCCATTGTCAATGCTGCTTTGGGAAACTATCATAACTTGCAATCACTAGATTTATCTTCTAACTCTATTAGTGGTGACATAAGTGAACTTATAGAGGGATTGTCTGGGTGTTATAACAGAAGCTTGAAGGAGTCGATATTGGAATCCAACAAATTTAATGGGAAGTTGCCCGATTCGTTGGGACACTTGAATTATTTGAGATCCCTTGTACTGAATGATAATCTGATCTCAGGTCCAATTCCAGAATCTGTTGGAAGGTTGTTTTTTGTAAAGGAATTGGACCTTTCTTTTAATGAGATGAATGGGTCTATCCCTACAAGTTTAAGAAGACTCACAGAGTTGACTAAATTGCAACTCTTCCATAATTCTTGGAAAGGCCTCATGTCCCAAAACCATTTACGTGGTCTTGCAAAACTACGAGTTTTCTCCATATCTTCAAACACAACTTGCATTTTTAATGTGACACATGAATGGGTTCCTCCATTTAGCCTGTTAGCTATCCAAATCAGTAACTATCCGTTAGGTCCAAAATTTCCAGCATGGCTGAGAAATCAGAAAGAACTTTCATCCATTGTCCTCACAAATGTCTCTATTTCAGATACAATACCTGACTGGTTTTGGAAATTGTCAATGCAGATTGACATGCTTGACTTATGTGACAACCAAATTGGTGGTGTTGTTCCCAACTCATTAGGAATTTCCTTGGTGGACTTGAGTTTCAATCGCCTGGAAGGCACAATCCCACTCTGGCCTAATGCAACGTTTCTCTTTCTGAACTGCAATTTATTTTCAGGAGCGATTCCTTTGACTATTGGCAGTATCATGTCATCATTAATCACGCTTAATCTTTCTGGGAACTCTCTAAGTGGTACCATTCCTTTGTCCATATGTAAATTGAAAGCTTTGACTGGCCTCTATCTTTCAGACAATCATCTATCCGGAAAAATTCCCATCCATTTGGGGGACTTGCGAGCTCTTGGGAGCGTAGATCTGTCCCAAAACAATCTCTGGCCATGTTCCTGAATCAATGTGCTCGCTATCATTTCTTTATTGGTTGAGGTTGAGTGGTAACAATCTTTCTGGCGAACTCTCTTGGTTGAAGAATTGCAGGAGTCTGAACACTCTTGATATTGGAGATAACAAATTTTCGGGGAACATACCAGGATGGCTGGGAGAAAATCTTTTGTCGCTTTCCAAGCTCCGACTGCGAGCCAACTTGTTCACCGGAGATATACCTCAACAGCTATGTCATTTATCTGATCTCCACATCTTAGACCTCGCTCATAACTATTTCACAGGATCTATACCTTGCTGTTTGGGAATTTTGAGTGGCTTTAATCGTTTCACCTCTTCCAAAAGTGCATTTACATTTGCATTTTCATCTGAGTCGATTTATATTCATCAAATGGATTTGGTAGTGAAAGGAAGACAATTTGGGTATACCAGCACACTTGAGCTCGTTAATGTTATAGACCTTTCGAGCAATAATCTATCTGGGGAAATCCCAGTAGAGATAACAAATCCACCAGACTTGGGTACCTTGAATTTATCAAGAAACCAATTGACAGGAAAGATACCAAAGAAAATTGGAGAAATGAGATGGTTAGAAACACTAGACCTTTCGAGCAACTACCTCTCCGGTTCAATTCCTTCAACCATGTCTTATTTAACATCGCTGAGCCATTTGAACTTGTCATACAACAACCTTTCCGGGTCAATTCCTTCAACCAATCAGTTCCAGACTTTCAATGATCCATCCATTTATGAAGGTAATCCGGAACTTTCAATAACTGATGTTGATGCAAAAGACAAAGATGGCAAAAAAAAGGTGGACAATAAGGAAGACGAGTATGATGAGTTGTGGCTCTATCTTAGCACAGGAGTTGGATTCATTGTAGGATTTTGGGTTGTTTGTGGCACTTTGGTACTACAAAGGTCTTGGAGACATGCTTATCTTTGATACCTAGATGAAGTGAAAGATTGGCTCTTTGTGGTCATTGCGGTAAATGTGGCTCGTTTTCAAAGGATGACATAGAGACGGTTGTTTTGGTGTCTTCTTCTGGTAATGGTTTTGGCTCTATTTTTATTTTCTTCCCTATGTTTGAGATTATAAAGAAGCAAGTATTTGTTAGTTGCTGTCTTTTTGTTTTTGATTTTGTTGTCTTTGTTGCAGTGAACTTGAAACAAGGTTACAGGCACAGAGGGAAGGAAGGATGATTTCATAAAACCATTTTATATAAATTTTCTTACAATGTGCCTCTAAAATCATAGATTTTCCCCAGTTGTTTTGCTATGTTAATGTCTTTCCTTATTGTACTTTGCTTTCCTAATTTGTCGAATATATAAATAATTATCCATTTATGAATAATTATTAGGAAAATTTACTTATAAATGTCATCTTAAAGAATGGTGATCCATTCAGTCATAAGGATTTTCTTATAAACCAATTAATCCCATTGATTTTGGAAAGGTAGGTTTAATATATTATTTAAAATTTAGATTTACAGTTATACCCTTATTTCTATTATGTTTCTTCTTTTTTTTTCTTTTTTCTTTTGTGCTAGAAAGATAATATACACAATATATGTGAATCAAATTTGGGATGAATTTTTATATAAAAATCTTTTTTATTTAGAAAACATTTCAAAAGGAATACAAAAATGACTTAAAATATGAGATTCTTCAAACATTCTAAAAGGATGTGGGATGTTTCAAACATGTCAAAAGGAGTACAAAAAGTATTTGGTAAGTTTTGGCCAAATGTGTATTTTAAACTGCAATACTCCAATCCGATATAACATTCAAACATAATACTCCAATATAACACCAAAAAAAAAAAAAAAAAAAACTTAGTTTAATTCCCTAATGTAATACAAAAAAAAACTTCGTATTGTACTTTTTCTAAACGTAACGTTTCAATATAACACTCCAAAAAATTTTTTTAATGTCGCACACAAAAAAATTCCTTACTGTAACACTCTAATGTAACATACAAAAAAACTCATTAATGTATTTTTTCCAAATGTAACACTCTAATATAACACTCTAAAAAAACTCGTTAGTGTAACACTCTAATGTAAGACATACAAAAACTTCTTAGTATAACACTCTAATGTAACACACAAAAAATCTTCTTAGTGTACTTTTTCCAAATGTAACACTCTAGTATAATACTTTAAAAAAACTCTTTAGTGTAACACTTTAATGTAACGCACAAAAACTCATTAGTATAATATTCTAATGTAATACAAAAAAAACACTTTAGTGTACTTTTTCAAACGTAACGCTTTAATATAATACTCCAAAAAAATTCCTTAATGTAATACTTTAATGTAACACATACAAAAAAAAAAAAAATCTTTGGTATACTTTTACCAAACGTAACGCTCCTATGTAACACAAAAAAAAAAAAAAAAAAAAATTTCATAGTTTACTTTTTCTAAACGTAACACTCCAATGTAACACTAAAAAAAAAGAATGTGAGATGTTTGAAACCATTCCAAAAGGAATATAAATATTCCTTAGTAAGTTTTGGACAAATGTATAATTTTGAAATGTGAGTGTTACGTTTAAAAAAAGTACACTAAAAAGTCTTTTTTAGTGCTTTTGTGTGTTACATTAGAGTATGTTATATTAGAATGTCACGTTTGGGATTACACTGATTGGAGTGTTACGTTTGTGGAAAATACATTAAGAATTTTTTTTTTAAAATTTTTTTTTATGTTACATTGGAGTATTACGTTTGGGAAAAGTACACCACAGAGTTTTTTTGAGTGTTACGCTGTTACATTTAGGAAAAGTACTCCAATGAGTTTTTTAGTGTATTACATTGAAATATTACGTTGTTGAAGTGTTACATTAGAGTGTTAGGTTATTCGTAATATGGGATTTGTTATAGAATGAAGGAAAATCCAAAAATTCTATTGTGCAATTGCTCAAATGTGTAATTTTATATTTTGAGAAACCCACTTTCATACCTAAAAAATTAAATCTAAACATGTAAGTGACTACTCTTTTATGTAATTTGCACTTTAATGGGACCTTTGGGTTCATAAAAAAAAAAAATTAAAAAAAAAAAACTAAACAATTCACAAGATTACATTTTGAAATTTATTGATATTTCACCCTAATTATTATTCATATTAATCTTAATGTTAATGTTTTTCCTTATTGTACTTTGCTTTCCTAAGTTGTTTTAACATTTTGTTATCAATTTTTATTTATAATTATCCATTTATGAATTATTACCAACTTTACTGCACTCTCTGGGTGTTTTGGATAAGACAGGTATCTTTGTAAATACTTACCCTCGTTTGGCAAGTGATTTTTTTTTTTTTTTTTTTTTGGAGATTGACCAATAAGTCTCATATTTTAGACTTGTAATCCATATAGTCCTATATTTTTTGTCAACTTTGCGAAACAAATAAATAAAATCCGTGACATAATAAGAAGCATTAAAATAGGGAATTTCTGGCGATACTTGATAATCTGAAAAGTCATGATTGATGCAATTATTCCCACTGAATACATCACTAAATCTTCGTTGTCGCCTTACGGACTGATATTCACTATAATCCTCGAATAACTCATCCTCAAATTCATCATCACTATCGTATTGATAACGAGAAGATCGTCTCAAGACGTTGTGATTAACAGGCAGACCTTGGCAAATCCCATAATGCTGTTCCTATTAACGTTGTGACTAACAGGTTGGCCTTAGGCAAATCCCAAAGTGTTGTTCCTATTAACGTTGTGACTAACGGATTGGCCTTGGGCAAGTCCCTTGACTTGAATCCTATTGGATCTTTCTCTACGATCATCGTTAATAGAGCTTATGCTTCCTCCTTTGATTAATGACATCGAGCCAGGCGAAACCTTGCTTTGATACCACTTGACGTGGCAAAATATACAGGAACTAGATATCATTCTAGTAAATGAAATGGGCTCTCGAATCCACAAAAAAAATAGAACCTTGAATCCATAAGGAAGAGAAAATATCTTAATATTATTGATAGAATAAAAATTGTCCCCATTACATATGCTCGTAGGCTTATTTATAATAAACTAAACCTAATACTTATAGGAAAAGTAATTCTAAAATAAACTAGGAAACTTATCAACACAAATTAGGAAACCTCAGATAATAAGAAACTAAAATTCTAAACTATTTAAAATCCTTATCAAAATCTAATTCCAAAATAATAAAATTTAAGAAACCTAATAATTCTAAAATATTTATACTAAATTACAAGAATCCTAATAAAATAATATATCAAAAATATTAAAACTAAAAATATAAAAATTCTTAAAATCTTGTCCTATATTAGAAAATTTCTTGAGTAGCATTGTGAGAGGTCCAAAATCTCATAATAAATTTGTGGACTTATTGAATTAAAAAATAAATTTAATAGGTAATATTGGAACTATTACAATAAATTCTAACAAACAATCTTCAATTTCTATATGTTCCTATGTGTAAAAATTAGTTGTTTAAAAATCTGTTAAAAATTCCTATTTGTTGAACTCATTTTTTTTATATGTTAAAGATATACCCCGTTATTTATCTATTCAACACAGATCTGTTGAAATTCACAGGTCTTGTCCGTTTGTTGTTCCTGTTTATCAACAACAATAACAAGAAGAATAACAAATCATTAAAAAAAAGTCCGAAAATTCTATGAATGCTATCCATTCAAAATTCAGGAAAGTCTTCATCATCATCAAGAAGACTTTCCAGATCTAAGCCTTGAACCCTTTAACAACGGCAGCAGAGAGAAGACTTTCCAGACTTTTTTGATTATCTGTTCAAATTTTACCCTATCTGTTCAATTTTTTGTTCTTTTCAATTCAAAATTTGTTACTATATGTCAAACCAACTCTTATCTGTTGTCAAAATCTTTTCTATATGTTGAAGTTTTTTTATCTATCTGTTGAATCTACTCTTATCTAGATAGACAAATAATTGTTAAAAGAAATTCTAACAAACAATCTTCAATTTTTATATGTTCCTATCTGTAAAAAATAGGTCAAAATTCCTATCTGTTGAACTCATTTTTTCTATCTGTTAAAGGTATAATCTGTTTTTTTTTATCTGTTCAACATAGATCTGTTGAAATTCACACAGGTTTTCTCTGTTTGTTTTATCTGTTCATCAACAACAAGAATAACAAGTCACTAAAAAAAGTCCAGAAATTCTATGAATGCTATCTATTCAAAATTCTGGAAAGTCTTCATCATCATCAAGAAGACTTTCCAGATCTGAGCCTTGTACACAGATTTGAGCCTTCAATAACAGCAGCCGATAGAAGAAGAAAATTTAACCTCAACAACACATATTTTCAAATCTTCACAAGTAGAGAGAGGGAAGAGAGAGTAACATCTATTTTCAGATAACTTCAGTTTCTCTTCTTCTAACCTTATAGTCCAAATCAAACTGAATTAACAAAGTATATATTTATATATAGAACATAGCACAAAAATAAAAACAAATCTAAAAAATTCCGTAATATAAAGAACACTAAATCCTAATCGACTATTGTAATAAAAAAATAAAATAAATCAAATTCATCACAACAATTGCATTGCACGCATTGATGAACCAGAATCACAAACTAAACCCAAAGCCTCACCAGTTAAAAAAAAAAAAATCAGATGAATGTTGGAAAAAATGATTTTTGGGGACTTTAATTTAATATTAAAGTGTGGTGACTTTAATTAAAGATTAAAGTGGGTCCCAACCATCTATTGTGTTGGGTCCAAGTGGGTTTAGATACTTTGCATTGAGATCTTTACACCACAGATAGAATGGCCAAAAACCATCGAGATTTGAATGAGAAATTACCTCATGAAGTTAGCTTCATGGAAAAAAGGTAATGAAGTTTGTAACTCCTGCATTAATGGGGTTTGTAACTCCTGCCTTTATTGTAGAGGTTAATGGTGCATTATGAACAGCCATAAAGGCTGGAGGCTCTTCCTCTCTCCCCTATACATGTATAAATTGAGACCCTCCTGTCAAGTCTCAAACACAGAAATTTTTACTTCCATTTCACAAGTCAGTTTGCCTGAAAGTTCCTACAGTGAGAGAGTGCTGCCACTGTTTTGTTCGCTAAGCTAGACAGAGAGTGCTTCTGCCGTAGCTGGTTTTGACCGTCGTATCCTGGGAGACAGACGCCGGGATTCCTCAAGCACTCGACCAGTGAGGCGGCGAAATCTGTTTTAAGGAAACTGCTTCCGTGCAGGCTTCGGTTTCGTCTCTTTACCCTTTTATTGTTTTGTGTATTTCTGTTGAAATTTAGTTGTAATTATTAGCATGTGTTCTTAGTATATATATAATTTGATTTCTTCATAAATCTATTTATTTAATTTTAAAATTTGAACAACAAGCTTAAAACAGATTTCTCATATATGTTTTTCCTATGAAATTGATCGAATAGATTTATATAGACATTTGTATAATGTTACTAGGAACTGTTGCAGAATTGCTCCCTATTTCAATGATTGTAAATTATGCAATGTGATTCTCTAATTGTTTAGTTTAATTAGAATGTCCTATCATAATTTGTATACTTAATTGTATTACTCTGATCTTATTTTATGAGTATGGTTCATCATTCCCCTTCTATGATTTGCATGAATTTTAAGGTTATAAAATATAATTATTGATGTTGCAATTTGACATGCTAATTCTATTCTATTCTAGGTTTTAATTTGTTACATGCTTATTATTTTCTAGACTAGATTACATGATTTAATCTTTAGAATTTTTGCATGTTAATGGTTGAATGGTTATATACTTGAAGTGCTTGGCTATTAGTTTATTACATATAAAAAATTCAAATTATTTACATAAACCGCATGCTACTTATTTGGTTTCATCCTATTTGTCTAATGTTGCATATGTATATTTTGATTTTGCATGCTTCTAGCTTTACTATCTCATTTGCATGTGAAATTGCTTCTAGTTTTCTAGAGTTATACACATAAGTTATTTCCATGAATAGTGTGTGATTTAATTGGATGAATTAAAGTTTGAATTAAATGTAGTTCTTTGGAGTTATAAAATTTGTGTAACTTGCCTATATTTATTTACATGGTTATTGTGAGTTAAATTCTTATCTAATTTATGGCAATTAATTTTTTAATTTAATGTAGAAGTTATAAGGTTTTGTAACTTGTATAGTATCTTAATTCCTTAGTTATTTTGCTATTCTATGATTTGCTAGAAGGTTAAATAATATTTGATTGTATGTACAATTGCTTTATATTATGTTGTCGTTTTCTACTAACTCTCTTTGTAGGCATACCTAAGCGTAGAAAGGAATTGTATGGACTACTTATAATCCTCAATTGGATTGGTTATTTTTTACTTGAGATTTAGTTGGTTTGTTTACCAATTTGTAGTAGCAAGTTTTATTTTCTTATTAGACGCATTTTATATGCATGTATTTGGTTGTAGCAATTTTAAATTGTTTGCAAGTTTAAATTGCTTGTAAGTTTGGATTTTGGTTTGGTTTTCTGGAATAGAAACCAAAGTGTTTAGCCTTGGCTAAAAAGGAGGTTTTATTTGTTCGAAATGACAACTATCACTGATGCTGCTGCTACTGCTAATGTTGGTGGGGATCTGAACCCCGGGGCAACTGGGTTGCCAACCCCTACTGTTGTGTCCTCTGTGGTCAACCATGGCGTTACTCCGGCTATTCCGGGAGGATCGCTCAGTCATCATGAGCGCCCAGAGAAATTTTCCGGGGTGAACTTCAAGAGATGGCAGCAAAAGATACTGTTCTACTTGACCACGCTAAACCTTGCAAAGGTTCTGAGCGAGGATCCTCCAGCCGTGGCAGAGAATGAGCCTGATAGGCAGAAGGTCATGGCGCTTGACACATGGAAGCAGACAGACTATCTTTGCCGGAACTATGTATTCAACAGCTTGGCAGACTCACTCTATAGTGTGTTTTGTTCCAAGGGCTCAGCAAAAGAGTTATGGGAATCTCTGGACAAAAAGTATAAGACTGAGGATGCCGGGGCAAAGAAATTTGTGGTTGGCCGGTTCCTTGATTTTAAAATGGTAGACTCTAAAACTGTGATAAGCCAAGTCCAGGAGTTCCAAGTGATCTTGCATGAAATTCATGCTGAAGGAATGCCTTTGAACGAGTCATTCCAAGTTGCTGTGATCATTGAGAAACTTCCCAATGGTTGGAAGGATTTCAAGAACTACTTGAAGCACAAGCGCAAGGAAATGTCAGTTGAAGAGCTGGTGGTCTGACTCCAGATTGAGGAGGATAATAGAAAGAAAGGAGGGAGTACCTCCTCAGTAAAAGCAAATGTCATTGAACATGACAAATCTTCTGGAATAAGAAAGAAGCCCTCTAAATTGGGGCCTAGAGGTGGTGTTGCAAAGAAGCCGGCTTACAAGCCACCGGAACCAAGTAATCGGTTCTTTGGGAAGTGTTATAACTGTGGTAGCAATGGGCATCGGGCTAGTGACTGCCACAAGCAAAAGAAGTCATACAAGACTAAACCTTGTGCTCATATGGCAGATTTACAAGAGCACTCCCATGAGGAGGATGATATGCACTTGTCTGCCGTTGTCTCTGAGGTGAATCTGGTAGGTTCAAACCCAAGAGAATGATGGATTGATACTGGGGCTACACGCCACATCTGCTCCGAGAAAAAGCTGTTTACAACTTTCGAACCGGTTACAAACGGTAAGAAGTTGTTTATGGGAAACTCTACTACCTCGATTGTTGAGGGGAAAGGAAAGGTGGTCCTGAAGTTGACGTCAGGAAAAGAGCTGATCTTGAACGAAGTCCTGTATGTTCCGGACATTCGTAAAAATCTTGTCTCAGGGTCTCTTCTTAGTAAACATGGTTTTCGCATTGTTTTTGAGTCCGACAAGGTCGTTTTGACCAAGAACGGAATGTATGTGGGTAAGGGTTATATGTTGGGGGGTATGTTTAAACTCAATGTAATGACTATTATCCCAAAGATGAATAAAGATGCATCTTCTTCTGTTTACATGCTTGAGTCTTCCAATTTGTGACATGGTAGACTAGGACATGTGAACTTTGAATCTTTACGTAGATTAATCAAGTTAGATCACATACCATCTTTTAAGATTAATCCGAAACACAAGTGTGAAACTTGTATTGAAGCGAAGTTGACAAGATCTTCGTTTCATTCTATTGAAAGAAGTTCAGAACCGTTGGATTTAGTGCATAGTGATGTGTGTGACTTAAAATTTATATAATCACGTGGTGGCAATAAGTACTTCATCACTTTTGTTGATGATTGCACTAAGTATTGTTATGTCTATTTGCTCAAAAGCAAAGATGAGGCTATTGACAAGTTTATTCTTTATAAGAATGAAGTTGAGAATCAATTAGGCCGCAAGATTAAGGCTTTAAGAAGTGATCGTGGTGGTGAGTATGAATCACCGTTTATTGAGATTTGTGCTCAATCCGGGATTATCCACCAAACCACGGCGCCTTATTCTCCTCAATCAAATGGGGTTGCTAAACGGAAGAATAGGACACTAAAGGAAATGATGAATGCAATGTTGATAAGTTCTGGATTGCCACAGAACATGTGAGGGGAAGCAATTCTCTCTGCAAATTACATTCTGAATAAAGTACCCCGGAAGAAGGTGGACAAGACGCCATATGAGTTATGGAAAGGCGTTAAGCCTTCGTATAAATTCTTACGAATGTGGGGGTGTCTTGCAAAAGTGGCAATTCCTATACCCAAACGGGTTAGGATAGGCCCGAAATCCGTGGATTGTATATTCATTGGTTATGCACATAATAGTAGTGCATATCGGTTTCTTGTACATAAGTCTGAAATTCCAGACATACACAGGAATACCATTATGGAGTCAAGGAATGCATGTTTTTTTGAAGACATTTTTCCTTGCCGAACCCATGAAAGGGTTTCAAGGTCTTTGGAGAAATTTGATGAGCTTGCTAGTGAGGATGATCATATTGATGATTCAAGTGATGATCAAATTGAGGTTTTAGATGAGCCTAGAAGGAGTAAAAGGGCTAGGATATCCAAATCTTTTGGTCCAGACTTCTTAACTTATATGGTTGAGAACGAACCTCAAACTTTTCACGAAGCTGTGACTTCTCCTGAGAGTCCATTATGGAAAGAAGCGATCAAAAGTGAGATTGACTCCATCTTACAAAACCACACCTGGGAGTTGGTAGATTTACCTCCAGGTTGCAAGCCTTTAGGCTGCAAATGGATTTTTAAAAGAAAGATGAAGGCCGATGGGTCAATTGACAAGTATAAAGCGAGGCTCGTTATCAAAGGGTACAGGCAACGAGAAGGCCTGGATTACTTTGATACGTACTCACCTATTACTAGGATAACATCCATTCGGATGGTGATTGCGATTGCTGCTTTGCGCAATCTAGAAATTCACCAGATGGATGTAAAGACAACTTTCTTAAATGGAGATTTGAATGAAGAAATCTACATGGAGCAACCTGAAGGATTTTCAGCTCCAGGGCAAAGCAGGAAAGTTTGTAAACTTGTCAAATCTTTGTACGGTTTGAAACAAGTGCCTAAACAATGGCATGAGAAGTTTGACAACGCAATGTTGTCAAATGGGTTTAGAATCAACGAATGTGACAAGTGTGTTTATGTCAAAGACACTGACAGAGGTTATGTCATTTTGTGTCTATATGTTGATGATATGCTCATTATAGGTAGTAACGATGAAATGATCAAAACTACCAAGAAGTTATTAAACTCTAAGTTTGACATGAAGGATATGGGCATTGCAGATGTTATTCTGGGAATTAAGATTACCAAAATCTCTGACGGAATTGTACTATCTCAGTCTCATTATGTTGATAAGATACTTGAGAAGTTTAGTGGATCAGATACGAGTGTGTCATCGACACCTGTAGACTTAAGTCTACATTTTACCAAGAATAATAATGAAAGTGTCTCACAGTTAGAATATTCTCAGGTAATTGGAAGTTTAATGTATCTGATGAGTTGTACTAGGCCGGATATAGGTTACTCGGTTAGCAGGCTTAGTAGATACACAAGTAATCCCGATGCTTCTCATTGGAAGGGTATTGTGCAGGTGTTAAGGTATTTACGCTACACTCGGGATTATGGGCTGCATTATACTCGATATCTAGCGGTGCTTGAAGGCTATAGTGACGCAAATTGGATATCAGATATAAAGGACTCAAAGTCCACTAGTGGATATGTGTTCACTCTTGGTGGAGCAGCGGTGTCTTGGAAATCTTCCAAACAAACGTGTATATCTAGATCAACGATGGAATCAGAGTTTATTGCTTTGGATAAAGCAATGGAAGAAGCTAAATGGCTTTGCCATTTCCTTGAAGATATTCCAAGTTGGTCCAAACCTGTGCCTGCTATTTGTATTCATTGTGATAGTCAATCTGCAATTGGTAGGGCACAGAGTAATATGTATAATGGAAAGTCTAGACATATCCGTCGTAGACATAATTCCATACGACAACTACTCTCGAATGGAGTTGTCTCTATAGACTATGTAAAGTCTAAGGACAACATTGCGGATCCGCTAACCAAAGGGTTAAATCGAGTGTTAGTCGAAACGTCGTCAAAAGGAATGGGGTTGAGGCCTTTGGAAGTTACCGGAATGGAAACCCAACCTAGTTGACTAGAGATCCCAAGATCTAGGTTCAATGGGACAACCTAATTGCGTGTAACGGTGGTATGTCATTGAGGAGGTTAAACCTCTAGCCATTCCTTCTATCAGTGATACCTGCAAGTGTAGAGGTTAAGCTGAGCTTTTAATGACTCTAGTGTGTTAAGCTATTGAGCTGAGTATAGCAGGATACTCAAGTAGAGTCACCTATGTGAGTGTGAAGTGGGGCCGCTTCTAGAAGAATTGGGAGGCCAAGATTCTTTGAAACCACTCGCTGAACCAGGCTAGTGTCCAGGGCCACACAGGGCACACCAGTGAGAACATAATGGTGGTAGGAGTAATTCCCGTGTGAGATCTATTGTCTCAGTTTACATAAACGGCAGAGCAGTTCAAGATGTCATATTCACTGATCAGCCAGTAAACTTGATAGGTTTTCACTAGGAGAGGTTCAAAGCCAAAAGCTACCTTCTCTGATGTCGGGGTTAGTCCGTTGTACTCTCTCTCAGAGTCTTTATTGTTGAACGGTGTTCGTTTGTTGCGTCATTCGGTCAATTTTATTCATGCGGGGGATTGTTGGAAAAAATGATTTTTTGGAACTTTAATTTAATATTAAAGTGTGGTGACTTTAATTAAAGATTAAAGTGGGTCCCAACCATCTATTGTGTTGGGTCCAAGTGGGTCTAGATACTTTGCATTGAGATCTTTACACCACAGATAGAATGGCCAAAAACCATTGAGATTTGAATGAGAAATTACCTCATGAAGTTAGCTTCATGGAAAAAAGGTAATGAAGTTTGTAACTCCTGCATTAATGGGGTTTGTAACTCCTGCCTTTATTGCAGAGGTTAATGGTGCATTATGAACAGCCATAAAGGCTGGAGGCTCTTCCTCTCTCCCCTATACATGTATAAATTGAGACCCTCCTGTCAAGTCTCAAACACAGAAATTTTTACTTCCATTTCACAAGTCAGTTTGCCTGAAAGTTCCTACAGTGAGAGAGTGCTGCCACTGTTTTGTTCGCTAAGCTAGACAGAGAGTGCTTCTGCCATAGTTGGTTTTGACCGTCGTATCCTGGGAGACAGACGCCGGGATTCCTCAAGCACTCGACCAGTGAGGCGGCGAAATCTGTTTTAAGGAAACTGCTTCCGTGCAGGCTTCGGTTTCGTCTCTTTACCCTTTTATTGTTTTGTGTATTTCTGTTGAAATTTAGTTGTAATTATTAGCATGTGTTCTTAGTATATATATAATTTGATTTCTTCATAAATCTATTTATTTAATTTCAAAATTTGAACAACAATGAATACAGAGGAGTATGTACCTACAGAACAACATGAGATCATGTTATTCGACCACGAAGGCTTAAACAACTGAGACCCATCGAATGGTGGCTTCATATGGTGATTTTGTTGTTGTTGTTGAAGCGACGAACGACTTCTCAACAGATCTAGATCTCACTTTGGAGAAAACGGACAGAAGCGTTAGAAACTAGAGCAGCCGCGATGATGATAACGTTGTCGAGAACAGCCGCCATGTTCGAAGGCGGTGTCGGCGGTAGTAATGCTGCGGCAGAAGGAGGTGCTGCGCGAAGGAGGACGGCGGAGGAGGTGCTTCAAAGAGACGTAGTTGAGAGAGAGAAAGGGGTTAAGGTTTCGAATGAGAGAGAAATCTGGGAAAGCACAGAGAAATCTGGGTTGAGGAGAGGTGACGTGAGGTGAGGTGTATGGCTTCGTTTGGTCTAAGGTGTTTTTGGCTATTTTAGTTAAAAATGATAGAATAAGTTAAAAAAATTAATAAGATAAAATGTCATATTTAAAGTATAATTTATTTTTTTTCTCATAAAAGTAAAAAAAAATCAAAAATTTTATCCCAAACAAGACTTTTTAAATCGAGGTTAAAATAGCCAAAAAACTAAAAAAACTAATTCACATCTCAAACGAAGGTTATATATATATATACACATGCGTATTTTGGTCATTCTGCTATAGGTTGTCCCTATGGACATAATATTTTAGCGTGTGGACTTTTGGACTAAAAATATTTAAATTTGAATTTATGGACCGAGTGTTCTTATTTTTTCTTTTTTGATTTGTTTTGAACACTCATTCGTACTATTATTTATTCCTAAATCATAATTTTTTTGGATAAATTACAAATACATTTCCTGAGATTTACTTAAATTACAAATTACCCCATGTAGTTCTAAAAATTATATTATGCCCTCTAAAGTTTCTAATTTCATAACAAATAGGTCCTTTTATTAATAAATCATTAAGTTAATTAACAATTTTTAATAATATTTAAATTTTATTTCAATTAATAATTTAGATAATTTTAATATTGTATAGGTGAACAGTTACAAATTTCACTTTTTTAATTAATTCTGTTAAATAAAAAATTATGACAGGAGGTATTTGTAATTTTCCAAATCACAGGGGAGCAATTCGTATTTTAAGTAAACCTCAAGGGGTGTATTTATAATTAAGTGTGTATGATTATAAGCATCCTTCCTATTAGCCTCATTCATTGATTTTTTTTCCAAAAAAAAAATCTATATCTCCTCAATTTAATTTTTTAGTTAATGGATTTTCACATTATGAAAAGACAATTTTTTTAGTATTTTTTATAATGGTAACTTCATTTTACAAATAATTAATCATTTTTAAAATATTAAAACATTTTATGTGAAAATTTGTATTAAATAAAAATTTAATAAAATTTAAATTGAAAATTATGATATGTTTTGGGACTTCACTTCTTATGCTAAAAATAAAATTTATGAACTAACTTGCCTAGTTTGGGAAGACTAAATAAGTGCACTTTTTGACTTTTTATGAAATATGGGTTGAGTTTGGGTTGGGTTTGAAGTGATGTGTTAGAGAGGTGATGTGACTTAAATAAGATGATGTGACTTAAATAGGATAGTGACTTTTTGACTTTTTGTCTTTTTTCAATCTTCCCAAACTAGGCCTATATAATTCTTTTAGATGTAAATATAATTTAATATTAGACATATTTTAAAAATAAATATATAATTTCTTAATTGAAGTTTTAGAATATTAATAAATATGCCAAATATAAGTTCATATTTTTTTATTTTGGTTATAAAAAATTTACAATATTTTTACCATTTAAAAAAATAAATAAGTGGGCAATGTGATGGTTGGGACTGAACCAAAACAATTATCCAAAAATTTGATTGATATATAGCATAAAAATCAACCAAATCCAGTTTATACACTATTTTTATGCCTCAATATTTTAGCCTAAAAGTAAAAAAGTCACTAAAAAAAACTATGGTGAATTACACTAATGGTCCCTATAATTTGGATCTTGTGTCACTTTGGTACCCGACTTTTTAATTAAAACACATTTGACCCTAAATTTTGAATTTTGCTCCAAATAATGACAATTGAAAATACCATTGCTCAATTTTAAAGATAAAGTCGTCTATTTGATAAAATATAAACTAATTTGACAAAAATAAATGTCAAAAAAATATTTTTGAATTTTTAAAAATTATTTCTACCCACTAAAGATAAAATTATGTAAAATTAATAAATCTTTTAGACATTATTTATTTATTTTTTTACCAAATTAATTTTTACTATGTGTTTGGATGATAATCATGTAATAGGTGGTTGTTTTTATTTTTATCAACTTTACATAATTTTATCTTTGGTAGGTAAAAATTATTTTTAAAAATTAAAAAATATTTTTTTGACATTTATTTTTGTCAAATTAATTTATATTTTATCAAATTGACGACTTTGCCCTTAAAATTGAGCAGTGGTATCTTCAGTTGTCCTTATTTGAAATAAGATTTAAAATTCATGATCAAATGTCTCACAATTGAAAAGTCAGAAACCAAAATGACACGAGCTCCAAACTATAGGGACTGTTAGTGTAATTTGCCAAAAAAAACTAAAAAGCCAACAACGTATATCAAAAAGTTAAAGATTATATTTTCTCTCTACTTTTTGCACATCTTTTCTAAAAAATCAAAAAGTTATTCCCAATATACTAATTTTTTTACATCATATTTTAGCCAAAAAAAAAAAAATACTAGAATAGCATGTTCTTAAATGAGGCCTTAGTATTTGATCCACTATTAGCTCATACCCATTATAACTTAACAAATTATTAAACATAATCTTAAATTAATTATTATTAATTGTTTTCACTAATTGACTGATCAATTTCGAAATCGAACCCAAGGTATAACTAGAACAAGCTCCATATTTTAGGTCGATCCAATAATATATAATTTTTTCATACATAAATATACTTAATTATTTGTGTAAGAATTTTTAATATAAATATATAATTTTTAAAATAAATAAATAAATAAATATGCCAAAACTATACATACATTTTCTTTTTTTGGTTATAAAATATTATCATAATATATTTACCAATTTTAAAAAGAAAAAAATAAGTGGGTTAAGTGATCATGAATTGGGTATAAATGAAGATAATTCTCCAAGAATCTAATTGTTGGCATAAAAAATAATCCTTAATCTAACTTTTAAACTACTTTTAATGTTTAATGCAACTACTATACCTCAAATTAGTTCATACTATTCAAAATTTGAGAAATTATAATATAACTTAAACATAAAATTTAAGTTAAATGTTACCAACTATTTATATTAAATGACCGGTCAAAATTTTAAATCAGGCCAAAAGTATGGCTAAAATAATGTCTATATTTTAGGTTGACCTTTGATAGTTTTTTTACACATAAATATACTTAACTATTCATATAATAATTTTAAGGAAAATGATTTGTCCCCCGAAATTCTTCCCCCCGAATCCCCCTAATGGCCAAAACGACGTCGTTTTGGCCATTTTCTTTTTCTTTTTTTTCTTTTTTTTCCCTTCTTCCATTTTCGACCTGCAACGCAGAAGAGGGAGAGGGAGAGAAAGAGAGAAGAAGAGGGGAAGAGATCGTCGCCCAGTCCGTCGCCGCCGTCGCCTAGCCCATTGCCCAGGTCCGATCGTCGCAGCAGCAGCTCCGCCGTCGCCTCCACCCCGCCTCCGCCTCCTCCCACTGTTATAGCCCCCTCCAGTCCACTCCTCCTCCTCCTCCTCCTCCTTCCTCCTTCCTCCTTCCTCCTTCCTTCTCCTCCTCCTTCTCCTTCTCCTCCTTCCTCCTCCTCCTCCTTCCTTCTCTTCTCCTTTTCTGCTTCTGAAAAAAAAAATAGAAATTATGGGGATTCGGGGGAGCTTGTTTTCAAGCTCCCTAGCACGGTCCTAATTTTAAATATAAATATAAAATTTTATCGAAGTTTGATTTTTTTTTTTAATAACTATGCATAAACATGTACATATTTCTTATTTTATTATAAAAAATTTATTAACATATATTTATTCACCAATTTAATAAATAAATCAGTTAAGTAGTTCATGCTTAGGCATAGACTAAAACAATTCTCTAATAATTAGGTTATGGCCAAATTGAGATAAATGTTGAGTCAATTAGATTATGTCACTTTTAGGGTTCTTTTGGGTTGTCGGGATGTGGGTTGGCTTTTTGACTTTTTGGCTATTTTAGCCTGGGGCTAAAAAGCCTCGTTTGGAATAGATTTTTTTGGCTTTTTTGACTTTTGTAACAAAAAAATGAAATGATTATGGGTTAGATGTGATATTTTGTCTTATTGGGCTAAAAAGCCGAAAAACCTGGCATGTCAAATGAAGGCTTAATGTATAGCACAACTATAAATCCTCAAATCAACTCTTATTCTTTTGTATTTGTGAATTATGACATAGGAGAAACTATAATCTTATGCCTAAGTAGACATATTTTTAAACATTTACGAAATAAACAATGGATAGTTGATAGATTGACAAATATAATTTATTATATGATTGGGCTCTCTCTGACATAAAATAAACTAAATTGCAAAACTTATAAGACAAAATACATTTATATTTCATTGTAAATATAGTCTTTGTAATTTTATTGTACTTTTTTAAGACTACATTCTACCATAGTTTATTTATTTCTTATAAATAAATTTTATGTTATAATTTAATTTCAAAATTAATTTGTAATTATTCATTTAAACCCTGTGCATTGCACAGGTATTATGGTTTATAAAATAATTTTAAAAAATTACACCCGTGCTATGAAGATCCGTTAAGCAAATGTGAGCGAGAGAGAAGAAAAAGAAAAGGGCCCAATGTGACATGTCAAAACTAGCGATTGTGAGAAAATCTAAAAGTTGAACTTGACAAGTAAATGCTGATTTCAAGAACAATAAGAGGGTATGGGTCATTGGTAGTTCATTGTTTGTCATTTTCATTTTGTTATTCAATTTTTTTATTTAAACAAATTTTGTCAAATTGAGTTTCACAAAAAAATATTATTATTATTACTATTATATGGAAAACTAAAAAAATGTAATTAGTAAAATAATAATTATTATTGAGTTTCACATAGTTTACGATATCATCTAATATATGGCAAACTAAAATTATGAAACCGTTAGAAAATAATAATGTATTATATTTTATCATAGGTGTAGTTTTTGTTCCTAAAAATAAATATTAAAAAGTGCAATTTTATAATTTATCATAATTTTTGTTTAATTTTTACTAATTACATTATGTTTCATGTTATTGTTATTTAGAACTTAAAACATAACATTAATGGCAGGGTAATCATAAGTGAAATTGGGATAAAAATAGTTAAAATTTAATTAATTTAATTTTAATTTTAATTTTAAAATTAATTATTTATTCTTTATTTAAAATCATGCATAGCACGAGTATTTCATTAGTGACAATATAAGGTGAAGTTGGAGAACCCAATACTAAGAAAATAAGAGAAATTATATATATATATTAATTACGGGCAAAAAAGTAAACTGACAAATATAATGGTAAATATGTATTTTCATGTACAATTCCATTTTGTAGCTCGAATTTTCCGTAGCTCGAGCGGCCGGAAATCCCAAAACGACGTCATTTTGGGATTTTTTTTTTTTTTTTTTTTTGCCCCTTTTCTGCATCATTTTCCATAACTCAGAAGAAGAAGAAAGAAGAAAGCAGAACAAGAAGAAAGAAACAAGAAGAAGAAAGAAGAGAAGAGGAGATCATCAACAAACACACACACATCTGGCGATCATCAACATGACATCATCATCATCATCATCATCATCATCAACAACCAACACATCATACAGAAGAAGAAAAAAGAAGAAGAAACACACAAATCAAACCCACCCACCCACACACACACATCTAGAAAATCAAATCCACACACACACACACACACACACACATATACAGATCTGGAAGTCAAATCCATGAAACACACACACACACACACACACACACACAGTGGTGGTCGTAGCAGTGGTGGCGACGGAGTGGTGTAGCGGCGACCGTGGTGGTCGTAGCCACTCCCTCTTCCCCCTTCCTTCTCTCTTCTCTTTTCCTTCTCTCTTCCTTCTCTCTCTCTCTCTCTTCCTTCCTCCCTCTCCCTCTGTTTCTACTTCAGATATAAAAGAGAAGAAAAAAAAAAAAAATCCAAAACGACTTTGTTTTGGATTCGGGCCACTCGAGCCGCGGAGAATTCGAGCTACCAAGGATTATTCTTTCATGTAATCTCACAGGGAGAGCAATTGTAATGGGAGATTTATTAAAAAATCATTTTTCAAGTGTTTATATTTCAATTAGTTCATAAGATATTCTTATATTCCAATAAATCCTATTATTTGAACATTCGATATACCAAATCATAATTCTCATATTTAAGGAATTTTATGGACATTTCTACCCTTACAAATATGTTTTAAACGGTTAGCAATTTGGTGATGTAAACATTCATATTTTACAATGTGAATATTTACATTGATGTGCAAATGTTCACATTAATGGTGTGAACATTTAAATTGACAATATGAATATTCACATTGACATATTAATATTCACATTAATGGTGTGAACATTCATATTGACAGTGTGAACATTCACATTACGGAACATTTGCACAGTAAATGTGAATATTATTAGAGGTGTTTTGGTAACTATATCACCCATAAGAGTTATTGGAATATAAGAAAATAATGCGAACTAAATGAAATATAAATAAATGAAAAGGGGTTTATGAAAAAGTGCCCCTTGTAATTATATGCCAATTGTAAATATTCCAAAACTTTACATTTCACAATATCTCATATATTTTACTGGAAAAATAAAATGGTATAACAGCAAATCATAATAACATTATATTTCAATGGCAAAACGGGCCAATTTGGTCTTTCACAACTACATGGCAATTCGTAGTTTAAATATATTAATTTGGTAATTTATTAATAAAATGGATAATTTGTTATGTGATTAGAAACGTGAAGGAGTGAGATCTAATTTTCAGAACCACAGGAATAATTTGTATTTTAAATAAATTTATAACTATTCTTTTATATATCAATAATATTTATTGAATTGTTAATTAAAATATATTTCATACATTATTAAAATTATTAATTAATTTGATATGCGATTAGAAACTTAAAGGAGTTAGATCTAACTTTCAGAATCCGTATTTTGAATAAATTTCAAAAGGTGTATTTATAATTTATTTTTATTTTTATTTTTTGTTTCAAACCTTGTCTGGAGGAGGTTGGGTACCTGTCTGCCAAAAAAAAAAAAAACCACATCGTTTAGTGTTTTTTTTTTTTTTTTTCTTTTAAAAATAATGTTAAGCACCCTTAAAATATCACCTTCAAATTATTCATACCAACATTAAAATGAATTGGATTAATTACCACAAAAAAAAAAAAACCCAAAGGTTTCAAGTTTTTTTTTTTAAACTTTAAATCCCAGTATTTCAATTTCGACAAATTAAATCTTGAAATTTTATCTGTGTTTCAATTTGTCTCCTCTGTCCATCTCTGTTTGTGTAAGATAATAAAGGGGTTTAAAATGAAAAACACTGGGGTTTAAAGTGAAAAATATGTGAAATATTGGGGTTTATTTTGTAATTAACCTATTTTTGTTTTTAGTGATTTTAATTTTTAAAAAATGATTAATTACACACAAAAATTCAAGATTTCACGCATTTTTCACTTTAAACCCTAATTTTTTTCACTTTAAATCTTCTCTGTTACTTTACACAGACGGAGATGGACAGAGGAGACAAACTAGAAAAGGGATGAAACTCTAAGATAATTTATCAAAATTGAAACATTGAGATTTAAAGTAAAAAATACGTAAAATCTTGAGTTTTTTTGTAATTAATCTAATAGAATTTAATAGTGATATTTTAAAAGCATCTTTTACTGTTTGCCTAAACGAATACAACGTTGATGTTTAATAGATAAATATTTTTTTGCTAATTAACCTTAAAACATTACTTATAATTTTAGTTATGGCTTAAATAATACTTCTTAAGAAAGAGGTTTACGACCTAATATTGAGCCGAGTGGGTTTGGGCCGGAGTCAAAGTCCCTTGCTCGATCAGACGTTAGGTGCACACTGGACCGAGGACTCAGTCCGGTCGAGTTGGAACAACTTTAGATGGCTGGTCCGGAGGAGATGTGCACTCTACAGAGTTGGACTGGATTAGTCCTCCTAATGTCAAGATCGACCTAGCTCTTGCTCGGTCGTGACTAAGGAGCTCGACTAAGCCATGGTATGGAATTATCAAGGAAACCGGACAAGTAGCACGGTCGTGAGGTGATGACGTGGTGCCGTGCTAAGCGTAGCTCGGTGGGGAGTGCTGCGCGAACTGCAGGAAGGAGATTCCATTGTCTGTATGCGTCAATACCGTTTGGCGGTTTCGTTAGATGGTGTTTAGCTGTATTAGTGTTGACATGTGAGAAAACATAAGAGGAGAGTAGGTCTACGCGTCCCAAGGGAAATGGGCGCAGAAGCGTGCGTAGAAACTGTATAAACGATGCTGCGCCTTCATATTCAGATCTGAAACATCCTCTGATCAGAAATCACCTACCACTTTGTCCCCTCACTTTTCTCTCTCTCTCTCTCTAAATGTGCTAACTTAATCGTCGGAAGGGTTTTTCAACAGCACACCGCCAGGTAGCTCACCAGCATTGTGTTCTCAGGTTAATCAGAGCGAGGTAAAGCTTGGACATTAGGAGTACGGATAACATCGAATATTTGGCCCCCGTACAATTGGCGCCGCCTGTGGGAATAACTTGAACCAACTACAGTTCTCGATCATCTTTCATGGTGAACAACGACGAAACTCCACTGTCTGTGGTTGATAGCATCACCCCAGAGTCAATCCGAAAGAAAGACAGACCCCCCGCCGTTCCAAACATGGTGGGCCTGGAGACTTCATCTAGAGAGCTCCCCAGAGGCGCGTGGGATAAGCCTGCTAGGAGCACCAATCACTCTCAGAGTCCAGATGGACATCGACGGCGAAGAGAGTCATATGTTCAGCGCCTAGAACACAAGCTGAAGGGCCAAGACGCCGTCATTCAGAGGATGGCAGTGGAGATGGAGGTGCTGAAGCTACAAGTCAAAAAGAATGGTATAGCTGGAGTAGGAAACCACAGTGAGTGCACCCAATCCCGTCGCTCAAGCAGTTAGAACCAACGAAGGACACCTTCCCTTTCAATCACCAGGAGTTATGGGGTTGGTGCTCCGACCCGCCGGCAGAGAAGTTATGCACACGAGATAGCAGTTACCATCCCTCACGTCTGTCGACAACGTCGAGATACTTTTACTTCACTCGTTCGGAGGACCTAAGAGACGTCTTGGAAGAATGAGCGCACCGACGAGAGGCGCAGAGGGTGCCGGCGCTGCAACGGTTATCCCGTGAAGGTCGTTCTAGTGAAGAAGTCGTAATGCTGCCACAACGCCTAGTTGCACATGTCCCTTTCGACAGAGACTTGGCGACGTTGAACGCAACCACTTTCTTTTTCGAGATAGAGACCATGCCGCTCCCTACAGGCTTTCACCAGTCCAAGTTTACACTCTATGACAGAAAAACCAATCCATACATGCACGTGAGCCACTTCTGGCAGGTTATGGCTGGATACAGGCGGAACGACGCATTTATGTGCCTTATTTTCCCGTCAAGCTTGGGCAAGTTGGGCCTAAAATGGTTTGAGAGGCTGCCGGAGGAAAGTATCGAAAGATGGTAGCAGTTGGCGAAGGCGTTTGTGACTTGTTTCAAAACCAACACCAAAACGCCCAAAGAAGTCAACCACCTTCTGAGCGTCAAGATAGAGCCGGGTGACTCACTCAAAGCCTACAACGCCAAATATTGGGAAACCTTCAACAAAATCCTTGATTGCTCGACCAACTGGGCAATCACCCAATACAAGTACGGTCTCCCGGTCGGACATAGACTGAGGGACTCGCTCACCATGAACCAACCGACGACCATGGAGCTACTAATGCAATGCATCAACGAGCACATCCAAGTAGAGGATGATGCTACCATGGCTACTGCGAAGGCGAATCCAGTGGCAATGGACAAAAGGGTGGCTGAAAAGGTTCACGCGATCGGACAGGAGGCAAACCGTTCAAGCAACCGTGAGAGAGACTCAGACTGAGTTCGTCGTAACCGGGGAAAGGGTCGTTCCAGTGACCGAGTTGACTATCCCCGTGACGCCGCGGAAGACGCGAAGAGAAAGTTGAATGCCTCGAATAGGCATCACCACAGTTTTCAAGATCCCAATCTACCGCATCCTTAGCGAAATCCGCGATGAGGCATACATCCGGTTTCCGGCTCAATTGGGCGACGCACAACGGGGCTTCAACCCGCAGTATCACTGCACCTTTCATGACGAGCGAGGGCACCATACCAAGGACTGTTTTCCTCTAAAACAACATTTGGAGGAGTTAGTGGCCGCTGGCCACTTGGACCGTTACATCAACGGAGGCGTCAAAGCCGCGCCACATGCTCCAGACGAGCCAAACGGTCTAGTCGCCCTAGAAGCACCCCCCAAGGCATAATCAATGTGATCCATGGTATCATTGAGCCAACGCGGGTATGCGAGATCTGAGGGATTATAAAAAAAATAGAGCATATGAGGGAAGTCTTGTCAGTCCAGCCCGCAGTCAAAAAGAGCAAAACCGAGAAGAAAGATGTGCTCAGCTTTTCAAACCAAGATCTTGAACGAATTCAAACGCCGCACAAGGACGCACTGGTGGTCACCCTTCGCGTTAGGGACTTTGACGTTTGGCACATTCTGATTAACCAGGGCAGCTCAGTTGAAATAATGTACTACGACGCCTTCAAGCAACTCAAGCTAAGTGATAAAGACTTGGCTCCGGCGACCTCGCCACTGGTCAATTTTAACTCGCAACCGGAGTGGTCCATGGAAAAGTCATATTATTGGTCAAAGCCAAGTCCGTGGTCAAGCAAGTAGAGTTTTGGGTGTTAAAGGTGCTCTCCACGTACAATCTGATCTTTGGTAGAGGATGACATCACGCCATGCAAGCGATGGCTTCAACCTACCACCAAGTCATGAGGTTTCCCTCTGCTACGAGGATGATTAAACAAATTTGGGCGATCAAGTCATGGCCAAGTAGTGTTTCATGGCTGCAAATAGGAAACAAGTTGCAAAAAGTTTCGTTCAAATGATCGAAGGATCGGAAGATCAAAGTGTCCTGGATGATGTGGGTACTAAGGCCGAAGAGAAGGCCGTTAAAGACTTGGTGGAGGTACGGGTCAACAAGAATGACCCTGAGAAGTTTTTTTTATTGGGATCCAGCCTGACCGCCCAAGAACGGTTGGAGATGGTTGAGTTCTTGGTGGCAAATATCGAAGTATTTGCATGGACGCCTTACGACATGCCTAGCGTTAACCCAAACTTTATTTTTCACCAGCTCAACGTCTTTCCAAATGCCCGACCTGTCATCCAAAGAACGCAGAGAGTCGTGCTTCATCACGCCGAAATAGTGGCAGAGGAAGTTAAGAACTTGCTTGAAGCCAGGGCTATCCAGGAGGTACACTACCCTCGATGGGTTTCCAATACGGTCGTGGTACCAAAGAAGAATGAAAAATGGCAAGTTTGTATTGACTACAAGACGGTCAACCGAGTTTGCCCCAAAGATAGTTTTTCCTTGCGTAGAATTGACCAACTAGTGGACTTAACAGCCGGGCACAACCGGCTCAGTTTCCTAGATGCTTATCGTGGCTACCACCAGATTGTCATGTATGAACCCGACTGAGAAATCGCTTCTTTCATGACTCCAAAAAGATTGTTCTGCTATAGAGTTATGATGCCCTCTGGATTGAAGAACGCAGGGGCAACCTTTTAGAGGATGGTTATGAAAATGTTCGCTCCCTTACTTGGTCACACAATGGAGGCCTACGTCGACGATATGGTTGTAAAGAGCAAACGCGAGGACAATCACTTAGCTGACTTGGCGGAGATGTTCGCCATTCTCAAAAACCACAAGTTGCGCCTAAATGTGTCAAAATGTGCCTTTGGCGTGGGATCAGGGAAATTCTTGGGCTTTCTGGTCACCAACCATGGCATCGAGGTGGATCTCTCCAAAATCAAGGCCATACAAGAATTGAAGAAGCCTAACTCGACAAAGGACGTGCAACATCTTGCCGCGATGACAGCTACGCTTAACCGATTTATAAGCCGATCATTAGATCGTTGCCGCCCTTTCTTCCGAGCCTTGAAATCCAAGTTTTCCTGGGACGAAGAATACGACAGAGCCTTAGCCGAGTTAAAGGCGTATCTATCTTTCGCTCCCCTCTTGGTCACGCCGAAGTAAGGCAAGGAACTCTATCTTTATCTACCCATTTCTCACCATGTTGTGAGCGCGGTGCTTGTTCGGGCAAAAGGCATCCAACATTTACCGATCTTCTATGTGAGCAAAACCTTGCTCCCAGCAGGGTCAAGATACTTGCCACTGGAGAAACTCGCATTGACGCTAATGATGGCCTTAAAGAAATTGGCACACTACTTTCATGCTCACACAATCGTGGTGTTTACCGAGTTCCCTTTGAAAGCTTTGTTTAAGCAAGCAAACGTCTCCGGCCGAGTCCTGAAGTGGGCATTCGAGTTAGGGCAATTCGACGTCAAGTTTCAACCCCGAACCGCCATCAAAGCCCAAGTGTTAGCCAACTTCGTTGCGGAATTTTAGCCTGGAATTCACCCGATTTGCCCAGTGGATCTTATCGACACAACCGGGTCACAGGGGGTAGGCACGGCAAAAATTGCTCAGCCTCCCATCCAATCGAACGTTAAAGGCGACGTAGAAGTTACGCGCCCGTCTACAAACCCATCACTTGAAGACCTACTTCAGCCTGGCAATGCGCCATTGGATTTGGGAATAACAGGACAACCTGTTGAATCCAACACCGCATCGCCAAGGGGGAATGAAGGCATGTTTGTTGAAATTGTTAACGGCGCGCTTGCCGCAGAAGTAGCCGAGCAGCCAGGCAACTCTAATCACCTGAACCTTCAAACATCCCAGGACCCCGCAGAATGTTAGAAGCTTTTCATCGGTGAAATGTGGAAACTTTTTGTTGATGGCACCTCAAACAGGCATGAAGCCGGGCTGGGAGTAGTCTTGATCTCCCCAGACAAACTAACCATTAAACATTCCATCACACTAAGATTTCCTGTGTCAAACAACAAGGCTGAGTATGAAGCGCATCAAACCAGATTAAAAAGAACACTCCCAATGTAAGCATCCGAGCTGATGGTCTACAGTGACTCCTAACTCATTATAAACCAAGTATCTGGGAAATATGAAGCCAAAGATAACAGAATGGCCAAGTACCAAACTTTGGTAAGAGAGCAAGTCAAGAAATTCCAAGCCATGAGAGTCCAAGAAATTTGCCGAGAAGATAACGGCCAGGAAGATGAGTTGGCCGGTTTAGCTTCCATGGCCGAAAAATCAACCCCCAGCTCTCTCTTGATTGAATTCCTCCCTAGACCCAGCATTGAAGACTCAGAGCAGACGAAAGTTATCTACACCAAGCTAGGTCCTTCTTGGATGGACCATATTATCTTTTTCCTTAAAGAAAGGATTCTGTCGACCGATAAGAAAGAGGCACACAAAATCCGGGTGAAGTTTGAACGGTTTTGGCTCTCTCCATCCGGTGCTTTGTATAAGAAGTCATTCACCAGTCTATACCTCAAGTGCGTTCACCCAAACAAAGTCGATGCTTTTCTTTACGAGATCCACGAAGGAATGTGTGGAAGCTACATCGGCGAGAGATCCTTAGCCTATCGCGCTATTTTGCAAGGATACTGGTGGCCGTGCATGTAGGTAGATGCATAGAAATATGTGAGAAAATGCGAGAAGTGCCAGAAGTTCGCCCACCAAATTCATCAGCCGGCCAGAGAGCTCTTTCCTCTCACAAGTCCTTGGTCTTTCGCAATGTGGGGGCTTGACATAGTGGGACCACTCCCAACCGCGCCGGGCAATCGCAAGTTCTTTATAGCAGCGACAGACTACTTCACCAAATGGGTCAAAGTCGAGCCCTTGGCGACAATTAAAGAAAAGGATGTGAAAAAGTTTGTCTAGCAGAACGTAATAATGCGGTTTGGAGTTCCCAAGGCTTTGATCTCCGACAATGACACCCAATTTGATGGACGGTTGCTCAGAGGATTTTGTGAGGAACTGAAGATAGAATTTTATAATTCCACACCGGCCTACCCTCAGTCCAACGGCCAAGCCAAAGCATCAAACAAGACCATTCTAGATGGGTTGAAGAAAAAGTTAGAGAAGGCCAAAAGAAAATGGGCCGAGGAACTTCCAAATGTTCTATGGGCTTACCGAACAACACCAAGACGCTCGATCGGAGAGACACCTTTCGCCTTGGCATATGGCATTGAGGCAGTCATCTCATTGGAGATTAGTATGCCCACCATCCGCAGCAAAAATTTTGAGCCCGACTTAAACGTCGAAGCCGTTGCCCTAGAATTGGACTTTGCAGAAGAACGCCGAGAAAAGGCGCTAATCCATGTCGCAGCATATCAACAAGAACTGTCCAAAAAGTATAACAAAATAGTTCACCCCAAACCGTTCAAGGTCAGGGATTGGGTCTTAAGGAAGATGATGGACAACACTCTTGTGCTAAGCGAAGAGAAGCTAGGGGCAAACTGGGAAGGGCCTTACACGATAACCGGTCTGGCGAGCAAAAAGGCATACCATCTAGAAGACTTAGATGGCAAAGCTATACCCCAGCCATGGAGCGCTGCCAATCTGAAGTTGTATTATTGTAGTTTTAATCTTTGAATGTAATTTTTTGCAAGGGACAAGCATTTCCCTTAATTTACCGATGTCATTCTTTCAGTCACCATGTGAATTTATGAAAGCTATATGTAATTGTAATGAATTATTGTACATAGAAAATTTGTCGTGGTTAATGAATTGCAATGAACAAAGGGCAACTGCCTCCCAACCGAGGTGATTTTACCCGGTCAAAAGAGTTGATGAAATGTTCAACTCTAGGTTTTTAGCCAAGATGATTTTGCTCAGCCATTAGAGTTGATGAAATGTTCTACTCTAGTCTTTCAGCGGAGGTGATTTTGCTCGGCTCAAAGAGTTAATGAATTGTTTAACTCTAATCTTTAGCCGAGGTGATTTTGCCCGACTCAAGGAGTTGATGAATTGTTCAACTTTAAGCTTTAGCCAAGGCGATTTTGCCTGGCTTAGAGATTTGATGAATTGTTTAACTCTAATCTTTAGCCGAGGTGATTTTGCCCGGCTTAGGGAGTTGATGAATTGTTCAACTCTAAGCTTTAGCTTGATGAATTGTTCAATTCTAAGCTTCAGCCGAGGTGATTTTTCCCGGCTCAGAGAGTTGAAAAACGGTTTAACTCTAAGCTTCTAGCTGAGATGATTTTGCTCGGCGTTAGAGTTGATGAAATGTTCAACTCTAGGCTTTTAGCCGAGTTGATTTTGCTCGGCCATTAGAGTTGATGAAATGTTCAACTATAGTCTTTCAGCCGACGTGATTTTTCCCGGCTCAGAGAGTTAATGAATTGTTCAACTCTAATCTTTAGCCGAAGTGATTTTGCCCGGCTAAGAGCGTTGATGAATTGTTCAACTCTAAGCTTTAGCTGAGGTGATTTTGCCGACTCAGAGAATTGAAAAATGATTCAACTCTAAGCTTTTAGCCGAGATGATTTTGCTCAGTTGACGAACTATTGAACCCTAGGCTTTTCGCCGAGAACTTTTGCCCGGCTAACACTTAGTGAGCCGTTTTTCCCGGCCAAGAATGTGGATGTTTTGTTCCACTTTTATTATAACTGAGATGTTTTTCCCGGTTAAATCAATGGATACTTTGTCCAGCTCGTATTGCGCGGTTAAAAGAAGAAACACAACATACATGGCAAGAATACAAGAGACAAGTTTAAAAAAAATAAAAAATTCATTGATTGAGATTGTAAGTACAAGAGTTGGGACAAGCAGCTCGGTTACAAAAGACTTCCAAAAGAAAACAAGAAATGGCATAAATCTAAGCTAGGGTGGAGAGGTCGGCGAATTCCTCTCCAGCTCCCCCTATGGCAGCCTCCAGATCGACCACGACAGTCCTTTCTTTGTCGTAGGTCTCCTTCTGGCCGGCCTCCTCCTCGGCCTCTTCCTCAGCTTTTTCCTCGGCCTCCTCTTGTAAAGAGTTGAAGACTTCATTGGCATAAGGCACCATATAGACCAGCAAGAAGGCATGGGAGGAGAGGTGAACACCTCGGTTTCATATCCTTGGTCAAGTTTTTCACAAACAGCCTTCGAACCGGACTTGAAGAAGATGTCCTTAGTGGCTTCAACTTGCTTGGTGTAATTCTCTTCGGCTTCCTTGAAGCCGAGGTTGTTGGCCTCGTCCACGGCATTCTACCTCGCTTTCTTCTCCTCCTCCAGCTCGGCTTTCAGAGTGTCCCTCTCTTGCTCGGCCCTACCAAGCTGGCCAAGAAACCTGGCATTGTCAGCATTAGTAATCTCAAGAGAGGCCTTAACTCAGCTGAGACGTTCTTTCTGGCGTTATTCAGCTTTATCACTTTATGACGCAAATTAACAATGTGGTCCATGACCAGATGTTATTTTTTGGATGGCCTACAAGAAGTAAGAAGAAAGTTAGCCCAAGTAAAGAAGTAAACCGAGCAGAGACTTGATGAAATTCTGAATCATACCCTAGTCATGGACTTGACCGCCAATTTCACGAGCCGAGTGTCAGGAACATGATCACTTCCGGTCACGTTCCTCGGTAGCAGCAACACTTTTGATAAATCAAAAGCCAAAAGGTGCTTCTTATCTCCCTTGACTGATGCGTTGGCTGGGATCTCTTTACCCCGGTGCTTGAACTTTGACCTCCACAAAGGTGTAGGATCGGCATCCTACACTGGCTACTCAGTGCTTAGCTCAGCCACGAGCTCGGCAGAAGGATCAGTCGATCGGGCCCGCTTACCAGCACGGCGAGACTCAGCATATGGAGGGGCCGTGGAGGCCAGGGCAATCACAATCCCTGAACTCTGGCCGACGACTGGAGCAAGAGGAGGGATGGTTGGTTGCTCGGTTAAAATGGTAATGATGAGGTTCTTAATCTAGCTCTTTTTGGCCATTTCTTGCTCCTCAATCAACCGTATTAGGGGCACGTCGGGCAAAGTTGGGTCAGGTGGAGGTGAGGGCGCCCGAAGGAAGTCTGTGACTTTTCTCCGGGGTGCTAAATATCTGTAAGTTGGTACGTAGCCAAGAAGCTCGTGGCAATCTCGATGCCGATATCTTAGCGTGGCTATGATCGCCCCTTCGTCTGAATACAGATAATTGGCTTGTAACGCTTTAATAGCTACAAAGGGAAAGCAATTAGCTCGGCGTAAAGAATATTAAAAAAGTCAACAAGTTAGGGAGCTCGGCTTTTTCATGCCCCTCTCGGAAGCTCAAAAAGAAGCCCTACAGTTCGGACTCTTGCGGTTCTGAATCTAATCTCACAAGTGCAATGTGAAACTGATAAACACCAAAAAGTCCAAATCCAGCAAATCGTTTTGGAAAATTGATTTTGAATCAAAAGTGCCAAAATTGGACTGTTTTGCCAGATATAGAGTCGCTACCTAAATATTTTATTTTGGGAAAATTTAGGAAACCCATAACTCGTGCCAAAGGCCACGTGTCCGTTATCACCAAAGTTGCCTCGGTCCGAGAACTTAGGTACAAGAGGGGAAGCTCATGAATTGAACACCCCCGCTTGCCCGATCAAAGATCGGCCTCTACTAATCATGATATGATTTTTAATAAACATTATATGCTTTTATCTCGGTTATTAAGCTAACTATACTATGTGATGCATACAAGCAAGTATAGACTAGTTTGCTTAAGTTGGAACAATTCAACTCATGTTTGTTTTGCGAAAATGGTTTGAATTTTCCACCTCAAGTGGACTTAAAGTTTGCAAATTTGCCACCAAACATAGTGGGCTTAAGACTAATTTGCCACTCAACAAAGTGGGCTTGAAACGCACATTCGTTGAATCGTTCCAATTCAAACAACAAGCCTTCATCCACAAGCATTCATGCAATTATCAAATAAGCATTTAGCCTCATGGCAAGCATGCTAGACATGGCAACATTCACAATCATGCAAATATGCTAAAGCATAAAAACTCACCTAATACTCCAAGCTAGGAAAAGACAAAGTTAGAAAAAATGCATGATTCCTAACTATACAAGATGCCTAATGCAACACATGCAATATACAATTAATAGGCTTGGCTACTAATATGGCATATGATTCAATTAAATGACATGCGGTTAAACACGTTTTTCAAAGATTATTGAAATGACAATGCAGTTTGAATGATGCGTCGAGCCTTGGTGCATGCAATACGAATGAATGGATGCAAGCATAAGGCATGCTAATTAAAACATGATGTCCCTAATCTAACCATCAAACGCAAGTAAATAAAAGGAAGAAAGACGTGGGGTTGGAAGACATACATGCACGCACGCACACTTATTACAATATTACGCCCTCGCGAAAGAGGGTCCGAATGAAACTAGCTAAGCTACACTACTTAACTAATTATTACAACACTTGGAAATGAATTAACTAACTATTCTAAGCTAATTAATTATTACAATTAAATAATTAACTATCTAAGTTAATTAATTACAAAGCAACTAAGCTAATTAATTACAACATGAATTAATTAATTAATCTACTTAAATAGTTACAACATTTGCAAGAATTAGGTGCAACTAATTAACTAAACAAATTAAATGGCCTCGGGGAACGAAGGATGCATATATGCTTGGTTGTTTTACCCAAAGAACATCCACTGCTTGCTACGAATTGCCTCTGTTGCACGATACTTACACTTTTTCCTCCTCCAGATCAACACTACTCTGCTCCAGAAGCATAATACTGAAATTTTCACTGGTGGTCGGCCAGCCACAGATGAGGGTTTGCCGGCCAACACTAAGGGGTTGTCGGCCACCAATGAGCGTTTGTCGGCCACTGAAGCCAAGTTTTTCCTTACTGTAACAGAGGACAAAATAGAGCAAGAAAGGGGTGATCTCACAGGTTGTTTGTACCATGTGTTACCCCTTATCATCAACACAAGCTCAAAGGAGTGATACATTTGGCCCTCAAACCATCAATCAAGCAATTTCCATGCATGATGGCTAAGGTACCAACTTGTACAAGTTCAATGAGTGCAAAACAAGACTCAAATGCCATCACCCTGTCATGCATGATCAAGGGCAATGGAGACCTAGGAAAATGGCACATTTCATCACTTTTGAGTATGAAATGCCCCATTTTTCTTGTGTTCAAATTAACGTCCGATTTGAACACATGCAATGCAACATAAAGAAATGCTTATCTTGCCACTTTTACTTTCCAATTTTGTTTACACATTTTAGTTACCAAATCATTCTTTAATCAATTTGTCCTTTGGCGAATGTCCTCTAAGATAAAAAAGTGTCAACCAAAGGATAATGTAAGGCAAGAGGGAGATCATGCCATTGATAATGAACCCTCAATGAGGATTAAACCATTAAGCATGACCTCAATCTCAAGCTTAAAGGATCCCAAGCTTGAAACAATCCTCAAAAGAAAATGAAAGAGTGAAGCAAAAAAGGGAGGTTGCAGAGCTTATAGTACTGAAATGGAGTGAAAAACAACACCAAAAGATGCTATCAACTCAAACAAGAGGTGTCTAAGACCCTAAAACACCAACTTGTGAAGATTATTGCACTACAACCAGGCAAAACAAGACTCAAATGAACTAACCAGCCCAAAATAGAGTTAAAACGGGCTATTTCAGAGGCTAAAACATGCTAGACTTGAGCTAAGTTAAGCTAGAAAAACTTGCTAACATGTGGAGCTAACTAGGCATGTAAACAAGACACAAGGAGAGGAGGCTAACCCCTCCAAATTTGGACTTCAAAATGAGTTTTTTGCCACTGAAAAACCTCTAAAATTCAATGGTTAAAAGGCCCAAAAAAAGTTGGTTTGAAAGTGGTGAACAATGGTACAAAAACTTTACAAACAAAGAAGTAAGGAGGGTGAACCACCCCCTAACTGAAAATGGCCTCAAACCACCAACTTTAGGCCACAAAAATAGAGTTTTTTACAATTCAAAATCAGCCCAAAAACAGTTGAAAGAGATGGAAAAACAAGTATGCAAAACAAGTGTAAAAGAAGAGTGTTATACCTCTTGAAGCAAAGCAACAATTTTAGGCACAAATTCAAGTCAAAAACACCTTCTAAAGCTCCAAGAAGGCTTCAAAAGACCTCAGCTCAAAGGTGATCAAGTTTGATTAAAAAAGTGTATGCAAAAGTATAGGATTTGTGAGCAAATGTGTACAAAATTGCAAGAGAGAGAGAGGAATCTAGAGAGAGAGAGAGAATTTTGCTTCAAAATTTTCTAACCCTCAACAATGGGGCAGAAAGTCCCATATTTATAAAAAAACAAGCTTTTGGCTGAGTTATATTAGTCCATACACGTGTATGGTGATCAAGCCCATTGTGCCAACAGTTGGAATAACTGTCAAGAAAATATCTACAAAAAGGCATCAATGGCCGGCCGGCCACCAGTGATGGCCGGTAGGCCACTTGGGTGGCCGGCAGCCACCAAGGGTTGCAAGCTTGAAGATTTTGATCCAAAACAGGGCATAAAATGGATGGGGTTTAAAGGCTCAAAGACAAGGCATTTCGCCGAGGATTTTGGGCACCAAAACAAACACAAATACTCACAATCATCGAGTGCACAAATGATGACGTCCAAGTCTTAAGGATGGTCAAAAATGGGCTATCTACAGGCTTACAAGAAGAACCGAAGTTCTTGCTGATGTACCAACCGAGCAGATCAGCGGTCTCATAATTGCCGGACACCCAGAAAAAGTCATCATCGTGCATATCTTTGTCTGGTGTGCCGGTCACCAAACGTTCTTGGCCCGACCTTATTTTTAGGTAATAATTGTACCTGTCCGACGTGCGTCTAAGCGTATATTGCCCCAAGATCTCGGCCAGGCCCAGATTTAAACCAAGCCGGTGGTTTAACTCAGCCACACCGTTTATGATTCTGTAAGTGTTGGTGGATACTTGTGTTGGAGCTAGCCGTACGTCTCAGGAACTCACAGTTCAAGGGCTGCACAGGGAAGCACAGTCCCCCCTTTCCTATGCTCAGCACGATGAAGGGGCAGGACTTCAATCTACCCCATGGATTTATGTCCTCCTCATAGAGCTCCAAATGCATATCGGCCGGAATGTCGTACTCTTCTCGAAACGTGGCCAACGCGCCCGGCGTATTAACAAGGAAGCGGTAGCGCTCCATTGGAGGCCGACTTGTTTAGCACGACAGTATTAAGTTTGCAATGTTTTGCACGGTGGCTGCTCGGTCTTTGAGAGTCCTCGTGTTGGTGTGCCTGGTCCCCTAGAACTCTGCAGTTAAAAACCAAGTGTAAATGATAGCGCGGGCGCGCAAACGAGCTCAACTTTAGCTCGGCGCCATAGCACCCCAGTCTCGATAGGTATTAACAGCTCGGTCGCTCAAGCGGACCAGATATTAGCCCAGTCAAGCTGCCCAGCGCGTTTATTATCTCGATTCTTTCCCTAGGTTCTACAAACAGGGAACTTGCTCGGTTAAATCATGATTTTGGATCAAATGGAGTTTTGTAGCCTTTGCAATGTTTTGCACGGTGGCTGCTCGGTCTTTGAGAGTCCTTGTGTTGGTGTGCCTGGTCCCCTAGAGCTCTGCAGTTAAAAACCAAGTGTAAGTGATAGCGCGGGCGTGCAAACGAGCTCAACTTTAGCTCGGCGCAATAGCACCCTAGTCTCGATGGGTATCAACAGCTCGGTCGCTCAAGCGGACCAGATATTAGCCCGGTCAAGCTGCCGAGCGCGTTTATTATCTCGATTCTTCCCCTAGGTTCTACAAACAGGGAACTTGCTCGGTTAAATCATGATTTTGGATCAAATGGAGTTTTGTAGCCCGGTTGATCCCAAATTCACACATGCTCATCACCAAAAATGGTGAACAGTGTCGAGGTCGTGGGGCAAAGACGTTTTATCTCATAAAAAAATGGGACAAAAACCCTAGCCTAACTTCATTTGAAGCTATGAAGCCTATAGTTATCATGCCCTAAACTCATCTATGGAACTTATAGTTTAAGAACACGAGAAAAGCATGAAGAACAAACAAAGAACAATGAGGGGTTGAAAACTTATAGGTTAGGGCACAAATCGTAGCTCCAATCCGTGAGATAAAGCCCCAACGATGGCAACGGAACAGAATCGACTTAAGAGAATGCTCTGATCTGAGTACAATGAATGGAAATTGAAGTCTGGATGCTTTGGATTGCTGGGTCATCTAAGAAGAAGATGAACAGTGGAGGAAGAAATATGAAGGGGCAAGCGATATACATATAAGAGGAGAAAATACACCAAAATTTGAAACTGAAGAGAGGCACGTGACAGCAGGATGAGCGACACGAGGCCAATTAGTGAATGCCACATGTCTATGATAAGACTGGTGTCAGTCTTAAAGAGATAGGCTGAAAAGTCGAAGCGCCGACCGAGCAAATCGTGGGACCAAGCGTGAAAGTTAGTGCGGCGAATGATTTAGGTGGATGACCGAGCAGATGAGTGACCTCGGCCAGAGAAGGTAATCCCGGTCACGCTAGTGCAGACGGAATTAAGGGGCAATTGAGATGGAGGTTTACGACCTAATGTTGGGCTGAGCTAGTTTGGGCCTGAGTCAAAGTCCCTTGCTCGGTCAGACGTTAGGTGCACATTGGACCGAGGACTCAGTCCGGTCAAGTTAGAACAACTTTAGATTGCCAGTCCAGAGGAGATGTGCACTCTATAGAGTTAGATTGGATTAGTCCTCGCAACATCAAGATCAACCAAGCTCTTGCTCGATCGTGACTAAGGAGCTCGGCTAAGCCATAGTGTGAAATTATCAAGGAAACCAGACAAGTAACACGGTCGTGAGGTAATGGCGTGGCATTGCGCTAAGCGTAGCTTGGTGGGGAGTACTACGCGATGCCACGAGACTGCAGGAAGGAGATTCTATTGTTCGTACGCGTCAATACCATTTGGTGGTTTCGTTAGGTGGTGTTTAGCTATATTAGTGCTGACACGTAGGGAAACGTAAGAGGAGAGCAAGTCCACGCGTCCTGAGGGGAATGAGTGCAGAAGCGCGTACAGAAACTATATAAACGATGTTGCGCCTCCATACTCAAGTCTGGAACATCCTCTAATCAGAACTCACCTACCACTTTGTCTCCTCTCTTTTCTCTCTCTCTAAGTGTGCTAACTTGATTTTCAGAGGGGTTTTCCGGCAGCACACCACCGGGTAACTCACCAACATTGTGTTCTCAGGTTAATCGAAGCGACATAAAGCTTGGACACGAGGAGTACGGATAACATCGGATATTTAGCCCCCTTACACTTCTTAAAAGTCAAAAACCACGTTGTCTTGGAGTGGTTGTAATAGAATTCTCCCGTAATTTTAGCTATGGCATAAATAATACTTCTTAAAAGTCAAAACCACGTTGTCTTGAAGTGGTTGTAATATAATTCTCCCTCCAAACAAATCACTATGTGATGATGAGTTATGATCGCATTTACATGTGGCAATAAAAAATAAAAAAATAAAAAATCATTATATTTTAATAAATATTAATGTCAAAAAAATATGGAAAGAAATTTTAACAAGTAAAATACGAGTTAAGTTCGACTAGTTTGATTTGTTTTAACACCCTAGTCATACATGTATGATTGTTGAGAATTAGTAATGTTTATTTCTTATTTAGGTTTTAGCACATACAGGGAAAGTAATACTAAAATGACGATATAGGGTACCTGATTCATTCTCTACTTGTAACAAAAAATCCCTAAACTCATCTCTGATTACACCATATTAATAAACACAAACTATAAAAGTAATTGACTCACTAAAAATCTATTTTCCAGATAGCCTAACACACTCGAACCTTATGTTAAGTGGCAATTCTGAATAAATATTTCAAGAATCTGAGCAAAGCAATAAAATTAACAACATTTCAAACATCGTTATTAAAACTCAGATTTTTTCCAATAATTATTGAAAGTAAAAATTCGGGTGCTAACACCCATGCTACTCCTGCTCGTAATAAATCTTCAAAAATGTTTGGGATCTCTAATGGGTGGGGCCTACCCATTGATTTGATGTTTCAACCAGATTTTTTTTTTTACTTTTTTTTTCATTGCCACGTAAGTAGAGCTCAACTTAAAGCTATACTTCTATCACCACTGATAAATCTTTTAACCATGATCTATCAATAAAGACCTTATAAATATTTCCAGCTGTAGAGAAATGAAAAAGGTAGGTGAAATGTGAATAAAATATACCTACATTTCACCTAGTTTCACACACCTTTTCCATTTTCTTTTTCAAATTCCCTCCCAAATCCCCAACCAAAAAGGATTTTGGATTATTAAGAAAGTCTGCATGTTGAACACTGAGTCATCCAACTCCTTCAATACCGAATTTCGTCAAAGGTGCAAAGCACTCAGGTGTTGAACAGATTGCAACGAGAGTTTTGATAGGATTAGGTTAAGTGCTCATTTGGGATGCCTCATTGGGGCTAAAATCAATGGCGTAGACAGGAATTTCCTTTAGCAGGGTGTAGACACCCCATTTTTGACCGCCCTTAACACTTAGGCGTTACTGATGGTTTACTTGGTGATGAAAGGTGTGCAGTGCAAAGGTTCAATTTCTTAGGCAAGGAGAAATTCAAATCCAAACCTCACCCCCATTTTTAGACCAAAAATATTTTAGATCTTAAACTCCTTTCTTTCAAAATATTTTGAAAAAGTTCCTGCGATGTTCCGAGGCTCGAATTTTGTCAAATATTGCGCTTTTCGGTAAATCGAGCGAGGAGAAAGTGGAAATGAATGAAAGAGAGATGAAATCTTTGAAAAATCTTTCGAAACACCTTGTTCGGGGGTTTGGAGTTGAAGAAAAGGAGAGTGGAGAGAAGAAACCTAGTTGAGGAAGAAGTTGGGTATAAATCGCAAAGAGAGAGTCGAGCGATCCTTGGTAAATTAGGCCTATCTGTCTATGAACTTGGATTTAAGCTATGAGGCCACCATCGTTGGAAAGAATACTTTCGGGGCTTCATTTTTCACTCAAGAATCTCCTAAAACCGACTCCGGATGGGGAGATATGTTTGTTGGAAGTTGGGCATCAATCTGTTATGATCAAAACTGAGCAGTCTTCACTAAAATAGGCATAACTTTTTGCACACTTGGAATTTTGATACAAGGCTTCCACCATTGGAAATCTTACTTCTGGGGCTTCAATTTGGAACAAGAATGACCTAAAAAGGAGTTCATATGAAAGAGTTATGCCCATTTGAAGTTGGACTTGAAAAGCAGATTTTGTTGGCTGATCGGCCAAACAAGTAGCAGATAAGTGGCAGATCGGCACAAAAGATGGCCGATCGGCCAAGAGTGACCCAAACTCAGACTTTTTGAAGATATTTCATCTCTAGCTATTCCACACAACCTCCAGCTGTCCCATATTTAGATATTTTTGACCAAAAGCTTTGAATTGCTATGAAGCCAAATATCTCATATTCAAAGGGGTTAGAGCTTCTTAAGAAAGTTTGAGAGCTTCTCTCACTAAACTGCCTCTCTCTCTACAATTTTCAGAGCAAAATCTCTGCCTCTCTCTCTTGCCCTTTTGTGCATAGAAGTGCATAGAAGTAGACATATACAACTAGTTTGCCTAGGCATCCTTCATCAAAGTCGCATATCTATGGGCTGAGGTCTCTTAGAACTGATTTTTGGGCTGTTGGAGGGTCATTTGAGCCAAGAAAGAGGCCATTTTGCTGCTGTGCTTCAAGGGTAAGCACCTCTCCTCTTTTGTATTTGTTTTGCACACATGCTTGGCCATCTTTTCACACTACTTTGGGGCTGTTTTGGGGGTGGTGTTGAACTACAAAAATCTCTATTTTCCCTCTATTTTTCAGTCCTAAAAGTGTTGGTTTGAGCCATGTTTGGCTAGGGGGTGTTTCCTCCCTTTTGCTCATTGGCTTGTATGGCCTTTTGAGCTAACTTTCAAGCTTTTCAAACAACTTCTTTTTGGCCTTAAAACCACTGAATTCCAGAGGAATTTCAGTGATAGAAAACTTGTTTTGAGGCTCAAAATAGGAGAGGGTGGTCCCCTCTCCTCTTGTCTTGCTTGCAAGTGTTGATGGCCAACCAAATGAGCATGTGTTTTTACTTCTTTATGGCTTTGTTTAGGCTCATTTTTGTTACTTATCAGACCTCCCATAACTCTATTTTTGGCTGTCTTGGTCACCTCTTGCATGCTTATTGCACTTGTAGTGTAAATCCTCTTTGCTAGCCTTGTTAGCCTTACAAAGTAGTATGCTTTTGTGGTTTGAATTAGCTTAGTTCAAGCATGTTTTTGGTGTTATTTTGACATGTTATAACTCTGATTTTGATTGGTGGACTCACTCCTTGCATGGTTTATACACTTGTAGTGTATTTCTCACAAACTAGTCTTGTATGCTTCATGAAGTAGCATGCCTTTCTACCATGATTTGATTCTATTTCAGCATGTTTTTGGTGATGTTTTGCCATGTCATACCTCTGTTAAGGTTTGGTTTGGTTGGCCGTTGCATGCTCCATGCACTTGTAGTGCAAGTCCATGAATTAGCCTAATGTGTATCATGCTTTAACATGTCATTCTAGCATGATTTTGGCTTAACTCTAAGAAGATTTTGGTCATGTTTTAGCATTCTTAAGCTCTGGTTTTTGTTGTTTTGGCCATGCATGCCATGATTTGTATAGCTATGGTTCATCCTAGCTTGTTAGCTTTGTGCATCAAGTCCACTAGCATGCATTGCTTGACCTATTTGAATGATTTGGCATCATTTTTTATGTGATTTCAGAGCATGTTTCATTGCCATGCACTCACATCTTTCACATTTTCAATGCGTTGAAGGGTTGGTCCTTTATGTCTTGAACATGAGCCTTTGTGTATGCCTTGAACATGAGCCTTTGCGTATGCCTTCATGCCTAAGCTTGTGAGCTATCATTTCAATGTGTATTTAGGGTTATTTTGCCATGATATAACTCTAATTTTTGTTGGCGAAGCCATCTCATGCTTGGTCTTGATAGGTGTAGTGTAATCCACCTTATTTGCCTTGCATCCATCATGCCTTATGCCCTTCATGCTAGCACTGTTTGGCTTCCTTCCATACATGTTTTAGACTCATTTTAACATGTTTTAGGACTGTTTTGGGTTGCCCTTGCCATATGCTTCATGTTTTGCATAGTTGTAGTGCAAGTGCCTTGCTAGCCTTAAGCTTTGGGCACCATAGCATGCTTCATTTGTATCATGTGCATGATTTGGCATCATTCCACATGACATTTCAGAGCATGTAGCATTTCCATGTTCCCACTTTATTTACCCTTTGAGTGCCTCTAAGGGTTGTGCATTTGTTACCTTGTTTGTGGCTTAGTGTGTATGCATGCATGCCTAGGCATTTGTGCCTCAATCTTAGCATATTTTGGTCTTTGTTTAGACCTATTTAAACTCTGTCCATGATTGGTTCATGCCTTTGTACCATGTATTGCATGCCTCCTTTGTAGTTCTCGTTGGTAGCTTTATGCTTTAAGGACCCTAGCATGCCATGCTTGTATTGATTGAATGATTTGGCATCATTTCATACCTTATTTCAGTGCTTATAGTGTTGCTACACTCTTACATTTGTCACTCCTTGAGCACTTTTGAGAGTTATGCTTTTATGCTTAGTTGGTGGGCTAGAGCATGTGCATGCATTGTCTTGTATTTCATGCCATCATTTCAACATTTTGGCCACTGATTTGGGCATGATTGAGACATGTCCATTTTAGTTTAAGTCCATCTTGCATGTTGTTTCATGCTTGCTCCATATAGCATGTTGTTGCATGCCTGTTACATTGCATGTTGTTACATGCTTATTGCATTGCTTGGTACCTTGCATGTTTCTGTATGCTATTCGCATTGCATGTTGTTGCATGCGCATTGCATGTTGTTGCATGCTAGTTGCATTGCATGACATTGTTGCTTACTTGTTACATGCCATGTTGTTTGTATGCTCATTATTTGCATTGTGTTTGGTTTGGGTATTAAGCCAAACACGAGAAACGAGGGATGTTTTATACCTGAAGTGATGAAACCTGCCTCAATTCTCGATCGCCGACCCTCTTGATCATGCATGATAGAGGTTAAGGCATTTATGTGTTTTTGTGCATTCATGTGATATTGATTTTTGCAACTCGGCCTCTTTGGCTATCATGCATCGAAATGCGTGATTGATGGCTGGAGAGTCAAGCACTACACTCCTTTGAGCCTTGAACATGATAAGGAGTGTGGTGACACACACATTTTCTTGCAAATACATTGCCATGCCTCTGTTTGTGCTCTGTTGCAGCGGAAATGAGAGTTTACAGGAAGAGATGGCCGATCGGCTATCTGGTGTGCCGATCGGCTAACAATATTTGGCCGATAGCCTCAAAATTGGTCGATGACCTCTATCCCTTGGCCGATGGCCACACCTCTTGGCCGATGACCTCTCAGCATGTCCATGAGGTCGATCAGAAATGTTTTGGAGATTGGTGCAATTTTCAGAAGTCTAAAACAGTGCAAACAGATGCAGCACGAGGCATGGCAACAGATTTCCGGGAGGACACGACCGAGCATGCATTTTTTCTTCGCCCGCGAGGCCATTTCACTGTTGTTGATTAGTTTGAATGATTAGTCATTTGATCTATTATGTAATATTTAACTAGCTTAGTATGGCTATTAGTTTCAATTCGGTTATGTAATAATTAAACTAGCTAATTTGTTTAATTAGTTAACGTGTTGTAATAATTAGCTTAGTATTAGCTAGTTATTCATTTTGATTATGTAATAATTAATATAATTAGATTATTAGATTAGTTAGAGTAGCTTAGCTTAGCTAGCTTATTTTATTCATTCGGACCCTCCGTCGGGAGAGCGAATTTTGTAATAAGTGTGCGTGTATGTGTGAATGTTTTCCAACCCCACGTCTTTCTCCCTTTTACTTAACTGCTTAGGATGGTTAGTTCTAGGTCATATTTCAATTAGCATCCTTATGCTTGCATGTTTGCACCATTCATTTGTCTTGCATGCACCGGGTTCGGCGCATTATACAAACTGCATTGTATTTCAATACATTTACTTGAATACGTGTTCAACAACATGTTATCAAGTTGCATTTCATATGCCATCTTAGAATAGCTGAGCCTATTTTAGTTACATTTTTGCATGTGTTGCATTAGGCATCTTAACATAGCTAGGATCATGCATTGATTACTAACTAGTTGTTGTTTTGGCTCGGAGTACTAGGCAAGCTTTTACGCTTTAGCATCTTGCATGAGTGTGAGTGTTGCCATGATAGCATGCTTGCCATGAGGCTATTTGCTTAATTGATTAACTGCCTGAATGCCTGTGGGTGAAGGTTGGATTGCTTGAATTGGAACAATTCATTGAAATGCGAGTTTTAAGCCCACTTGAGGGTGGCAAATTATGTTTTCTAAGCCCACTTGAGGGTGGCAAATCCACGTCTTAGCCTACTTGTGAATAACACCTCAAACCATTTTCAAACAAACAAACATAAGATGTTTTGTTCCAACTTAGGTGATTTAGTCTATACTTGTATGTTGTGCACATCACGTAGTAATGATAGATTAATAAACCGGAATAAGAACACATGTGCTTTCAAAAACAAAATATCGTGTTAGTAAAGGCCGATCTTTAGATCGGGCGAGCGGGGGTGATCATTGCATGACCGTCCCCTCTCGTACCCAAGTTCCCGAGCCGAGGCAACTTTGGTGACGATGGACACATGGCCTTCGGCACGAGTCAGGGTTTCCTAAATTTCCCCCAAAATAAAACATTTAGGTGGCTACTCTGTATCTGGCAAAGCAGTCCATGTTTGGCACTTCTTTATAAAAATCAGTTTCCCAAAACGATTTGCCAGATTTAGACTCTTTGGTGATTCATCAGTCTTGCATTGCACTTTGCGAGATTAGATTCAGAACCGTAACATTGAGTCCAAACTGTAGTAGCTAAGAACAAACGACTCGCGCCCTCGCGTGCGGAGCCGGGGAGCTCTCAGGTGGTCTACAGTTTCTGGCGACTCAGCTGGGGATCTAGAGAACTTGACTCGAACTCATGATATCTTGTTTCGACTACACTTATGTGTTTCTTTGCATTGCATTTGCATTGGTGCGCCTAGGACACCGTGTTTTCCATATGCTATTCCTGAACGGTTTGTCGGAAGCTTGCTTTGAGAAGCGTGCCATAAGGTTGACCGGTTGTGGGCTCTGCCACGACGGGAACACAAACCTCAGTTTTTACCGAGGCATCCTTTTTGACCATTCGACCTAGTGCATATCGGAAATTGTAGTGACCATTCCAAGCTAGGACATGTTGCTTACCCGATTATAGGTTGTTTAAAACCACTGTGTGTGTATTGAAACCCTAGCTCCTGACAATAGGACAGGGAAACCCTACCCCTCCATAGGGGTGTTTTTGGCTCTTACTTGCTTAAATTATGTGCTTTTAGAGTGTGCTTCTATAGGAATGCATGTATCAGTTTGCAAGTTTGAGTATCGGCCTGAGGGTATCAGTTTACAAACAGAATTTTAGGCAGAATTCAGTAAAGAGTGCAATCATTCAGCTATGCTCATATCTGTTTTGGTGAAATCATGCTGAGATGCTGTTTGTTTTCTTCTTTTGCAAGGTAGTCTCGGAACCATAGCTTCAGAAGGCTCCAATATCTCCCGGGTACACTGGACTTGTATTGATAGACTTTGTCAGGTCAGAATTGGTTCAGAAGCAACCTGTGTTTGCCTCACCACCACCGATTACAAGACGAAGGAGGTTCAAGCAGAATTCACCAGTACAGTTTCTACAACAGTCATACCTCAGTTCACCCGGGTTCAGTTTGGTTTAGGAACAGTTTTCTGCATTCAGCTTAGCACGAGATCAATCACCCATTCCCATGGCTCAGTATCCCCCAGCCAGTATAGAAGAACAGATGCGGTACCTACAACAAACAATCGAGTCACTGCAGCAGGACGCAATCCGTCAAGCTGAAGTCACGGCTCGTCAGGTTGAAGTCACGGCTCGTTAGGCCGAAGTGATAACCCAGCTACAACAACAACAGCCACAGCAGGCTACGGCTTCTTCATCTCATGCACCTCCCATGGATAACCCGACACCCGGAGCCACTGCCTATACTGCTAATGTCCAAGAAACTCAGGGCAATCCAGAGGAGCCAATCCCAGAACAGGTCTCTAAAGCTCCTGCCCATCAAAGCGAAGCTCCCTATGAATCTGAGGTTGACCCAACTACACTTAAGATCAATAAACTGGAGGAGTTGTTCAGACGAGCACAAGGAGTGAACTCCATCCCGGATTTAGAGGATGGGTATACTAAATCTGCAATTACCTTACCAGAACGGTTTAAAATGCCATGTATCGACCGCTTCGACGGCTCTGGAGACCCAATGGTGCACCTCCACCTGTTTTCTGACATCCTGAGGCCAATGGGTTTGACCCCAGCCCAGAAAGTTATCACTATTCAGCCAAACCATGTCTGGGATAACCGCAATTTGGTATGCGAAATTACAGGACTCTGTGAAACAAAACTGGAAAGAGCTGGCCGAGGCCTTTATTGCTCAATACTCCTACAACACACAGATCGAGGTCACAACTCGTGATCTCGAAGTCACCCGCCAAGAGCCAAAGGAGGGTTTCTCAGAGTTCGTGACAAGATAAAGAGCAAAGGCCTCGATAATGACTACAAGGCCTTCTGGCAAAGATCAGATCAGGATGATTGTTCGGAATCTACTTGGCAAGTTGCTGCAGAAGATCGTTCTACCACTGTTTACCTTTCCAGACCTTCATGGAATGGGGGTTCAAATCGAGGATGCCATCCGACAAGGGATCTTTGCAGAAGATAATGAGCCTTTGAAGAAGAATGTTGCTCATAGTTCCAATGCTACTACTGAAGGTAGCACAGCTGTGAAATGCTCAGAAGTAGACACTATCACCACTTCCTTCAATGGCCAAAAACCAACCACATCAAATCGGCCCCAAGCCCGAAACTTTCATCCTCTTTATATGAGTCTCTCCCAAGCTTTGAAAATGCTGCGAGAAGAAGGGCACCTAGAGCTCCTAGAACCTCAACCCCTTCCAAATCCTCTTCTACCAAGATATGACCCAGCTAAATACTGTGCCTATCATCAACAACACGGTCATGATACGAACCGTTGCATCCGCCTCCGTCATAAGATTCAAGATCTTATTGACGAAGAGACCATACCAACACGATCATGATAAGAACCATTGTATCCGCCTCCGTCATAATATTCAAGATCTTATTGACAAAGAGACCATACCTCCACTTAAAGGACCTCGGGCCAGTACTGACCTGTCATCTCTGCATCTCAATCAGATCCATATACTATCATCCGGCTACAACCCCAGCATATACATCACCCCAGCCCATCTACCCAAGCCTGAGGTGTTCATTCCAGAAAGCACGGACTTGTGCATGATGGATGCACCTGGACCCCAATCATCTCAAACCCGTGAGCCCACTACTTCTGAGCTAATGAAAATGATCGAAGATCTTCAGAGAACTGTGGCAGATTTAGCCTTTGGGATATTGGCTCCGTCATCGACCACACCACATACCGGGAATTTCATGTCAAAAGGCTCCCTAATCTTGGGACGGGCTGCATTTGAAGAAGGCCAATCCCTTGGCAAAGTGGAGGCGAGTGAAAAGAACAAGGTAGGGGTAAACATTGGTCCCCATGAACACCTTTAGTGGGGTGTTGAGGCTTTGAAAGCCGAAGGGCTGAACAGACAACAAGTGATTACAGTTGTTGCAAAGATTGTGGATGGCACTTTCACCACTCAAGTTGGGGGCAATTTGAATCAAGGGGCAAGCCGGGAAAAAGGCCGTCGTACCAGGAATGTTCCTTTCAGCTCTAATCCCATGCTCGGAAAAGATCAGCAAACCTAGTCAGTGCCTGTCAATCCCTTTGCTGGTGCATCCAGCAAAACTCCACAAACCTTAAAACACCCACCTCAGGGCCAGAGGGTGTTCACCCCACTGTACATGTCTCTATCAGCGACCTTGAGGGTCCTGATTAGAAAGGGGGATCTGAAACCCCTAGAGCCGCGGCCACTGCCAAATAAACTTCCTATCTCCCATGATCCGGCCAAGTACTGTGCCTTCCATTAACAAGTCGGCCATGACACTGGCATGTGTTTTCGTCTTCGCCACGAAATACAAGATCTGATTGATAAAGAGGTCATCGTCGCGCCAGGTCCTGCAAAGTCTATCGGTACTGGGTCAGTGAACTTGGGGGATAATGTGATCAGTTGATCGGGGGATGAACCAGCTGCCGATGGCACTCATTTTACTCTGGATGTGGGGATGGCGCGCATTGTTTTGAGCATCTGTGAATGCTGTTTACTTTATTTTCTGACTTGGGTATTGGGTCAGTCTTTTGTACTAAGTTAGTTGAGTCTGTCTTGTTGTGTCGAGTCAGTCTTGTTTTGTTAAGAGTCAGGTGATTTCGGGGGTGTTACCTCGGTCATCACTTGCTTGTTTTGTGTTTGTCTTTTACACTCTTTTGAGTCTGTTTCTGCCATGGGGCCAGTTGCACCAGAAGATTTGAATGAAACAGCAGTGATTTTCACCCCTTTTGCATTTGTTTCTGCCTTGGAGCCAGTTATGCCAGAAAATCCGAATGAAACGGCAGTGCTTTTCACTTACTTTTCTGTGCCTTGAAATCATTGCATTGACCTAAGTTTTTCAAAACTTTTTGAACAAAGTATTGAAAACAAAGAGGAAGGAATTCCTCGGGATTTGCAAAAATTTGATCAATTGAGAGAAAGAGAGGCGTGCTAAGCCCTTAATGAATGAGATCATGTTTGTTAATGTGAGTACTGAGAAGGATCCTGGCTTGATCCAGATTGGTTCTACACTGTCTTCAGCGCGAGCGATTTATCGCTTTCTTAAAAGATTTCAAAAAATGTTTTGCGTAGTCCTGCGAAGACCTGTGTGGAATCGCTCTTGAGATTGTGCAGCCTAGGATCGCTCTCAGCCCCGAGACTCGACCCCTTGCTTTCAAACCTTGAACTTGGATTCAGAATGTTCAACGATCAACCACGATATGAGGCTTGCATGGCCAGATCAGAAGCAACCCTTGAACTATGGGCAAGAAAGTCAGATCAAGAAGATCAAATGTGATCAAAGGAAGCTTGCAAAGCTAGATGAGAAGCAGCCCTTGAACTAGGGGCAAAAAATGTCATATGTGCTCGAAGAGTCAAAAATTGGGACATTTCTCAAGCTAACGAAGATCGGCAAGAATGCCATATCCCAGAAGGGACGAAAGAAGAGAGTATTGCTGAAGGACAACTGAGTTTCTATCCACAACACCAGGGGCAAATTCAGCCCCCATTGGATGGACTTCTACATCATCAGCGAACAGCGACCATTCTCCTGGATTCAGATGGCTTCAAGATCTCAAAATCGATTAACATGGACAAAGCTACACTTTTACCCTTGAGAGGCTTGCTGGGCCGAAAATCCGGAAGGGCGACCCAGGAAAAAGTTAAAGCAAAAAGAAAAAAAAAAGAAATGAAGAAAAAGAAATGAAAAATTCTGAAAAGAAATGAACAAAGAAAAGAAGAAATGAAAAGAATTGAAAAGAAAAGAACATAGCTCGCAAGGTTGAAAACCCAGAAAGGACGGCCTTGGCAAAAGTTAGAGCGCAAAAGGAGAGGTTAATACCCGAGTGTACCTTAACCCCCGGAACTACGTCAGGCTTGATTCCCATGTTTGGGATACGTAGGCAAATTCATTCTATAGTCCAACCATAAATACTTCCAAATCGACTGTGTCCATGTAATGGTTCTGATCATCTTTGTCTTCTTTGTATCCGAGGGTTCGGTTGTGATCTTCACTATGAGAACTGGTTACAATATGCTGCGACGCTATTCAAACAATGGGCAACTTCCCGTTGCCGTGAGTTGCCATTCAAACAAGGGGCAACTTTTCGTTGCCATGCAGTGTCCTTCAGACAAGGGGCAATTTTTTATTGTTTTGGATCTGAGGTTGTGCATCTCAAGAGTAGATTCTACGTTGGTCGAGCAGTGGCCATTTGTAAAAAAAGTTTTGAGAATTTTTAATGAGGTTGACTAATTTTCTCGAAAATTAAAACTAGACCATTTCTTGGACCCAAAAAAGGAAAATTTTCAGTGCTCATAACCTGACTTGCATGATTTCAAATCAAAAAGTTGAACAAGTATGTTAATCTAACTCTCATATTGGTCAAAATTGTTTTAGTAGAAAGTCAAAACAAAAAATGGTCAAAATGATAAACTAGGGGCGCAGTTGAGTCAGGTGTTCTGTCTTTTCCCCATTGTCAACATACTTGCCAAAAAGGGCACTCTAATTGCCAGAAAGGGCACTTTACCTGCCGGAAAAGGGCACAGCTGAAGCTAACAGCAAAGGGCAGAAAACTCTGTCGTATCCTCTAAGCAGCGAGGTATCAAGCTAAGTGTGAAGCACGAAATGGAATGGATCAAGATATTCCACTCCCTCATCTAGATAGGTCTGATCATATCCATACTGGCCAAGGGCGTCGTCAACCACTGTCAGTTGTGGATCTACTGCACATCATGTCGCAACCCCTCTGAACTCACTGGCTGTGAGCGAAAGAAAGAGAATCTAGCAGAATGCTAGGGGCAAGAGCTCGCAACTTCTTGTTTACCTGTCAACCACCCCAGGGAAGGGATAAAAAAATGAGAGATTGAAGAATAGAGAGATGTGTGCTGAGAGAAAAAGTGAGAAAAGGGCTTTTTTAGAAAAATAGAGATTGGGTGCCCGAGTGATGTGAGAATCACAAATAAGAAAGGGTGGGAAACAATACCCGAAGAAACTGGCTCCTCGCGAACCAAGAGGTCTCTCGCCATTGGAATACATCTTAGTGTCATGTGTGTTTTTTTGTCTATCTCGATTCTTGTTTTGAGTCGTGCCAAGTGTCAATGGATGTGTTCAGGTTGTTTTACATTTGTTTTCTTTTATTGAGTTGTGGTGTGTTGTGTTCAGTCGTAGGCTCAATAACCAGTTGAAAACTTATTCTCACTCTTAATTTCAAAAAAAAATCGTTTTGTGCTCAGAGTGCTGTGTCGTTCTCCACATTTGTGCAAAACAGGATTTGTTCTTTCGTAAAATTGTAGGGTTCAACCTAGGTCATGTGAGAACAATAGAACCAGGACCTATCTGAAGCTACATAGGTTTCGGACTGCAAAACAAAAGAAAAGAGGGAAAATTTGGAGCATCTGAGTTTGTTTCAACTTCAGAAAGTTCCGAGATTGCATTCCGGGTGTACCTCTTCAGGCATTGCCAATGCTCCGAAGTATGAATGTGCCTCTACCTCAAGCGCAAGTTCAAGCCTGCTTCAAGCCAGAATGGCAATCATCAAGTGCTCTCCCTGAGTACCATTCCCTACTAGAGGCATCTTGGTTGTGTTTGCAATGAGTTCCTAGGAGACCAACTGCGACGGTGGAAACTAGAGTTCGAATGGCTGATGCCTAGAACGCAAAGGTTCGGGATTTCTGAGACTAAAGCCTGGTTTAAATACCCAAGGGTGTATCCCCGGCTTGAAATCTGTATGGAAACCCCATAGGTTGAGGTAGCGGGTATGCACCTCAATTCTAGATACTGAACTAACCTAGTCTGCCACCCCGTTGGAGAATAGAGAAAGTTATGAATATGATCAGGAAGGAAAACGACATTTGTGGTTTCTACATGCAGAAGTTACCCCTTGTCAGCATTTCAGAACCTTTGTACTGTGAGTTGAAGGTAAGTGTTCGAAGAACACAAAAGGGAGATCCCCGTCAAAGTAGAGCGGTTCACCGCCACTCACCCCATGAGGTGTTTTCTAAAGTGCCGCTTTGTTTTTTTATTGCATTCCCTAAACATCATGCTCTACATTGCTTGTAACATGTATCGTATCATCGCACTTATTGCATTTATTTGCATCTTGTGTTATATTTTATCGTTTATCCTTTTACGCTGGGCAGCGTTTAGGATCTTTGTCCTCCGGGTTGCATCTCAGGACGCGTGAAGCGGGACCCTGGGCGGGTTTTATCTCGGGACGCGTGAAGCACGAGCCCAAGCGGTTGTTTTTGGACCCCTTCTCACGATTTCAGCGTGGTTAGAGTGTTCTTTCCTCACAAGATTTCAGCATGTTTGGAATTTATCTCAGAACGCGTGAAGCACGGCCCTGGGCGGGTTTTATCTCAGGACGCGTGAAGCACGAGCCCGAGCGGTTGTTTTCGGACCTCTTCTCACGATTTCAGCGTGGTTAGAGTGTTCTTTCCTCACACGATTTCAACGTGTTTGGAATTTATCTCAGGATGCGTGAAGCGCGACCCTGAGCGTGTTTTATCTCGGGACGCATAAAGCGTGAGCCCGAGCGGTTTTTCAAACCTCTTCTCACGATTTCAGCGTGGTTAGAGTGTTCTTTTCCTCACACAATTTCAGCGTGTTTGGAATTTATCTCAGGTTGTGTCGAGTATGCCCCTGAGCGGTTGTTTTCGGACCTCTTCTCACGATTTCGGCGTGATTTGAGTGTTCCTCTCCTCTCACGATTTCAGCGTGGTTAAAGTGTTCTTTTCCTCACACTATTTCAGCGTGTTTGGAATTTATCTCAGGACGCGTGAAGCGCGACCCTAGGCGTGGTTTATCTCGAGATGCGTGAAGCGTGAGCCCGAGCGGTTTTTCAAACCTCTTCTCACGATTTCAGCGTGGTTAGAGTGTTCTTTTCCTCACACAATTTCAGCGTGTTTGGAATTTATCTCAGGTTGCGTCGAGTGCGCCCCTGAGCGGTTGTTTTTAGACCTCTTCTCACGATTTCGGCGTGATTTGAGTGTTCCTCTCTTCTCACGATTTCAGCGTGGTTAGAGTGTTCCTTTCCTCACATGATTTCAGCGTGTTTGGAATTTGTCTCAGGGTGCGTGTAATGCACTCCTGATTGGTTGTTTTCAGACCTCTTCTAACGATTTCAGTGTGATTTGAGTGTCTCCTTCCTCACACGATTTCGGCGTGTTTGGAAACTTTTCTTCCTCATCTTATGATTTCAGTATGATTGGAGTATGTCACCCTTTTCCATCTACTGCACTACTTGTCGCATCTACTGCATTATCCATTTTATCGTCTGCATCCTTTCAATGTTAAGCTTAGTCTGGTATGTGCTCATACATTTCTTTCGTTGAAGCATGGTTCTGTGATTATGTGTACGCGCCTATTCCACTAAGAGAATTGTGGTCTGAGGGTGTCAGCACCTTTTCTGTGTTAAGACGTGGTTTGTTTTGTGTCCATGCCTTTTCTAGGCAAAATGTGGTTTGGTCGTGCGCCTTATTCACTTTATCCATTGCATCCATTGCATCGTAGTTTGTTGTTGTATTTAGCATGTAGGATCATGTTCTTTCCTCAACAGATCATTCCACACTTATATCATGCCATCCAATTACTTGTATTCTTGCTGCGAAACACATAGTTCTGTCTGTGCATGCACCTATCCCACTAAAGAGAACTGTGGTCAGAATGCTCCAGCACCTTTTCTATGATAAACGTAGTTTGATATTGCATCTCTATCCCTTTATGATATTTGTGTGGTTTTGCACTGCTCGTGATTTGATTATTTCAATTATATTGCATACCATTTGCACTGTTTCATTACATTGTTTTGTAATATTGCATATCATTTTGCATCCTGTCCCTGAACTACGCTGGTTTGATTCCTTGCAAAAGGATACGTAGGCTGCCTGCGGGCGCAACCATTTGTTTCTGTATCTGTATTTTGTTTGTTTGTCCAAGTCTTCGGCCTTGTCAAAAATGGGTCGTCTATGGGCTTTGGCATTCACTCACGTCATTTTATGACTTCCGAGTTCTGTCAAAGAGGGACAACTGTAGACACCCCATTTTTGATCGCCCTTAAGACTTAGGTGTTACTGATGGTTTACTTGGTGATGAAAGTGTGCAGTGCAAAGGTTCGATTTCTCAGGGAAGGAGAAATTCAAATCCAAACCTCACACCCCATTTTTGGACCAAAAATATTTTAGATCTTAAACTCCTTTCTTTCAAAATATTTTGAAAAAGTTCCTGCGATGTTCCGAGGCTCGCATTTTATCAAATGTTGCGCTTTTCGGTAAACCGAGTGAGGACAAAGTGGAAATGAATGAAAAAGAGATGAAATCTTTGAAAAATCTTTCAAAACACCTTGTTCGGGGGTTTCGAGTTGAAGAAAACAAGAGTGGAGAGAAGAAACCTAGTTGAGGAAGAAGTTGGGTATAAATTGCTAAGAGAGAGTCTAGCGGTCCTCGCTAAATCAGGCCTATCTGTCTATGCACTTGGATTTAAGCTATGAGGCCACCACCGTTGGAAAGAATACTTCTGGGGCTTCATTTTTCACTCAAGAATCTCCTAAAGCCGACTCTAGATGGGGGAGATATGGTTGTTGGAAGTTGGGCATCAATCCGTTATGATCAAAACAAAGCAGTCTTCACTAAAATAGGAATAACTTTTCGTACACTTGGAATTTTGATACAAGGCTGCCACCATTGGAAATCTTACTTCTGGGGCTTCAATTTGGACAAAAGAATGACCTGAAAAGGAGTTCATATGAAAGAGTTATGCCCATTTTAAGTTGGGCCTGAAAAGCAGATTTTGTTGGCCAATCGGCCAAACAAGTAGCAGATAAGTGGCAGATCGGCACAAAAGATGGCCGATCAGCCAAGAGTGACCCAAACTCAGATTTTTTGAAGATATTTCATCTCCAGCTGTTCCACACAACCTCCAGCTGTCCCATATTTAGATATTTTCGACCAAAAGCTTTGAATTGCTATATATGAAGCCAAATATCTCATATTCAAAGGGGTTAGAACTTCTTAAGCAAGTTTGAGAGCTTCTCTCACTAAACTCCCTCTCTCTCTACAATTCTCAGAGCAAAATCTCTGCCTCTCTCTCTAAAGCCTCTCTCTCTTGTCCTTTTGTGCATAAAAGTGCATAGAAGTAGACATATACAACTAGTTTGCCTAGGCATCCTTCATCAAAGTCGCATATCTATGGGCTGAGGTCTCTTGGAACTGATTTTTGGGCTGTTGGAGGGTCATTTGAGCCAAGAAAGAGACCACTTTGCTGCTGTGCTTCAAGGGAAAACACCTCTCCTCTTTTGTATTTGTTTTGCACACTTGCTTGGCCATCTTTTCACACTACTTTGGGGCTGTTTTTGGGGTGGTATTGAAATACAAAAACCTCTATTTTTCCTCTATTTTTCAGTCCTAAAAGTGTTGGTTTGAGCCATGTTTGGCTAGTGGGTGTTTCCTCCCTTTTGCTCCTTGGCTAGTATGGCCTTTTGAGCTAACTTTCAAGCTTTTCAAACAACTTCTTTTTGGCCTTAAAACCAATGAATTCCAAAGGAATTTTAGTGGTAGAAAACTTGTTTTGAGGCTCAAAATAGAAGAGGGTAGTCCCCTCTCCTCTTGTCTTGCTTGCTAGTGTTGATGGCCAACCAAATGAGCATGTGTTTTTACTTCTTTATGGCTTTGTTTAGGCTCATTTTTGTGACTTATTAGACCTTCCATAACTCTATTTTTGGCTTTCATGGTCACCTCTTGCATGCTTATTGCACTTGTAGTGTAAATCCTCTTTGCTAGCCTTGTTAGCCTTACAAAGTAGCATGCTTTTATGGTTTGAATTAGCTTAGTTCAAGCATGTTTTTGGTGTTATTTTGACATGTTATAACTCTGATTTTGATTGGTGGACTCACTCCTTGCATGGTTTATACACTTGTAGTGTATTTTTCACAAACTAGTCTTGTATGCTTCATGAAGTAGCATGCCTTTCTACCATGATTTGATTCTATTTCAGCATGTTTTTGGTGATGTTTTGCCATGTCATACCTCTGTTAAGGTTCGGTTTGGTTGGCTGTTGCATGCTCCATGCACTTGTAGTGCAAGTCCATGAATTAGCCTAATGTGTATCATGCTTTAACATGTCATTCTAGCATGATTTTGGCTTAACTCTAAGAAGATTTTGGTCATGTTTTAGCATTCTTAAGCTCTGGTTTTTGTTGTTTTGGCCATGCATGTCATGATTTGTACAGCTATGGTTCATCCTAGCTTGTTAGCTTTGTGCATCAAGTCCACTAGCATGCATTGCTTGACCTATTTGAATGATTTGACATCATTTTTTATGTGATTTCAGAGCATGTTTCATTGCCATGCACTCACATCTTTCACATTTTCAATGCGTTGAAGGGTTGGTCCTTTATGCTTTGAACATGAGCCTTTGCGTATGCCTTCATGCCTAAGCTTGCGAGCTGTCATTTCAATGTGTATTTAGGGTTATTTTGCCATGATATAACTCTGATTTTTGTTGGCGAAGCCATCTCATGCTTGGTCTTGATAGGTGTAGTGTAATCCACCTTATTTGCCTTGTATCCATCATGCCTTATGCCCTTCATGCTAGCACTGTTTGGCTTCCTTCCATACATGTTTTAGACTCATTTTAACATGTTTTGGGACTGTTTTGGGTTGCCCTTGCCATATGCTTCATGTTTTGCATAGTTGTAGTGCAAGTGCCTTGCTAGCCTTAAGCTTTGGGCACCATAGCATGCTTCATTTGTATCATGTACATGATTTGGCATCATTCCACATGACATTTCAGAGCATGTAGCATTGCCATGTTCCCACTTCATTCACCCTTTGAGTGCCTCTAAGGGTTGTGCATTTGTTACCTTGTTTGTGGCTTAGTGTGTATGCATGCATGCCTAGGCATTTGTGCCTCAATCTTAGCATATTTTGCTCTTTGTTTAGACCTATTTAAACTCTGTCCATGATTGGCTCATGCCTTTGTACCATGTATTGCATGCCTCCTTTGCAGTTCACTTTGGTAGCTTTATGCTTTAAGGACCCTAGCATGCCATGTTTGTATTGATTGAATGATTTGGCATCATTTCATACCTTATTTTAGTGCTTATAGTGTTGCTACACTTTTACATTTGTCACTCCTTGAGCACTTTTGAGAGTTATACTTTTATGCTTAGTTGGTGGGCTAGAGCATGTGCATTCATGGTCATGCATTTCATGCCATCATTTCAACATTTTGGCCACTGATTTGGGCATGATTGAGGCCTGTTCATTTTAGTTTAAGTCCATCTTGCATGTTGTTTCATGCTTGCTCCATATAGCATGTTGTTGCATGCTTGTTACATTGCATGTTGTTACATGCTTATTGCATTGCTTGGTACCTTGCATGTTTCTGCATGCTATTCGCATTGCATGTTGTTGCATGCTAGTTGCATTGCATGACATTGTTGCATACTTGTTACATGCCATGTTGTTTGCATGCTCATTATTTGCATTGTGTTTGACATACCTTGCATTGCATTGTGTTTGGTTTGGGTATTAAGCCAAACACGAGAAACGAGGGACGTTTCATACTTGAAGTGATGAAACGTGCCTCAATTCTCGGTCGCCAACCCTCTTGATCATGTATGATAAAGGTTAAGGCATTTATGTGTTTTTGTGCATTCATGTGATATCGATTTGTACAACTCGGCCTCTTTGGCCATCATGCATCGAAATGCGTGATTGATGCCTGGAGAGTCGAGCACTACACTCCTTTGAGCCTTGAACATGATAAGGAGTGTGGTGACACACACATTTTCATGCAAATACATTGTCGTGCCTCTGTTTGTGCTCTGTTGCAGCATAAAGAAGAGTTTGCAGGAAGAGATGGTTGATCGGCTATCTGGTGTGCCGATCGGCTAACAATATTTGGCCGATAGCCTCAAAATTGGTCGATGACCTCTATCCCTTGGCCGATGGCCACACCTCTTGGCCGATGACCTCTCAGCATGTCCATGAGGTGGATCAGAAATGTTTTGGAGATTGGTGCAATTTTCAAAAGTCTAAAACAGTGCAAACAGAGGCAACATGAGGCATGGCAACAGATTTTCGGGAGGACGCGACCGAGCATGCATTTCTTCTTCGCCCGCGAGGCCATTTCATTGTTGTTGATTAGTTTGAATGATTAGTCATTTGATCTATTGTGTAATATTTAACTAGCTCAGTATGGCTATTAGTTTCAATTCGGTTATGTAATAATTAAACTAGCTAATTTGTTTAATTAGTTAACGTGTTGTAATAATTAGCTTAGTAATAGCTAGTTATTCATTTTGATTATGTAATAATTAATCTCATTAGATTATTAGATTAGTTAGAGTAGCTTAACTTAGCTAGCTTGTTTTATTCATTCGGACCCTCCGTCGAGAGGGCAAATTTTGTAATAAGTGTGTGCGTGTGTGTGAATGTCTTCCAACCCCACGTCTTTCTCCCTTTTACTTAATTGCTTACGATGGTTAGTTCTAAGTCAAATTTCAATTAGCATCCTTATGCTTGCATGTTTGCACCATTCATTTGTCTTGCATGCACCGGGCTCGGTGCGTCATACAAACTGCATTGTATTTCAATACATTTACTTGAATACGTGTTTAACAGCATCATACAAACTGCATTGTATTTCAATACATTTCATATGCCATCTTAGAATAGCCGAGCCTATTTTAGTTGTATTTTTGCATGTGTTGCATTAGACATCTTAACATAGCTAGGATCATGCATTGATTACTAACTAGTTGTTGTCTTGGCTCGGAGTACTAGGTAAGCTTTTACACTTTAGCATCTTGCATGAGTATGAGTGTTGCCATGATAACATGCTTGCCATGAGGCTATTTGCTTAATTGATTAACTGCCTGAATGCTTGTGGATGAAGGTTGGATTGCTTGAATTGGAACAATTCATTGAAATGCGAGTTTTAAGCCCATTTGAGGGTGGCAAATCCACGTCTTAGCCTACTTGCGAGTAGCACCTTCAAACCATTTTCAAACAAACAAACATAAGATGTTTTGTTCCAACTTAGGTGATTTAGTCTATACTTGTATGCTATGCGCATCACATAGTAATGATAGATTAATTAACCGGAATAAGAACACATGTGCTTTCAAAAACAAAATATCATGTTAGTAAAGGCCGATCTTTAGATCGGGCGGGCGGGGGTGCTCATTGCATGACCTTCCCCTCCCGTACCCAAGTTCCCGAGCCGAGGCAACTTTGGTGATGACGGACACATGGCCTTAGGCATGAGTCAGTGTTTCCTAAATTTCTCCCAAAATAAAACATTTAGGTGGCGACTCTGTATCTGGCAAAGCAGTCCATGTTTGGCACTTCTTTATAAAAATTAGTTTTCTAAAACGATTTGCCAGATTTGGACTCTTTGGTGATTCATCGGTCTTGCATTGCACTTTGCGAGATTAGATTCAGAGCCGTAACATTGAGTCCGAACTGTAGTAGCTAAGAACAAACGATTCGCGCCCTCGCGCGTGAAGCCGGGGAGTTCTCAGGCAGTCTACACAGGGTCATTTAACAAGGTATCATCAATGTCATATATCATATTTTTAGTTCTACACAATCTGTCAACATTAACATTCACATAATACTCTATAAATTTCATATATTCCCAAATCACATTGACAAAAGTAACCCAAACTAGTGAAATTACAAGTAAAAACAAAATAATGGGATATTAACACCATTACTTCAACAAAAGTAAGTAAATATCTACACTACTACAATTTTCCGCGATGACTTTTCATTTTGGTTTGTTTCTAGAAGCCTAAATTTTTTAATAAAGTTTGATTTTGTTTTTATCTACTAGGTCAATTTGTAAAAGTCTAAAAATTAATTTATTTTATTTAGGCCCACTAGGTTCAAATTGTAAATACTCATAATTTTTTACATATACTTTATCAAAAATTTGAAATTCAGTGATGTCAATTGACACCACTGTTCAAAGCATAGCTCCGTCCTGGCTAAAATAGTCATATAAGGCAAAATAAGTAATTTTAGTCAAACAGGATAAAATGTCGGGAAATTCTATTTCCACACACTACTTCCTCTCTTTCCACATTTGTCACGACCCAAACCCGCCCCTATGGGTTTAGTACCGTAACCGGCCAGTAATCCAAGATTACCGAAGGCCTGCTTAACAATAATACAGTAATATAGAGTACAGGAGCTGGCGGAAGCCAAAACAGTAATTAAAAGATGTCCAATGAGCTGTGACAGTCTATATGCAAAAAGACTTTTCATATATATACACATTCATAACAGAACAGTCTATACATACATGTACAATATATACAATCATTCAGGACAGGGACTTAATCCCTATTAGAATAGTACAGTACAACACCATTCAGTCTATACAGTAATTACAAAACAGATACAAAAATGGGGAAACTAAAACACCCCAAAAGCCCTAGCTTGACAGGCTCGAAACCTCGCAGTGAGGCACAATGGTTGGCTTTGACAAAAGGGAGTCTAACCCACGCTCCTAGCTCCGGTCTGGTGCCTAAACACCTACATATATATATGAGCAGTGAGCTAAAGCCCAGTGAATAACATAATGCGTAAAGAGGTTAAGAATGAATGTTCTTACAGTAACGAAAACAGTTCATTGAATCAGTATATCAGTCATTCAGTCATAACAGTCATATGCAGTACATCCATTAGCAGAACAGTATAGTAAACAGTAGGTCTTAAAAGACCGAACAGTCAATGATGGCCATCGTAACAGTAAACAGAAGTTCCAAGATAGGAACTGACAGAGATCTCTGTAACAATAGGAGTAACAGTAACAGTAGTTGTTAAGGATGCCATAATACAGTTCAGAATAAAGGACAAACATTCATTCAATTAACAGTAAAGAGTTCAGAAAACAGTTCAATTGATCATTCAAAAAATATTCATTTTCGAACATATCTTTACAACATTGTTACTCACAGAGTTCTGAGCTACAGATAAGCTAGTACGCATCCTCGGATGCCAACCCTACACAGTTATAGAGTGAACACACACTAAGCTACACAGTTGGGAAACTAGTAACTTAATCCCTATCTTGACTCAGTGTGGTTCTACATCAATATCCTCATTAAGATGCCTTAAACTAGGCCTAAGAACACCTAGAATGGAATAAGGATGCAAACATACACTTTAAAAACATTTTCAGAAAACAGAAGTCCCGCTCCAGCGTGGGTTTCCCCGCTCGAGCGTACAGGCAAACAAAATACTCCGCTCGAGCGCGAGTTACCCCGCTCGAGCTGACTGTAAAACATGCCAAAAGTACTGGATGTATGAAAATCACGCTCGATTGGGCGCTCGATACCCACTCGAGCATGTGACACAAGTCCTCGCTCGAGCGTCCAATACCCCGCTCGAGCGGACTGTAAAACAGTGTAAAGTGCTGGGTGCACGAATTTCACGCTCGAGTGCCAGTCACTCCGCTCGAGCGTGAGTCCAAAATCTGGAATTACCAGATTTGAACCTCAAGCTCAAAAACAAGTTTCAATATACCAAATTTGATTCTTTTGGGCTAATTTTCTGAAAAACACTTTAAAACTCATAGTATAACATGTTTTGAAGATCAATTTGAGAAATCAAAGCCCAAGGGTAGTTCAATTAAATCCAATTTCAAACCAATTTTCATGAACATAACTCAAACATGACATGCATGAGTTTAAACCAATTCAAAGCTTCAATTACATGCTCTAATGAGCTAATTCTTCTAAAAACATGGTAAAATCATGAACTATACTCAAAATATGAACATGCATGTGGCAAATTTGTGAAGAACAACTTCAAAATGCAAGAATATGCCCATGCATGCAAAGATTAAGCTTTGTTTCAACAAATTAAGCTAATTCATGACCCTAATCTCTAGACTTCCATAAACCATGCAACATATAACTTGAATACATGAACAAGAAGGTATAATCTCTACCTTAAGTTTCCAATTCTGGGTGTAGGAGTCCAAACATGCAATCAACCTTCAATTTCCTCAAATCACCAAGCTAAAATTGTTGAACTCAAATTTCCTCACTGTCTCTCTATCTCTTGTCGGCTAAGGACTCAAGGAATGGCTAAGGAAATGATGCTAAACAATGTATAATTCAAGTCTCAACATATGGTATGAAGTGGGCCACTAAGTGGCAAAGTTGTAAATAATGCAACTTGTATAATTTAACTTATTTTAATCTATTTAATCATACCAAATCACATTTCAAATAAATATGCCATAAAATCACATAAATCTCAATTAGCATAAAACACTAATCAATTTCTGGTTCGGCCGCCGATAAGGCCTTCAATTTGCAGTTTAAAACATAAAATATGAACAGATAATATAATAGTTAAACAGATAGATATGCATTTGAACTAATACAATCAATCAATCGATTCAGAATTTCAGTCAGTCAGTCAATTAACATGCTTAATCATAGATTAGCACTAATCAATGTTATATCAGTAAACAGAGGTGAGGCTTGTCACAGTCTCCCCTCCTTATAAAGAGTTTGGTCCTCCAAACTCGAATTACCTTCATTCTGGAAGAAAACAGGATTCAGCGGGAACAGTTCAGGATATCTCTTCATCATGTCATCTTTCCTTTCCCAAGTGGCATACACGCCACCATGGTTCTGCCAGTCGACTTTCACTAACGGAATCTCTTTGTTTCTCAACTTCGTGATCCGTTTGTTCACAATCTGAATAGGCCGTTCTTCATAAGTGTAGTCATCACTTAGCACTACACGGGTAGGCTCAATCACATGGAAGGGATCCCGAAGGTATTCCCTCAACATTGAAATATGGAACACGTTATGCATATGCTCCATTTCAGGAGGAAGCGCTACTTGATACGCCACTGGATTAATTTTTTCAATAATCTCATATGGTCCGACATATCGCGACGCTAACTTGCCTTTAACTCCAAAACGAGTCTGGCCCTTCATCGATGTCATTTTTACAAAAACGTGATCACCTAATTCATATTCTCTGTCTCGCCTTCGGACATCCGCGTAACTTTTCTGTCGGCTCTGTGCGGTTTTCAATCTCTGTTGGATCAGTTTTACTTTTTCTGTAGTTTCATACACAATCTCGGGCCCAAGCAAAGGCCCATCTCCAACTTCTGCCCAGTAAATCGGAGATCGACATTTCCTGCCATACAATGCCTCGAAAGACGCCATACCAATACTTGAGTGAAAACTGTTATTATAGGCAAATTCAGCCAACGGTAAATGGCTTTTCCAATTTCCCTGAAAGTCAAGGACATACATTCTCAAAAATCCTCCAGAGTCTGGATGGCTCTCTCTGACTGGCCATCTGTCTGAGGATGGTAGGCACTACTCAGTTTCAATTCAGTACCCAATGCAGTTTGCAGGCTTTGCCAGAATCTCGATGTAAACTTCAAGTCTCTATCAGAAACAATGGACACAGGCACTCCATACAATCTCACAATTTCATCAATTTAGAGTATAGCCAATTTGTCCGCATTATAAATTGTTTTGATAGGTAAGAAATGAGCAGATTTAGTCAATCTATCAACAATAACCCAAATGGAATCCATACCTTTACTGGAGCGAAGTAATCCAACAATAAAATCCATGGTGATATGTTCCCATTTCCACTCCAGTGTGGGTAAGGGTTGCAGTAAGCCTGCGAGTCGTTGATGTTCCGCTTTGACCTGTTGGCAATGAAGACATTTTGATACAAAATCAGTAATTTCTTTCTTCATTCCCAGCCACCAGAAGTTCAATTTCAAGTCTTGGTACATTTTCGTATTTCCTGGATGGATAGACAATTTTGAATTGTGGCCCTCTTGCAGAATTCTTCTTTTCAATTCAAAATCATTCGGTACACACAATCTTACCTGAAATTTCAACACATTACTTTCAAATTTGAAATTCGGCTTCAGTTTGGATTCCCGTTCTTCGATGATCTTCTTCAAGAAGTCATCCTGTTGCTGTTTCTCTTTAATTTCTTCAATCAGTGCCGGTTGAGCAAAAATAGCAGCTATTGTTCCACCTTGTTCTCGCAAAACAATCTCAATTTCAGATTTCTCAAGGTCACAAAGCAACTCTTTCTGTCCGGTGAGTAAACAGGTTAAGTTTCCAATCGATTTCTGACTCAATGCATCGGCAACGGTATTAGCTTTCTTTGGGATGGTATAAAATTTACAGGTCATAGTCTTTTATCAGTTCTAACCATCTCCTCTGCCTCATGTTCAGTTCTTTCTGTGTGAAGAAGTACTTCAAACTCTTGTGATCTGTGTATACCTCACATGTAGCCCCATAAAGGTAGTGACGCCAGATTTTCAGTGCAAACACTACTGCAGCAAGTTCTAAGTCATGGGTTGGGTAGTTCTTTTCATGCGGTCTCAGTTGTCGGGAAGCATAGGCAATAACTCTCACATTCTGCATTAAAACACATCCCAAACCCTTATGAGAAGCATCACTAAAAATGGTAAAACCATCCGTACCTGAAGGTAGGGTAAGAACCGGTGCAGTCACAAGTAGAGTTTTCAACTCTTGGAATGCTGATTCTCTTTGGTCAGTCCAGTCAAATGATATCCCCTTCTAAGTCAACTGTGTCAGTGGTAAGGAAATTTTGGAGAAGTCTTTGACAAATCTTCTGTAATACCCGGCTAACCCCAAAAAGCTTCGGACTTCTGTAACATTTGTTGGTCTAGGCCAATTTACCACGACTTCAACTTTCTGTGGGTCAACTGAAATGCCATCTCTACTAATAACATGTCCCAAAAACATAACATGGTCAAGCCAAAATTCACATTTACTCAATTTCACATACAGTTTCTGTTCTCTTAGGGTTTGTAAGGCAAGTCTCAGATGATGTTCATGTTCTTCTCTACTTTTAGAATAAATCAGAATGTCGTCTATAAATACAACAATAAAGTCATCAAGGAATGGTTTAAAAATTCTGTTCATAAGGTCCATAAATACAGCAGGTGCATTGGTAACTCTAAAAGGCATAACTAGGAATTCGTAATGTCCATACCTCGTTTGAAAAGCAGTTTTGTCAATGTCCTCTGGTTTAACTTTCAACTGATGATACCCAGATCTGAGATCAATCTTAGAAAACACTTGAGCACCTTGTAATTGATCAAATAAGTCATCAATACGCGGCAATAGATATTTATTTTTCACAGTTACCTTGTTCAGTTCACGGTAGTCAATACAAAGTCTCAGTGAGCCGTCTTTCTTTTTCACAAATAAGACTAGCGCACCCCGCGGTGAAGTACTGGGCCTGATGAACTTCTTATCTAACAATTCTTGCAGCTGAACTTTCAACTCTTTCAATTTAGTTGGTGCCATTCTATAAAGAGCTTTAGATACGGGCTGTGTACCCGGAATCACATCAATAGTGAACTCAATCTCTCTGTCAATCAAATCCCCTGGCAGATCATCTGGAAAAACATCTGTAAATTCTCTGACTATAGGAATATTGTTCACATCAATATTATCATCAGTAGGTACAGTCAATACAGAACATAGATACCCTTTACACCCCTTTCTAATCAGTTTAAGAGCTTTCATGGATGAAATCAGATATGAGGGAGGTACTACTCCTACTCTGTTAAACACAAATTCAAGCAGTCCAGGTGGACGAAAAATAACTTGTTTTGTTACACAATCTATGGTAGCATGGTATTTTGTTAACCAGTCCATTCCCAATATCACATCAAAGTGATCAATATTCAGAGGCAGTAAATCAATATACAGATGCATATCCCCAACAATAATTTCACATGCAGGGTACATATAAGCACAAGTGACAGATCCCCCAACAGGTGAAGATACAACTAACAAATAATTCATGGGTTCCAATGGTCTATTCAATTTTTGTGAAAAAGCATGCGATACATATGAATGTGTAGACCCTGAATCAATCAAAACATACAGATTTTGAGCACAAATTGAGAGTATACTTGACACGACGGTCTCGGTATTTTGTACGTCTCCCGGTACAAGTGCGAACACTCGGCCTTGCCTCATAGGCTCTTTCCCAGTCGCTTTAGGGTTGGGTTTTGGTGGAGCAGTTGATGCTGTTGCGCTTGGTGCAGCTTTACTATTGCCCTGAGGAGTGGAAGGGCAAACTTTGACCATGTGGCCCACCTTGCCACACCTGTAACAAGCACCAGATAATTTATAACAAACTCTCTTGTGCCGTTTGCCACATTCAGAGCTGGGTGGTATAGAACCACTTCCCTAACTAGAGCTGGTGGTTGACCCTGAGTTTTGCTTTTTGTTCAGTGGGTTGTTTCTGCCTTTCTTGAATTTAAAACCCCGTTTCTTCCCGCGCCACTCAGTTGCGGGAGTTTCAATCTGTTTCAAAGCTTCGATATTTGCTTCGGCCATAATGGCTTGGTCGAGAACATCCACATATTTCAGTAACTTTAGCACATTGATTCTGTCCAGTATTTCTACATTGAGGCCGCCTTCAAATTTCCTGGCCTTCTTGTAGTCGGTGTCCACCATGTGTGGTGCATATCTAGCAAGTTCGGTGAACTTTGTTTCATACTCCGCTATGGACATGGCGCCTTGTTTCAGTTGTTCGAACTCAGTCATTTTTCTGTCCCTGACACACTGAGGGAAGTACTTTTCGAAGAAGGCTTCTTTGAATTGAGCCCAAGTCATGACAGCATTGACATCACGGATAAGCATCCACCACCTTCTAGCTTCTTCTTGCAAGGTAAATGTGGCCAGTAGCACTTTGTGTGCTTCAGAACATGGAAAAACTTCAAATAACTTTTCAGTCTCAAGAACCTAAGCTTCAGCTTTTAGCGGTTCGAGGCCTCCCTGAAAGGATGGCGGTTTCATCTTACTAAATTTCTGTGTCAAAGCTATGATATCATCATTCATAGATGGCTCTGGTTGTACTAGAGGAGATAAGGGCTGTTGGTTCTGTTGTTGCCCTAGTCTTTCAGTTAGTAGTTCCACCATTCTCTCCAACCTTGCCATTCTTACCTCAGGGGATTCAGTTTCATCAACATTTCTTGCGTTGTCCATCTCACTATAGGCAGTTATACCAATTATAAACATAGGCAGTTACATACTTAGACAGATTATCACATTAACAGTTATATTCATGTCTTAGCCACACACACTTATCATGCTCATGTAATGCCCTAATCACTTTTCTAGGACATCCCATAGCTCATTTGGACACGTGTGTGCGGTATAACTCGTGGTTTAAGTATCGCTCTGATACCACTCTATCACGACCCAAACCCGCCCCTATGGGTTTAGTACCGTAACCGGCCAGTAATTCGAGATTACCGAAGGCCTGCTTAACAGTAATACAGTAATACAGAGTACAGGAGCTGGCGAAAGCCAAAATAGTAATTAAAAGATGTCCAATGAGTTGTGACAGTCTTTATGCAAAAAAAAATTTCATATATATACACATTCATAACAAAACAGTCTATACATACATGTACAATATATACAATCATTCAGGACAGGGACTTAATCCCTATTAGAACAGTACAGTACAACACCATGCAGTCTATACAGTAATTACAAAACAGATACAAAAAGGGGGAAACTAAAACACCCCAAAAGCCCTAGCTTGACAGGCTCGGAACCTCGCAGTGAGGCACAATGGTTGGCTTTGACAAAAGGGAGTCTAACCCACGCTCCTAGCTCCGGTCTGGTGCCTGAACACCTACATATATATATGAGCAGTGAGCAAAAGCCCAGTGAATAACATAATGCGTAAAAAGGTTAAGAATGAATGTTCTTACAGTAACGAAAACAGTTCATTGAATCAGTATATCAGTCATTCAGTCATAACAGTCATATGTGGTACATCCATTAGCAGAACAGTACAGTAAACAGTAGGTCTTAAAAGACCGAACAGTCAATGATGGCCATCGTAACAGTAAACAGAAGTTCCAAGATAGGAACTGACAGAGATCTCTGTAACAGTAGCAGTAACAGAAACAGTAGTTGCTAAGGATGCTACAACATAGTTCATAATAGAGGACAAACATTCATTCAATTAACAGTAAAGAGTTCAGAAAACAGTTCAATTGATCATTCAAAAAATATTCATTTTCGAACATATCTTTACAACATTTTTACTCACAGAGTTCTGGGCTACAGATAAGCTAGTACGCGTCCTCGGATGCCAACCCTACACAGTTACAGAGTGAATACACACTAAGTTACACAGTTGGGAAACTAGTAACTTAATCCCTATCTTGACTCAGTGTGGTTCTACATCAATATCCTCATTAAGATGCCTTAAACTAGGCCTAAGAACACCTAGAATGGAATGAGGATGTAAAGATGCACTTTAAAAACATTTTCAGAAAACAGAGGTCCCGCTCGAGCGTGGGTTTCCCCGCTCGAGCGTACAGGCAAACAAAATACTCCGCTCGAGCGCGAGTTACCCCGCTCCAGCTGACTGTAAAACATGCCAAAAGTACTGGATGTATGAAAATCACGCTCAATTGGGCTCTCGATACCTGCTCGAGCGTCCAATACCCCGCTCGAGCGGACTGTAAAACAGTGTAAAGTGCTGGGTGCACAAATTTCACGCTCGAGCGCCAGTCACTCCACTCGAGCGTGAGTCCAAAATCTGGAATTTCTAGATTTGAACCTCAAGCTCAGAAACAAGTTTCAATATACCAAATTCGATCCTTTTAGGCTAATTTTCTGGAAAACACTTTAAAACTCATAGTATAACATGTTTTGAAGATCAATTTGAGAAATCAAAGCCCAAGGGTAGTTCAATTAAATCCAATTTCAAACCAATTTTCATGAACATAACTCAAACATGACATGCATGAGTTTAAACCAATTCAAAGCTTCAATTACATGCTCTAATGAGCTAATTCTTCCAAAAACATGGTAAAATCATGAACTATACTCAAAATATGAACATGCATGTGGCAAATTTGTGAAGAACAACTTCAAAATGCAAGAATATGCCCATGCATGCAAAGATTAAGCTTTGATTCAACAAATTAAGCTAATTCATGACCCTAATCTCTAGACTTCCATAAACCATGCAACATATAACTTGAATACATGAACAAGAAGGTATAATCTCTACCTTAAGTTTCCAATTCTAGGTGTAGGAGTCCAAACATGCAATCAACCTTCAATTTCCTCAAATCACCAAGCTAAAATTGTTGAACTCAAATTTCCTCACTCTCTCTCTATCTCTTGTCGGCTAAGGACTCAAGGAATGGCTGAGGAAATAATGCTAAACAATGTATAATTCAAGTCTCAACATATGGTATGAAGTGGGCCACTAAGTGGCAAAGTTGTAAATAATGCAACTTGTATAATTTAACTTATTTTAATCTATTTAATCATACCAACATTTCAAATAAATATGCCATAAAATCACATAAATCTCAATTAGCATAAAACACTAATCAATTTCTAGTTCGGCCGTCGATAAGGCCTTCAATTTGCAGTTTAAAACATAAAACATGAACAGATAATATAACAGTCAAACAGATAGATATGCATTTGAACTAATACAATCAATCAATCGATTCAGAATTTCAGTCAGTCAGTCAATTAACATTCTTAATCATAGATTAGCACTAATCAGTGTTATATCAGTAAACAGTGGTGAGGGTTGTCACAACATTTTTTTCTCAATACACACATTAAATAAATTTAAATTATCAACTTTCACTCAATACATATCTGACCATACCAAAAATACCCTTACCATTTTCATCCTCCAAACCCAAACCCTAACCCTAACAAGCCACTACCGCTATTGCCACCGCCCCCGGCACCTCTTCCCCTCCAAAGGTCACTAATTGACCCCTTGTTGGAACTATTGTGAGAGGCAAGACACCCAAAGAAGATTATATGTTGGAAAAATAACTTCTACATGATGAAAAGAAATGCGCAGAGCACATTATGCTTGTTGACTTGGGAAGGAATGATGTCGGAAAGGTTTATATTCCCTTTTACTAAATTATGTTGGTATAAATCTGCCTTTTCCAAAAACTCCCAAGTATAGAGTTCATACACAATGTTTGTCCTAAATTTATATGTAAACCTGTTCTTAAATTGATGAAATATCTTGCCAACCAGATATGAAGGATGTCCTGCAGTGAATATCCTCAACAGAGCTCTCAACATTTGCACTTTTTTGTTTCCTTTCTGATAGATCTATTTCCGAAACTTTGGATTTGAATTAAACTGTTTTACTTTTGTTGATCTTGGTTGGCACAATCATGAGAGGCAAGGTCACTAATCGACAAAGGCGGGTCGCAGTGGTGGGGAAAAGGTGATGGGAAAAGTGGAGGAGGGGAGAGGCAGCAGCCATGGATGGTGATAGTGGAAACTGATGGTTTGAGAGAGTTAGAGTTAGGGTTTTGGGAAAGGGATATTTTGGTAATTTAATTTTAGCACAAAAATGTAATAAAAAAAAATCATTAAATGTGTGGATAGAGAAGAAGTAGCGTGTGGAAATAGAATTTTTCTAAAATGTCACATCTAATCCATAATTATTTTATTTTTTCTCTCATAAAAGTCAAAAAAGCCAAAAAATCTATCCCCAAATAAGTCTTTTTAGCCCTAGGCTAAAATAGCCAAAAAAGCCAAAAAACTAAAAAGCCAACCCACATCCCAAACAATAATGTTTAAGTGGTGTTTTGGGAAGTTGATAAAAAGCTGACTTTTTGACTTTTTGTGTTAAAAAAACTGAGTGTTTGTGGCTTTTTTGTGTAAAAAAGTTAAAAAGCCAAAAAACTGGCTTTTTTAAAAAGTTTTCAAAACACCCCTAAATGTCAGTTGAATTCGATTATGCCAAATAGCACAAAGGATGGTAACAGATTAAACCAATCCATTCCAAAAACCAATCTTTAAAGGATAAAGGGGTACCAGTATTAAAATCAAATCCCAAAACAGAACCTGGCCAAAACAATTTTGAGAAAGGACATTCAAAGCAAAAATGTTCTATTATCTCCTCCTCCTCAAGATTACGTCTTGCACAAATCTGATCCAATTGAAAACCTCTACGCAGGACTGGTTCTGAGATTTTCGAGACCTAAGGCGGAATCTTCAAATTGGAGCCCTTCATATATAAATAATAATAAAAATATTAATTTAAATTTTTTACTCTAAAAGTTTCTAATGTAAATTCAAAGTTAATATAATGTAAGTCATACCTATAATGAATGAGATCTATAAATATGTATTTTTTAATTTGGTCTTTAAGAGAGAAACATTTTTTTTAAATCAAATTTAGAATTCATCAAATTTGAATTTGATGAAAATTTAAAAAGATATTGAAGATAAAAAAAAAATTCCCATCGAATTTGATGGGAAAAAAAAAATTAGGATATGAAGAGAATTTTTAGAAAAGATTTTATGAAAATTTAATGAAAAAGTTGGAGTAATTCATATCAAATCTAGTTTTTTACTCAAATCTATAATCAAATTAAATGGGAAAAAAAATGAAGAGTTAGAGTTGCTTTAAAAATCTTTAATTTAGATTGTGATGTTACATGAGTTAGTTTGAACCTTTATTTTTAAGGGATTTTTATGGGCCAGTCATATTTTCAAGGGTTATTGCCCAACAAGTCGTTAATGGAGACTCTTTTACCTATAGGTCCTAAACATTTTTGTTTATTCTGTTTTTACCCTCATGTTTTTATACACAAATCTGGAGATGAAAAATGAAAAGAAAAAAAAAAGCTCTCTCTCTCTCTCTCTGTGCACATTTCTCCACCAACGACCATCGCCATCTCCACCATTGCTGACCACTACCGTCTCTACTGTTGTCATTGCCGGCGACCTCAATCGGCATCTTCTTCCACTTTCACCATTGCTTCCACCTCCACCGACGTCTTCGCCTCCACCACCACCATCATCGTTGCCGACCACTGCCGCCTCCACCTCCATGGTCGTCATCGTCTCCACCTCTAGATCTAGGATCTAGGCTCTTCGCCGCCAGGTCTTCTCTCTCTCTCTCTCTCTCTCTCTCTCTCTCTCTGTGTGTATATTAGGGAAGATCCCAATGATAAATCTGTTTAAACTAGTGATAAATTTATTTAAACTAATGATAAATCTAAGATAAAGTTGTTTAAACTAGTGATAAATTTAACACTGTTGAATTTTTGTGAATTAGTAAGGGTCTGTTTGGTAACGTTTACGTTTTCAGTTTATATTTACAAAAATTTTATAAACTGGTTTTTGTTTAGTTTTTGTTTATTTTTAGAAAAACATAAAATACAAACGCGTTTGGTAATTGACAAAATGTTTAAAAAAACTTTAAAAATATAAAAAGAGTGAGAAATGGCAAGTGGCGGCAGAAGACAGTGGTGGAAAGTGGTGACGGTGGGTGGTGGGTAGCGGGTGGTGGTGCGTGGGTGGGTGACGGTGGCGGGTGGTGGGTGGTAGCGAGTGAGTGGTGGTGGTGGTGGTGGTGGGTGGTGGTGGCAGGTGCGTGGTGGTGGTGGGTGGCGGGTGGTGGTGAGTGGTGGCGGGTGGTGGTGGTGGGTGAGTGGGTGACGGTGGTGGGTGGTAATGGATGGTGGATGGCGGATGGCGGGTAGTGATGGCGGGTGAGTGGGTAACGGTGGCGGGTAGTAGCGAGTGGGTGGTGGTGGTGTGGCGGTGATAGGTGGTGGGTGGTGGTGGCAGATGGGTAGCGAATAGTGGCGGGTGGTGGGGGATGGTGGTGGTGGTGGGTGGTGGTGGCAGGTGGCTGGTGGTAGTGGGTGGCTGGTGGTGGCTGGTGGGTTGTGAGTGGTGGTGGCGAGTAGGTGGCAGGTGGTGGGTGGTGATGGGTGGTGGTGGCGGGTGGGTGGCAGGTGGGTGGTGAGTGGTGGTGGCGGGTAGGTAGCGGGTGGTGGTGGTGGGCGGTAGATGGTAGTGGCGGGTGGATGGCAGGTGGGTGGTAGTGGTGGTGGTGGCGGTGGTGGCGAGGGGTAAGTGGTGGTGGCGAGTGTGTGGTGGGTGGTGGGTGGAAGGTGGATGGTGGTGGCGGGTGGTGGGTGGTGGTGGCAGGTGGTGATGGGGGATGGGTGGTGGTGGCGGCGGAAGACGGTGGTGGAAAATGGTAGCGAGTGGTGGCTAGTGTTGGGTGGTAAAAAAAAAACTCAAAACTCAAAACGGAAACACATTTTTTGAGTTTACATTTTTTGGCCAAATTTATAAATTGAGACCACTGATTTATAAACCAAAAATTTACCAAACAAGTTTTTATTTGAGTTTTTTAAATTTTTTTATTTGAGTTTTTATTTAAGTTTTCTGTTTTCTGTTTATATTTACAAAAATTTTAAAAACTCAAATAAAAACTTGTTTGATAAATTTTTGATTTATAAATCAGTGGTCTCAATTTATAAATTTGGCCAAAAAATGTAAACTCAAAAAAGGTGTTTCCGTTTTGAGTTTTCAGTTTTTTTTTTTTTTTACCACCCAACACTAGCCACCACCCGCCACCATTTTCCACCACCGTCTTCCGCCGCCGCCGCCACCACCACTCACTCCCCACCACCACCTGCCACCACCACTCACCACCCACCTGCCACCACCACCACCCGCCACCACCACCCACCACCACCCACTCGCCACCACCACCCACCCCTCGCCACCGCCGCCACCACCACCAGCCCAACCCACCTGCCATCCACCCGCCACCACCACCACCCGCCACTATTATCCACCGCCCGCCACCACCACCCACCACCACACTCACCACCCACCTGCCACCACCATCTACCACCCGCCACCACCAGCAACCCACCACCACCACCCACTCGCTACCACCCACCACCCACCACCGTCACCCACCCACCTGCCACCACCACCACCACTTGCCACCTACCCGCCACCACCCACCACCACCCGCCATCCGCCACCCACCCACCACCACCATCCGCCACCGACCACCACCTACTCGCTACCACCCACCACCCGTCACCGTCACCCACTCACCTGTCACCACCACCCACCACCTGCCACCACTACCACCACCTACCACCCACCACCCGCCACCGTCACCCACTCACCCACCACCACCACCAGCCACCTACCCACCAGCATCACCCACCCACCACCACCCGCCATCCGCCACCCACCTGCCACCGCCACCCACCTGTCACCACCACCCACCACCCACCACCCACCACCACCACCACCACCACCCACTCACTACCACCCACCCACCCACCACCACTCGCTACCCGCCACCCACCGTCACCACTTTCCACCACCGTCTTCCGCCGTCACTTGCCACTACTTGCCATTTCTCACTCTTTTTTATAATTTTAAATTTTTTTAAACATTTTGTTAATTACCAAACGTATTTGTAGTTTATGTTTTTCTAAAAATAAACAAAAACCAATTTATACAATTTTTGTAAATATAAACTGAAACGTAAACGTTACCAAACAGACGACCTCGTTTGGGAACCCTTTCTTTTAGCAAAAAAGTCAAAAAGTTACTAAATTAGCCAAAAAGCCAACAACCCATACCAAAAAGTCAAAGATTCTCTTTTCTCTCTACTTTTTGCACATCTTTTCGTATCGTAAAAAGTCAAAAATTCATTCCAAACATACTAGTTTTTTTTAACTCATATTTTAGTCAAATAGTCAAAAAGTTAACCGAGTATGTTTCAGACAAGAACGACCCAATAGAAATATCATCGGTCCTATAATTTTAAGACTTAGTTTGGTTTGGTTATCTCTGGTTTAATTTAAGATTCTTAATATTAAAATTTTAAAAAATAATATAATTTAAGATTCTTAATATTAAAATTTTATAAAATAATATATATATATATATAATATTTTTTGTGGGGATATATTTTCTGAGTACCAACACGTGGCAAGGTGACGCCGACGTGTCAGCCGAGGTTCTACGTGCCTTGGTCGTTGTGCCGAGGTCATCTCGGCTAGGCCGAGGTTGCCTCCGAAGATATCGAAATCCGAGATAAGCGGATAAGGGACAAGAGTCCTAGAATGAAGAGGGAACTCAACCTGGATATGGACAAGAGTCCTAGATTGGGAGAAGACTTCAGTTTGGGTAAAGATGAGACTCTTAGAGAGTTTATCCTAATCTTACTGGGAGTCCAAGATTAGCAGTAATCCTAAGTCCATAGAAGTCAGGCTTCTATTGGGACTAGGTTTATGTTGGCTATAAAAGAGAGGCACCCCCATGGGTCTAAGGTATGATTTTTATACTCAAGCTTGTGAGTTTAGTACTTGATTTATCTTTGAGAGATATACTGACTTGATCGTCGGAGTGCCCCCGGGTGGTCGAAACCACTGCAGGATTCTTATATTTCTGTTGCAGGTCAGTCAGGTGCCATCTATTCTGGCGGTGCTCTCCAGCTGGTTACTAAGCGGGCAGTGTGGTCAGATTTTCACCCACACAATTTGGCGCCGTCTGTGGGAACTTAGAAGAATAAATGGCCAGTAACGGACAAAGGGAAAACATTGGGGGCGACACTCCTACTGGGAGTGGTAGACCAATTGATCTTGACGTTGAAGGAGACAACCACAACACAGAAACTCGTGACCAGAGTCACGGAGTGAAAGAAGCCGGCCAAGAAGGTGACGCACCAAAGATAACAGATCAAAGCAACGAAGACAACCTCCAGGTATGGAAGGATAGATACCTGCGGAGGAACGAAGACCCTTCCAGAAGGGATGCAAAGACAGGGGGCATAAGCGCTCCCAAGGAGATAACATTCAAGTATAGAAGAGCTTAACCTGAGTGAGCAAATCCTAGATTCCAGAAGACATGATCTCGGCCTAGATGAGTAGGTCCGAGAAAAGAAGAGCTCAACCTGAGTGAGCAGATCCAAGATTCCAGAAGATAAGATCTCGACACCTGAGTCCGAGAATAGAAAAACACAATGAGCAGATCTCAGATCCCAGAAGATAAAAAGGAAACACACAAGATCAGACTAAAGTTGGCCAGAATTGAGAAGTATACTAGGGCCGAGGAGGACATGCCGGGAACAAGAGGCGTCGGAACAAGAAAAAAGAAACGGCTCGCCGATGCGAGGCTGAAAATCAAACTCAGGTTGGAGCCAAGTAAGATCAATAGAGAAACCAAGGCCGACAACCTCAGCTTGAATTAAACCTCGGCAACAAGGTCGAAGCTACATGTATGATGAGAACCTAAGTGGATTTTAAGTTCACACTAGGGGCAGAGAGAAGAAGAATGCGTTTACCACTTGTTGAAATTTGTAGCAATTTACAAGTTAGTTAAGCCGAGATGATGCTTAACCGAAGTTAAGCCCAGATGATGTTTAACCGAAGTGAAACCGAGACGATGCTTAACCGAAGTTAAGCCGAGACGATGCTTAACCGAAGTTAAGCCGAGATGATGCTTAACCGAAGTTAAGCCCAGATGATGTTTAACCGAAGTGAAATCGAGACAATGCTTAACTGAAGTTAAGCCGAGATGATTCCTTACCTTCACTTGTTGAAATTTGTAGCAATTTACAAGTTGGAGTTAAGCTGATTCCTTATCTTCACTTGTTGAAATTTGTAGCAATTTACAAGTTGAAGTTAAGCTGAGATGATTCCTTATCTTCACTTGTTGAAATTTGTAGCAATTTACAAGTTGGAGTTAAGCTGATTCCTTATCTTCACTTGTTGAAATTTGTAGCAATTTACAAGTTGAAGTTAAGCTGAGATGATTCCTTATCTTCACTTGTTGAAATTTGTAGCAATTTACAAGTTGGAGTTAAGCTGATTCCTTATCTTCACTTGTTGAAATTTGTAGCAATTTACAAGTTGGAGTTAAGCTGATTCCTTATCTTCACTTGTTGAAATTTGTAGCAATTTACAAGTTGGAGTTAAGCTGAGATTATTCCTTAATTCACTTGTTGAAATTTGTAGCAATTTACAAGTTGGAATTAAGCTGATTCCTTATCTTCACTTGTTGAAATTTGTAGCAATTTACAAGTCGAAATAAAGCCGAGGTCATAATTTGCACACTTATTGCAATCTACAGGTTGGCCCAACCAAAGAAGATGCTTAACACTTGTTGAAATTTGTAGCAATTTACAAGATAATGTTAAGCCGACATATGATCATTTGTTGAAATTTGTAGCAATTTACAGGTTGAGGAAAGAGCTAAGTATATTTAAACACTTGTTGAAATTCGTAGCAATTTACAAATAGATTATTGTTTAACACTTGTTATGTTAATCCTTGTTGAAATTTGTAGCAATTTACAAGTAGGCTAGACCGAGATCACCGTTTAAACACTTGTTGAAACTTGAGAAAAAGTTTACAAAGTTAACATTGAGTAGTATATGTTTCACACTTGTTAGAATTTATGAAAAGTTTGCAGGTCAATATCTTGCCGAAGTAAAAGTTTTGTAGCTATTATACCCGAGGTATGTAACCCCGAGAAGGTTGCACAAAGGAGGCAAAGTATGAAAGGCATACAAAATATTCTAAGTATAGAATCATGCAAGAGCAATTAGAAGAAAATCAAAACAGAATTCGTCGTGATTGACACGCCTCACCTTACAACATCATTTCGGGAAGGCCATGGTTGCATGCAATGGAGGCAGTTCCCTCAACGTTGCATCAACTATTGCGGTTCCCCACAGAACATGGGATTGAAGAAGTCAAGAGGAGACCAACTGCAGGCAAAGAATTGCTCCATGGCAGCAATGAAAACTACCTGCAACATTCGGGAACCAGGGAAGGCAGAGATTGAAGACGAGGACATAGAGGTCCTAGATGATGTCGGCAAGGAGCCAGCCGAAAAGAGTGAAGAGACACTGAAGAAAATCCTCGTCCATGAGGGCGACGAAGAGCGTTTCTTTCTTCTCGGCTCAGGCTTAGCCGAAGAAGAAGAAAGAGAATTGAAAACAAAACTACTCGGCATCAATGGCATGATATAGAAGACAGTTGGGAAGACTTCTCAGCAGCCTTCTCGGCCTCGAGCTCAGCCTCGATCTCCTGAAGAGTTTGATCAAGGCTCTTCTCGGCGATTGGTACCTCGGAGTTTGAAGGCAAAGACTGAAAGCAAGAATCTGAAAAAAGACACAGAAAACAGAAACAAGAATGTAATTTGTAATCAAGAATGATGATGAAGCTATCAAGAAATCAAGTTAAAAAGATTGCACAGGTGTGTAAAACCAAGAACAGTGGCATAAATCAACAGATATGTGAACATAGTGTAGTCAAGAAGATGATTTGGAAACAACGGGTAAAGCAGCAATGGTGATTAACAATGAAGCAGAGCTTCTTGGAAAGCAACAAGAAATAAAACCAGGAGGAAAAGTGGCTTACCAGAAAGAGGGAAGCTTGAATGAGAATTGCCGAAGTCTGACGACGGATGCAAAAATAACAAAATCACATAAGCTTCACCGGAGAAGAGGAACGAAGACAGTTGCAGAGCATTTTTTGAAAAGAGCTAGAAAGAGAAAATTCAGAGTCAAGAAGACAACAAAGTTAAAGAATAAAGCCAAGTACACAGGCACTAAGTAAGTATGTGAAGAAACAAGAAAGTAATGACGCAGACATGATGCTAGCAACAGAAAGCGGATATGACAAGAACAAGTGCCAGGCATTCAAACAATTCAAGACTTGAAGACAGATGAAAATAGAAGGCAATAGATGGCAAATAAACAGATTCAAAGTAAATCAGGAGAGTTATGAAGGATTGAGCTTAATAAAAAAGTAAGAGTTTAAGAACCTACAAAGTGAAATGAACGCTGATATGAAAATCGCCAGAGTCAAATAGGTGACTGGAAATCGGGAACTCACCAGAGAGTGTGAGTGGAGCAGTTGCAAAACTCTTGGAGTTTATGAATTAATGGAACCAGAATCTCGGCTAGGAGGTGCGATTTCAAGCAGCTCGGAAAGCATGAAACTTGATTCTTGACACTAGTGGACAGTAAAGTCCATAGAACTTTGAGGTCAGCGAGTTTGATCTCGGACAGAAGGGCACAGATGAACGAACAGTGTAGGTTCCATCACCTCAGAATGCCGAGGTAATAGAACCTAGGGGGCAGTTGTGGGGATATATTTTTTGAGTACCAATACGTGGCAAGGTGACGCCGACGTGTCAGCCGAGGTTCTACGTGTCTTGGTCGTTGTGCCGAGGTCATCTCGGCTAGGCCGAGGTTGCCTTCGAAGATATCGGAATCTGAGATAAGCGGATAAGGGACAAGAGTCCTAGAATGAAGAGGGAACTCAACCTGGATATGGACAAGAGTCCTAGATTGAGAGAAGACTTCAGTTTGGGTAAAGATGAGACTCTTAGAGAGTTTATCCTAATCTTACTGGGAGTCCAAGATTAGCAGTAATCCTAAGTCCATAGAAGTCAGGCTTCTATTGGGACTAGGTTTATGTTGGCTATAAAAGAGAGGCACCCCCATGGGTCTAAGGTATGATTTTTATACTCAAGCTTGTGAGTTTAGTACTTGATTTATCTTTGAGAGATATACTTACTTGATCGTCGGAGTGCCCTCGGGTGGTCGAAACCACCGCGGGATTCTTATATTTCTGTTACAGGTCAGTCAGGTGCCATCTATTCTGCCGGTGCTCTCCAGCTGGTTACTAAGCGGGCAGTGTGGTCAGATTTTCACCCACACATTTTTATAATAATTGAGATCTATCAATATTTTTACAGAAAAATTACTCTTTATAAGAAATTTTAGCTCTTCACAAATAAATTTTCGACGATCAGAGAAATTCTAGACAAAGTCCACAAAATACACCAGCGTAATCAAGCGTTCATCTGTCTCTCTCTTTATCTCTCTCCAATTCTCACCCTACACACTTTTCCTTCGTTTTCATCATTTCCTCAACTCTCACCATCATTCTCAGTCACACACACCCAGAACCGACCGTCCTTAGGTATGCGATTTCTCATCGTTGTTTAATTTTTATTTTTAGTAATGATATAAATCCCCACAAAACACAAGCCCATAACTTCAAAATGATAACCATTCATGTCATTGTCAAATATAAAAATAAAAATTCAAATGAAAAAAAGGATCCATTAGGGGATAGAGGAAAACTAAGGAATCTTGATTTTCTGTTCTAACAACTCCTGGTCTAACATTAAAAATATCTAGATTTAACAGAGTATATTTCAGACGGAGAATGACCCAATAGGAATATCATTGGTCCTAAAACCTTAAGACTTGGTTTGGTTTGGTTTTTTATGATTTAATTTAAGATTCTTAATATTAAAATTTTATAAAATAATATATATATATATATATAATATTTTTATAATAGTTAGGATCTATTAATATTTTTAGAGAGAAATTTCTCTTTACAAGAAATTTAGGCCTTGTTTGGTTTGTGTTTCTCAAAAAAATTTAGGAAAAATTCTCTACAAATAAGTTTTCAAAAGTAATCAAACCAAACAAATTTTTTTAAAAAATTTTTCCAAAACTTGTTTGGTTTACAAGTTTTCCAAACAAATCTCTCTCTCATACACATCAAATCAATCACTTTTTCCAAAACTCTCTCTCGAAATAATTTTTCAAAACATCTTTTGAAAAAAAACCAAACCAAACAAATTTTCGTACTTTTTATCTCAAAACATGTTTCTCAAAAAAACCAAACCAAATAAATTTCCGTACTTTTTATCGCTCGGATCTCGTTTCGAAATTTTAGGAGGTGTCTGATTTTTGTTTTGAAATAAATTTTTTTAAAAATTAAGGAGAGAGCTTAGAAATTTTTTTAATTTGTTTGGTTGTATATTTTGAAAATAATTTTAGAGTTTGAAAATTTGGGATGATTTGATATTTCATTGTAATTGAATAAATGTGATAGAAAAAGTGTTTGAGAAGAATAGAGGAGAGAGGAGAGAGAAGAGAGAAGAGAGAAAAAAGTGATTGATTGATGTGTAACAAAGAAAAGTAATTTTAAAATTTTCTTGAAAAAATTTATAACCAAACATGTTTTTTGAAATATTCTTTCAAAAACATGTTTCAAAACACAAACCAAACCCACCCTTAGTTCTTCACAAATAAATTTTCGACAATCAGAGAAATTCTAGACAAAGTCCACAAAATACACCAGCGTAATCAAGCGTTCATCTTTCTCATTGTTCTTTAATTTTTGTTTTCAGTAATGATATAGACGTCCACAAAACACAACCTCATAACTCCAAAATAATCTGAACCATTCATGTCATTATCAAATATAGAAAAAAAAAAATTTAAACATATCAATGGTTAATACATCGCTGGGGTCACGAGATCCCAAACAATTTTTTTTTTCTTTCTTATTATCGCTGTGTTTGATTTGATTTAATTGAGGGATTAATTAATTAAAAAAATATATTAAACCTCTCCTACTACTGCGAAGAATGGTGTTTTTACTAATTTTCTCATCATTATATTTTAATAAATATTAATGTAAAAAAATATATGAAGGAAATTTGAAGAAGTTAAATACGAGATAGTTTGATTGGTTTGATTGATTTTACTACCCTAGCCATGGGCAATTCTTAAGTTTATATATTTGTGTAAGTTTTCACAAATATACGTAAATTAGTTCACAAAATCTCGTAAGTTTTCACAAACATAGATAAGTTCTCAATCAATGCATACATACATATATGTATATATATATATATATATATCTTCAGAAATTCATATGTTTACCAAGTATTGATGCTATCTTTTGGCGGTGCTTAATTTGAAGCAAAGATGACTAGTCAGAGTATATATCCTAGCATCTTTAATCTTACTGTTTTTCTTTTTCTTTCATTCCCTTCTCAATTTGTTTCTCTTGAAACCAGTAGATTCAATTCCAATGACGGTAATTTAACCACGCAGTGCATTGAATTTGAGAGGAAAGCCCTTCTTAAATTCAAAGAAGGACTCACAGATCCTTCTAGTCGGCTTTCTTCTTGGGTTGGCACAGATTGCTGTCGATGGAAGGGTGTGAGCTGCAATAAACACACTGGCAACGTTTTCAAGATTGACCTCGGAAACCAAGGAGGAGATTCCTGCAGTTTGTATGAAGGACTTGCAGACAATTATAACTCCTCATCGTGTTTGGGAGGTGAGATAAGTCATTCTTTGCTCAACATAAAGTATTTAAGTTACTTGGATCTAAGCATGAATGATTTCTATGGAATCACAATCCCAAATTTCATCGGTTCACTTGAGAAATTGAGTTATCTTAGTCTTTCTCAATCAAATTTCGGTGGAATGGTTCCACCTCATCTTGGAAATCTGTCAAACTTGCAATATCTCGACCTCTCTGCATTTGCTTTTTACTACAATATTTGGGCATCAGATTTAAACTGGCTTGTTGGCCTATCTTCTTTGAAGTATCTTAATCTTGGTGGTGTGAACCTGAGTGAAGCAACAGATTGGTTGCAATCAATTAATACCATGCCTTCTTTGTTTGAGTTACACTTGTTTGATTGTCAACTCCCCAACTTCCCAAAAGCTATACAGAATATAAATTTTACTTCCCTCTTGGTCCTCGATCTCTCTTTTAATGAGTTTAACTCTTTGTTGCCTCTATGGCCTTTCAATATTAGTACTCTTGTGGAATTCAATGTCTGTCTAAACAATTTTACGGGTTCCATTGTCAATGCTGCTTTGGGAAACTATCATAACTTGCAATCACTAGATTTATCTTCTAACTCTATTAGTGGTGACATAAGTCAACTTTTAGAGGGATTGTCAGGGTGTTGTAACAGTAGCTTGAAGGAGTTGATATTGGGGTCCAACAAATTTAATGGGAAGTTGCCCGATTCGTTGGGACACTTGAATTATTTGAGATCCCTTGTACTGAATGAGAATCTGATCTCAGGTCCAATTCCAGAATCTGTTGGAAGGTTGTTTTTTCTAAAGGAATTGGACCTTTCTTTTAATGAGATGAATGGGTCTATCCCCACAAGGTTAGGAAGACTTACAGAGTTGACTAAATTGCAACTCTTCCATAATTCTTGGAAAGGCCTCTTGTCCCAAAACCATTTACAGGGTCTGGCAAAACTACGAGTTTTCTCCGTATCTTCGGACACAACTTCCATTTTTGATGTGACACATGAATGGGTTCCTCCATTTAGCCTGTTAGCTATCCAAATCAGTAACTATATGTTGGGTCCAAAATTTCCAACATGGCTGAGAAATCAGAAAGAACTTTCATCCATAATCCTCACAAATGTCTCCATTTCAGATACAATACCTGACTGGTTTTGGAAATTGTCAATGCAGATTGACATCCTTGATTTATCTCACAACCAACTTGTCGGTGTGGTTCCTAACTCATCAGGAATTTCCTTCGTGGACTTGAGTTTCAATTGCCTGGAAGGCACAATCCCACTCTGGCCTAACGTAATGTTTCTCTTTCTGAACAACAATTTATTTTCAGGAGCGATTCCTTCGACTATTGGCAGTGTCATGTCATCGTTAGTCGTGCTTAATCTTTCTGGGAACTCTCTAAATGGTACCATTCCTTTGTCCATATTTAAATTGAAAGTTTTGACTGGTCTCTTTCTTTCAGACAATCATCTATCTGGACAAATTCCCATCCATTTGGAGGACTTGCGAGCTCTTGGGAGCGTAGATCTGTCCCAAAACAATCTCTCTGGCCATGTTCCTGAATCAATGTGCTCGCTATCGTTTCTTTATTGGTTGAGCTTGAGTGGTAACAATCTTTCTGGCGAACTCTCTTGGTTGAAGAATTGCAGGAGTTTGTACACTCTTGATCTTGGAGATAACAAATTTTCCGGGAACATACCAGGATGGCTGGGAGAAAATCTTTCGTTGCTTTCCAAGCTCCGAATGCGAGCCAACTTGTTCACCGGAGATATACCTCAACAGCTATGTCATTTATCTGATCTCCACATCTTAGACCTTGCTCATAACTATTTTACAGGATCTATACCTCGCTGTTTGGGAAATTTGAGTGGCTTTAATTATTTCACTCATCCAATACTGCATTTCCATTTCCATTTGCATTTCCATCTCAGTTGATTTATATTCATCAAATGGATTTGGTAGTGAAAGGAAGACAATTTGGGTATACCATCACACTGGAGCTCGTTAATGTTATAGACCTTTCGAGCAATAATCTATCTGGGGAAATCCCAGAAGAGATAGCAAATCTATCAGACTTGGGTACCTTGAATTTATCAAGAAACCAATTGACAGGAAAGATACCAAAGAAAATTGGAGAATTGCGATGGTTAGAAACACTAGACCTTTCGAGCAACCACCTGTCTGGTTCAATTCCTTCAACCATGTCTTCTTTAACATCACTGAGCCATTTGAACTTGTCATACAACAACCTTTCTGGGTCAATTCCTTCAACCAATCAGTTCCAGACTTTCAATGATCCATCCATTTATGAAGGTAATCCGGAACTTTGTGGGCTCCCATTGTCAACCAAGTGTTCCATTGCAACTAATGTTGATGCAAAGGACAAAGATGGCAAAAAAAAGGTGGACAATAAGGAAGACGAGTATGATGAGTTTTGGTTCTATCTTAGCACAGGAGTTGGATTCATTGTAGGATTTTGGGTTGTTTGTGGCACTTTGGTACTAAAAAGGTCTTGGAGACGAGCTTATTTTCGATACCTAGATGAAGTGAAAGATCGGCTCTTTGCTGTCATTGCAGTAAATGTGGCTCATTTTCAAAGGACGACATAGAGACGGTTATTTTGGTGTTTTCTGGTAATGGTTTTGGCTCTATTTTTATTTTCTGCCCTGTATGTGAGATTATAAAGAAGCAAGTATTTGTTAGTTGTCTTTTTGTTTTTGATTTTGTTGTCATTGTTGCAGTGAACTTGAAACAAGATTACAGGCACAGAAGAGGAGGATCCCCTCCAGTCACTGTTTTAGACTGGACGGCTGTTCGGGCTCATGGGGCTCACCTAGTATCCTCCTCCTTTATATAAATTTTCTTACGATGTGCCTCTAAAATCATAGATTTTCCCAAGTTGTTTTACTATGTTAATGTTTTTCCAGATTGTACTTTGCGTTCCTAATTTGTCGAATATATAAATAATATTGAAGAATTTACATGAAAATGTGATGTTATGATCACCTTTATTACTTCTCTTGCTTCTGAATTAAACATTGATTTGAAAACAGTCCGCAAATAAACCGATTACTCTTACACTAAAAAAGATGGAAAAATCTATTTCAACATTAGCCATCTCTGTTTTGACTATTACTCACAAATTTGAAAAAATTCCAAATAAAATGAAAATAAGTCGATTTAATGGTTTTATCTTTTCAGCATGTGCATTTTTTCCAAATAAATATACCTTTGCAAGTACATTTTCTTCCTTTACACTGTGTTTGGTTAGGGGATTTGAAAAGATATTCGAAAAAATTCCAAGTACATTTTCACCTACCTTTTTCCTTTCTCTTTCCAAATCTCTTTCTAAATTCCCCAACCAAACACAACGTTAGAGATTGATGGAACAAATATTTAACTTCTTTGTTTCATATGTGAGATCATTCCCAACCAAATTCACAAATGGCTCTGATACCGTGCTAGAGAAATGACAAGTAACTTTGCAAATGATACAATTCTCACATGATCATGCCAATTCATATGTGAAACTTCTAACAAACGGGATGGATGATGAAAATCTTGGCTTATCTTCCAATACTATCGTTAGGGCTCAACCTCTTCTTCCTCTCACAGAAGCTCAGGTTTCAAGCCAAACTAGGTAGGCAACATGATACTGACCTCGACAATTTCTGTTTCTCAGATTTGTGAACTCTCCCCCAAGCCATTTCATTACTGAAATTAGAAATTGCTTCAGAAATTTGAGGGCTTCCATTTATTCGTGTTGTATGTTTGCCTTCTGGCTTTTGATCGGAAGTAATAGTCTTACTTTCTTGTAAATTTTGATATTCATCGACTTGGTTCTCATAGAAGCTCTCGCTAAAAAGGTCAGCCAGTTTCTTCACATTATCGGTTGGAGAAAGTTCGGATATGGAGGAACCAGGCTGAGATGTTTGTATGAAGCTACTTCGATGGACGGCTTGTTGCCACGAGATGGGGTAAAATCTGCTTGAGATATTACAAACTAGTCAAAAACAGAAGTTAAAAAAAAAAAATGAAATCTGAAAGTAATTCATTATTAGTTGTTGATGCAAAGTAGTATGCTTCCTTACAAAATTGTTAACCAAAGTTGAGAATCGAAAAACTTCTCCTCTTTACTCCCTGCATAAATAGCAGGAACACTAGTTAATATTGAAGTCCAAAAAATAGTTAACCAATGTGTTCTGTATTCATCTGATGAGTAATAATAGTTAAAAGAATGTAGACGTCCCCGAACGCCCCGGGAGGGTTAAGTCCCGTTCTGTTCATTTGGGGTCACTACAGCTCGGACTCTTAAATGTCACGGTTCCTAATCTGAACCAAAGAGTCCAAATCCGGCAAATCGTTTTGAGAAACTGATTTTTTGAAAAAGTAGTGCCAAATATGGACTGCTTTGCCAGATACAGAGTCGCCACCTAAATATTTTATTTCGGGAAATTTAGGAAACCCTGACTCGGTGCCAAAAGGCCACGTGTCCGTCATCACCAAAGTTGCCTCGGCTCGGGAACTTGGGTACGATTAGGGAAGGTCACTTCGTGAGCACCCCCGCTCGCCCGGTCATAGACCGGCCTCTACTAACCATGATATCTAGTTTTGAAAACATTGTGAGTTCTTATTCCGGTTTATTAGCCTAGGTTACTATGTGACGCACACAGCATACAAATATAGACCGAGTCGCCTGAATTGGAACGAAACATTTCATGCTTGTTTTTGAAAATGGTTTGCTACCCGCAGGTAGGCTTGAAGCATTTGATGATTTATTCCAATTCAGATAACCCAACCTTCACCCACAGGCATTCAGGCAGGTATATCAGATAAGCACGTAGCCTCATGGTGAGCATGCTATTCATGGCAGTCACTCACACGCATGTAAAGATGCTAAAGCATAAAGCTTACCGAGTACTCCAAGCCAAAATAAGAAACTTATTAGAAATCATGCATGATCCTGAGTATACAGAAATGCCTAATGCAACACATGCAAAATGCAACCATAGCAGGCTCGGCTATTCTAAGATGGTATATGAAATGCTACAGCTATCATGTATTCAACTTTGAAATTGAAAGTACGATGCAGTTAGTATGATGCGCCGAGCCCGGTGCATGCAATACAGATGAATGAATGCAAACATGCTGTCATACTGTATGCTAATTTAAATATGCCCTAATCTAACCATCATAAGCGGATAAATAAAAGGGAGAAAGACGTGGGGTTGGAAGACATACATCACACTCACGCACACTTATTACAATTATGCCCTCGCAGAGAGGGTCCGAATAAATATACAGTCCCAATATTACAGTCCCGAAATAAAAGAATATTACAGTCCAAAATATTACAAAATCCTAATTAATTAATGAATTAACTAAGAAAGCAAATAAAACTGGCGTGCAAGCCAGGGACTGCCTTGCTTCTGATGGATGATGCATGTCCGGGTTGTCTTGCGCGGAAATCCACCGGAATGCCCCAATTAGCCTCTGTTTACACCCGTTCTTGAAATGCGTGCCAAGTCCCAAAAAGTTGCTGATTCCTGATTTTGCTACAACAGAGAGCAGGAAAGGGGCATAGCAATGTATTTGCACAGATATATGCATGTCTCGATCCTCGTGCCACCAATCACGCATACCGAGGCATGATGGCCGAGGAGTCGAAATGCACAACTCAATATAGGATGAATGCACATGAAACTACAGCTAAAACCTAACTCCATCATGGATAATCCGGAGTGTCGGTGACTTGGGAATTGAGACACATTCCGTCACTCGGAGTACGAAATGTACCTCGTTTCCTGTGCCCGGGCTAACTCCTATTCCGGACATGACGCAATATGCATGATATGCATGAAATGCAACTAAGATATAATCCTAACATACACAATGCTATGAAAATGAGACGCCTTGAAATGCGTGCACATGGGCACGCAAACCGAGGCGATGACAAAATGCTATGCAATGAAAATACACGGGCATGCAAACCGAGGCAATGGCAAAATGCTATGAAAATGAGGTGCCTCGAAATGCGTGCACACGGGTACGCAAACCGAGGCAATGACAGAATGCTATGTAATGACATGAAAACATGATATGGGCTTATACCAACATGAGTGAGCCTCAGCCACACTCACATAGGATGCCGTCGGATAAAAATGAGGTGCCTCGAAATGCGTGCACAAGGGCACGCAAACCGAGGCGATGGCAAAATGATATGTAATGACATGAAAACATGATATGGGCTTATACCAACATGAGTGAGCCTCAGCCACACTCACATAGGATGCCGTTGGATAAAAATGAGGTGCCTCGATATGCGTGCACACGGGCACGCAAACCGAGGCGATGGCAAAATGCGATGAAATGACATGAAAACATGATATGGGCTTATACCAACATGAGTGAGCCTCAGCCACACTCACATAGGATGCCGTCGGATAAAAATGAGGTGCCTCGAAATGCGTGCACACGGGCACGCAAACCGAGGCGATGGCAAAATGATATGTAATGACATGGAAATGATAGCAATCATTCTAATGGAATTTCAGCATTAAAATATGGGGGAAAACAGTCCCGAAATGAGGCGAAATGACATGAAATGCATGGAATTGTCCCGAAATGCGAATTTAGGCACCCGAAATGACCTATAGCTATGCCAAACATGCACAACATGGACATGCAATGCAAAGACAGAAGCTAGACAGTCCCAAAAAAGGCACTTTCACAGTTATAAACATAGCCAAACAGCAAGCATAGGTATGGCAAAAATGGCATGCAAGAATAGGGGCCAAAAGAGGGGTAATGAAGTAAGTGATATAAGCAAAACCCAAACTGAAAATTTTCCTTCTACAACACTGAAGAGGGACCAGAAATATGAATATTTACAGTATATGGAAGCCTCAAAATCAGTATACAAACATGCTAAAAATGTGATGCAAAATAAGGCTCAAAAGTGGCTATAACATGAGGTATGCAAAATAATCGCCAAACATCCAAAGGCCCTTAATAAAACATGTAGAATGGACCAAAATAAGCACTTTTCCAGAACTGTAAAATGGCCAAAAACAAAAGCATGGTAGGCTAACTAAACATGCAAGAATGGGGAATAAAAGAGGGATATAACATGAAGTGACCTATGGAGGCCCCAAACCATGAAAGGACCTAAATTAAAAATGAAGAATGGACCAAAATAAGGACTTTTTCAGAACTGTAAAATGGCTAAAAACAAAAGCATGATAGGCTGCCATTGCATGCAAGAATGGGGAAGAAAAGAGGAGTATAAAGGTAGGTACAACATGGAAGTCCCAAATGGTGTTGAGCCCTTCTTCAATGTTGAAGAGGGGCTCAAAATAAGCCTAATATCAGTTTACAACATGCTCGAAAATAAATTGCTCATGGGCCAAAAAAAGCATGCAAGATTGTGACATATAAGAGGATCAATGAAGCAAGTGTATCATGGAGGGCTCAAACAGGGTTGAGCCCTTAATGAAAAGTTAAGATGAGCTCAAAAGAGGGCCCTTCTCAGTTAGGGCCGGAGCTTGAAACAAAAAGCAAGTGAGGTTTACAAATGAATCAAGAAAAAGGGTCAAAGTGAAGAAAAGGTTACTCACCCTTGAAGACTCAAACTTTTGTTGCTTCTTGGATCAATTTGCAGCTTCTTTGGCCTTTGACAAACCTTCCTTGTTGCTGGAAATGAGGTGGTGGTGGTAGAGCTTGGTGGTGTAGAAGAAATGGAGCTTAGGGACTTAGGGTTTTTCAAGGAATGAGAGGTATGGAGATGGAGTTGTGTATGGAGGCTTGAAGAAGTGTTTTTCTAACCCCAACAAAGGAGGCCACCAGCTGGTTATAAGGGTCAAAAAGGGGGTGTAAAGGTGGGGGAAAAGGAGAGTAACTTTCCCCCACAAAATATCCCCCGGATAAAGATCTTTTCTGGGGGATAAAGCCCCACAGCTGTAAAGGGAACAGTGCAAGGAGCTCGGCCGGCCTGGTACTTTTGCTGCAGGTGGCCGGCCGGCCACACCCCCTAGCCGGCCGGCTAGGGGTCAAAAAGGTCAATGAGATTTTCTGGCCGGCCACCAACTGATGGTGTTCTCCTATGTATGTACAACACAACCATGTGGTTAAAATTCCAACAAAGTGGGTCCAAGGGGTTCAACATTGGCTCGGAAAGAGGGGTTCAAAAGGGTCAATTTGAATTACTGGCCGGCCACCTCTTTTTAGGGTCCTCTCATGTGTGTACATCACAAATATGTGGTTCAAAGTTCAAGAAAAAGGGTCCAAGGGGTTCAACATTAGCCCGGAAGGAGGGGGTCAAAAGGGTCAAGTTGAATTACTGGCCGGCCATGAACTTTTAGGGTCCTCTCATGTGTGTACATCACAAATATGTGGTTCAAAGTTCGAGAAAATGGGCCCAAGATGTTCAACATTAGCCCGGAAGTGCGAAAAACGGGCACCGGAGGGCGTCGGAGGGTGTATAACTGGTTGCTGCAACAATTGCTGGCCTCCCACCCTTCAGTGACCTCCCCGGTGATAAAACAGAGGTACCTGCCAAAAATGAACGAAAACCGTTGCAAAACGAATGCTCGGGGACCAAAACGCGCAGTTCGAGGTCCCGAAAATGGGCTGTCAAGCACCGAAAGTGGCGTTCGGCCACGAAGTGGGTTTCTCAGCCCCCAGTGTCCCTCAAAAGGGATCAAATAAGATGTATGCCAAAAATTAGAACAATAGGAGATGGTTAAGCGGTCCCGAACCGAGGCACACGGCCTGACGGCTCCGAAAACCGGAAACCGGACTCCGAAATGGGAAAAATGGCCTACGGCCACCGAACGTAGCCTACGGACATTGAGAGATGGTCTACGGGACCTCTCCCTCCCCTCAGGAAAAGAAACAGAGAAAACTGAGTCTGGTTCGCAAACCGAGACAAGGCACAGAAGAGGGTTCGGAAGTTCGAAGGCAGGGCTCACGACCGCGACTCTAAAGCTTCTGAACGAGCACATTATGCAACATCACCAAGCGCTCAATCGGTGACGTCTGAGTCTTAAGGTCGGTCAAAAATGGGGTGTCTACAGATAAGAGCAGGGATAAAAATTGAAAATTAGGGCAATCCTATTGTATTTTGAAATTTAAATATATACGAGTTACTATTTCTTGTCCTAGTGCCAGAAACTCCGACCAGCCATTGGTAGGTCTAACAAGCATCAATTACCCGTGTAGAGAGACAGGTAAGATATAAAAATGTAAAATGAGGGTAATATTTTGGTAGATTAATCCTATTTTATGTTTTGAAATTTTAATTGTACATAAATATAAATACATACAAAAATATTTAATATATATATATATATAAGTGGGAGGGGGATCAGGACGGAGTAAATTGCTATCCCTTGTTCTAGGGCTTAAAACTCCCACCACTGCCAACAAGCGTCAAATGTGTGTGTAAAGAGAGGTTATTTCTGCCCAAGTCACAATCACAAATGCATCTAAGATAAACATATATATATATATATATATGCAATCTTGGTGTGTCTCATTACAAATTTGCAATCTCTTACATTGAGAAATACATATCAAATAACCATTTGATAAGATTAGATGAGATTACTTCACAAAAATATGTTGGATCAGATTCATTTTCCATCAAAGGAAAAAATTTATGAAAACAATTTAAGTAATTATTACAATAGTGTAGTTATTACAAGCATATTTACTGCCAACATGATAATATTTCCTTTAACAAAACACAAATATAGAAAAGAATTTTTTCTGATTTTAGTGATCATAGGTGGAATATGATCAAATATGTAGATTAAATCCGTTAATTCACTAAGAATATCAAGATTAAACGGTTCATTCACATGAATAGCCAAGGAATTGGAAAGAAAAAAAAAAAAATTTGAAAAGAAGAGAGAATCTAGAATTTTTATTACTATTCCCAAGTCATTAAGTACATTGATACTCATACTCCATTAAGAAATTTGCAATGAAGGAAAATAAATCAAATGAAATATGTATAAAAAATTGACGAAAACAAATTCTGACCAGAAAGAAATTGAAGAAATATTTTTTTTCCAAAAACAATTAAATCACTAAATTGACACTCTAAAATTGTCTTTGGCTGGGGGATTTGGGCGGGATTTGGAAAGAAAAATGAAAAAAGTGCGTGAAATTATGTGAAATGTAGGTATATTTTATTTACATCTCACCTAACTTTTCCTTTTTTCTTTCCAAATCCCTCCTTAAATCCCCTAACCAAACACAGCGTGTACGGGGAGGAAATAATTCTCCTCGTATAATCCTGTTGACCAAGTCCACGCTCCTCCGTACGACGTCGCTTTGTCACCTGAAAACACAAACGTGAGCTAGCCGGCGGGTGTGTGCCGGAAACCTCTCCGATGCCTAAGTCAGAAAACTTGACAAATAGACAAAGCTCTAAGTTCTCAGAAAGAATTGTGTTCAATTACCTCCACCAAGGTGATGCTTGTGAGCTTTTATAAGTTTCCCATGGCACAATCCTAGTAGGACTTGTATTTCTCCATGCAGAGTCCTCCTAGGATTCATTCTCCTAAGGATAATGCTTATCCTTTTACACCCTCCCCCACTGCTTAAACCAAGTGGGATGGTTTTCTTTATGGCCGAACTTCCATTTGACCGAAGTAAAATTGGCTATACCGAGCCACAGAGGGCCGAACTATCCTTAGCTCGGTCTTCTCCTCTAACTCCTTACTTCGGCTGTTCTGTTCAACCTTGACGTACTTAGATCAAACTTCCAAGTAACAAGTTCTGACCGACCTAACCATTGTAAGTCACGACCGGACTAACTCCGAAACCGGCCTTCTCAGAACATACTGTGACCGGACTAACCCTGAGACCGGCCTAACTGTGAGTTGCCTCCAGACCGGAGTAATTTTACTCTTCCTTGGGCCGAAGTAACTATCTCTTTTTGAACCGGAGTAATTTCACCTCCTTGGGCCGAAGTAACTTTGTCTTCCCAAGGCCGGAGTAACTTTGCCCTTCTGGGCCGGAGTATCTATTGCGGCCTTCTTACTTAGTCCTTCGCGTTTTGGGCCTCAATGCCCAACTCGCAGCTCGGCCCAATTTTTCCCAAAAATTACCCTCTCAATTGCCCCTTAATTCCATCTGCATAGCATGATTGGGATTACCAGTCCATCAGCTGAGCTGACGTCGTTTTAAGCTATTCCAGCCGAGCTAAAAGCCCTCGAATTTTTCAGCCGAGCTAATTTTACTCCGGGCCCTGTTTTGTCCGGTCAAAAACGTCTCTTCAATCATAGTGTCTGTAACGCTTCCCATTCTTATGACACGTGGCATGTTTTGATTGGTTAAGGACGGCTGTCACGCCGTCTTCGTGCTTCGTGAATTTGAAACAGTTCCCGCCCTTTCTGCTTTTACACAGGACAGTCCCTTTCATTTTTCGACTTACTCACTCTATTGCTGTTCATCTTCTCTCTCTGAGCCTTTGCTTTTTCAACTATTATCAAGCTCGTGTTTCTTTGTTTGCTGTGACCGTTCCATCTGTAGTTCCTTCTTCAATCTGGTAAGTAAATCCATTCTCTTCTTCTGTTTTCGCTTATGTTGCTTTCTATGCTTTTGCGAAACATTTCTTCCATTTTTGCTATGCTTCTGTATTTTTACGAAAAAACCAGTAGAACTCATGTGTGTATTAACTATTTTGTAGGAAAATAGTCTTAGATCCAAAATCACCTAGCAACCAGACTAGGATACTGTTTGTGTTATGTATGTAGATAGATTCAGAAAATAACCGAACTAGAACTTATAGGAATATCAGTAGTTTCTTCTGAACCACTCTAGCCGAGATAAGATCACCGAACAAGCTTGCACATACCGAACTAGGTACTTCGGTCTATAACCGAGCTAAGCTTTCGGGGCCAAGCCGGTTTTCTTCGTTCTTAAACCGAACTCGGAAAGCCGCCCCTAGAGGCTTAACCGAAGTAACTCTATTCACACTACAACCGATTTAGGCCTTGGGGCTAAACCAGCTTTCTTAGTTTTTTAGACCGAACTCGGAAAGCTGCCCCTAGACGATAAACCGGTCTAATCTGCTCAAAACCGAGCTAACAAACCTTCTGATGAACCGAGGTAGAACCAGCCCACTAAGCCGAAGTAGGATTTGTATATCTTGCTTATAATTTGTAGCGCGATCCAACGATCTGTGCTTAACCCCTTTGTTTTCTACTTTGCAGACTTAGGTTGCCCAAGCACTCCTGCGTGTGCTCAACCGAGCTTATTGAGCCAAATTTTTGTACCGACATAAATTATAAGTAATTTATTCACCAGATGGGTAAGTATAGATATTTAGTCGAAACCCCTGGTGGCATGGCCGAATTTAGGCAAGATTACCAGATTCCTGATGATGTCCAACTGGTGTTGGCCAAGAAAGATGCTACTCCCTGGGACAATGAAGGCTTCGTCCCTTTTACCCTTCAATCCATAATAGAAACCGGACTACGGTTTCCTGTCCAACCGCTAATCTGCGAATTTCTTAGACAGACTAGGTTGTGCCCCACCCAACTGTCCACCAATACATATCGTATTATAATGGGAATAGCCGCATTAAACCACCAAACCGGACTAAATCTTGGTCTGGCCGAGATCTTTCATCAATACTCTATTGGCTCAAAGAATGCTGGGTGGGTCTATTACCTTAGAATTCGCCGCCGCCGAGAGAAGATAATTAAACACACTCCGGACAAAGATCTTAATGATGATGATTTCTTTTGGGTCTCTGGGAACTTTGAGGATTTTCAAGCTCAAATTCCTGGCCGACCTATAAATTGGAAAATGGGAGAGCCTGGTAATTTAACTTCAGTCTTCTTCCTTGCATTTTATTTCGGTTCTTCAGTCCATTGACCGAACTAACACTTCTCTTTTTTGCAGATTTTGCCCACCTCCGTTCTCTATATAGTTATCCCAACCTTGCAATTTTGCGAGCCGCACTACGGTGCCAAGAGAGGAGTTGGGCTAAGCTTCTGAATTTTGAGCCGACCTACCGGTACAGCGGTCGCCGAAAAGCAAGGGTAACCGATTTTCTTCTTGAGGAAGACCCTGAACCGGACCCAACTTTGCCCGAAATAAGACTTGTTCCATTAACTGCTGAGGAAGAAATGGCAAAGAAGAGCAGAGTCAGGGCCCTTCTAACTTCAACAACCAGAGCCGAAGTACAGCCATCCATCGAGGCACAACCTGCCGTTGTGGCCCTCCCTTCTCAGCGGCCTTCATCATCTCGCCCTTCCAAACGCGCCCGACCTACATCGACCGAACAGCAACTTGTCGATGAGGTTGAATCCATCCCCCAGAGTCCTCAACCTTCCCCTCAACCGGAGCAAACTGACCGAGCTGAATCTCCGAAGTGGGCTCCGCCGCTGACCTTCAACGACCGAAACATCAAAACCACTGACTCGGTCGTAGCTGAAAAAGACCACCAACTGGCCTTTAACCTGGCCAAAAGTGTGTGCCTCCCCAAGGACATGGAGCACCACTTGAAGCAGCTGAACACCGAAATGAAATCAATTCGGTCTGCTTCCAAGTCCATGATCTTGGTAAGTAGCTCTGTCTGTTTTTTGTCTAAAAATTTTTTCCAACTTTTACTTCGGCTGAGATGAAATTTTTGTTTTGCCAGGCCTTGCAAAAGAACAATGTCACTTATAGGAAAGTCCAAGAACTCCGCAAAACCACAAGGCAGGCGATGGCGGAAGCCGAAGCAAAGGCGGCCAAACTACTACAAGCCGAAAAGAAAATGGCCGAGCTAGAAGCGGAGAACGGCCGTCTTGCCGATCTAGTTAGTTCGGCGGAAGCGGAGAAGCAGAAAGCAGCCATCGTTATGAAGGACAAGTATCTGCGGGAGTTGTTGAAGCTTGAGAAGAGAAAGGACGCCGAAATAAGCGAACTGAAAAAGAACATGGAGGCGGTCGAAAAGGAGGGGTACAAGCGGGGTTACAAGGAGGCGGAGGAAGCCTATGTCAAGCAGTGCGACGCCGCCAAGGAGCTTTTCTTCAAATGTGGCTGGAGGGCGGCTGTTGAGCAGCTCGGTCATGACCAACAGACCGAGGTCTACGACCCTCCAGAATACTTCATACCGAAGTCCCTTGTGGCGTATGCAGACGCTCTGCAACAAGAGTTTCTGGAGGACTCAGACACTGATGACTCCTCTGCTCCTGAAGACATTCCGGTTATTGGTGTAAGCCCGTCACTTCGGTTGGAGCCCATGGTAGAGGACCCTCCTATTGAACAACCAAGTGACACCGCGGTTCCGACCGAAACTAACCCGGCGACCGAGCGTAATCTTCCCCTTGAAACCGGTTTTCAAGTTGATGGTGATGCGGCCTTTGATGCTGAAATACAAGAACTCTTTTCTTGACTTTGTACTTTTTCTTTTGTTATTTCGTCTTTGTAACCGGGCTATGCCCCTCTTGTACTTACTTTTTTAATGAATGGAAATTTTGCGCAACTCTTACTCCGGTCTTGATGTGTATGCTTGCACTTGTGATGTCTTCTAATTACTTCAACTGTTATTACGGTTTAGGCTGGTTAAAATATGCTTACTAGCCAACCACTCCTTAGCCGATATGATTACTTCGGCTGAGGAGTACCAAGTGTTGGTTTATTCCAGCCAACCACTCTTCAGCCATGCACTTACTTCGGCTGAAGAGTAACAAGAGTTGGTTTATTCCAGCCAACCACTCTTCAGCCTTGCACTTACTTCGGCTGAAGAGTAACAGGTGTTGGTTTATTCCAGCCAACCACTCTTCAGCCTTGCACTTACTTCGGCTGAAGAGTAACAAGTGTTGGTTTATTTCAGCCAACCACTCTTCAGCCATGCACTTACTTCGGCTGAAGAGTAACAAGAGTTGGTTTATTCCAGCCAACCACTCTTCAGTCTTGCACTTACTTCGGCTGAAGAGTAACAGGTGTTGGTTTATTCCAGCCAACCACTCTTCAGCCTTGTACTTACTTCGGCTGAAGAGTAACAAGTGTTGGTTTATTTCAGCCAACCACTCTTCAGCCTTGCACTTACTTCGGCTGAAGAGTAACAGGTTGGTTTATTCCAGCCAACCACTCTTCAGCCTTGCACTTACTTCGGCTGAAGAGTAACAAGTGTTGGTTTATTCCAGCCAACCACTCTTCAGCCGTGCACTTACTTCGGCTGAAGAGTAACAGGTGTTGGTTTATTCTAGCCAACCACTCTTCAGCCTTGCACTTACTTCGGCTGAAGAGTAACAAGTGTTGGTTTATTCCAGCCAACCATTCTTCAGTCTTGCACTTACTTCGGCTGAAGAGTAACAAGTGTTGATTTATTCCAGCCAACTATTGAAGTTAGTTTTTCCAGCTAACTTTTACAAAGAATAATTCGTGCTAAAAAGAATTTCTCATTTTATTGAAGGAAGAGAAAATTGCATATGTTTGAAAAAAGAGAAGCTAAAAGTAAAATAACTTGAGATTGGCCGTATTCCATGGCCTAGGGATTGCCTTACCATCCTTGTCTTCTAGGTGGTATGCCCCTTTGCCTGCTAACCCAACCACCTTATAAGGACCTTCCCAATTTGGGCCTAACTTGCCGTCTCCTGGGATCAGGGTGTTTCCCATCACTTTGCGTAGTACCCAATCCCCAATCTTGAATTGTCTTGGATGTACCTTTTTGCTGTATTTTCTGATTAACTCTCGTTGGTATGAGGCGATGTGGACCAACGCTCTTTCTCTTCTTTCTTCTGCAAGGTTGAGTTCTAAGGCTATGGCTTCTCCATTTAAGTCTGGATCAAAATTTTCGCTTCGAATTGTGGGGAGGTCAACTTCTAGTGGGATCACTGCCTCCATTCCATAGGCTAAGGAGAATGGTGTTTCTCCAATTGATCGCCGAGGAGTGGTGCGGTAAGCCCATAAGACGTGAGGAAGTTCATCCGCCCACTTGCCTTTTGCTTTCTCTAGCCTTTTCTTTAGTCCATCCAAGACGACTTTATTTGATGCTTCAGCCTGCCCATTTGCTTGAGGATATGCCGGTGTGGAATTGTAGAACTCTATCTTGTATTCTTCACAAAAGCTTCTAAAGATTCTGCCGTCGAACTGAGTTCCATTGTCTGAGATCAGTGCTTTTGGTATGCCAAACCGAGTGATAATATTCTGCCAAACAAACTTCTTCACATCTTTTTCTTTGATTGACGCCAATGCTTCTGCTTCCACCCACTTTGTGAAGTAGTCTGTTGCTGCGAGGAAGAATTTTCTGCCCCCGGGTGCTGTTGGAAGTGGTCCTACTATGTCTAAGCCCCACATTGCGAATGGCCATGGGCTAGTTAAGGGTAGGAGTTCTCTTGCTGGTTGATGTATTTGGTGTGCGAATTTCTGGCATTTTTCACACTTCTTTACATATTTCTCTGAGTCTGCTTGCATATATGGCCACCAATATCCTTGTGAAATAGCCCTGTAAGCGAGCGACCTTCCCCCTTTATGACTTCCACATACCCCTTCATGTATTTCGAACAGGAATGCTTCTACTTTGCTGGGATGAATGCACTTGAGGTAAGGCCCAGAGAACGACTTCTTGTATAATGCCAAAGATGGAGATAGCCAAAATCGCTGCGACTTTGCCCTTATTCTGTTGGCTTCTTTTTTCTCTTCTGGTAGGATGCCGTCTTTCAGGAACAGGATGATGGGATCCATCCAAGAAGGGCCTAATTCTGCGCAACATACTTCTTCTGCTTCGGGGTCTTCTATGCTTGGTCTTGGTAAGAAGTCGATGAGTAATGGATGAGGGATTGATGTATCTGCCATTGAGGCCAGGCCTGCTAGCTCATCCGCTCGGCTGTTTTCTTCCCTGCCAATTTGTTCTATCCTTACCACATCAAACTTCTTGATCTCCGTTCTGACTAACTCTTGGTATTTGGCCATTCTGTCATCCTTTGCTTCGTCTTCGCCAGAAATTTGGTTTACCACCAGCAGAGAGTCACTGTATACCATTAGTTCGGTTGCTTTCATGAAGTGTGCCGATTTGAGTCCTGCGAGAAGCGCCTCATACTCCGCTTCATTGTTGGATGCTGGGAAGCCAAGGTTGATTGCTTGCTCTATAACCAGGCAGTCTGGAGAGATGAGGACTATGCCAAGCCCTGCACCATGTCGGTTGGATGCTCCATCCACAAAGAGCTTCCACATCTCTCCAACGAATAGTTTCCAGCAGGTGGAAGGGTCAGACGATGCCGTGGGGTCAAGGATGGTGTTTTCTTCAAAGTCCATATTGGCTGTCTGCCCTTCGTCCTCTGTTTGAACTGCTGGTGAGCCTTTGTTCGTTGCTTCCTTGTTGTCCTTAGTATGGTCTGCCTTGGTGTTTGATTGACTACCTTCTGCTAGGGGTTGCGCTATTCCGGCGTTAACTTCGGTCCCTAGTTCGGTTGTGTCAGTTAGGTCGATTGGGCAGATATGATGACTTCCAGGAGTAAATTCTGCGACGAAGTCTGCCAAAGATTGGGCTTTTATTGCTGTCTTGGGTTGGAACTTGATGTCGAATTGTCCCAACTCCACTGCCCACTTCAAAATTCGCCCACTAAAGTTCGCCCTTTCAAACAGAGCCTTCAGTGGAAAGGCCGTGAGGACGACTATGGTGTGGGCATGAAAGTAGTGCGCCAATTTTCTGGATGCCATCATTAATGCTAATGCTAGTTTTTCCAAGGGCAAGTACCTTGTTTCGGCTCCCAACAATGTCTTGCTGACATAAAAGATGGGCAAGTGTTGTATTCCTTCTGCACGAACCAACACTGCGCTGACTGCGTGCTGAGAGACTGCCAGGTATAAAAAGAGTTCTTCACCAGGTACTGGAGTAACAAGTAGTGGTGGGGAAGACATATATTCCTTCAAGCTTTCCAGAGCTCGGTCGCATTCTTCATCCCACTCAAACTTGGCCTTTAAAGCTTGGAAGAATGGTCGTAGTCTGTCTGACGACCTGCTTATGAACCGGTTGAGTGCAGCCGCCATGCCAGTGAGATGCTGCACTTCTTTGACTGAGTTTGGTCTCTCTAACTCCTGGATTGCTTTAATCTGAGAGGAGTCTGCTTCTATACCTCGGTTGGTCACCAGGAAACCCAAGAATTTGCCAGATCCAACTCCGAATGCGCATTTGGACGCATTGAGGCGCAGCTTGTGTTTCTTCAGGATCTGGAACATCTCGCCTAGGTCTTTAAGATGGTTATTCTCATCCTTGCTTTTGACCACCATGTCGTCGATGTAAGCCTCCATTGTTCTGCCTAACAATGGTTCGAACATCTTGGTGACCATCCTTTGGAATGTCGCCCCAGCGTTCTTTAGGCCAAAGGGCATGACCTTGTAGCAATATAACCCCCTTGGTGTTGTGAAGGATGTGACCTCCTGGTCTGGTTCATGCATGGCGATCTGGTGGTAGCCTCTGTATGCATCCAGAAAGCTAAGTTGGTTATGCCCTGCCGTTAGGTCCACCAGTTGATCTATCCTTGGTAGAGGGAAGCTATCTTTTGGGCATGCCTTGTTGACTGTTTTGTAGTCGACGCAGACACGCCATTTACCATTCTTTTTTGGCACTACGACGGTGTTGGAGATCCATCTTGGGTAGTGCACCTCTCTTATTGCTCCTGCCTCCAGCAGGTTGCCTACCTCTTCTGCCACTATTTCGGCGTGGTGGAGTGCCGATCTGCGTGTGCGTTGAATGACTGGTCTGGTGGATGGGTGGACATTGAGTTGGTGGCTGATGAAGTTTGGATCAATGCCTGGCATGTCGTAAGGTGTCCAGGCAAACACTTCGATATTAGAGGTCAAGAATTCCAAGACCTCTAATCTCTCAGTGCTGGACAACGATGAGCCAAGCAAGAAGAACTTATCCGGGTTCTTCTCATCTATTTTTACCTCCACCAAGTCCTCCACCGCTTTCTGATCAGCCTCTTTGCCGACATCCGCGAATAGTTCATTACTTTCTGGTTCTTCCACCGAATGAACGTATCCTTTGGCAGCTCGGCTTCCATTCGCTGTGGCGAAGCACTGTTTTGACATGATCTGATCGCCATAGACTTCTTCAATTATACCGGCGTCATTGGGGAATCGCATTACCTGATGGTATGATGACGCTACCGAACGCATGGCATGCAGCCATGTTCTGCCCAGGATGATGTTGTAGGTGGAGGGGACCTTCAATACCCAGAACTCCACTTGTTTTGTTACACTTCCTGCTCTGACTGGAAGGATTATTTTGCCGACAGGCCACTCTGGCATGGAGTTGAATCCAATCAGGGGAGAAACTGCAGGTGCCAAGTCTTTGTCTTGCAGTTTTAGTTGCTTGAATGTGTCGTAATACATGATCTCACATGAACTACCCTGGTCAATCAGAATCCGCTTGACGTCAAAATCCTTGACTCGGAGAGTGACGACCAGGGCATCATTATGGGGGCAGTAAATTCGTTCCAAGTCCTTATCCGAAAAGGACATGACGTTTGTTGCCTCTGTCCTCCCCTTCTTGATAGTAGGTTGGGCACTTAATACTTCCCTAAAGTGCTCAGCCTTCTTGATTGAACCTCTGAGCTCGCATACGCGCTCAGGTTCAAAAACTCCATGAATTACATTGATGATGCCTTGAGGTGGTGCATCGTTTGGCATTCTGTCGGGATGGTCATTATGATCTTGGGGGGCCGGTTGTGCTCCTCCTTCGATGTATTCGTCCAAGTGGCCTGCTGCCACCAATTCTTCCAAGTGCTGTCTTAGCGGTGTGCAATTCTCAGTTCGGTGCCCCTTTTCTTTGTGGAAGGTGCACCGTGATCTGTCGTCGTAATTCTTCTGAGCTTCCCCTAGCTTGGCTGGCCACTTGACGAATGGCTCGTCTTTTATTTCACTCAGAATCCGATATATTGGTTTTTTGAACACCGTTGTTATGGCAGTGCGGATTCTCAACCATCTTTTGTCTGGGTCTTCTCCGTTATCTCGTCTGCCACGCCCGCTTTTATTCTATCGATCCACTGTATTGACCTTTGCTGAGGTCTTCTTTTCTGCTACTATGGTTGCACTAGTTTTCGCTTTTGCACGTGCGCCATCCTCTTCTACCCTGATGTGCTGATGCACTCTCTCCATCAGGGCCTCCATGGTGAGGGGTGGCGTCATGGTAATTGAATCTCTTAGTCGGTTCCCCACTGGTAGGCCTCTTTTATATTGCGCGATGGCTAGATTGGTGGGGCAGTCTCCAATCTGGTTGAATGTCTCCCAGTAGCGACTGTTGTAAGATCTGAGGGTCTCTTTTTCACCCATGTCGATGGAGAGTAACTGGTCTATCTCCACCGGTGTTTTAGTATTTGTCCGGAACCTTGTTACGAACGCTTCTGCCAATTGGGCCCAGGAGGCTATGCTGCCCTCTGGGAGCTTTTCGAACCAAGTCAAGCCTAGGTCGCCCAGACTTGATGGGAAGAGTATGCACATTAAGGCCTCGTTTCGCCTGTACACAGCCATGACTTGGCGAAAGTGGCTCAAGTGTGAATACGGGTCCGTCTTCCCTTCATATGTATTGAATTTCGGCTGAAGGAAGCCTGATGGTAGGGGTGCGTTTTCGATCGCTGGGACAAACGGCGAAGTCTGTAGTCTTGCCAATGCCGTGTCCGTTGGTTCGTAGGCCGGTCGCGGTATTGGCATTCCAACCTCGACGCTTCCATGCGTCCGAGGAGCCAACCGTTGTAAGGCCGAAACTCGGTGTGGATCTCTTGCCCTGGCATCCTCCTTGCATCGTGCTTTTTCTTCTAGCACGGTTCGTAAGTCGGATGACCTGGGCAGCTCTGTTTGTCTGGATCTGGTTTGGTGTGAATGTGAAGGCCAATACGTGCTTCCTTCAGTGTATGATCTTTCGGATCTCGTCCTCTCAGACCTGGAGTGACAAGTCCTTGAAGATAAGGAGTGAGTGTCGCCTGTCCTGAGGCTTCTGCTCTCTCCTTGGGAGGGTGTAGTATTCCTACTACGATTCTCTGAGTGGCGAGGGGGCGTCTTGTGCTTGCGCCCCTCTCCTGTCGCCACATCTTTAGTCTTCATCTGGCGTTTCAAAGCCTCCATGTCCGCCGCCATCCTTCGAATTAGTTCATCATGTTCCTTTACGCGGTCTTCCAGGGCTTGAGGATCAATCCTCCTCCTTTGCCTGTCAGGACTCTGAGAATGTCGAGGGCTGCTATTCCGCCTTCCCCTGCCACTCCTCCTGGAATTATGTTGTTGGGGCTCTAAATCCGCCATGGGAGGGACAGAAGGTAATCCTTCACGTCTTGCGCCCCCTTCTGGAGTTAGTCCATCGACGGCAGACTGCGGCAAGTCTTCAATGTGTGCCATTGAATGAGAAAAGGAGAAGCTTAGTCAAGAGGTTTTCGTTCTTGTCTGTTTTTCCCACAGACGGCGCCAATTGTACGGGGAGGAAATAATTCTCCTCGTATAATCCTGTTGACCAAGTCCACGCTCCTCCATACGACGTCGCTTTGTCACCTGAAAACACAAACGTGAGCTAGCCGGCGGGTGTGTGCCGGAAACCTCTCCGATGCCTAAGTCAGAAAACTTGACAAATAGACAAAGCTCTAAGTTCTCATAAAGAATTGTGTTCAATTACCTCCACCAAGGTGATGCTTGTGAGCTTTTATAAGTTTCCCGTGGCACAATCCTAGTAGGACTTGTATTTCTCCATGCAGAGTCCTCCTAGGATTCATTCTCCTAAGGATAATGCTTATCCTTTTACACCCTCCCCCACTGCTTAAACCAAGTGGGATGGTTTTCTTTATGGCCGAACTTCCATTTGACCGAAGTAAAATTGGCTATACCGAGCCACAGAGGGCCGAACTATCCTTAGCTCGGTCTTCTCCTCTAACTCCTTACTTCGGCTGTTCTGTTCAACCTTGACGTACTTAGATCAAACTTCCAAGTAACAAGTTCTGACCGACCTAACCATTGTAAGTCACGACCGGACTAACTCCGAAATCGGCCTTCTCAGAACATACTGTGACCGGACTAACCCTGAGACCGGCCTAACTGTGAGTTGCCTCCAGACCGGAGTAATTTTACTCTTCCTTGGGCCGAAGTAACTATCTCTTTTTGAGCCGGAGTAATTTCACCTCCTTGGGCCGAAGTAACTTTGTCTTCCCAAGGCCGGAGTAACTTTGCCCTTCTGGGCCGGAGTATCTATTGCGGCCTTCTTACTTAGTCCTTCGCGTTTTGGGCCTCAATGCCCAACTCGCAGCTCGGCCCAATTTTTCCCAAAAATTACCCTCTCACAGCGTAAATGAATAAATTCTCCTAAACTTTGGTAGTTCATGGTTGTAATCGACTTATAATATAGGTTTCACTAGAAGAAAATATAAATTAATTCTGATGAAGAATCGGTATTATGCTAAAAGAATCAATAGAAAAGACATAAAGACTATGATTCGGATAAAAATCATTGGAAAAACAAACAAACAAACATTTCATAGAAGATATAAATTAATTCACAAGAAGAATCAGAATTATGCTAAAAGAATCAAAACAAAAGACATCACTATGATTCGGATAAAAATCATTGGGAAACAAACAAACATGTCATAGAACATATCAAAGTTAGCTAACATAAGAAAAAATGCTCAAAAAAAAATCAAAAAATTTAAACCCTAGTTGAGTAATCAAGATCGGAATCATACCCAAGTCTCCAAAAGTTGAAACATTGGCCAGAGAAGAGGATTGAGGCTCGATTTGTTCAGTGTTGAGTGTGTTTTTCTTAATGGGTGATTGAACTGATTGAGAGTTCTTATGCACTGAAACGCAAGAACCCATGTCTACAATGATATACCCTCTATACGTCTGAGAAGTAAATTTATAGTTTTGTAGAGAGAGAGAGAGAGAGAGAGAGAGGGAGAGTAGAGAATGATGGGGTTAGGACAATGTAAGACAAAGCAGGAATTTTTTTGGATTTATGCTAAATAAAGAAGCTCGTAAATAAATTATACAAAAAAGAAAAGAAAAGAAAAAGAAAGGCTATTGAGTAGATTTTGGTCTTCAAAGGGAAGTAATGGCATCTGCAAATTATCCACCCAAAAAAATGGCATCTGCAAATCAATGATAGCCCATGCCCATGTGGGATTTGTCGAATGTGTTTTTTTTTTTTTTTAACTCATTAAATACCCTGTTTGGTGCATAGTTTTTTTTAGAATTTATGTCAGAATAATTTTTATTCATAATTTATGATTTAATTAAGATGAATAAGTAGAAATTATTGAGGTTATCAAAAAAAAGTTGCAAAAAACAAATTATTGTCCGAAAAATTATTTAAGAATTACATGTATATGTGGTCCTCTTAACTAATGAAATATATTAAAAATGCAAGAGAGGTTGATCTTATCTTATATAACCAATCGAAGATGAGTTAGGACAACTCACCTATCTCTTGTCTATTCGTTTGGGAAGTGAATTGACTTTTTGACTTTTTAAGTTTTTGACTATTTTTGGAGCAAAAAAGTCTCGTTTGGAAAGGGTTTTTTTGACTTTTTGTGAGAGAAAGAATATAATAATTATGGGTTAGATGTGATATTTAGACTATTTTTATTTTTTTGTGATTATTTTAGACAGAAAATCCCAAATCTCAACTTTCCGAACAAGCTCAGTGGATTAGTATCTAGTAAGCTACATCTATCTTGCGACTATAATAAGTTAATAACTATGAAACTACTGAATAAATACTCTTAGTGTTTGTGCCTACAAAATGAGGATTAAAAAATCTTCTTTTTATAGGGTTAGCTTGAGTCTGATTTTATTTATACTTTCAAACACAACTTATTTATCTGAAATAATGGGATTCATAATTTTGAATGAAATCAATACATTTTTTAAATATAAAAAATACACTATTTTATACCAACAAAAAATTATATTTTATTCACACTTTTGCTTCTTTATATACATGTGGGAGTCGTGCACTTCAATGTTTTGGGTCCCCAACAACCTTTACTTTGCTAACATGCAATTAGATCACCCAATGAAATTTTTAAAACAACAGTACACTTGATATTAGTTAAATATGTTTTCATTACATACTAATCGATCTTATCAATTAATAATAAAGAAATACATGGAGAGTGAATCTCACATGTTAAATGTAATTAACAATCCAATAAATTATGTATCTTCATAGTGAGATTAATTATGAATCCATGTCAATAATGATAGATATCACGTTACATTGAAATTTTCAAACAAAACAATCATTATTGTGTTTGATTTATTTTTTTACTGTGGCCCAATAGCCTACATTTATTTACATGTTTTAATTTATTTAGACTCCACAATTAGATAAAGCCAATATTTGATATAAAGTTCAGTAATTAGAATTTTAATATAATTACTCTTCTAAGATAAGAAGGAAACCTTGATGGATAGGAATTCTTCTGATAGAGTTTATCTGGTCATCTTCTCTCCTCTATATAAGAATGTGTGGCTCCCCTTTCATATCATGAGTATTTTTCCATCACTCTAAGTTTTATAGCCATCCTAATTAAAAGAGACAGGGAGAAGAAGGTGAGCCAAGAATTAAAGATTCAAAGGTGAGCCAAGAATTAAAGATTCAACTATTAGGGGTATTTTCTCAACTTCTCCAATTCAATGGCTGACAAAGGTATGTTCGTTTTATTCTTGAGTTGTATTGAATTCAAGATCCTCTAAGTTTAATTCCGCATTATTATTATGGTTATATATATTATTAAATCTTACAGGTGGTATCAGAGCTTTCGTTTTGTGAATCAATACACCTTGGAATAATAATATATTTATTATATTATTTTTAATAAATGGTACCTTCGTTTTATTATCGGTATTGACTTTAAAATATTATCTCAATTTGTTTGAATTGATCAAACGTGTAATACACCTTTGATTTTGTTATGCTATTAACATGTTGTTCATATCCGTTTACAATAAGTAATATGCATGCTTCGATTTATTCCATGCTTTGATTTATTATTTTATAATCATTATAATATTAGTGAAGAATATTACTTCATCCTGTATGCCATAAAATTGAATGATTATAAAATTATTATTTAAATAATCGGTTGGGGCATAGATTAAAAGCAATTTGTTGAATCATTCGGTCTATTATAGAATTATGATTTTACCTCATCTAGTTATATACACTTATTGTCTATTATTGTTGATATTTATATGTTTTCATGATTTAAATTTGATATCATGATATAATTTTATGACATATTAAATATTGGAGTGGTTAATTCATATTAGGTGTAATTCTTATTGACCATTATATGAGATATTCTTGATTGTTATATTACATAATTGATATATAAATATTCTTATTTGTCCAGAGTTATTATTATTATTATATTGATAATTGCAATCACATAAAAGAAATTCTAGAAATCATAAATAGTGATTTCATTAAAATAGTGATTGAATTAATGATAATTAAATAACTCAAATTAATGAATAGAGAATATTGTTGGTTAGTTCCGTGTTCATAAGGTTTACTAATTTAGTAGCTGCCAAAGTGGCCTAGATTTGTAAAACTTACGAATATAGAACTACATAAAAGAATTGTTAAAAGAGTAATATTAAGGTCGATAATATTCTCAATTGCAATTATAATTAGGAGATTTAGACTAGCCCAAAGAAGAGTCACTTTCAAATAATTATGAACTAGGTAGGGTAACTTATGTAATTTGACAGATTAGAATTGAATACCCAAAGGTAACATACCTAACTGAAAAGTTGCATAAATTACTTTAGACCTACATAAGTGATTCTTGACGAGTGGACAATAGATATACCTAAGTTTTGCCTAAAGGAAAGACTTATGTGATATCAATAGTTCATCATTATAATTCTCAAAGCTTTAATATGTATATTGTTTATGCCTTTTTTCGTGTTACTTATGAGATCTTGTGTTAATACCTCTTAAGATCTGTCAAAAAGATAACTTGCTATCTAAGGTGGTTGGACTTAGAAGGGAGGCTATATTGACTCCTCCGACCTTCCTGGGATCTTACTTGGTTATTGACCAAAGGACTCTTTAGTGACGTTACCCTAATACTTAAAGTAAAATTTGGGGCGTCACATGTTCTATCTTATTGCATTGGAATACTTAAAGGATGTTAAAAATCGACAAGCCACTTGCTGGTACTATTATGGCTGAATTGACAACAATGAAATATAATAGCCACCAAGGAGTTTAGGATCACATCCTCAATATGGCGACAAAGTTGCAAAGCTTAAAACTTTAGGGATGCAAGTTGATGAAAATTTCCTCATGCAGTTCATTCTCACCTAGCTTCCATCACAGTTCAGCTTATTCATAATTCACTATAACACCAATAAAGATAAGTGAAGTTTGAATAAGCTGACTAATATGTGTGTTCAAGAGGAAGTGAGGTTGAGGGAGGAAGGACGTCAAACTGCATTAGCTGTAACTCATGGAGCTATAAAGGAAAAGAAGGGTAATTTTGTAAAATTAAAGAAAAATCCACCCAAGAAAAAGAATGGGTCTAGCGAAGAAAATCAGGCTCAGAATGGTTTCACTGTCAAATGTCACTTTTGTGGCAAAAATAGACATGTGAAGAAAGACTGCAGCAAGCGAAAGGCTTAGTTCGAAAAGAAATGTAAGAAATTTTCTTTTGTTTGTTATGAATCAAATATTGCTGAAGTACCTTCTAACACTTAGTGGACTAACTCTAAGGCCACAACCCACATTACAAATTCTATGCAGGGACACCTCTCAACTAGAAAATCAGAGGAAAATGAAAGATTTGTCTATATGGGGAACTGTCTCAAAGCTAAAGTTGTAGCTGTAGGAACCTATCGACTGATCTTAGAGACGAGTCATCAAATGAATCTAGAAGACACTTTTTATGTTCCTTCAATTTCTATGAATTTAGTTTCGTTATCCAAGTTAGATCGTGTTGGATATTCAATTTTATTTAATTGTGGAAAACTCAATTTAATGTTTAATTCAATAATAATTGGTTCTGGTAATTTATGTGATGGTTTATATAAAATTACCTTAAATCATGAGTTTGCACAATCATTAGTAACTCTGCATTCGAATATTAGTTTAAAACGTGATGTAATTAATGATAAATCCTCAATCTTATGGCATAGACGGTTGGGGCATATCTCTAGAATTAGAATTGAAAAATTGGTGAAGAATGAGATTTTGAAAAACCTAGACTTCACTAATTTTAAGATATGTGTGGATTGCATTAAAGGAAAGCAAACCAAACACACCAAGAAAGGTGCCACAAGAACTAATGAGCTTCTTGAGATAATTCATACAGATATTTGCGAGCCACTCAACATCCCATGTCTTAGTGGTGAAAAATATTTTATCACATTTATAAATGACTTATCACGTTATGGATATGTGTATCTAATTCATGAAAAGTCTCAGGCTGTTGACATCCTTGAGGTGTACATAACTAAAGTCGAGAGACAATTAGATAGAAGGTTAAAATAGTGAGATCAAACAGGGGAGGTGAGTATTATGGTAAATATGATGAGTCAGGCCAAAATTCTGGCCCATTTGCCAAATTCTTAGAAAAGAAATGCATTTGTGCTCAATATACAATGCTTGGTACGCCACAACAGAATGAAGTTGCTGGAAGGCGTAATCGTACACTTAAAGATATGGTTAGGAGTATGTTAAGTTACTCAATTGTACCAATTTCACTGTGGGGTGAAGCTTTAAAGACTGCAATGTATATTTTAAATAGGGTTTCTAGTAAGGCGGCCCCAACAACTCCTTTTGAGTTGTGGACTAGTAGGAAACCTAGTTTGAGACACTTACATATTTGGAGTTGTCCAACATAGGCAAGAATCTTCAACCCACAAGAGAAAAAGTTGGACTCAAGAACAAGATCTCTGGATATTTCATTAGCTATTCAGACAAGTTTAAAGGGTACAAATTTTATTGTCCTAATCACAGAACGAGGATAGTGGAGACTGGTAATGCTAGATTCCTAGAGAATGGTAAAATTAGTGCCGGTGAGAAAACACAAGTGGTGAATTTCGAGAAAATTAGGGTGGATGTGCCAACATTTGACCCTTATTGAAAAATTGTTGTTCCTCAAACTATTCCACAAGCTGAGGGAAACGAACAACATAATGAAAATCCTTCACCACCTCATGTTTCACCACTTCATGAAGATACCACCATTGAAAATACTGTAGAACCACCATAACCGGCAGTTCTGAGAAGATCTCAGAGGGAAAGAAAGCCTTCCATTCCAGATGATTACATGGTGTATCTACACGAATCTGATTTTGATATTGGGATTAACAAAGATCCAGTCTCATTTTCACAAACTATGAATAGTGATGATTCTACTAAATGGGTCAATGCTATAAATGAAGAGTTAAAATCCATGGAACAGAATAGTGTTTGGGATCTCGTTGAATTGCCTAATAATTGTAAAAAGGTCGAGTGTAAATGGGTCTTCAACACCAAGCACGACACGAAAGGCAATATTGAACGATTTAAAGCCAGACTTGTTGCCAAAGGTTTTACTCAAAAAGAAGGCATAGACTATACAGAGACCTTCTCTCCAGTATCTAAGAAGGACTCGTTTAGAATCATCCTAGCATTGGTAGCTCATTATGACTTAGAGTTGCATCAAATGGATGTGAAAACTGCTTTTCTGAATGGGAATTTGGATGAAGAAATTTATATGGAGCAACCAGAGGGATTTGCAAAAAAAGGTAAAGAACATTTAGCTTGCAAATTAAAGAAATCCATATATAGCCTTAAACAAGCTTCCAGGCAATGGTATTTAAAGATTTAATGATATCATTACCTTCTTTGGATTTAAGGAAAACGCAGTTGATCAGTGCATATATCTAAAGGTTAGTGGGAGAAAGTTCATTATTTTGATGCTATATGTGGATGACATTTTGTTAGCTAGTAATGACCTTGGCTTATTGCATGAAACCAAGGAATATCTCTCCAAGAACTTTAAATTGGTCGATATAGGTGAAGCAAACTATGTTATTGGCATAGAGATTTTTGGGGATCGATCTCGAGGATTGCTAGGACTATCTCAGAAAGGATATATTGATCATATTTTGGAGAGATTCAATATGCAATTTTGTTCAGCCGGTGATGCACCCATCATGAAGGGTGATAAATTAAGTGAAAAACAGTGTCCAAGGAATGACTTGGAAAGAAAACAAATGAAGGACATTCCATATGCTTTGAGGCTACAAATCATGCTTTATGGTTGTGAAATTTCATCTCAGAACTTGGTGTTGTTGACTCAATTGCCAGGCCGCTGAAGATATATTGTGACAATACCGCAACAATTTTCTTCTCTAAGAATGAAAAGTACTCCAGTGGTTCCAAACATATGGAAGTAAAGTACTTAATCGTTAGAAAAAGAGTCTAGAAACAACAAAGTGTTAATTAACAATTTGAGCACCTTTCTTATGATTACTGATCTAGTCGCAAAGGGATTGTCACCAAAGACATACAAAGAGCATATTATTAGGATGGGTCTTTTAAGCAACCCTTGATGTGTATGGTTAATCGTGAGTACTTATTTTTTTAACACTATTTGTGCAATAATAATTTTGTATCTGTTTTTCCTGTTCTAAAAGTGTGTGTACACATTAATTTGAATATTGATAAGCAGGAAATGTCTTAACAAGACAAATTACAGGGGCCTTTCAGGCAAATAATTACATATCCCAATAATGGACTGGGTTAGTGAAGGTTATCGATGATGTGGTGCATAGAAGGGAATATGACATAAATGTTATATAACCGCTGTGATTCACATTGGTGATCTGAAGTAATCACAGTCTTATAGTTTCTAATATATCTGAACTTATTGGCTATTTTTAAAATTCGTGATCGCATGTCAAAGTTTTTAGTGTGGAATCTAATGAGTCAAATTTTTTTTTTTTTTATAAGTTGCATATTTTTTGGAAAAATTCATAATTGCATCATAATCGGCTTAATGGGCCAAGTGAGAGAATGTTGGATTTATTTTTTTAGTGTGGCCCAATAGCCTACATATATCTACATGTTTTAATTTATTTGGACTCCACAATTAGATAAAGCCAATATTTGATATAAAGTTCAGTAATTAGAATTTTAATATAATTGTTCTTCTAAGATAAGAGGAAACCTTGATGCATAAGCATTCTTCTGATAGAGTTTATCTGACCCTCTTATCTCCTCTATATAAGGATGGGTGACTCCCATTTCATATCATGAGTATTTTTCCATCACTCTAAGTTTTATAGTCATCTTAATTAAGAGAGACAGAGAGAAGAAGGTGAGCCAAGAATTAAAGATTCAACTATTAGGGGTATTTTCTCAACTTCTCTAATTCAATGGCTGACAAAGGTATGTTCGTTTTATTCTTGAGTTGTATTGAATTCAAGATCCTCTAAGTTTAATTCCGCATTATTATTATGGTTACATATATTATTAAATCTTACATATTGTTCTCATAATTTTAAAAATATCATTGACAATTCACTCTAAATAATATTTTCGTAATTTTTTTATTTAAAATATTTTATTTTAAGTTTGTTAAAAAAAAAATCCAAAACCGAGGGGGCACGTGACCCCCTAGCCCTCTATACCTCTGTCCCAACGTATGATTGTTGAGAATTAATAACGTTTATTTTTTATTTAGTGTAAAAATATATATGTATATAATAAGAGAGTTGCTATTAGTATCTGTGTAAATTCTTTGGATCTCCCTTTTTGCCACCCACACCGTAAATCCTAAATTTCAATAAGATTTCTTTGAACACTGCACTTAATACCAAATTTACCCCTATTCATAATATTATCACACCCAAGAGTACACACATCTAATTTTGCACACCCTTTCTCCTTCTCCTTTTGATGATCGTCCATCTCCTGTTGAAAAGAATGCTGACGGTCATTGCATCAATAAACACCATTGCCTCAGTAAAGAACATTGCATCGATGGTCCATTATTGAAATTTCTGTCAACTCAGAAGGAATCGACTGGACGGTGTCCAAAGAGCACCATCGGAAAACTCGTCAGAAATTCCTATCTATGATTGCAGAAAATTCCTCTCAAGTAAAACTCTCATGAAACACACAATTTGATGTTGAAGATACAAAAATCGAACCGTTTAGCACACCAGTACTGACTATCTGCATTATTATTCGGAACCCATATATGGAACTAAATGTTTGTGTTCAGTATTGTATTACCGAACATAATCTTAACAGCAAACCAGTATTGAACAGCTCGAACAAAACAATAATGATTGAAAATGACCGAAAATGTTAATGTAAGACAGATAAACTTACCAATGAAAAGTCAGCCTCATCAAAATTGTTATCATCGTCTTCCATTGCTCTACAAGGTGAAATAACTGATTAAGAGTAATACGTTGGACTTAAAAAGAGCTTTCTAGTTCAAGGTTTATGGTTCAGGAGGGTTTATGATGGTGATGAAGATGATACATTCAGGGTTTGAGATAGTTATGAAGAGTAACAAGTTTAGGATTTATGTTTGGTTATGAAAAGTAACAGGTTTAGAGTTTAGAAAGGTGGAATACGTATAGCTGGGGTGGGGGCGGGGGCGGGGGCGGGGGCGGGGGCTGGGGCGGGGGTACAATATTATAGAGTGTTAATTCTTATTTGGTAGGCAGTTGTTCCATTAAATGATGTCTTCTAATGTAATTTTATTTCAAGGTATAATTGTAATAAATAAATTAAAAAAATTAGAAATTGGAGGGTCTAAAAAATTTACTCTATAATAATGATAAGTAATAATTTGTTGGATTTGGTAAGGAAAAGGATTATAAAATATGAGGGAAATCATCTCGCCTTGTTTGTTTGATTGTTTGCCTATAGAAGACAGAAGAGTAACATATATTTTTAAAAAAATATTGAAGAAATTTTGAAAATCTAATTTATCTAAAAGCTATTTTGTCACAAATTCCTTCTCTTGAAACAAAGCTGGATTCATGAATACTCCACAAAGCATCTATATTTTTTATTGGGGTAGGAAAATGACCCATGAACCCCAAATGACACTTGCCCAACGGTGCTTCTCAAAAGTCTGACCCGTCGTTTTACGATCACAAATTTTTTATGGGAAGGAAGTAGACCCAGAGAAACCTCCAAATGCAAAAAAGACAAGTGGACTGACCGACTCAATTAGTCCATCCAAATATTTTCACAAGTGATAAAACCAACCATCACCTTCTCTTTGCTGGTGATTACAAAATGTGGACCATACAATTTGTAGAGTTTTACGATCACAAATTTTTTATGGGAAGGAAGTAGACCCAGAGAAACCTCCAAATGCAAAAAAGACAAGTGGACTGACCGACTCAATTAGTCCATCCAAATATTTTCACAAGTGACAAAACCAACCATCACCTTCTCTTTGCTGGTGATTACAAAATGTGGACCATACAATTTGTAGAATTGCTAGAACTGTCTATCTATCAATGCATTCTTATATATATACATATGTATGTATCTTGAGAAATTCATATGTTTACCAAGTATTGATGCTATGTTTTCGTGGTGCTTAGTTTGAAGCAAAGATGAATAGTCAGAGTATATACACCACATTTAATCTTACTGTCTTTCTTCTTCTTTCATTGCTTTCTCAATTTGTTTCTCTTGAAACTAGTAGATTCAATTCCAATGATGGTAATGTAACCACGCAGTGCATTGAATTTGAGAGGAAAGCCCTTCTTGAATTCAAAGAAGGACTCACAGATCCTTCTGGTCGGCTTTCTTCTTGGGTTGGCAAAGATTGCTGTCGATGGAAGGGTGTGAGCTGCAACAAACACACTGGCAACGTTTTCAAGATTGACCTCAGCAACCGAGGAGACTCTTGCAGTTTGTATGAAGGGATTGCAGACAATTATAACTCCTCATCATGTTTGGGAGGTGAGATAAGTACTTCTTTGCTCAACATAAAGTATTTAAGTTACTTGGATCTAAGCATGAATGATTTCTATGGAATCGCAATCCCAAATTTCATCGGTTCACTTGAGAAATTGAGTTATCTCAGTCTTTCTCAATCAAATTTCGGTGGAATGGTTCCATCTCATCTTGGAAATCTGTCAAACTTGCAATATCTCGACCTCTCTGTATTTGTTTTTTACTACAATATTTGGGCATCAGATTTAAACTGGCTTGTTGGCCTATCTTCTTTGAAGTATCTTAATCTTGGTGGTGTGAACCTGAGTGAAGCAACAGATTGGTTGCAATCAATTAATACCATGCCCTCTTTGTCTGAGTTACACTTGTTTGATTGTCAACTCCCCAGCTTTCCAAAAGCTATACAGAATATAAATTTTACTTCCCTCTTGGTCCTCGATCTCTCTTTTAACGAGTTTAACTCTTTGTTGCCTCTATGGCCTTTCAATATTAGTACTCTTGTGGAATTCAATGTCAGTTTAAACAATTTTACGGGTTCCATTGTCAATGCTGCTTTGGGAAACTATCATAACTTGCAATCACTAGATTTATCTTCTAACTCTATTAGTGGTGACATAAGTGAACTTATAGAGGGATTGTCTGGGTGTTGTAACAATAGCTTGAAGGAGTTGATATTGGGGTCCAACAAATTTAATGGGAAGTTGCCCGATTCATTGGGACACTTGAATTATTTGAGATCCCTTGTACTGAATGAGAATCTGATCTCAGGTCCAATTCCAGAATCTGTTGGAAAGTTGTTTTTTCTAAAGGAATTGGACCTTTCTTTTAATGAGATGCATGGGTCTATCCCTACAAGTTTAGGAAGACTCACAGAGTTGACTAAATTGCAACTCTTCCATAATTCTTGGAAAGGCCTCATGTCCCAAAACCATTTACAAGGTCTGGCAAAACTACGAGTTTTCTCCATATCTTCGGACACAACTTGCATTTTTGATGTGACACATGAATGGGTTCCTCCATTTAGCCTGTTAGCTATCCAAATCAGTAACTATCTGTTGGGTCCAAAATTTCCAACATGGCTGAGAAATCAGAAAGAACTTTCATCCATAGTCCTCACAAATGTCTCCATTTCAGATACCATACCTGACTGGTTTTGGAAATTGTCAATGCAGATTGACATGCTCGATTTATCTCACAACCAAATTGTCGGTGTTGTTCCCAACTCATTAGGAATTTCCTTTGTGGACTTGAGTTTCAATCGCCTGGAAGGCACAATCCCACTCTGGCCTAACGTAATTTGTCTCTTTCTGAACAACAATTTATTTTCAGGAGCGATTCCTTTGACTATTGGCAGTGTCATGTCATCGTTAGTCATGCTTAATCTTTCTGGGAACTCTCTAAATGGTACCATTCCTTTGTCCATATGTAAATTGAAAGTTTTGATAAATCTCTATCTTTCATACAATCATCTATCTGGACAAATTCCCATGCATTTGGAGGACTTGCGAGCTCTTGGGACCCTAGATCTGTCCCAAAACAATCTCTCTGGCCATGTTCCTGAATCAATGTGCTCGCTATCATTTCTTTATTGGTTGAGGTTGAGTGGTAACAATCTTTCTGGCGAGCTCTCTTGGTTGAAGAATTGCAGGGGTCTGCACACTCTTGATCTTGGAGACAACAAATTTTCCGGGAACATACCAGGATGTCTGGGAGAAAATCTTTCGTTGCTTTCCATCCTCCGAATGCGAGCCAACTTGTTCACCGGAGATATACCTCAACAGCTATGTCATTTATCTAATCTCCACATCTTAGACCTTTCTCATAACTATTTTACAGGATCTATACCTCGCTGTTTAGGAAATTTGAGTGGCTTTAATCATTTCGCCTCTCCCGATAGAGCATTTCCATGTGCATTTCGACATCCACCTCAGTTTCATCAAATCAATTTGGCAGTGAAAGGAAGACAATTTGTGTATACCACCACGCTTGAGCTCGTTAATGTTATAGACCTTTCGAGCAATAATCTATCTGGGGAAATCCCAGAAGAGATAGCAAATCTGTCAGACTTGGGTACCTTGAATTTATCAAGAAACCAATTGACAGGAAAGATACCAAAGAAAATTGGAGAATTGCGATGGTTAGAAACGCTAGACCTTTCGAGCAACCACCTCTCCGGTTCAATTCCTTCAACCATGTCTGCTTTAACATCACTGAACCATTTGAACTTGTCATACAACAACTTTTCAGGGTCAATTCCTTCAACCAATCAGTTCCAAACTTTCAATGATCCATCCATTTATGAAGGTAATCCAGAACTTTGTGGGCTCCCATTGTCAACCAAGTGTTACATTGCAACTGATGTTGATGCAAAAGACAAATATGGCAAAAAAAAGGTGGACAATAAGGAAGACGAGTATGATGAGTTGTGGTTCTGTCTTAGCACAGTAGTTGGATTCATCGTAGGATTTTGGGTTGTTTGTGGCACTTTGGTACTAAAAAGGTCTTGGAGAACTGCTTATTTTCGATACCTAGATGAAGTGAAAGATTGGCTCTTTGTGGTCATTGCAGTAAATGTGGCTCGTTTTCAAAGGACGACATAGAGACGGTTGTTTTGGTGTCTTCTTCTGGTAATGGTTTTGGCTCTATTTTTATTTTCTGCCATATATTTGAGATTATAAAGAAGCAAGAATTTGTTAGTTGTTGTCTTTTTGTTTTTGATTTTGTTGTCATTGTTGCAGTGAACTTGAAACAAGGTTACAGGCATAGAAGGAAGGAAGGATGATTTCATAAAACCATTTTATATAAATTTTCTTATGATGTGCCTCTAAAACCATAGATTTTCCCGAGTTGTTTTGCTATGTTAAAGTTTTTCCAGATTGTACTTTGCTTTCCTAATTTGTCGAATATATAAATAATATTGAAGAATTTCCATGAAAATGTGATGTTATAATCACCTTTATTACTTTTCTTGCTTCTGAATTAAACATTGATTTAAAAACAGTCCGAAGATAAACCGATTACTCTTACACTAACAAAGATGGGAAAATCTATTTCACAATTCGCCATCTCTGTTCTGACTATTACTTACAAATTTGAAAAAATTTCAAATATGATGAAATTAAGTTGATTTCGTGGTTTTATCTTTTTAGCTTGTGCATTTTTTCCAAATATATATACCTTTTCAAGTACATTTTCTTCCTTTAGAGATTGATCAAACAAATATTTAACTCCTTTGTTTCATAAGTTAGATCATTACCAACCAAATTCACAAACGGCTTTGATACCGTGCAAGAGAAATGACAAGCAACTTTGCAAATGATACAATTCTCACGCAATCATGCCAATTCAGATATGAAACTTCACACAAACGGGATGGATGATGAAAATCTTGGCATATCTTCCAATCTTCGAGCCAAACTAGGTAGGCAACATGATACTGACCTTGACAATTTCTGTTTCTCAGATTTGTGAACTCTCCCCCAAGCCATTTCATTACTGAAATCAGAAATTGCTTAAGAAATTTGAGGGCTTCCATTTATTGGTATTGTATGTTTGCCTTCTGGCTTTTGATCGGAAGTAACAGTCTCAATGCCTTGTAAATTTTGATATTCATCGACTTGGTCCTCATTGAAGCTCTCGCTGAAAAGGTCAGCCAGTTTCTTCACATTATCGGTTGGAAAATGTTCGGATATGGAACCAGGCTAAGATGTTTGTATGAAGCTGCTTCGGTGGATGGGCGTGTTGCCACTAGATGGGATAAACTCTGCTTGAGATATTACAAACTAGTCAAAAACAGAAGTTAAAAAATAGAATGAAATCTGAAAGTAAATCATTATTAGTTGTTGATGCAAAGTAGTATGCTTCCTTGCAAAATTATTGTACCAAAAGATTAGAGTTATCTTACCACCATTAATGCTGAAGAAATCCTCAGAGTCAGATTCTAACCAGAGTTGAGAATCGAAAAACTTCTCTTCTTTACTCCCTGCATAAAATAGCAGGAACACTAGTTAATATTGAAATCCAAAAAATAGTTAATCAATGTGTTCTGTATTCATCTGATGAGTAATAATAGTTAAAAGAAGTTCGATAAGAGAAGAGATAAAAATGTGAAATTAGGGTAATCCTGTTGTATTTCTTGTCTTAGTGCCAGAAACTCCCACCAGCCATTGATAGGTCTGACAAGCATCAAATACCCGTGTAGAGAGACAGGTAAGAGATAAAAATGTAAAATGAGGGTAATATTTTGGTAGTTTAATCCTATTTTATGTTTTGAAATTTAAATTGTACATAAATATAAATACATACAAAAATATTTAATATATATATAAGTGGGAAGGGGGATCAGGACGGATTAAATTGTTATCTCTTGTTCTAGTGCTTAAAACTTGGAAGCTTGGCGCCCAAGTCACAATCACAAATGCATATAAGATTACCATATATATATGCAATCTTGGTGTGTCTTATTACAAATTTACAATCTCTTACATTGAGAAATACATATCAAATAACCATTTGATTAGATTAGATTAGATGAGATTACTTCACCAAAATATGTTGGATCAGATTCATTTTCCATCAAGGGAAAAAATTTATGAAAACAATTTAAGTAATTATTACAATGGCGTTGTTATTACAAGCATATTTACTGCCAGCATGATAATACTTCCTTTAATAAAACATAAATACAGAAAAAAAAAAAAAAAAAAAATTTACTGTGACTTTAGTGATCTTAGGTGGAATATGATCAAATATGTAGATTAAATCCATTAATTCACTAAGAATGTCAAGATTAAACGGTTCATTCACATGAATAGCCAAGGAATTGGGAAAAAACAAACCAAAAAAAAGGAAAAAAAAAAAAGAAAAGAAGAGAGAATCTAGAATTTTTATTACTATTCCCAAGCCATTAAGTACATTGATACTCATACTCCATTAAGAAATTTGCAATTAAGGAAATTAAATCAAATGAAATATGTATAAAAAAAATTGATGAAATCAAATTCTGACTAGAAAGAAATTGAATAAATATTTTTTTCCCAAAACAATTAAATCATTAAATTGACACTCTAAAATATGTCTATATTTCATCTAATTTCACACATCTTTCCAAATCCCTCCTCAAATCTCCCAACCAAAGACAGCACAAATGAATGAATTCTCCTAATATTTGGTAGTTCATGGTTGTAATCGATTTATAATATAGGTTTCACTAGGAGAAAATATAAATTAATTCTAATGAAGAATCGGTATTATGCTAAAAGAATCAAAAGAAAAGACATAAGGACTATGATTCGGATAAAAATCATTGGAAAAACAAACAAACATTTCATAGAAGATATAAATTAATTCACGAGAAGAATCAGAATTATGCTAAAAGAATCAAAACAAAAGACATCTCAGAACACTATGATTTAGATAAAAATCATAGGAAAAACAAACAAACATGTCATAAAACATATCAAAGTTAGCTAACATAAGAAAAAAAATGCTCAAAAAGTTACTCAAGAGTGGCTTACTTTGTTAAAGGATTAGTTTGCAATTCTTTTCTTTTCCCTAATTTTTTTTTCAGGAACCAAACAGGGGAAAGAAATCAAAAAATTTAAACCCTAGTTGAGTTGCGACAGCTCACCTATCTCTTGTCTACTATTTAGTGGATTAGTATCTAGTAAGCACCATCTATCTCGCAATTATAAAAATTTATTGACTATGAAACTATTGAATAAATTTTCTTAATGTTTGTGCCTACAAAATGAGGATTGAAAAACCTTCTTTTTATAGGATTAGCTTGAGTCTGATTTTGTTTACACTTTCAAATACAACTTATTTATCTAAAATAATGAGATTCATAATTTTGGATGAAGTCAATAAACTTTCTATACATAAGAAACGCACTATTTTATACCAATAAAATATTATATTTTATTCATACTTTTGTGCCTTTGTATGGGAGTCGTGCACTTCAATTTTTTGGATCCCCAAGAACCTTTACTTTGCTAACATGCAATTAGATCACCCAATGAAATTTTTAAAACAGTATACTTGATATTAGTTAAACATGTTTTCATTACATACTAATCGATCTTGTAAGCTTTGAGTTGATAACTTGGCAAAGATGTTTTAATGAAAATGAAATCAAGCAAATTCTTACATCCTCAAAACAAAACAAAACAGAGTTCAATTCTTATATGATTATAGAAACAATCTTAGGAATTACAGAATGATCATATTAGCTTTTATCCCAAAGGGGCTTTTTTTCTATCCTCCTCTAGAACCCTTTTCTTTCTTCCTCATCAACCCAAGCATGTACTAGGAAAGGCCACCTATTAAAACTAACATAAATTATCATTGTTTCATTACACAAATGGGACCAAGGAAAACTCAAGCCCCAACAAACACGCAGTCTCATTAATGGCCTAAACCCCATTAACTTAATTAAAGCCCATATGATCAAAAATCCAAAAATAACTACACGATTTTACAAACATTCTTGGGTATTACAGAACTACTTTTGGAACGGTATTTCCATGTTTCCCTCCTAAACTCGCCTAGAGTTGATCAAACCCAAACCTAAGATAGGAAAAGCCACTATTAAACTGACAGAAGCTTTACACTCAAGGCCCAACAAATTCGCCGATCTCAGTAATGTGCCCAAACCGCATTCTAAGCTGAGCCCCAGCTTCATCGTCAGCCCTCTTTTATATGTATCAGAAAATCTTTTACTAGAGTTGGTGGGGTGCGCCAGGCCGAGGCAATAGTGCAACGCCAAGGCGACGCTCGAGAGGCCCCAGAAGCAAGCTACTGTTTTGGGCAAAGATGATAAGTTATAAAATTAAAATGGAAAATAATTGACTAAAAAAAAAGTAAAAATAAGTTGGTGATGTTTTTATATCGTTCTATACTAGATACAGAAGAAAAAATGTAAAATTTTAGAGGCAAATTAAAAAAAAAAATAACATTCAAAAAAAACAAAGAAAAAAAAAAAAGGATAGCGTTTTTAGTTGGTTTGCCAAAACCCACCAAATTTTATTGATTGAAATAGAAAAAACCATTATTTTTATTTTTATGTTGAACATCATCACCAAGGATAGATCCAAAGGGTGGGATAGTATATTTAGATTTTCAAATTTCGGGGATCCATCCTTGATCATAACAATAATTTATTTATTTTATACATGAAAAAAATCCATCCTTGGTCATCCCAATATTAATTTTTTATTGTATACATGTAAAAAAAAAAACCCTTGGGCTAGCCAGAACGAACACGTTCACTAGTCTACCCAGATTTCAAGCGTCAAACCCACCTTTCAACTTTACCATCATCCAACCACCTTGGTGCACTCGCTTAAGTCACCAGCTAACGCTACTTAGCTCGACAATTATTAGATGTCTCAATCACACCTTATATTCAAACATTATGGGTTGTTTTTAAACAATGTGCGAGGGGTTCACGATTTTGCTACTATCAATGTTGAAATTTTAAACTATCTCTTTTCTAATGAGTTTATGAACGATGTGGAATTGAGTTATGATTCTACTACAACCAGTGTTTAAACTCTACACTCACTTTTCTAATGAGAAAATTTTGTGGAACTGGGGTTCATTTTTAATGAACTTTTTTCAAAAAAATTAAAAAAACTTTGTGTTTTAGAGTCTACTCGACTACATGGACCAAATAAGTTATAAAAAAATGAAAAACAATCCATTAAAAATAAAAGTGAAAATAAGTTGGTGATGTTTTTAGATCATTTTACACTAGATACATAAAAAATGTAAAATCTTTGACACAAATTTAAAAAATATAGTATTCAAAAGAAAAAAAAAAATGAGTTTTTTTGGTTAGTTGCCAAACCCACCAAATGTTATTGATTGAAATAGAAAAAATCACCATTTTTATGTTTTGTAATCATCACCAAGGACTGATCCACAGGGTGCGAAAGTATATTTAGATTTTCAAATTTTCAAGATTCATCCATAATCAAAACAATACTAATTTATTTATTTTATACATGAAAAATAAAAGTAAAAAAAAAAAGTGGTTGTCCAATGACTTAAAATAAAGCTATAGCCAGAGAACCTACAGGTTCACTGTCTAGCCTAAGCTCAACTAAGCTGGGCACAACTCACAGGTTCACTGGTCTAGCCTAAGTTCAACTAAGCTGGCCACAACCTACAGGCTTCAACTAAGCTAGCCAGAACCTAGAGGTTTACTCGGTCTAGCCTGAGTTCAACCAAGCTAGCTAGAACCTAGTAGTTTAGTCGTTTTAGCCTGAGTTCAACTAAGCTAGCTAGAACCTACAGGTTCACTGGTCTAGCCTGAGTTCAAGCGTTGAAGCCATCTATCAACTTTACCATCATCCAACCACTTTGGTGCCCTCGCTTGAGTCATAAGCTAACGCTACTTAGCTCGGCAATTATTCGATGTCTCAATCACCCCTTATATTCAAACATTATGCGTTGTTTTTAAACGATGTGGGATAAGTTTACGATTATACTACTACCAATATTTAAACTTTACACAATCTTTTTTCTAATGAGATTATGTTTCCTTCTCTTTCGGAGTAGCCGCCATCGTCCGCCACCATCACCGAACCATCTTTTGTCTTCCCCACCTACAAGGACCAACCGCCATCCCCTCTCTCCCTTTCCTTTCTCTATCTCAACCAGCCACACAGAAAAATTTAAAAATGCTCTCGTCTTAGTAAATCATTTTGGAAATCAACAAAAATAGAGGATGGATTTTGATTGAGATGTTTATGTTGATTGTGATTAACCCGAAATGACATATCTGGGCTGCGCATAAATCCAAACGAAACTCTTTCTTGATTGAAATCAACCACATCAAAACCCGTGGGTTTCCTAGGGTGGATGGGTGATGGCAGGAGAGGGGAAAAAACAGAGTAGTAGAGGAGGGGAAAAAACAAGATTTTTCCTAGTTTGTTTTGGGATTCTATGTTGGTGACTAGGAAGAAAGAGTAGGGTAGGGAGGTATCAGATAAGGGTGGGTTTATAAAATAAAATGTCATATCTTTTATTGTTTCCTAAGAAATTTTTTTTATTACTATTGAAATGGATTTAAGCTCATGGGTGTAACAAGGACTTAATGAACACAAAATTTACAATGCATTGCATTAGGGAACAAAAAATCTAAAAAAGTCACATTTTTTTTTTTCTAATTTTGGTTTTCTCCATCAATAGTGACGGGGCAATTCCCATGTATTCTTCAGCTCATGATAATGCCCCCAAAATGGTGACTGTAAATATCACTTACCCCAAAAAAGAGTCATGCAAGAATAATTAAGGTTTCAGCATTGGGTGAGTTCTATCTGGTTGGTAATGTTTTTAAATCATTCTACACTAGATAGAAAAAAATGTAAATTTTTTTATGCAAATGTAAAAATATAAAAAAAATTCAAAAAAATATAAAAAATATAAAAAATAGTTTTTTTAGTTAGTTGCCAATCCCACCAAATTTTATTAACTGAAATAGAAAAACCATCATTTTTATGTTGCATAGTCATTACCATGGACGGATCCCCAACGTGCGAAAGTATATTTAGATTTTCAAGTTTTGGCATCCATCTTTGGTCATCTTAAAAAGAAAATGTGGTTGTCCGGTGACGTAACTCAGCAACCTTGGGCTAGCCAGAACATACACGTTTACTAGTCCAACCTGAGTTCAAGTGTCGAACCCATCTTTCAACTTTACCATCTTCCAACCACTTTGATGCCCTCGCTTGAGTCACAATCTAAAGCTACTTAGCTCGGCAATTATTAGATGTCTCAATCACACCTTATATTCAAATATTATGCGTTATTTTTAAATGATGTGGGATGAGTTTATGATTCTACTACTACCAACGTTTAAATTTTATGCTATCTCTACTCTAATGAGATTATGAACGATGTGGGATGGATTTACGATTCTCCTACAACCAATGTTTAGACTTTACACTATCTATTTCTAATGAGATTATGTTTCCTTCTCTCCCGTAACCACCATCACCAAATCCTCTCTTGTCAAAGCTTTTAAATGTTTATTGTGCTTGGAATATATTTTGAATTATTTTAAAGGTATGTAGTAATGCAAGTGTAGAAAAAAAAAAATCAAATCAGAGTGGTAAATTAAAAAATTTGTAATTATTTTTTGAAAATACTATTGAATTGTAATTTTTCGTAAAGAAAATTTAGTGGAACTGGGGTAAGTACTTGGATTTTTTTTTTTTTTCATTTTTACTAAAGTTTTTTCAATTTTTTTTTAAAAACTTTGCATTTTAGCATCTACTCGACTGCATAGACCAAGTAAGTTATAAAATTAAAATGAAAAATAATTGACTAAGAAAAAAGTAAAAATAAGTTGGTGATGTTGTTAGATTATTCTACACTAGATACACAAAAAACGTAAAATTTTAGAAGCAAATTTTAAAAAAAAATAACATTGAAAAAAAAAGGATAAAAGATAAAAAGAGTTTTTAGTTGGTTGCCAAAACCCACAAAATTTTATTGATTGAAATAGAAAAAACCATTATTTTTATGTTGAACATCATCACCAAGGATAGATCCAAAGGGTGGGAAAGTATATATTTAGATTTTCACATTTCGGGGATCCATCCTTGATCATAACAATATTGATTTATTTATTTTATACATGAAAAAAATCCATCCTTGGTTATCACAATATTAATTTTTTATTGTATACATGTAAAAAAAAAAAACCCTTGGGCTAGCCAGAACGAACACATTCACTGGTCTACCCAGAGTTCAAGCGTCAAACGCACCTTTCAACTTTACCATCATCCAACCACCCTGGTGCACTTGCTTAAGTCACCAGCTAACGCTACTCTGCTCGGCAATTATTAGATGTCTCAATCACACCTTATATTCAAACATTATGGGTTGTTTTTAAACAATGTGCGAGGGGTTCACGATTTTCCTATTACCAATTTTGAAATTTTACACTATCTCTTTTCTAATGAGATTATGAACGATGTGGGTTTGAGTTATGACTCTACTACAAATAGTGTTTAAACTCTACACTATCTCTTTTCTAATGAGAAAATTTAGTGGAACTGGGGTTCATTTTTAATGAACTTTTTTCAAAAAAAATTCAACAAACTTTGCGTTTTAGAGTCTACTCGACTACATGGACCAAATAAGTTATAAAAAAAAATGAAAATCAATTCATTAAAAATAAAAGTGAAAATAAGTTGGCGATGTTTTTAGATCATTCTACACTAGCCACACAAAAAATGTAAAATCTTTAACACAAATTTAAAAAATATTATATTCAAAAGAAAAAAAAAATGAGTTTTTTTGGTTAGTTGCCAAACCCACCATATGTTATTGATTGAAATAGAAATAATCATCATTTTTATGTTTTGTAATCATCACCAAGGACTGATCCACAGGGTGCGAAAGTATATTTAGATTTTCAAATTTTCAAGATCCATCCATGAGCATAACAATACTAATTTATTTATTTAATACATGAAAAATAAAAGTACATCCTGGATAATCACAATGTTAATTTTTTTATTTTCTATTACCAAAAAAAAAAAAAAAAAGAGTGGTTGTCCAATGACTTAAACTAAAGCTATAGCTAGAGAACCTACAGGTTCACTGTCTAGCCTAAGTTCAACTAAGCTGGGCACAACTCACAGGTTCACTGGTCTAGCCTGAGTTCAACTAAGCTGGCCACAATCTACAGGGTTCAACTAAGCTAGCTAGAACCTAGAGGTTTACTCGGTTTAGCCTAAGTTCAACCAAGCTAGCTAGAACCTAGTGGTTTAATCGTTTTAGCCTGAGTTCAACTAAGCTAGCTAGAACCTACAGGTTCGCTAGTCTAGCCTGAGTTCAAGCGTTGAAGCCATCTATCAACTTTACCACCATCCAACCACTTTGGTGCCCTCGCTTGAGTCATAAGCTAACACTACTTAGCTCGGCAATTATTAGATGTCTCAATCACCCCTTATATTCAAACATTAGGCGTTGTTTTTAAACGATGTGGGATAAGTTTACGATTATACTACTACCAATATTTAAACTTTACACTATCTCTTTTCTAATTAGATTATGAACGATGTGGGATAGATTTACGATTCTACTACTACCAATATTTAAACTTTACACTATCTTTATTCTAATGAGATTATGTTTCCTTCTCTTCTGTAGTAGCCGCCATCGTCCGCCACCATCACCGAACCGTCTTTTGTCTTTCCCACCTACAAGGACCAACCGCCATCCTCTCTCTCCCTTCCCTTTCTTTGTCCCAGCCAGCAACATAGAAAAATTTTAAAATGCTCTCATCTTAGTAAATCATTTTGGAAATCAACAAAAATAGAGGATGAATTTTGATTGAGAAGTTTATGTTGATTGTGATTAACCCGAAACGACATATCTGGGCTGCGCATAAATCCAAACGAAACTCTTTCTTGATTGAAATCAACCACATCAAAACCCGTGGGCTTCCTAGGGTGGATGGGTGATGGCAGGGGAGGGAAAAAAATAGAGTCGTAGAGGAGGGGAAAAAACAAGATTTTTCTTAGTTTGTTTTGGGATTATGTGTTGGTGGCTAGGGAGAAGGAGTAGGGTAGGGAGGTATCAGATAAGGGTGGGTTTATAAAACAAAATGTCTTATCTTTTATTGTTTCCTGTGAAATTTTTTTTATTACTATTGAAATGGATTTAAGCTCACGAGCGTAACAAGGACTTAATGAACCCAAAATTTTGAAAGGGACACGTTATGAACTTGTCATACCACATGTTTGCCAACTTCACCGGTGTAACAAGGACTCGAGCTCCTCAAAGAGTTACCACAAAAGGCATAAAGTTTGTGATGTTCAGTCAAAGACTGCTAGAGTCATTGTCAACAGTGTAGCAGGTATGACAGTTCTCTCATTGCCTTATAATATATTGTTTTGTTTACAATGCATTGCATTAGGGAACAAAAAATCTAAAAAAATTACATTTTTTTTTTCTAATTTCGGTTTTCTCCATCAATAGTGACGGGGCAATTCCCATTTATTCTTCAGCTAATGATAATGCCCCCAAAATGGTGACTGTAAATATCACTTACCCCAAAAAAGATTCATGCAAGAATAACTAAGGTTTTAGCATTGGGTGAGTTCTTTTTGGTTGATGATGTTTTTAAATCATTCTACACTAGACAGAAAAAAAATTAAAAATATATAAATAATAAATAATAAATAAATAAATAAAAATAAATAGTTTTTTTAGTTAGTTGCCAATCCCACCAAATTTTATTGATTGAAATAGAAAAACCATCATTTTTTTGTTGCATAGTCATCACCATGGATGGATCCCCAACATGCGAAAGTATATTTAGATTTTCAAATTTTGGGCATCCATCTTTGATCATCTTAAAAAGAAAATGTGGTTGTCCGGTGACGAAACTCAGCAACCTTGGGCTAGCCAGAACATACACGTTCACTGGTCCAACCTAAGTTCAAGTGTCGAATCCATCTTTCAACTTTACCATCTTAAACCACTTTGATGACCTCGCTTGAGTCACAATCTAAAACTACTTAGCTCGGCAATTATTAGATGTCTCAATCACACCTTATATTCAAATATTATTCGTTATTGTTAAATGATGTGGGATGAGTTTATGATTCTACTACTACCAATGTTTAAATTTTATACTATCTCTATTCTGATGAGATTATGAACGATATGGGATGGATTTACAATTTTTCTACAACCAGTGTTTAAACTTTACACTATCTATTTTCTAATGAGATTATATTTCCTTCTCCGCCATAACCACCATCCACCGCCACCATCACCAAATCCTCTCTTGTCAAAGCTTTTAAATGTTTATTGTGCTTGGAATATATTTTGAATTATTTTAAAGGTATGTAGTAATGCAAGTGTAGAAAAAAAAAAATCATATCAGGGTGGTAAATTAAAAAAAAAAATTAATTATTTTTTGTAAATACTATTGAATTGTAATTTTTCGTAAGGAAAATTTAGTAGAACTGGGGTAAGTATTTGGATTTTTTTTTTTTCATTTTTACTAAAGTTTTTCCAATTTTTTTTAACAACTTTGCATTTTAGCATCTACTCGATTGCATAGACCAAATAAGTTATAAAATTAATGGAAAATAATTGACTAAAAAAAAGTGAAAATAAGTTGGTGATGTTTTTAGATCATTCTACACTAGATACACAAAAAAATGTAAAATTTTAGCAGCAAATTAAAAAAAAAATAACATTCAAAAAAAAAAAAAGATAGAGTTTTTAGTTGGTTTGCCAAAACCCACCAAATTTTATTGATTGAAATAGAAAAAAACCATTATTTTTACGTTGAACATCATCACCATGGATAGATCCAAAGGGTGGGATAGTATATTTAGATTTTCAAATTTCAGGGATCCATCCTTGATCATAACAATAATTTATTTATTTTATACATGAAAAAAATCCATCCTTGGTCATCCCAATATTAATTTTTTATTGTATACATGTAAAAAAAAAAACCCTTGGGCTAGCCAGAACGAACACGTTCACTAGTCTACCCAGAGTTCAAGTGTCGAACCCACCTTTCAACTTTACCATCATCCAACCACCTTGGTGCACTCGCTTAAGTCACTAGCTAATGCTACTCAGCTCGGCAATTATTAGATGTCTCAATCACACCTAATATTCAAACATTATGGGTTGTTTTTAAACAATGTGCGAGGGGTTCATGATTTTCCTACTACCAATGTTGAAATTTTACACTATCTCTTTTCTAATGAGATTATGAACGATGTGGGATTGAGTTATGATTCTACTACAACCAGTGTTTAAATTCTACACTATCTCTTTTCTAATGAGAAAATTTAGTGGAACTGGGGTTCATTTTTAATGAACTTTTTTCAAAAAATTTCAAAAAACTGTGTTTTAGAGTCTACTCGACTACATGGACCAAATAAGTTATAAAAAAATGAAAAACAATTCATTAAAAATAAAATTGAAAATAAGTTGGTCGTATTTTTAGATCATTCTACACTAGATACACAAAAAAAATGTAAAATCTTTGACACAAATTTAAAAAATATAATATTCAAAAGGAAAAAAAAAATGAGTTATTTTGGTTAGTTGCCAAACCCACCAAATGTTATTGATTGAAATAGAAAAAATCATCATTTTTATGTTTTGTAATCATCACCAAGGACTGATCCACAGTGTGCGAAAGTATATTTAGATTTTCAAATTTTCAAGATGCATCCATGGGCATAACAATACTGATTTATTTATTTTATACATGAAAAATAAAAGTACATCCTTGATAATCACAATATTAATTTTTTTATTTTCTATTAAAAAAAAAAAGAGTGGTTGTCCAATGACTTAAACTAAAGCTGTAGCCAGAGAACCTACAGGTTCACTGTCTAGCCTAAGTTCAACTAAGCTGGGCACAACTCACAGGTTCACTGGTCTAGCCTGAGTTCAACTAAGCTGGCCACAACCTACAGAGTTCAACTAAGCTAGCTAGAACCTAGAGGTTTACTCGGTCTAGCCTGAATTCAACCAAGCTAGCTAGAACCTAGTGGTTTAATCGTTTTAGCCTGAGTTCAACTAAGCTAGCTAGAACCTACAGGTTCGCTGGTCTAGCCTGAGTTCAAGCGTTGAAGCCATCTATCAACTTTACCATCATCCAACCACTTTGGTGCCCTCGCTTGAGTCATAAGCTAACACTACTTAGCTCGGCAATTATTAGATGTCTCAATCACCCCTTATATTCAAACATTAGGCGTTGTTTTTAAACGATGTGGGATAAGTTTACGATTATACTACTACCAATATTTAAACTTTACATTATCTCTTTTCTAATTACATTATGAACGATATGGGATAGATTTACGATTCTACTACTACCAATATTTAAACTTTACACTATCTTTTTTCTAATGAGATTATGTTTCCTTCTCTACCGTAGTAGCCGCCATCGTCTGCCACCATCACCGAACTGTCTTTTGTCTTCCCTACCTACAAGGACCAACCGCCATCCCCTCTCTCCCTTTCCTTTCTGTCCCAGCCAGCCACATAGAAAAATTTAAAAATGCTCTCGCCTTCGTAAATCATTTTGGAAATCAACAAAAATAGAGGATGGATTTTGATTGAGAAGTTTATGTTGATTGTGATTAACTCGAAATGACATATCTGGGCTGCGCATAAATCCAAACGAAACTCTTTCTTGATTGAAATCAACCACATCAAAACCCGTGGGTTTCCTAGGATGGATGGGTGATGGCGGAAGAGGGGAAAAAACAGAGTAGTAGTGGAGGGGAAAAAACAAGATTTTTCCTAGTTTGTTTTGGGATTCCGTGTTGGTGACTAGGGAGAAGGAGTAGGGTAGGGAGGTATCAGATAAGGGTGGGTTTATAAAACAAAATGTCATATTCTTTATTGTTTCCTAAGAAATTTTTTTTATTACTATTGAAATGGATTTAAGCTCACGGGTGTAACAAGGACTTAATGAACACAAAATTTACAATGCATTGCATTAGGGAACAAAAAATTTTAAAAAGTCACATTTTTTTTTTTCTAATTTATGTTTTCTCCATCAATAGTGACGGGGAAATTCCCATGTATTCTTCAGCTCATGATAATGCCCCCAAAATGGTGACTGTAAATGTCACTTACCCCAAAAAGAGTCATGCGAGAATAATTAAGGTTTCAGCATTGGGTGAGTTCTACTGAAATAAATACAAAATGCTTCACACTTACATATAAATTGCTTAGGGAGGAACTTACAATGGATGCTTATACATTTAATTTCTTAGGGAAGAATTACCATGGATGTTGAAGTTTTGTTTTGCTTTGGCTACTTAAACAAATATTAATTTTTTGGCATTAAACACAGCCAACAATATGTTAAAATTTTTTAATATTTTTAGTTTACTTTATTGAATATAAGGACTAAAATTTCATAGTCAGACCTTGTAGATGACATAATCGTTAAATAATGTACAAAATGCATCTAGTGGCCCGTTCCATGTGGTGCAACTTCCGATAATTTGCTGAGCATTTTTTTTCTGTTTTCCTTGCACATTTTTCAAGGCTCTATGGTAAGAAGATATTGCAGTCTTGTAAAAATGTTTAACGGAGAAAAGTGTATCCTGCATGCGTTTCATTGACAAAATTTTGCAACAATCATTCCCAATCGTCAATAGCTATTTGTCTGGCCATTTTTTTTCTTCAAACGTTACAAACTTGGTCAAATATGAACTTTTTGGAGGTTTTGGCTAAGGGCATGAATTCTTACAATTCTTAGAAGTTTGTTAGGTTAACATGCCTTGTCAACTTGAAATTGGAGTATCTGTTTACTTTTATGGTTAATCTTGTAAAATACTTGGTTCAATTTAATAATGATAATGATCATTGGTCTTGAATGTATCTTTTGTTAGACCTTATGTATGATTTCCAGCTTTTGATTGAGACTAGATGCTGTAGTTTTTTAGTCAATCTGGTACTGGTGGTTGGGATCCTCTAAATTAGTCCGTCATGGCAATGAATTATTTTCCTTTCAATCTGACATGGCATAGAATTAGTGAAAAATCAAAATTTGCACAGCTGAATCTAAAATTTTGTCTTGGGATCATACAACTAACATCTCATTCTAGTTTTCATGATTTCTGTTAGGCACCCTACATCGCTCTCTTGGTGTTGGGAAACAAACTCAAAGATGAGAAACAGTATTCAATCTAAAATGTTAATACTTTTTTGTCAAAAAAAAAAAAGAAAAGAAAGTAAATAAATAAATAATCAAGAAGAGACAGTTGACAGGTTTTTCTAATACGATCTATTTCACTATCAGGAAGCTAGACGAGCATCAGAGAAAGTGTATGACGTGGCGAAAGTGGACGAAAGAGTGAACAGAGCAGTGGCAGCGGCTAACAGGGCAGCAAATGCAGCTAGATTAGCGGTGGTAAAGGCAGTCCAAAAACAAATTCTATACAATGGTAACAACGACAACATTCCTACGCCTTTTATGCGAGACTGGTAATCCGACTCTAATATCACTAAAATCATCAATCAGTCTTCTACTACATGAGATGGCTGCTAGAGGAAGTTGCATTTTGTGATTTTCCTTCTAGCATGCCTGCATTTTCCATTGCAGTTTCCTTTCCTTTCCTTTCCTCGAAAGTATTATGTAATATGAGGCCTTTTCCAGTAGGAGAAAGGGTTGAACTAATGAGTATTAGCATAATTCAATATGCTGAAATTTTTAAATATTTTTATTTTACTTTATTGAATATAAGGACTAAAATTTCATAGACATTGTAGATGACATAATCGTTAAATAATGTACCATGGGATTGATAGTCCTACAAATAGGGTGATTACTAGTCGAAGAGAATAGTTAATCCGCTTACTCATATTCCCAACCAAACACTTATAATTAGGTCTCACAGATTATTAATCAAATCTCCCTCTTCAAAGAACCCAACAAACATGCCTTACTAGAGCAATGGGCCTGCCAAATCCAACGAGGCAGCTCAATGGATGGAATTGGCATTGTGCAACCAATCCACCCAAAACTATCAAATGGTAACTCATAACAAGTATTAGATAGAGAATCTTTACAAAGAGTTAGTTATCTGACAGAATATAAATTAGCAACATTTTATGCGTCTATATGATCATTTATCTGTTGTGCATTTAATTTATGAGTTCTGTGTTATGAATTCAATCGTAGTTAAACTGGTGTTGTAGCACAGTTGCTTACTCTTACAAAAATTCCTGACTCAAATTCTTAAAATTTCTGTTCTAGGATATTGTTTACGCAATTAGCATCACTGATTTGTCCAGCTGAATTAGAAGATAATCGAGTTCAAGTAATTTTTCAATCTTCTTAGAGCTATATATATATATATATATGAAAATATAGGTTACTAAAACATTGTAGGCATTTTTTTTTATTTTTTTGCGACGGTAACAAGATGGTCGCTAATACATTATAGGTATTTTTTTATATTTTTTGCGACTGCAAAACATTAGTCGCCATAAGTAGATTGGGCGGTCGCAAATAGTTTGCGACTGTTGTTTTGCGGTCGCAAAAAGTATTTGCCACCCCCACATGCGCGACCCCCATTTGTCGTCGCATGAGCTGTCGCAAAAAGTCTTTTGCGACTGTCTTTTTATTATTTGCGACAGCTTGTAACTAAAAAAACTATTTTTTTTTTTTTATATATATATTTGCATCAAAAAATTTACATTTTTTTTCTATCTAGTGTAGAATGATTTAAAAACATCACCAACCAGATAGAACTCACCCAATGCTGAAACCTTAGTTATTCTTGGATGACTTTTTTTGGGGGTAAGTGATATTTACCGTCACCATTTTGGGGGCATTATCATGAGCTAAAGAATACATGGGAATTGCCCCGTCACTATTGATGGAGAAAACCGAAATTAGAAAAATAAATAAAAAATAAAATGTGACTTTTTTAGATTTTTTGTTCCTTAATGCAATGCATTGTAAACAAAACAATATATTATAAGGCAATAAGAGAACTGTCATACCTGCTACACTGTTGACAATGACTCTAGCAGTCTTTGCCTGAACATCACAAACTTTATGCCTTTTGTGGTAACTCTTTAAGGAGCTCAAGTCCCTGTTACATCAGTGAACTTGGCAAACATGTGGTATGATAAGTTCAGAACGTGTCCCTTTCAAAATTTTGTGTTCATTAAGTCCTTGTTACACCCGTGAGCTTAAATCCATTTCAATAGTAACAAAAAAAAATTCTTAGGAAACAATAAAAGATATGACATTTTGTTTTATAAACCCACCCTTATCTAATACCTCCCTACCCTACTCCTTCTCCCTAGTCACCAACACAGAATCCCAAAACAAACTAAGAAAAATCTTGTTTTTTCCCCTCCTCTGCTACTCTGTTTTTTCCCCTCTCCTACCATCACCCATCCACCCTAGGAAACCCATAGGTTTTGATGTGGTTGATTTCAATGATGAAAAAGTTTCATTTGGATTTATGCGCAACCCAGATATGTCATTTCGGGTTAATCACAATCAACATAAACTTCTCAATCAAAATCCATCCTCTATTTTTGTTGATTTCCAAAATGATTTACTAAGATGAGAGCATTTTTAAATTTTTCTATGTGGCTGGCTGGGACAGAGAAAGGAAAGGGAGAGAGGGGATGGCGTTTGGTCCTTGTAGGTGGGAAGACAAAGGACAATTCGGTGATGGTGGCGGACGATGGCGGCTACTACGGAAGAGAATGAAACATAATCTCATTAGAAAAAAGATAGTGTAAAGTTTAAATATTGGTAGTAGTAGAATCGTAAATCTACCCCCACATCATTCATAATCTAATTAGAAAATATTATCCCACAATGTTTAAAAACAACGCATAATGTTTGAATATAAGGGGTGATTGGGACATCTAATAGTTGCCGAGCTAAGTAACGTTAGCTTATGACTCAAGCGAGGGCACCAAAGTGGTTGGATGATGATAAAGTTGATAGATGGCTTCAACGCTTGAACTCAGGCTAGACCGGCGAACTTGTAGGTTCTAACTAGCTTAGTTGAACTCAAGCTAAAACGATTAAACCACTAGGTTCTAACTAGCTTGGTTGAACTCAGGCTAGACCGAGTAAACCTCTAGGTTCTAGCTAGCTTAGTCCTGTAGGTTCTAGCTAGCTTAGTTGAACTCAAGCTAAAACGATTAAACCACTAGGTTCTAACTAGCTTGGTTAAACTCAGGCTAGACCGAGTAAACCTCTAGGTTCTAGCTAGCTTAGTTGAATCCTAAGTTGAACTCAGGCTAGACCAGTGAACCTGTGAGTTGTGCCCAGCTTAGTTGAACTTAGGCTAGACAGTGAACCTGTAGGTTCTCTATTATAGCTTTAGTTTAAGTCATTGGACAACCACTTCTTTTTCTTTCTTTTTTTTGTAATAGAAAATATAAAAAAAAAAATTAATATTGTGATTATCAAGGATGGACTTTTATTTTTCATGTATAAAATAAATAAATTAGTATTGTTATGATCATGGATGGATCTTGAAATTTTGAAAATTTGAAAATCTAAATATACTTTCGCACCCTGTGGATCAGTCCTTGGTGATGATTACAAAACATAAAAATGATGATTTTTTCTATTTCAATCAATAACATTTGGTGGGTTTGGCAACTAACCAAAAAAACTCTTCTTTTTTTTTGTCTTTTGAATATTATATTTTTAAAATTTGTGTCAAAGATTTTACATTTTTTGTGTATCTAGTGTAAAATGATCTAAAAACATCACCAACTTATTTTCACTTTTATTTTTAATGAATTGTTTTTCATTTTTTTATAACTTATTTGGTCCATGTAGTCGAGTAGACTCTAAAATGCAAAGTTTTTTGAAATTTTTTGAAAAAAGTTCATTAAAAATGAGCCCCAGTTCCACTAAATTTTCTCATTAGAAAAGAGATAGTGTAGAGTTCAAACACTGGTTGTAATAGAATCATAACTCAATCACATATCGTTCATAATCTCATTACAAAAGGGATAGTGTAAAATTTCAACATTGGTAGTAGGAAAATCGTGAACCCCTCGCACATAGTTTGAAAACAACCCATAATGTTTGAATATAAGGTGTGATTGAGACATATAATAATTGCCGAGCTGAGTAGCGTTAGCTGGTGACTTAAGCGAGTGCACCAAGGTGGTTGAATGATGGTAAAGTTGAAAGGTGGGTTCAACGCTTGAACTCTGGGTAGACCAGGGAACATGTTCGTTCTGGCTAGCCCAAGGGTTTTTTTTTTACATGTATACAATAAAAAATTAATATTGTGATGACCAAGGTTGGATTTTTTTCATGTATAAAATAAATAAATTAATATTGTTATGATCAAGGATGGATCCCCGAAATTTGAAAATCTAAATATACTTGTCCACCCTTTGGATCTATCCTTGGTGATGATGTTCAACATAAAAATAATGGTTTTTCCTATTTCAATCAATAAAATTTGGTGGGTTTTGGCAACCAACTAAAAACTCTTTTATCTTTTTTCTTTTTTCTTTTTCTTTTTTTTTTTCAATTTTATTTTTTTAAAAAAAAATTGATCTAAAAACATCACCTACTTATTTTCACTTTTTTTTTAGTCAATTATTTTCCATTTTAATTTTATAACTTATTTGGTCTATACAGTCGAGTACATGCTAAAATGCACAGTTTTTATGATTTAGATAAAAATCATTGGAAAAACAAACAAACATGTCATAGAACATATCAAAGTTAGCTAACATAAGAAAAAAAAATGCTCAAAAAATAACTCAAGAGTGGCTTACTTTGTTAAAGGATTAGTTTGCAATTCTTTTCTTTTTCGTAATTTTTTTCTCAGGAACCAAACAGGGGAAAGAAATCAAAAAATTTAAACCCTAGTTGAGTAATCAAGATCAGAATCATACCCAAGTCTCCAAAAGTTGAAACATTGGCCAGAGAAGAGGATTGAGGCTCGATTTGTTCATTGTTGAGTGTGTTTTTCTTAATGGATAATTGAACTGAGTGAGAGTTCTCATGCACTGAAATGCAAGAACCCATGTCTACAATGATACCTTCTACACGTCTGAGAATTAAATTTATAGTTTTGTAGAGAGAGAGAGAGTAGGGAGTGATGGGGTTAGGACAATGTAAGACAAAGCAAGAATTTTTTCTGATTTATGCTAAATAAAGAAGCTCATAAATAAATTATAAAAACAGAAAAGAAAAAGAAAGGGTATCCAACCAAAATCTACTAAAGGGAGTAGATTTTGGTCTTCAAAGGTAATGGAAGTAATGGCATGTGCAAATAGTTTTTATTCATAAATTATGATTTGATTAAGATGAAAGTAGAAGTTATCGAGGTTATCAAAATAAAGTTGCAAAAACCAAACTATTGTCCTAAAAATTATTTAGAAATTACATGTTTATGTGGTGCTCTTAACCAATGAATGTGTTAAAAAGGATAAAAGGATTGAACTTATCATACATAACCAATCAAAGATGAGTTGGGACAGCTCACCTATCTCTTGTCTACTATTTAGTGGATTAGTATCTAGTAAGCACCATCTATCTCGCAATTATAATAATTTAATGACTATGAAACTATTGAATAAATTTTCTTAATGTTTGTGCCTACAAAATGAGGATTGAAAAACCTTCTTTTTATAGGATTAGCTTGAGTCTGATTTTGTTTACACTTTCAAATACAACTTATTTATCTAAAATAATGAGATTCATAATTTTGGATGAAGTCAATAAACTTTCTATACATAAGAAACGCACTATTTTATACCAATAAAATATTATATTTTATTCATACTTTTGTGCCTTTGTATGGGAGTCGTGCACTTCAATTTTTTGGATCCCCAAGAACCTTTACTTTGCTAACATGCAATTAGATCACCCAATGAAATTTTTAAAACAGTATACTTGATATTAGTTAAACATGTTTTCATTACATACTAATCGATCTTGTAAGCTTTGAGTTGATAACTTGGCAAAGATGTTTTAATGAAAATGAAATCAAGCAAATTCTTACATCCTCAAAACAAAACAAAACAGAGTTCAATTCTTATATGATTATAGAAACAATCTTAGGAATTACAGAATGATCATATTAGCTTTTATCCCAAAGGGGCTTTTTTTCTATCCTCCTCTAGAACCCTTTTCTTTCTTCCTCATCACAACCCAAACATGTAATAGGAAAGGCCCCACCTATTAAAACTAACATAAATTACCATTGTTTCATTACACAAATGGGACCAAGGAAAACTCAAGCCCCAACAAACACGCAGTCTCATTAATGGCCTAAACCCCATTAACTTCATTAAAGCCCATATGATCAAAAATCCAAAAATAACTACACGATTTTACAAACATTCTTGGGTATTACAAAACTACTTTTGGAACGGTATTTCCATGTTTCCCTCCTAAACTCGCCTAGAGTGGATCAAACCCAAACCTAAGAGGGAAAGCCACTATTAAACTGACAGAAGCTTTACACTCAAGACCCAACAAATTCGCCGATCTCAGTAATGTGCCCAAACCGCATTCTAAGCTGAGCCCCAGCTTCATCGTCAGCCCTCTTTCATATGTATCAAAAAATCTTTTACTAGAGTTGGTGGGGTGCGCCCGGCCGAGGCAATAGTGCAACGCCAAGGCGACGCTCGAGAAGCCCCAGCAGCAAGCTACTGTTTTGGACCCTCCCCCTAAAAAAATTAATTTAATATCATGTGAACCAATGGCCCACGTATCAGATATTAAACTGATAAGAACAGATACTACACTTGATCTTAGCCAAAAGGCCGAGAAAGGTATGCTTATTCCTCACTTGGGCTGGCTCTTTAATAGCCCAACTTACCACCCCTCTTTCTCTCTTAGCCTCGATGTGGGACTCTCTCCCTCTCTAGACTCTAGCTCCGAACAAAACTCTATCGGAATCAAACCAGTCACGTTAAACTGGGTTGAACTTGAAGCATTTGCACCTTTGGAAACCATCTGAACCCATAACATTGGTACGATATCTGTTAGTTTTGTTAGTTTTATGGGACTAGTTTGGATTAGTCCCATTACTGCCATAACAATGACAACATGCTCTGTTTGTTTGTATTTTTTGTATATATATCATTGATCTAGACATTGTTTTGCCTACAAAACAGAGGTCAAAAATCATGTGGACTAAACCCGAGTAAATTAAAATCATGTTTCTTAATGCAAATTGTTCAAAACATATTTTTCAAATTCAAATTGTTAATCAAATAGTGTTTTGAAAACTCATCTTCATAAAACTAGGTTAATTTGAGAAATAAGTTTTAAAATATTTGATTTGAATTTGACAATTTGTTTTGAAAAAGGGAGGATTTGGGTTTTTTTTTTTTTTTTAAAAAAAAAAAAATTACTCAGTAATATAGCCCATCTATCTGGACTATATTTGAAATAATAAAAAAAAACAACCTATAATTTATGCCACTAATTTTATCTAGAAACGCAATATGTGATACAGATTCAACTCTTGTGTAGGTATTATGTCCTCCACTTAGATACTATTTGGCATCCTCTATATTAACATGCTTTTTTTATTTTTTTGGTCATATCACTCTATTTTTTTACATATCTTTTCGTAAAATGTCAAAAAGTATACTTATTTAAATTAATTTTTTGAGTCACAAGTTAATATTTTTGGATTAATTTTTTAGGTATGTAGTATTGTTAACCCCTCGCCCAAAGTTTTGAAAACGCCATTAATATAGCAGTGTTGATTAAAAATATTTTCAAATGATATAGTTTCAGCCTTTTTTTTTATTTGTTTGAAAAATTTAATACCCTCCTCTTAAACTTTTTTATTTTTTGAAAAATGGTACTAATATTGTAAGCCTTAACGTATTCTTTCCGAAATTAGAATACTGTTTTCGTCCCAGAATGTTGTTGGTTTTACACTCATCACAATTCACAGCAAGCTCTCACCATCAGCAATAACTTTGTAAAATGATGAAATCCAAACAGCTCTTATGGAGAGTAATGTTTGGTTGCAAAGAAAGAAACATTTTTTATCAAAAACATTTTTCTTTGTGGCAATCGTTCTGCTAAATTATTCTCTCACCGTTTTTGCAGTGACCAAACTGTGTGGGCAAGGCTGTTGCTGTTCATTCACAGCAAAAAACATAGAATTGAGCTCACGTTGATGTCGATGTTAATGAATCTACTGTCCCTCCACGGCAAATTGTTTGCTTTCTCTTCTTTTTGTTTCCTAGTGTTTTGATTTTCGCTCTTCTGACAAATACACAATAATTAAAACAGGCTCTTGTTTTCATCATTGAATAATAAAATAATAACATAAAAAAATCAGGTGTTTTCCTCTGTAATCATCACCTACTCATGAAGTTAGGATGAACAAAACAATTTCTTAGTTATTGTGAGAAGAAAATGAGGAGCATATTCCATAAAACTACTTTTAGTGGTTTTGAAAATAAATAAAAATAAGATACCATGGCCTAATAGGGCCATTCATATGCCATATTTACAGAGATGAAGTAGCTAAAATGCTCATTGATAAATCCAGTTTTAAATAAATTTAAAAATAAAAAAAAATCTCGATCATCCAAAAGTTAAAAAGAATTTTGACAAGTGATCAATGGAAAAATTATCTCATAAATCAGAAAAACTAATTGTAAATAAAAACTATATCAAGTGCAAGCGAGCACTACACCTGGTGTAACTAATTGCAAATAAATGAACTATATCCGAAACTATGTCTAGTGCAAGTGAGAACTGCTTTTGATGCAAGTGAACATTGTGCTCGGTGTAAGTAATTGCAAATCAACAAAAATTTATCTAGAACTATGTCGGCTTCAAGCGAAGAATCGCTTCTGATGCAACGAATGGCAAAGTTTCCTTAACTTGTAATTAGTTTTTCATTTTTCATTTATCTAATCTTTTTTGTAGAATAATTATGGTAAAAAAAAAAATCCTAGGATGACAATTCCCTGAACTACAGCTGATTTTTTTGGCAATTTTTATATTTTGTTGTTTGTAGTTTGTGTTAGTTTTTTTGTTTGGTCTTTTGGGACCTTCTTCTTGTTCTTATTCATTTATATTGTTTATTTTATTTTAACATAACTGTGTTTTACTTTTCTCCAAAAAAAATAATAAATAAAGATTATCAAATAATTCCCTTGATCTTATGTTATTTTTAAAAAAATAATACTCTCCCTCTCTCATTGATGTAGTGATTGTACTATTCTTACACTTTCTTATGCCATTTTCTTTCTATAAATCGCCCTTTCCCCCAACAACAAAAACCAGACCTTAATTACCAATTTTTAATATTCAGAGAATGGGATTTGAAAGTATGGAGGAAAAAGATCTGAGAACCAAGAGCTTTCGCGACGAAGACTACAATAACAGAAGGGTGTTCTTAAGAAGCTATCCTCTTCAATGGGGAGGAGATGAAGGTGAAGAAAACAAGCAAGACACAGTCGAAGTCAGCTACGGTGGTGGTGGTGGTGGTGGTAGTGGTGATGGGAAAAAGAAGCCCATAAAAAAGTTAATTGTAACAGTTTTTGAGTGGGGTGAAGGAAAGATTTTGGTGTTGAGGAGATTTAAGCACAAGATTGAATTTTACATCATTGCTTGTCTTCCAGTTGCCTTCAAACCTCCAACCGCCTTAATTTCAGCTTAACATCTTGGATTCGAGATCTTTTGTCACGTATCTCTTTGCAACGGTTTAGATTTGAAGTTGAAGAAAGCCGATATTAAGTTGCCGCTTAACGTCTTGCTTCTTCTGCTGTCACTTCCCTCCTTATAATTTGTGTACTTTCCATTCAACTATATCATGTATGTCACTGGATCCATTCTTGACAGATTTTCATTACGCCATGTGAATGAGAGTGCAACGAGACGGAGATGTTCGGAGATAAAAGGATCCATGGCCCATGTACAACTTTTTTCTTATGCTTTTACTTCTCTCTCTCTCTCTGTTGAATAAAAATTATCTTAAATTCATCACTCTCTCTCTCTGTTGTAATGCATTCCAAGCTGTAAAGACCATGTCTCGATTCTCCAAATTTCTATGCTAAAAGATTTTCACAACATCGTGCAACTAAATTTCTATATTAAAATTTTTTAAATACCGTGCAACTGAAAGTGCATTTAGACTGAAGATTTTGTGATATAGATGACCTACTCCTGCAAATCTATATTAATGAGCATCCTATAATGTAAAAAATTTCATCAAACTATATTTTATTGAGATAAAGCAAGTTCTTTCCTCTCTTCATATAACTAATAGGGACAACCTTAATGGATACAAAGTTATTTCAAGAAAAAAACCTGTCTCCAAGGAAACAGAATTTGCTGCATCAAAGTTGAAACCTGATAATCTATAAACAGAATTTTAAAAATTTCAGAATAATAAAAAAAAAATTATTCAGTTCAATATAATCAACAATTTCAGTTTAATTCTAATATATTTGCCAAGAAATTGAAAAGGAAAATGCCTCAAACAACAAAAGATCAATACAGCATATACCTCATTCATTAATCCGTGTACTCTTTGATTGATGGATAAATTTCTGCTGAATGTAAAAGAAATCAACGAAACAAATCCTCTACCCCCAAAAAAAAAAATTACATATAGTAACACCATATGATACAACAAAAATTACATTTACAAACCAAGCCTCTTAGGTCTCAGGTAAGTGGAAGAGCCTTGCCGCATCCCCGGCGTTGAGACTTGTTGCTGCGTCTTTGCCCTCTTCTCCCTCTCCTTCGCCTTGCTCTCTCTCTCCGCCTCTGCTTGTACCTTCCTCAAATTCTCCATCTCCTCCTCCATCGCCGTCTTTTCTTCCTTCTGTTTCTTCTTATGCTCCAACATGGAAGTATCCGAGTCCTTCACCGAAAAGAACATGGGTCCAAGCTCGGCCAACCACTGGGGTTCCACAGCTGTTGCACACTGCATGTATTCCTTCGTTGTCAAGATCAACTCATGATAAACCACGTAATCCGGAGTGTAGCCCAAACCATACAGAGCACTGCTTGGGTGCAAGTGACACGGCATTCCATTCCGGCAATTAACGTACTCCCCCACCCCCTTGAGCCTTGCAGCGTTGTGAAAGTACGCAGAACAGATTGCTTTCCGTACAATATCCCAATCAGGGTCACATGATGTGAGCGGGATTTTGAGCGTTTTGAGAATATCAAGTAGTTGGGATCGTACCTCCCTAGCCTTTCGTAGCCCTTTAACGTGGAGAAAATGGTCATTACACCAATCTCCCCGGTACTGATTAGCTTTCCATTGCTGGTAAACGTTGAGCAGCGTCAAATGGTCTGATTCAGGCACGAAGAATTTTTCCCTTGCAGCATCGCTCTCCTCTGCCCTATCTTTAGGCCTAAAGAACACAGATGGCACTGAAAGCATTGACACAATTGTCAGAACTTCGTTTAAGCATCCAAGCTGTTCACCCATCAAAAGCATCTTAGCAAGTGGAGGATCTAATGGAAACTCCACCATTTTCCAACCGAGATCAGTTAGGTTTCCGACATTATTAAGGGCACCCAAGACCCACAACTGGTACATGGAATTAAGGATGTTATCCTGTGGAGGTGGGTCCATGAAATCAAAATCTAACAAGTTCTCGATTTTGAGGGACTTGAGCAACAAAACCACATTGCCAAGATTAGTCCTCTGAATTTCAGGCACCGGACTCTGCAGCATTTCGTTTTGGTATGCAGTATCTGTATAAAGACGATAACAGGTTCCCGGACCGGTTCTACCGGCACGCCCGGCACGCTGGTCAGCAGCGGCACGGCTCACAGGGAAAACTTGAAGAGCATCCATACCCATCCGTGGGTTGTACACCTTCATTTTACCATATCCTGTGTCAATGACATAGTAGATTCCATCTACAGTCAAAGATGTCTCAGCAATATTTGTAGCAACAATACATTTGCGAGCCCCTTCTTCAGCTTTCTGAAATATTTTTGCTTGCAAATCAGCTGGTAACTGGGAGTAAATAGGGAGAATCAAGAGTTTAGGAACAGCTTTCTTTGTGGATGATACGAGCTGTTCCATACGCTCTGAAAGTGCATAGCAAGTTGCTTCTATTTCGTCTTGGCCAGTCATGAAGATTAGTATGTCACCAGCGGGACTGGTGATATGGATAGTCATGGCCTGCTTCACCGCAGCTTCAACATAGTCTTCACAAGGGGTTTTACTATACAAAATATTTACCGGGAATGTTCTTCCAGGGATGTGGAAAATTGGTACACTGTAACAAAATGAGAAATCATTCATGCTTAGTGCCTAACCACAAACAATGACCACGCGCAGTTTAGTATTTATAAAAAATTTACCTTCCAAAGAAATTTGAAAATTTCTGTGCATTTAGAGTTGCAGACGTCACAATGAGCTTGAAATCACGACGCCGGGCAACCACCTTCTTAAGGATCCCAAAAAGCACATCTGTGTTAAGTGATCTTTCATGTGCTTCGTCCATTACAATGACACTGCAAAATTATAACCCTGATCGTCAGTAATTTGATTAATTGTGAACAGAACTGAACACCCAAAGCTAAGCAAATATATAGCCTCAAAAGTTTCAATTAAAAAGTAAAATATAAAGCTCATACCGGTACTTGTCAAGATCAGAGTCTTTTAGTGTCTCACGCAGAAGTACACCATCAGTCATGTACTGTAACAAGGGAAATGAAAAGACTCAGCATCACATAATCCCATAGAACATGGGCACCCAAAAACAGCAAACCAAGATACAACAAGACCAGAATCCACAATTTTTTATAAAAAAAATTGCAATATCAAAGTTGCGTCATATATAACCATCCAAGAAAAAAAATTTCCCTTGGAAATTGAGATAATAATATCACTTTGGGATTGACTTAAAAATGTATTCTTTCACAAGCACAAAAAATAATTAGTTACCTTGATTACGGTGTTCGGTCCAGTCACATCCTCAAAGCGAATGGCATATCCAACTTGATCACCCAGTTCAGTTTCCATCTCTTCACTCACTCTTTTGGCAACACTCATGGCTGCTACACGCCTTGGTTGGGTGCAGCCCACAATGCCATTAATTGTGTAGCCATCTTCACGCAGATACTGCCAACAATTTCTAAAGGTCAGACTACAGATGATAACATAATTACAGCTGCACTCTCAAAACTACAATAACCATTATATGATCTTTTACTAATAATTGAACCTGTGTCAGTTGAGTTGTTTTTCCAGAACCAGTTTCTCCGACAACTACCACAACCTGGTTTTCGCGAATCACCTACTCCATGGGAAATTGAAGCTGAGTTAGAAATATGTTCAACTGGAATGGTAACACAACAAAAGAAAAAATCCAAGGAATTCTATCAGTGCTATCATCACTTCTTAGTTGCATATCAAGTAAAAACAGGACTTAAGAAAGCACTCAGATGTCTAATAGGATAGTAAAAAGGACGAAAAATTTGTAATAGAACATTTTATCAGCAAGTGGATTAGTGAACGATCCTCCAAAAAAAAAATTATACTGCATACAAAAGGATAAATATCAAACCTGCAATAACTCCTCTCGTACAGAATATATGGGCAGATACTGGCGTTGCTGAGCTAGTGTTTTTGACTTTGCAAAATCACTCACTGCTTCATCCTTCTTTAAGTGTGTAGCAAACTTGGCATCTTCCTTGAAATCAACTTCACCTTCTTCACCTACTACAGCGGTATCTGCATCAACCTATCATAGAACAAAACAAAGCTTCAGTGACGTGCTTCATGTGTGTGTGTGTGTGCGCGCGCGCACGTGTGAGAGAGAGAGAGCAATCCATTTCTTTATTAACAGAAAAGAAGTCAAGTTTTCAGTTTTCAAAGCATTATACCTGCTCTTCTGTCTTCTCAACACCGAGGATATCACCAAGTTTTGAGCCTGCAAGCTCCCAAAAACGTTGACGTGATTTGTTCGAACTTTGTTTCTCATGAATTTCCCGTACCAGAGCAGACCCTTTCCGGGATATAATTGCCATATCTGATGTTGGGTCTTTTAATGGCATTATTGGCTCTGCTTGCTTTGTGAAAACAACCCTTCCATCCAGGAAAGGGGGTTTTGTATCTGTGACAAGAAGCAATTACAAAAATATAAGATAAAAGAAAATGGCAAGAATTAATTGACCAGGATTTCTGTCAATTGATTGGGAAAGGATATCTGAGTTGTCATACCATGAACAAGAAGAATAACCTTCCGCTCCTCCTCATCATCAAATTCAGTCTGCACCTCAGTACCTCTAACTGCTCCAGATCTCAGCAGTTGCCTGTCCTCCCATTGAGCATTATCGGCCGTGAGCTGTGATAACTTTTTGCTCTGAGCAAGTGTCATTTTTGTTCCATCCCTTCGAACCTGTAATTCAAAACTTATAATTAGTTTAAAAGGGAGAACAATGCTGAATGGCAGCATATCTCAACCAATGCCATAAGTTGAAACTATGAAAAGACATTTCCCTCATACCAGTTTTTTGGCCAACTCTGTCTCTTTCTTTTGGAAAGAAGCATCATCGCCGAGGAAAAATGATGAACTATCCACATCAAACATTGTATTTCCTTCTTCTCTATCATACCTACAAAGTAATAGTTAATAGGGTGAGTATGAAAGGTTAGAGATAGCAGGTACATATTCCTCGTCATGTAAGTCTCATGAAATCATATACAAAAAATGTGATAACGACCACCAAAATAGAAATGCCTCAGAAGCTGACATTTTAAGAACACCTAGGTCAAAAAGGTGGTTATGGTAAAGTAAAATGTGGAATCCAAGGGACTTTTAATGCATTTACTAAATTCAAACAAGGTTTTTGGATGACTATTCGCTAAACAAAGATTGAATTGTTGAAACACCGGTTGAGACAGCCAAAGCAATCACATAAAGTTGTCAAATTTATGTAATCTAATCTACCCGACTAGCCCTCTCTTTCTCCAGAAGTAAAATGTTAAAACTAGTCATCCTTCAAAATTGACACATCATATACATACCAAGCATTTCTATCATGTCAAAGATGAGCTACATGCAGTTACAATGTAATATATAAACTCCAGCTAAAGCTAATTACCATGCACGGTCAGAATTGTATTCCATCTCCAAATGCATGCTCTCTGTGATCTCTGGATTGTTATCTTTAGAGAAATAGTTATTATCGGCTTCTCCATCCTGGATATAACAAAAATAATAAATAAAACACAGCAAGAAGGGCATAAAAATTTACTGCACTAGCTCCTTGGTTATGGATAAAGAAAGCCAATACATCCAAGCATTGTATCCACAATCTTTATCAGATTTCAAGATTCCGTATGCGAATCTTCTTTTTCAGGATATTCTTGAAGAAAAATATATTTTGGACATAGTGATGCGATAATACCTCAGAGGAATGTGAATTGTTGGCAGAGGAAGTACGTTGGTGGGACCTTCCACCATATCGAGTATTAGAAGATCTAACAGAAGACCCAGAAGCACGGATTGGAACTGGAGAAGGTGAAACAGTATCCCAGGGAGAAGCATCATGTCCTGTACACATTCCATTGTTCACTAAAATTATGTCCATGAATTAACAAAAGAAACCAACAATGGCCAAGTTCAATACCAAAGCACGTGGATTTGTTGTTTTAAAGTTATGTATTTATTTACCAGATTGGGGTGTATGGCCTCCCAACCATGGCGAAACCAACCGTGCATCAGGAGAGGCCCCAATTAACATGGGGGATGGTGAAGGCTGATGATGCCTGCTGGAATTAGAATGACTATCTCGATGTGGTGTATCTTCCCATTCCCATCTTCCATCATCCCAATCAGATCTCCCTGCAAAAGTTGCAACATTTCAATATTACTGAAATGGTCATAAAAAAATATTTGTTGAGTTACAATTCCAACCAAAATAAATAACTTAATAAAGAAAGGATTTACCAAGTGTTCAATATAATCTAAAATGTAGAATCCAAAGATGAATTTTTTATATTTGTCAGGGCTTAATTTTTATAAAACCTCAATGAGGAAGGGAGATGGAAGTTGACCCTAATCATGTAATAATCGAGACAACCCAGTTGCCACTTGGCAACAAGACTCCATCGTAAGAATTCAAGGATAAGAATAAAACTTAAATGAAGAAAATATGAAAAGCACTCTTCCTGGACCCACTCAAACAAAATTATATCATATCTAAAGTAAGCTAAAACCAAAACTTGATTCAATTCTCAAATATATCCAAACCAAAAAAAATGTTTTAGAGGGGATTGATTCATAAAGATTGCTGAATCATTTTTAAACATTAACTAAGGAGGAGAAAGGAGAGAAGGTTCTGAACATATGCCAAACTTGTTCTCAACATCCTTATTTCTAATTTCTTTTGCTTTTTCTTTTCATTGTCCAGAGACCATTTCCAGAATCTTGCATCTTTAAAAATTAAATATCAATTGATAATGCAAAGTCAAAAGCAACCTAAATGATGAAAATTGAGACATACCAGGTGTCCACCTTGAATCTTCATATCTACTTCTTTTTCTTTCATACTCCTCACTGTACTCTCTTTCATATCGATTGCGTGATACTCTACCCTGATTTTGCTCTTCACGATCAGTACTGTGTCTCCTCCTCATCCCCCTGCTTTCACTTCTAGAGTCATCCCTGAAATAACTTCTCTCCCCACCACGGTCACTAGTATCGTACCTAGGGCTCCTATCTCGAGCATTTTGGGAGCTTCCAGTAGATGCAGCTACAATCTTTAGTTGCAGGTAAAAAAGTTGGGAGCAAATTATTGATTATTCATAATGGCAAATTTTTTGACTACTAAAAAATAATGCCAGTATAAAACAGCAGCAAAATGGAAGAACCAAAATAGCAACCAGATTAACCATAACACAAGCCCACTTCATTCCTAACTACCTCCTCAGTATATTTTTGGTACCAAGCACACTAAGTAAATCTTTGATAATTAAAAATACAATTCCTAACAAACTGATAACGAAACCATCAAACAAGCTATCAACATAGATAGAGATAGTCATATTAGTATATTACTCACGTGAACATCAAAATCCATTAACAGTCCCAAAAATTTAGTCCAATAATGGAGTTGAACCGCCAATCAGGATGTGCTTTTCATTAGTCCAAATTGGCAAGCACGGAACCTGAGATGAGATACTTCTTTATAATATTAGATTAATACTTTAACACCTGTCGAAGAAAAGGTTCTATAGCACAAACAAAAAGGTCACTATGTTTTGTAGTACAGAGTGTTGGATAATATCTTCATCCAATTCTCCCATTTTAAAAAATGAAAAAAAAATAAAATAAAATTTGAAAACCCGAAAACATGAGAGTAGCTAAAAATAAAAATGTTGAGATGGTTTATTATTGTTATTTTATTTTATATATTTAAGCACGTTGAGACAAATGAGTAGTGTTAGCAGGAAAAATAGAATAAGAAAAAAATACACTCATGAAAGCTTAACTAACGATAAAATGAAAGAGAATCAATCAAGATAATTTAGCCAATTGCAATATGACCAACTAATACACCAGTATGAAGGGGTCAATAGAACAAAGTTGAAAGTTGGAAAAGAACAAGAGAAAGGCAAAATAGGACAACGATTGGGTCCATTAAAGAGACATGACTTACACTTGAATTAGTCTATGGCTTTGCACAAAGTTAGCTCGAAAATTGATCCATATAGATGACACCAAGCAACTGAAATTAAGATTTTTTAAGTTGGGTTGAGTATTATAAAACCTTTATCTCTTCCACTAACCCTCCCTCACAATGAGGGACAATGGCTACCCTAAGTATGGCACAACTGCCCGACCTTCGATGTTTATAGTACAAGAAAATGCAATTAATACACATTGGATTTTCCTTTGCGCTTACTGCAATTCCATTTGAAAAAAAAAAAAAGGCAAACAAACAAATAAATTCTAACTTTTAAACTCAAAATCAATATTGATACTTTTCCTCATCACTCCTAAAGATATCTATTGTTGTCTCTATTTCACTCAACAGGACACCTAAAACATTAGCCAGACCCTTACAATCTACAAGATTTGAGGACAATCAGAAAATCTCGCCAGCAGAAACTGGTTTAGTTTCATCAACAAATATTTGAAAAAATCCACATTTGGTACACAAAAATACCATAGAGACATTGAGAATCCTAAGATAAATAAGGGAAAATATAGAACTAACCTCAGAACGGATATGTTCATTTGATCGATGCCTCCTCAGTGTGTCACTTACTTGTCTTTCTTCAGTCACATTACTTTCTGCAAAGTTGGTACACAAAAATTTTCAGAAATTTTTTTTTTCCCTTTGTTCACAATGACAGAAATCAAAGTAGAGAAGACCAACACAATCAAACATCAACTAAACAAAAATAGATTTTTTTAGGGGCATTACTTCGTAGTGGGGTTATTAGGACCACATCTACTGCTCGTAATACAGTAGTGAATTTCGTTGATGGTATTGATACTTATTGAGTTTGTATGGGGCTGGATAGCTCTTTTATACCATCTATACATGGGTGCAGGTGCCCTTTTGCTTTTACACTTCTTAGTGAGCAAAATGTCAATTCTGTCAAAAAGTATTCATCTTTATCTAATAATAAGGTACGCTTGGATTTCAAAGTCCCTTTACTAAGAGATAGAGCAATCGTCAATCTCCAGCTCAAAGCTTACCAGTACAAAACCACGTGACCTGTCCTCGTTTATGTACCCCACTCGCGCTATTTAGCCGTGCCAACTCGCCATTAACTGGCATATTTTTTCCCAGCTACATGACAGGACTGTATTATTACTACTCCTCAATGAAATGTTGCAAATTTGAACCCCAAAACCATCAAAAACTTATTTAAAACTATACACAACCATCACCAACGGCTTCTTTTTAGCTTCTAATCCATTTGTTTTTTTGCAATACAGTCATGTAAAATATTGTCAATTGCCTATTTGACATTCCAACATTTTTCTTTTGTAACTTCAACATCTATTTGTTTTGATACATTACCTTCTAATGTCACAATTTGATCGCTGTACTCTATGCTAGAACCAATGTCTTATTGATCTAGATTCTAGTCATTTGACCACATAAACATCTAGGTAATAAATAAATAATAAAAGAAAAAAGAAAAGGCCAGAAAGCAACCAAAAAGGAAAAATAAAAAGAAAGAAAGCACTTCCATCTAGAATCCAAGTCACAATTACACCATCTCCGGGAAAAATATCTCCTCAGGCCTAAAGCAATCTATCACCCACACGAAGTGTAACTAGTTAATTATGCAAAGTTTATAAACTCCATAGGACTTAAGACATAACCATGACATGGATTACCACATTTCCTGACTGCCATCACACACACTTCTTGAGCCGAAGTAATCACTGCTTCATAGCAACAGTAAACTCTTGAAAATCAATATTTCTGAACTAAATCAGTTTAATTACTGCCCTTCTGATATAAAGTTACTATCAAATTGATTGTTTGCATAGCTTTCTAGGATTTAAGATAACTAGTCAAACACTTTAAATGCGCATCAAGTAGAGATAAAAACAAGTTTGAAGAAAAAGTGGTAGACATTGCACAGTCATAAGAAAGCAAGGGCATTTACAAAAGTACATGCAGAGGTTGGCTTCATGTATAATTTAATGAGAGACCAAGAGGAAAAGTAAGACACTACATAACTTACCAAAAAATTAGAAATATAAAAAAAAAAAATTAAAAGAAATTTTAAAAATAAAAAAGACGACAGACAATATAACAGTACATTACTAGTCAAAAATAAAAACCAGTTCAGAACTTAAATTTCTAGTAGCAACTAGCAAGATATCACAATTTAAAACAAAGAAGGTACCTGAACGAGATGCCTCACTTGCAGATGCCTCACGATACCTCCTACCAGTAAAGCTACGTGCACTACTGTTTACATCACTTCCTACTTCATCTATCCCAGACAAGGCAGAGTTCTCCTCTTCATCCAAAGATGCCACAACAGAAGTAACTCTCTCCCTTGGAACCTTGAATGCACCATCTACTTTAGATTCGCCACGTTTCACATTTGCAAGCACATCTAGCCCTGTTTCAAATTCACATATTGACCTTTAAGTAATGTAATGGACATCAATTTTGCATGTCACATGTTTAACATTATTTATTTACTATAGAAGTTACATGTCCATGTAATTCATACCTAGAAGGGATTTCCTTTCGGGAGGTTTGAACACTAGTCTATCTTTCCCAGGTACATATAACCCCCCGCCACTGGCCTTCTCAGGTTCCAACACTGTAGTTGTCTTGTCCAGGTCAATTAATCCACAATCGCCTCCTTGGTTCTAAACTTGACAAGGAAACTTTATCACAAATATTTCCAAGGAACAATTATGTAGTAAAACAAATCTTGTACAAGGAAAAAAAGAATAACATATAGCTAGGCAGAAAACTATATCATGATAAGTTTTGCAAATTGGACACTGACCTCCATGTTGGTTTGATGAACTTACAACACGACAACAATCCACAACAGCTGAACCTGCATTAACTGCAACGATTCAATTAAATCTCTTCCCATGAGTAGATGATTTATGCAAAATTCTGTGGACAAAACCTAACTTTTCAATACACATTAATATACCAAAACAATTACATGCAACTATATATATATACACATCTATTATGGATTTTATTCCCCTAAGAGCAATGTCTCGTCTACATGAAACAGATTTAAAATTAAAATCTTTGATATTGTAATTAGAGTTGGTACAAAAACCTAACTACAACACATGAAATAAACGATAAATTGACATCAATTTTCTCATAAAGTTCAAATTTTGGTTTAACAATTATCCAAATTAGAAATAAACTACGTATACCAAACATAATTGAAGTAAATAAATAAATAAATAACTCACGGAACGTTGATTAATCCAGATAGAGAGAGAGAGAGGGATACAATAGGTGTATATAGAGAGAGAGATTACCATTAGCGAGGAGGGAGTTTCAAGGGCTGAATTTGAATCGACCTTCGAGGGCTTAGGGTAAGGGTTTCGAGAGAGTGAGAGACAGTTGACACAGGGAGATTAAGGGGGGTCCAACTTGAAAAGTGAAAATATGGAACCACAAAACAGAGACAAATTGGCTGTATGAGAAAGTAGATCTCGTCTGAGTATTAAGAGAGGATTGGGGTTTTATAGGTCGGTTTAGATATTACATTATTAGTGATTCGGTCGGTTTCTGTTTATTCGGTCCAACACTTGCAGGTTACGAAACCGTTGACATTTTTGCAATTTAAAAGTGTTTGAGAAGAGAGTTGAATTAAAATAGTCGGTAAAATAGATTAAAATAATTAGGGGTGGTAAATAAAAATTATTTCAAGTGCAAGCGAACACTACGCTTGGGGTAACTAATTGCAAATAAATGAACTATATCCGAAACTATGTCTACTGCAAGTGAGAACTGCTTTTGATGCAAGTGAACATTGTGCTCAGTGTAAGTAATTACAAATCAACAAAAATTTATCTAGAACTGTGTCGGTGTCGGGTTCAAGTGAATAATTGCTTCTGATGTAACGAATGGCAAAGTTTCCTTAACTTGTAATTAGTTTTTCATTTTTCATTTATCTAATCTTTTTTGTAGAATAACTATGGTAAAAAAAAAAAATCCTAGGATAACAATTCCCTGAACTACAGCTGATTTTTTTGGCAATTTTTATATTTTGTTGTTTGTAGTTTGTGTTAGTTTTTTTGTTTGGTCTTTTGGGACCTTGTTGTTCTTATTTATTTATATTGTTTATTTTATTTTGACATAACTGCGTTTAACTTTTCTCAAAAAAATAATAAATAAAGATTATCAAATAATTCCCTTGATCTTATGTTATTTTTAAAAAAATAATACTCTCCCTCTCTCATTAATGTAGTGATTGTACTATTCTTACACTTTCTTATGCCATTTTCTTTCTATAAATGGCCCTTCCCCGCCAACAACAAGAACCAGACCTTAATTATCAATTTTTAATATTCAGAGAATGGGATTTGAAGGTATGGAGGAAAATGATCTGAGAACCAAGAGCTTTCGCGACGAAGACTACAATAACAGAAGGGTGTTCTTAAGAAGCTATCCTCTTCAATGGGGAGGAGATGAAGGTGAAGAAAACAAGCAAGACACAGTCGAAGTCAGCTATGGTGGTGGTGGTGGTAGTGGTGATGGAAAAAGAAGCCCATAAAAAAGTTAATCGTAACAGTTTTCGAGTGGGGTGAAGGAAAGATTTTGGTGTTGAGGAGATTTAAGCACAAGATTGAATTTTACATCATCGCTTGTCTTCCAGTTGTCTTCAAACCACCAACCGCCTTAATTTCAGCATAAAATCTTGGATTCAAGATCTTTTGTCATGTATCTCTTTGCAACAGTTTAGATTTGAAGTTGAAGAAAGACGATATTAAGTTGCCGCTTAACGTCTTTCTTCTTCTGCTTTCACTTCTCTCCTTATAATTTGTGTACTTTCCATTCAACTATATCATGTATGTTCCTGGATTCGTTCGTGAAAGATTTTCATTATGCCATGTGAATGAGAGCGCATCGAGAAGGAGATGTTCGGAGATAAAAGGATCCATGGCCCATGTACATCTTTTTTTTATGCTTTTACTTCTCTCTCTCTCTCTCTCTCTCTCTCTCTCTCTCTCTGTTGTATAAAAATTATCTTTAAATTCATCACTCTCTCTCTCTGTTGTAATGCATTCCAAGAGGGGTGGGCGCGGGTCGGTTGCGGCCACGAAACCTTCAATCCGCCATCCATCCGCCAAATTGGCGGATTGAAGAAAATCAATCCGCATCCGTCCGCCAATCCGGCGGATGCGGATTGAGCGGATTGGCGGATGCGGATTGAGCGGATTGGCGGATGGATGCGAATCGGTTTGGCGGTTTAAAATTTTAATTTTCAACGTAATTCAACATGCGAACTTCCTCAAAAAAAAAAAAAAACAAAAAATGTGGACTTCTCTCCTCAATCACCACTTGTGTGCAATGTATATACAAACACTGTGCACTGTGCAGATAAATAATTCTTGGCTTGCATAAATAACTCTTATTTCTTGTACCAAGAATTCCTACTGGTTCTGTAATGGAGTTGAAAATGGGAAACTTTTCTGGTTCTGTAATGGAGTTCAAAATAAGAACACTTGCAGATAAGTTCTGTAATGAACTTGCATATAAGTTCAAAATAAAAACACTTTCAGATGAGTTCAAAATAATTCTGTAATGAACTTTTCTGGTTCACACATAAGTTCGTCAAACCAAAATAAAAACACTTGCAGATAACAACTATTTCATCAAATAGATTTCATTAAAAAATTGTTCATGCATTCTATATTCTGTTCATTATAATAAGTTTGAAACATTTCATCAAACAACTAGTGGGTATCAAAAAAAATAAAAAAGAATACACATGCAGATAACAAGTTAACAACCCAGAAATCAAATACAAGCCAGAAACAAGCAAGTCATAGCAGAAAAATTAAAAAAGCAAGAGATCATGAGAGTTTCCATGGATTGTGAGATAAATTATAGGTACACAAATAGTGAGTCAAACAGTGTAATGAACAGACAATATTTATTAACAAATACAACCAACAATACAAGAGAAGAACAAAGAAAGAGAGAATTCAACGGAGGACTTACTGATAAAACGAACTTGCTCTCACTCTGTCGGATTGAAAATTTAGAGAGAGACAGAAAAGGAATTTGTGATTAGGTTAAGAACACAGAACATAGAACACACGTTGGGAAGAGAAGAAAATGAGGAAAATAGAACAAGAGAAAAAGAAAAGAGGAGGAGAAGAATAGATTTGAATCGAGGCTTCGATCGCTGCTCACCAGTGTCGCCGATCGCCGATCATTGCTCGCCGCCACAGTCGCAGCTCGCTGATCGTCGCTCACTGTCATTCCAGTGAGAAAGAGAGACAGAGAGACAGAGAGGCAGAGAGAGAGAGATAGAGTCGTCGAAGGAAGAACCTAGGGCAACAAACGTGAAATGAAAAAATGGAAAACATAGGTGAGGCGGGCGGGTCGGGTACACCAATGGGAATGGCGGATTACCGAGACCCGACCCGAATCCGTGAAATTGGATATTTTGGACCCGTATCCGTCCGCCATAGCTCACGCATCCAACCAAAACAGCACGGGTCGGGTCGGGCGGATCTGACGGACCGGAGGACCCGTTGCACAGACCATGTCTCGATTCTCCAAATTTCTATGCTAAAAGATTTTCACAACATCGTGCAACCAAATTTCTATATTAAAATTTTTTAAATATCATGCAACTGAAAGTGCATTTAGACTCAATGATTTTGTGATATAGATGACCTACTCATGCAAATCTATATTAATGAGCATCCTATAATGTAAAAAATTTCATCAAACTATATTTTATTGAGATAAAGCAATTCTTCCCTCTCTTCATATAACTACTAGGGATAACCTTAATGCATACCAAGTTTTTTCAAGAAAAAAAACCTGTCTCTAAGGAAACAGAATTTGCTGCATCAAAGTTGAAACCTGATAATCTATAAACAGAATTTTAAAAATTTCAGAATAACCAAAAAAAAAATTATTCAGTTCAATATAATCATCAATTTCAGTTTAATTCTAATATATTTGCCAAGAAATTGAAAAGAAAAATGCCTCAAACAACAAAAGATCAATATAGCATATACCTCATTCATTAATCCGCGTACTCTTTGATTGATGGATAAATTTCTGTTGAATGTAAAAGAAATCAACGAAACAAATCCTCTACCCCGAAAAAAAAATTACATATAGTAACACCATATGATACAACAAAAATTACATTTACAAACCAAGCCTCTTAGGTCTCAGGTAAGTGGAAGAGCCTTGCCGCATCCCTGGCGTTGAGACTTGTTGCTGCGTCTTTGCCCTCTTCTCCCTCTCCTTCGCCTTGCTCTATCTCTCCGCCTCTGCTTGTACCTTCCTCAAATTCTCCATCTCCTCCTCCATCGCCGTCTTCTCTTCCTTCGGTTTCTTCTTATACTCCAACATGGAAGTATCCGAGTCCTTCACCGAAAAAAACATGGGTCCAAGCTCGGCCAACCACTAGGGTTCCACAACTGTTGCACACTGCATGTATTCCTTCGTTGTCAAGATCAACTCATGATAAACCACGTAATCCGAAGTGTAGCCCAAACCATACAGAGCACTGCTTGGGTGCAAGTGACACGGCATTCCATTCCGACAATTAACGTACCTCCTGACCCCCTTGAGCCTTGCAGTGTTGTGAAAGTACGCAGAACAGATTGCTTTCCGTACAATATCCCAATCAGGGTCACATGATGTGAGCGGGATTTTGAGCGTTTTGAGAATATCAAGTAGTTGGGATCGTACCTCCCTAGCCTTTCGTAGCCCTTTAATGTGGAGAAAATGGTCATTACACCAATCTCCCCGGTACTGATTAGCTTTCCATTGCTGGTAAACGTTGAGCAGCGTCAAATGGTCTGATTCAGGCACGAAGAATTTTTTCCTTGCAGCATCGCTATCTTCTGCCCTATCTTTAGGCCTAAAGAACACCAACGGCACTGAAAGCATTGACACGATTGTCAGAACTTCGTTTAAGCATCCAAGCTGTTCACCCATCAAAAGCATCTTAGCGAGTGGAGGGTCTAATGGAAACTCCACCATTTTCCAACCGAGATCAGTTAGGTTTCCGACATTATTAACGGCACCCAAGACCCACAACTGGTACATGGAATTAAGGATGTTATCCTGTGGAGGTGGGTCCATGAAATCAAAATCTAACAAGTTCTCGATTTTGAGGGACTTGAGCAACAAAACCACATTGCCAAGATTAGTCCTCTGAATTTCAGGCACCGGACTCTGCAGCATTTCGTTTTGGTATGCAGTATCTGTATAAAGACGATAACAGGTTCCCGGACCGGTTCTACCGGCACGCCCGGCACGCTGGTCAGCAGCGGCACGGCTCACAGGGAAAACTTGTAGAGCATCCATACCCATCCGTGGGTTGTACACCTTCATTTTACCATATCCTGTGTCAATGACATAGTAGATTCCATCTACAGTCAAATATGTCTCAGCAATATTTGTAGCAACAATACATTTGCGAGCCCCTTCTTCGGCTTTCTGAAATATTTTTGCTTGCAAATCAGCTGGTAACTGGAGTAAATAGGGAGAATCAAGAGTTTAGGAACGGCATTCTTTGTGGATGATACGAGCTATTCCATACGCTCTAAAAGTGCATAGCAAGTTGCTTCTATTTCGTCTTGGCCAGTCATGAAGATTAGTATGTCACCAGCGGGACTGGTGATATGGATAGTCATGGCCTGCTTCACCGCAGCTTCAACATAGTCTTCACAAGGGGTTTTATTATACAAAATATTTACCGGGAATGTTCTTCCAGGGATGTGGAAAATTGGTACACTGTAACAAAATGGGAAATCATTCATGCTTAGTGCCTAACCACAAACAATGACCATACACAGTTTAGTATTTATAAAAAATTTACCTTCCAAAGAAATTTGAAAATTTCTGTGCATTTAGAGTTGCAGACGTCACAATGAGCTTGAAATCACGACGCCGGGCAACCACCTTCTTAAGGATCCCAAAAAGCACATCTGTGTTAAGTGATCTTTCATGTGCTTCGTCCATTACAATGACACTGCAAAATTACAACCCCGATCGTCAGTAATTTGATTAATCATGAACAGAACTCAACACCCAAAGCTAAGCAAATATATAGTCTCAAAAGTTTCAATTAAAAGAAGTAAAATATAAACCTCATACCGGTACTTGTCAAGATCAGAGTCTTTAAGTGTCTCACACAGAAGTACACCATCAGTCATATACTGTAACAAGGGAAATGAAAAGACTCAGCATCACATAATCCCATAGAACATGGGCACCCAAAAACAGCAAACCAAGATACAACAAGACCAGAATCCACAATTTTTTATAAAAAAAAAAATTGCAATATCAAAGTTGCGTTATATATAACCGTCCAAGAAAAATCTCAGAAGCAAAATGTTTTAGCATGGGAATTTTTTCCCTTGGAAATTGGGATAATAATATCACTTTGGGATTGACTTAAAAATGTATGCTTTCACAAGCACAAAAAATAATTAGTTACCTTGATTACAGTGTTCGGTCCAGTCACATCCTCAAAGCGAATGGCATATCCAACTTGATCACCCAGTTCAGTTTCCATCTCTTCACTCACTCTTTTGGCAACACTCATGGCTGCTACACGCCTTGGTTGGGTGCAGCCCACAATGCCATTAATTGTGTAGCCATCTTCACGCGGATACTGCCAACAATTTCTAAAGGTCAGACTACAGATGATAACATAATTACAGCTGCACTCTCAAAACTACCATAACCATTATATGATCTTTTACTAATAATTGAACCTGTGTCAGTTGAGTTGTTTTTCCAGAACCAGTTTCTCCGACAACTACCACAACCTGGTTTTCGCGAATCACCTACTCCATGGGAAATTGAAGCTGAGTTGGAAATACGTTCAACTGGAATGGAAACACAACAAAAGAAAAAATCCAAGGAATTCTATCAGTGCTATCATCACTTCTTAGTTGCATATCAAGTAAAAACAGGACTTAAGAAACACTTAGATGTCTAATAGGATAGTACAAAGGGCGAAAATTTGTAATAGAACATTTAATCAGCAAGTAGATTAGTGAACCATCCTCCAAAAAAACAATTATACTACATACAAAAGGATAAGTATCAAACCTGCAATAACTCCTCTCGTACAGAATATATGGGCAGATACTGGCGTTGCTGAGCTAGTGTTTTTGACTTTACAAAATCACTCACTGCTTCATCCTTCTTTAAGTGTGTAGCAAACTTGGCATCTTCCTTGAAATCAACTTCACCTACTACAGCGGTATCTGCATCAACCTATCACAGAACAAAACAAAGCTTCAGTGGCATGCTTCATGTGTGTGTGTGTGTGTGTGTGTGTGTGTGTGTGTGTGTGTGTGTGTGAGAGAGAGAGAGAGAGCAATTCATTTCTTTATTAATAGAAAAGAAGTCAAGTTTTCAGTTTTCAAAGCATTATACCTGCTCTTCTGTCTTCTCAACACCGAGGATATCACCAAGTTTTGAGCCTGCAAGCTCCCAAAAACGTTGACGTGATTTGTTCGAACTTTGTTTCTCATGAATTTCCCGTACCAGAGCAGACCCTTTCCGGGATATAATTGCCATATCTGATGTTGTGTCTTTTAATGGCATTTTTGGCTCTGCTTGCTTTGTGAAAACAACCCTTCCATCCAGGAAAGGGGGTTTTGTATCTGTGACAAGAAGCAATTACAAAAATATAAGATAAAAGAAAATGGCAAGAATTAATTGACCATGATTTCTGTCAATTGATTGGGAAAGGATATCTGAGTTCTCATACCATGAACAAGAAGAATAACCTTCCGCTCCTCCTCATCATTAAATTCAGTCTGCACCTCAGTACCTCTAACTGCTCCAGATCTCAGCAGTTGCCTGTCCTCCCATTGAGCATTATCAGCGGTGAGCTGTGATAACTTTTTGCTCTGAGCAAGTGTCATTTTTGTTCCATCCCTTCGAACCTGTAATTCAAAACTTATAATTAGTTTAAAAGGGAGAACAATGCTGAATGGCAGCATATCTTAGCCAACGCTATAAGTTGAAACTATGAAAAGACATTTCCCTCATACCAGTTTTTTGGCCAACTCTGTCTCTTTCTTTTGGAAAGAAGCATCATCGCCAAGGAAAAATGATGAACTATCCACATCAAACATTGTATTTCCTTATTCTCTATCATACCTACTGTTAATATATATAATATATCTACATAGATAATATATATAATCTATATACATGGATTAGATTAATGTATAGTTAGTGGCAGTAGTGGCATTGTGCTTTCGGCTGCTTTTCCTTTCTGTCCCTTTCCTATGATGGTGTCTGTATAGCATTAGCATCTTTCCATCTCTTATATATGAAGGAGTGTGTGTATCTATTCTATGTGAGATTGAAAAAACAGAGTTCTATTTCCCTCTTTCTCTATATACATTAAATTTAATATGGTATCAGAACAGGTTTAGAACTTAGTAATTTTTCGCTTCACCGGCGGGCGGCAACCTTACCTTAGCCGTCCGCCGGACCTCAACCTATTCCGCTTATTTTCTACACATACCTTCCCATCATTGCCCAAATTCTCTCTCCCTCGGTTTTGAGATAAAACACACATAGGGATACACGGAGATGAATTGGTGGTTCTGTATCACAATCTCACCTGGGTCATGACCATCCTCTGTCTATTCCCATTTCAGTACTTGGAATGGCTTCATCAGAAACACCAATATTACTAATATTGGTCTATGTGGTCTATATGACAGACTCACACACACACACACAACAAAGGAGGACAGACTCACAACTCACCTACTCAGCTGATACCTGGCCTTGTTCTTCAGCGGCGGCCGTGTCACAGTGGTGCTTCGCCGTGAGCCAGCGTAGTTTCTAACAATCTAACAAATTCCATCTTGGTCACCTCCACTCCACTCTTCATCCCCGACCTCGGCTGAACCAACAGAAGCCGTCACTCTCTCTTCTTTTAAGAATAATTGAGCTCTGTGGGCACCAGGGGTGTGGATTTTTTATGATTGTTGGCATGGTGGGTGATAAACAATTAAAAAAAAATCAATCTCTCTCTTTATATTTTCCAACTTGTTTGAAGCAACCACGAGGGGGAGGGGAGGACAACACATGCAAAAAGGCTCTCAGTCTCATCTCTCTCTAGCTGGGTCTCTCTCTCCACACATACACACTGCACACACACTCACGGCAGCAGCACACCACACACATGCACAACATACACTCTCACCACACCACCACTGCCATCCCAACACACATGCACAACATCACTCAACACACCCATTCACCACTGAACACACACACACGGGTTTAGAGAGAGAGGCCACACACTCATCACCCACACACAGCCGATACACCAGGCACACGCATGTACACGGTTCACACAGACCACAGACGAGCTCACACACACAAGAGATGCATGATCTCTCTCTCTCTCTGGCATGAGCTGGTTCGGAGATGAAGAGATCACATACATACACACATGCATCTGCTCTCGGGCTCTCTCACTCTCTCGGCAGTTTTGGGTTGGAGATGAACACACACACAGTCAATACACATTCACACACATGCATACACATTGATAGATTTTCTCTCTCCCTCTCTCCATGGACCCAACATCTTATCCACTGCCCCTTGTTGAGCTCAGACTCATTATTATGCTTCCCACTCTCCCCAACTTTCTTTATTATATATATATATATATATATATCTCTTTTTATTAAACTATATTACCCAAACACTCCACTTTCACACCACGCCGTCTGATCCCACTATCCCTTTTATTTATTTTATTTTATCTTCCTTCTTTCACAAAAAAAAAAAATAAAAAATAAAAATAAAAAATAATAATAATAATCCATTCACACCCAACTCGTTTTCATTCCACAAACTTGTCATTTATTCTTGCAGAGATCAACCCCGGTCACAATTTTACACACCAAAAAAAAAAAAAAAATTCTCATCCCAAACACCGGCCTTACTTTTTCGCCTCTTCCACTATTCTCTTCTTCTTACTTTTATCTTGGGTGTCCCGTGACAGCCCGGTCTCAGTACTTCCTAATCCACTAAGCACGTTCACTCCCCCCTGCTCCTCCACTGCAGCATATGGCGGACCTCTAAATCGGAACATAACGGTGGCCTACCGCTTCAGCTCCTTGTTTTCCGCTTTTAGCACACATATCTCTGCTCGCGCATCCTTATACATGCACTGGAGTAGAGCCAGTTGGGCGTTTAACTGTTGCACCTCATTTGTCCTACTCTGAAGCCGGTGCGACAAGTTTGTGACCGCAGTCATGGTCTCCACACATGACTTCAATGTATACTGATTGGCCTCAATATCCGATTGCACTGCCATTCTTTGCTCCACAGACCGCATCGGAAAGTTCAACGGAGCAAAACCAGAGGCGCTTCGTTGAGGTTCAAGGGCAACCGCACCAGTTATCTCTCTTGTGGACTTGTTGAGGTCTGGAAAGAGCGTGAGCAGACCACGGGAAGAAGAGGCCATGTTTTGGGTTGCTGAGTGTTTCAGAAAAGCAGCGATTTCCGACTAGTAATGTCAGAAAGGGTTGGTTACAGAGTGTTTCAAAATGCAAATGTTCAGAGGTTTCAGACTGGTTTGGTTTGCACAGCCTCCGCATTGGTTTATATAGACAATGACGAAGCGGACGACACGACGCTCTGTCGATCACATGCCTCGTCGCGTGTCCGACACAACTTTTGATGGCTCGTCGCTCGACGATTTCTGTCGGGCACGGCTTTTGATGAAGTGGGAGCGCCTTTTGAGGGCGCGACTTTTGAAGGCTCGATATATATCTACATGTATATCTTTTGGGCAGCCTATATACACAATCATACAGTGTCTTCTACATCGGTCCGACATGACCCCGTAAACTGTCCCGACCTTGATTCTGATTAGCTTCTACATCGGTCCGGCATGACCCCGTAAACTGTCTCGACATTGATTCCGATTAGCTTCTACATCGGTCCGGTGTGACCTCGTAAACTGTCCAAACATTATCTGCTACAACGGTCCGACACGACCATACAGTGTCTTCTCCAACGGTGTGACACGACCATACCGTGTCTTCAATAACGATCTGACATGACCATACAGTGTCTCCTACAACGGTCTAACACGACCATACAGTGTCTCCTATCCTATTTTATTTTATTTATTAGTTTTACTTTCCCGTTTTGTTACTCTCTCCAAACTCAAGTTGGTTAGTATCTATCCTCCTTGAGTTTGAGGGGGGCTGTTAATATATATAATATATCTACATAGATAATATATAAAATCTATATACATAGATTAGATTAATGTATAGTTAGTGGCAGTAGTGGCATTGTGCTTTCGGCTGCTTTTCCTTTCTGTCCCTTTCCTATGATGGTGTCTGTATAGCATTAGCATCTTCCCATCTCCTATATATGAAGGAGTGTGTGTATCTATTCTATGTGAGATTGAAAAAACAGAGTTCTATTTCCCTCTTTCTCTATATACATTAAATTTAATACCTACAAAGTAATAGTTAATAGGGTGAGTATGAAAGGTTAGAGAAAGCAGCTACATATTCCTCGTCATGTAAGTCTCATGAAATCATATACAAAAAATGTGATAATGACCACCAAAATAGAAATGCCTCAGAAGCTGACATTTTAAGAACACCTAGGTCAAAAAGGTGGTTATGATAAAGTAAAATGTGGAATCCAAGGGACTTTTAATGCATTTACTAAATTCAAACAAGGTTTTTGGATGACTATTCGCTAAACAAAAATTGAATTGTTGAAACACTTGTTGAGACAGCCCAAGCAATCACATAAAGTTGTCAAATTTATGTAATCTAATCTATTCGACTAGCCCTCTCTTTCTCCAGAAGTAAAATGTTAAAACCAGTCATCCTTCAAAATTGACACATCATATACATACCAAGCATTTCTATCATGTCAAAGATGAGCTACATGCAGTTACAATATAATATATAAACTCCAGCTAAAGCTAATTACCATGCACGGTCAGAATTGTATTCCATCTCCAAATGCATGCTCTCTGTGATCTCTGGATCGTTATCTTTAGAGAAATAGTTATTATCGGCTTCTCTATCCTGGATATAACAAAAATAATAAATAAAACACAGCAAGAAGGGCATAAAAATTTACTGCACTAGCCCCTTGGTTATGGATAAAGAAAGCAAATACATCCAAGCATTGTATCCACAATCTTTATCAGATTTCAAGATTCCATATGCGAATCTTCTTTTTCCGGATATTCTTGAAGAAAAATATATTTTGGACATAGTGATGCGATAATACCTCAGAGGAATGTGAATTGTTGGCAGAGGAAGTACGTTGGTGGGACCTTCCACCATATCGAGTATTAGAAGATCTAACAGAAGACCCAGAAGCACGGATTGGAACTGGAGAAGGTGAAACAGTATCCCAGGGAGAAGCAACATGTCCTGTACGCATTCCATTGTTCACTAAAATTATGTCATGAATTAACAAAAGAAACCAACAATGGCCAAGTTCAATACCAAAGCACGTGGATTTGTTGTTTTAAAGTTATGTATTTACTTACCAGATTGGGGTGTATGGCCTCCCAACCATGGCGAAACCAACCGTGCATCATGAGAGGCCCCAATTAACATGGGGGATGGTGAAGGCTGATGATGCCTGCTGGAATTAGATTGACTATCTCGATGTGGTGTATCTTCCCATTCCCATCTTCCATCATCCCAATCAGATCTCCCTGCAAAAGTTGCAACATTTCAATATTACTGAAATGGTCATAAAAAAATATTTGTTGAGTTACAATTCCAACCAAAATAAATAACTTAATAAAGAAAGGATTTACCAAGTGTTCAATATAATCTAAAATGTCGAATCCAAAGATGAATTTTTTGTATTTGTCAGGGCTTAATTTTTATAAAACCTCAATGAGGAAGGGAGATGGAAGTTGACCCTAATCATGTAATAATCGAGACAATCCAGTTGCCACTTGGCAACAAGACTCCATCGTAAGAATTCAAGGATAAGAATAAAACTTAAATGAAGAAAATATGAAAAGCACTCTTCCTGGACCCACTCAAACAAAATTATGTCTTATCTAAAGTAAGCTAAAACCAAAACTTGATTCAATCCTCAAAAATATCCAAACCAAGAAAAATGTTTTAGAGGGGATTGATTCATAAAGATTGCTGAATCATTTTTAAACATTAACTAAGGAGGAGAAAGGAGAGACGGTTCCGAACATATGCCAAACTTGTTCTCAACATCCTTATTTCTAATTTCTTGTGCTTTTTCTTTTCATTGTCTAGAGACCATTTCCAGAATCTTGCATCTTTAAAAATTAAATATCAATTGATAATGCAAAGTCAAAAGCAACCTAAATGATGAAAATTGAGACATACCAGGTGTCCACCTTGAATCTTCATATCTACTTCTTTTTCTTTCATACTCCTCACTGTACTCTCTTTCATATCGATTGCGTGATACTCTACCCTGATTTTGCTCTTCACGATCAGTACTGTGTCTCCTCCTCATCCCCCTGCTTTCACTTCTAGAGTCATCCCTGAAATAACTTTTCTCCCCACCACGGTCACTAGTATCGTATCTAGGGCTCCTATCTCGAGCATTTTGGGAGCTTCCAGTAGATGCAGCTACAATCTTTAGTTGCAGGTAAAAAAGTTAGGAGCAAATTATTGATTATTCATAATGGCAAATTTTTTGCACTACTAAAAAATAATGCCAGTATAAAACAGCGTAGCAGCAGCAAAATGGAAGAACCAAAATAGCAACCAGATTAACCAAAACACAAGCCCACTTCATTCCTAACTACCTCCTCAGTATATTTTTGGTAAACAATGGTCAGACCAAGCCCACTAAGCAAATCTTTGATAATTAAAAACACAATTCCTAACAAACTGATAACGAAACCATCAAACAAGCTATCAACATAGATAGAGATAGTCATATTAGTATATTACTCACGTGAACATCAAAATCCATTAACAGTCCCAAAAATTTAGTTCAATAATGGAGTTGAACCGCCAATCAGGATGTGCTTTTCATTAGTCCAAATTGGCGAGCATGGAACCTGAGTATTATAAAACCTTTATCTCTTCCACTAACCCTCCCTCACAATAAGGGACAATGGCTACCCTAAGTATAGCACAACTGCCCGACCTTCGATGTTTATAGTACAAGAAAATGCAATTAATACACATTGGATTTTCCTTTGTGCTTACTGCAATTCCATTTGAAAAAAAAGGGCAAACAAACAAATAAATTCTAACTTTTAAACTCAAAATCAATATTGATACTTTTCCTCATCACTCCTAAAGATATCTATTGTTGTCTCTATTTCGCGCAACAGGACACCTAAAAACATTAGCCAGACCCTTACAATCTACAAGATTTGAGGATAATCAGAAAATCTCGCCGGCAGAAACTGGTTTAGTTTCATCAACAAATATTTGAAAAAATCCACATTTGGTACACAAAAATACCATAGAGACATTGAGAATCCTAAGATAAATAAGGGAAAATATAGAACTAACCTCAGAACGGATATGTTCATTTGATCGATGCCTCCCCAGTGTGTCACTTACTTGTCTTTCTTCAGTCACATTACTTTCTGCAAAGTTGGTACACAAAAATTTTCAGAAATTTTTTTTTTCCCTTTGTTCACAATGACAGAAATCAAAGTAGAGAAGACCAACACAATCAAACATCAACTAAACAAAAATAGATTTTTTTAGGGGCATTACTTCGTAGTGGGGTTATTAGGACCACATCTACTGCTCGTAATACAGTAGTGAATTTCGTTGATGGTATTGATACTTATTGAGTTTGTATGGGGCTGGATAGCTCTTTTATACCATCTATACATGGGTGCAGGTGCCCTTTTGCTTTTACACTTCTTAGTGAGCAAGATGTCAATTCTGTCAAAAAGTATTCATCTTTATCTAATAATAAGGTACGCTTGGATTTCAAAGTCCCTTTACTAAGAGATAGAGCAATCGTCAATCTCCAGCTCAAAGCTTACCAGTACAAAACCACGTGACCTGTCCTCGTTTATGTACCCCACTCGCGCTATTTAGCCGTGCCAACTCGCCATTAACTGCCATATTTTTTCCCAGCTACATGACAGGACTGTATTATTACTACTCCTCAATGAAATGTTGCAAATTTGAACCCCAAAACCATCAAAAACTTATTTAAAACTATACACAACCATCACCAACGGCTTCTTTTTAGCTTCTAATCCATTTGTTTTTTTGCAATACAGTCATGTAAAATATTGTCAATTGCCTATTTGACATTCCAACATTTTTCTTTTGTAACTTCAACATCTATTTGTTTTGATACATTACCTTCTAATGTCACAATTTGATCGTTGTACTCGATGCTAGAACCAATGTCTTATTGATCTAGATTCTAGTCATTTGACCGCATAAACATCCAGGTAATAAATAAATAATAAAAGAAAAAAGAAAAGGCCAGAAAGCAACCAAAAAGGAAAAATAAAATGAAAGAACGCGCTTCCATCTAGAATCCAAGTCACAATTACAACATCTCCGGGAAAAATATCTCCTCAGGCTTAAAGCAATCTATCACCCACACGAAGTGTAACTAGTTAATTAGGCAAAGTTTATAAACTCCATAGGACTTAAGACAAAACCATGACTTGGATTACCACATTTCCTGACTGCCATCACACACACTTCTTGAGTCGAAGTAATCACTGCTTCATAACAACAGTAAACTCTTGAAAATCAATATTTCTGGACTTAATCAGTTTAATTACTGCCCTTCTGATATAAAGTTACTATCAAATTGATTGTTTGCATAGCTTTCTAGGATTTAAGATAACTAGTCAAACACTTTAATGGTGTGTTTGGTTGAGGGATTTGAGTAGGGATTTGGAAAGAGAAAAGGAAAAAGTGTGTGAAACTATGTGAAATACATACATATTTTATTCACATTTCACCTATCTTTTCCAATTCCCTTTCCAAATCCTTCTCCAAATCTCTCAACCAAACACAACATAAATGCGCATCAAGTAGAGATAAAAACAAGTTTGAAGAAAAAGTGGTAGACATTGCACAGTCATAAGAAAGCAAGGGCATTTACAAAAGTACATGCAGAGGTTGGCTTCATGTATAATTTAATGAGAGACCAAGAGGAAAAGTAAGACACTACATAACTTAGCAAAAAAATTAGAAATATATATAAAAATAAATAAATAAATTAAAAGAAATTAAAAAAAGAAAAAAGAAAAAAAAAGACGACAGACAATACAACAGTACATTACTAGTCAAAAATAAAAACCAGTTCAGAACTTAAATTTCTAGTAGCAACTAGCAAGATATCACAATTTAAAACAAAGAAGGTACCTGAACGAGATGCCTCACTTGCAGATGTTTCACGATACCTCCTACCAGTAAAGCTACGTGCACTACTGTTTACACCACTTCCTACTTCATCTATCCCAGACAAGGCAGAGTTCTCCTCTTCATCCAAAGATGCCACAACAGAAGTAACTCTCTCCCTTGGAACCTTGAATGCACCATCTACTTTAGATTCACCACGTTTCACATTTGCAAGCACATCTAGCCCTGTTTCAAATTCACATATTGACCTTTAAGTAATGTAATGGACATCAATTTTGCATGTCACATGTTTAACATTATTTACTATAGAAGTTACATGTCCATGTAATTCATACCTAGAAGGGATTTCCTTTCAGGAGGTTTGAACACTAGTCTATCTTTCCCAGGTACATATAACCCCCCGCCACTGGCCTTCTCAGGTTCTAACACTGTAGTTGTCTTATCCAGGTCAATTAATCCATAATCGCCTCCTTGGTTCTAAACTTGACAAGGAAACTTTATCACAAATATTTCTGTTAAAATTAATGTATAGAGAAAGAGAGAGAGAATCAATTATGTATATATTGATGTATTATTGATTGTTGTATGTTGTATATTACAAATGGTGAGGGGCTCCTCATATAGGAGATGTAGATGTAGTGGAGTAGGTGGAGTAGGTGAAGTGGGTGAGATGTAGATGTAGTGGAGTAGGTGGAGTACGTGGAGTAGGTGAAGTGGGTGAAGTAGGTGGCAGGTTTTAACAGCCCCCCGCAAACTCAAGGGGGATAGGAACTAACCAACTTGAGTTTGGAGAGAGTAACAATACAAGAAAATAGACAAATACATAAAATAAAACAGGATAGGAGACACTGGATGGTCGTGTCAGACTGTTGTAGTAGAGAATGTCTGGATAGTTGACGAGGTCACACTGGACCGATGAAGAAACTAACCGGAATCAATGTCGGGACAGTTTTATGTGGTCATGCCGGACCGTTGTAAAAGCTAACCGGAATCAATGTCAGGACAGTTTATGGGGTCATGTCGGACCGTTGTAAAAGCTGACCGGAATCAAATGTCGGGACAGTTTATGGGGTCATGTCGGACCGTTGTAAAATACACTGGATGATGGTGTATATAGGCTGTCCAAATATATATACATGGATATATATATATCGAGCCCTCAAAAGTCGCGCCCTCAAAAGGCGCGCCCACTGCATCAAAAGCAGTGCCCGACAGAAATCATCGAGCGGCGAGCCATCAAAAGACATGCCAGACACGCGGCGATGCACGTGATCGACAGAGCGCGTGTCGGCCTCTTCGTCATGGTCTTTATAAACCGAAGCGGAGGCTGAGGCTTGGAAGCATAACAAACTAGTTGAAACCTCTTCGTTCTCTGAGAGCTTGTCTCTAAGAGCTACAAATCTTGAAACATTCTGTAACCAACCCTTTCTGACAGTACCAGTCGGAAATCGCTGCTTCTCTGAAACACTCAGCAACCCAAAACATGGCCTCGTCTTCCCGTGGTCTGCTCACTCTCTTTCCAGACCTCAACAAGTCCACAAGATAGATAACCAGTGCGATGGCCCTTGAACCTCAACCAAGCGCCTCTGGTTTTGCGCCGTTGAACTTTCCGATGCGGTCTGTGGAGCAAAGAATGGCAGTGCAAACGGATATTGAAGCCAATCAGTATACATTGAAGTCATGCGTGGAGACCATGACTGCGGTCACAAACTTGCCGCACCGGCTTCAGTGTAGGACAAATGAGGTGCAGCAGTTAAATGCCCAACTGGCTCTGCTCCAGCGCATGTATAAGGATGCGCGAGCAGAGATATGTGTGCTAAAGGCGGAAAATAAGGAGCTGAAGCGGAAGGCCACCGTGATGTTCCGATTTGGAGGGCCGCCATATGTTGTAGTGGAGGAGCAGGGGGGAGTGAACGTGCTCGGCGGCGTGGGAAACACGGAGGCAGCACCGTCAAGGGCCGCGCAGGACGGAGGCAAGAAGAAGAGACCGGCGGTAGAGTAAAGAAGAAAAATCCCGCCGGTGGATGTGGTTGTTTTGTTGTTGTTGTGGTTTGTTTGTTTGTTTGTTTTTTTTTGTTTTTTTTTTTTTTGTGTAAAATTGTGATCAGGGCGAAGTCCCGATAGAAATAAAATGAGTGTATTGTGCAAATCCGAATGGCTTGAAGGTACAAGACTGAGCAGAAAAATTAGATGGAATGAATAGAAGGTTTTTTTTTTTTTTTTTTTTAAAGAAAAGATAAAAAGTTGAGGTACAAGGAAAAGTTGGGCGGTGGAAAATGTGAGGATGGTTTTGGGTGGAGAATATTTTAGAATAGAAAAGTGTATATAATAATAATAAGAAAAGTGAATTGGGTGGCCCGAGGAGGGTTCAAGTCATTTCTCTAATAATAATAAGAAAATGAAGTGGGTTGCGGAGAGAAGAATCTGAGAGAGATTTCTAAAGAATGGATTTTTTTTTTATTATTGTATTTTTTTTTTTATTTTTTTTTTGATAAAATAAAATAAATAAAGGTAAAGTGGGAAAAGTAGGGGTAGTGTGAATCAGCATGCGTTTTAAAAAGTGAGTAGGTATGAGTTTGTACAAAATAATAATAAAATACATGAGTGGAGAAGGTTGGCGCGCGCACACACATAGTATATGATGGGTTTTATATATAGATATATATATATATATATATACTGAGAGAGTGGGGAACAAGGGGTGGTGGTGTGGAAAGTTTGAAATGTAATGATGAAATGTGGAGTATGGTGGGTGTAAATGGTGTATGGCGTGTGTATGCCGTGAGTGAGAGAGCTGGGTTTGGAGTTGTAAAGCTAAGTGTGTGTATCAATGGCGTGCCTGTGTGTAATGAGCGTGTGTGGCTCTGTGATGGGTGGTCTTTGGTGATGTGCCTGTGTGAATCGTGTATGTCCAACTGTTGGTCAGATTGAAGGGACGACAGTGGTGACAACAGTGAGAAGAGGAGCGTGGTGGCGGGTTGTTGTTGTTGGAAGCCGAATGGGATGAGGTGAATTGTTCACCGATGAGCGTCCATTGGACTGAAGCTGCGGCGGAGATGTGTAGAGGACAGTGGTGGTGTTGAATCTGCCATGAAAGAAAAAAAATTAAGGAAATTTGGGTTTGCCCGGCGGGTGGCCAAGGTGAGGTTGCCGCCCGCCGGTGAAGAGAATGTATTGCTTCAGTGGGTGTATTGCCGTGTCGGCACCTGTCTGTGAAGAGAATGTGGTGCCATGGCTCAAGATCATCCTGTTTGTCTCTCTTTCAGGGAGTATGTTGCCGCCGTTGATTGCGAAGAACTCGAAGCTATGTGTAGAAAATTCCAGCGGGCAGCGAATGCAAAGTTGCCGGCCGGCTGCCCGCCGATGAGAAAGAAATACAGCCCTAAATCTTATAGCTCTAGTACCATGTTAAAATTAATGTATAGAGAAAGAGAGAGAGAATCAATTATGTATATATTGATGTATTATTGATTGTTGTATGTTGTATATTACAAATGGTGAGGGGCTCCTTATATAGGAGATGTAGATGTAGTGGAGTAGGTGGAGTAGGTGAAGTGGGTGAGATGTAGATGTAGTAGAGTAAGTGGAGTAGGTGAAGTGGGTGAAGTAGGTGGTAGGTTTTAACAATTTCCAAGGAACAATTATGTAGTAAAACAAATCTTGTATAAGTAAAAAAAGAATAACACATAGGTAGGCAGAAAACTATATCATAATAAGTTTTGCAAATTGGACACTGACCTCCATGTTGGTTTGATGAACTTACAACACGACAACAATCCACAACAGTTGAACCTGCATTAACTGCAATGATTCAATTAAATCTCTTCCCATGAGTAGATGATTTATGCAAAATTCTGTGGACAAAACCTAACTTTTCAATACACATTAATATACCAAAACAATTACATGCAACTATATATATATATATACACATCTATTATGGATTTTATTCCCCTAAGAGCAATGTCTCGTCTACATGAAACATATTTAAAATTAAAATCTTTGATATTGTCACTAGAGTTGGTACGAAAATCGAACTACAACACATGAAATAAACGATAAATTGACATCAATTTTCCCATAAAGTTCAAATTTTGGTTTAACAATTATCCAAATTAGAAATAAACTACGTATACCAAACATAATTGAAGTAAAAAAAATAAATAAATAACTCACGAAACGTTGATTAATCCAGATAGAGAGAGAGAGAGAGGGATACAATAGGTGTATATAGAGAGAGAGATTACCATTAGCGAGGAGGGAGTTTCAAGGGCTGAATTTGAATCGACCTTCGAGGGCTTAGGGTAAGGGTTTCGAGAGAGTGAGAGACAGTTGACACAGGGAGATTAAGGGGGGTCCAACTTGAAAAGTGAAAATATGGAACACAAAACGGAGACAAATTGGCTGTATGAGAAAGTAGATCTCATCTGCGTATAAGAGAGGATTGGGGTTTTATAGGTCGGTTTAGATACTACATTATTAGTGATTCGGTCAGTTTCTTTTTATTCAGTCCAACACTTGCAGGTTACGAAACCGTTGACATTTTTGCAATTTAGAAGTGTTGGAGGAGAGAGTTGAATTAAAATAGGGAAAAATTACTCATAGGTTCCATATTGAAAAATGTTACACCATCTAGTCCTGAGTGTTTTCTTATAAACCATTTAGTCCTTTTTTTACATCAGAACATCATCATCAAAACAACATCAAACATCACAACATTAATCATCAACAAAGAACAATTGATGCAAATTAAACACAACAAATTTACATAAATAAACCCTAGAATTCAAAACAGTATAGAACTACGTTCCAAAAAAACATCGATCAGATTCAAAAGCACGAAGCTTTGGAGTCAATAGTCATGAATATCAACAAAACTAGGGTTTCGAGCAGATTAATCGTCAAAACCAAAGCACTCGTGCACAATGCTACAAAAGTATGAATATGAGTTTGATTATTAATAGCAGGACAAAGAACACGATAAGAAATCGAATTGGCAGACCTAACAGCAGATTCGAGATCGAGATCAAAAACCCCCAAGGCGGTGCTTTGTTCTGAAGGTTTTGACGATGCGTATGAGTTCCAATCGGCCAAAAGAGACGATGATGAAGACGACGACAATGAAGACGTCAATGGATGCGGTTATTGCCGATATTCCTCGCCCCGCCGACTGAAAACCACTTCTGCATTTTCGTTTTGTTGTTGGTTTCAAGCTGTGGTTATGGATTTTCAATAACGAAGATTCAAAGAATTAAAGAGAATTGATAATGTTTGATGAATAATAATGGTTGATGAATAATGTTTGATGTTGAAGAATAATGTTTAGTGTTGGAGAATAATGTTTTATTTTGATGTTTAATCGTTATTTAAAAAATTATTTAATCGTTATTGTGGTGTTGTTTTTGATGATGATAGTGTGATGTTTGATGTTGTTTTGATGATGATGTTATTTTGATGATGTTACTTATAAATTTGATGTTTGATGGATGATGTCTGATGAATAATCCTAATGTTTAATGGTTCAGAATTTGTGTTTGATGTTTGATGAATAATCTTAATGTTTAGTGGTTGATGTTTGATGAATAATCCTGACGTTGCATGTTTGATGTTGGATGAATAATGTTTGATGTTTGAAAAGAAGGGAAATCATAAAAAGACCTATAATAAGCTTCTTGGGAAATAGGAAACTTTATCACAAATATTTCCAAGGAACAATTATGTAGTAAAACAAATCTTGTATAAGTAAAAAAAGAATAACACATAGGTAGGCAGAAAACTATATCATAATAAGTTTTGCAAATTGGACACTGACCTCCATGTTGGTTTGATGAACTTACAACACGACAACAATCCACAACAGCTGAACCTGCATTAACTGCAACGATTCAATTAAATCTCTTCCCATGAGTAGATGATTTATGCAAAATTCTGTGGACAAAACCTAACTTTTCAATACACATTAATATACCAAAACAATTACATGCAACTATATATATATATATACACATCTATTATGGATTTTATTCCCCTAAGAGCAATGTCTCGTCTACATGAAACATATTTAAAATTAAAATCTTTGATATTGTCACTAGAGTTGGTACGAAAATCGAACTACAACACATGAAATAAACGATAAATTGACATCAATTTTCTCATAAAGTTCAAATTTTGGTTTAACAATTATCCAAATTAGAAATAAACTACGTATACCAAACATAATTGAAGTAAAAAAAATAAATAAATAACTCACGGAACGTTGATTAATCCAGATAGAGAGAGAGAGAGAGGGATACAATAGGTGTATATAGAGAGAGAGATTACCATTAGCGAGGAGGGAGTTTCAAGGGCTGAATTTGAATCGACCTTCGAGGGCTTAGGGTAAGGGTTTCGAGAGAGTGAGAGACAGTTGACACAGGGAGATTAAGGGGGGTCCAACTTGAAAAGTGAAAATATGGAACACAAAACAGAGACAAATTGGCTGTATGAGAAAGTAGATCTCGTCTGAGTATAAGAGAGGATTGGGGTTTTATAGGTCGGTTTAGATACTACATTATTAGTGATTCGGTCAGTTTCTTTTTATTCAGTCCAACACTTGCAGGTTACGAAACCGTTGACATTTTTGCAATTTAGAGGTGTTGGAGGAGAGAGTTGAATTAAAATAGGGAAATATTACTCATAGGTTCCATATTGAAAAATGTTACACCATCTAGTCCTGAGTGTTTTCTTATAAACCATTTAGTCCTTTTTTTACATCAGAACATCATCATCAAAACAACATCAAACATCACAACATTAATCATCAACAAAGAACAATCGATGCAAATTAAACACAACAAATTTACATAAATAAACCCTAGAATTCAAAACAGTATAGAACTACGTTCCAAAAAAACATCGATCAGATTCAAAAGCACGAAGCTTTGGAGTCAATAGTCATGAATATCAACAAAACTAGGGTTTCGAGCAGATTAATCGTCAAAACCAAAGCACTCGTGCACAATGCTACAAAAGTATGAATATGAGTTTGATTATTAATAGCAGGACAAAGAACACGATAAGAAATCGAATTAGCAGACCTAACAGCAGATTCGAGATCAAGATCAAAAACCCCCAAGGCGGTGCTCTGTTCCGAAGGTTTTGACGATGCGTATGAGTTCCAATCGGCCAAAAGAGACGATGATGAAGACGACGACAATGAAGACGTCAATGGATGCGGTTGTTACCGATTTCCTCGCCCCGCCGACTGGAAACCACTTCTGCATTTTCGTTTTGTTGTTGGTTTCAAGCTGTGGTTATGGATTTTCAATAACGAAGATTCAAAGAATTAAAGAGAATTGATAATGTTTGATGAATAATAATGGTTGATGAATAATGTTTGATGTTGAAGAATAATGTTTAGTGTTGGAGAATAATGTTTTATTTTGATGTTTAATCGTTATTTAAAAAATTATTTAATCGTTATTGTGGTGTTGTTTTTGATGATGATAGTGTGATGTTTGATGTTGTTTTGATGATGATGTTATTTTGATGATGTTACTTATAAATTTGATGTTTGATGGATGATGTCTGATGAATAATCCTAATGTTTAATGGTTCAGAATTTGTGTTTGATGTTTGATGAATAATCTTAATGTTTAGTGGTTGATGTTTGATGAATAATCCTGACGTTGCATGTTTGATGTTGGATGAATAATGTTTGATGTTTGAAAAGAAGGGAAATCATAAAAAGACCTATAATAAGCTTCTTGGGAAATAGGAAACTTTATCACAAATATTTCCAAGGAACAATTATGTAGTAAAACAAATCTTGTATAAGTAAAAAAAGAATAACACATAGGTAGGCAGAAAACTATATCATAATAAGTTTTGCAAATTGGACACTGACCTCCATGTTGGTTTGATGAACTTACAACACGACAACAATCCACAACAGCTGAACCTGCATTAACTGCAACGATTCAATTAAATCTCTTCCCATGAGTAGATGATTTATGCAAAATTCTGTGGACAAAACCTAACTTTTCAATACACATTAATATACCAAAACAATTACATGCAACTATATATATATATACACATCTATTATGGATTTTATTCCCCTAAGAGCAATGTCTCGTCTACATGAAACATATTTAAAATTAAAATCTTTGATATTGTCACTAGAGTTGGTACGAAAATCGAACTACAACACATGAAATAAACGATAAATTGACATCAATTTTCCCATAAAGTTCAAATTTTGGTTTAACAATTATCCAAATTAGAAATAAACTACGTATACCAAACATAATTGAAGTAAAAAAAATAAATAAATAACTCACGGAACGTTGATTAATCCAGATAGAGAGAGAGAGAGAGGGATACAATAGGTGTATATAGAGAGAGAGATTACCATTAGCGAGGAGGGAGTTTCAAGGGCTGAATTTGAATCGACCTTCGAGGGCTTAGGGTAAGGGTTTCGAGAGAGTGAGAGACAGTTGACACAGGGAGATTAAGGGGGGTCCAACTTGAAAAGTGAAAATATGGAACACAAAACAGAGACAAATTGGCTGTATGAGAAAGTAGATCTCGTCTGAGTATAAGAGAGGATTGGGGTTTTATAGGTCGGTTTAGATACTACATTATTAGTGATTCGGTCAGTTTCTTTTTATTCAGTCCAACACTTGCAGGTTACGAAACCGTTGACATTTTTGCAATTTAGAGGTGTTGGAGGAGAGAGTTGAATTAAAATAGGGAAATATTACTCATAGGTTCCATATTGAAAAATGTTACACCATCTAGTCCTGAGTGTTTTCTTATAAACCATTTAGTCCTTTTTTTACATCAGAACATCATCATCAAAACAACATCAAACATCACAACATTAATCATCAACAAAGAACAATCGATGCAAATTAAACACAACAAATTTACATAAATAAACCCTAGAATTCAAAACAGTATAGAACTACGTTCCAAAAAAACATCGATCAGATTCAAAAGCACGAAGCTTTGGAGTCAATAGTCATGAATATCAACAAAACTAGGGTTTCGAGCAGATTAATCGTCAAAACCAAAGCACTCGTGCACAATGTTACAAAAGTATGAATATGAGTTTGATTATTAATAGCAGGACAAAGAACACGATAAGAAATCGAATTGGCAGACCTAACAGCAGATTCGAGATCAAGATCAAAAACCCCCAAGGCGGTGCTCTGTTCCGAAGGTTTTGACGATGCGTATGAGTTCCAATCGGCCAAAAGAGACGATGATGAAGACGACGACAATAAAGACGTCAATGGATGCGGTTGTTGCCGATATTCCTCGCCCCGCCGACTGGAAACCACTTCTGCATTTTCGTTTTGTTGTTGGTTTCAAGCTGTGGTTATGGATTTTCAATAACGAAGATTCAAAGAATTAAAGAGAATTGATAATGTTTGATGAATAATAATGGTTGATGAATAATGTTTGATGTTGAAGAATAATGTTTAGTGTTGGAGAATAATGTTTTATTTTGATGTTTAATCGTTATTTAAAAAATTGTTTAATCGTTATTGTGGTGTTGTTTTTGATGATGGTAGTGTGATGTTTGATGTTGTTTTGATGATGATGTTATTTTGATGATGTTACTTATAAATTTGATGTTTGATGGATGATGTCTGATGAATAATCCTAATGTTTAATGGTTCAGAATTTGTGTTTGATGTTTGATGAATAATCTTAATGTTTAGTGGTTGATGTTTGATGAATAATCCTGACGTTGCATGTTTGATTTTGGATGAATAATGTTTGATGTTTGAAAAGAAGGGAAATCATAAAAAGACCTATAATAAGCTTCTTGGGAAATAGGAAACTTTATCACAAATATTTCCAAGGAACAATTATGTAGTAAAACAAATCTTGTATAAGTAAAAAAAGAATAACACATAGGTAGGCAGAAAACTATATCATAATAAGTTTTGCAAATTGGACACTGACCTCCATGTTGGTTTGATGAACTTACAACACGACAACAATCCACAACAGCTGAACCTGCATTAACTGCAACGATTCAATTAAATCTTTTCCCATGAGTAGATGATTTATGCAAAATTCTGTGGACAAAACCTAACTTTTCAATACACATTAATATACCAAAACAATTACATGCAACTATATATATATATATACACATCTATTATGGATTTTATTCCCCTAAGAGCAATGTCTCGTCTACATGAAACATATTTAAAATTAAAATCTTTGATATTGTCACTAGAGTTGGTACGAAAATCGAACTACAACACATGAAATAAACGATAAATTGACATCAATTTTCCCATAAAGTTCAAATTTTGGTTTAACAATTATCCAAATTAGAAATAAACTACGTATACCAAACATAATTGAAGTAAAAAAAATAAATAAATAACTCACGGAACGTTGATTAATCCAGATAGAGAGAGAGAGAGAGGGATACAATAGGTGTATATAGAGAGAGAGATTACCATTAGCGAGGAGGGAGTTTCAAGGGCTGAATTTGAATCGACCTTCGAGGGCTTAGGGTAAGGGTTTCGAGAGAGTGAGAGACAGTTGACACAGGGAGATTAAGGGGGGTCCAACTTGAAAAGTGAAAATATGGAACACAAAACAGAGACAAATTGGCTGTATGAGAAAGTAGATCTCGTCTGAGTATAAGAGAGGATTGGGGTTTTATAGGTCGGTTTAGATACTACATTATTAGTGATTCGGTCAGTTTCTTTTTATTCAGTCCAACACTTGCAGGTTACGAAACCGTTGACATTTTTGCAATTTAGAAGTGTTGGAGGAGAGAGTTGAATTAAAATAGGGAAATATTACTCATAGGTTCCATATTGAAAAATGTTACACCATCTAGTCCTGAGTGTTTTCTTATAAACCATTTAGTCCTTTTTTTACATCAGAACATCATCATCAAAACAACATCAAACATCACAACATTAATCATCAACAAAGAACAATCGATGCAAATTAAACACAACAAATTTACATAAATAAACCCTAGAATTCAAAACAGTATAGAATTACGTTCCAAAAAAACATCGATCAGATTCAAAAGCACGAAGCTTTGGAGTCAATAGTCATGAATATCAACAAAACTAGGGTTTCGAGCAGATTAATCGTCAAAAACAAAACACTCGTGCACAATGCTACAAAAGTATGAATATGAGTTTGATTATTAATAGCAGGACAAAGAACACGATAAGAAATCGAATTAGCAGACCTAACAGCAGATTCGAGATCAAGATCAAAAACCCCCAAGGCGGTGCTCTGTTCCGAAGGTTTTGACGATGCGTATGAGTTCCAATCGGCCAAAAGAGACGATGATGAAGACGACGACAATGAAGACGTCAATGGATGCGGTTGTTACCGATTTCCTCGCCCCGCCGACTGGAAACCACTTCTGCATTTTCGTTTTGTTGTTGGTTTCAAGCTGTGGTTATGGATTTTCAATAACGAAGATTCAAAGAATTAAAGAGAATTGATAATGTTTGATGAATAATAATGGTTGATGAATAATGTTTGATGTTGAAGAATAATGTTTAGTGTTGGAGAATAATGTTTTATTTTGATGTTTAATCGTTATTTAAAAAATTGTTTAATCGTTATTGTGGTGTTGTTTTTGATGATGGTAGTGTGATGTTTGATGTTGTTTTGATGATGATGTTATTTTGATGATGTTACTTATAAATTTGATGTTTGATGGATGATATCTGATGAATAATCCTAATGTTTAATGGTTCAGAATTTGTGTTTGATGTTTGATGAATAATCTTAATGTTTAGTGGTTGATGTTTGATGAATAATCCTGACGTTGCATGTTTGATGTTGGATGAATAATGTTTGATGTTTGAAAAGAAGGGAAATCATAAAAAGACCTATAATAAGCTTCTTGGGAAATAGGAAACTTTATCACAAATATTTCCAAGGAACAATTATGTAGTAAAACAAATCTTGTATAAGTAAAAAAAGAATAACACATAGGTAGGCAGAAAACTATATCATAATAAGTTTTGCAAATTGGACACTGACCTCCATGTTGGTTTGATGAACTTACAACACGACAACAATCCACAACAGCTGAACCTGCATTAACTGCAACGATTCAGTTAAATCTCTTCCCATGAGTAGATGATTTATGCAAAATTCTGTGGACAAAACCTAACTTTTCAATACACATTAATATACCAAAACAATTACATGCAACTATATATATATATACATATCTATTATGGATTTTATTCCCCTAAGAGCAATGTCTCGTCTACATGAAACAGATTTAAAATTAAAATCTTTGATATTGTCATTAGAGTTGGTACGAAAACCGAACTACAACACATGAAATAAACGATAAATTGACATCAATTTTCTCATAAAGTTTAAATTTTGGTTTAACAATTATCCAAATTTGAAATAAACTACGTATACCAAACATAATTGAAGTAAAATAAATAAATAAATAACTCACGGAACGTTGATTAATCCAGATAGAGAGAGAGAGAGAGAGGGATACAATAGGTGTATATAGAAAGAGAGATTACCATTAGCGAGGAGGGAGTTTCAAGGGCTGAATTTGAATCGACCTTCGATGGTTCAATCGCTGAATTTGAGTCGACCTTCAAGGGCTTAGGGTAAGAGTTTCGAGAGAGTGAGAGACAGTTGACACGGGGAGATTAAGGGCGGTCCAACTTGAAAAGTGAAAATATGGAACCACAAAACAGAGACAAATTGGCTGTATGAGAAAGTAGATCTCGTCTGAGTATAAGAGAGGATTGGGGTTTTATAGGTCGGTTTAGATATTACATTATTATTGATTCGGTCGGTTTCTGTTTATTCGGTCCAACACTTGTAGGTTACGAAACTGTTGACATTTTTGCAAAATTTGAAAGTGTTTGAGATGAGAGTTGAATTAAAATAGCTGGTAAAATAAATTAAAATAATTAATAAGATAAAATATGACGTTTAATTTATAATTTTTTTTTTATAATTATCAAATTAATTATATAAAAAAAATTAATTATTTTTCTAAGCATAACTATTTTAGTCAAGTTAAAATAATTACGAAGTCAAATAACTAATTAAAATAACCTACTTCCTAAACAAGGCCTTTGACGTGGCTAAGTCCATAAAGGCCATAGCCCATTATAAACAATCCAAATCCATCACTTGAAGTCCAGTACATAACCCAACTGGGGGCGTCCAAAACTGCTGGAACCCAGCATGGCACAAAGAGCCAATGACATTGGCGCACGTGGCAGGTGAAGGGCGAGCCACATCAGCAGACAAAGATCTGCAAAGTTATTGCCATGGCACATCACCATTAATGCGGCCTATCACAGCATTTATTATGACAACACCTCTCCGTCGGAACAGGACCCCCTTATCCTGAACAAGGTAAGCTACAGCATAGACTTTCGGCGAGGAGGGCAGGTCGGAAGGGACAGCGAAATGATTACCAAAGGATATAAGCAAACGTTGAAGACAATAAGAAGGTTAAGCTCTCTATCTCTAATCTCTCCCTCTATACTCTACTTCTTTTCATAACTTGCTCGTCAGAGGGTTCACTAGGGGACTAACCCGTTTCCCGTTGAACTTGTTTGCAGGTTATTCGGTGGGCTCGATCATTTGGACTTGGGCTTGAGGAGTTTGGACCAGTCCGATCCATTCACTGGGACAAACTGTACTATCAGCCTTAATAATAATAATTTTGGTGATTTTTTTATTTTTAAAGTGATAAATCTACCATACAGTCGTCTTTTATATATTTATTTATTTATATGTATATATATCATTATTTTTTTAAATATGTTACAACTGAATTTATTAAAATCAACAAAAATAATCGGGCAAAATCAATTGGTTTGACCAGTTTTGATTTAATTTGCCAATTTATTCAATTTACTGACAATTAAAGCATCACCAACCCTTTTTTTTAAGGGGATTTTTTTTTAAGGTCCCTAATAATAACAATTTAGAGGATAAAGGACACACAAAAAGATAGTGATGCCTCACGTCCCTGAAACAACTTGGCGCGCGCTTTTAATTATTTTGTGGACCAAAATACCCTCGCCAGAATCAACACAGAACCAAACTCATTCCGACGTCTCAGTTACATTCCAAACATCCAGCATCATCACGAACAGGAGAACAGCAGAATTAGGGTTTCAACATCATCTGCACCATCGACATTACAGCTTCGTTATCTTCTCCAAAAATCATTCCCATTCCTTCCTCACAAATTTCTCTTACCTAGGTTAAACCTTCGTTTTCACTGCTCATCATCATCTCACTCCATCTTCGTCACGTCGCATCTTCATCGCGGGCCATATCAGCTCATCATTCAAGTTTCATCCTAACTCTGGTCAGTTTTTCTACAATACAACTAAATTTTCTCTGAAAACACAGTTAATAGCATTTTATAATAACCTTTCATAAATTAGGGTTTCAATTTCGTAATAAAAAGCTACCTGAATTTGAAAAAATTTATTTCTGTGTATTTTGAACTTATTCTTCAACATGTTTGTGTGATTTTATCTGTAAATTTCTCTGGCATTTGAATTTCTCTGATTTTTTATTAATGTAATTTTCTTCTTTCAATTTTCTCTGGCATGTTTATTTTCACAACAATTTTTTGTGTTTTTATCTTATTCTTGAACATGTTTCTGTAATTCTGTCTATAAATTTTCCTGCTCCGTAAATTTCTCTGTAATATGTATTTTTAATTGCAATGTCTATCTTAATCTAGAATGTCTATTGCTTTCTTGCCTCTGTCTTAAGTTTCTCTGGTATTTATAATTTTCTCTGACCACATCACATCACTTTCCTCCCTTGTGTCTTTGTCATTTTAAATTTTCTCTGGAATTTTAATATTGTGGACTGGAATGAATGTTTCTTCTTGGAATTTTCTCTGCCATATGTACTTTGAGAAAAAGTTATTTCTCTGAATTTTGATCTTATTCTTGAATATGTTTCTGTCATTTTGTCTCTGAATTTCTCTGCTTTGTAAATTTCTCTGGAATATGTATCATTCTCTGCAATGTCAATTACACTCTTGCCCCTGTCTAAGTTTCTCTGGTATTTATAATTTTCTCTGACCACATCGCACCACTTTCCTCCATTGAGTGTCTCTATCATGGTTAATTTTCTCTGCTTGTGTATGTAAATTTTTCTTGCATTTTAATATTATGAATTGAAATTTTCTCTGGAATGGAAATTTCCTCAAGAATGTGTAATTTTCTCCAGAATGTGCATTTTTCTCTGGTATGTTTATTTTGTTCAATTCTTGATTTCAATATGGTGTACTTCTCAGTGCCATCTTTACATTACTTTGTTTATTTCATCTTTGCTAATTGTGGAATGCAAATTTTCTTTCACTTGCTGTGTTGATTTTCTCTAACATGTCAAATTTTCTGTAATTTTCCCTTATCTGTAATTTTCTCTGGCATCTCCAATTTTCTCCCTTATCTGTAATTTTCTCTGACATGTCCATTTTTCTCTGGGATTTAATGTTGACATCTCTATGCTTTAATCATTGTCTAGAAATGGCAAAACGTAAAGGCAGCGAAACACCGGAAACACCAAGCAAAAAACAGAAACTGTCTCAGTCTTCTTATGGACTAGGATCAAAAACCAGCAGCAAAACACTAGAAACACCAAGGAAGAAAGAACAACTCTCTCAGTCCTCTTATCATCTAAGATCAAAAACCAGCACTAAAACACCACAAACTCCTTCCCAAAACACACAAGTCCAAGCTGATGAAGCAACTAGCATCCAGATGAGTACCCCAACTTCAAAAGACTCAAGATCAAGGGGGAAAAAACCTGTTAAACTCCACAGAAAGAGAGCTCACTACAGCATTCAATTCCGATCCAACCTCTCATCTGTCGTCTCCTTCTTTCAAACACTTAAATTCAGTTCAAAACATCTTCTAGAGCTTCAAAAGACCCCATTCTGGTATTTGATCCAAGCTCTAACCACTGGAAGGATGGATCCAAAGAAATCTAGGAAATCCGATGATGATGTAGTTGCCATAATCCAATGTTACAATGAAAAAACAAAAGCATTCACAGTTGGGAAGAAGAACCTGACCTTTACAACAAATGACATGACCTTGATTTTTGGTTTGGAAGGAGGTAAAGGAGCCATGTCATTAAGATACTCTAAAAAGCCAAAATCTGCATTCCTCAGGAGAAGATTCCAAAAGGACACAAGGCTCACTGGTCCTGTTCTTAAAAATGCCTTGGTCAAAGCAATGAAAGGCAAGCAACCAACTGACTTCAAAGATGTAGCAATCATTGTTACATTGTACTTGTGTCTCGCTCTATTTTTTGCAACAAGTGGGAATTCAATAGGTTGGGTTTTTATAAAGTATGTGGAACCTCTTGAATCAATGAAACAGTATGATTGGCCGGAAGCAATCACATCAACATTGATTGATTCTATCATGGCATTGCACAAAACTCCAGAAAAAGTTACGGGGTGTGTCATTGCATTGCTGGTAAGTATAATATCCATTCAAATTTGCAGTTATCATACTTACAAATTTGTGCGTTTACAAAATTTTATTTACTTTCATTTTCATCACAGTATTGGCTATGTGAACATGCAACTATCATTGACTCAGAAGACAGTAACACAATAGACTTCCCAAGATGTGCCAAGTGGAACCTTCAAACCTTGACGAAACAGCTGCAGAAGACACCAGTCCACTCTCTTGCACCTCGACAGGTTAGATTCCTATTGCTACCGAAATCTCAGTGAAATTTCAAAATTTCTCTGACCACTGCTTTGTTTCCCTCCTTGTGCATTGATTGATTAAGATTAATTTTCTCTGAAATATCAATTTCTGTTTTCTTCGTTGTTAACCACTGGTCTATTTCTGCCATTGTAATCAATTATCTCTGCCATCCAAATTTCTCTGACCACAATTGTAACACATTAACTTATATGCCCTGATTCATTTTCTCTAATATCTGAATTATGTTCTTTGTTACATAATTTTCTCTGGCCCATCAAATTTTATCTCCTTGTGTGTAATTTTCTCTGCCCATAACTTGTGTACCTTGCATCTTTGATAAACACTGTTTATTTCTACCCTTCTAATGAATTTTCACTGGAATTCAAATTTCTCTGACACAAATATAGTAAAACATTAACTTATAAACACTGTTTATTTCACTGTTTCATAATTTTCTCTGCCCCATAAAATTAACTCCATGTCTCTAATTTTCTCTGGCCCAATACAATTTTCTCTGAAGTTTGTTTCCAATTAGTATCATTTAGATGAATTTTATTTTCCTTATTTGAATTTTTTCTCTCAGTGAATTTTGTAACATTTTTCTAATAAAAGAGTCTCCTGTTACAGATTGATAACAAGCAGCTAGTCAAAAACCCATCTGAGGAGTTCTGTCTTGGCAAAAAGACGAAGAAAGAATTAAAAAAGGCAATTGTCATATTCAAGGAGACATTCAAGATCCATCTGAAGATGGAGGGAATGAACAAAAAGAAGGCAACACAGAAGAATACGAAGCCAGCAATGGACAAGAACATCAAGCAAGCAGCACAGAAGAAGAAACCACCAAAGAAAGTGAAGAAATAGAACCAGAAGAACAAACCAGTGAAGAAAGTGAAGATATAGAACCAGAAGACAAAGAACAAAAAGAACAAAAAGAAGAAGACAGTGAACAAGAAGATGAAGAAGAAGATGAACAACAAGAAGAGAACAAGGATGAAAGTGATGAAGAAGAAAATAATGAACAAGAAGATGAAGATGAAGATGAACAAGAAGAAGAGAACAAGGATGAAAGTGATGAAGAAGAAAATAATGAGCCGATGGACCAACAACATGATGGCATTTGTGGCTCAACAATGCATCAGCCTGAAGAATTTGAGGAATCAAAGGATGCCCAAATTGCTGATCTACGTCAAAGACTGAAGGCACTGTCTCAATCTAAAAAAGAAGAAGACAGAAATTGGATGGAATTACTTGCTGAAAAGGATATTTCAATAAGAATCCTGACATCACATAACTCAGAACTTCAAGAAAAAGAAAGCACAATCCGAATGAAACTAAGGATGTTGGAGGTTGAAAAAGCAGACGATGCAAAAACAATTCAACAGTTGAGGTGTTCAAATTCGGAACTTGAAACTAAAAATGCCAAATTGCATGAACAAGTTCAAGAACTATCTGTCCAACTAGCAACACAACCATACCGAACACCAACACAACTTCAACCACAAGGTCAGTGAAAATCTTGAGCCACAAAAAGTTATGTCCTTGTGCCATCATAACTCAGAGAAATTTCTATTTATTATAATTTTCTCTGTCATTGGTAATTTTCTCTGGAAGTTATATCTCTCTCAACACATTAGTTATATTTCTACTGCTCATTTCATTTCTCTGTATATTTTCTTATTCCATTTTTGGGGCTTGTTTGATTTTCACTGTGTATAGTTGGAATACAACTGGAACAACAACCAACAACCCAACAAGAGCAAATGCCACACAAACAACAACCGAAACAAAAGAAGAAACTCTATGGTAACTGCAAAATATTGAATTAAATAAATTTACATATTGAAATATCATCTGTTGCTTCAGAGAAATTTCACTTTTCCTAATATTTTCACTGCCTACAGTCAAAAAAGATCCAACCTCAATGATAAAAAATTTAAAGGCAAAAGAAAGGAAGGAAAAACAGCATGATCCAGAATTCCAATATTCGAAAGTTGCGAAAGTGACTAGAGCTTCAAAACAAGCTGCAAAACAAGTTGAGCAAAGCACGAAGGACAAAGAAGTGCTTGATGCTGATGCATACGTCTTGCCTCAACCTATAAACATCACAAAATCTTGGGTCTTTCCACAAACTCTTCCCATTTCAAGATTGATAAAAGATCATATAAAAGACATCTTGCAGCACATATCAAATGTGTTTGGGCTTGAGTAAGTACAACAAACAAAATAGAACATAACAAACAAAAAATTACAAACTTATGTTGCATTAACAACAATTCAATCCCTTCTTTGTCATCTTGTAGAGCTTTAATTTGGACAAGTGAGTTGAATATCATTACCTTTGAAGACATTGGAAACCTCATAAAGCAAAAAGAAATTGCCAACAATGTAAGTCTTTCCCTTTCATCAACATTTCTCTGCAATGTTCCATCAGCCTTTATAAAACAATATTACAATTATAAATCATATTTTTCAGGTCATTGATGGCTATGGAGAGATCCTTTTGGCTGACCAAATCATAGAGAAACAACAACCAACCTCATTTTTTTTCACATCCATGTGCTTAGTATGTTACTACTATTTTATTTGATTTTCTCTGGAATTTACTTTCTACTTTCTCTTCTTAATATACTTCTTGAAGTCAGTTGTGTCACTAACAAAACCATTTTTTGATTTTCTCTGAGCACAGAATTTCATCAACATGACAGAAAATCAAAGTTTTCGAGTGTCCTTATTTGACAAGCATATTGAAACAGCATGGAGGAACTATAGGTTCCTCCATTTCCCAATAAATACTGGAGGTAATGAGAAGTCCACACATGGAAATCACTGGACCTTGCTTGTGCTGGACAAACAAGACAATTTATGGAAGTTCTACAACTCACTGAGGCCAAGGAGGGATGATGCAGAAGACAAATATGTCAAAGATGCAAAACAATTGGTAACGAGTGCAAATTTCTCTGATCCATCATCATTTTTATGTGATGATAATTTTCATAGAATCCCATTGACTTGTCTGTAAATTTCTCTGTTATATAAAAATTATTTTTTTGCAGCAAGATTACGTGGAGAATTTTTTGAAAGCTTGTCTTGAAAGAGACGCTCAACCACAACCCTCTTTCAAATTAATTAACTCACAAAACACAAGTTATGACTTTGAGTATGTCAACAATGCTCCACAACAAAAAAGCAATTCGTAAGTTTCATACATCTATAAATAAGATAATTTCAGTTGCATGTTTCTTAAAACTAACCATACCTATAATTTGTATGCAGTCTGGATTGTGGCCTCTTTGTCTGCTATATAATGAAAAAATATAGCAAGCATGAACCTATCAGCTCCAAATTGTCCACACAAGAGATAAGGTTGATGAGGGCAGAACTCATAGAGAGATTTGTGACCGAAGTTGGCCAGTCATGGACTGAACCAATTGAAATACCCCCAGAAGAACCACAAATGTAATAGTGAAACTAGTGAAAGGAAGACAATGTACATATCCACACAGAGAAAATTGTCTCACATATATGTATATATCCTTTCTTGTTGATACATTGAAGGAATGATGATCCTTGACGTATATGTATATATCCTTTCTTGACTAATCTAAATCTCATTTTTTTTTTTATTTTATTTCGACTAATGTAAATTTCAACAATTGTCTGCCAGAGAAAATTGTCTGCCAGAGAAAATTCTCTGCAGAAATTTCTCTGGTATAAACTACTAGAAATTCACAGAGAAATTTAACTTGTATCGTCCCAAGGGGATGCCTATATGATCATGTAATCTGTAAAACTTTGTGTTGGTACAAAACAATCATCAAACTCAACAAAACACAAAGCACACAGTAATTTTATCTGCCACTGAAAAATTTCATTGCATGAATTTCAAATTTCAGAACACAATGCCCATATAGTTTTCTCTGATGGTGAAAAATTTCTCTGGCTTTGACACAAATTTCTGAGTTCAAGTGAGTCCAGAGAAATTCTTCCCTGGTCCAGAGAAATTCTCAACTCAGAGAAATTCTCAACTCAGAGAAATTCCAAAAGAGCTTGATTTTGTTTCTTGGTTGTACAATAATTTTTTGAATGCTCTGTCTGCTGTGCACATTTCTTGAAATGACTAATATGAAGCTACCAGAAATTTACAGATAAATTTAACTCATATCTCACCAAAGAAGGTGCCTATATGATCATTCAATCTCTAATGCACTGTGTTAGTACAAAACAATTATCAAATTGAAAAAACACAATCCACACAGTACTTTAGTCTGCCATTGTCAAATTTATGTGGATGAATATGAATCTACAAAACACAACACACAGAATTTTCTCTGGATGAATTTGACAGGTACTACAAACCCACTGCCTATAGTATATATCAACAAACACACTTTAACTGATATTGAAGAATTTCTCTGGATGAATTTGATTGATATTATTATATACACTGTCCAAAAAATAAATTTCACAAAACAAAATACACAAAGTAATCATCAAATGTATTATTCCATCAATAAAATGTATAATCCTCAACTATTTAACAAAGGTTCCTTGCATGTCCTCTTATTATGGTGACCAATACTCTCACAACGACTACACTTAATCACCCTTCTAAACTCTCCAGTAGAAGCAATTCTGTTCTTCTTCGGCCTCCCAGCAGGTCTCTTGCTCAATGGAGGTAAAATCATAGCATCTTCAATGCTACACACAGGTTTTTCAACAGTTGGAATTGGGCCAATCGAAAAGGAGTATGCTTGACGATACATATCAGCATGAAAAGATGGTTCAACAAATGAATTCAAATTCTTTCCACTCCTAAAAATTGCAGCAACAGCATGTTGACATGGATACCCATTTATTTCCCATTTTCGACATGAATAAGTTCTCAACCCAAGATCAACCATAACCGAAGGAAAACAATGCACTTCAAAGACATTATCAGATGATAAACTCACATTCCATGTCCTCCCGTCCAAAAAAGACTTCTCCAACACACTATCCATACGAGGACACAAAATTTTATTCCATTTACTAGAGAGCAGCCTCCTATCAGACCTCATATTCATGATTTGCAACCGTATCATGTCCACCAAATTTGTTATTGGCAAGTGCCGAGCTTCTCGTATCCATGAATTGAATGACTCAGCAACATTTGAATACATCTCACCATAACGTTTCCCTGCAAAATATGCATCACTCCAATTTTCATATGGTAAACTTCTCAAGAAAACACTCACAATGTCTCCTCTCTCACTTTTTAACTCATTTAACTTGAAATGAAATGATGCCTTTGTTGGAGCATATGCACATTCTGAAAACTTGGACACAATCGTCTCCCTAACCAAATTTGTGTTTCCACATGACAACTTATCCCTCAAATTTCTCTTTAGATGTTCCAGACAAAATCCATGAAAGCAGTTAGGGAAAAACCTAGCAATTCCCTCAACAATTTCACAATGTCGATCTGATATGAAACTTATCACCCTTTCTGATCCTAATACTCCATATAAATGTTCAAGAAACCAACACCAATTGTCTTTATTCTCAGCATCAACAACAGCAAAAGCTACAGGAAAAAAACCTACAAAACAAATAGGAACAAGCATATTAGGTACACACATGCAGAGAAAAATAGAACAATAAACAACCAGAGAAGTTTGACACTGCCAACATCCAGAGAAAATTCACACATTGGCAACATCCAGAGAAAATTGAATAAGTGACCAGCTACAGAGAAAATTCACACAATCATAATATACAGAGAAAATTCACTTAGTGACCACCTACAAAACAACAGAGAAAAATAGAACAATAAAACAACTAGAGAAGTTTGACACTGCCAACATCCAGAGAAAATTCACACATTGGCAACATCCAGAGAAAATTGAATAAGTGACCAGCTACAGAGAAAATTCACACAATCATAATATACAGAGAAAATTCACTTAGTGACCACCTACAAAACAACAGAGAAAAATAGAACAATAAAACAACCAGAGAAGTTTGACACTGCCAACATCCAGAGAAAATTCACACATTGGCAACATCCAGAGAAAATTGACTTAGTGACCAGCTACAGAGAAAATTCACACAATCATAATATACAGAGAAAATTCACTTAGTGACCACCTACAGATACAATTCACACAATGACAACATCCAGAGAAAATTCATACACTGACAAAAATCCATTGAAAATTCTCAGTGGCCACAACAATAGAAAATCCACAGTGGCCAAAACCAGAGAAAATTCACATTCACTCAATTCCTACATGTATAGAAAATTCACATACTTACATAAAAATAGATATATTTACAATTACCTTCATTCCCATCTTTCCCCGTTGCAGCAAGCATAACTCCTTTGTATCGTCCTTTCAAAAATGTTCCATCAAGAAAAAGCAATGACCGACAATATTTGAAACCAGCAATGCATGCATGAAAAGCCACAAACACTCTTTTGAAACGCTTGTTATCTTCAAAATCTAACTCAAAACGACTCCCTGGATTGTTCTTCAATGCCTCATCAAAATACCACCGTAATTGATCAAATGACAAACAAGAATCCCCATATGTACTACATTTTGCTTTTTCAACACTCAACCAACCACAGTTATAACTAATTGAGACCCCATACTTGTCTTTCATTTCTTTCACAACATCCACTGGACGAGTTAAAGGTTTTGCACTTACCTCTTCAAGTATCAGCCCAGAAACCAAGCTGGAAGTCATCCTCGAATGTTTACTCGTACGAACCGCCACACCACACGTATGTTCATTGTTCAAAGTCCTTATGTAGAAGAACCCATTTGTTTTTTCAACAGAAGCATGTACACGCCACATACATCCCCTTGATTCCTTATATGCACATTCTGCCGTAACCCTCAGCTTGTCATTTTTAACATACGTAAACTGAAAACCAACCTCAATAGCATACTTGCATAAAAAAGTATGGAACTCAACCACACCACCCTCAAACTTTTGTCCAACACTCGTAATATTATTCCGCCAACTAGCCGACAATAACACCTTTTTTTGGTGAGAACAAAACTTAGAGAGTGAATTCCTTTCAACATCCACCAGCCTATCACACTCACCATCCACAACATCTACCCAATTAGACCCCACTTCATCCTCTTCATCAGAAGTACTACATCTACTAACTGAAACATCAACTATATCAACACCGCGTGCACAAACAACCCTCAACATATTCAGAAAATCAATATTATTTCGAACCATACAATTCGGATGGCCCAAAATAGAATATGAAATACACATAGTCTCAGGTTTCAAATTCTCCCATGTTTTACACAAAATGCCAACCAATTCCTCAAAATTCAATTCGCATGAAACATTAATGACAATAGTATCATTCCCATATTTGCACAGCAACAACACTGCACTGTCCATTGAAACTGAAACAAAAAACAACAAAAAAAAATCACAGAAACACTTCACAAGAACAACATAAATGTCCAGAGAAATTTCTAAAAATTATAATTTTCTCTGAACTTAAAATAAAACTCCAAAGACATCTACAAACTGATATTCACCTTCAAGATGATAAAAAACAAAATCACAGAAACTTAATGAATCACAGAGAAATTTACTGCTAACAATTAAACACAATTATAGAAAAAAAATCACATAGAATACAAGTCCAGAGAAATACTTTTCTCTGAACTACAAACTGAAAGTGAGTAACAAACTTACAATTTTCTCTGAACTACAAATACAAGTATAGAGAAATTTATGAACTTACATTCACTTTCTCATATTCTATCTCCATTACAAACTTCTAATAATATGTCCATATGCACTTATAATTTCCTCTGGACTACACAAACAATAGTGCAGAAAATGAAATTTCTATGGTTTGAAAAAACATAGAACACAACTATAATTCATCAGCATGTTGATAAAAAACAGAGCACCAAAAATGAACTCTAAACATCAAAATCACCTACACTGTCAACACTATCTGAAATTGATCAAAAAACAAAGAATGAAAAATTAATTCCAAAAATAAAAATCAACTCTATCAAGCTGGCCTCTCTCTAAACAAAAATCAAAATCCATTTGGAATCTAAATCGAAAACAAACCTAATTCAACTCAACTCAAAAACCTACGCGATCAACACACTGTCAACATTCTTTCAAATTGATTAAAAAACAAATAATAAAAAATTAATTCCAAAAATAAAAATCAACTCTATCAAGCTGGCCTCTCTCTACACAAAAATTCAAAACAAATATCAAAATGCATGTGCTATCTCCATCGAAAACAAACCTGATTCAACTCCACTGAAAATCTACGCGATCAATACACTATCACACCACTGAAATCTCCGACGAAATCTCCAACAAAATCTACACGATCGTAGCAATCTTTCTCGTCAACTCCATTGAAATCTCCGACGAAATCTCCACCATAAAATCTCCACTGAAATCTCCGACGAAAACTCCGACAAAATCTCCACTTCAAATTCGGTTTCCAAAATGTATCAGTTAAGTCAACCATATAATATTCAAACAAATTTATGTTATAAAGGAAGGGTAATTTAGGTACTTTATAACCTAAAATAAATTTGAGGGACCTTAGCCATCAAAACATATTATAAAGGACCTCTCCTCATATCAAAAGTAGAGGAGGGACCTTAGGCCAATTTTCCCTTTTTTTAATGAGTAAAGTCTAAATTCTTTCAATTTAACTGCTGTCAAAAAAAAAAAAAAAAAATTGTTACGACTTTTTATAAAATAAATAAAAAAGTTTGTTGAAAAATGTTTATCAAATTCCCCATCTTAGCATAGGAAAAATATTTGTTATAACATGTAGCATTGTCAACTATGGATTGAAGGGGTGCGGACAGGACGGTTGCACACTCAAAATTTTTAAAAATTATATATATTATATTAGTAATTAGTAAAATAATTTTAAATTTGAATATTTCGTGCTTTCAAAATTTTAGTAATTTGTACCCTCCAAATTATTTACATTACAAAATTTTAAAAATATTTTATGAATTGAGTTTTATCAAATATTAATATGTTCTATTTGTTATCTGTATTATTTATTATATTTCTATATTGTTTAAAGTTATTTGTATTCTTTTATTTATTACTATTCTTATTTTATGTTTATATATCATTTATGTTTTTTTTATTCTTTTATAAATCACATTTTAATTTGTTTATGCATCTTATTTCATTCTCTACGGATAGGAATATTCTCTAGAAATAAAAATATTATCTACTCTAACATGACATTCTTAAAATAAGTTAATAAAATTTAATACCGCTTATTGAAATGGATTATCATTAAACTCATAAAAACATACATTTTCTATTATATATATATTTTTTTCAAAACTAAATTGCATAATAAGATGGAAGATAATTTTGTAACAAATTACTAAATCATATTTATTGAGAAAGATATTAATTAAGGTTTGATGTCGAGTTTATCATAAATGTTTAATAATAGTTAATATTTTTTTAAGTTAATGTAGATAAAAAATATGTCCAATTATATATTTTGTTCTCAATTATGTTGACAGAGAATGTCCAATTAATAGTAATATTATTCATTTTTTTTGTACTGGTATAAATCAAAATTTAAAATTTTATAATAATTTTTTTTGATAAAAACTTACATGAATTTTTACCTCCTCAAAGCTCAAATCCTAAATATGTTCCTGAGCATTGCCATACATGGCAACAAATAATCGTTCCTTGCCATACTCCTGTTTTGGTCTAAGCTTATTCAAGGTTCATTTGGGACAAATAGAAGCAAAATAAAAATTTAAGCTCAAATGTTTATTTTTATTTTCTTGAGCTATATATGTTTGAATTGGGACTCCTCTCCAATATTTATATATGTTTAGGAAGAGAAAAAGAAAATGAAAATATAGGGAAAACATATTTGGCTGTGTTAGAAAAATGAAAAGATATTTATTTAACAAAATTGCATTTTTTAATTGTTACTAAAAAAATTAATATATATATATATATATATATATATGAGAAGCGATGATGCTTTTATTATATACCTATTTTATTAATGTAATTTCGCCATGCTGCTTGTACTATATTAACATCAATAAAAGTTTTATTTTACCAATAAAAATAAAAAATAATTGAGTGACATTAGGGACATGAACTTCATGAAGCATAACAGAAATAATTGCAAGTTGCCAAAACAGCCCTTGAGATATGTGCTCATAAAAATTGCAAGGGAATCAAAATGGTAAGGGTACATTTTATTACAAACACATACAGAATGAATTGGGTGGTACTAGTACTATAAATTACAAAAGCAACTATAGCTTCCCCTCTATGACCAATGTATAACAAAATGCTTTCAAAAATTTCCCAAAACATCAAAAAAATTCTCTGTACCTTGTTTGGCAGACATTGAGACTTCAACAAGTTCTTGAGGGTCTAAAAAAGGGACTAAGATTTGCTAGCACCCAAGTGCAAAATCAAGAACATTGCGATTTCTTGAGGGTAACATTGGTTGTTAGAAACCAAATTCATGTTCCAATCCTTTCAATATTTTCTGAGACAGTTTTCATCCTAGGCCGAACCTCAGGGTCTCCCTCGGTGCAAGCGAGGGCTATATGAAACACGGCCAGTACTTCCTTCTTGGCATGCACTTCTTGAAGCAACATCGGATCAACCATATCTGAAAGTGGGTTTTCTTCTTCGAATCCCTTCCTTACCCACTTTACTAGATCCGGGACTTCTGTGGAAGTTGATGTGGTTGGGGAGGAGAGCTCCGGGAACTTTCCTGTTAGCAATTCAAGCAAGACAACTCCAAATGAATACACATCCCATTTTTGGGTAGGTCGGTTGGCACTAACTCGAGCCTCCGGTGCTCGGTAGTTGTTTGCCCGTTCTGGTTGGGTTGACTTTTGATAGGGAAGGGCTCCACCAATGAAGCCACCAGAGGAGGAAGGGTTGTTTCCCGTGATGTTAATTAGGCGGTTGAGGCCAAAATCGGAGATGTAGGGTTGGAATTCATCGTCTAAGAGAATGTTGGATGGTTTGACGTCTCCATGGACAAATTTCCTCGGACTACATTCATGGAGGAAGGCCAAACCCCGTGCCATTCCCTTTGCAATCTTCAGCCTGGTTGACCATGAGAGGCTGGATGGTAGCTGACCAGTTTTCCCTGTAAAAAAACATATATTAACTTGCAACACAACGAGACAAAAGGAAAACCAGGAAAAAAAAATATTGGGGAAAATATTTTCTTTGTTTCGGAAGATCATTTTCAAACATATCAGGTGATGGTTCAATTATATAATTTTAAAAATGAATTGGAATTAAGCAAGTTCAATTTAAAATTAAATTTGAACCTGTGACTCCCATTATGCAATGAAAAATGCAGCCACCAAAATTAGTTTTAATGTAAATGTAAATCCACAAGAAAAGGTGATATGAAGATGAAAAGGTCTCACAGTGCATTCTTAGTACTGTGAAAACTGTAATAGCCAGTATGACCGATAATGATTCACATATGCAACGACAGACTTCAGAACTGATTCCCCTTTGTTGTGAATCAACCCACACTCGGGCTTTCAAATTGTTTATAAACTACCATCTCCCCAACAATCCATACGGGTAAACAGCCTAATGCATTGCAGAGAGAAAGAGACTAATGGTTAACCTTAAGTAATAAATTCTAGCCCTTCTAGAGTTCATAAAAAATAAAAATAAAATAAAAGAAGAAGAAGAAGAAGAAGAAGAAGAAGAAAAAGAACATGGCCAGTAAAAGCTCACAATAAACTTTCAAAATATTCACAAGAAGAATCCCATAGGATCTTGATACTAACAGGGGCCCGACCCCATTTGTCCATTTTGAACCAACATTATTGGAGGATCACTTGACAGAGACATGCCATGTGGAACACTGGCATTTATTAAGTAATGGCTTGCTTACCGTCGCAACTCTCAAAATGCTTAAGCCCCAAAATACTGTTTCTCTATTACCTATCCCATTGCTTGATCGGGTAATGCTAGGCCATGGTTTGGCACCGACCAGTCAGTGGTCCAGTGCACAAGAACAACCATGCCAAGCCACCTAACTAATATAGTGACCTCAGAAAACACCAAAAAAAATGAATCTTCCTCATATCTGATCAGCTATAAATTCAAGTATTGTCATCTCTTTTATTGAATGCTTCATAGTGTCCTATAATTTCAGTTAAAGAATGCTCCACAATTAAAATTTTAAAATTAAATAAACTACCATTTGAATTGACATCGAAGGCCTAACAATCTCAAAGTACACTCTATTTAAGCTAGATGCTTCAAAATGGATTTTTGATGGACAAAGTCTACTGCTCCTAGGATAAGAAAGTTATCAGCTTCTCATTGATCCCATAAGTAGATAATTAATACTTAATAGCCCACTTGTTCATCGAGGCACCTCCATCCTCCATATTTTTATCAAATAATGTCCCCTTAATAACTACTTTATTGGAATTCTCTCCAAATCCCAAGGACTCAGAAATAGAGCAAAACTAAAACCAACCCCCTAGTCCCAAAATTATCACTAGTTGGCCATGTGAGAAATCAATAAGTCAAATCATCACTGCAGATCATGTGGCCATTAGCTAAAATTTAAACTTAAACAAATCCTAACCGGCCCAAATTGCCCTCCAAATTTTTACTGTCTCTATTCCCTCTGACAACCCAACACTAATCTACTTAACAAAAAAAAAAAAAAAAATACCACACGTTAATTCTTCACACTTGCAAAGCAGAGGTTATAATAATACAAAGGATTGAAACCTTACCAAACATTACCCAAGACCCAATAAGCCACTAAAGTTGAATTCACAAATAGCAACTTTAACAAGACGAATAAACCTAAAAGTAACAATATACAAATACAAAAAGGACACATAATCTTCCATCCAAATTCACAGTCTCTGTAATGAGATTTCTATCACGCCATGGTGAGTGAACGCATTGAAAGCATAGAGAAATTTGAAAACAGAAGGAAAGGACCTTACCGCGGAGAACTGAAGCCAAGTTGCCATTAGAGATGAAATCACTAATAAGAAGCTTCTCATCAGGAGCCCAATAGTAGCCTCTCAACCTCACAATATTCGGATGCTTTACCCTTCCGATCGCTTGAATCTCTGCCACAAACTCCTTGTACCTCTGCTCACCGCCTTCCCCCAACCTCCTCACTGCTACCGGCGCCCCATTCCCAAGCACAACTTTATACACAATTCCCAACCCACTCTTTCCCAACACATAAGCCGAAGCTCTCAAAAGCTCATCAAGCTCAAAATTAAACCCTTTATCAATAGCCACAAGATCACCCTCACCACCAGCACCACTGCCACTAACACCACTACCGCCGCCGCCGCCGCCGCCACCACCACCACCACCGCCTTTCTCTGAGTCGACTTCTGAGTCATTACTCGGAAACCCACTCACACAAGGGCAAACACAGAACCTTGATTGTTCATTTCCACCAAATTTTCCTTTTCCAGTACAGCTACAACTGTGAGAATCTTTCTTCCTCCAATACAAATAAACAATTACTAGCCCAATAAATGCCACTCCAATTGCATCAGCCAATGAAATCAATATAATCAAACCCGGCTTTAGCCCTTTTGGGGGTTCGTTCTCGTTGTTGTTGTATGATTCCGGCGGGGAATTCTGAGTTCCCGGCGAGGTTTCCGAGCTGTTCTTGCAAGGGGTTTTCAAAGGAAATCCACAGAGAAATGGATTGCTGAGAAAAGCCGTCGGACCCTGGTTCTCAAACGAACCGGTCTGAGGAATTTCGCCGCTGAAATTGTTGTTTCGAAGATCGAAACTAACAGTCATTGGCAAATCCCCCATAGATTTAGGAATTTGCCCAGAGAAATGGTTGAAAGAGAGGTTCAGAGTTCCAGATAAAGATTTCAACTCACCTATATCTTCCGAAATCGATCCGCTAAAATTGTTAGACGAGAGATCGAGCTGAACCAAATTCGCCATCTCCGGCCAAATCCCCGCCGGAATTGCGCCGGAAAACTTGTTCCGAGCCAAAATCAAGTGCTGTAGTTCCCGGCAATTGCGTAGATCTTTCGGAATCGGTCCGGAGATCGAGTTGTTAGAAAGATCGAGGTTTTGAAGTCTCGGGAGATTACAGAGAGAAGGAGGGAGAGAACCGGAGAGATTGTTACCGTAGAGAAACAGACTGTGGAGTGAGGAAGCATTGAAGAGTTGATCAGGGATCGAACCGTAGAAGTTGTTGCCGTGGAGGTTGAGTCGCCGGAGATAGACTAGGGTTCCGAGCTCCGAGGGAATATAGCCCCGGAGATTCTTGGCGGCGAGGGAGATTCCGACGACACGGGGATCGGAGAATCCAGAGATATTCGTGCAGGAGATTCCGGTCCACCGGCAGGGGGTGGTGTCGTTTTCGTTCCAGTCGGAGAATGCGCCGGCGCCTCCGTGATCGACGGCTGATTTTAGGGAGAGGAGAGAGAGGCCGTCGGAGGAGAGAGAGTGTGTGAAGTTGAGATTTTGGATGTAAATGAAAAAACATAATAAGAGTAGAGAGAGTTGAGACATTTGGAGAAAACGGAGCAGAGCTGAGCTGAGAGACAAGGTGGTGGTGGTGGTGGTGGTGGTGGTGGTGGAGGAGTGGTGGTTGGTGGTGGTGGATATTATGAGGGTAGGGGGGGAGTTGGGGTTTGGGTTGGGGGGTTATTTATGAGAAAGAGATGGTGGTATTTGATTGAGAGGGTCCTACCTCCCGCCAAAAAGAAACGATTTCCCTAACGGAAGGGGTACCAGTACTAGTAGTAGAAAAGCAAATACTCTTTTGGTGACAAACATCCTTAATTTACTTGTCTCATTATTTATTATTATTATTAGGAATTCATTTTCTCCCATTTCAAAATTTAAATTAGAAGGCACTGTTTTGACTACAAGTTTCATTTTAATTATTTAAATAATATATTTTGTCAAATATTTCATATATTTTATCCAACCACACAATAGTCTCTCATTTAGATTTTACATTAGAGAGAATTTTTCTCCTATTATTATTTGGTAAATTATATTAATTTTGTAAGAGATTTAGAAAAAAATGTAATGAATCCTATATTGAACTTTTTAATATTTTAAATCACATAACATCTAATCTTATTTTCATTACTAATTTATTACTCGTATGAATGGAAACATTATATTTTTATATCTTTTACATTGAAATATATATTTTATCTTATTTATTTTTTTATTTACACATCATTTCTATTAGTTTTAGTCTTTTTAATTTTGTTGAAAAATATGTCAATGTAATTATTTTAAAGTTTATAAAATTTATTGTATTTATTTAAAATTTTAGAAGTGATTAATATAATTTACCCAAAACATTTTTCTTCCATCGCTTTTACTTCATAAAATTCGCTTTTAGGGTTAGTTTAGCAACTAGAACCAAAGAGTTTGACTCTCCCCTTTCTCTTTTGATTTGAGGTACCAAAATAAAATAAAAAAATTTGAAGGGTGTGTTTGATGTTCATGGGGTCTTCTTCATCTGGAACAAAATTTTATTTAGGGAAAATCGGTCTAAGGTCCCTATCCACTTTTTAGTAATGGATTAGGTCCACAATATATTCTTTTGTAGTCTAAGGTCCCTCACCCCCATACCCAACAAATTAGACACAGGTGATAGAATTAAGCTTGAAGACAATGAGACGATCGTGCTCCACAGTGTGAAACCGGCAACGATCCTCAACATCGACCAAGAGTTCGCCTTCTTCGGAGGAGTGGACACTCCGCCCGCTTCAGCGTCGACGTCCGCCTCTGGTTCGCGATCTCCGACAATGAGGCAACGGTCTGGACTCTGCTTTGGCCGCTCGAGCTCTCCGTCAACAGAGACCAAGGTCCATAACTATTGCTGCTTGCTGCCATGGAAGTTGTGTGTGTGTTTCTTGGTTTTTTTTATCTCTTGAGACAAAATCAACGCTCCAGCCACAATCTCTCAACACGGTCTGGACTCTGCAATAGCTTGCTGCCATGGAAGTTGTGCGCGTGTATAACAGAATCAACGCTCCAGCCACAATCTCTCAACACGCAGACACCAGATGCTCAAGTTCGTTCCTGATTCCTGTAAAATTCAGAATTTGAGGGGTATTATTAGTGGCTGTTCAACATTGGGATACAATTACCTTTTGAGAAGAAAAAAAACAAGCAGCTGCTGTTGGCACACCTCCACGCACGCAATATTTTAGGAAAGGAATTGAAGAAATTGATCACTAGAGAGGAATTTTGACAGTATGGCAATTAAGAAACATTTTTTAACATAACAGATTATCTGGTTAAAATGTTTTGTCAGTTTATCAAAATTTTTCCCCAATGAAAGGAATTGTCATATTGTGATGTGAAACTATCAATCAATCTATTTCTCAATTAAAATCATCTATAGTATTTAGATGATCATTTTAACCATTTTGTTTCTGGTTTTGTCCATTTTGTGTATTTCTTGTTTTGTCCATTTTGTTTTATTACAGAAATTCTGGGTTTAAACTAAAATTTCCATGGGTTGATTTTGAAATTTCTCTGGAGAGGTAATGTTGTGGAAATGTAGAGAAATTTCTCTGGAGAGTGGAACATATATGGAAGGCCAGAGAAATTTGAAATTTCTCTGGAGAGTCTATCAAAGGCTAAGGAGACCAGAGAAATTTAAAATTTCTCTGGATGGATAATTTTGTTAGAAGACCAGTGTAAGGGTGTTTATGGATGCAGAGAAATTTAGATTTTCTGAGAATAATTAGATTTTTCAGAGAAATTTGGACTGAAATTTCTCTGGACCAATTTTCTCTGGACTGAAATTTCTCTGCACCAATTTTCTCTGGACTGAAATTTCTCTGGACCAATTTTCTCTGGACTGAAATTTCTCTGCACCAATTTTCTCTGGACTGAAATTTCTCTGGACCAATTTTCTCTGGACTGAAATTTCTCTGGATCAAGGTTGAGGGACCTTAGACATTATGAAAATATTGTTGATGGACCTTAGACTTCATAAAAATATTTGATGTCCTTTATACTATAAAATCATAATATCAAGGACCTTAAAAAAAAAAACCCTTTTATTTACTAGAAAATAAAGGTGATTAGGGGTAGGGCCATTTGTCAAGAACTAAGGATAATGGATCTTTGGAATGTGGCCTTCTATAAAAGGTATGACACAGATTGGGTTTTTTTTTTTTTTTTTTTTTTTTTTTTTTTTTTTTTTGTCACTTGAATCGCTTGGCCTGTTTAAATTTTACATAAATTTATTATTTTTATAATTTGAACAATAATCCTACATTGACTATATTTAAATATTATAAATTATTATTAACCTCATGTGTCATTATTATATTAATTTAAACAATACCATCATTCGTGTATATTACTAATGCATGCCTAATTTGAGAACTTGATTAAAAATTAAAAATTAATTTTTAATTTATTTTGGATTACATTCTATTTGTTTGGTTTGAGTTTTTTAAATTAAGTTTTATGAAAACTGAATTTTTTGATTTTCATGTTTTTTTGTTTTTAGTGAATATTTTTAAAATTTTAAACATTTTTTTTATTTTTTTAGATGCACCTTACTTAGATATATCTAAAAAGTAAAAAAATTGTGAAAAAATATTTTTAAAAATTAATAAATACATAAAAATATTAAAAAAATGTACTGAATTCTTGTATTTTTTTTGTATTTTTGATATTTAGTGAATTTTTAAAAGATTTTTTTTCAATTTTTTTTACTTTTTAGGTATATGTATGTTAGATATGTTTAAAAATTAAAAAAATTGCTTAAAATATTAAAAAAATTCAGTAAACACAAAAAAACACAAAAAATAAAAAAATAGAATTTTCTGAAAAATATTTTTAAAAAATAATAACCAAACATAGTAATTATCTCTCTATTTTTTTTAATATATTTTTATTAAAATAAAGTCAAAACAAATTTAAAATTTTATTTTTAACCAACTTTTTAAAACAACCCAGCATGTCAGCCACTTACACTCACTCTCTCGCTCTCATAACTGCTCTTTAATGGATTGTAGTAAAACCTAACTCATGATATAAAGCATGCAAATGTGATGAAAATGATTTGAAATTCATCCTTCATTAGGACTGTGACATCCCTGTTCTGTATTATGCTAATTAGCCCTTAAGTTGTTTATGGTTACGTGTTTAGCATGGTTTTGTATGCCATTATGTGAAAATATGTGGTTTTGAATTTTTATCTATTCACCGTAGGAATATCTGTTTAATTTTACCACTTCGAAAATTAAATTGGAGGCCTTATCGGCCACAGAACCTGAAATGGACTACGCCGTTGTGATTGGCATAATTTTTAGAGCCTACGGTGAAATTTAATTGAAAATTGATTCGGGTTAGATTAAACCGATTAAATTGATGAATTAGAGCCCAACTACTTTATTATTATAATCTTGGCTTTAGTGGATTTTGTTGTCAAGCTTTAAACACTCAATCTCTCCCTCCCTAGCCTCATTTTGACTGATATTAAACTCAAGGAAGAGAATAGAGGGCCGGTTGTAGAGAGAGAAAGGGAGAGACTTGTGTAATTTGGGCTCAAGACTTGGGAATTTGAAGATCTAGCTCAATATTTGGCTAGAGTTTGAGGGTTGAAGCTCTTAGGTAAGTGAATTCATGGACTCTTGTTTGTAATTTGTGAGTTCAAAGTTGAAAGAATGTTAAAGAGCATGTTATAAGTTGATTTTTGTTGAGTTTGAAGTCTTGGAACTCATGTATGTAAGAAATTACTTTGAATCTGCATGTTTGAGCTTGAAACACATGATTCATGTAGAGTTTTGGGTAAAGCTCATGTTGTAATCACCATTTGTACCATCTAAGTTGAGAATGATGAGCATCTCTCACATGCATGTACAAATCATGGGAGTATAAGTCTTGAATGTTTGAATTTGAGCATGTTGATGATGGGTTTGAGATATTTCGGGACATGCATGTAGATAAATCATGAAATTGAGCTTCCTGATGTTGTAATCTTGTATTAGTAGCATGTTAGCATGTGTAAATGTGTAATTTGAGCCGTTGCATGCAAGTAATGTAGCTGGAAAACCGATTTGAAGCTCAAGAACTCAATCTGGAAAACCCAGATTTTCGATGTCCGCTCGAGCGGGTGAAGTTACGCTCGAGCGGAGAAATCGAGCTCCCAGCATTTTCTACAGACATGGTTTCCGCTCGAGCGGGAAAGTTGACGCTCGAGCGTGGGAGCAATATTGACAGGCCTTCCGCTCGAGCGCTCTATTTAACGCTCGAGCGTAATTTTCATGCAACCAGTACTTTTGCAGGCCTATAGTGTCCGCTCGAGTGGGGAAGTCCACGCTCGAGCGGGGACCCTATTTTCTGAAATTTTGTTCATGCGTTCTGTGTTTCGTTTTCCGTTCTCTTTTACTTGTAATCACTCTTAGGCATGTGTTAAACATTATAAATGAGTTAATGAGATAAGAATAAAGCCTAAAGAGGGATATGTGAATTAAGGGACGGATTGAATTGTTAATGACCCTTTTGTGTGCATGGAATGTGTAGGGTCAAGCTCCAGGGCGAATCCACAAGCCGATCACTGTGAGTAATATCAATATTCGAAAGCTTGTCAATGTCCAATCGTTTGTTCCCTTATAAACTTTATGAGTTGTTAATTGGGATTGTGGACAAAAGCCTGACAGGAATGAATGAATGGACCAAAGGTCGTTTTGATATAAATGAATGGACCGAAGGTCGTTTTGATATAAATGAATGGACCGAAGGTCGTTTTGATGTGAATGAATGGACCGAAGGTCGTTTTGATGTGAACGAATGGACCAAAGGTCGTCCTGATATAAATGAATGAACCAAAGGTCGTCCTAGTGTAAATGAATGGACCAAAGGTCATTTTGACACATGTGAGTGGGCCGAAGGCCGTTTTGACATGAATGAGCCGGCCAAAGGCCGTTGTGACATAAAGGAATGGGTCGAAGGCCATTTTGACAGAAATGAATGGGCCGAAAGCCGTTTCGACATAAGTGAATGGGCCGAAGGCCGTTTTGCCATGAATGTTTGGAACTGCAGTTACTTGATTTGCATTTCGTATAGTCATATATCTTTGTTAAATAGAAATATGAATTGGGCCCAAGGCCGTTCGGAGCATGTTGTTCTACATATTGTTATGTAACTGTCATGTTTGATATTATTCACTGGGCTATCGCTCACGCTCATTCATGTGTTTGTAGGTGAGCCAAGGGAAGTCCAAACCCAGCCCCAGTGAAGTCTGCTAGGAGAAATCCGAGTTTTGAGGAAGTCAGCCTTGTGTCTCACTCTTGAGACCTACCTTGCCTTTTTGCTATGTACTTATGTTTTGTCTTGTTGGCAAGGGCCTAGTGTATATCTGTAAATAGCCCGTCATAGGTTGACTCGTGTTGGATGATCCTGTCTGTAATGAATTTTGTGAAACTGTACTTTTGATGTGGGTTATTAACGTAACTGAATATGGTCTTTTTGATGTGCATATAAGCACGGCTCTATGGACAAAGTTTTTAATTTTTGCTTCCGTTTGGCCCCTTTACTCTGACAAGTTATGTCTGTTCTGAATATGAGGCCGTAGGTAATCTCAAGATTACTGGCCGGTTATGTTCTTAACCCATAGAGGCGGGTTCAGGTCATGACAAGGACTCTAAAGACTTTGGTTTTTAGGGGGTGTTACAAAAGGGGCTTCTAAAGACTACTTTCATTTAATGAGTTTTAATCAAATCCCCCACCTCCTTTTTAAACATTACAAATCAATTTAAGATTCTTGTGAGAACTTTAATTGAGATCTGAGTCTCAAACTAGTGAAATGAAAGATTCCATGTTACTAATGAGCCAATATATTAATGGATGGGATTGGCTTCCCTCCACGAACGAATTAGAGGATGTTGTTGGACCTGTGAGGATCTACTACAGGTCCTATTTCAATAATTTAAACTGTTTAATGTGTGGAACTCGTTAAATATTATACGGTTATAAAAAATTACATCGATTGAATATCAACGCTATTTCATCAGATCAAATTTCTATCAATCGTTTATTTTTTCACTGTCTATTTTTTTATATGTACAAAACTAATTCGATCACATAACTATCAATATCCAATCAACATGATTTTTTACAAGCATATAGTGCTCGACGAGTTCTACATATTAAACGATTCAGATTATCAAAACAGGACCCGTGATGAGTCCCCACAAGCAGTGGTGGAGCCAGGAAATTAAATTAGAGAGCACTTATTAATTACAATATCAAAAAAATTTACAAAAATATTCCAGGCAAGCTTTTACGATTAGTTTCAAGAAATATCAAAAACATAATGTCATTTATAACTAATGTATCATGGACAATATAAAAAAAAATATATAGATTTAAGTCTTAAAATAAATTATATAATGATAAATTATTTTTTATATAAAATTTGATTAAAAATTCAATATAATGGTAATATCACATCATCATTAGTATGTAATATCACCAACTAATAGTAATGAAACACATAGAAAGTGAACCTCACATGTAAAATGTAACTAACAATCCAATAAATTTCACATCTTTATAGTGAGATTACTTATATTTGCATGTTAATAATAATGACATCATCGTTACATTCAAAAAATTTCATAAAATTTTCATAGATAATATAGTTTATAGTAGTCTCTTAATTTTCAATCAAAATAACCATTATTGTTCTCATAATTTTTTAAAATGTCATTGACATTTCACTGTAATAATATTTTTGTAATTTTTTTTTATTTAAAATATTTTCTTTATATTTACAAAAAAAGAAAAAAAAAATCCAAAATCTAGAGGGAACACGTGACCCCCCTAATCCCTTACTCTCTCCGCCACTGCCCACAAGCCCAATAGCACCCTCCAGTCCGATCACAGACCGAAGGAAAACCAAACCTTAATGGTTATAGTAAGAATTTGGATTAGCTGAAATTGGAGTTACAACTTGAAAAAACCTCCATGATCATCCATTGACCAATGGAAAGTCTAAACCAGAAAGAGGGGAAGTGGTTCACTTTCTCATCAAAAAAATTCAATAAATCAAATCAAATCAAATCAAGTCTTAAGTCTCATCAAATGGGATTAGCTACCATCATGAATCTTTCTTCTCATGAAAAAATTCAATATAAGAAAAACAACATTCAAATTAACGTAATTTAAATATTTAAATTTTAGATAGAAAATTGAAATTTCTCTAATTTTATACTGAAGCTAGAACTCTAAATTGAGCTATTTGGCCATGGTAAATAGCATATCTTTTTTGTAGCCACTCATTCTACCGACGTAAAAAAGTTAAACAAATTTTTTTTTTCTTTCCTGGTAGTAATTCCAATCCCTTTTCTAGCATGAACATGACATGATTGTATTGAAAACCTGTCTAATCATGCCCTTGCAAGTGTGGGCTGGAAGGCTGTACATGTAATCTACAAAATGTAAATTGCAATGCAGAAGACATCAAACAAAAGAAATTAGTTCCAGTTAAAAACAAAAAACAAAGGAAATTAGTTCCAATTTCTTCAACCACTGCCTTTCAACTGTTGTTGTTGGACATAACAGTTCCATGCAACAGTGCCCCCAAATAAAATTTAAAAAAAAAAACACTTGATTTGTTATCATTTGTTTTTGGTTTGGGTGGGTGAGGAAAGCAGGGTTTGGATTCTTATTACAGCAATCTTTTTCAAATAACCAACACCACCAACTTGTATTTATGATATGATAGTGTCAAAGACATTCTTTCAATCTCATTCACTTTTATTTGTGTAATTTCTCAAGTACAATTCTTGCTTTGAGTGAGAGGAAAAAAAAATTAGAAGAATAAAGAAAAAAAGAGTTTCTTGGTGAAGACTTTTGGTGACTTGGTTCATTTCATTGGCTATTTATTATCCAATATAATATTCAAATGATTTTTCAATTGTTTAATGAAGAAGCACATGATGATTATTTCTATCTCCCAATTATGAAAACATGCTTAGAAGCTAACAAAACCAGGACAGAGGAAGAGAGAGAGAAAGTGAGAGAGTGTGTGCTTCCATTTTCGTTTGTTCTATTGTTGAGTAATGATATTTATACTTCATTCGTATATAGGATTATAATTTATAAATATCCAATAAAAAATAAAAAAATAAAAAAAGTGTGCAAAAAGATTCGTTAATCAGTTAACTTGCGTCGACCCAATCAATCCATGCAGCTTGAGAATGTGAATGGGTACGTTGGACAGGTTAAATGATAAAATTAAAAGGATTGATTGACTTATAGTTAAAATTATTTTGCACACATAATTTTTTTATGACTCTATTACCATTAATCAAATAACACCCCCTCCTTATTTTCATCACATATTTTTTTTAATAGGTTAAATTATAAATACACCCTTAATTAAAATACGAATCACCCCCTGTGGTTTTTAAAATTACATTTCACTCCTTGAGATTTCTAATTTCGTAACAAATTGCCCGTTTTGTTAATAAATCATGAAGTCAATTAACAGTTTTTAATGATGTTAGAAATATGTTTCAATTAATAATTGAAGTAATTTTATTATTGTATAGGAGAGTAATTATGAATTTTATTTTTTTAGTTAATTTTGTTAAATAAAAAAATTCTAACAAGAAAGTATTTGTAATTTTCCAAATCACAAGGGATAATCTGTACCTTTAACAAATATCAGGGAATGTATTTGTAATTTACCCTTTCTAATATGTTTGTTTTGTCTATCAATTTATGAAATAAAATCTTGAATGGCATTATGCATTCAATTAATTTGTGAGTTTGTTTTGGAATAAATAATAAATTGTTAAAAATTTACGATTATATCCTCACTAATGTCATTTCTCATTTTGCATTTTTAACCTGGTCAATCCACTCAAACCGCTATTTTGAAACTGTCAAAATATTCAACCAACCTGTTGGATTTGAGAATAGGTGAAATGGCAATGAATTGAAAAATTCTCAATTCGCCAAGGATGGTTCAGGTTATGATTTTCCTCCAAAATCAATATAAACCGATCCGTCCACATCCCTAGTTGAAAATGAAATTAAAAGAATGATTTTAAAAATGTTTAGCTTAAGTTATGAAAATGTTTGTTGCTAGTTCTAGTTTGACAATGTGTGGTGCATAATAGGGATAGGAGGACCAAACACCCTAACAAATAGATCAAAACTAATCTTGGGTGTATTTTACTATTGTTTGATTGTTTTCTTTCATTTTCTTTTCAGTTTTCCCCTTTTTCTGTTCTTTCCTTCAAAGGACAAACGAAATAAAATATAATATTGTTGAATGATTTTTAATGCAAGCATGTATTGATCACTTTATTTTATCCAGGAAGAGACAAGTAAAGCCCCACTCTAGTACATTATTCCCAGACAAAGAAATAGGAAGACATGGAAAGAGAAAAAGAATCATTTTGCTTTGTACACAAGGGAATTTTTAGCCTAAAAGGTCATAAGTTTTTGGTACATAATATTCAAAATGGTTCATGGAGCCCCATTTATTACCACATAAAATATGTCATCAGCTTGTCATGCCCAACCATATTGCACACAAATGAAATGCATATAAGCACTCCGCACATTGTCACATATCGAAAAATTTTAAGTGTGAAACACGTTGATTCACTTATATCAAGCTATTAAAAGATAAAAGACAGTTCACTTAATACATATATATGCTATACTTTTTCATTTATTAAGAACACAGTGCAAATATTACAATGATACTATGAAAGTATGTACTAATTTTTCATTACTTACCATGCATATCGCACTCAAATGTTTGGTATGTTCCAATTTGACTACAGAAGAAAGCCTCGTGATGATGGTGCCTCATGCCTTGTTAATAAGGCCACCACTTCTCTCCAATCAATAGAAATATAGTTGTAAGAAAGCGTGAAATTCACAAATGAGAGAGAGCTTAAACTGCTTACACTATATGAGATCCACACTATCTCACAACTACACAACTACATTTCAGACTTAAGAGAAGTCTAATCCTTTTAGAAACTCCTTTGATACAAGTGATAATAATGTGTAATGATCAGCCAAAAAATTTTATACTTGCCAATAGAAAAATCAATAGATGAATTAGAATCGTTTTCTTTTCTTTTCCTTCTTTGTTTCCTTTTTTCAAAAATCCAAATACAGCCTTAATTTTCACTTTTTCAGTAAGGCATATGCAGGAGATTTAGGAGTAATAAAGGTGGCAAAGATAAAATTTTAAAATTCGTAAAATAAAATAAAAGCAGGATTGGCAGAGCAAAGCAAAGGTTAATTACAAGTTTTCAAACCAGCAAGAAAAAACTATCAGAAAAATTAAATTGCAATGCAGTAAGGCTGTTTAGTAATAGTTGGAGAACCACATTACTTTGAAAAGAAGAAGAAGAAGAAGAAGAAGAAGAGTTACAGAAAGAACATCAAAGCAGCCCTCTCTCAAAGGCCTCAAGTCTCAACCATCTCTTGTTCGACCACCGCTGGTTCAACTGGATAGTAACTGTAGTGAAGTTCAGCAACATCATCCCCAGAGAGTTTCTTCCATCCGTTTGGTCCCACATAATAGACTGACAATAACAGAAGAAAATGAAGTCATAGGTTTCAAGCCTCACAACCCACATGCGCACACACATGCAGAGAGAGAGAGAGAGAGAGAGAGAGAGGGAGGGAGGGAGGGAGCATACCACTTGCCACACCACCACTTGCACCATCTCGGAATGTTGCATGATAAATTGAACGTCTAGCCAACTCTGCTGCTTCTTCCACCGACATATCATAACGATATCTACCAAATTGACAATAACAACAGAATAAGCATAAAATTCTTTCAAATATTTCTAAAACCTACGTAGAACAAGATAATGAGAAAACATAATTTTTTTTAATAAATAAGAAAAATAAACAGCAAAATACAGCCAAATTTGACCACCAAAAAAATGTTGGTTATGGAAAAAGCAAGAGAAATTCAGTTCCAATAGCCATGAAATTATGATTGAGCAAGGATTAAGTTAAACATATGCTTGTATTCCTCTTTTGTAAGGCAACATATCATTGTGATTGAGAATTAGTATGTTATGGTATTAGAAGAGTTGCAGCTATGGAATCAACAAGGCTGGCAAGTAGCCTATTGGCATCTCAAACAATCAATATCTTTATCAATTTTTTACAAGTAAGACAGGAAATTTTAACAAAACTCAATGCTGCAATTCTGCAACCGAAACATCAAGCCATGGTTTTCCTTTCAGTTGGCTTCGCCAGCACGTTTGCAACGTTGGAGATGGAGTGTGGTTAACAAAATCCATTGTGGGAATTGGGAAAGAAACAGCAAAGGAAAAAAAAAAAAAAAAAAGGGAAGCAGACAGAGAAGCTTGAGCCAATGAAAGTTGCAGGAAAACAACTTTTCCAAGTACATCCAAGTATTTCTCCCAGACAATCTCACATGTAGTTCTGTTCTCCTCATGTAAGGTGTCCCAAAAGATGGCATACAAGAAATGCATTTAAAAATTCATATGATAGTATGAGAAAAGAAAGGGGTGAAAAATAACTCACCCGTTGTCCAGTACTCCATAAGCATAAGGTGAACCAGATCCAACAGAAAATCTTGTTCCCTTTAGACGTCCTCCCTCACTATCCACATAATACAACCCAGGACCCTACAAACCACAAGGAATACGGCTTATAAGAGTCCAATAACAGCAGGACCAGCAGCATTTTTCTATAACATTCAATTGCTATTACCGTTTCATCCCAACCAGCAATCATGGTTCCAACAGACAGACCCATTCCACGGTAATTATATAGAATGTTTGCTAATAGTTTTGAGGCCCCTGTAACGGAAATTCTGCGCTTATTTGCAAGTTCATGGAGTCGGCACTAAAATATGCAAAACAAATGTTGTTAGTGACATAGACAAGAAAAATTTTAATATTGAGAAATTCATGCCCCCAGATACTAAAACCAAAATAAAAAAATGCACTGTGGAATTGCCGTCAAATTTAAACCAGTCAACCACATAGGTGCATCAAGCTGATCGGTTAGTTTAGCAAGTCAGCAACGACAGAGCTGTACCACAATTAGGTGGTTATAACGCTTTCCAAGACTAGACAATTGGGCAACTACATCAAGTAACTAACAGAAATTATGGCATTAGAGCTAGACAACAATGCAGAGAAGAAGACAAAAGTATTTTATTCAGACGCACACATGCAAGGACAACCATGTTCGCATGCTTTAATTCCCGGGTTTACTGTGTTGGAAAAACCTGTTTATGAATTGACACTTGACAATGACATCGTAGGAACCAAATAGGCAGAACTGGCAGATAGGGGAAAATGTAAGTGAATTACCTTAATACCCAGATTTCTATGCCAGAATTGGCAGTCAGCTGCTCCACCAGCCATTGTGCCAAGCATGTAAGGATTAATTTCAATGATTTTCTTCACAGATTGCGAGGCTGTGAATATTACAATTGCAGTGGTAAGCAAAGGTATATGTTTGAAAACATCAAAAAAACAATGAATGAAAACAAACAGCATCATTAAAAGACTTATGAACATACAGATGTAGCCTCCCATGCTAGCCCGAGAGTCGGCAGCAACCATTACACCCTCTTTAAAAATGAAAGCCAGAGTTGTTGTGCCCTTTGCTGGTTTCACCATCTGTATAGCTTCTTTCTGAAAACAATCAAACTGAGAAACAACAACCGAAAAAAAAATAATAATTAATTAATTAAAAAGCAAACCAACCCAAAACTTACTAAAAATCATCAAGGTCTGGTATTACTAAATCAAACCCACATCATTGGAATTGGGAATGTCAAAAGATGGGGCAGCTGATAACCCACTGGAAAGCTCATCTCTTGCTCCAAAGAGCATCCCATGATGGGACTCGAGACCACTCGTATCGAACTTCATGCTCATAACCTAAAAACAACGTAAGAAAAAAGATTCAAAATTTCCTCTTTTTCATTTCTTTTCATTTTCTCAGCAACCAAACAGCAAGAACTAATCGAATGATGAGATAATTCTTCAGAATTAAGAGGGGAAACCATAAAATTAAATTGGAATAAACTAATTTATCAGATTGTATACTAAAAATCGATCGATTAATACATGTACAAGTCCATATATATGTATTACCTGTTCGAACAGATAAATAATCAAATTGCAGAAGATCGGAAGAAGAAGATTTGCAAAACCTAGACTGAAAGAAAAGTGCTTGGTGGAACAGATTTGGGGATTTTCTTGAGAAACACACCAAGAAAGTGGGCCGAGTGAACAGATCAGCCCAATGTTATGCGAAAATTAAGAATCAAACTGTTACTTATGGTTAATGGTTATAAAAAAAAATTAAAAATCAAATCAAATCTTTAAAATATAATAATTATTGAGATGCTGAATGAGGAAATTTTACATCATAATTTACAAAATTTACAAAACAACCATATAGGATTCTACTAGTGGTAATTCATGCTATACACCGGCTTTATAATTTAAAATGAGTTAATACAAATTTTTTTTGTAATAATGTGTTATGGTATAATCCGTGTTATACATGAAATTTATATTTGTTAAACAAGTTTCATATTATTTTTATATTGTGCAAAAAATATACTATCAATTTATAATTTATGAAATTAAGATAACAATCAAAACTATTGGCAAAAACATCTTGTTATAAGAAATATTTTTTAGAAAATTAAATAAAAAAATATTATATGTAAGGAATATAATGTATAAATTTTGAATAATTTTGAAATAAACAAAATTAGCTAAGCCCAAATGTTGAAATTTTTTAATTTTGCATAATTTGCTCTCAATGAATTCATAAAAATATCGACTTCCATATAAATTTTCATATTTCTTACACACACATATATGCATATATGTCAAAAAATTAATAAATAAATAAAAATCGAACCCTATTATGCACGGTAGTTTAGCTCATTCCCTCTATTACCCAAACATGTTTTATCCAAATCATTAACCTATTGAGGCCAATGGCGGTAGCTACAATGGACTTAATTTTCTTTCACAATTGTCGTGGTGGTCCCTATCGTTGTCATGGTGATGATCATGACTACGTGATTGATACTGGTGTATTGTAAATAATCAAGTTCATGTATATAATATCAAATGAAAAAATAATATTCAAAGAATGAATACAAAAATGATGGTTGAAGTCACAGCTATCATGGCTGGTTATTTGAGTAAGAAAAAGAAAACTAAAAAAAAATAAACTATTGTTAGCTTGACTCATAAAAACTCGCATGAGTAAGTGGAAAACATAATAAAAGAAGAAGAAGGGAGAGACTATAATATATGTGATAGAGAGAGGGGGAAAACAATAAAAGTAAATCCTGTAATTTATTCAAATTCAAGATTTAAATATATATACTTTTAATAGATATAGATTAACAAGTTATATAGTTATTTCATTATTTCAAAATTTTTAATTTTTAATATGTGATAGAGAAAAAGAAAAAAAAAAGAGTAAATCATGTGATTTATTAAAATAAAGATTTAAATACATATGTTTTTGATAAATTTAGATTATCTTTATCTAAATTTATTTATTTCAATTTTTTAAAATATTTTGTTTGACTTTTTATTATATTAAAAAAAATAAAAATTAGGAAAATGAAGTAAGGAAGACTACAAGAACTGTCACATAGGAAAGAGAACGTCTCAAATATTAGTATTCAAGACATTTGAAAATTTTAGAAAATTTACTACATTTACTTATATAGAGAGAGAGTATAGATTTGTGTATAGTTTGAAACTTGTATCACTTTGGTTTTTAACTTTTTAATTATGACATATTTGACCCTGTATTTTAATTTTTGTTTCAAATAAGGATAATTGAAGATACTATTGGTTAATTTCAAGGGCAAAATCATCAATTTGATAAAAATATAAACTAATTTTATAAAATAAATGTCAAAAAAATAGTTTTGAATTTTTAAAAATTATTTCTACCCACTAAAGATAAAATTATGCAAAATTGATAAATTTTTTAAACATTTTTTTTTACCAAATTAATTTTAATTATGTATTTGGATGATGACCATGTAATGGGTAGTTGTTTTTATTTTCATTAAGGCCTGGTTTGACATATCTTGAAAAAAACAAAAATTCAAAAAGTTAAAAAGTTGTCACTATTCAAAAAAAAAATACAAAAAAAAATAAATTTACACATAAAAAAATAACACTAAACTTTTTGCTGAAGTGATGGGCAGTCTGCGTGATTGGTCTGCTGTACTGGTCTAGAAATGATTGTCGTCTTCGCGGGAAACCATTTAGACTGTGCTATTCAGCTCATGGGGGCCACCATGGGTCACATTTTGATAATATGAACCGTTCAATATGTAGAACTCGTTGAGTACTATATGCATGTAAAAAATCACGTTGATCGGATATCGCTAACTAAATTAGTTTCTATTTTTTCAAAAGTCAAATATGACGACAATTATGATATCATTATTATATTAATCCATTAAATCAAAAAATCCAAAATTAAAAATATTTCATATATTAAATATATCGATTACATATTAAAATCTTAACAATCACCTATTACATAATTATCATCCAAACACATAATAAAAATTAATTTGGTAAAATAAATAAATAAATAAATGTGTAAAAGATTTATCAATTTTACATAATTTTATCTTTCGTTGATAGAAATAATTTTTTAAAATTTAAAAATATTTTCTTGACATTTATTTTGTCAAATTAGTTTATATTTTATCAAATTGTCAATTTTGCCTTTGAAATTAAGTAATGGCATTTTCAATTGTCTTTATTTGGAACAAGATTTAAAATGTAGAGTCAAACGTGTTATAATTGAAAAATTATGGACCAAAGTGACACGAATCCCAAACTATAAGAACTGTTAGTGCAATTTGCCCTAGTAAATAAGTTACATATAGGACCAGAACAGTTGGGTTCCAAGTAGTGCGACTAGAAATTCATGAATGGAAATGCAAATTATTTAAGTCTTGCTTGAGGAGTAGTTAAGATAGTTAAAAAGTCAAAAACTTATATAAGTTGTCATATTATTTTATTTATTTTTTTAACTTTTTAATATAAAAATAAAAAAATCAATTAAAATAGCTAATTATCAAACGAATCCCAACTATACACTCTTATTCAGGGTAAAAATCTAGGTAATTCTTATTGGTTCACAGAATTAATAATATATATATATATATATATATACACTAGTTTAAGAAGTCACGGGCTATTATTACAATATATCTAAATTTTGTATTTTGATAATTTTTTAAAAATTAAAATATTGTTTTATGAAATTGAATATAATGAATAATTAAATATATAATAGAATTATATGGTATGATATGTATTATTTTTTGATTTGTTATACAATCAATGATATAGACTCCAAATTTATTATTATATCATTTTGGGTGAATTTATGAGTCTTTAAAATTTATTCCGAATTTATAAAAAAAAATTATGGTGTGTAACTTTTCTCAACAGATAAATATAGAACAAATACTAAGATAATTATCTCATCTAAAAAAAAATACTAACATAATTCACTGAACTAACAAAGAAGCAAAAGAAAATACACATATATACAAATAACTAATTTTATTAGTACATAAATCATACTCGCATAATGAATGATCACATTTACTAATAAGTAAATCATTAAGGCGGTGTTTGGCAAGTTGGGTTGGGGGCTTTTTTGTTAAAATTCACAAAAAGACAAAATAGGCTAAAATAGCCAATAAGACAAAATATTATGTCAAATCCATAATTATTTTACTTTTCCTCTCACAAACATCACATACAACTATAAAAATAAAAATAAAAATTTAATCATCTTCCCAAACGCAAATATTTTAGCCTATTAAAATAATCAAAAATTAAATTAGCCTACTAAAATAGCCAACTTCCCAAACAAGAGTAAATTAACAATTTGTAATGATATAAAAAATATTTTTTAGTTAACCATTTTGTTAATAAATAAATCATTAAGTAAATTAATAGTTTTTAATGATATGATAAATAATTTTCAATAAACAATTTTGATGATTTATCATTGCAAAAGAGAATTGATTTTTTTTTTTTTTCTGAGTATTGTGTTAAATGAAAATTTATAACAAATGGTAGTTGTAATTTCTAGTATTATAGGACCAATTCTAATTTTAAACAAACCTGATGGGTGTATTTATAATTTGTTAAAAAATAAAAGATTTATGTTTCATAATTGAGCAAGAATATTTGCATAATTATAAATATAAAAAAAAAACATGTTTCATATTGATCAATAATGTTCGCGTAATTACAAAAAAACTTGTTATATAATTGACCAAGAATATTTGCGTAATTACAAAAAAACATTCACTCAATATATAGGTCACTATTAGTAAATCATTTAAAATGAAAATACAAAATCGAAAAGAAAAGACGAATCTTAAACAGTTAAATAATTATTATATACATAGATATATAAGTATATGAGATAGGTATACGAGAGACTTGTCAAAGGGGATGATAAGTGATTTCCATATAAAATTGTGGAATGTAAATAACAAAGAATGAGAATCTTATAAAACTTAGAGTTTGATGACTCAATTATCAGCAAGCCTATGGAACCATTTATCGATATCAAATTAGCACATTTTTATTGGACAATTATACTCTATTATTTTCAGTGAACTTTATTCACTCTTTCGTGTAAATATAAGTATTAGTGTCAAACTATGTTAAATATTGTGTAATCATTTTTGTGAATGTGTGCATATTAATTTTGAATAAACTTTCCTTACACACTCGAGAATATTTCTCAACAAGAAGTATCAAAGTTTTAAGTTAATTTATTTTCTCAACAAGTCGTTAAAAAAAAATATGAAATTTATGTAGAGGGTTAGAAATTAAACCCCAAACTAAGTATGGGCCTAAGCACTAAGGTCACTCCAAAGAGGCGATTAGGAATAAAAAGGGAGCATGTGTCAAAGCCCAAGGAAAGTGGGCCAACAGTGGGTCGAAGCAGGTCCGACCCGTTAGGGCTCCAAATGGACTCCATGAAGAAAAATGCCCAAGTCAAGTTGTAGAGGCAACACCTACAGCGGTGAAGTTGTGGAGGGAACATGTGTAGCGGGAAAGTTGCTGAGGCACTTTGCCTCAGCGCCGCCATTGTCACAACCCAAACCCAAACCCGTCCATGTAGGTTTAGCATCGTAACCAGGCAGTAATCCGTGGATTACCAAATGCCTCTTAACAGATAAGCACAAAATAAGGGGCTGAGGAAGCAATTATACGAAATAGACAAGGTTCAATGAGCTGTGATAACGTACATGGAACAGAAAATTTCAAAACTTATATATATACATAAGCATGCCAGTCAAAGGACACCAATATTTACAAATATCTACAGAAGTGTACTTCCCAAGACCTGACTTTACAAACAGTCACAGAGACTAGCATAAGTACAAAAACAGCCATGCAACTATACTGTGATCGGAACCTCCTCGGGAGGCACAACGGTTGGCTGACAAAAACTGAACTGGAGGCTGTCAACTCTGGCCTTGGTCACATGCCGGCTCACCTACATACATAATATAAACTGTGAGCGAAGGCCTAGTGAACAATAACAGAGTAAAGGGGTTGCAATGAATGAGTCTGTATAGATTCAGAAATCATAATTCAGTTTTGTATCAAATTCATAGTTTGCCCAGATCATATACAGAAATCATGAGCCATGCTTACATTTACGTGACCATGCTTACATGTGCCTGAAAACCCTATGCCATGCACTGTCTATTCTCTGTTTGCTGTCAAAACTGTCTCTGCAGGAAGTTTCTGCCGACCGGCAGAATTCAGTGCCGGCCGGCAATATTTTAAGTGCCGATTATCAATTCAACAGCCGATGGAAATTCTGGAGTGCCGGTAGGAATTCTGTCTGGCCGATGGTGCTCTGCAGTGTGTAAGGAACCTACTCCAGGACTTTGGCAATTTTCAGAGAGATAAGGCAGTACAAACGGAAGTGGCAGGGGTACGGTACGGGTTTTTCGGTCGAGCCGAGTTCCGAGCATGCATCATCTGCGCACACCGAGGCAAAGGCTGTGGCCACCCTCTTCTTTCTTTTGCATCATTTCTTTTAATTAATTAGAAATTCTGTAATAATTTTATTTTTTTATTATTTGGGACTGTAATATTTATTTGGGCCCTCCGAGTGAGGGCAAATCTGTAATAAGTGTGTGTGAGTGTGTGTATGTCTTCCGACCTCACGTCTTCCTTCCCTTTTATTTACCTGCTTACGATGGTAGATTAGGGCATGTTTAATTTAGCATACCTTATGCTATGCATGTGTGCATCCATGCATTTGTATTGCATGCATTAGGCTCGGTACATCACGCTAACTGCATTTGTACCTCAATTCAAAATTGAATATGTGATAGTTGATTGCATTTCATATGCCATGCTTAGATTAGCCGAGCCTATCTAATTGCATCCTGTATGTGTTGCATTAGGCAATTTAACATGAACTAGGACACGCATGTTTGCTAACTAGTTTACTGTTTTGGCACGGAGTACGATGTAAGTATTTATGCTTTAGCATCTCGCATGTGTGTGAATGTTAACATGACAGTATGCTTGCCATGCGACTAAATACTTATGTGTTAAACTGTTTGAATGCCTGTAGGTGGAGGTTGGATTGTTTGAGTTGGAAAAACTCATTGAAATCTGTATTTTAGCCTACTTGCGAGTAGCAAATTCCAAAGCATTTTCAAAACAAACGGATATGCAATGTTTCTTTCCAAATTAGGCAATCTAGTCTATACTTGTTTACTGCGCGCATAACATAGTAATTCTAGGCTAATAAATGGAATAAGAACACATAATGTTTTCAAAATCGGATATCATGGTTAGTAGAGGCCGGTCTTCGGACCGGGCGAAAGGGGGTGCTCATAGTTGACCTTCCCCGATCGTACCCAAGCTCCCGAGCAGAGACAACTCCGGTGATGACGGACATGTGGCCTTCGGCACCGAGTCAGGGTTTCCTAAATTTCCCCATTTTAAAAAATATTTAGGTGGCGACTCTGTATCTGGCAAAGCAGCCCATGTTTGGCACTACTTTTTCAAAAATCTGTTTCTCAAAACGATTTGCCAGATTTGGACTCTTTGGTTCAGATTAAGAACCGCGACAACGAAAATCGCGAGTCCGAACTGTAGCAGCGAAGGTCCCCTCGCGGGCTTGCTACAGTTTCTGGCGACTCTGCTGGGGACTTTTAGAGAGCTTGACTCGAACTCATGATATCCTGTTTTGATCTCATTTATGTGTTTCTTTGCATTGCATGTGCATTGGTGCGCCTAGGACACCGTGTTTGCCATCTGCCATTCCTGAACGGTTTGCCCGAGGCTTGTCTTGTCAAGGCATGACCATAAGGCTGACCGGTTATGGGCTCTGACAGTATGGGAACACAAACCCCGGTTTTACCGGGGCACCCTTTTTGACCATTCGACCTAGTGCATATTCGGAATCCATAGTGACCATTCCAAGCTAGGACAGGCTGCTTACCCGATGTTAGGTTATTTGAAAACTGTTGCGCGCATAGTGAAACCCTAGCTCCTGACAAAATAGGACAGGGAAACCCTACCCCAACATAGGGGTGTTTTTGGCTCTCTTTACCTGCTATGTGCTTTTAGAGTGTTGCTCTACAGGAACGTGCATATCAGTTTGCAAGATTGAGTATTAGGCCTGAGGGTATCAGCATCAGTTTATGAGATTCAGTTATCCGCGGATATCAGGGTTCAGTTTTGGGAACAGAGATTTCGGGAAACAGTGATCAGTATCGGGGAACAGTGTGTTCGGCTTATCGAACTGTGCATTGTGAATGCCCAACTGCATGTTGTATGTGTTTATTTTAAAGCAGTTATGCTGTCCGATTGCTTGTTTATTTACTGCTTTATTTATCTTTTTGCTAGGTAGTTTAGCATCATTGCTTCCAACCCAGTAGACATCCCCCAAGCACTCTGGGCCAGAGGTCGCCGACTCCATCGATCTGAGGATCTGATAGTAGGACAACCGGTGTACCACTCTCTACCCCCGGTTACTAAACGGAAGGCAACTAGGCAGAGGGCATCGGTTCAGCAGTCAGTTCAGAGGGCCTTATCTACCCCACCTGAGTTCAGTAGGGATCAGGGTCCTGTTTCACCTACAGAAAGAGAACATATACCAGTAATTCAACCAGAGCAGAATAGTATGGCTAGCTTAGAGGAGATGGTGCGCCAACTTCAGGAAAGCATGAAAATGATGCAGCAGGATGCTGTCCGACAGGCAGAATTCACGAAACAACAAGCCACAGTTATGGGTGAGCAAGCAGAGTTAATTGTGAGATTGCAGCAGCAAACTGGGACGTCAGCTTCACAGCAAGTCCCTCCCCCACTAAGGGTTCCGATACCCGAAGAGACTCCAAATGCCCGGAATGTCCAAGAAGATACGGACATCCCAACAGGGCCAGCTCCACCCCCGATCCTGCCTCAGCAATCCAAGGCACCCACTCCTATCAATCTATCGGATTCTCCCTTCGAGTCCGAGGTGGACCCCGTGGCATTAAAAATGCACAAGCTTGAAAAGCTGTTCAAAAAGTCTCAGGGTGCGAAGTCCATTCCGGACATTGGAGACGGATACACTGATACAGCCGTGACGCTGCCAGATCGGTTTAAGATGCCACAAATCGATCGTTTTGACGGATCTGAGGATCCCATGGTACACCTGCGACTATTTTCAAACGTCCTAAGGCCAATGGGCCTCACTAGATTGCAGAAGCTGTCTTTATTCGGCCGGACCCTGTCAAGAGAAGTTGGGACGAGATGGCTGAGGCCTTCATCCTGCAGTACTCGTATAACACACAAATCGAGATCACGACCCGGGATCTCGAGACAACGAGACAAGAAACCAAAGAGAGTTTCTCAGAATTTGTAACCAGATGGCGGGCTAAGGCTTCGATGATGACCTTAAGACCCACGAACAAGGACCAGATTCGGATGATTGTGCGCAATCTTCAGCCGAAGCTAATGCAGAAGATGATTGTAATCCCCTTTCCTACTTTTGCTGATCTACATGAAATGGGGGTGCAGATCGAGGATGCCTTAAAACAAGGCCTGATTGATAATGACCGGGAGCAACCCCGCAGAACTTTCAATCGAAATACTACCGCAGGCCCGAGTGGCGCTACAACTTCCAGGACCTCTGAAGTGAGTATGGTCACCACCAACCCTTCCCCAAGAACTACAGCAGCCACACCATTCTCCGGTGCGTCTGGAAGCAACCCTCAAACAACCAAATACCCTCCCAGAAATACCAGAACCTTCGCTCCACTTTATATGCCCCTATCCAAAGCTTTGGGGGTTTTGATCAGAAAAGGGCATCTGAAGCCCAATGTTACTACAAATCCTCTCCCCACACATAACCAAGTTCCACCACCTAAAAGAGTCAATTTCATCCACACTGGGGTCACATCCTACGATCCTAGTATTTATATCACACCTTCCTACCTGCCTAAGCCGGAGGTTTTCCTTCCTAATAGCACCGATTTGTGCATGATGGACGTCTCCATAACCCAACCCAAGCCAGTGGTGGTGACCATCGAGAACAAGAAAGAGATTGTCGAGCCAGAGTCTGCGGAATCTAGAAGTGATGTTGGGAACGCTTATAGTCCAAGTGACTACATTTCACCAATGGGCCAGAATAGACCAGATGTCGAATTTCCAGTCGGGGGAGAGCTGTGTGCAATCCAAAGGGACAGTCCAGGATAGGGGACGGATGATTTGACAGCTGTGGAAGAGGATCTTGCCAAGTTCCAGTTTCAAGATAACCAAGACCCAGAAGACCCAACCATCAACTGGTTCGATTATGAGGAATCGGCTGAGGCCACGGGATGGTTGGACGATCAGCCAGATGTGGTAGGAGGATTTCAGTCAGAACAAGGCCCGGCAAGGGCAGAAGTGTCAATAACAGCCGGGAAGGTCGAAGAACAGAATACATCGCCGGAGAGCGCCGGTGTCGAGAGTTTCGCTCGAGAATGGAGCATTTTGAGTACAGGGATCATTGAGCAATCTACTGCGTTGGCACAGTCAGAACAGGGAAGATTCGAAGATTCTGAGAGGATCAGGAAGGCAAAAGGCCATGTGGGGGTTGAGACTGCCACAAATACAGAAATGGAGAATGCTGCGAGCATAGGGATAAAAGGGACTGCAAGTATCGGGACAGTTATGCCAGAACCAGACAGATGCCTGTCGGCTACAGATGGTATGTGGTGGGAAGACGACGATCTATGTCTGGCCCACACGGACGAAGATTGGGAAGATAACCAACCAGATGATACCTGGTATATCGGCGAAGTCGATCACATGACCAGGAGTGGACGGTACTTCAAGCCTCCACACCTAGATCAATCGGAAGCGTCGGGAAAAGATAAGGAGGCAGAGAAGCAAAAGGAAAAGCAACTCGAAGATGAGGCCGTATTGAGACAATTGAAAAAGATACAAGCAGACATCTCCATCTGGGGACTGCTTATGGCTTCTCGAGTACATAGACAAGCCGTTCTTACAGCCATGGACAAAGCCAAGCTTTCCATAGACACCACGCCCGAACAGCTGGTGGGCTTAGTCTTTTCGGGAGGAAGTTCCCCAGCATTGAGTTTTTCTGACAAAGAACTGCCACCCGAGGGTGCGAACCATAACAAGCCACTCTACATCTCTGTGGAGTGCAGGGATAAATGGATACCCGTGGTCCTTGTCGACACGGGGTCCGCCATCAACGTCTGCCCGGCAAGGACAGCTTATGCGATTGGTTTGAAAGTCGCGGATTTTGTGCCAACGGCCCAGGTAATTCGGGCGTATGACAACACAAGTCGGGAAGTAATGGGAACAGTCAAGATTCAAACAAAGGTTGGGCCGGGACAGCACGAGATAGATTTCCATGTCTTGGAGGTTCCTGCAACGTTCAACCTGCTTTTGGGGCGGCCGTGGCTACATCAGGTAAAGGCGGTCTCCTCTACCCTACATCAAGTGGTGAAATACCCCTATGGGAAGGGAGTAGCCATTGTCTTCGGAAATTCATCAATTCATCCGCCACCAGAAGTGTCCACGCCTGTCCTAGAAATTGAACACGGTATGGAAGATGTGTTCATATCAGGTTTTACCTTGGCTGAGGCTCGGGTTGTACAAGACATCATGGCAGCTAATGAAGGGGTATATGTCAGTGCCCAAGCAGTCTATCTCATGAACAAACTCCAGCACATCCCCGGGATGGGATTAGGCAAGAGCGGCCGAAAAGGTGTCGCAACATTGGCCGAAGTGCCGCATAACCTTCATACCTTTGGTTTGGGCTACCTTCCCACCAAAGAGGATTGGATAAGGAAAGGAAAGGAAATGGCCGGCAGGGCCAGGGCGAAACAGATGGGGAAGCCCTTTGACTTGATGCACCAGCCCATTCGGGGGACCCTAAACGGATGCTTCGTCCGGGAGGGGAAGGACTTTCCGTTCTGTGGCTTTCCAGAGCCGTGGCTCAACGCGGAGAAGAAGCGCGTACCGGGGTTTGAGATCTTCTTTGATTTACAGTTACCTGAGGATGACATCGCCGAAGGGCAGGCAGATCTATCGGCTGAGGCTGAGCAAAGTGAGGAAGTGCAGTCTGAGGACGCTGAAAACGAAATGGGGGCAGCGCTAGCGTGTCTGCTTTCAGATCCTCCGATCGAACAGAGGTGCTTGGGGGATAGCTCCTCGGTGTGTGTGATTGGGAGTGAAGCGGCTGCGGGCCTACCATCAGCTATTTTGGATGCGTCCATCGCACCTTCTTTCATCTGGCAATATGAAGAAGGCTTTTTATCTAACAGCACCGGGTCAGGTAGTGAGCCGGAATCTAATTCCACCGAATCTTGTACGTCGGAATCAGGTTCCAGCTCAACTGAGTCTGAGTCCGGTATTCCTGGGGGTGATAACCCGGATGCCACGGTCCTGTCTAGGTCGTCATTTTCATTTTCTTTTGAGTCTGTTGTAACAGAGGAATCCGACAGCTCGGAAGTATTTAATGAGAACGACGTGGATGTGGTTTCGGAGTATTTTTCTGTGCCTTTGATTTATTGCTTAAATCAGGATTTCAAAATTTTGATGAAAACGACGAGGAAGAAATTCCTCCGGTTTTGCAACGGTTAATTGATCAAGAGCAGGAAAGATTTGTTAAACCTTTAATGGATGAAATCACTACTGTGAATGTTGGTACTGAGAAGGACCCGCGGCTGGTCCAGATCGGGTCCACATTGTCTTCTGAGGAACGCGAGCGTTTAGTCGCTTTGTTAAAAGATTTCAAAGATGTTTTTGCGTGGTCCTACGAAGACATGCCTGGAATCGATCCTGAGATTGTACAGCACCGGATCCCTCTTGATCCCGAGGCCCGACCTGTCAAACAGAAGCTCAGAATGATCCGCCCTGATTGGGCCCTTAAGATCAAGGAAGAGGTCACCAAGCAAATTGATGCAGGCTACCTGCTGGTATCTGAATACCCGACTTGGTTGGCCAACATTGTTCCGGTGCCGAAGAAGGACGGCAGAATTCGGGTCTGTGTAGACTTCAGAGATTTGAACAGGGCCAGTCCGAAGGACGACTTTCCCTTGCCGCACATTGATGAATTGGTAGATTTCACGGTAGGACACGCCTTGCTTTCGTTTATGGATGGCTTCTCAGGCTATAATCAGATAGTAATGGCACCCGAAGACCTGGAGAAGACTGCATTCACTACCCCGTGGGGTACATATTGTTATAGAGTGATGCCATTTGGGCTGAAAAACGCTGGAGCTACCTATCAACGGGCAGCAACTACAATATTGCATGATATGATCCATAAAGAGGTCGAGGTGTATGTGGACGACATGATTGTCAAGTCCAAAGAAAGAGAAGGCCACTACACCGCCTTACAAAAATTCTTCCAAAGGATCAGAGAGTTTCGGCTGCGGTTAAATCCCCAGAAGTGTACTTTTGGTGTTACAGCAAGGAAGATGCTAGGGTTTCTGATTACACAAAGGGGCATTGAGGTCGACCCTTCCAAAATCAAGGCCATCTTAGAAATGCCACCACCAAGGACTGAAAAGGAGGTGCGAGGCTTTCTAGGTAAAGTGCAATTCATAAGACGGTTTATCTCTAAATTAACCTTGACTTGTGAACCACTTTTTGGTCTCCTGAAGAAAGGAAAGAAGTTCCAATGGGACGGCCGATGTCAGACAGCTTTTGAACAGATCAAAGAGTATCTACAGAACCCGCCCGTGTTGTCACCGCCAGAGCCGGGGAGACCGTTGATATTGTATCTTTCGGTAGCTGAGACCACCATGGGCTGTATGCTCGCGCAAGAGTCAGGGGACAGAGTGGAAAGGGCCATCTACTATCTGAGCAAGAAGATGCTGGATTACGAGACCCGCTATACACCACTGGAGAAGGCTTGTTTGGCCTTGGTATGGGCTACCAGGAAGCTGCGGCACTATCTGTTAGCTCACTCTGTAATGTTGGTTTCACGTTTGGACCCCATCAAATATCTTTTCGAGAAACCAGCACTTACGGGTAGGCTAGCCCGTTGGCTGCTATTGCTTTCTGAATTCGACTTGAAGTATGTAACACGCAAGTCAGTGAAAGGAAGAGCGGTAGCGGAGTTCCTTGCCGACCACCCGGTCGAGGGGGATGAAGTGGTTGAGTACCTATTCCCAGATGAAGCCATTCTGCACATCGAGGATGAAACTTGGACGATGTACTTTGACGGAGCGTCAAACCAGTATGGGTATGGGATAGGGGTGTTGCTGATAGCGCCTGACGATTCCCGTATCCCTTTAGCATTCAAGCTCCAGTTCAAAGTCTCGAACAATGAGGCAGAGTATGAGGCATGTATTGCTGGTCTGGAAGCAGCCCTAGAACTAGGGGCAAGACGGTTGGACGTCATTGGGGACTCGAACCTTGTTGTGTCTCAAGCAAAAGGAGACTGGAAAGTCAAAGAGGAAAGAATGATAATTTACCACCAAACCTTGGATTTGTTAATTCCTCGGTTTGAGAAGTTAAATTTCACCAACATAGTAAGAGAGAACAACAGGTTCGCCGATTCATTAGCAACTCTATCTTCCATGATAGACATCCCGTCCGGAGTCCGGATGCGTCCAGTCATCATCGATCAGAAGTTTGCACCGGCATACGAGTCGATTTCCGCCATAGATGAGGCTCAAGACGACAACCCCTGGTATTACGACATTTGGAACTTCTTAGAAAAGGAGACGTATCCGCCAGGGGCAAGTGCCAAGGATAAGAGGGCCATTAGAAGAATGGCTGTTCAGTTCATCATCTGCGGAGGTAAGCTGTACAAAAGGGGTCATCTGGGAATGCATAAGCTCTGTGTAGAGGCTAAAGAGTCGAAGCGCCTAATGGAGGCCATCCATGGAGGGGAGTGCGGTGCGCACATGAATGGAGTAATGCTGGCCAGAAAGATCCTCAGACAGGGCTACTACTGGTCAACCATGGAGGAAGATTGTATCGGCTTTGTTCGGCGATGCCACAAATGCCAGATCCATGCAAACCGTATGAACATCCCACCGTCCAAGCTATACAACATGACGTCCCCATGGCCATTTTCCGTTTGGGGAATTGATGTGATCGGAGCTGTTACCCCGAAGGGGTCGAACAGACATGAGTATATCCTGGTAGCGATAGATTATTTCACAAAGTGGGTCGAGGCCCAATCATACGCGGTGTTGAAGGCGTCGCACATCGCCAAGTTCATCAGAAACAACATCATTTGTCGCTATGGGGTGCCAAACGAGATCATTTCGGATAATGGATCCCACTTTAAAAAAGAAGTGGTCGACTTGTTGGAAAAGTATAACGTGGCTTTTCATAAGTCATCTACGTACCGGCCGCAAACCAACGGAGCAGTTGAGGCCGCCAACAAGAACATCAAGCATATACTGCGGAAAATGGTGGAGACCTATCGAGATTGGCCAGATAAGTTGCCGTTTGCTCTGTGGGGCTACAGGACTTCAATTAGAACTTCTACCGGAGCAACTCCGTATTCGTTAGTTTATGGAATGGAGGCTGTTCTACCTATTGAAATTGAAGTTCCGTCTTTACGGGCATTGGCTGAGTGTCAGATAGCTGAGGCAGATTGGCAGCAGAGCAGGTTTGAGGAACTCATGCTCTTTGACGAGAGAAGGCTGAAAGCACTGTACCACGTCCAAAGTTATCAACGCAGAATTGCGCGGGCTTTTAACAAGAAGGTTAAGTCCAGAAATTTAAAGGAAGGGGATTTGGTGCTCAAGGACAACCGAGCTCCTATCCACGACCCGAGGGGCAAGTTCAGACCCAATTGGACTGGTCCCTACATCATCAAAGCTATCTGGTCAGGTGGAGCTGTGGTTCTGATGGACTTAGATGGCTTGGAATTCTCCCAACCGATCAACATGGACAAGTTGAAGAAATACTACCCTTGAGAGGCTCGCTAGGCCGAAAACCCGAAAGGGCGACCTAGGCAAAAGTCAGAGCACAAAAAATTAGAAAATATAAAAACTGAGCTCGCAAGGCTGAAAACCCGCAAAGGGCGGCCTTGGCAAAAGTTAGAGCGCAAAAGGAGAGTGAAAATACTCGAGCGAACCTAAGCCGGAACTACGTAAGGCTTGATTCCCATCCTTGGGATACGTAGACAGCTTCATCCTGAAGTTCAGCCATAACACTTCCCCGATCAACTTTGTCCATTTGATCTTCTCAGTCATCTTTGTCTATCAGCATTCGTTGGAATCCCCAGTACAGTGCTACTCAGACTAGGGGCAACTTTCTGTTGCTGTGCAGTGCTGCGGCGCTCTTCCGACTAGGGGCAACTTTCCAGTTGCGGGGATCTGGGGTTGTGCGTCTCAGTGACAAATCTCAGGCGTGTCCAGTTCTGATCCACATCAAAAATGTTTTTGAGAAGTTTTAATAAAGTTGATTTCGTTCAAATAATCTTTTACAACTTTGACCATTTTTGGACCAAACGGAAAATTTTCAGTACCACAACTTTCAATTTTATTGATTTCAAAACAGAGTTCTCCTGCTCTTGCATACAATTGAAGTTGTTTTTTATTACATTCATAAAGAAAACTTGGAAGTACTAATAAAGCAATAAATCTGGGGCATAGTCGAGTCAGGTGTTCCTGCGCCCCCTCCCAGAGCTGGTCGAAGCCTCTGATGCCAAGCTGGGCCCAATCTGTGCTTCTTCGTTGAGCCAATCCACACACTCGTCAGACAAAGTGCAACTGAAAGTAAGAGCGGGGGCCAGGAGTTCTCTCATCCTCCACGCGGTGGCCTGCCAAGCAAGCTATGCGCCTCAGGCTGGGAATGTAGCAGGATACTCTATCCCCTCTGGCGGGCAGGTCTGATCATGGCCAAATTGGCGTCGAATCCGAAATGGGAAATAGAATACACAGTGAGTGAGACCAACCAATTAAATCCCAATCTGCCGGGGCATGTTGTAACTCATTGCCGGGAGGTTCAGCCAAGGGCACCGCCAAGCAATACGGTCTGCGGACAAACGGCACATCCAAGCAAACCACCATCCCTCATCCAAGGCATTGACTAGACGGTGCCGGAAGAAGTAGCCGCGAGCTGAATACGCTGGGCAAGAGTCCACAACCTGCAGTTTGTCCATCAACCATACCTGGGAAGGGATGAAAAATGAGAGAGTAAAGAATAGAGAGATGTACGATGAGAGAAAAGTAAGGATGGGGTTTTGTGAGAAAAGACTGAGCTTGAGGGCCGAGTGATGTAAGCAAAACATAAATGCGAGATTGGGTGGGAAACATTACCTGTAGTAGTAGTGGACTTCCTGCTAATCTGGTCGTCTCATGGCGATAAAAAGCGTCTAAGCCCGTTAAACGTTTCGACCAGAGTCATAACAATACAGCTCTTGCCCTCCCTCAAGCCTTGGGCAACCTCGATCAGCCGGACACTAGCCCCTCCAGAGCCTGAAACAAATAGAAAATGGGATAGCATGCACAAACAGAGGGCGTGTCGCCGGAAGCCTTGCCAGTTATGGTTGTTGCGATCACCAGCATCAGAAAATCGATTGGCCAAACTCGGAATGTCCAGCATCCCGTCGCAAATTAGGGACCGAGCATCACGTATGCTGAATCCGCACATGCGCCCTAAGGATTGGGCATGACCAAAATTAAGTTGGGGCAGGAGCTCCTCTTCGCGCTCGGACTCCACTAAGGCTCGAAAATCTTCAAAGGTAGGACATATTTCTTGCCCGGCGAAGCTAAAGACATGCGTCACCGGATTCCAGAACCTTGTCGCGGCAAGAAGGAACGGGAGGTGCAATGGGGTGCGGCCCAGAGTGAATAGTGCATTTATGCCGAAACCCCGGAAATTCACTTTTTCCGAGCCATCCAAGCTAGCAATCCAAGCTGTGAGATTTTGAGCAAGAAACTCTTCTATTGGAGCAAATCAGTGTGAAAATGAGAAAAACTACGAAGTTGGGGTCTTTTATAGGAGATAAGGTTGAGTGGGGGACAGGTGTCAACATTCTGGTGATCCCCTCATTAAGTGCCGGCCGGCCAATTTTTTTGCCGACCGGCCATAATAGTTTGCCGACAAGGCAATTTTATGGCCGGTAGCCATTCCTTGTAGCCGGTGGTCTCTGCCCCAAGCCGATGAGCTTCCTTCTGGTTTCCTAAGCTGTTTATGCTAGGCATTGGGGAACTTCACCACCTCCAACCCCTCCCTGACGATCGATTCTTGCGAGGGCACGCCTGTCCGATTGACAAGTTATTATGCATTTGCTTATCGAGTTGTATTTCACCCTCTTTGAACTTTCGATTTGTTTATCGAGTTGTACTCACGCTTATTTGGTCCTATTATGCCTTTGTACATTTGCTTATCGAGTTGTAAGTCGGTTCACTACCTGATTATTACGATGCAAATTTCCAAAGTAAAATTCGTTCACATTGTGGTGTGATACCTTGCGATGCGATGCACAGAAAGTCCACAAATGCAACATCTTTTGAACAAAATGGATTGTTTCATTCCCATCACGTGTTTTGCAAAATGTGTAACTTTGAAAAAGAATAAAACCTGCCCGAGGCAGTGCAATGTGCTTAAATTACTAGTAAAAAGGAAAGTAAAGCATAGAGTGACAAGGAAGCAAAGTATCAGAATTGATGCCAGTAAAACTCCCCTTGCGGTCAACGCACCTTCCGTACCTTTGTTCGGGTCAACGACGCGTTTGCGCACCTTCGTTACTTTAAACCATGTGAGGACGCGCACTTTTGAAATGTGAACCTTTGAGTTGACCTCAGGCCACAACTTCTGCGAACAATGCTCGATGCGTGCGAAGAATGTCCCGCCCTGTATCCTTTTCATGCCTTGTGAATTCCTCAAATTGTTTCAATCATGTTGTGTAACAATACCTTTCATTACTTGCGTAGACCGCATATTTATTAAATTCATTACCTGCGTAGACCGCATGTTTTGATTGCGTAGACCGCATATTAATTTCATTACCTGCGTAGACCGCATGCTTTGATTGCGTAGACCGCATATTAATTTCATTACCTGCGTAGACCGCATGCTTTGATTGCGTAGACCGCATCTTAATTTCTTTACCTGCGTAGACCGCATGCTTTGATTGCGTAGACCGCATCTTAATTTCATTACCTGGGTAGACCGCATGCTTTGATTGCGTAGCCCGCATCTTAATTTCATTACCTGCGTAGACCGCATGTTTTGATTGCATAGACTGCATATTAATTTCATTACCTGCGTAGACCGCATGTTTTGATTGCGTAGACCGCACTCTCATTAATCTCATTACCTGCGTAGACCGCATGCTTTGATTGCGTAAACCGCATCTTAATTTCATTACCTGCGTAGACCGCATCTTTATTACCTGCGTAGACCGCATGCTTTGATTGCGTAGACCGCATCTTAATTTCATTACCTGCGTAGACCGCATGTTTTGATTGCGTAAACCGCATCTTTCTTAATTTCTTTACCTGCGTAGACCGCATGTTTTGATTGCGTAGACCGCATATTTATTAACTTCATTACCTGCGTAGACCGCATGTTTTGATTGCGTAGACCGCATGATTATTTTAATTTCATTACCTGCGTAGACCGCATGTTTTGATTGCGTAGACCGCATTCTCGTTAATCTCATTACTTGCGTAGACCGCATGCTTATGGTCAATTCGTTGCCTCTGTAGACCGCATGCTCCGCCTACATGTTTGTATTTTCACAGCATTGTTATGCTCCCCACTTGCTTTGCGCTGTCACGCATTTCAAGTACGCTATCTATGCATGTTGTTAACAATATTGTACCTGTTAAGTTTGTTTTCTTTGCAGGCACGATATTGTATGTACGGTTCATTTGAGGCTGGTGCAACCAGACGAACCGCACAGGTATTGTATCCTCCGAGTGAGAAGTATTGAGAATTGCATAAATCTCTTACATCCTTTTTGCATTGTAGCGTAGTTTGGTGTATACTAGCTTAAAATTGTCGCATGTATGCTTCGTTACAGCTTTCTTTGCATGATCATAAGTTATGTCCGGCTCTCTGCATTGTCTTGCATTTTGCCCCTGCCTTCGGGCGCATATCTTGTTTGTCTTGCATGTTTGTCTAAGTCTTCGGCCTTGTCAAAAATGGGTCGTCTCTGGGCTTTGACATTCACTCCCGTCATTGTTATGACTTTTGAGTTCTGTCAAAGAGGGGCAACTGTAGACACCCTATTTTTGACCGTCCTCGAGACTTGGACGTCACCGCTTGGAACACTCGGTGATTATTCATGTATGTGTTCGTTTAGAGTTCCCGGAGGTTTCGGCTCGCGCGCCCTACCTCAGGATCTCCGAACTTGACCGTTTAGTGTCTGGTTTCATACCAAACACTTGTGTTTTGCCTTGGAAGGGCAGGGAATGCCTTGTGAGGCATCCCCACACACCACCGGCAGTGGCTAAAGGCCACCGGCTGGTCTTTTGCTTCCATCGGCACCATTTGTTGCCGGTCGGCACATTTTATTGCCGGTCGGCACCTTTTTTTGTCGAAACAACTTTTTTGGGCAGCCGACCACTGTTCATCCACTTTATGGAGATATTTTGTGCCAGCTGTGATAGCTGGCACCAACTCTGCCTCCCTCCATACACGTGTATAGAGGGATCTCCCTCTACGCAAGCTTGTTGTATAAGCTTTGCAAGAGGGAGTCTTATAAGAGGAAGGGCCTTCCTCTTTGATCTAGGTTAGAAAGTTAGGAGCAAAAACCAGAGCTTAGAGATATAGATACACTCTATCTCTATATCTCCCTCTCTCCCTCCTTTTCTGTGTGTTTTCTTGGCTTAAAGGTGGATTTTACCTTACTTTTGCACCATTACACACACTATTACACCTTACTCCGAGATTGAGGGACTTGGAGGGTTGATTCTTGAGTTTTTGGACTGGTTTTGATCAAAAGAAGAGGGCTAGACTATTTGTTCTTCAAGGGTTCTTCAAGGGTGAGCATCTTGCTTTATATTCCCCAAACTTGCAATAGTTTTTTTACCTATCTTGCTTGTTGTTTTAGCTTTTGTGTATAACATAAAAAGGGCTTGTATTTTCATGCTTTAGAACTTTCATTAAGGTCGTTTTGTGGTTTGAGTGCAAACTCACCCTTCTAGGCCTTGTTTGGTCCATTTTGGTGCCTCTTTGGTAAGGCTTTGTTCACTTCAGTGTTTTGGTCCTTTCACCACTAAAAACCAGTTGATTTTTAGTGTTAAAAAATGTGGTTTGAAGTCTTGCATAGGGGAGGGACACCCCTCTCCCTTCATTGTTTTGTTTCCTTGCTTTTTGGCTTAAAAGGGTAGCATGTGTGCTTGATCATTCTTGGCCTCATTTCAGAAGTTTTTTAGGTGTTTTAGGTCGTATGTAACCTCTATTTTGGGCCGGATTTGCGCCTCCTTATATGCTTGTAGTACTTGCTTTGTATTGCTCCATTTTGCTTAGAAGTGCATCTCATGATTAGGCCATGATTCTTGCGTGTGTTGGCTTAGTTCCATGAAGCTTTTAGTATTGTTTTTCCATGCTTAAAGTCTGTTGGTTATCCATTTAGTCATGCTTGACATGTTTGTTATGGGTGCTATGTATTTTGGCTTGAAGGCTTTGAGCATGTTGACCTCTAGCATGCATGGTTGTGATCACCCTCAGGATTTAACATCATTTAGGACCACATTTTAGTCCAAGAATCATGTTTGTATGTGTGCATGCATGACCTCTTTTATGCCTTGAGGGTGTACCCTCTTATGCCTAGGAATGAGCCTTGGTGCATATGCCTCTTGGGAGTCACCTTAGCTGCCATATTAGGAGGGTTTGGAGTCCTATCTTGGTCTGTAAAATTCTGTTTTTACTTGTTTTAATCATGCCATGAGAGGTCATGTTGGTGGGGGTAAAATGTCTCCTTTTTGTGCCTTAACCTTGGGACCATTAGTTTGCTTATTAGCATGAGTATTGGTCCACCTTTTAGACATCTTTTGGCCACTGTTTTGGGGCGGATCAAGGTCTGTCCCTTTATGGCTTAAGGCCCCATTGCATGCTTGTTCCATGTTTGTCGCATGGTTGCTTCATTAAGCCTCGTAGCATGTTAATCCCATTCCCAAATTGGTCCATGTTTGCATCATATTTGCACCTTGTATGCTTGGCATTACACATTTGTCATGTTGGTTGCATAATGCTTGTTGTGTCTTGCATCTTGGTATCATGTTGCATTTTGAGCCATGTTTGCATAACATGCATTGCATTTACTTGGTTTGGGGTGTCAAACCAAGTGTGGGAATCAAGGAACATTCATACTTCAAGTGATGTAATGTGCCTTGATTCCCGGTCACCGAGGCCTTTGACTCCAACTTGATAAGGCTTCGGTTTTCATTTTGTTTGTTGCATGCATCTTTATATCAAATGGCAAATTTGATTCTTTGAGCCACCATGCACCATTGATGGTTCGAGGATCTAGGGACATGCTTCCTCGAGTTCAAAACATGATAGGAAGTATGACCATGCTTACATGTGCCTGAAAACCCCATGCCATGCACTGTCTATTCTTTGTTTGCTGTCAAAACTGTCTCTGCAGGAAGTTTCTGCCGACCGGCAGAATTCAGTGCCGGCCGGCAATATTTTAAGTGCCGATTATCAATTCAACAACCGATGGAAATTCTGGAGTGCCGGTAGGAATTCTGTCTGGCCGGTGGTGCTCTGCAGTGTGTAAGGAACCTACTCCAGGACTTTGGCAATTTTCAGAGAGATAAGGCAGTACAAACGGAAGTGGCAGGAGTACGGTACGGGTTTTTCGGGCGAGCCGGGTTCCGAGCATGCATCATCTGCGCACCCCGAGGCAGAGGCTGTGGCCACCCTCTTCTTTCTTTTGCATCATTTCTTTTAATTAATTAGAAATTTTGTAATAATTTTATTTGTTTATTATTTGGGACTGTAATATTTATTTGGGCCCTTCGAGTGAGGGCAAATCTGTAATAAGTGTGTGTGAGTGTGTGTATGTCTTCCAACCTCACGTCTTCCTTCCCTTTTATTTACCTGCTTACGATGGTAGATTAGGGCATGTTTAATTTAGCATACCTTATGCTATGCATGTGTGCATCCATGCATTTGTATTGCATGCATTAGGCTCGGTACATCACGCTAACTGCATTTGTACCTCAATTCAAAATTGAATATGTGATAGTTGATTGCATTTCATATGCCATGCTTAGATTAGCCGAGCCTATCTAATTGCATCCTGTATGTGTTGCATTAGGCAATTTAACATGAACTAGGACACGCATGTTTGCTAACTAGTTTACTGTTTTGGCACGGAGTACGATGTAAGTATTTATGCTTTAGCATCTCGCATGTGTGTGAATGTTAACATGACAGTATGCTTGCCATGCGGCTAAATGCTTATGTGTTAAACTGTTTGAATGCCTGTGGGTGGAGGTTGGATTGTTTGAGTTGGAAAAACTCATTGAAATCCGTATTTTAGCCTACTTGCGAGTAGCAAATTCCAAAGCATTTTCAAAACAAACGGATATGCAATGTTTCTTTCCAAATTAGGCAATCTAGTCTATACTTGTTTGCTGCGCGCATAACATAGTAATTCTAGGCTAATAAATGGAATAAGAACACATAATGTTTTCAAAATCGGATATCATGGTTAGTAGAGGCCGGTCTTCGGACCGGGCGAAAGGGGGTGCTCATAGCTGACCTTCCCCGATCGTACCCAAGCTCCCGAGCAGAGACAACTCCGGTGATGACGGACATGTGGCCTTCGGCACCGAGTCAGGGTTTCCTAAATTTCCCCATTTTAAAAAATATTTAGATGGCGACTCTGTATCTGGCAAAGCAGTCCATGTTTGGCACTACTTTTTCAAAAATCTGTTTCTCAAAACGATTTGCCAGATTTGGACTCTTTGGTTCAGATTAAGAACCGCGACAACGAAAATCGCGAGTCCGAACTGTAGCAGCGAAGGTCCCCTCGCGGGCTTGCTACAGTGTTGCATTAGTCATTAAATTAGGATCATGCATTTTTTTTTCTAACTATTTGCTTTCTTTTTTGGACTCGCCTTCGGACATTTAGGTAAGCATTTTTGCTTTAACATATTGTATAAGTGTGAATGTTATCATATCAAACATACTACCGTGAGACTAATTGCTTATTTGATATACTTGTTTGAATGCCTGTGGATGAAAGCTAATCACTTGAATTAGGATACTTTGATTCATGTATATATGAGATCACCATTTTAAGTGATACATATTCAAAACACTTCTTTTTTTTTTTTCAAAACAAACATGAAATCAAACGTTCCAACTTTTCGTGAAATTAGTCTATACTTGTATGTTACATACAGAACAAGAACATATATTGTACATAAAAATCACATCATGATTAGTAGAGGCCGATCTTTGATCGGGGGAATGGGGTGTTCAATTATTGACTTTCCCTTCTCATACTTAAGTTCCCGAACCAAGACACTTTGGTGATGACGGACTAATGGCCTTTGGCATGAGTCACGGGTTTCCTAAATTTTCCAAAATAAATATTTAGGTGGCGACTCTGAAATCTGGCAAAGCAGTCTATTTTTGGCATTTGATTCAAACATTGATTTTCCAAAAGAAATTGTCAGATTTGGACTCTTTTTGTGTTTCCACTGTTTCACATTGCACTTGTGCAATTAGATTCAAAACCAACACAAGTGATGTTCGAACTGTAAGGGCTATTCATTCTTCCGAAAGGGAGCGCAAAAAGCCGAGCTACAAGTGGCTTACACACTTCGCTGGAAAAAAAAAAGGCAGAAGATAAAGTTCAGCAACTCTCATGGCAGCAAGGCTCTTCTAATAGCGAAGCAACACATGTGGAAGACGATGACCACAATGTTGTCATTGAGGCAGTTCAGTCACTCCAGGATACGCAGAAGGAGATCCTAGCAGCTTTGCAAACTCTCACTGAGGCTATTATGGCCATGACTTCTAGACCAGCTCCAGTGCAAGCACCTCTACCTGTAGTAGTCCCAAACCCAGTGCCTAACTTGTTCCCTGAGGTTTGGGCTCTGATCCAGGTGCCTCTGGCGGTACCTCAGACGAACGGTACAGCCACTGGTTCAGCTACCCAGGAGCAGACTAGACCATTCTAGCCTACTCACCTTGTTACTCTTGTCGATGTACAAGCTATGCTCGAGCAAGAGCAAGCAAGAAGCAGCTGCCGTCTCTCCCAGACCCAGATGTGAAACCCCCATACTCTCAGGAGATATTGACTATGCCATACTGAACTGGGTATACAATGCCCAAGTTTATTAAGTTTGATGGAAAACAAGGCAAGGCTAGAGAACATGTGGTGAGGTTCATTGAAACTCTTAGCATCCATGGCAGTGACCACTCTCTACGCCTTCGGGAGTTCTCCAAATCACTTACTGAAAAGGCTTACAGTTGGTATGTGAACTTGGCTCCCAACCCGATCAAGAGTTGGGAAGTGATGGTGAACAAGTTCCATACGAAGTTCTTCCAAGTCCAAGAGAAAGTTACAACCCTCACACTTGGGAGAGATGTCCAAAAAGAAGGCGAAGATATACTGGACTATGTTAAATGGTTCCAAGATAAGGCTATCGACTGTTATGAGCCAGTGGATAAGGCTTACTTAGTCAGCATATGTGTGAAGGGTGTCATACGCGACTACAAAATTTTCTTGGTGAACCATAATTTGCCTACCTTTTCAGCCTTGATTGAGGCAGCTAAAAACCTCAATACCACTGGTCCTTTACACAGATCTCGTGACAGCCACCGCTATTCCCGCAGTAGCAGAGTTGCTACGGTAACCTTTACAGGAGGGAGCCGCTCAGAAGAGGAAGAGTTATGAGGATAGAAATCCATATCCTTGCAGCCTTGAGAATGTTAAGGCCTTGGTTAAAGAATGGGTCGCTAATGGTGAACTTACTTTGCCTCCGATTGATGTCACTCCAACCAAGAAAGACAAAGAAAGCCCAGATTACTGTGCCTATCACAGAACCACCAAACACCCTACTAGGGATTGTTGGACATTAAAAAGTATCTTCAAGAAGAAAGTTGACGCAAACGAGCTGAAGTTCAAAGATGCCGGTAATCGTGATGTAAGAAAGAACCCCTATCATAATCACAAGGAGAATGGGAAGAATGTACACATGATTGGTTATCTTGGGCCTGTATGCGATCAAGTGCACATGGCATCCTACTATGATGAGTTAAAAGAAATCACAACTGGCCACCTCCCTGAAACAGTACCTGCAGAGGCAAAATTCGCAAAGGATACTCATGCTCAGGCCTTGCAAAATTCTGTTAAGTTTTGCACTTTCTTTGACCAGTTGGGGTTGAGCCAAGCTGCCAGATGGAAGCAACAAAGGCCCTCATCAATATCTCTGAAGTGCACCATGCTGAAGTTGCTGAGGCTAAGGAGTATATGCCTTGACGCATCCAAGAAGATTATGGGGCCATTACTTTTTCAAAAACAGACAGAGCATACCCATTTCCTTATAACCGTTATCTTTTTTTCACAGTTTACATCAATGATGTACAGTTCAAGCGTGCTTTCCTTGATGGTGGGGTGTCAATAAACATCATCACTACTGATACATTTGCAAAGGCTGGTATCCTAGAGTTTAGGTTAATTCGCTAACCAATGACTGTAACAGGTTTTGAAGGTGAGAAAAAAGTTACCAAAGGCCATGTGCTTATGGACTTAGCAGTTGGCGAGATCCTCTCCACCACTAAGTTCCATGTGATGGAAGCGGACACAAATTACCATATGATACTTGGTAGGGCTTTGATGCACCAATATGGGGCTATCCCGTCCAATTATCACCAATGCATGAAAGTAAAGTTGGAAAAGCATACAGTGACCATAAATGCATCTGAAAAGCCATTTGGAGTGGAAGAGGCATACTATTCGGATGCAGTTTTCTTTATTGAGTTGTCAACGGATGAAACTCTAAGGACTGGTGAGATTGTAGGGGTAAAATTGCCAAAATAGGAAGACATTCGAGATGCAGAGGCTGCTCCAGAAAGTAGTGGACAGAAAAGGAGCAGCGAATCCACAAGTCCTCCACCCAAGATTGTTAAGGTGTGCGAGGGCAGCAAGACAGTTTATTACCTATGACGGCCTTGGAGGCCAGACTTCATACCTTGGGAGGATGGCCCCGAGATTAATAAATGTGACGATGAGGAGTCCCAAAAAGGGTTGGTGGAGATGCCTGAGACTGCCCCTGAATGTATGCAAGATAGGCCCAAACCCTAGCAGGAGGTACTTACTGAGGTCAACCTTAGTGACTTGCCTGGGCAGAACAAGCCAGTATTTATCAGTGATACAATGGCTCCAGCAGCTAAGGCAGAATTGATAACACTACTAAAGCAATACAGTGATGTCTTTGCTTGGACATATGTCTGGTCTTGACCCATCTCTTGTCGCTCATCATTTGGACACTTTTCCTAACTCTAAACAATCAAGCAACATGCCCGGAAGTACCACCCTGATCTTGAAGCAAAGATTAAGACAGAGGTAGAAAAGTTACAGAGGGCCAAGTTTATTGAGCGTATACAGTACCTAACTTGGCTAGCAAACATTATGCCTGTGCAGAAGAAAAACAGTCAGATCAGGGTCTGCGTAGACTTTCGCGACCTAAATAAGGCATACTCGAAAGATAAGTTTCTGTTGCCCCATGTTGATACACTTGCCGATTCTACTGCAGGCCATCAGATGTTATCCTTCATGGATGGGTTCAGTGGTTATAATCAGATCAAAATGGCACAAGAAGACGCAGAAAAGACGGCTTTCAGAACGCCCTTGGAAATTTTTTTCTATATAGTGATGCCCTTCGGTTTGAAAAACGCAGGGGCAACCTACCAGCGAGCTATGACTGCAGTATTCCATGACATGTTGCATCATAAAGTTAAAATATATGTGGATGATCTGGTGGTCAAGTCTACTGAGGCAAACCGACACCTCTGCGACTTGGAAAATATTTTTCAGCATTGCCGCAAATTTTGCCTCAAGATGAACCATCTCAAGTGTGCCTTTGAAGTTACCACCGGCAAGTTCCTTAGCTTTATTGTGCACTAGTGAGGGATCAAAGTAGATGGGGATAAGGTCAAGTTAATCATGGAGATGCCACCGCCACACTCTCAAAAAGCCTTGAAGAAATTCCTAAGCAAAGTGTCGTACCTCAGGAGATTCATTCCAGCCCTTGCTGAGATAACATTTTCCTTTGGGACACTGCTGAAAGGGAATCACAAGTTTAAATGGTTGCAAGAACACCAACAGGCTTTGATATGATGAAGAAAAAACACTTATCTCCCCGCTTACAATGATTGCCCCACAGCCCGAAAAGCCTCTGCTACTGTACCTAACTTATACTCCTCGGTCTATTGGAGCTTTACTTGTCCAAGACCTAGATGGCATCGAAAAGTCAGTCTATCATATCAGTCACAAAGTTAATGGTGCCGAGTCGTGATATACCCCAATTGAGAGGCATTGTTTAGCTATAATCTTTACAACGCAGAAGTTATGCCACTACGTTTTGGCACACCCGGTCCAGGTTGTGACCCGGAGTGATCCAATCCGCTGCTTGCTGAGCAAGCCCGTTCTGACTAGAAGAATGGCAAGATGGCTTTTAGATCTAGTAGAATATGATATCACTTGTGTTACTCCCAAGGCTATTAAGGGCCAAGCACTTGCAGACTTACTGGCCCAATTCCTATATGGTGAACATGAACCTGCAGAGGTACCCCTACCAGGTGAAGTCCATATCTCAGCAGCTGCAATTGAGACTTATTGGGACTTAAAATTTGATAGAACTTCCGTAGCTGGGAAAGGTGGAGTTGGCGTAACACTAACCAGTCAAGAAAGAAAGAAGTTTCATCTATCATATAAGCTTGACTTTGAGTGTTCAAACAATGAGGCTGAATATGAGATACTGATATTGGGTCTAATAACTGCCCAAAAGAAGGGCCTCCACAAGTTGAAAATTTGGGGCGACTTCAAGTTCGTTGTCAAGAAAATGATGGGTGATTTCGCCTTGAAGGAGCCTCTGTTGGCCCCGTATCGTACCATAGTTCAAAAGTTGCTCACTCAGTTTGATGATGTCCAAATCCAGCATACTTCTCAAACACACAATCGTTTTCCCGATTCCTTGGCTACACTAGAGGCAATGGTAAAGATACCAGATGATAGTATAGCCATCGTTATCGAGCAAAGAACAACACTAGCAGTGCTAGCCACAGAACATACAGAGTAAGATCCTAAGGGGTGGAAAACATATATTATCCAACTGTTGAAAACTGGTCAGGGAACAATTTGCATCATTCCTGCTCCTTAGAGGAGAGTTGTATTTTCGCAGTCCCAACAACTTATTGGCAAGATGCATTGGTAGACAATAAACAACTTACAGACTTAAGCAGATCCATGCTAAGTCCTATAGAGATAGAGGTATCAGTCTATACCGACGGATATAGAAGTAAGGGTATTACTGGCCAGAGATGGAGAAGGAAAGTACTAAGTTACAGAGGCAATGTGCAAAATGTCAGTCCTATCCTAAGAAAGAGGAAGCCCATTTCTTAAGCAGTGAAGAATGGAGGCAACCGTATATCGACTACCTTGGAAAGGGCACACTGCCTGAGAACAAAGCTGATACAATCAGAGTTAAAAGGAGAGCCCTCCGTTTCTTCCTTGACCAAGGCAAGCTGTACCGAAAAAGCTTCGAAGGGGAACCTTTAGCGTGCTTATCAAAAGATGAGGCAAATGAGGTGTTGAGGGAAGCCCACAAGACAGAACATTAAGGAGGGCAACGATTATATGGAAATCTCATTCACCTCGGCTACTACTGGCCGACAATGGAAGAAGATGCTAAAAACTTTGTGAGGAGATGTCAATCTTGCCAGAAGTTTAGGAACTTGATACATGCACCAGCAGTTGAACTGCACAACATCAAGACTCCTTACCCGTTCCATACTTGGGCATTTGACCTGGTAGGTTCTATAGCGCAACAATCCAAAGGCTACAGATGGATACTTGCAACAACTGAAGTTAGTACCAAATGGGTAGAGGCTATACCGATGAGAAAGACAGATGGGGCAGGAGTAGCCAACTTTATCAGAGAGAACATAATCTGTAGGTTTGGCATACCCAAAGTAATGTTGTCTGACAATGGAACTCCTTTTGTAAATTGGCACGTTGGAAGACTACCGGATGCCTACCAAATTAAGCACCACAAGTCTAGTCCATACTACCTCCAAGGGAACGGACAAGCTGAGGCAACCAACAAAACCCTCATCCGAATACTGAGTAAAATGATGGATGAAGCAGGAGGTACATGGTCTGAACAACTCCCCATAGCTTTCTGGGGATATAGAACGTCAAAGAGAAAGCCAACTCAGGTAACCCCATTTTCCCTAGTATATGGGTCCGAAACTGTGTAACCAGTTAAGTTGGCAGTACCCTCAGCAAGGATGCCTATGTCAGCACACTTAGTTCTAGACAGCAGGAAGAATGACATAGAGGCAGCTGAAGAAATAAGAGATCGGGCCTCGCGGGCAACGGAAAAGTATCATCAATCCATAGCATGTGCCTACAATTAATCTGTTCAACACAGAAAGTTCAAGGAAAGGAACTTAGTATGGAAAACAGTGGACGCAATCATGCGGGGACAACCAATCCCCAAGTTCTCACCCAGATGGGAAGGCCCCTACAAAGTTGCTGAGACAAGCAGTAGCAGGTACTACAAGTTGACAAGAGTAGATAATGGATTCAGAACTGGTCATGTTAATGCCAAGTATGTCAAAGAATATTTTCTTTAGTTTCTTTTGTTCAGGAAAAAGAGTTGTAAGTTTCTTTGTTAATGCTTCCAAAACAGAGTGTAAAGAAAGTGTCATACACTTAGTAAATCTTTTGCTCTCATATACACTTTGTTTAAGGAAAGTTTTCCATACTTAGTGAAATTTTACACTTGTAAAAGCTTAGTCATGGTGAAGTTTTGCTCACTGCAAGAGTTTTGCTTATCTTTAGAGGTTATATAAAAGCAATGTAAAGAAAACGATGAAATGAAACCCAAAAGTACTACCAAACGTCCATGCTTTCCATTAACGTCAAACTTCCAGAACATAATTACAATGTTTGAAAAGAAATTATGACAGAGAAAAAAAAAAGAAAAGGTGTACCAAGTGCGATGAAACAACAAAATAAAGAAGAGAAAATGGAAGAAATCACAATAAAGTCACAGAGTTACATCAACTCAAATCAACCCTTCAAAAGGGAGTCCATCAGAGTTACATCTCGAGGCAATTGGGCAACCAATGCAAAGTCCTTCTCTCTGAACCGAGTCAAGTTCTGCCGGTGCTGTTCCAAAGCACCCTCACACTCCTTGATAATCTCCTCTAAGGATGCAATTATCGCCACATTGTCAGCATGCTCAAGGAAACCATCAATTGCCTGAAGCCTGTCCCTCATCCATGATAGGTTCAAACCATTCCTCTCAAAGCAGTTTAGGTTGGCCTCAGCACTCTTCACAAGTAGAGCAGTGTAGTCGCGGGCAAACCGCTGAAAGCTTTGGTGGAAATCAGTCTGAGGCAGAGAGGCATGCGGGATACCCTGATCCTTTCTGAACTGCCTAAGGACCCTGTCCGGTGGACAGACGACGCTGGACATGCCCTCTTCATTCCACACGGGCAAAAATTCGGCGCGAATCTTAATAGCAATAAGGAGAGAATTGGCTTGAACACTGTCGAGAGAAAAATCAACGTAACGGGCCTCTGAAAAATAAAAGGGGACAACAGAAATGCCCAGAAGAGACTGAGTGAAAGGGCAGAACACGCACTCCTTCATACGGTCAACATAGTCTGCAAAGGGTCTGTTAGTACCGAGACCAGACCACCGAGAGATGCGAGGGAAAGATTGACGCACTTGCCTTGTGACAGGCTGACCCTCTGCATCTAAAACAAGGAAGCCCTTTGCATCAAAGACTTCATCGGTGAAGAAGGGCTCATCTTCCTTAGGGATAGGGCCCATGACAGGAAATCTCTCATAGAAAAAAGTAGTCAGAAATTGAGTGTGTGCGAAGCTCCACACATCGTAGCGGCCCATAGACCACTCCATGTCCAAATGGATGAGATCAAGATGGAAATATAGGTTCCCCAAGAAGAGAGGGGCCCGAGGAATCTGACTGCCGCTATAAAGCTTGACAGCCAAAGGAAACACCAGGGGATTAATTCTTTCGGCAGGGTTACTTGGTAGAACGAAGAAGGAGATGAAATAGTTGATGAAGGCAGCCAAGTACAAGTTGTCGCGGTAGCTCGGCCCAACTACGGAGTCACGACTCTCCTCGGTGTTGTCACTTACAACTGGTTATAGGTCCTTGAATAAATGCTTCAGCCAAAAAAGGTAGGTGGTTTTGTCCCTTTTAGGTCTCTCCTGGAGTAGTTCCCCAGTTCTAAGGTCATACCAGGAACCAAACTTCTATGCCTCCCAAAAGGCACTTTGGAGAGCAGTGACGGCAACTTGCTCTATAGGAGTCAGTGATGCTGGATCAAAGGGGTTGTAGACCGCCCGAACGTCACGGCTCTGCGCGCAAAGGCGCAAAATCGTTTTGTTCATTAGCTACTACAGTTCGGGCTCAATGTCACGGTTCTAAATCTAATCTTGCAAAGTGCAATGCAAGATTGATAAATCACCAAAGAGTCCAAATCCGGCAAATCGTTTTAGAAAACTGATTTTAATAAAGAAGTGTCAAACATGGACTGCTTTGCCAGATACAGAGTCACCACCTAAATATTTTATTTTGAGGAAATTTAGGAAACCCTGACTCATGCCTAGGGCCACGTGTTCGTCATCACCAAAGTTGCCTCGGCTTGGGAACTTGGGTACGAGAGGGAAAGGTCATGCAATGAGCACCCCTGCTCGCCTGATCAAAGGATCGGTCTTTATTAACATGATATTTTATTTTTGAAAACATATGTGTTTTTAACCGGTTTATTAATCTATTATTACTACATGATGCGCACAGTATACAAGTATAGACTAAATCACCTAGGTTGCAACAAAACATCTCATGTTTGTTTGTTTGAAAATGGTTTGAAGGTGCTACTCGTAAGTAGACTAAGACGTGGATTTGCCACCCTCGAGTGAGCTTTAGAAAACATGATTTTGCCACCTCAAGTGGGCTTAAAACTCGTATTTCGATGAATTGTTCCAATTCAAGCAATCCAACCTTCATCCACAGGCATTCATGCAATTAAACACTTAAGTAGTTAGCCTCATGGCAAGCATGCTATCATGGCAACAGTCACACTCATGCAAGATGCTAAAGCATAAACACTTACAATGTACTCCGAGCCAAAAAAGAAGCTAGTTAGAAATCATGCATGATCCTAGCTATGTTAAGAATGCCTAATGCAACACGTGCAAAATGCAACTAAGATAGGCTCGGTTATTCTAACACTACGCCAAAATTGGGCTTTAGCGGCGATTTTTTACCGCCGTTAAAGGCTGTAAAACTGCCGTTAAAGCCTTTAACGGCGATATTAACGGCGGTTTTGTTACCGCCGTTTATGCGCGTGTCAGAAAAAGTACAACCGTGGTAAAAAGGTAAATTACCGTCATTAAAAGTCGACCAAAAACGGCGGTAACATAGGACCAAAAACGGCGGTTTTTTACCGCCGTAAATAGGTTCAAATTTTTCAAAGAATAATTCTTTCTTCTTGCACTCCCCAAGTCTTGAACCCTCAACCTCTCATCCACCCACACTAACCACTCTACCATAGCCACTCTTCATGAAATATATTTCCTAAATAAATATTTAAACATTACTTTTACTTTATTGTAGATGGTTTCACCGGAGTTTCGCCAGAGCACGCTGGAGTTTCGCCGGCAAAGACCGCCGTCATTAACGGCGGTAATGATTGGGCATTAGCGGCAGTTTTGTTACCGCCGTTAAAAGTGGGCATTAACGGCCGTTTTTTTAATGGCGGTAACAAAACCGCCGTTAATGATACCTTTAACGACGGTTTTCGTTACCGCCGTTAATAGTACCTTTAACGACGGTTTTCGTTACCGCCGTTAATGCTCTGTTTTGGCATAGTGTAAGATGTCATGTAAATGTAACTAGATAACATGTATTCAAATTGGTATTGAAATACAATACATTTTGTATGATGCGCCGAGCCCGGTGCATGCAAGACAGATGAATGATGCACGCATGCAAAGCATAAGGATGCTAATTGAAATACGTCCTAGAACTAACCATCAAAAGCTGATAAGTAAAAGGGAGAAAGACGTGGGGTTGGAAGACATTCATACACTTACGCACACTAATTAGAAAATTCGCCCTCTCGACGGAGGGTCCGAATGAGTGCACTAAGCTAGCTACGTTAAGCTAAGCAACTAATCTAATTATCTAATTAGACTAATTATTATATAATCAAATTGAATAACTGGCTAACACTAAGCTAATTATTACAACACGTTAACTAATTAACAAATTAACTAGTTTAATTACAAATTCAAAAGATAACTAATCAAGTAAAGCTAATTACAAATTACAAAGCCTCGGCTCAGTTCTAAGAGTTCGAAGATGCATGCTCAATCGCCTCGCTCGGAAATTTGTTACCATGCCTCATGTTGCCTCTGCTTGCACTGTTTTAGACTTCTGAAAATTGTGCCAATCTCCAAAACACTTCTGATCCACCTCATGGACATGCTGAGAGGTCATTGGCCAAGAGGTATGGCCATCGGCCAAAGGATAATGGTCATCGACCAATTTTGAGGCTATCGGCCAATTATTGATAGCCGATCGGCACACTAGATAGCCGATCGGCCATGTCTTCCTGCAAACTCTCCTTTCTACTGCAACAGAGCACAAACAGAGGCATGGCAATATATTTGCAAGAAAATATGTGTGCAACTACACCCCTTATCATGTCTAAGGCTTAAAGGTGTGCAGTGCTCGACTCTCAAGCCATCAATCACGCATTTCGATGCATGATAGCCAAAGAGGTCGAGTTGCACAAATTAATGCCAAATGAATGCACAAAAACATATAAATGCCTTAACCTCTATCATGCATGATCAAGAGGGCCGGCGACCGAGAATTAAGGCACGTTTCATCACTTCTTGTATGAAATGTCCCTCGTTTCTCGTGTTTGGCTTAACACCCAAACCAAACACAATGCAATGCATGCACAACTTAACAAAGCTAATGGCATGCAAACAATGTAATGAAACATGAGCATGCAAGCACTATGCAATGCAACTCAAGCATGCAATAACAATACAATGGAACAAGCATGCAACAACATGTTATATATCAAGCATGCAACAACATGCTATCTAATCAACATGCTAAACATCATAAACATGCAACAACATGCAAATAATAATATCATGCAACAATATGCGAACAATAATGCAATGGCAAGGACCATGTAATGCAACACTTAGTGGACTTAAACCGCATATGGACAGACCTAAGAGGGTCCAAAATAATGGCCAAAAGGATGAAACAATGGCATGAAAAAAATAAGAAAATGCATGCACATGCATTGGCCTATCAATTAAGCATAAGAGCACAACTCTCGAATGTGCTCAAAGAGTGACAAATGTGGAAGTGTAATAACACTATAAACTCTGAAATCATGCATGGAATGATGCCAAATCAACCAAACAATACGAGTATGGCATGCAAGAGGGCTCCAAGCTTGAAGCTAGCATAGGCACTTGCACTATAAATATGCAATACATGAAGCATATGGCCAAGGCTACCCAAAACAGTCCTATAGCATACCAAAATAATGCTAAAACATCTATGGAGCAAAGCCAAAACAAGCCAACATGAAGGGCATAAGGCGTGAAGTATGCAAGGCTAACAAAAGGGATTGCCCTACACCCAACAAAACCAATCATGAGAGGGCTTCACCAACAAAAATCAGAGCTATATTATGGCAAAACAAGACCAAAAATACACTGAAATGATAGCCCAAAGGCCTAAGCATGGTGGCATGTACAATGACCCATTCTTAAGGCATGAAACACCAACTCTTCAAAGCATTGAAAGAGTGACAAATGCAAGTGTATGACCACACTAAATGTACTGAAATCACATTTCAAATGATGCCAAATCATGAAAATAGTCCAAGTAATGCATGCTAGTGGCTTGGAAACTCAAAGTTAACAAGCTAGAATGCACTATGGCTATACAAAGCATGGCATGCATGAGCAAAGTAACACAAATCAGAGCTTAAGCATGGTAAAATAAGGCTAAAAGCTTCTTGGAGTTGAGCCAAAACACGCAAGAATGATGGTCCAAACACATTATGCATGTTATGCTAGCATGCAAGATTGCACTACAAGTATGAGAAGCATGCAAGATGTTATCAAACCAACCTAAAATAGAGTTGAGGCATGCTAAAATAACACCAAAAACTTGCTGAAATGGACCAAAACATGTTAAATAAACATGCTACTTTGATGAGCCATCTATACAAGCATACAAGACACAAGGAGAGGGGATGACCCTCTCCTATTAAAGACCTCAAAATGCACTTTCCACCACTGAAATTCCTTTGAAATTCAGTGGTAGAAAGGTCATGCAAAGATAAAAACAAGAGCCTAAAGAGATGACCCAAAACAAGGCAAAACAAAGCATTCAAGGGGGTAGATCGCCCCCAACACCAACAAGACCTAAACAATCATTTCAAACACATGAAAATGAAGCTTTTCACAGTTAAGAGTTAAGCCAAAATAAGCATGCAAATAAGGCTAAGTAAGCAATGAACACAAAGCTTAAAAAGATGTTAGTGACTCACCCTTGTAGAACCACTTCAAAGAAGTAACTCCAGCAACTTTCTGAGCTAAAAACCAAACTTAGAGTTCAAATAAAACCCTCAAGCACCTCAGCAACAAGAGTATGGTGTTCTAGTAGTTGCTTTAGTGCAAAAGTGTGAAGAAATTACACTTTTGAGCACAAATAAGTGCAAATATATATATATATATATAGAGAGAGAGAGAGAGAGAGAGGGCATATATATAGAGAGAGTGATATATAACTTCTATCCCAATTTTTCAGAACCTCTGGAAAGGGAGAGGGGTCTCCCTTCTTATAGAAATTCAATTCCTAAACTTGTTGAACAAGCTAAGGACTTGAATCAATCCCTCCATACACATATATGGAGGATGAAATCTGTGCTCACTAGTTGGCACAGCTGGCACAAAAATATCTGCAAAAGCAGGTGGAAAGGTCTCGGCCAAAAGATATGGCCGATCGACCAAAAGGAGTGCCGATCGGCCAAAAAGAGTGCTGATCGGCCACCATTTATGGCCGATGGCAAGAAAACAAGGCCGATAAGCACAAGGCTTGGCCGATGGGTTGCATGGATGGCCAACAAGCCACATTCTTCCCTCAAAGCAAAACCACAAGTCCTTGGTCCACAACCAAGCACAAAATAGACAAGTTGAAGGATCTTAAGGCAAGGCGCGCAGCCGAAACCTTCGGGAACTCAAAACGAACACGAGTATAGATAATCATCGAGTGTTCAAACAATGACGTCAAAGTCTTGAGGACGGTCAAAAATGGGGTGTCTACAGGGGTGATCTCCACGGGTGCTGAGGCGCAGAAGGGCAGCAATATCTTTCAGGGTTGGGGTTATCTCCTCCCATGCCAAGGCAAAAATGTGAGTGTCGCGACTGTAGTGGGAGACGACCATATCAGTGTTGGCCTGCACCTTGCACACTGATAACTCCCTTGAAATCAGAATGGCGTTGAAAAGACGGACATCTCGCAAGCGCTGCTCAAAGCCACCATCAGCAATAATGTCATCGACCTAGAGGGACCAATCTGCTAAAGGACCTGAGTGAGTGCGATAATAGACATATGAATGTGGAAAGTCACCACGCTCCACGCGGAATCGTAGCACAGAGGCTGGGTTGACCATGTCAGCATCATCTGAAGTAGCCTCCCCAAAAGGGAGCAGAGGCTCCTCCAATGGAAGGGCATCAGGAATAAAAGAGTCAACCGTCTTCCAAAAGGGGTCAGCCAGCCCTCTGAAACAGGGGCCCCACCTCCACTCAGTAGGGAGTGGGGCAGCCCTGTCGGGAAGAAACCTCGTGCTGGCCATGAGAAGGAATAAAGAAAGGTAAGAAAGGCTTTGGAAAGTGGGGACAAGGGAGAGAAGAAGACAACGGAGACAGAAAGGTAAAGTAGGGGACCAGTGGACCCAAGGCATTATTTATAAAGAAAAAATAGCAAAAGGTGCCAATACCGTTCCCTAGGCCATTATGACCTGGCAGTCAAAAGGATACCTTTTCAGAGCCGACACAACTTCTGACCCAACCGATGTAACCCTTGAGTTGCTTGCTAATGTCATGCACGCGTAGGAAATAAGAAACTTTTCCCCCACGCACGCAGGGGGCAAAATGTAGAGGGTCAGAAATTAAACCTCAAACTAAGTATGGACCTAAGCACTGAGGTTGCATCAAAGAGGCGATTGGGAATAAAAAAGGAGCATGGGCCAACAGTGGGTTGAAGTAGGTCCGACCCGTCAGGGCTCCAAATGGACTCCACAAAGAAAAATGCCCAAGTCAAGTTACAAAGGCAACACTTGCAACGGTGATGTTGTGAAGGAAACATGTGCAGCGGGAAAGTTAATGAGGCACTTTGCCTCAGTGCTGCCATTCTAATATCTTCGGTGCCGCCACCATTTCAAATAATGTCGATCCCACAACCATTTGGAGTTGCTGAGGGAATGAGAAAAACCGAAGCAACTAAGTTGTGGAGGCAATACTTGTAGTGCCTAAGTTGTGAAGGCATTTTGTTGGCGTCGCTATCTCTAATATCTTCGGTCCTGCTGCCTGAACTTGCCGCGAGAAATGATTACCAAAGCAACTACTACCGCAACAACTAAGTTGCAGAGGGGATATCCTGCCAAGGTGATAGTAGCCTTTAAGAAAGGCTTCCCTCTACAACTAGAGGGTAATGCTTGGTGCTGATAGCAGGCCTCAAGGCATTACTAGCCCAGGGCTGATAGCAGGCCCCCATCTCTCTTTCACTTAAAGTTCATTTAACTTGGCACCGATAGCAGGTCTCAAGACTTACTAGTTGGAGTTGATAGCAAGCCCAGAGATACCAGTTTACTGTGGCAATCTCGCGAAGATGGAAGCAGGGTGGCCCGAACATAAGGGACTCCCTTTTCATTACCCAGGTCATGGACCTGCCTTGGTCGCATAGGCAGGACTAAGAAAGCCCCTTGGGATTGGTACTAAGGCACAGCATGGCCGATAGCAGGCTTGGTTGTGGCCTTCGTCATGGGGAGTTTGTGGTTAGGTGGCTAAGGGTGGAGGTTTCGCTAAGGTGAACACGAACATAGCCGATAGCAGGCTGATGGTGTCCTAAGAACGCATGTACTGACCAAATAGAACCGATAAGGCAAGTGCAACGGCAAGGTTCACCGCTGCAAGTGTACTTGCTTAGGTTCAGGCTGAGAAGGCAAGTACAGAGGCAAACACTTTCGCTGTAACTGCACTTGTTGAGGCTCAAAAGGGAGTTGCAGCGCCAAACACTCCCGTCGCAACTACACTTATTGAGGCCCAAAAAAGGTAGTTGCAGAGGCGAATAGATAGTACATAGTACATGCAGAGGGACACGTAGCACCTTCAACCTGGTGGCTCAAGGCAGAATATTCCATGTGATCCTCTGGGACACATGTCTTTTCTCTATTTGGCCACTTGGTGTCCTCTTGGTGTCAAGGAAAAGTCTATAAATAGGACCCATTTCCCAAGGTTCAACAAGAGGAATTTTGGGGGATTTGGGGGAGATGCTGCTCATTTTGACACTACTATTGTCTTCTTCTTGTGCCATTTATTTCACCCTCACCCAGCTATACACTCTCCAACTCCCAGATAGTTGCTGCTACTCATTCTCCAACCACTTCTACCATTATTGGACCACTAATATAATTTTACCTCTCTAATCATCTCTCTAACCTTAAAACCCTTACAATTTATAATTCAAAACAATTTTTCTATATGTATAGAATTTAACAACAAAATTAACTATAATTCTTTTATATATATGACATATGATTTTGTAAAAGGCACTCATTTCAATTAAGGGGTGGTCCCCAAAGCTAATGATGGTGCACTAAAAAATGCATGCCTGTAATTGAAGGAGTGATTCTTTTGCTGCCTACTGCTGTTATTGCAGGTGACGATGGTAACAAAGTGGGAATAAATTTAATGAAGTGGGATTTTAAAACTTTCTCATGTGTAATTCATTGTTTGTTTTGTTTTTGTTTTGTTTTTTGATTTTTTTTATCCAAAAAGGAACACATGATAAAAAGGATCATTAATCTCTGAAAATTTTATGATCATGTATCTCTGATTTCTTTTTTGCCCTTTTTGAGGCAGATCAACAACAAATGACAAAAACACAGTCCATATTATCCAACAAGCTATAGTGATTTGCTTTACTTCATCAAGAATAACTCCCGCGTTTGTTTTTTTAAAAAATAAACAATAAATATGTTTTTTTTAAAAAAAAATTTAAAGACAAATATAATGAAATAACAGATTACGATTGTCAAATTTACCTTTTTTACAAATAGTGTACACAAAAACTTGTTCTGAGACGTATGTTAAATTTTTTTTTTTAAATTATTTTTTTGATTTTGTTTTAAAAAGCAAACAAAAAAATAAAAATAAGATGTGACTTAAAAAAACCAAAAAATAACTTTTAAAAATGTTTTCAAAACAAGCCAAAAAATCTTATAAAATAAATAATTTAAATTATCAAAACGAGTCTAATAGCAAACTTAATAAATTTGAACCTTACAAAGCAAAAAATTTAAATCATTGAAAATAGGAGTAACATTATGGGAGTGTTTGATAACATGATTCAACACTTAAAACTAAATGTGTTAAGTAATAATCGATTAAGTTTGTTTAACAACAACAATTGATATCACTTAAAAATTTAAATCCATCTTAAATGTAGGCTAAAATTTTAAAAAAATTTAAATCATATGAAATTTACTTAATTATGATTGAATTTATAAATACTAAATATAATTATTAGTATACATCACTACCACCACCACCACCACCACCATCATGACTTTACCACTAGCACAATGACAATCACTACTGTTCCCACTACGGCTACCACTATCACTCTCACCGCCACCATCATCGTTACCACTATCACTACCATCATCATCATACCATCTCCACCACCATCGCAATATAAAAATTAAAATATTTAATTTAAAAATAATAAATTTTAAATTTAATTTTATACATATCAAACCATTTATTTTTAATTTAACACTTACATTTTTATTAAAAAACTTTCTAACTTAATAAATTTAATATTTAAGGTGTGTTTGGTAACGTTTACGTTTTCAGTTTATATTTACAAAAATTTTATAAATTGGTTTTTGTTTATTTTTAGAAAAACAAAAACTACAAACGCGTTTGGTAATTGACAAAATGTTTAAAAAAAATTAAAATATAAAAAAGAGTGAGAAATGGCGAGTGGTGGCAACTGGAGGCGGAAGACGGTGGTGGAAAGTGGTGACGGTGGGTGGTGGGTGGCTGGTGGTGGGTGGGTGGGTGGGTAGGTGATGGTGGCGGGTGGTAGCAAGTGGGTGGTGGTGGCGGTGGTGGTGGTGGGTGGTGGTGGTAGGTGGGTGGTGGTGGCGGGTGGTGGTGGCAAGTGGGTGGTGTGGCGGGTGGTGGTGGCAAGTGGGTGGTGGTGGTGGTGGTGAGTGGATGGGTGACGGTGGCGGGTGGTGGGTGGTAGCGAGTGGGTGGTGGTGGCAGGTAGGTAGCGGGTGGCGGATGGCAGGTGGTGGTAGGTGGTGTCGGGTGGTGATGGTGGGTGGGTGGGTGACGGTGGCAGGTGGTGGGCGGTAACGAGTGGGTGGTGGTCGTGATGGTGGCGAGTGGTGGATGGTGGTGGCAGGTGCGTGGCGGATGGCGGGTGGTGATGGGTGGGTGACGATGGCGGGTGGTAGTGGCAGGTGGGTAGCGGGTGGCGAGTGGTGGCAGGTAGGTGGCGAATGGTGGTGGTGGTGGTGGTGGTGGTGGTAGTGGGTGGGTGGGTGGGTGGGTGACGGTGGCGGGTGGTAGGTGGTAACGAGTGGGTGGTGGTGGTGGTGATGGCGAGTGGTGGTGGCAGGTGGGTGGTGGGTGATGGTGGTGGTGGTGGTGGTGGTGGGTGGTGGGTGGTGGTGGTGGGTGGTGGGTGGTGGTAGCGGGTGAGTGGCAGGTAGCTGGTGGTGGTAGGTAGCTGGTGGTGGCAAGTGGTGGATGGTAGTGGTGGCAGGTGGGTGGTGAGTGGTAGTGGCAAGTAGGCGGTAATGGCGGGGCGGTGGATGGTAGTGGCGAGTGGTGGGTGGTGGCGGTTGGATGGCAAGTGAGTGGTGGGTGGTGGGTAGTGGTGGTGGTGGTGATGGTGGGGGTGGATGGGTGGGTGGCGGCGGCGGAAGATGGTGGTGGAAAATAGTCGCGGGTAGTGACTAATGTTGGGTGGTAAAAAAAAAAAAAACTGAAAACTCAAAATGGAAACACATTTTTTATGTTTTCATTTTTTGGTCAAATTTATAAACTGAGACCGCTGATTTATAAATCAATAATTTTATCAAATAAATTTTTATTTAAATTTTTAAAATTTTTATAAATATAAACAAAAAATTAAAAACATAAATTTTATCAAATGATACCTTAATTTTCAATACTTTATTTTTAATTTTTAACTTTATTAAACCGCACCTAAATCTTATAGGCTTGAATAATACTTTCCAATGATTAATGATTGAGGCCTCAAATTTTTTGGTTCAAATTTGGCTCGAATTTTTTTTTTTTTTTTTTGAGTTGGTGCTTTGCTTGTTATTATTATTATTATTTTTATTTATTTTTTTCTGCAATCTATTAATCTAGAAAAAAAAAAAATAATAATAATAATAATATTATGCATTCGGATAATTTCGAGCCTCATTTTCGAGGCCCCAATCACAGCCCCTTTCCAATACAAATCAGGAACTTGAGGGAGTCCGACCTTTTTTCAAAAGGGCGCTGATTGAGGGCCCGAAGCTTCGGGGCTCGAATGCCCCGAAATGTCATTTTAGGTAAAAAAAAAAAAAAAAAAAAGGAAAAAAGAAAGAAAAAAAAAACAGTTTCCCAAAATGGAAATTAGGGGTATTAGGACTAACTTTTTTAGGGCCACCAATCATTTTCCTTTTCAAAATCTGCATAATATTTGCATTTGTTGATCGGAGTCAAAGATTCACACACCATGTAATGTTTTCCTCTCCTACCAAAAAGTCAAAAGAGAATGGCATTATGGGTCTTGACATGACCTCACTTAAATGCTGCTAGATTAAGACCCTTTGGTTTGACCTCCCAACTAATAATTCAATTATTACTTATCAACTATTGTAAAATTTGGCTAGAAAATCACTCTTTCAAAAATAAAATGACGAAAATTTAATTTTTTTTTAAAAAAAAAACTTATATATTTCTTGCAAAAAAAATTCTAAAAATTTATCAAATAATTTAATGTGTGTGATGATAAGTGTGACATTGAGTTAAGAATATTACCCTTGTTAACAATTTAGTGTAAATTGAGTTCATTTCAGTAATTTAATAAGATAATTGTTTAAATTAGTAATTTAAAAAGTAAAATGACAGAAGTTTAATAATGTGAGAGATTTTTATTAGCCTCTAGCCTTTTATTTACAATTTTTTTAAGTCACTCAACTTGAACTTGTTAGAGTCTTGTTAAGATAATGCTTATTTTCATCATCAACAGTGACTTGTTAAAACAATTAGATCTATTATATTTATAAGAATATAATATTTTGTATACATTATTACATCATCCTTTATTAGTACCTAATATTTTTTCATATAATAGAGATAAAAAATAAAAATTTAAGAGTAACTCTAATATTGCTATTTAATCACGTAATTGTTGTTATTGCTAAATTTAAAGATAATAAGCACAAAATAAACATAAATACTGTTACTATTCATTGTGTTAACATGATATTAACCGTGGTATCGAATTTGGCAAGATTCACAATAGGAGTATCGTTCTAAATTTTAGTGCAATAGGGAGATGCTAGAGAGCTCTAAATCTAGAGCTCTAATTTGAGCTCTAGTGATGTGTCTAAGCAATAAAAAAAAAAAAAAAACAAGGCAAGACACAAACATCACATCAGAATGGGTCCCACATTCCCATTAGAGCTATTAGAGCTCCTATATTAGAGCTCTAAAGCATTTTTTATTTGAATATTGACATTTTTAAAATTTACTATGCTATCTCCAAAATGTCATATCATATAAATTCAATAAAATAAATATAAAAAACTATTTCTTAAAAAATAAACTTATTAAAGTAATTTTAATTTAAAATACAATTTGAAGGCGTTCTATCATCAAATACTAATAATTTATTATTATTTTTTTAATTTAAGTTAATGACTTTATTTTTTAACATTACTTATTGGATTACAAATATTTTAATTAAATATCTAATTTAAGGACACTCTGATTACTTATAATTATATATACATATGATCACTTCATTTAATAAAAATTAAATTATTTAAATAAGAAAAGGAGCACAAGCAATAAAATAATACAATTTTCAAAAATATGTATTTTGACACTGTAACATATTAGAGCATCTTCTTTGTTAATTTTTTTTTTTGAAAGTTTAGGTGATAAATTAATATAGACAAATTTCATTTGATATGTCAAATTTATTATTTTATTATTTTTAAAAAATAAAATTATTTTATTGAGTAGACTCAATATTTGACATCAACATGGAGCATGTCAAATTTGAATATGTTAAGTTCATACCAAATGTCAACTAAGCATTTGGCATATTAGATGTAGTTGATACTTAGGTCAAGTTTGGCATATTGCAAAAAAATTAAAAAGCTAAAAAGTTACTCAAAAAGTTAAAAAGTTAACACTATTCACCAAAAGTCAACAATTACGGTTGCACAACTCTCAATCATAATTTTTCCTACAAATCAATTTTTACAATTTTTTATTACACATTTTTTCATAAAAAGTTAAAAAGTTACCTCAAACATCCATATTTTCTTCTTTAATTTTTAGTCTAAAAAGACAAAAAGTAAACTTATTTAGGACACCCTAAACAACCCCTTAATGTCAAAATATAACTATTAGGGTCTCACGTTAGATTTGAAGTATCAGGTGTAACGGCTCTTACAAAAAGAATTTAACACGATTTAAATACTTAAGTCCTGTTTGACAAATTGTTTACGTAGTTAATAAAAATAAAATAAGTTAAAATAATCCGTAAGAAAAAATATTATATCAAATTTATAATTATTTCACTTTTTCTTTTATAATTATCAAATTAATTATAAAAAAATATTTTTCTAAACACAATTATTTTAATCAAATTAAAATAATAAAAAAAAACCTAATAGACAATTTTCAAATACTTCAATAATATAATCGGTCAAAAAAAAATTAATATAAAAATATGATTGGTTAGAGAGGGCCCACATTTTTCCAAATTTTAAAACCGTCCAAGCCATTGCTCAAAAATCACGGCCTATTTTCCCGGCTACTTTTGAGTAACGATACCAACCACTTATATTTCACCACGTGTGCGTTTCAGAAGATATTTATGGGCACGGAGACATTGTATACTGCACGGAGATCGACATCCAACGATTTCACTCGCCAAATTAGCGCGTATTTACATCCAATTTGGTTTAAACTGAGCTTAACGATAACGTGGAAGGGTGCGCGTGAGAATCATCACTGAGATATTTTTCAGCCAGATTTAAGGAAAACTACCCGATGTTTCCGTGAACTTCGGATCTGTATGTGGGTTGAAAATCGGTGGTGTTGCGGTTATGAAATTTTTAATTTGTCGTTCTTCCGTTAAATTAATGAATTGAAAAAAATTAATTCGTATTTGACTGTCAATTTAGTGAATGTGGATTGAGTGGATTGACGAATTTATAGATAGATGCGAATCGGCTTAGCGGTTTAAAATTTTATAAATTTTCAATATAATTGGACTTATGCACTTCTTAAAAAAAATAAATTATTACAGTCAATGACTAAAAAAAATATTACAAGCACTGTATGTCTCATTCAAAGAAATAAAATTTTAAATTTTAAAATATTACAATCACAGTATGCTTCATCCACATATTACAATCACAGAATGCCTTATCTACATAAAACATTACAATCTGTAGTTTTTAAAATATAAAAACAATTCAAACCATTAAAACCATGAACATAACAGTAATAGAGATTGTATGCCTATGTATTGTTACATCTATATCTGTTTTTGAAAACAAAAACGAACTAGCATGTATCATTTATTTATTTATTATTTTTAGAATTATATTTAAAACAAAAAAATATAGATAAATAATACATTTATTTTTTTTCAATTCAAAAAATATATTCAAGTTGAAGACTCTTTTTCAACAGAATATTTAAATTCTTTTTCAATTGAAAACATAAATAGAATATCTAAATAAATTAAAAATACAAAATCTTATAAATTACTAGGGTACTCGCGATTTAGCAGTTTGGTTGCGGCCAAAGGAACCTCAAATCCGTCATCCGTAAAAAACTAGGCGGATTGAAAAATATCAATCTACAACCATCCGCTCGTCATCGCGCATCCGTCCAAAATGTGGTGGATCGGTTCGGTTCGGTTCAATCGGTTTAGACGAATCGGTATATCCGCTGCTTACCCCTACCACGTGGACTAGTTGTGATATGAGATCAAAATAGGAATTAATTTTTTTTAAAAATTATTTATATTTTATTAATTTTTTGGTATCTAAAAACAAATTTATTACACGTATTAATAAATTTTATGAAAAATGCTTGACACTTCTATTTTTTTGGAGACTTTCATAATCTTCTTTGGATCTCCACCATTAATATATGTGTGGGAGCCACGCATGTATGGGTACTCATACTATCAATAATGGAAATCCAAAGAGTGTTGTGGAGGTCTCCAAAAAAATAAGACTCCATCTTTGTTGAAATTTTATAACATGTAATAAATCTTTTTTATGACATGTAATAATAAAACGGAAGATTGACCAATAAATCTCATATCTTGAACTTGTGATTCATATAGTCTTATTTATTTTTATTTTTTTGGTGATCTATTTAGTCTGTTTAGATGTATAATAACTCATTTGTCATTATAACCTCCTTAATTGTTACTATTTATTGGAATGCTATATTGGAGTATTATATTTGAAATAAATTATATTAAGGAGTTTTTTTAAAAAAATTTACATTTGAGTGCTATATTTGAGAAAAATATATTAAATTTTTTTTAGTAGACTTTCTAAATATACCCAATATCACATCATACCCGCTACATTTAAATGTTTACTTGAAAAAAGCTTAAAAAGTTTTGATATGATATTAAATAAATCTAAAAGAATTTCATAGAATACCTTTGAAAACAATAAGACTTATGTGATCATAAGAAAAAAAATTAGGTTGTTTGGTTTTGGTTTTCAAAAAATACTTTTCAGAAGATTTTACTTTTTTATTTTTTGTATTTTTTTTTTGTTTTCAACGAATTTTTTAATATTTCAAGCAAGTTTTTTTTTTAATTTTCAAATACACTTAACATAAATATACTTAAAAGTATAATATTTGTGATTTTTTTTTATAAAAAAAATTCACTAAATACCAAAAAATACAAAAAGTAAATATGAAAATTCACTACATTTTTCATATTTTTTTGTGTATTTATCATTTTTTAAAAATATTTTTCACAAATATTTTATTATTTAGATACATCTAAGTAAGGTACATTTAAAAAAGTAAAAAATTTACTCAAAATTTTAAAATATTTACTAAAACAAATACAATAAATAAAAAATTCGATTTTCAAAAAAATGAATTCAAAAAACTAAAACCAAACATACTAAATCGAATTTATGAGTATGTAAGATTATGATACGAGACTTTTAGATTAAATTTCCCTAACAAACTTTTGAAACATAAATAAAACTGATTTAAATAAAATAATGTGTGTCACGTAAATACAAAATGATTGTAAAATTTATTAATTTATATATATATATATAAAAAAATCGAAAGTAATGCTAGTTAATTTTTTTGCTAACCCAACTCTTGTTGTTAATAGTTTATTTAGCCTATGTTTGGGAAGTGGTTTTGAGGCTTTTTTAGCAAAAATAGTTATAAAAAAATGAAATAAATTTTTTAACTCAATAAGACAAAATATCACATCTAACTCATAATCATTATATTCTTTTTCTCACAACATAATAAAAAAAAAACCAAAAAATTAAAAGCCTTTTCTAAATTAAATATTTTAGTTTTAAATTAAAATAATTAAAAAAATCAAAATTAAATTATATTCTTTTTCTCACAAAATAATAAAAAAACCAAAAAATTAAAAACTTTTTTTAAATTAAATTTTTTAATTTTAAATTAAAATAATTAAAAAAATTAAAAATTAAAAAAAACCAACGCACTTCCCAAATGAAACGACCACAATGCCTTCGACTATTAAATAAAACAACAATGATTCATCCTCCCTTTTCCCCCCACCCCCTTTGACCCCCTCTCTCTTTCATTGGTTACATTTTTTTTCTTTTTTTCTTTTTTTTCCTGCTCCTATAATCACCACCCGCCACGTAACAAAAGGAGTAAGAGGGTGACCCCAAAAAGGAGGTCCCAAGCATTATTCTAAATAAAATTCATTCGTAATTGAGAATCACCATTTGCCTTGAAAGCCTACAATTCGATGGATTCTCACTCGACCAAAGCCTGTATCCTAAGCGGGTAGGCTCAGCTCAATTGAGGCTTGGACTAGGCAAAGAGTTTGAGACACGTTGGTTTTCTCGTCTACAAGTTCGTCCAACTAATGAGCTCGACAAAAAAATATGAAAAAAAAAAAATTCTAAAATCCTTAAAAATATATAATTTATCAGCTCGCGAGCAAGCCTATTGGTTAATGAAAGGCAACCATCAAAAGAATATACATTGAGGCCTCGTTTGGGAACAGGCTAATTTAGTAACTTTTTGGTTATTTGGCTAAAAAGGTAGGTAAAAAAAACTTGTATGTTTGGGATAACTTTTTGGCTAATTATGAAAAGATGTGCAAAAAGTAGAGAGAAAAGAGAATTTTTGACTTTTTGGTATGGGTTGTTGGCTTTTTGGCTAATTTAGGGCTAGTTTGGCATGTATTAAATAAGCTAAAAAGTCAAAAAGTCACTATCTTATTTAAGTCACATCATCTTATTTAAATCACATCACCTCTCTAACACATCACATCAAACCCAACCCAAACCCAACCCAAACCCACCAATAAGTCAAAAAGTGCACTTTTTTAGGACATCCCAAACTAACCCTTAGTAACTTTTTGGCTAATTGGCTAAAATAATCTCTTGCCAAACGAGGCCTGAGTAGACTTGGATATCATTTTTGCTACTCGGGTACAGTTTATTCTTACCCTATTGATAATTATGTTAGTAATGCTAAAATAGCCATTTAGGCCTCGTTTGGAAATCATTTTTTTTAGTTAAAAAGTTAAAAAATTATTAAATTAGTCAAAAAATCAACAACCTATATCAAAAAGTCAAAAATTCTCTTTTCTCTCTACTTTTTGCACATCTTTTCGTAAAAAGTCAAAAAGTCATCCCAAATATACTAGTTTTTTTAAGCTCATATTTTAGCTAAATAGCTAAAAAGTTACTAAATTAACCTGTTCCCAAACGAGACCTTAGACAATAAAAAAGTTGACAAAAAAATTTATAAATAATAATGTTACATTTGCTTGTCTTTTTGTATCATATTACTATTTTGTTTCATGTAACATATTTATATAATTGTAGGGACATATTTTGTGAATGACAGCACGTGACCAAAGTGATGCCGACGTGTCAATCAGAGCGCCACGTGACTTCGTTCTGTGTTAAGATGATCTCGGCTAGACTGAGGTTATCTATAGAGATGCCGGAATCCGATGTGAGCAGATAAGGGATAAGAATCTTAGAATAGGGGAGGGCCTCAGTCTGGAGAAAAATAAACTCTTACGGAGTTTATCTCTATCTAGTTGAGAGTCCCAGATAAACATTGAATCAGAGTCCATTGAAGCTAGGCTTCTACAGGATCAGGTTAGTGTTGCCTATAAAAGTAAGGCACCCTCGTAGGTCTAAGGTACTCTTTTGGTATTCTGGCTAGTGGGTTAAGCACTATTTGCTATATTTGAAAGATAAGATGTGCAGAAAAGTAGAGAGGTGATGTGACAACTTTTAGTAACTTTTTAACTTTTTGGCTAAAATAGTCACTCCCCAAATGAGGCCTGAGTACTAACTTGATCGTCGGAGTGCCCCCGGGTGGACGAACCACCGCTGAAGTCTTTTCTTTCTGTGACAGGTTGTTCGAGCGTAATCTGTTTTGCCTGTGCTCTCCAGTTAGGTATCTGTTTAGCAACGTGGTTGGAAATCAGCATACATAATAAACATTGCATATTTATAGAGTTTAGATTCATTATATTAATAGTTGTAAATGTGTCATATAAAATGATATAATAAATATGATATAAAAAGATAATAAGGTGTCGTTTGGTAACATTTACGTTTTCAGTTTTCTGTTTATATTTACAAAAATTTAAAAAACTCAAATAAAAACTTGTTTGGTAAATTTTTGATTTATAAATCAGTAGCCCCAGTTTATAAATTTGGCAAAAAAATGTAAACTCAAAAAATGTGTTTCCGTTTTTAGTTTTCAATTTTTTTTTTGTACCACCCAACATTAGCCACCACCCATCACCCATTTTCCACCACTGTCTTCTGCCACCACCACCCACCACCTACCGGCCACCACCACTCACCACCCACTCGCCACCACCACCCACCCATCGCCGCCACCACCACCATCACCACCCACTTGCCATCCACCCGCCACACCATCACTCACCACCTACCTGCTACCACCCGCCACCACCCGCCACCTACTACCACCAGCCACCAGCCACCCACCCGCCACTACCACCCCACCACCACCACCGCCACCTGCCACTATCACCCACCACCACCACCGTCACCCACCACCACCACCAACACCGCCGCCATCACCTACCACCCACCACCACCACCCACTCGCTACCACCCACCACCTGCCACCGTCACCCACCCATCCACCACCACCACCACTACTCCCCACTTACCCGCCACTACCCACCACCATCCGCCATCTGCTACCCACTTGCCACCACCACCCACCCGCCACCACCGCCACCCACTCGCTACCACCCACCACCCGCCACCGTCACCCACCCGCCCACTATCACCACCCGACACCACCCACCACCACCTGCCATCTGCCACCCACCTGCCACCACCACCCACCACTCGCCACCGCTACCACCACCACCACCCACCCACCCACCACCACCACTCGCTACCCACCACCCATCGTCACCACTTTTCACCATCGTCTTCCGCCGCCACTTGTCATTTCTCACTCTTTTTTATATTTTAGATTTTTTTAAAACATTTTGTCAATTACCAAACGCGTTTGTAGTTTATGTTTTTCTAAAAATAAACAAAAACCAGTTTATAAAATTTTTGTAAATATAAACTGAAAACGTAAGCGTTACCAAACAGACCCTAAGTATAATATTTTTTAATAATAAATATGGTGGACAATCTTCACTGTATTCGAAGAATAAAATTCTGTTTTTATATTTAACAATAAATAGAACACATAAGAAATAAAAGGAAATAAGAGAGATTGTTTGATTACAAAAATCAAACAAGAATATAAAATAAATAAATAAAAATATATTTTTATTTGGTTACAAAAACAGAATCAAAATCTGAAAAAAAAATAGAAAGTAAATTAATTACTTACCTTATTAATTTTTTTGAACAACAAATGATCAAGTCAGTGTTTATCACTGTGCCCTTAAAACAGATTCGTCTTTTCCACGGTACTTTCAGATTGTGGATGTCTATCTCCCAAGATAAAATGATCAACAACGAATAATAGCAGCACTACAAATTATTCGCACAACGAACACACTTTGTGTTTATATTTTTTTTCACAAAAAATTAAATGCAACGAAATGCAGAAATTAATAGCAGCAGAGAAGAGCGAAAATTGAATGCTAAATCCAAATGAGGGACTGCCTATTTATAGATGGAAATGTGACTGTTTGGTTTGAATTAAACAGGTACCAAACCTGTTTGAACAGGTACAAGACCTGTTCGGCTTGAATCTAACAGATATGGCACTGTTTGGGTTTTGAATCTGTGCGGACAAAATTTAAACAGATATAAATCTGTTTGGAACTTGTACCGAAATTCTGAAGAGATGCAAACAAATTTGAATTTTTTCCAATTAAAATTTGAAATTAAAACTGGACATATTTTATTTTACCAAAAAATAAAATAAAATTCAAATATTTTTGGCCAAAAAAGAATTAGTATTGGGCCGGACAAACCCAATCTCATACCACGCACCCGCGCCTAAGCCCAGCCTGCTCGACTGGTGGCGCGTGCATGTGTGTTTATTTTTAGGTCCAATGGGTCTAGCTCGTTTGTCCTATAACCTCTTCCTTCTACAAAATTGGTGTGCCACTTGGGGCCCTCCCCAAGTTGCAAACTCAAGCCTTATAAACCCATAAAAGTTTTTCCACTAACCCAATGTGGGACAAGCCTTTAATTTAAACCTTGAGGAATTTTAACCAAAATTTTCATTTCCATAGAGTTCACTTTGGCTTCAATTTTCCATTCAACTGATAATGATTTTGAGCAACCAAATATACTACGTGAATCACAACGCAGTATAAAAAACGCATTACCACTTAAACTCGCCAACTTTGCCGCATGGGTTCGTCCTAAAGTTAAGGAAAAATTTGATTTTTCCAAAATCATTCCTAACAAAATCTAATATTATTGAATTATCAAACATTAGTAAATTTTATTTTATTTTATTTTTGACTTTCCTAACCATAAAAGCCGAATGACAACAAAAATTAAATAAACAAAATACATAGAAGCACGATAAGGATATTAACCCTTGATTGTTTGCACAAGCAAAGCAATACCATTCAATTACTATGCTTAGTGGGGATTTGGTGGGTCCCCATATCAGATTTGCCATTTGATTATACATTTGATGCTATAGTTTTGCTAGAGCATATATGCTTATGTCCACTTGAAACAACCTAAATGGCCACCAACATAAATTTGCTTATTTTTCAACTAGGCAACTTTATTATTATGGGGCACTAAGCAAAGTTAGTTGATGAGTGCAATCTTAAAGCTTCTAGCAAAAAGAATAAACAAAGATTGAGAGTTTGTTCAGGTCTCTCCACCTAAAATAAGAAAACTTTCAGGGCATTATGGATCTGTCATTTTCCTTATTAGGTTAATTAAAAAAAACTTAAAAAGTTCATATGAGCTTGATCAAACAAAATAATGTTACTTTAAAAAGATTTTTTTATACAGAAAATTATAAATTAGTGAAAAGAAGTGAAAATTAATACAAAAGTATACAAACATAAATGAGTTTGTGTTATAGTACGAGTTATTTGCATATTGGAGCAGGAACCTCACTTGCACTTTTATAATTTTATAATTATTTTGACTTCTTTCAATTGAATTGCAATTTAATTTTCTTTTAAAGTTACAAGTTAAAAACCAAATTTGTACTTATGATATAACAATTCACGTTATTCTGAACTTGCTTTAATTTCCAATATTACTCAGCTTTTAAATTTAGATTAATTACACTAAGATTTTTGGAACTATTAGCGAATATCATTCAACAAGTCCACAAACTCAAAATTTATCCATAAATAACAATAAACCGTTCAAATTCATTTCATTCATGAACCCACACACTTCATTAATTTAATTTGCACTATACAAACTATATATAAAGTCTGGCTTCTTAACTTTTTTGAATATCATTTTACTCCTTATTTATGAAATCGTATATCTTAACATTTTCAATTATAAAAATATATCACTTTCATCCCTTAAAATCACCTCAAATAAAGTATATTTGTATGATTTTTACAATTGATAAAATCAATATGAATGAGTGTATAGATGAATATAGCAAAATGATATCTGCTAATAATTGCAGAGGTGGTGGTATAAACAAGGAGAAATATCAAATCAACGAGAGTTTTAAAAAATAATTATAAATCAATAATAAATTTTATAAATATTAATAATTAAAATCATAATTTTTTCATAAATCTATAATTATTTTTTTAACAAGTACAAGGTATATTGATTTGTAGTTTCTTCCATAAATAACCTGTAATTTTTAATAAACACTCGAGGAATAATCGCGAACAAGATATGTTCATAACAAAATTGGAAAATGAGTGAGAGTACTAATTAGTGCCACCACTAATGATATGACAGTGGGTCCCACCCACTGTCACAGTGTTGTTGTTGTTTTTTTTTTTAATAAAAAAAGTGAATTTCAATACATTAGTGGTTACTTTAAAGCACTACTTTTAGTAGTCTCTATCATTGCTGAACAAAATTTTCTTCCTATAAGATGAAAGTGACAAAAAAAAATATCAATTTTCAATGTTTGTCTAAAAATAGTAAAAACATAGTTTACACATCAAAAGATGATATGGATGAATGAAGCTAGAACTGGATGTAGGGTGGTGTAAAATATTGCTTAATAGCAATGATACATCTCTCTAAATCAATGAGCTCTAATGATATGGAAAGTCTAAAAAAAAAAAAGACATAAACATCACTATCACAGTGAAATCCACACCCCATTAGAGCTATTAGAGCTCCTTTATTACAGTTCCAAAACATTTTTGTATTGCTTAATATATTAAAATTATATCAATTCGCATAAATTTGTACCGTTTTATTCACCAACTACGATTTAAATTTTTTAATTTATAATTTGTCTTTGAAACTGTTTCGCTCCGCTATAGGTAATACATATATATATATATATATATATATTTTTAACCTAGAATGAAATATTAAAGTAAAAATGAGTATGAGAGAGATTTTATATGTGAAATTTATTACAAATTAATAGTTATATATATAAATATTATATAACATTAATTTGTATTATACATATAAAAAATATTATGCAAATTAATGTTATATATTATACAAATGTTTGATAATTAATTAAAATATTTTTTAATCTCTCAATTCACATAAAATTATTTAAATCGTAATTTGCCAATCTTTCAATCCACCATTCGATTTATAATTTAACTCTTAGACTATTCCAATCGTATCGCGCACCCTATGGGGTGCCTTGGCAAGGAGGTAAAAAGTCAGTTTTTTACTTTTTACTCATTTTGAGTCATATTACCTCTCATATTTTTTTACCTACTAAAAAATAAAATAGATTAAAAAAATTAAAAGAACAACTTTTTACTAATTTTCTAAAACACCAAGGAAAGTCATTGCCCTTATTTGATGCTAAAAACAAGGTAAAAGTGGCCAATTAGAGGCTTTTGCCTCACCGAGATTAGGATAAGTCACAGGGTTAATTTTGTCCATTCATATAACGTTTATGTCAGATCTGCTTTCACCGACAATCTGGGAGAGGTCGGCAACTGTCGGCCGGCGAACCGGGAATACAAAAACCAAGCGGCGAAAATTTTCAATCATTGCTTCCAATTATTAGGCTTATTTTTTTTCTTCAAAAAATCAAATTCATCAAATTATTTCTTAAAAAGTTTCACTTTTATTTTAACCTAATTTTGTTTATTTTTCAATCATCAATTTAATAGTTTAATTAAAGATGATTGTATAAATTAATGATTGTTAAAATTAAATTTTATAGTTAAAAAATTATTTTTAAATTAGAATAATTTGAAGATATTTAGGGCAAGTTATAGCTAGGTAAAAGTACATATCCATCGGTTAATAATAAGTTTCTTTTTATACTAAATCTAAAAATGTAATAATAATTTTTTATAATTTATTAATTTTTTTTACTTTATAAATTATAAATAAGGTCTTGTTTGTCATTCTTTAAAAAAGTCAAAAAATTTAAAAGTTATTATCCTATTTAAGTCACATCATCTTATTTAAATCATATCCGCTCTTTATCACATCACCTCAAACCCAACTCATATTTTATAAAAATTCAAAAAGTACACTTATCTAGAACATCCAAAACAACCCCTAAAATTTGCACTAAACATTTACATATTTTCAAAAATAAAAAAAGAGGCGCTATTCCCACTCTATTTTATTTTAAAAATACTCATTTTTTATCTTTATTACACATGGTTATATTAATACATTTTCATACAAAATACACTTTTTGAAAAAACTAAAATTTTAAGAGTATTAATGTAGTTATGTATAATAAAGATAAAAATAAATTATATTTAGAGTAAGGTAAAGTAAGATGGTGTTTGGCAACAATTTGTTTTGGGTTTTTATTTTTTTTATTTTTTTCACTAAAAGACAAAGTTTTTGCAAAATCAAAAAAAATAAATCTAAACAAAATATTACATCAAATTCCATAATCATTTCACTTTTTCTCTCACAAACATTACATCCAACTACAAAAAACCTAACTATTTTCCAAACACCAAAAATTTTTTCTTCAATAATATTCTACAACTAAAAAAACTTACATAAAAACTCACTTTCCAAACACCCACTAAGAATAGCGACTCGCTAATTTCAATACTCTGAAAGAAACAATCATTTCAATCTTATAACTAAATTCCAAACTAATTAATTATGATGTGTAATTTGTTTAAAATTGTAGTAAGAAAAATGAGTGTTGATTCTAGTATTCAAATTTTAAAGTGACATTTTTATCATTAAATCAAGTTCAAACCGTTAATGATTTAAATAATCATTACTAATTAAATCACATAAAATGAAATAAATTTTTTTAAAGATTAGATAGAAGAAATTAATAATTTAAAAATAAAATAAAAAATTACAACTAGTGTCAGTTAGTACTTTATATTCGTCCCATTTGAATATTATTTTTAATATTCCCTCACCATTTTCGCCCCCCTCTCTCTTTATCTATAAACTCACTTTCTCTCTCTAATATCTCGCTTGCTACACTGCGTGATATTCGCTATCTAAAACAGCCGATCCAAACTCGAAAACCTAATTGGGATGAGATGTCCAACAGATCATCCAAGCCCTAATTCACTTTATACCTTCATTAATCTTTGTAAATGTCCTTTCAATGAAGCCTCCTTGGCTCATTCTGTTATTTCTGGTACCTTCTCACCTCCTAAAACCCTATTCTTTTTTCATCCATTTTAAGGTAGTATTTTGTTTCTGTTTTCACAAAATGTTTTCATTTCTTTAGGTTTATTCGGCTTGGTTCTTATTCCAACGGTTGGAAAAGCGTTTTCTTGTGTTTTAGTGTTTTTTCTGTTTTTGGGTTTTTGTTTTGTTTGTTCGGAGCTTCCGTACCTCAATTTGCCCAATTCGTGTTTCGTTCTTGTAGAGATCTCAGCTGAGCAGGCCAATTTTGTTTTTTTATATATATAAAAAAATTATATCTTGTTTTCGTTTTTGAATTTCAATGTTTTTTTTAAAACGGTTTTGACAGTTTGTATGTTGTTGTTGTTGTTGTGATTACTGTTCCTCATACATGTATGTTTCAAAATTTTAATTTCCAAACTTGGGTGGGTATGCAATATTTAAGGAGATGGGTAATACAAATTTTGTTTTTCATATTTTGTAATTTGTTGAATGTGATTCTGTTTTCCATTCATAATATACCATTATTCGCGGATTAATTTGAAGATGTATAATTAAAATTGTAAATAAAAATTAGTTCTTGCGCGTTTTGGATGGGAAGTTTTCTCCTGATATGCTGATTTTGTTGTATTCTAATTTTGCATTTCAGGCAATATAAAATTAAATTATAGTTTCCCTCGGTGAAAGTGAATGATGGATATTGTTGAGGTTGAAGAAAATTTGTTTGCAATTGGTGATGCAAAGGTACATATAATTGTAAGAATCCAAATGGAACATTTCTGAAAAGTTCTTTTTTTTGTTGTTTTGTTCTGTGCTTATTCTGGCGTTTGAGAATATTTTTTGGTCAGTCTAAATAGTTTTTGAGTTGAAGTTGGAATTGATACACACACACACACATATATATATATATGGAAAATGTTTTACACTCCTTTTGGATTGAAGGGTTTAGTGAGAATGTAAAAGAAATGGAGAGAATGAAATTTCTCATGACTTGTTTGGATTATTAAAGAGGTGAGAAACGGTGAGAAAGGAAGAGAAATGGTGAGAAGGAGAAATCCTTCAGAAGTTAAGTTTTATTCATCGTTCATTCAAACAAGAAGGTGAGAAACTAAAATCATTTATTTCTTTTGTCACCTCACAATCCAAATAGAGTGTTAGGCTAGGTATTTGGTGAACATTTGACTTATAACACGAGTTGAAAATTTGTTGTCCTTGTGAGCAAAAATGGTTCTGATTTTCTGGCGTAGCATTTGAGTTTGCTCACAGCTTCTGTTAATTGAGGGTTGAGGGCTTGACAAATGTGTGGTTGCTAAATGCAGTTGCATGGAGGAATGTGCAAGACAATGTCTGCAATTTATTGCAGAGTGCTAGGAATTTTCCCTGTTCTGGAAGCATCACGGCCTCGGAGCACAACAGGTATCCAGGCACTATGTTCTCTGCACATTGCGCTCGAGAAGACCAAGAATGTTCTTCAACATTGCTGTGAATGTAGTAAACTTTACTTGGTATGATATCTCCCTTTTTTTGAATATATTTTGTTTATACAGTAATGATGTTTCCCACTACTAAAATGGGCTTTCCACTTGGGAATTGTTTACTCGTTTGTTAATGGTTTCTAATCTTTTGGCTCAGTGGCTATGTGTTCAAAATAAATTGAAGTAGCTCTATTGTTATGTTTTATTACTTTGTTGATAACCTACGAGTTTAAGCCTTAGGGAAGTCACAAGGTGTGTATAATGCCCAAGGTTAGGACTGTGTTCAGTCTATCCCTTCCGAGTTCCAACATCTCCCACATTGGATAACACTAGGTAATGGCCTTTTAGGTTTTGTCCCGTAGTCATTTAGTGGTCCCTTAAAAAATTGTGGGTCAATGATTAGTTTGATAAGCGTTTATATCCCATAAGGATACATGATAGAATTTCTGTTGTTTATAGGTTGATGTCTTTTACTGATTTGCATTTGATGTAATCAATGTGAAATCATGGTTTGGCCACAAAATATAACATTTGTGCTTCATTTGACCTGGTCGAAAGGTTTTGAGTCTCTTTTCTTTCCTAGAGGAATGTTTTACAATTAGAATCAACCTTATAATGCAGGCTATAACCGGGGATTCTGTTGTTCTAAAATATGAGAAGGCAAGATGTGCTCTTGAAGATGGTCTTAAGCGAGTCAAAGATATTGTTCCACAATCTATTGGCTGTCAGGTAATTTTAATCTAAATTCTGTTGGCTATCTTCTTGTTTGTGTTTGTGATTGAAACTGAAAGATTTCTTCAAATGATCCTTGTGCGCTTTTCCACTGCAATTTGTGGTTCCTCTTCAATTAGATTCATCTCTTTTCTAACTGGAAAATATTTTTTGTTCAATAATTTGCATGAAATTGTGTAGAATAGGCAATATTAATATTGTTCTGTAATGACATTGTTTCTAGTTTTTATAAGCTATTGCCATTTTATTAAATACATGATATTGACTCTCAACTGTAACTATATTCATTTCAGATTTCAGAAATTTTAAGTGAACTTGAGGGGACCGAGTTCTCACTTGATCCATTGGAGAAGCAAATTGGTGACGATATAATTGCACTTCTCCAGCAAGGGAGGAGATTCAACAGCAATTGTAATGACAATAATGAGCTTGAATATTTTCACCAGGCTGCTTCTAAACTTGGCATCACATCTTCGAGAACAGCTCTTACCGAGAGAAGGGCTCTGAAGAAGCTAATAGAAAAGGCCCGGATTGAGGAAGACAAGAGGAAGGAGTCGATCGTGGCTTATCTTTTACATCTCATGAGAAAATACTCCAAGCTATTTAGAAGTGACTTCTCAGATGACAACGATTCACAGGGTTCAACACCTTGTTCCCCTACTGTTCAGGGCTCTTTTGACGATGGCGGTGGACCAGGTGGCGTTGGTCATGTCTTCGAGCAACAACTCTCAAAACATGGTTCTTTCAATTTCAAGCCAAACTTCAGGAGATCAGGGCAGATGCCCCTCCCGCCTGAAGAGTTGAGGTGTCCAATATCGTTGCAGCTCATGTATGACCCAGTCATCATTGCTTCCGGGCAAACTTATGAAAGGATTTGTATTGAAAAATGGTTTAGTGATGGGCACAACACCTGCCCAAAAACTCAACAGCAGCTACCCCATCTTTCTTTGACTCCTAATTACTGTGTCAAGGGTCTTGTTGCTAGTTGGTGTGAACAGAATGGAGTTCCTGTTCCCGATGGCCCACCAGAGTCTCTAGATCTCAACTACTGGAGGCTCGTGTTGTCTGAGAATGAGTCTGTGAATTCAAAGTCAATGGACAAAATTCGGTCCTGCAACATGAAGGGTGTAAAGGTGGTTCCTATAGAGGAGAGTTGTATAATTGAGGAGGCTGAAGGAAATGAAGCAGAGGATGTGCCTGTAAACGAGGAAGAGTTTGAGCATAATGTGCTTGAAAGATATGATGAGTTTTTTATGATCTTGGACAAAGAGGATGACTTGGGAAAAAAGTGCATTGTGGTAGAAAAGATAAGGCTCTTGCTAAAGGATGATGAAGAAGCTAGGATTTATATGGGGGCTAATGGTTTTGTTGAAGCACTGCTGCGGTTTTTAGAGTGTGCTGTGCAGGAGAGGCATGACATGGCTCAGGGAATTGGAGCCATGGCTCTCTTCAATCTTGCTGTTAACAATAACAGGTTTGTCTCTTGTTTATGATAATTTGTACTTATTACTTGCGTGTGATTACAATTGTTTTATTAGTTTTAGATGAAAGTCTGTTCATGAAGGTGTGTAATTCTTTATCTTTTCCAAGGAATTCTTGATCATTGGCTGAGAAAGTATCAAAGGAAGCAAATTAACCTTCTTCTCATGAATTGGGCAAATTGGCTTTTATTAGCATTTCTGTTGTTTTAAGGGCTGCATGTCCCCCAGTGTCCCATGCTATCCTTTTGACAGCCTTAAAAAAAATTGTTGTTCTCCAGATTGGATATAGAAAATTTTTCTTCATTTTCCTCTCAAGTCAAGTATTGGGAAAGGGAAAACAAGGTGACTCCAATTCTGATTATTCACTCGTAGGCACCACTTAAAGGGGTAAAAGAAAAAAAAAAAAAATTCCCCTGAAGAACATTGTTAGTATTCCTCTTTTATTAGGGAGCAACAGGTTTTTGCATCTTTTAGACCTTGCATATGTTTTTGTAACTATAATGAATACTTTTTTTAATCTTTTCTTTTTTATTTATTTTTCTTTTTTCTTTTTTATTTTATATATTCATCCAACTTGCTTTCAGAAACAAGGAAATGATGTTGGCAGCAGGAGTACTTCCATTGCTGGACGAATTGGTTACCAAATCCAACTCACACGGAGAAGCAACAGCGCTTTACCTGAATCTTTCTTGCCTTGATGAAGCCAAGCCTGTCATTGGCTCAAGTGAAGCCGTCCTTTTCTTAATCAACTTACTTCGAGCCGAAACCGATCCCCAATGCAAGCTAGATGCCCTCCATGCCCTCTTTAATCTCTCTACCCACCCCTCCAACATTCCGAAACTTCTCTCCTCTGGCATCATGAATGTACTACTATCCCTTGTCACAGACTCGGGTGACCAAGCGTGGACTGAAAAATGCATACCCGTCTTTATAAACTTAGCTTCAAGTAAGTTGGCAAGAGACGAAATGATATCATCCCTGGGGCTCATTAATGGGCTTGCGACGGTATTAGATGTTGGTGAGCCTGTTGATCAGGAACAAGCTGCCTCATGCCTTCTGATATTGTGTAATGGAAGCGAGAAATGCATTCAAATGGTCCTCCAAGAAGGGGTAATACCGTCATTGGTGTCGATTTCCGTGAATGGGACTATGAGAGGGAAGCAGAAAGCTCAAAAGCTTTTGATGTTGTTCCGAGAGCAGCGGCAACGAGATCCGTCGCCGGTTCGGACAACCCGTCAGCTGCCGGAAAGTGGCGACATGGCAATGCCTGATCCGGAATCAAAACCATTATCGAAGTCAATCTCGAAAATAAAGTTGGGGAGAGCTTGGAGTTTTTGGTCAAAGAACAAGAGCTTTTCAGTGTACCAGTGGCGAGATTGAGAAGATTGGGTTGTTATGTTACAATCAAAAGTTGTAAATTTCACTTTGTATCTCCTTTTCTTTTTTTTCTTTTTTCCTCTTGCTATGTCCTGTTCTTATGGGCATTATATCATGTATGTAGTGTTCCACAGAGAAAAGAAGATTTGTACAGGTCCTTGTAACCGATGGATCTTTTTCCTTTTCGCCTGCCTCCCTATTCTGGGTAGGTTTACGTACGTTATAATTCAAGGCTTTTAAGATCCACATTTTGAAGCATATCTAGCAGTATTTAAATGACTTGTTATTGTAAATTCTTTGGACATCCATAAATACAGATCTAAAGGTCCACACAAGGATTTGAGATCAAATGCCAAATGAAAAAATTGATGCAATCTAAACGAAGCAAAGTTATAAAAACACAGATTTCAAGCAACTAAATGGACACTAAACATAGACTTCTCATAAAAAAAAAAAAAAAAAAAAGCAGCTCTGGCGATTTATTTTGTTCTTCCTATTGTTCCCCGACTTTGAAGAGTGAAAATTTGAATACTGGCGGGTGTGCTAGAGGTGATCCTGGCGAGGGTGGCTTTGGAGGTGTTTTCAGAGATGAAAAAGGCATTTGGCTGCGTGGCTTCTATGGCAAGTTGGAGGAGTGCCATAGCCTTGAAGCTGAGATGCGGGGAATTTATTGAGGCCTTACCATTGTGATCCAAGAAATCATAATTGAGACAGACTCAACCATGGCTGAAGATTTGCTAACTCAAGGTCCTTCTCAACACCGCTCCTTCAGAAGCATTGTGGAAGATGCAAGGCACCTGTTCCTAAGGTGCAACTGGTCCATTCAACGCATCCCACATGAAACCAACCACTGTGCTGATAAGCTCGCCAACATGAGAGGTGGTGGTTGAGGAACCACCTATTGCTGTTAGGACTCAGATTGTTACAGATATGATTGGAATGGAATATCGGAGGATTTAGCCTCTGAATTTCCTCTGATCTTGTTTTGTTGTCTGTTTGTTTGTTTTCTGTTTTCTTCCTTTACTTTGTACCAAAAACAGAAGTGTGAAAATCTGGAAGAAAGATCTGGGTTTGGTCTTGTGTGCATAGGAGAAGGTTTGATGGGCTAAATATTTTTAGTATCCCACATCGAAAACCAGGTAGAAGAGGAGAGGAAGAGGAGTAGAGTAAAGACAGAGAGACGAGGAACATTGAAACATACTTACCTGGACGGGGTCAATGGGCGATCAATTAGGCCCATGGCCTAGGTTGGTGACCTCCATTGCACTTGAGGAGGGGTGCCCGCCTAAGGTCTACCCAAGTTGGTGGAGCCTACGTCATAATTTGTGTTAGTGGGGGCCTGCGTTCGCGCGGCCCCTGCCCAATTCTCCAGTTTGAATGTTGTAGGCCAGGTGTTTGACAAAATGACCAGAAGAATGAAAAATCAATGGTGAGTTCTCTCTAAACTCCTCTATGTCTCAAGTTTCTGTGAGGTATTTATGTGAGTTTTGGTGATAATGGCCATACTTAGTTTTGCCCTTGTAACGATTTTTGGTGTGGCTAGTTCTCATGCTTAAGTAAGTTTATTAAGGTTTGTAGTTTTGGTGTTCGATGAGATGTCTAGCTGAGAGGAATCAGTGCCGAGTTTCTCATGCGCCTTACAGACTTACATTTTGTATTTTTTGGGATTATGTATGCAATGATACCCAGAGTAGTTACTCAAAAATATCACACTAACTTTGAATTTTGGTTTCGGGATAAAATTTTTGGATATATATTTTTTTAATGCTACAAGGGGCCCTATTTTTAAGATTTTGCCTAGGGCCCGACGAACTCAGGGCCAGCCCTGGTGTGTGCCTGTGTGCACTTCTAGGTTCATGACAGGATGCCAATTACCGGTTTTAATTGTCTATTGTGTTGCAACTGAACTTTGTTTGACTTGTCTAATTTTCTACTCTCTCTGTGAGGCCTCGTCTTCTCTTTTAGTATCAACAACTTGCACAATAGGTACCGAACCAGAAGTTCTAGATGGCTGATTATCTGAGTTTTGTATTTGATATTCATTCGAGTATCATTTTTTCAGGATGTCTACTCTACTCTTCTCAACAAAGGTCTCTCTGCTGCATCTATTATGAAATTATTCACTTCACTAATAAAGATTTTATGCGAATTATCAGAACCTGCAAATATTACATAAAATATTACTTGGCTAGCACACAAGAATAGACCAAGTGGGCATAATACAGTGAGAAACTTGTTATTTATAGGCTAATAACCATAACTAAGGGATGCACCATCACCTCATCTTCTGCTTCTTCCCCTTTTTTTGCCTTCCTCTTAATTTTCCTCGCTTTCTTTTTCAGCTCCTTTGTTTCATGGGCTTTCTTCAGCTTGTTCATTGACCTTGTTTCCCTTCAGCATTGGCTTTATCATGTTCTGTTTTCTTTGTGCGTATGAACTTGCTGAGTCCTCCAAGGGCTATGTCTGCTTCATCACTTTTCAAGAGTTCTTCTGCAATCTCTGCGGGGGTTACCTCCACCTCTGTCACGAGCTTCTCGATTTCAGGAAACATGGAGTGATCTTTTATGCCAAGGTAGTTAGAAGCAAGGATCTTAAACCCACAAGGAGTGCAGTAGGACATGTGGATATGCACGTCCATGCGACCCGGTCTCAGCAATGCAGGTTCTAGTCTGTCTTTGTGATTGGTTGTAAAGATAATTATCTTCTCATCACCACAACTTGACCAGAGACCATCAATAAAATTAAGAAGCGCTGACAATGTCAACTGTCAATAAGAAAATAGAAACAGTTCTTAAGTTAATAAAGTGTGAAGCTGGGGTACGTGCAAGCAAGAAAAAAATGTTGTTTTTCAAGCCCATCAATAAAATCTGTCCCCCGCATATCCCCAATGCACACGATGTGGTGAATATGTCGAAACACAATCATGCAACTGAAAGTGCATTCGAATATGGGGACATGGATTTTGAGGATTCAGTGTCCCTCCAATATATGCTACTAACTTCGACAGCCGTTGGAAGTTTTGCTACAATGTTGAAGGTTCAACAACTATATGTTTTTCTAGGAACATTATGCAGTTTGGTTTGTTTTCATGCATCATATCTGCTAAATTATTGCAGTTAGTGCAATGGAGAGTAAACCTACAGACTCACCTGCGTGTCATCATTTTTGTATACTCCATCTTGTCGGTTCTGAAATTTTATACTGCAATCAATATCCTCAATCACCAAAATTGATTGATTTCCAGTAGAGACTAGAAGCTGCTGAAAATCTGAATTGTACCGGATTTTTGTGAGCTCCAAGTCAATAATGTCGAACTTCAAATAGTTAGCCATGGCAGCAATCAGGCTGGACTTGCCCGTGCCTGGGGGACCGTACAACAAGTACCCGCGTTTCCATGGCTTGCCAACTCTCTGGTAGTAGTCTCTTCCCTTCACAAACCTGTCCAAGTCATCTCTCAGTTCCTTTTTCTTTGTTGGATCCATTGCCAATGTGTCGAAAGTTCCTGGATGTCGAAAGTGGATGGATGGGCCCAATTTTCCACCACCTGAGTAGAGCTTCACTACCCTTTTTTCTTCTTTCATTTCTTTTGACCTCTTCAATACATGTTGCAAGTAAGAGCTTAGTACCTTTTCCCTGTATTTCTTGTGGAACTTGAGCTGAATTGATCTACGCTGAACCCTTTTTTGAAAAGAGCGGCCAAAGTTGTCAATCTTGTCTCTTCGGAGTCGATACTTATCATTTGCCAAGTGAGTTGGACATCTTCGAATGTATCCATAATCTTTTCGCCTTGGTTGACTCTGACACATATTTCCTCATCTCCAGGTGCCTTGGATATCTTAAGCCGTTCAACCGAAGGGCTGATTTTTGGGCGGAAGTAGATTTCTAATGCCTCGAACATTTCATCGACAGAGAGCCCATTGTACTCATCAATGATGAGAGTCGTCTGGGAATGGAAGTTTTGAATGAGGGATAAGATTTTATCAAAGACTTGCCGCGGTATAAGTGTTTTGGAGATGGTCAGGAGTTCATGGAGTAGTGTCCCGACCAGCATTGCTAGGGTAGTCAATAAAACTGATGGTATTGTTATTGAAGGGATCATGCTCACACAAAAGGCAAGATATTGTCGCAAGTTTGACAGAGAAAACATGGTTCAAACTTGTTATGTTTCATAGGATTTGTGTACTTGGTTTTGATTGGAGTTGGGTTTTATAGATCATTTTGCAGTTATGAGCAGTGGCGGAGGCAGCCAGGGACGAGGGAAGTCACGTGGCCCCCCCTGAATCTTGGGAATTTTTTTTTTTTTTTTTTGCAAATATAAAGAAAGAGAGTGATTATTAATTTAATGATTAAGACTTAGCCTAATAACCTTAAAATTATGGGTTCAAGTTTTGGGACCATTAGTTTGTGCATTATGTCAAAGGTTAGGTGTGTATTCAATCGTTCTCCTTCTAAACACATATGTGTACTATGTCAAAGGTTAGGTGTGTATTCAATCGTTTTCCTCCTAAACAGACATGTGTACTAATTGAGCGTTGTTGTTTTGTTGCAAATATAAAGAAAATATTTTAAATAAAAAAATTATAAAAATATTATTAGAGTAAAATGTCAATGACATTTTAAAAATTATGAGAACAATAATGGTTATCTTAAATGAAAATGAAGAGACTATTATAAACTATATCATCTATGAAAATTTTGTGAAAAATTTTGAATGTAACGGTGATGTCATTATTATTGACATGCAAGTATAAGTAATCTTACTATAAAGTTATGAAATTTATTAGATTATTAGTTATATTTGACATGTGAGGTTCACTCTCTATGTGTTTATTTACTATTAGTTGGTGATATCGCATACTAATGATGACGTGGTATTACCATTATATTGAATTTTTAATCAAATTTTGTATAAATTTTTTTATCATTATATAATTTATTTTAAGACTTATATATATATTTTTTTATATTTCCATGATACACTAGTTATAAATATCATTATTTTTTTTTATGTTTCTCGAAATCAATCGTAAAAACTTGCTTTAAATATTTTTGTAAAATTTTTCAATATTATAATTAATAAATGCCTCTTCTAATTTGATTTTTTGATTCTGCCACTGGTTATGAGCTTCCTATTTACAAGCACGCTTGCAATCCCTCATTCTCTTTCTTATGAAGTTTGTATTCATTAGGGTATCTCTAATCATTTGTCAATTTTTTTTTTTATTATCTAATTTGATTTTAAATTTAAATAAAAACCTTGATTTGATATCAACTACTCAATTCTTTTCATTAAAATTTTTATCAAAATCATTTAAAAAATTACTTTATTCTCCCAAATTTTACTTTTCATCAAAATTGTTGAAAAAAACCAGCTCTAATCCTTTAACTTTTAACAATTTTATCAAACTTAAGTACAAAAAAGCTTTTTAAAAATTTAATGAAAGATTTGATTTATTCTTGATTTGATAAAAAAATTTGTTTCTCCCTTAATTTGATACAAAGATTGAATCTCATTTTACTGGAGTAAAATTTTTATCAAATTTAAATTTGATAAAAGATGTAATGAAGGATTAAATATACTCTCTATGAGGAATAAGTTAAAAAAATAAAAAGAAAATGTTTGGTAGCTCAAAATTTTGTGGTTCAAATGGCTCAAATCACTCAAAACGACGTCGTTTTACACTCAAAATCTATCAAAACGACGTCGTTTTGAGTGATTTGAGTCATTTGAGCCACAAAATTTTGAGCTACCTAGCATTGTTGAAAATAAAATATGTGAGAGGCGGATAAGATTGAATTTTTTTTTTGTTTATAAATATTTTATAATCAATTAACATATTTTACTGAGAAATAAAAGAATTTTTTTTTTCACCCAACTTATAAACAAAATATATATTTTTTCTTTTTTATCCTTCTCTTATTAATAAATCAAGCCATACAAAGGGCTTCTTACAGGGAGAGAAAAGAAAGAGGGAAGAAGGTGCTGTGAGGTTTTGTAAAGAAGAAGAAAGAGAGAGGAAGGTGTGCTTTGTGGTGTTTTCTTTGTGATTTGACAAAGCTGAGCTCTGAATGTACCAACAAAGCCGAGCACGAATTCACACCAACACTCACAAAGAAATAGCAGAGAAGATACTTGGGATGACGCCCTTAAATTGCTAGGAAAGCCGATTGGACGACGAGGTCAAGCACGCGATCTCATATCTCTGCGTAAATGTGAATGATTGATCCGCTTGATTTTCTCTGCCTTTAAACTGTTTGATAAAATGACCCACCGAGTTAAAGCATCTCCCATTGTTAGGGGTTGTTTGGGATGACTTAAATAAGTGTATTTTTTATCTTTTTATGAAAAGATGTGTAAAAAAGTAGAGAGATGATGTGATAAAAAAAGATAAATAGTGTGTACTTATTTAGGATAACCAAACTTGGCCTTATTTATTAGGGTAAATTACATTGACACCCTCTGATATCTATATTTATTACAGTTCCTTTCTTCATCTTTTGAAAATTACATCTCTCTCTGAGGCTTAAAGTTTCATTACAGATTGCTCCCTCCAGCAATTTAATTTTTTTAAATACTAATTTTGCCCTCATTGGATAAATTACATTGACACCCCTCACATTTTTGAAATTACAATTCCCTCCCTAAGGTTTAAAGTAGTATTATCAATTGTTCCCTCAATTAGTATTAGTTGAAAAAAAAATTCATTGAAAAACAAAATTAATTGGGAAAAAAATTATTTGTTAGTTAAATTTTTAAATTTCTATTTAAAAACCAACATAAACTCATTTTTTGAATTTACGTTTTTTTTTCAAATTTACAAACTAAGACAACCATTTACAAATTAAAAAAATTATCAAACAAGTTTTTGTGACAGTTTTTAAAATTTTTATAAATATAAATTGAAAAGTGAAAACGAAATGATTATCAAACAGATTTTAGATGGTAAAAATGTCGTAAAATTAACAAATAATTAAATAAGTTATCAACGTAAGTAATGACTTATCAAAAGATTTTTAAGTTATGTATGGTTTGATTTTTAGATTTTTTTTAAAAAATTAAAAATTAATTTGGTTAAGAAATAAAAAATAAAAAATAATTATCATTTTTATATAATTTTTATCTTTCAAGTGTAATAAACATAAATCTCAAGGTGTGTCAGTGTGATTTTTATCTTATGTTGGTTTTTAAACAAAAATTTAAAAATTTGACTAACAAATTTTTTTTTCAAATAATTTTTTTCCAATTAATTTTTTTTTCAATGATTTTTTTTTTCAACTAATACTAACCGATGAAGCAATTAGTAATGCTACTTTAAACCTTGGGGAGGGGATTGTAATTTCTAAAATGTGAGGGGTATTAATGTAATTTACCCAGTGAGTGAAAAATTGGTATTTAAAAAAATTAAATTGTTGGAGGGAACAATCTGTAATGAAACTTTAAATCTCAGGGAGGGAGATGTAATTTCTAAAAGGTGAGGGAGAACTGTAATAAATATAAATCTTAGGGGATGTCAATGTAATTTATCCTATTTATTATTACCTTAGGTAAATTATACTGGCCACCTCTAGGTTTAAAAAAAATACACCCGACATGCCAAATTTTATGTGCCACTGCAACAGTTTAATTTTGACATAAAGAATGAAATTCACTCGATATATCAAATGATAAGTTGGCATTTAGTGTGAATTTAACGGGTCAAATTTGACATGTTTAAGTTGTCAAATTTTAATCCACCCAACAAAATAATATAATATTAGATTTGACGTATAAGGTGGAATACTTCTATCTAAAATTGATATATACCAATTTGTCATCCAATCTTTCAAAAAAAATTGACAGACCAATTTTTGAAGGTTTGGGTGAAAATGCTTTAAGCTCCACAATTTTGATATATTCTAATGTTTAGTCTCATTTTTACTTTTATTAAATACAACTCAAAATTTTATTGAAAATGTTATTCAAAATTTATAACCAAATTATTTTTAAAATTCAATTTTAAAAAATAATTTGTCATTTTGATCTAAAAAAATAATTTCTATATTTAAAAACATCAAAAACAAATATATATATATATATATATATATATATATTTCAAATAATAGGTGATGATTGGCAATTGAAAAAAAAAAATATTGTTTCGGCCAATCGGCCGTTCAACCGGCCGGACATCTAGAAGGATGTTTGGGCAGACGACTGGGTAGATTAAAAATTCAAAAATTGTATATTTTACCAAACATATTTTTAAAATGTATTTTGAAATTGATTTGAAATCATGATTTGAAAACTTAAAACAAACATAACATTAGAATATAAGGGTGTAATTAATTTTAAATTTTTTTACCAAATACAGCCTTAAACTTTTTATTTATTTATTTATCACTGTGTCGTTAAAATAATATACTATAATGATCATATTATTTTACCATATTTTATAAGTTGTGTTACTATTACATTGATAGCAGACAACAGCGGTGTAACTTATTAAATCAATGAAATTATGATAATTCATTGGTTTTATATGTTTTTCAAAACATTTACTTTTTGATAAAATGAAATAATGATATATGAAATAATATATAAGACAATGTGCAAACATTATTGATTGGTGAAAATAAGATCAGACGATGTGATGCGCAAGTCTTTGCAAAGGAGACCACATTAAAGATTGAAAATTGCTTTAGTGCTCTGAAAGAGTAGCTCTAAGCTAGCTTAAATTATTCCTTTTATTTATTTTTTTATTTTTATTTTTATTTTTTTTAAGTGGTTGCCAGTTCTACTAGAGCTCTCAATCAGTGCTGTTAAAGGTTTTGTTTTTTTTAATAAAATATACGTACATGTTTTCTGTGAGCAAAACTGATTTAGACCTCTAAAAATAGACCTTTAATAGAGCACTAATTTGTCTTTTTCTTCTCCATTTTTTATCTTTTACTTCACTGTTTTTATTTTTTATTTTTAAATGGGTGGACAGCTCATTAGAGCTGCACTGTAGCAACTCTAATTAGAGCTTTACAGCATGACCGTTTTTGTGAGTGGGGCATGCCGCCGCCCTTCCCTTAGTAGTTCTGTACTTATTTTTTATTTGTATTTTTTACATTTTTGAAAATTTTCAAAATTATTTTAACTTGAATAAAGAACACCATCTCCAATTCTTACTTTTTTTAAATTTTTTTTATTAAATTTGAGTAAATAAAATATGAGATAAAGAGATAATCATTCTAATATTATTGTTAATGAAATAGTTAGAGCACATTTTAGCCATTTTTAGTCAAATTTGCTTTCGTCAAATTTGAATTTAATGGGGAAAAAAATGATGAAGATTGGAGATGCTCTAATCTCTCAAAACCTTCTTTGTGATTTATAATCTTAGTTTCTTGACCTCAACAACAACAATATACTTCTAATTTAATATTTATGTAGAGATTGTATTTTGTTTCATTATGTCTAAATGTAGACCAGGTCTGTTGGTTGAGCTGTCTTGACAGTCAACCAGTGCCATCGACGAAGAGCCCATTGTATTCATCAATGATGAGAGTCATTTGGGAATGAAAGTTTTGAATGAGGGATAAGATTTTATCAAAGACCTGCCGCGGTATAATTGTTTTGGAGATGGCCAGGAGTTCATGGAGCAATGTCTCGACCAGCATTGCTAGGGTAGTCAATAAAACTGATGGTATTGTTATTGAAGGGATCATGCTTACACAAAAGGCAAGATATTGTCGCAAGTTTGATAGAGAAAACATGGTTCAAACTTGTTGTGTTTCATAGGATTTGTGTACTTGGTTTCAATTGGAGTTGGGTTTTATAGAACATTTTGTAGGTCAGTTATGAGTTTCCTATTTACAAACACGCTTGTAATCCCTCTTTCTCTTTCTTTTGAAGTTTGTATTCATTAGGGTATCTCCAATCATTTGTCAATTTTTTTTTTATTATCTAATTTGATTTTAAATTTAAATAAAAAGCTTGATTTGATATCAACTACTCAGTTCTTTTCATTAAAATTTTATCAAAATCATTTAAAAAATTACTTTATTCTCCCAAATTTTACTTTTCATCAAAATTGGTGAAAAAAACCAGCTCTAATCCTTTAACTTTTAACAATTTTATCAAACTTAAGTAGAAAAAAGCTTTTTAAAAATTTGATGAAAGATTTGATTTATTCTTGATTTGATAAAAAATTTGTTTCTCCCTTAATTTGATACAAATTTGATGAAAAGATTGAATCTCATTTTACTGGAGTAAAATTTTTATCAAATTTAAATTTGATAAAAGATGTAGTGAAGGATTAAATATACTCTGAGGAATAAGTAAAAAAAATAAAATATGTGAGAGGCGGATAAGATTGAATTTTTTTCTTTTTCTTTATAAATATTTTATAATCAATTAACATATTTTACTGAGAAATAAAAGAAATTTTTTTTTTCACCCAACTTATAAACTAAATATAAAAATAAAATATTTTTTTTTCTTTTTCATCCTTCTCTTATTAGTAAATCAAGCCATACAAAGGGTTTCTTACATAGGGAGAAAAGAAAGAGGGAAGAAGGTGCTGTGAGGTTTTGTAAAGAAGAAGGAAAGAGAGAGGAAGGTGTGCTTTGTGTTGTTTTCTTTGTGATTTGACACAGCTGAGCTCTGAATGTACCAACAAAGCCGAGCACGAATTCACACCAACACCCACAAAGAAATAGCAGAGAAGATACTTGGGAGGACGCCCTTAAATTGCTAGGAATGCCGATTGGACGGCGAGGTCAAGCACGCGATCTCATATCTCTGCGTAAATGTGAATGATTGATCCGCTTTATTTTCTCTGCCTTTAAACTGTTTGATATGATGACCCACCGAGTTAAAGCATCTCCCATTCTTATTTATTAGAGTAAATTACATTGACACCTTCTGATATCTATATTTATTATAATTCTTTTCATCTTTTAAAAATTATCTTTCTCTTTAAAGTTTAAAATTTCATTACAGATTGTTCTCTTCAGTAATTTAATTTTTTTAAATATTAATTTTGCCCTCATTGGATATATTACATTGACACCCCTTATATTTTTGAAATTACAATTCCCTCTCTAAAGTTTAAAGTAGTATTATCAATTATTCCCTCAGTTAGTATTAATTGAAAAAAAAATTCATTGAAAAACAAAATTAATTGGGAAAAAAATTATTTGTTAGTCAAATTTTTAAATTTTTGTTTAAAAACCAACATAAATTCAATTTTTGAATTTACGTTTTTTACTCAAATTTAAAATCTAAGACAACCATTTATAAACTAAAAAAATTATCAAATAAATTTTTATGACAGTTTTTTAAACTTTTGTAAATATAAATTGAAAAATGAAAACGAAATGATTATCAAACAGACTTTAGATGGTAAAAATGTCATAAAATTAACAAATAATTAAATAAGTTACCAACGTAAGAAATGACTTATCAAAAGAATCTTAAGTTATGTATGATTTGATTTTTAAATTTTTTTTAAAAAAAATTAAAAATTAGTTTGGTTAAGAAATAAAAAATAAAAAATAATTATCATTTTTGTATAATTTTTATCTTTCAAGTGTAACAAACATAAACCTCAAGGGGTGTCAGTGTGATTTTTATCTTACGTTAGTTTTTAAACAGAAATTTAAAAATTTGACTAACAAATTTTTTTTTCAAATAATTTTTTTTTTCAATCAATTTTTTTTTCAAATAATTTTTTACCAATTAATTTTTTTTTCAATGAATTTTTTTTTTCAACTAATACTAACCGATGGAGCAATTGGTAATGCTACTTTAAACCTTGGGGAGGGGATTGTAATTTCTAAAATGTGAGGGGTATCAATGTAATTTACCAAGTGAGAGAAAAATTGGTATTTAAAAAAATTAAATTGTTGGAGGAAACAATCTGTAATGAAACTTTAAATCTCAGGAAGAGGGATGTAATTTCTAAAAGGTGAAGGGAAACTGTAATAAATATAAATCTCAAGAAATGTCAATATAATTTATCTTATTTATTATTACCTTAGATAAATTATACTGACCACCTCCAGGTTTAGAAAAAATACACCAGACATGCCAAATTTTATGTGCCACTGCAACAGCTTAATTTTGACATGAAGAATGAAATTCACTCAATATATCAAATGATAAGTTGGCATTTAGTGTGAATTTAACGGGTCAAATTTGACATGTTTAAGTTGTCAAATTTTAATCCACCCAATAAAATAATATAATATTAAATTTGACATATAAGGTGGAATGCTTCTATCTAAAATTGATATATATCAATTTGTCATCCAATCTTTCAAAAAAAAATTGACAGACCAATTTTTGAAGGTTCGGGTGAAAATGCTTTAAGCTCCACAATTTTGATGTATTCTAATGTTTAGTCTCATTTTTATTTTTATTAAATACAACTTAAAATTTTATTAAAAATTTTATTCAAAATTTATAACCAAATTATTTTTAAAATTCAATTTTAAAAAATAATTTGTCATTTTAGTCTAAAAAAATAATTTTTATATTTAAAAATATATATTTCAAATAATAGGTGACGATTGGCAATTGAAAAAAAAAAAATATTGTTTCGGTCAACCGGCCGGACATCTGGGAGGATGTTTGGGCAGACGATTGGGTAGATTAGAAATTCAAAAATTGTATGCTTTACCAAACATATTTTTAAAATGTATTTTGAAATTGATTTGGAATCATAATTTGAAAACTTAAAACAAACATAAAATTAGAATATAAGGGTGGAATTAATTTTAAATTCTTTTACCAAACACAGCCTTAAACTTTTTATTTATTTATTTATCACTATGTCGTTAAAATAATATACTATAATGATTATATTATTTTACCATATTTTATAAGTTGTGTTACTGTGTGAGTGAATTTCGGATCACATTGCCAACTCAGTATTCAGCTGGAGAGCACTGACAGAATAGATGGCACCTGTCTGACCTGCAACAGAAAGAGAAGATTTCAGCGGTGGTTCGTCCACCCGGGGGCACTCTGACGATCAAGTCAGTATATCTCTCCAAGATAATCAATAGTGCTAAACTCACTGTTCAGAATATAAATTGTGTACCTTAAACTCATGGGGGTGCCTCCCTTTTATAGCCAACACAATCCTAGCCCCAACAGAAGCCTAGCTTTAATGGACTTTAACTCAGTGCTTATCCAAGACTCTTCTATAGATAGAGATAAACTCCCTAAGAGCTTTATCTTTATCCAGGCTGAGTCCCCTTTTCATTCTAGGACTCTTGTGCCTTATCCGCTTATCTCGGATTCCGATATCTTCGAAGATAACCTCGGCGTCATGACCAGGACACGTGGCACCTCGGCTGACACGTCGGCGTCGCTTGGCCACGTGTTAGTACTCAGAAAATATATCCCCACAATAGCCCCTTAGGTTCTATTACCTCGGCATTCTGAGGTGATGGAACCTATACCAGAACTTCCTGCCAATACATCGGTTTAAAGTCTCTCAGCCGAGATCATCATATAGGCCGACATGTCTTTTTAAGGTTTAAAGATTCCAAGATCTCCTTCACGCGTATGAGCTGTCATGCAAAATAACTCAACCGTTTCAGCCACGTGTCTTCCTTCTACTGGATCGTACTCCGTACGCGTTTGCAAGTCGTCTTGCGCCTACATGCGCCGTCTGACGCATTCGTTGTTCCAAGAGCATTAATTGCCCTTTTTGCCGCCGTTTCTAGTTTTGACAAAACTTGTTTCTTTCCCTATCTTTCCACTTTACATTGTTTCAGAAGCTCTCTATCTCTCTCTCTAGCCTTTTCAAATCTTCCATTGTTCCAAGCTTTCAAGCTCTGCTACCACCGTTGTTCACCTCCTCTGGTGAGACTCTTGCTACTCTTCTCCGCTGCTGCCGTTCATCTGACTTCGGCGAACTCAATGCCGGCTTTCTTTTTTCTGGTAAGTCACCGTTTCTCCTGGTTTCAGTTTCTTATTGCTTTTCAAGAAGTTTCGCTTCATTTATCTGTTGCTGTTGCCGTTTTTGCTCAAGTATTTGATTTATGAATCATGTATTTGAGCACGTTTATCTTACGCTTTTGTTTCTGCCCATTTTATGTCTCGAATTCACACTGTTCACACATTTGTTGACTGTTGCCACTGTTCTTGGCCTGTTACACCTGTCTTGTGTTTCTTGATGATCCTTCACTGTTCTTGACTCTGAATCGCATTACCTGTTTCTGTTTTCTTGTGACTTTTCCAGATTCGTGCCTTTGATCTTCGTTTTCATAGATCTAGGTTTGGGGATTTGTTTGTAGAACCCACGATTTTTAAGAGAAACTGAAACTATTTCCACAAATTCTTATCCAGCACATGTCACGACCCAAACCCGGCCCTATGGGTTTAGCACCGTAACCGGCCAGTAATCCGAGATTACCGAAGGCCTGCTTAACAGTAGTACAGTAAAACATAGTACAGGGCCTGGCGGAAGCCAATACAGTAAAGAAACAATGCCCAATGAGCTGTGACAGTCTGCATGCAAAAAGACTTTCCAAACATATTTACATTCAGTGGAAAGGTATACACAACATATATACAATCATTTAGAATAGGGACTTACTCACTGTATAACAGTACAGTAACATTCAGCCTAAACAATCCATTCAGTTATTACAGAACAGCAAGACAGTACAGAAGGGGGAGTCTTAAAACACCCCTACGCCTTAGCATGATAGGCTCGGAACCTCGCAGTGAGGCACGGTAGTTGGCTTGACAAAACTGGAGTAACCCTGACGCTCCTAGCCGCGGTCTGGTGCTTGTACACCTACATATATATATGAGCAGTGAGCTAAAGCCCAGTGAACAACATAATGCGTAAAGAGGTTAAGAATGAATGTCCTTACAGTATGAAAACAGTTCATTTAAACAGTATTTCAGTCATTCAGTCAGTACAGTCATATGTGGTACACCCATTAGCATAACAGTAGGTCTTAAAAGACCGAACAGTAATGATGGCCATCAGTCAGTAAACAGTAGTGGTTCCAACAAGGGAACCAACAGAGATCTCTGTAACAGTAACAGTAAACAGTAGGTGCTAAGGATGCCACAATACAGTTCAGAATATAGGACATACATTCATTCAGTTAACAGTAATCCGGTCAGAAAACAGTACAGTTCAATTGTTCAGAAGATAATCATTTGCGAACATATCTTTACACAAACGTTACTCATAGAGTTCTGGGCTACAGTATGCTAGAGCGTGTCTCCCCAGTCGCCAACCCTACACAGTTAACAGATTGAACACACTAAGCTACACAGCTGGGAAAGATAATAACTTAATCCCTAATTTGCCTCGGTGTGTTCTACATCTACGCCCTCATGAAGATGTCTTAAACTAGGCCTAAGAGTGCCTAGAATGGGATGAGGATGCAAAGATGCACGTTTAAAAGCATTTTCAGATTTTTCAGAAAAACAGAGTCCCGCTCGAGCGCGGTTTTACCCGCTCGAGCGGACATGCAACAAGGTACATGATCGAGCGTCAACTTTCCCGCTCGAGCGTACTGTAAAAGTACTGGATGGGTGAAATCTCTGCTCGACGGACGCTCGACGCCCGCTCGAGCTTGAGACACATGCCTCCGCTCGAGCGCCCAATCCTCCGCTTGAGCGGACTGTAAAATAGTGCAGAGAAAATACTGGATGCTCGGATTCCACGCTCGAGCGTCACTAGTCCCCGCTCGAGCAGAAGTGCAAAATCTGGAAAACCCAGATTGCACCTCCAAGCCAAAAACCAAGTTTTAACAACTCAAAACTCGACCTCTTGGGCTGAATTTCCAGAAAACATTTGTAAACACATAGTTAAACATGATTCAAAACTCAACTTTGAGAAATCAATGCCCAAGGGTGTTTAATTCAAACCCAATTTCAAACCATTTTCAAGAACAGGATGAACATGCAAACATGCATGAATTCAAATCAATTCAAAGCTTCAATTTGATGCTCTAAGGAGCCAATTGTTTCCAAAACATGATGAAATCATGGACTTAAACATAATTGTGAACATGCAAGTAACATTTTGCCATGAAAGCAACTCAACATCTACAATACAACTATGCATGCAAGGATTGAGCTTCAATTCAACAACAATGAACCAAAACATGACTTAGTTCTACAATGAAGCATGAATCATGCAAGAACTAGCTCAATTTATAAACAAAAGGGCAATTACTCTACCTTAGGTCTAGTATTCAAGATTTAGGAGCTCAAATAGCAATCTACACTTCAATTACCAAGCAATTCTTCAAGATGAATCCAATTTCTCTCACTCTCTCCCTCTCTTCTCTCTTAGTCGGCTATGGCAAGGAGGAAGGCTGAGCAAATGTTTTGATTTAAGTGTGTACAAGGCTCAACATGTGTGAGGTAGTGGCCACTAAGTGGTCTAATGGTAATTAAGTCAAGCTTAAGCAATTGATCAATATTTAATCTAATTTAATCATACCTAATCAGTTTTCAGATAAATACACCATAAGATCACATTAATTATGAGGATCATAAAACATCAATCAATTCCCGGTTTGGCCGCCGATAAGGCCTTCAATTAGCAGTTTAAACATAAAACGTGAACAGATCAAGTAAACAATCAAACAGATAGAATACAGATTAACACACATACTCAGTCAATTCAGTTCCAGTTTTCAGTCAGTCAGTTCAGTACTTTAATCAGTTCAATTATCAGTCATAATCAGTTCAGTTTGACGGTAATCAATGTTTATCGGTAAGCAGTGGTGAGGGTTATTACAACACATACTTAGGTTTTTGCCGAAGTCCTAATAACCCTTTCTTAAAGCTCCCTTTTTCTGAAGTCCAGCTCTTCTAATTCAGGCCGTCGTTATGGGTATGTGGAAACATAGGGTAGATACCCTGAGCAAATTAGAGCACTTTAGGTAGGAGTTTGACATCCCGGCCGACGTTCATCTGAGGTTGGCTAGGGAGGATGACTCTATCATGCCCACAGCTGATTCCATACCCCTTCCTGTTGTAGTTTTTATCGAGTGCGGACTTCGGCTCCCACTCAATATCCTTTTTCGTGAGATCATCCATTATTATAAGTTGAACCCAATGCAGCTTGCCATCAACTCCTGCCGAGTCATTAATGGCATCATAGCCTTAGCAAAACAAGAAAACGTTATGGTTACCTTAGCCGATTCCAGTATTGCTACACCATGTGTGGACTCAAAAAAGACACGGGCTACGCTTATTACCTCAAGCCGAGATCCGTAGAATACAAAATCGTAGCCGACCTCCCAGACTCTAACAAGGGAGCTTGAGACGATTACTTCATTACCTCGGGGAACTGGGAGTTCGCTCCAGATGAGGACCTTCATCTCTACCCTTTTCCTCGATCAGTTTTTGTAGAGGGCAATGGTAAGAGCCCTATGTTCATACTAACTTGTTTTTAAAGTCTTCAATACTTTGCTCGCTCTAATGTCTGTTTTTCTTGCAGCTCTTCCTAAGCCACCAAAGGGCTTCCGTCAGTCTTTCTTTCCCAGTAAAGACTTGAAGAAGTTACTAGATCTGCCAGTTCACAAACGAAAGGCCCCTCTTCTACTCAATTTCATTCCTACCTATAAGTCAGCTCTTCCCGACGTTCCAAAGAAGAAGAAGAGTCTGTCTCTGCCTTCTGCCACAACTCCTCAAGTTGCATCCTCATCTCGGCCAGATCAAGGATCGACCTCTGATCCAGCTGAGCAGCCGTCTACCTCGGCTCCATATCTGATCCCGATATCCCAGCGCCGTCGACGATGCCGAACAGTTTTTGCTGTTGAAATGGGCCGTCAAAAAACAGTTGCTAAAGATCTTTTGGCCACTATTCCTAATTCAATTAATGTCCAATCAGCGCCAACTCAACCAAAGCTGAGGACAAAAAGGATCAAGCCAAAGGCAAATGTGACTCAAATTGACACTGAAGATACTTTGCCAATCTCGAAATTAGCTTTGAGCGAGAGAACTACATTTGCTGCCGAGACGAGGCCAGCCGAGGCCCAACCATCTGAATCCCCAAAATCAAAGAAGCCGAGGTCATCCGCTACAACCACATTGAGGTCTTGAAAGCAGGATTCCCCTTGGGCTCCCTAAATCACACTGGAGGATAAGCCAGTTAGGGCTAGCGACAGAGCTGATGACATTAATGTCGGCGTTGCCCTTAGTACTGCTCTGCTTCTTCCCAGTGATCTTGACCGAAATGCTGAGTTGAGTGAATATGAAAACTATGCTCTGATGCTCCAGCGCTCTGTCCAAGTAAGTGTCTTTATTTGGTCATTTTTCTTTCTTTTTTGTACTTAGAAAATTTTCTACTAACTTTTGTCTTGTTCACTTTCAGGCCATCCACCATGCTCATTCCTTCTCAATACAATCCTTTGAAAACCGGAAAGAATTGGCCGATAAGAAGAGAGAGGTTGCCAGTCTGCAAAAGACTAATAAAAGCTTGCAATCCAAGATGAAGACCTTGGAGGATCAAGCCGAGACTGCTATCAAGGCCCAAAATGTCGCCGAAGAAAAAGCAGAATCCACCGAGGCCATTAAGAAGGTTCTTGAGGCTGAAAAGAGAGAAGCTGAAGAAAAGATGACCCAGGCCCAGAAGGAACTTTAAGAAGCCCTGGCCACAACAGAGGTCAAAGTCAAGGCCGCCGATGAGAAGGGCTATAACGAGGGGTGGCCGATGTCACAGCAGACTATGAAAAGCAGGTGAAGCAGGCATGCAACAAGGGTTTCACCCTTGGTTGGATGTCTCTTCTAAAAAAACTTGAAGTACCCGAGGACTCGCCCCTCAGGAACGCTGACATCATTCATCTTCCATTCCCTCAAACTCCAAGTCAATCCGACGACGAATCTGAGTCTGAGAAGGAGACCTTAGTGAGGAAATCAAAGGAGGCTGCTGGGACCAAGTCCTCTTCTCTGAATGAGCAAGTCCTGGACTTGACTCAAGATGAGGAGGGTGAGGAACTCCCCAAGGATGCCACTCCTGAGAATGCGTCATCGGATGTGCCCCTTGCCGACAAGAGCCTCGATCTAACCCTTCAAGAAATTGACGCCGAGCTTGCGGTTAGAAAGGCTGCCGAGATGTCTTCTCAGCAGTCCTCTGAAGTCCAAACCCAACCTGCTAATGATGCTGGATAATCTTAATTTATGTTTTTCTCTTTCTTCTATGCTCTATACTTTTGTCTTTTTTTTGAAACAGTGTAAGCTCTTCATATGGCCGAAGTGCCTTCTTATAAATACAACTTCTTTGTTTTGAACGTTTGTATGTTTGCCTTCTCTTTACTATTCTTGTATGATTCCATACTTAGAATATTTTGCATATCTTTAATATGCACTTCAATCTTGTGCAACCTTCTCGAGGTGGCACACCTCGGTTATACAAACTGATGATTTACCTCGGCAAGTACCCAAGTATCTTTCTTGGTACAACCTTGGTTTCACTTGTAAATTTTTTCATAAAATTTCAGCAAGTGTTTAACCTTAGTTTAACTTCAACTTGTAAACTTTTCTCAAGTTTCAACAAGTGTTAAATATAATCTCGGTTTAACTTCAACTTGTAAACTTTTCTCATGTTTTAACAAGTGTTAAACATAATCTCGGTTTAACTTCAACTTGTAAACTTTTCTCAAGTTTCAATAAGTGTTAAACATAATCTCGGTTTAACTTCAACTTGTAAACTTTTCTCAAATTTCAACAAGTGTTAAACATAATCTCGATTTAACTTCAACTTGTAAACTTTTTAAGTTTCAACAAGTGTTAAAAATAATCTCGGTTTAACTTCAACTTGTAAACTTTTTAAGTTTCAACAAGTGTTAAACATAATCTCGGTTTAACTTCAACTTGTAAACTTTTCTCAAGTTTCAACAAGTGTTAAACATAATCTCGGTTTAACTTCAACTCATAAAATTTTTAAGTTTCAACAATTGTTAAACATAATCTCGGTTTAACTTCTACTTGTAAACTTTTCTCAAGTTTCAACAAGTGTTAAACATAATCTCGGTTTAACTTCAACTTGTAAACTTTTCTCAAGTTTCAACAAGTGTTAGAACCGCTTTCCAACTCTCTGCCCCCTAATGTGAACTTAAGTTCCACTTGGGTTCTCATTACATATGTATTCTAGAAACATCGGCAAGTATCTTATCAGTCATAAATGTAGAAGAATTCTGCTAAAATTTTATTCATTACGTCGGCAAAAAACAAGGAAAATCTAATGATAGAAAAATTTCAGATTACAAGTATTCCAGGATCTTGGCAACTCTTTGCCCTCATTATCTTTAAGCCGATATGCCCCATTGCCCAATATCGAAGTGATTCTGTAGGGTCCTTCCCAATTTGGGCCAAGCTTGCCCTCCCTGGGATCCTTCTTGTTGTCGACGACTTTTCTCAAGACTAGGTCACCGACTTGGAACTCCCTTGGGTTAACCCTTTTATTGTAAGCCCTGACAAGCTGCTGCTGGTATGCTGCTAGCTGAATTGTAGCTTTCTCACTTCTTTCTTCTAAAAGATCCAGATCTCGGGCTAAGAGTACATCATTAGTCCCATTCTCTATTCCCTAGGTTCTGATCCCTGGGATGCCGACCTCCAGTGGAATGACAGCTTCTGTGCCATAAGCCATGGCAAAGGGGAATTCTCCTGTTGATCTTCTCGGCGTAGTCCGATATGCCCAAAGTACACTTGGCAGTTCATCCACCCATTTTCCCTTTGCTGCTTACAGCCTCTTCTTAATCCCATCCAAGATGACTTTGTTGGATGCTTCTGCTTGTCCATTGCTCTGAGGAAAACTCGGGGTAGAAAAGTAATTCTTGATTTTGAACTTTGCACAGAAGCTCTTGTTTAGCTTATTGTCAAATTGTGTTCCATTGTCAGCAACTATTGCTCTTGGAATCCAAAATCTGGTGATGATGTTCCTTCATATGAAGTTCTTCACGTCCACATCTCGGATCTTGGCTAGGGGCTCAGCTTCTATCCACTTGGTGAAGTAATCCGTTGCTACCAGCAGGTACTTCCTTTGTCCAGTTGCTTGGGGCAGTTGCCTAACGAGATCCATGCCCCATTGGGCAAACGACCAAGGACTGGATACGGGGTTCAGGTCTGCTGCTGGTTGGTGTATCAGTGGTGCAAACCTTTGGCATTTTTCACACTTCTTGACATAGGCCTCTGTGTCCTTCTGCATGTAGGGCCACCAATATCCCTGGGTGATGGCCCTATGAGCTAGTGATCTGCCCCCAACGTGCCTTCCACAAATTCCTTCATGTATTTTATATAAAAAATCTTCAACTTGTGAAGGATGTACACACCTCAAAAGGGGTCTAGTGAAGGATCTTCTGTAGAGATGTCCTTCTGCTGTCAGATTGAATCTTGCCAACATCAATCTGATCTTGTGTGCCTCTTTGTGGTCATCTGGTAGCTTCCTTTCCTTTAAGAATGCTACAATTGCATTAATCCAGCTTGGTCCCATATCTGCACACATTGCTTCGTGCTCTGCGATCGGTGGTTCAATGCTCGGGCCCGACAGGTATTCGACCATTATCGTTCTTGCTTTTCCAGGTTGTATTGCACTAGCCAGATTGGCCAGTGCATCGGCGTGACTGTTATCATCTCGGCTAACCTGATGTAGTCGGTAATTCTGAAACAAGGCGACTAACCTGTTGACTTCCTTTGCGTAGGCTGACATCCTTTCATCTCGGCCTGCAAACTCGCCCGTTGTCTGGTTGACTATGAGCTGGGAGTCATAGAAGACTATCACTTCATCTGCTTCTGCTGCAACTGCCAGCTTTAGTCCTGCAATCAATGCTTCATACTCTGCTTCATTGTTTGAGGCCTTGAACCCTAATCGAATGGACTGTTCCAATATCTCTCCATCTGGAGATACCAGTACTACTCTTGCTCCCGCTCCTTGTCGGTTTGAGCTCCCATCGACAAATAGTTGAAAGGAGTCACCGATGTAAATGCTGCAAGGTTTGAGTTTTTCTTTTTTCTTTTATTCTGTTGCATTTGGCTGGGCTTCTCCCTATTTGCTTAGACGTCGTTGTAGACACCCTATTTTTGACCGTCCTTAAGACTTGGACGTCACCGTTTGAACACTCCGTGATCATCCACGTTTGTGTTCGTCTTGAATTCCCAGAGGTCTCAGCTACGCGCCTTGCCTCAGGACTTCTCGACTCGATTGTGTTGTGTTTGGTTTTGCACCAAACACTTGTGTTTTTGTTTGGAGGGCAGGGAATGGCTTGTTGGCCATCCCCACTCCTCACCGGCCATGGCTTGAGGCCACCGGTCGTGTCTTCTTGCCACAGACCATTGGTGATGGCCGGTCGGCACTTTGTGTGGTCGACCGACCATTTACTTGGCCGATGGGCTCCTTTTCTGGCCGGTACCACATTTTTGCCTTTTGCAGGCATGGTACATGCTAGCTGTGCCAGCTGGGATGCACAGACCCTACCCCCACACACGTATGTGGCTGTTTTGGCCCCTTTGCACCCTTTTTGATCCAAACTTCGTCTAGAAGATTGCACCCTTTGCTCAAGATTCTTGAAGAAGCTTTACCCTTTGTCTTAGCTTCCTCAAGAAGCTTGCACCCTTAGCTTAGCTTCCCTTGGAAGACTTGACCCCTTTAGGATAGCTTCTCTTGGAAGCTTAGCCTTTTCCATGGTCTATACAAGGAGACCTCTCTTCTCCATTTGAGAGGTTCAGCAAAATCAGACCTAAAACATATATACTCTGATATATATATATATATCTTCTCTCTCTATATCTCCCTCTCTCTCTTCATTTTGTGTGTGTTTGAGGGCCTAAAAGTGTATTTAGTTCTTAGTTTTGTACTAAGACACCTACTATTACACCATGCTTCGACTTTGGAGGTCTTGAGGGTTTGTTCTTGGAGCTTTGGGTCGGTTTTGATCAGAAGAAGAGGGCTGAGCTTGCTGTTCTTGAAGTGTTCTTCAAGGGTAACACTATTTACTTTATATTCCCCAATCTTGCACTAGTCTTTAACCTATCTTGTATACTGATTTAAGCTTTGTGTACAACTGAAAAAAGTCTTGTATTTGCCTGCTTAAGATCTTTTATTAAGGTCATTTCGGTGTTGGGGGTCGACCTCCCCTTCTTAGGCCTTGTTTGGCCCTTTTTGTGCTCTCTTTGATAAGCTTTGGGGACTTTTGTGTATTGGCCTTCTCACCACTGAAATCCAGTGGATTTTCAGTAGTAAAGAAGGAGTTTTGAAGTCTTGCATAGGGGAGGGACACCCCACTCCCTTGGTTTCTCTTTTGTTTGCATTTTTGGCCTATAAGGGTAGCATGTATGATTAGTTGTTCTTGGCTTCATTTCAGAGGTTTTTGGGTGTTATCGGGTCATATTATGCCTCTATTTTTGGTCGGATTAGTGACCCCTTCCATTCTTAATATACTTGCTTTGTATTCCTCTCTTTTGCCTAGAAGTGCATCATGTATTTAGTCTGCCATGCTCTCATGTTTTGGCCTAACTTTGTGAAGTTCTTAGCCATGTCTTACCATGCTTGAGGTCTGTTGGGAACTGTTTTGGTCATATTTGCCGTGTTTAGGGTAGCCCCTTTGTATTTTGGCTTGTGAGCCTTGAGGGTGTGAGTCATGAGCATGCTTTAGTCTGGTTATTTCAACAATTTGGAATCACTTCTCATGCTATTTCAGTCCCTAATCCATGCTTGTATGCTTGTATTCATCACCCTTTTCATGCCTTGAAGGATTGTTCTTTTATGCCTAGAAATGAGTCATTGTGTATGATACCATGTTTAGGCATTTGAGGCTACCATATCAGTGGGTTTTGGGGTGTATTTTGATGCATAGAAACTCTTTTCTTTTTTTTTTTGGTTGTTTAGTTCACGCCATGAGTGCTTGGGGTAGCTGTTGAGCAACGCTTTCTTTTGTGGCCTTGAATCCCTTCCATTTTTGCATCCATTCCCTAGCATGTTTTGGCATCATTTTTGGCATGCTTTTCAGAGTTTAACATGAGCATTTAATGTCCATATATATCACCTTTGAGTGTTCTTGAGAGTAGCCCTCCATGCTTGGGTGATGGGCCTTGGTGTGTGCACACTTGCATGCATAATTTGTCCCATTTTGCATCATCTTTTGGCCACTGTTTTGGGGTGTGGCTGAGGCCTCCCATTTCGGTTTAAGTCCCTCCTTGTGTATAGTTTCATGTTTGACATATTGCCTCTAATTACGTGCTTACATTATACCATGCTTGTATCATAGGTTAGGTTGCATTGCATTGTAGCATTGCATACTTGGCACTTTACATTCTTGCATGATAGGTTACTTTGCATTTGGCATGCCTTGTAACTTAGCCTCATGTTGCATATTTGAGCCACATTGCATTTTTGAGCCATGTTTGTATACATGCATTGCATGGTTTGGTTTGGGGTGTCAAACCAAGCATGAGGGTTGAGGTGTGTTCGTACTCAAAGTGACGAAACACGCCTCAACCCTCGGTCGCCAATGCCCTTGACCCCAACATGATAGGGCATAAGGCATTCATCTCTTTTATGCATGCATTTACATTAAGTTTCAAACTTGGTGCCTTAGGCCATCATGCATCGAAATGCGTGATTGGTGGCCCGAGTACCGAGGTTCACACTCCCATGAGTCCATAGCATGATTGGGAGAGTGGCCATGCATACATTGCTTTGAATTTCCTTGCCATGCACTGTCTGCCCTCTGTTGCTGTCAAAAACAGGTTTCTGCAAGAAGAAATGGCCGGCCGGCCGGCCACATACAGTGCCGACTAACCATCAATATCCAGCCGGTGGTGTAACTTTTGGCCGATAAATCCATCCCCATGGCCGGTGAAGTTGAATTGTGGCCGGTGACCCCCCAGAGCACTTAGATGGTGATTCAAAATGGGTCTGGGGACTTTCAGAATTTTCAGAGGAGCAAGGCAATGTAAACAGAGGCAACAGTGGCATGGCACGGGTTTCCGGGCGAGGCGAGTCGAGCATGCATCATCCTAGCATTCCGAGGCGGGGCTGCAGCCATCCTCTTTCTGCATTTAATTTGTTAATTAAATAGAAGATATGTAATATTTAATTAGTTAGAAGGGTTAATTTCTATTTTTTTTGCAATATTTATTCGGACCCTCCGAGTGAGGGCAATTGTGTAATAGGTGTGCATGAGTGTGTGTATGTCTTCCAACCCCACGTCTTTCTTCCCTTTTATTTACTGGCTTTCAATAGTTAGTTCAGGGCATGTTTCAATTAGCATACTTATGATAACATGTTTGCATACATTCATTCGTTCTGCATGCACCGGGCTCGACACATCATACTAACTGCATTTGTATTTAAATCCCAAATTGAATACGTGTTAGCTGTAGCATTTCACATGTCATTTTAGAATAGCCGAGCCTATTGTAGTTGCATTCCTGCATGTGATACATTAGGCATTTTTGTATAATTAGGACCATGCATGAATTTCTAACATAGCTTATGTTTTGGCTTGGAGTACTCTGTAAGTCTTTTCGCTTTAGCATCCTTGCATGCGTGTGAGTGTTGCCATGACAGCATACTTACCATGTGGCTAAATGCTTATGTGATATAACTGCATGAATGCCTGTGGGTGAAGGTTGGATTGTTTGAGTTAGAACAACTCGTTGAAATCCGTGTTTTAGCCTACTCGCGAGTAGCAAATTTCAAACGTTTTCTAAACAAACGGATATGCAATGCTTTGTTCCAAATTAGACGATTTAGTCTATACTTTTGTGTTGCGCGCATCACATAGTAATTCTAGCTAAAATAATTAGAATAAGAACGCATAATGTTTTCAAAACAAGATATCATGGTTAGTAGAGGTCGATCTTCGGATCGGGCGAGAGGGGGTGCTCATAGCTGACCTTCCTCAATCGTACCCAAGTTCCCGAGCCGAGGCAACTTTGGTGATGACGGACATATGGCCTTAGGCAAACGAGTCAGGGTTTCCTAAATTTCCAAAATAAAATATTTAGGTGGCGACTCTGTATCTGGCAAAGCAGTCCATGTTTGGCACTTCTTTCCTAAAAATCTGTTTTCCAAAACGATTTGCCGGATTTGGACTCTTTGGCTCAGATTAAGAACCGTGACGATTTGAGAGTCTGAACTGTAGTGAGCCCAAAACGAACAGAACGGGACCCATCCTCCTGAGACGTTCGGGGACGTCTATAATCGTTCACCTCGGCTCAACGGAGCCCGATGTACGATGGATTCTGGTGTGAACTCGGCCATGACGTCGGCCAAAACTTGGCCTTTGATCGCTGTTCTGGGTCTGTACTCCAAGTCATACTGTCCCAAGGCCACTGCCCATTTGGCTATTCTTCCTGACAGGTCTCCTTGTTGCAGCAAGGACTTCAAGGGGTGTTCAGTTAGCACCACAATTTTATGGGTCTGGAAATAATGGTTTAGTTTCTTTGAAGCCATTACTAAAGCCAGTGCCAATTTCTCTAAGGGTAGATACCTTGTTTCTGCATCGGCCAGGGTTTTGCTTACATAGTAAACAGCCCTTTGTTTCCCTTTTTCTTCTTGGATTACCACTGCGCTTACTGCGTGTTCCGAAACTGCTAAGTACAAAAACAACTCCTCCCAAGGTTTTGGATTTGAAAGAACTGGAGCTGTGGTCAAATACTTCTTCAAGTCGGCTAGGGCGACCTCGCATTCTTTTGTCCATAAAAAATCTGTGGCTTTCTTCACTAAGTTGAAGAAAGGTTTGCATTTGTCTGAGCTTCTGCTTATGAACCTATTCAGGGCTGCGGCCCTTCCAGTCAACATTTGTACTTGTTTTGCCGACGTCGGGCTCTTCAATTTCAGGATGGCCTTAATCTGATCTGGGCTGGCCTCAATGCCCTTTCTGGTCACCAAGTACCCTAAGAACTTACTAGATCCAACTCCAAATGCACACTTCGATGCATTGAGTCGGAGCCGATATGTTTTAAGGATTTCAAATACTGCTTTCAGGTCGGCCAGATGACCTTCAGGCTCCTTGGTTTTCACAACCATATTGTCAATGTAGACTTCCACCGTTCGGCCGATCAGATGTCTGAACATCTTGGTTACCAATCTTTGGTAAGTTGCTCCTGCGTTTTTCAACCCAAAAGGCATCACTTTGTAGCAATACAGCCTTTTTGGGGTGATAAACGCAGTCTTCTCTTCATCTAGGGGGTACATGGCTATCTGGTGGTACCCCCTATAGGCATCCAGGAAGCTCATTCTTCCATGCCCTGAAGTGGCATCTACTAGCTGGTCAATTTTGGGTAGAGGAAAACTGTCTTTGGGACAAGCCTTGTTTAGGTTGGTAAAGTCTACGCAGACCCTCCATTTACCATTCTTTTTCTTCACCACCACTGTGTTTGACAGCTATATCGGGTAGTTTACCTCTCGAATGGCCCTGGCCTCCAGAAGTCTGTCTACTTCCTCCTCTACTGCCTCGACGTGCATCAACGTCGGTCTTCTTGCTCATTGGATTACAGGTTTGGCCGACCTGTCAACATTCAATTTATGACAAGTGGCCTCGGAGTCAATGCCAGGCATTTCGTAAGGCGTCCAGGCAAACACCTCGATGTTTGCTCTCAAGAAAGCCTCCAACTCTTTTCCTTCTTCTTTGGCTAAGCCCGAGCAGAGAAGAAAGTAGCGTTCTTCATCCCCTTCTTGGACGAGGATTTTCTTCAGTGCTTCTTCACTCTTCTCGGCTGGCTCCTTGCCGACATCCTCTAAGACCTCTACGTCTTCGTTTTTGATCTCTACCTTCTTTGGTTCTTGTATGCTGCAGGTGGATTTCATTGCTGCCATGGAGCAATTCTTTTCCTGCAGCTGATCTCCTCTGATCTCCTCTATCCCATGTTTGGTTGGGAACCGCAATAGTTGATGCAATGTTAAGGGAACAACCCCCATCGCATGCAACCATGGCCTTCCCAAGATGATATTGTAAGGGGAGGGTGTGTCGATTATGGTGAACTCTGTCTTTATCTTCTTGGTGCCAGCCTGCACCTCCAAGCTCGTCGTTCCCAGTGGCCATGTCGGCGTTCCATTGAACCCAACCATTGGGCTATTGGATTGTTCCGTATCGTTTGGGTGAAGGCCAAGCTCTTTGTAACATCTGACGTACATGATGTCACAAGAGCTGCCTTGGTCGATTAAGATGCACTTCACTTGGCATTCTCCAACCTGGAGGGATACTACCAAGGCATCGTTATGTGGATGCTGCACCATCTCAAGGTCGGCTTCAGTAAAGGACACTACTGGTCCTTGGCACTCCTCTGCCCGACGTCTCTTCTCCACGACTTGGTAGACATGCTGTAGGTGTTTTACCTTCTGGGTCTCCCCTCGAATCTCGTTTTTGTTGACCTTCGAGTGGATTACATTAATTACCCGAGGTCCTCCTGCCTGAGGTTGCTGTGCTGGGGGAGGCAGGGCTGCTGGTGCCTGAGGCAATCTTGCCTGTTCTTCCCTTGTCCTAGCCTCATCAACAAGGTCTCTTAGATGGCCTTACCTCACCAGGTCTTCTAAGTGTGTTTTCAGGGCTCTACAATCCTGAGTCATGTGCCCATCTTCATTGTGGTAAGCACAATGTCTGTCGAGGTTTCTTCCCATAAACTCTCCTGGTGCCCTCGCTGGCGCTCTGAAATAGGGTTGGTTTCGAATCTTATCCAAGACTTTGTGAATTGGGATTCGGAACACAGTCGTAACTACCTGAGTATCCCTTAGTCCTATCTCTTGCTTGTTGGATCCATTGTTACCTCGGCCTCGCTTCGGCGAGCTGTTTCCTTTTTCTTGCTTTCTCTCTTTAGTCCCCAATGTATCTTCCTCAGCTTTGGCATACTTCTCGATTCTAGCCATGAGCTCCTCCATGCTTTTTGGCAATGTCTTTGCCAAAGATTTTCGAAGTGGACAGTCGTCTTTTAGGCCGTTCTTAAAAGATACGACCGCCACCTCTTGATTACACTCTGGTATTCAGTTGAACACCTCATAGTACCTTTTTCCATAGGCCCTAAAGCCTTCATCCTTACTGATTCTCAGAGCCATTAATGCGTCCACCCTTAATGGCTGTAATTTATTTGTCACGAACCTGGCCATAAACATCTCGGCCAGGCCTTCCCAGGTCTTCACACTTCCCTTTGGTAATTTGTGAAACCAATCTGATGCAATCTCCTCGAAGGATGAGGGGAACACTTTGCAGAGCAACGGCTCGTTCCCACTGTATAATGCCATTGAGTTCAAGTATAATCCTACGTGGAAGTTGGGGTCTAACTTACCATCGTATATTTGGAACCTTGGCATAATGAATCTTTTCGGCACCTCAAATTTGTCTAATTCTACCGAGAATGGTGTTCTCGGCTTAACAGGTGAAGTTACTTCGGCATCAGCATTATGTTGTTTCCTCTTGAGGTAATCTCTCAGGTCTTCCTTGCTCCACCCAGGAGCTCGGCTATCTCCCGACTTCTGTCTTTTCGGCATACTACTCTTAGCTTCGTTGTGGGCCTTTTTCGACCTTTCTCCATGAGTTGTGTCGAAGCACAGCTCCTGCCTTTGAACATGCCGATGTTCTTTGGGGTCTGCTTCTTTAGTTCGTTGTGTCCTTCTTGACTCTTCTTTCCTCGATTCTCTTCGCCCAACCTCCCTGGAAGGTCGGTGAGAGTGTTTTTCACTTCTGGTGTGCTGAGGGGCTATTGGGATTGGCTTCTGCCTTCCCTTCTGGGCATTGGCTGCTGGAATCGGTGTGTCCTGCAGCGAGTATGGTGGCTGCATGACATTATTTTGCATCATAAAATTGACGACCGATTGCAGGTCTGCCAACTTGTTTGCCATCTATTTCACCTCTTCATCCTTCCGTAGGCATCTATCCTTCCATACCTGGAGGTCGTCCTCGTTGTAGTACCCGCTTCGATCTGGTTTCTTTGGCATGTCGCCATGCTGGCCGACATCTTTCTTGCCGTGATTCTAGTTCTGAGTGTCCTCATTGCAACCATCTTCTTCCACGTTGGGTCAACGTGTTTTCCACTCCCAGCAGGGATTTCGTTCCCAACCTTATCCTTCTGTCCGTCGCTGGCCATCTATTCTCCTTTCTTCCCACAGACGGCACCAAATTGTGTGAGTGAATTTCTGATCACACTGCCAACTTAGTATTCAGCTGGAGAGCACTGGCAGAATAGATGGCACCTGTCTGACCTGCAACAGAAAGAGAAGATTCTGGCGATGGTTTGTCCACCCGGGGGCACTCCGACGATCAAGTCAGTATATCTTTCCAAGATAACCAATAGTGCTAAACTCACTGTTCAGAATATAAATTGCGTACCTTAGACCCATGGGGGTGCCTTCCTTTTATAGCCAACACAATCCTAGTCCCAACAGAAGCCTAGCTTTAATGGACTTTAGCTCAGTGCTTATCCAGGACTCTTCTATAGATAGAGATAAACTCCCTAAGAGCTTTATCTTTATCCAGGCTGAGTCCCCTCTTCATTCTAGGACTCTTGTGCGTTATCCGCTTATCTCGGATTCCGATATCTTTGGAGATAACCTCGGCCTTGTCGAGATAACCTCGGCGTCATGACCAGGACATGTGGCACCTCGGCTGACACGTCGGCGTCACCTTGGCCACGTGTTGATACACCTTGGCCACGTGTTGATACTAAAAAAATATATCCCCACAGTTACTATTGCATTGATAGCAGACAACAACGGTGTAGCTTATTAAATTAATGAAATTATGATTATTCTTTGGTTTTATATGTTTTTCAAAACATTTACTTTTTGATAAAATGAAATAATGATATATGAAATAATATATAAGACAATGGGCAAGCATTATTGATTGGTGAAAATGGGATCAGATGATGTGATGCGCAAGTCTTTGCAAAGGAGACCACATTAAAAATTGAAAATTGCTTTAGTGCTCTAAAAGAGTAGCTCTAAGCTAGCATTAAATTGTCCCCTTTTTTATTTTTTATTTTTTTTAAGTGGTTGCCAGCTCTACTAGAGCTCTCAATCAGTGCTGTTAAAGGTTTTGTTTTTTTTAATGAAATATACGTACATGTTTTTTGTGAGTGGGGGCATGTCCCCGCCTTTCCCTTAGTAGTTCTGTGCTTAATTTTTATTTGTATTTTTTACATTTCAAGTGTTTTTGAAAATTTTCAAAATTATTTTAACTTGAATAAAGAAAACCATCTCTAATCCTTACTCTTTTTTTAAATTTTTTTTATTAAATTTGAGTAAATAAAATATGAGATAAAGAGATAATCATTCTAATATTATTGTTAATGAAATAGTTAGAGCACATTTTAGCCATTTTTAGTCAAATTTGCTTTCATGAAATTTGAATTTAATCGGGAAAAAAAATGATGAAGATTGGAGATGCTCTAATCTCTCAAAACCTTCTTCGTGATTTATAATCTTAGTTTCTTGACCTCAACAACAACAATATACTTCTAATTTAATATTTATGTAGAGATTGTATTTTGTTTCTGTTGGCACTATAAATCTGTAATTTTTTTTATTATTTATTATTTATATAATCGCAGGACATGTGGCATCCTCCTACTCATTTGGAGGTTATGAGAAGTTATGAAATGTGAAAAAGATGATGGAGAATAAAGTGGAGAACATGGAGCATGAATTGGAGGTTAAAGAAAATTATGAAGACATGGAGAGATATGGGGCATTGTAGGAATGAAGATGGAAGAGTGGGTAGTTTTAGGTGGTTATTAGGTAGTTATTGCTGAAAGTTTTTGTACGAAAAAATGGTTTTTTTTTGGTGACTTTAATTAAAGATTAAAGTGGGTCCCAACCATCTATTGTGTTGGGTCCAAGTGGGTCTAGATACTTTGCATTGAGATCTTTACACCACAGATAGAATGGCCAAAAACCATTGAGATTTGAATGAGAAATTACCTCATGAAGTTAGCTTCATGAAAAAAAGGGAATGACGTTTGTAACTCCTGCATTTATTACAGAGTTTAATAGTGCATTAATGGGGTTTGTAACTCCTGCCTTTATTGCAGAGGTTAATTATAGCGACCCCGGTCTTTTCTCTTTAAATTATTGTATCCGGACTTAGGTTCCGTGGATCCTGTCATTACTTATTGGTTGTTGTTGTCCTTTAATCTCTTTGTATTTGAAGTATAGGTTGTGTTGGACGGGTCTGTTACAGGTTGGTTGATTTTAGATGCCGATAGGTGATGCCCAGATTTTGGCCTTCACGCTCGAGCGGAAGTTTTAACGCTCGAGCGGTCCCTTCGTTGTTGCTTCTCCGCTCGAGCGGGATTTTTGACGTTCGAGCGGGATTTTCCATCTCCCAGTATTTTGCTCTGCAGTTCTTCCGCTCGAGCGGTAGTTTTTACGCTCGAGCGTGATCCATTGTTTTTGCTCCTCCGCTCGAGCGGGGAGTTTGACGCTCGAGCGGGTGCAGCGCCTGCAAAACTTCTGGAAGGGTGCAATCGACGCTCGAGCGGCTTTCTTCACGCTCGGGCATGATTCTGTGTCTTACGCTCGAGCGGGGCTTTCTACGCTCGAGCGTAGAGTCGATTATATCAGTCCGTGATTCCACTTTTTGGATCACTTTTTGACCTACTTTTCCTTCATAACCTTCTAAAAACCGCCCCTGGAGTGTTTTTATCTCTCTCTCTCCCTCTACACACCTTCTCTCTTACGATTGATCTACTTAGAGTGAGTTTCTACCTTAGATCCTTTATTAAAAAGTTAGAGTAAGTTGAGGGCTTCGTTTTAATCTGAGAAACTTGGGATTTGGAGCACGTTGGTCTTTGGTCTTCATCTCCATCTTCTCTATACGGATTATTTTCTTCGAGGTAGGGATTTCCTACTCCATTCTATAAGTTTTGTTCTAAGTTTTGGTATTTTGATATGTTGGGGATACTTTGGTAATTTTGGGAAAAACCCTAGTTGTATTAATAAATTAATTTGTATAATTAGTTTAAGGGAATTTGGTTAAATTCATGAAATTGAGGAATTCATTGATTAAATGGTGTGGTGGGATAATTTAAACCACTCGCCTAGTGAATTGTTGTTATATTTATTTCCAATCTAGAAATAACTGTTTTGGGCTATCGGTGGAGGATAGTCGTGATTGTTGTAGACATTGCATGTGGATTAGGAATAACTGAAACTAATCACATTGGTTAAGTCATTAATTTTGACTATTGCATTAATACAGAAAATACGTGTATTGATTGAGCATTGCATTTGCATACATTGTTTTGTGTGGGAGGAGATAGGGGATGTACTCCACGGTTTAGGGGAAGATAGGGGATGGACCTCTAAACCGGATTTTTGTTTGGGAGGAGATAGGGGATGGACTCCATTAGCACCATTTTTATGTGTGCTTATTATATTGAAGTGTTTTTACATGATTATTGATACAGCACTAAAATGTGTATCAAATGGGAAGTATGAAGTATTTTGATATGAGCATGAGTCTCGTTTGTTTTGTTGATATTGGAAGTAATGTGAATATGATATACAATTCACTGTTGTAAGTTGGCCAGGTTCTGAGCCATGTTGATAATAATGGAAAGTGAAATGTGTCTTAGACATTAGTGTCATGAGACTGTTTAATGATAAAATTGATTATCTTAGTTAACCATCTATTGAATGCTATAGCTTTATTCAATGCTTATATTTGGTTTAGTATTTTTCTACTGGGCTGTGGCTCACCCTTTATGGGAACATCATTTTCAGGTTCAGGTGATAAGCTACCTCCACGGACTTAGCCTGGAAGGATTTGATGTTTGGGATTTTGAAGACTTGTCTTTAGTTATATGTTTTATTTTGTTATTTTTGAGATTTCATGTAAACATTCAAGCCTAGGGCTTAACTTGTAAATGAGTTAGTACTCATCCTTTTTGTGTCCAAGTGTTAGCTTGGAAAGATGTAAGCCCTTAGGGCATTTATTTTGATGTTGCAGGATGTTACATGTGATGTCTTTCAATAAGAATACTCTGATGAATAACTCAAATGATTCATTTTCTTTTATAAATGCATGTTAATGTTATGGTTATTATGGGTTTATTTTGAGGGCGTTACAACTTGGTATCAGAGCGTACCGGGTTCGAATACTTTGGGTACGTGGGAAGTGATTAGTATCACAATGGGTTCGTCTCGCTTGATAGAGACTTAGATGTACTGTTATGTGCTTATATGATAGCATGTTTATGTGATTATGTGGGTATGGAACGTAGTTTCTAGGATGTTAATTGGACCCTTGAGTTTCTAGTAGTCTTGTTGGAAAGGCACTTGATCAATGCTGTTTCCAACCGGAACTATAGTAACGCTTCGGGACTATTATTATCCAGGAATGAAATTCGTAGGTGCTTATGTGATTATGTGCTTACGTGGAATGAATTATTTTTGTCCAATGCATTAGGACGCGAGTGTTTAGTTTCGGCACATTTATTAATGTGCTAACGTCTTTGTTTGTTTCCTTTATTAGGATGTCAGGGCGAGGACGAGGACGCGGTAGGCGTGGTAGGCCGGGTAGGCAGGAGGTACCGGTGCCAGAGGAGATTCCGGCAGTTCATGAGGGAATTGGCCAGGCCAATGTGGCCGAGCCAGTAGGCCAGCAGGCTATGGGCGCTTTAGCCCGAGAGATAGCAGGGGCATTCAGGGAGTCAGTAGGCATTCTTAGGGCTGAGAATCAAGCCCAGGTTGTTGTTGCGGATGCAGGACCTTCCTTTCTGAAGAGGGAGTTCTTCCGGTCTAATCCGGATGAATTTGTGGGTGATCCTAAAGAGCCGCTTAAGGCAGACGAATGGCTTGAACAGACAACGAAGACGTTTGAGATGCTTGGCATCGAAGACGAGGGGTTGAAGGTGACCTTGGCATCATTCCAGTGAAGGGGGATGCGGGTCAGTGGTGGAAGTTCACTAAGGGGCCTATAGGAGGTACATGGGAGGCTTTTGTGAATGCTTTCCAGGAGAAGTTCTTATCTCCAGCAGTTAGGGAGAAGCTGAGAGACCAGTTCTGCCAGCTTAAGCAGTCGAGTTCTTCAGTGGCCGAGTTTGAGGCTGCATTTACTAGTTTATCCAGGTTTGCACCTGAATTGGTGGCGTCTGAGGAACGCCGTTGTATTGAGTTTGAGAGGAAGTTGAGGCGTGGCCTCAAGCTGAGAGTTGGGGGAACTATGATTCGGGATTATGGGCGTTTGGTTGATGCTGCAGTCCACATGGAAATCATGATGCAGGAGGAGGAGGAAGGACAGAAGGGCTCCCAAGAGGAGTCAGGATGGTCAGAGTGATGGTAGGAGACAGAAGGGTTTTAATCCCCAACAGTCTCAGAGTAGCTTTTCTAGATCGACTTTTCCTGTGCCGAGTGCTAGTTCGGGGAAAGGCAGTCAAGGAGGCATTACCTGCTTCAAGTGTGGCCAGCTGGGCCACAAGTCTCCAGTTTGTCCTCAGAGGGGAGGAGTGCAGAGAGCAGCATCATCTTCGGCTCGATCTCAGAGCCAGAGTCAGGGTAGAGGCCAGCCACTCTCGTGTTATCAGTGTGGTCAGCCAGGGCATATGAAGAGGTATTGCCCGCAGTTGGGTGGCACACCTGGTGCATCTGGTTTGAGGCAGATTCAGGGTCAACAGCCAGCTCAGTCGGGTCAGGCCTTGAGGGCCAATCAGGGGGCTTCATCGTCTCAGTCGGTGCAACAATCTTATGCTCCTAGGGGTGAGCAGGTTGATCAGAGGTCATTTGGGCGCGTGTATGCTGTTACCGCGCAGGATCTTGTACCGGCTCCATCTGTTGTGAGAGGTACTTTCTTGTTTTGCAACTCGGTTGCTAATGTTTTGATTGATACGGGTGCATCTCATTCCTTTGTGTCTGCTGCATTTGCATCTGTTTTGGAGTTGGAGTTAGCACAGTTAGCATCTCCTATTTGTGTAGTGTCGCCTCTTGGGGGTGAATTGATTTTGAAACACGGTGTTAGGGGTTGTGATATAGAGGTTGATTACCATAGAATCCCATTTTCCTTTGTAGTTATGCCTATGAGAGGTTTCGATGTTATTTTGGGTATGGACTGGTTATCATCATACCGGGCAGTTATTGATTGCTACCGCCAGAGAGTCACTTGTTGTACCGTGAATGGTGAGTGTTTTCATTTTCTGGGGGACCGTGTTGGTAGTGTTTTGCCACCGGGGTATGTTCCGCGAGGACGGAGTGAGCTTAGTGGTCTACTTGCTAACCTTTCGATTAGTGAGGACGGTGAGACTCAGATTGTGTTGCCAAGGGTGGTGTGTGAGTACTCGGACGTTTTTCCCGAGGATCTTGTTGGTTTGCCACCGCATCGAGAGATTGAATTCTCTATTGACTTAGTGCCCGGCACGGCGCCGATTTCTATGGCACCCTATCTTTTTGCCCCAGCTGAGTTAGTTGAGTTGAAGATCCAACTCCAGGAGTTGCTAGATAAAGGCTTTATACGTCCTAGTGTTTCGCCTTGGGGAGCACCGGCCCTCTTTGTTAAAAAGAAAGGTGGTGCTTTGAGACTTTGTATAGATTACCGGAAATTGAATCGGGCTACGGTTAAGAATAAGTACCCTATGCCCCGTATAGATGATCTGTTCGATCAGTTGAAAGGTTCCCGTTGTTTCTCGAAGATAGACTTGAGATCAGGTTATCATCAGTTGAGAGTCAGGGAGGAGGATATTCCAAAGACGGCATTCCGTACGCGGTATGGCCACTATGAGTTTTTGGTGATGCCATTTGGGCTCACCAATGCACCGGCAGTATTTATGGATTTGATGAACCGGATATTCCGGGAATTTCTAGATCGTTTTGTAGTCGTCTTCGTGGACGACATCCTTATCTATTCACCTTCAGAGGAAGAGCACGAGGAACACTTGAGGGTGGTGCTTGATTTACTTAGAGCCCATCAGCTTTATGCTAAGTTTGGGAAGTGTGAGTTCTGGCTAGAGGAGGTGAAGTTCTTAGGCCATGTAGTTTCTAGGGAAGGGGTGTCTGTTGATACATCCAAGACAGAGGCAGTGCAAGATTGGGTACAGCCTAAGAGTGTGTTTGAGATCCGCAGTTTTCTGGGATTAGCTGGGTATTATCGCCGGTTTGTAAGAGATTTCTCCAGATTAGCTTCGCCTTTGACTAGATTGACTCGGAAGGGAGTCAAATTTGCTTGGAGTGAGACTTGTGAAAAGTCGTTCCAGGAGTTGAAAGTTAGACTGACCACTGCTCCAGTCTTGATTATTCCGGAGAGAGGGTTGGGTTATGCAGTCTATTGTGACGCCTCACGAGAGGGTCTTGGTTGTGTGTTGATGCAAGAGGGGAAAGTGGTTGCCTATGGCTCACGTCAGTTGAAAGTTCACGAGAAGAATTACCCTACGCATGATTTAGAGTTAGCAGCTGTGATATTTGCCTTGAAGATTTGGAGACATTATCTTTACGGTGAGAGGTTCGAGGTATTCTCGGATCATAAGAGTCTGAAATATCTGTTCACATAGAAAGACTTGAACTTGAGGCAGAGGAGGTGGATGGAATTTATTGAGGATTATGACTTTGAATTGCATTATCATCCGGGAAAGGCCAATGTGGTGGCCGACGCCCTTAGCAGGAAACCTGTTGGTGACATAGCTAGTATAGCCATCCGAGAGTGGGAGATGTTAGGTGCACTTGGAGAGTTTGATTTGCTTCTGGGCGAATCCGTTGAGGCTGCGGCCTTGTTTTCTGTTGTTGCGCAACCTACACTTGTGACTCGAGTGTTAGAGGCTCAGAGGGGCGACCTTGAGGTAGAATCCCTCCGTGAGAAGATTTCTGGTGGGAAGGTTGAGAAAGGTTTGACGGTGTATCCCGACCTGAGTGTGAGATACCGAGACCGTCTGTTTGTGCCGGAGTCTCATCGAGAGGAGGTACTCTGAGAGTTTCATCATTCACGCCTTGCGGTGCATCCGGGAGGTACTAAGATGCATCGGGATTTGGGTCGCCAGTTTTGGTGGCGGGGTATGAAGAGAGATGTGGCAGCTTTCGTATCTAAGTGCCTTACTTGTCAGCAAGTGAAGGCCGAACATCAGAGGCCAGCGGGTTTGTTGCAACCCTTGCCTATTGCCGAGTGGAAGTGGGAGCATGTCACTATGGACTTCGTTGTAGGTCTTCCGAGGACTCAGCGGGGCAGTGATGCTATTTGGGTGGTTGTAGACCGGTTGACTAAGTCGGCGCACTTCATTCCTATGCGCGTTAGAGATTCAGTAGATCATCTTGCCGACTTGTATATTCGGGACATAGTGAGGTTGCACGGGGTTCCAGTGACGATCGTCTCCAATAGGGACCCTCGTTTTACTGCCAAATTATGGCAGAGCTTGCAGAGCGCCTTAGGTACTAAGTTGACCTTTAGCACAGCTTATCATCCTCAGACTGATGGGCAGTCCGAGCGTACTATTCAGATCCTTGAAGATATGCTTCGGGGTTGTGTTCTTGACTTTAGCGGGTCGTGGGAGAGGCACTTGCCATTAGTGGAGTTTGCCTACAACAACAGCTTCCAGTCTAGTATCGGTATGGCACCGTTTGAGGCCTTATACGGCCGACCGTGTAGGTCTCCTGTTTGTTGGGCCAAGGTGGGTGATGCACCTCTGTTGGGTCCGGAGTTAGTGAGGGAAACGACGGAGAAGGTTGAGCTTATCCGTAAGAGGCTTGTTACAGCCCAGAGTCGTCAGAAATCTTATGCCGACCGTAGGAGGAGACCTTTGGTGTTTGAGGTGAGTGATCATGTCTTTTTGAAGATATCACCAAGACGGGGATTGATGAGGTTTGGGAAGAGCGGGAAGTTGTCCCCTCGATTCATTGGTCCTTTTGAGATCCTTGAGAGGATTGGCGAGACTGCTTATCGTTTAGCTTTGCCGCCGCAGTTGTCCGGAGTACATGACGTGTTTCATGTGAGTATGCTTCGGAAGTATGAGCCGGATCCATCACATGTATTGGATTGGACCGATTTAGTAGTTGATGAGGATGTCTCGTATGAGGAGAGACCGGTTCGGGTCTTGGATAAACGGGATCAAGTCTTGCGAGGCAAGACCATTCCTTTGGTGAAAGTTTTGTGGAAACATCACGGGGTGGAGGAAGCCACATGGGAACGTGAGTTGGAAGTCCGCGAGAAATATCCGGACATGTTTATTGATTTGTAATCTTGTAGTTAGATTTTGTAATATTGTCAAACTTTAAAGCTTTTTATATATGTCTTAAGCTGTAAAACATTTAGAATGTTTTGGTTAATGGAAATATTTTGGAACTTGCCTCGAAATGGAAGTTTAATGGAACATTGTATATATTGAATATATTGAAAATTGTTGAAATTGAAAGAAAATTGCATAGTGTTAATGCAGGTTGAAATATATGGTTGTTTTGCATATTGTGGCATGCCTCTTTGTTAAGAGATGGAATGGCCGGTGTTGGGTCAAGTTGTTTATTAGTGAGTTATCATATTGTTGGAATTTGAGAAAAACTTGTTTTCGAAACCTTGTGCTAAATTTCGGGGACGAAATTCTTTTAAGGAGGGGAGGTTATAGCGACCCCGGTCTTTTCTCTTTAAATTATTGTATCCGGACTTAGGTTCCGTGGATCCTGTCATTACTTATTGGTTGTTGTTGTCCTTTAATCTCTTTGTATTTGAAGTATAGGTTGTGTTGGACGGGTCTGTTACAGGTTGGTTGATTTTAGATGCCGATAGGTGATGCCCAGATTTTGGCCTTCACGCTCGAGCGGAAGTTTTAACGCTCGAGCGGTCCCTTCGTTGTTGCTTCTCCGCTCGAGCGGGATTTTTGACGCTCGAGCGGGATTTTCCATCTCCCAGTATTTTGCTCTGCAGTTCTTCCGCTCGAGCGGTAGTTTTTACGCTCGAGCGTGATCCCTTGTTTTTGTTCCTCCGCTCGAGCGGGGAGTTTGACGCTCGAGCGGGTGCAGCGCCTGCAAAACTTCTGGAAGGGTGCAATCGACGCTCGAGCGGCTTTCTTCACGCTCGAGCATGATTCTGTGTCTTACGCTCGAGCGGGGCTTTCTACGCTCGAGCGTAGAGTCGATTATATCAGTCCGTGATTCCACTTTTTGGATCACTTTTTGACCTACTTTTCCTTCATAACCTTCTAAAAACCGCCCCTGGAGTGTTTTTATCTCTCTCTCTCCCTCTACACACCTTCTCTCTTACGATTGATCTACTTAGAGTGAGTTTCTACCTTAGATCCTTTATTAAAAAGTTAGAGTAAGTTGAGGGCTTCGTTTTAATCTGAGAAACTTGGGATTTGGAGCACGTTGGTCTTTGGTCTTCATCTCCATCTTCTCTATACGGATTATTTTCTTCGAGGTAGGGATTTCCTACTCCATTCTATAAGTTTTGTTCTAAGTTTTGGTATTTTGATATGTTGGGGATACTTTGGTAATTTTGGGAAAAACCCTAGTTGTATTAATAAATTAATTTGTATAATTAGTTTAAGGGAATTTGGTTAAATTCATGAAATTGAGGAATTCATTGATTAAATGGTGTGGTGGGATAATTTAAACCACTCGCCTAGTGAATTGTTGTTATATTTATTTCCAGTCTAGAAATAACTGTTTTGGGCTATCGGTGGAGGATAGTCGTGATTGTTGTAGACATTGCATGTGGATTAGGAATAACTGAAACTAATCACATTGGTTAAGTCATTAATTTTGACTATTGCATTAATACAGAAAATACGTGTATTGATTGAGCATTGCATTTGCATACATTGTTTTGTGTGGGAGGAGATAGGGGATGTACTCCACGGTTTAGGGGAAGATAGGGGATGGACCTCTAAACCGGATTTTTGTTTGGGAGGAGATAGGGGATGGACTCCATTAGCACCATTTTTATGTGTGCTTATTATATTGAAGTGTTTTTACATGATTATTGATACAACACTAAAATGTGTATCAAATGGGAAGTATGAAGTGTTTTGATATGAGCATGAGTCTCGTTTGTTTTGTTGATATTGGAAGTAATGTGAATATGATATACAATTCACTGTTGTAAGTTGGCCAGGTTCTGAGCCATGTTGATAATAATGGAAAGTGAAATGTGTCTTAGACATTAGTGTCATGAGACTGTTTAATGATAAAATTGATTATCTTAGTTAACCATCTATTGAATGCTATAGCTTTATTCAATGCTTATATTTGGTTTAGTATTTTTCTACTGGGCTGTGGCTCACCCTTTATGGGAACATCATTTTCAGGTTCAGGTGATAAGCTACCTCCACGGACTTAGCCTGGAAGGATTTGATGTTTGGGATTTTGAAGACTTGTCTTTAGTTATATGTTTTATTTTGTTATTTTTGAGATTTCATGTAAACATTCAAGCCTAGGGCTTAACTTGTAAATGAGTTAGTACTCATCCTTTTTGTGTCCAAGTGTTAGCTTGGAAAGATGTAAGCCCTTAGGCATTTATTTTGATGTTGCAGGATGTTACATGTGATGTCTTTCAATAAGAATACTCTGATGAATAACTCAAATGATTCATTTTCTTTTATAAATGCATGTTAATGTTATGGTTATTATGGGTTTATTTTGAGGGCGTTACATTAATGGTGCATTATGTACAGCCATAAAGGCTGAAGGCTCTTCCTCTCTCCCCTATACATGTATAAATTGAGACCTTCCTGTCAAGTCTCAAACACAGAAATTTTTACTTCCATTTCATAAGTCAGTTTGCCTGAAAGTTCCTACAGTGAGAGAGTGCTGCCACTGTTTTGTTCGCTAAGTTAGACAGAGAGTGCTTCTGCCGTAGCTGGTTTTGACCGTCGTATCCTGGGAGACAGACGCCAGGATTCCTCAAGCACTCGACCAGTGAGGCGGCGAAATCTGTTTTAAGGAAACTGCTTCCGTGCAGGCTTCGGTTTCGTGTCTTTACCCTTTTATTGTTTTGTGTATTTCTGTTGAAATTTAGTTGTAATTATTAGCATGTGTTCTTAGTATATATATAATTTGATTTCTTCATAAATCTATTTATTTAATTTCAAAATTTGAACAACAGTTTTTTCCTACAAATATTTGCCTATAAATAGCCATTCATGGCTACATTGTAAAGGATCCAGAACTCAAATCAAAGACACTTGATTTCAATATTTCTTGTCATTTTCCTTATCTTAGGAGTAGTTTAATATAGATTTATATTTCGAAGCATTTATTTTTAGCATTTTCTTTTCAAAGCATTTTATGCACTTCCTTTCGAAGCATAGGAGTAGAGGTAAGTAATTATTACTTTGATTGTTCACTCAATCGTCTTTCTCCATCTTCCTCATTCTTCTTTTAATTTTTCTTTTCTCTACACTTGGAAATTTTGAAGTCCTCTTTGTTGAGGCAAAAGAACCGTCAACACAATCGCTTGATAATTGACTTGAATTTAATCTGTAAGGATTTTTCAGTCCTTGCTGGCACGCTCGCATTTATGATATTTTCCTTCGTAGGAAAAATAGGCCAACAATTTTTGGCACACCCAGTGGGACAGCCAAGTGTAAGAAATGACAAACGATTTGGATTTCGCCATTCGAACTTGTCAATATGAAATATATTGGCGTGAAAGAAAAATTTTAGATCTTCAAGAAATGATCCATTTTCTTGATGAAAAAAATTTCCAAGTTGTTTATTCATTACCATATTATTTGGTAAAAGAAAAAATACACCACTTAGTTGGAATGACTCATCAACTTGATGTGGAAATTTGCCAATGGAGACATGAGTTATTAACCTTTTTTGTCAAGTCTTTAATGACTAAATTTTGTGGGGTTTTACAAAATGTTTTGAAGTCATTTGTGACTGAAATTAGTGAAAATATAATTTCATCAATGGCTCGGGGGGTCAAAAAACCCATTTTTGAAAAGCCAACTTATGAAAATAACTTTGATAAAAAGTATGTTGTTGAGCCAAGCATGGTTAAAAATAATGTTCTATATAAGGCTCGGGGAGTTGAAAAATTGATTCTTAGAAAGTAAGCCATGGAAAAAACATGTCTATGGAGGATTTTCATAAGCCATTAATGGCTAAAATAAAAAAACAGCCCCATTTGTCTATGAATGAAAAAGTTATTTGGCCAAAGAACATATTCTCAACCCAAACATGGCTAAGAATGATGAACAATTTAATATTCATGAATTTGAATTTTTTGAAATTGTTCAAAATGTCAAGTTGTTTGAATTTTTAAGGCCATCTTGTACTGTGGTTCTTGGTGTTCAAAACCTACTTTGGATTTGTGGATCACACCAAAATATAATTTTGATGATGTGGCTAATAAAATTAACAAATTGTTCTTATGAGTTCGAAGCACTAAGAACAGGTGATGACCATTTAAAATGCATGAACTTGGCTAGGAAAAGCCTATGCTCTTAAATAAGTGGTTGAGAATGGCTTATCTTTTCAAATTGATGGCCAGTTATTTGTATGTACACAATCAAAGCATCGAAGATACATTCGAAGCATCAAAAGTTGTTTCGAAGGTTGATTACTTCACCTTCGAAGCTGTATAAAACTTTGAAGATACATTCGAAGCATCAAGAGTTGTTTCGAAGGTTGATTACTTCACCTTCGAAGTTGTATAAAGCTTCGAAGATACATTTGAAGCGTCAAGCCTAACCTTGAAATTTCATTGTAAGTATTATCATCCTATATCAATGCTTCCAACCTTCGAGGGGTGATGTTGTTCCTTCAAAACTGTGCCGCAAGACCTTCGAACGATGAATTTGGTCTTTTATACCACCTTCGAAGCTTGTTATTGATCATCTAGTCATAATTTCATACTTATTCGAAGCACATTATTAGTGCTATTATATCATTCGAAGCACGTTATTGGTGCTATTATATCATTCGAAGCACTTTGTTGATATTATTCGAAGCATTTTACTGCTTAGATTAGTCATGTGCTTGGTTCGGCTCTTCAAAAATTCAAGTAAACATCATTTTTAAGGGCCGCGGGGGGTAATGTTGGCACCATAAATCTCCAATTTTTATTATTATTTATTATTTATATAATTACAGGACATGTGGCATCCTTCTACTCATTTGGAGGTTTTGAGAAGTTATGAAATGTGAAAAAGATGATGGAGAATAAAGTGGAGAACATGGAGCATGAATTGGAGGTTAAAGAAAGTTATGAAGACATGGAGAGATATGTGGCATTGTGGGAATGAATATGGAAGAATGGGTAGTTTTAGGTGATTATTGGGTAGTTATTGTTGAAATTTTTTTCCTACAAATATTTGCCTATAAATAGCCATTCATGGCTACATTGTAAAGGATCCAGAACTCAAAACAAAGACACTTGATTTCAATATTTCTTGTCATTTTCCTTATCTTAGGAGTAGTTTAACATAGATTTATATTTCGAAGCATTTATTTTCAGCATTTCCTTTTCAAAGCATTTTATGCACTTCCTTTCGAAGCATAAGAGTAGAGGTAAGTAATTATTACTTTGATTGTTCACTCAATCGTCTTTCTCCGTCTCCCTCATTCTTCTTTTAATTTTTCTTTTCTCTACACTTGGCAATTTTGAAGTCCTCTTTGTTGAGGCAAAAGAACCGTCAACACAATCGCTTGATAATTGGCTTGAATTTAATCTGTAAGGATTTTTTAGTCCTTGCTGGCACGCTCGCATTTATGATATTTTTCTTCATAGGAAAAATAAGCCAACAGTTTCATTATGTCTAAATGTAGACCAGGTCTGTTGGTTGAACTGTCTTGACAGTGAACCAGTGCCATCGACGGAGAGCCCATTGTACTCATCAATGGTGAGAGTCATCTGGGAATGAAAGTTTTGAATGAAGGATAAGATTTTATCAAAGAGCTGTGGCGGTATAAGCGTTTTGGAGATGGCCAGGAGTTCATGGAGCAGTGTCCTGACCAGCATTGCTAAGGTAGTCAATAAAATTGATGGCATTGATATTGAAGGGATCATTCTTACACAAAAGGGAAGATATTGTCGCAAGTTTGATAGAGAAAACATGGTTCAAACTTGTTGTGTTTCATAGGATTTGTGTACTTGGTTTTGATTGGAGTTGGGTTTTATAGAACATTTTGCAGGTCAGGTATGAGCTTCCTATTTACAAACATGCTTGCAACACCTTCCTCTCTCTCTCTCTCTCTCTCTCTCTCTCTCTTTGTGATGAACTTTGTTTCATTAGGGGAAAAATAAAAGAAATAATTATACTTTCTTAGATTATCTCCAATCATTTATCAATTTTATTATGATTATTTAATTTGAATTTAAATTTGAATAAAAAGCTTGATTTGATATCAATTCCTCCAATCTTTTCATTAAATTTTTTATCAAAATCATTTAAAAACTTACATTATTGTCCCAAATTTTACTTTTCATCAAAATTGGTAAACTAAACCAGCTGCTCTAATCCTTTAACTTTTAACAAATTTATCAAACTTAGTGGAAAAAAGCTTTTGAAAAATTTGATGAAAAAAATTTGATTTATCCTTGATTTGATACAAGTTTAATGAAAAGATTGAATCTCATTTTAACTAAAATTTTAATCAAATTAAAATTTAATGAAAGATTTAGTGAAGGATTAAAGATACCCTCTATGAGGAATCAATAAAAATAAATAAAAATATGTGAGGGACGGATATGATTGAATTTTTTTTCTTTATAGATTTTATAACCAATTAACATATTTTACAGAGAAATAAAAAAATTTCTTTTTTCACCCAACTTATAAACTAAATATAAAAATAAGGGGAAATTACAAAAAAAAAAAAAAAACCCAGGGTTTAGTGCCTTTATCAAATTAAACCCCAAGTTTCCAATTTTGACAATTTGTACCCCACCATTCCACCCGTGTTGCAATCCGATTCCCCTGTCTATCTTCGCTTCTATTTGTTAGCAAAAGACTAATTTGGGCACCAAAATTGCCCTAATCTTCACGATTTAGGGCAAAAGACACCCTTCCATTGCGATTTACGGCTCCATGTAACCCACCTGGTGCGATCGGTGATTCAACCAGCAATTGAAGCCATGCATCGAAGGAAGACAACAATTTCATAGTTGACTTTCCAAAAAGCTTTGGACTCTGAGATAGAGGTAAGAAATGAGTTGATTTTTGGTTGTTTTATACGGGTATTTTGATTTCTTTTTTCTCCATTGCTTCTTTTTGTCTTTCATTTTTAATCTTCTTTTTCTTTCTATTGTTGACTTTGTTTTTGTCTGCATTGGTGACACTTCTTTTTCTCTTCATAGTCGTGCAAACTGTTTTCTATTCCATCAAAGTGAAAGACAAAAATGAGTGAAGGTAATAGCTGGGGTGAGAATAATTGGGGTGAGTTGACTCGTTGCAACTGTGGGTTAAGAGCGTAGATTAGAACTTCATGGACTCATGCTAATCTTTCTAGGAGGTTTTTGGGTTGTCCTAGTTATGGAGTAAGTGTATACAATTTTTTAGTAAAGTCAGTTAGCAATTTTTCAGTATTTATAGAAAAATTTTCAAATATTTTTCAGTAATGACATGAACATTTGCTCAACTTTGTTTATGTTTGATTGCAATTACAGAAAATGGGTCTTGTGGTTTCTTTTCCTAGTACAATCCACCCACATGTGCGCATAGTAGACAAGTTTTGTCGAAGTTGGTGGATAAGGTTGCAACACTAGAAGAATTTGTCAATGAGGTTGCACAATTAGAGGATGTTGTTCAACGTTATCGTGCACGACATAAGTGGCATGTTATTGCCTTGATTGCTACATTGCTTATGAATGGACTGTTTGTACTCCAAAATAGTTGAAGGAAAACTTGTCTTTAGGCTTGCTATGTAATTGATAATATCTATTTTGGTTGGGTACATTACTTCCACAATGTGTTTTGTAATTGCAATGCTTTTGTTGAACAATGGCAATGTCAATTGTGTTTGGTTTGAAATGGTGAAATTGTTTGTTATCAATTGCAATTGCAATTGTAATGCTTTTGTTTTGTAATGGGGAAGGTTTGTGCAATGCTTTTGTTTTGTGATGGTGAAATGTAAATAAAATGTTTGGTTGGAAATGGTTTGTGCAATGCTTTTGTTTTGTAATTACAATGCTTTTGTTATCAATTGGTGAAATTGTTTTGTTTTGTAATGGTGAAATGGTTTGGATGTGTTTGTCCCTAGTTTTAGCATGCTGTCCCTACATTCATGTATAATGATAATAACCATACATGCATGGTTAAAATTGAAGCCAACCAATTGAAGCAAAAACTTGGTTTTACATAACCATAACAACCACAACAAAGCAAGCATAAAAACTTGTTATTTTCCCACATGAACTTAGAACATAATTCAAGCCAACTAAATATTACGGTTTCAATGATTCAACCATTAAAGGATAATAACCATACAATCATTGTTCAAGGTTTCATAACCCATATGTATAGCATAAGTGTTGAAAAAGCCTATTTTAATTACAAAAGTGGTGAGTAAGGTAATATAAACCATGAACATTGCAAAACCCCATGGAACATTACAAAACCCCCATGAATATTGCGAAAACCCTATTTTAATTACAAAAGTGTTCAAAATCACTTGTTCACACTAGTCTGGTTGGCCATTTCTTGCTTCTTGCCTATGTCTATTGCTACTAATCTTGTCCTCTTCCTTGGTTGCCCATCAGTTGATTCTTCAACACCATTTACTGCTGCTGGCCTCTTCCTAGATTGGCAACCATCAACTTGTGCTTGGCTGCTCCCCTCTTCCCCAAATAATGTAGCTGTCCTAAAGCCCATAAATGTCTGCAAAAGAAGTTTGTAATTAGTAACATGTATTATTTATTACTAAAATAATGTTTATTTACTTTCATTTAATGGAATACTTACACTACTATTGGATTTCCCAGAAGGTCTACTTTTCTTTCATTTCAATGGACCCATGTAAGTTCTTTGATTGTGACCATAACAACCATATTTAGAGCATTTTAGGGTAGACTACCTCTTCTGCAATTTGTATGGATTCTTAGATTCATCTGGGTCCCTAACTCTATGTCTGGAAGGCGTACTAGTTGGTTTTTTAAGCTTGAGAGGTAGAAGATGGTTATAGACTGCCCCGAACTCGCTCCGTGCGCCCCCCTTTCGGAGAGGGGGCAGATTTGGGTTCATAGCTACTACAGTTCGGACTCCTATCACGGTTTTGAATATAATCTCACAAAGTGCAATGTAAGACTGATAAATCACCAAAGAGTCCAAATCCGGCAAATCATTTTGAAAAATCGATTTTAATCAAAAAGCGCCAAACATGGACTGCTTTGCCAGATTTCAGAGTTGCTACCTAAATATTTTATTTTGGTAAATTTAGGAAACCCTGACTCGTGCCTAAGGCCACGTGTCCGTCATCACCAAAGTTCCCTCGGCTCGGGAACTTGGGTACGAGAGGGAAAGGTCTTGAAATGAGCACCACCGCTTACTCGATCAAAGATCGGCGTCTACTAACATGATATATTATTTTTGAAAACACATGTGTTCTTTTTCCGGTTATTAGCTAGCTTACTATGTGATGCGCACAACATACGAGTATAGACTAAATCGCTCGATTTGGAACAAAACATCTCATGTTTGTTTTTCGAAAATGGTTTGAAGATGCTACTCGCAAGTAGGCTAAAACGTGGAGTTGCCACCCTCAAGTGGGCTTAAGAAAACACGATGATTTGCCACTTCAAGTGGACTTAAAACTCGCAATCAATGAATTGTTCCAATGCAAGTAATGAAGCCTTCATCCACAGGCATTCATGTAGGTTATCAACTAAGCAAATAGCCTCATGGCAAGCATGCTAACATGGCAACATACACATCTCATGCAGTACGCTAAAGCGTAAACACTCATAGTGTACTCCGAGCCAAAACAGAAACTAGTTAGTAATCAATGCATGATCCTAGCTATGTCAACGATGCCTAATGCAACACATGCAAAAATGCAACTAAAATAGGCTCGGCTATCTAGAATGGCATATGAATGCAACACTTGGTAACATGCTTTGAAACATGTATTCAAGTAAGTATTAAAATTCAATGCAGTTTGAATGATGCGCCGAGCCCGGTGCATGCAATACGAATGAATGATGCACGCATGCAAAGCATAAGTATGCTAATTGAAACATGCCCTAAAACTAACCATCAGAAGCTGATAAGTAAAAGGGAGAAAGACGTGGGGTTGGAAGACATGCATCACACACACGCACACTTATTACAACATTTGCCCTCTCGACGGATGGTCCGAATAAAATGAAAGCTAACTAGCTACGCTAATTAAGCTAATTATTACAAGCCAACTAGTTAACTAACTATTCTAGCTAATTAATTATTACAAACCAAATTGAATAACTAGCTAATCGAAGTTAATTAAAATATTACAAAGCACTAAGCTAAATTAATTACAGCACAGGTAATTCACTACAACTAGCTAACAAAAGCGAGAAATGGCCTTGCGGGAGAGGGAGATATGCATGCTCGGTTGCGTCCTCCAGGAAATCCACCACCTTGCCTCAAGACGCCTCTGTTTGCACTCTTTTGAACCTTTGAAAATTACACCGATTTCCATATTGCTTCTTTCTAATCTCAAGAACACCTTGAGGGCTGAAATTCCTCCTGTTGCTGTAACAGAGCATAGACAGAGGCAAGACAGTGTATTTGCAAGGAAATGTATGCACTTCCACACTCCTTATCATATCTCAAGCTCAAATGAGTATGGCACTTGACTCTCGAGACGCCAACCGAGCATTTTCAATGCATGGTGGCCAAAGAATCAAGCTTGTGCAAGCTTAGTAAATGCACACATAACACACAAGACTCAAGAGGCCTCCACTCTATCATGCACAATCAAGGGGCACGACGACCGAGAAATGAGGCACGTTTCATCACTTCAAGTATGAAACGTCTCTCATTTCTTGTGTTTGGACTAACGTCTGATCCAAACACAATGCAATGCAAACAACATATGCTCATCTTTCAATGCTAAAGTGGCATGCACAAGCCTCTATCATGCAAGCAATGCATGTATGGCATGTTTAAAGGCTAAGGCATCAAAACTAGTGAAGTGTATTACACATGAGGCATGCAATATCAAGCTTAAACAACCAAACCAGCCCAAAATAGAGCTACAACATGGCAAATTAGTGGCAAGAACTTGCTCAAACCAAGGCTCAAAAGAGTAGAAAATCATGCTTCTTTGGTAGCTCACAAATAAAGCACAAAGACACAACTCTCAAAAGCTTTCAAGGAGTGAAAGAAGTGAGAACATGACACATGTATATGCTCTGAAATTACATGCTAAATGATACCAAAACATGCAACCATCACAAATATAGCATGCTAAGGTGCTCAAAACTCAAGACTAGCTAAAGCACTTGCACCATAGCCATATCAAGCAAGCCCCAAAGGACCAAGATCACTCAAAACAGTCCTAAGGCATGTCAAAACAATGCTAGAAACATGATGGAGTGTAGTCAAAACAAGCTAGAATGGTAAGCTAAAACACTAAGCATTCAAGGCTAATGAGTGAGATTACACTACAAGTACCAAAACCAAGCAAGAGGTGACTCCATCAACCAAAATCAGAGTTGTAATATGGCAAAATAAGGCCAAAAACATGCTGAGATGGTAGCCCAAAAGCGTAGACAAGCATGCATACGTATTGGCTCATAAACAAGGCATGAAGCACAACTCTTAATCACAATTAAAGAGCGATATATATGAGTGTATGATGGAAGTATATGCTCTGAAATTACATGCTAAAGGATGCTAAGACATGTAAACATCACAAGCCAAGCATGCTAGGGGCCTTAAGACACAAGGCTAGCAAAGGCACTTGCGCTATAGCTATGCAATACAATCCTCAAAGGCCTAAAACCTTTCAAAACAGTCCTAAAACATGTCAAAACAAGGCCAAAAACATGCTTGAACATAGCCAACATATGCTAGAATAAAAGGCCAAAACACCAAGTAGGCTAGGCCAATTATTGAGATTGCACTACAAGTACAAAAAGCAAACAAGAAGAGGCCAAACCAACTCAAAACAGAGTTATATCAGGTCCTAAAAGTCACAAAAACAAGCTCAAACTAAGCCTCAAGAAGGGAGAAATACATGCTCATTTGATAGGCCAATAACACATGCAAACAAGAAATAAGGAGGGGAGGCCAACCCCTCCTATTTTGGACCTCAAAACATGGTGTCCACCACTGAAATACCTCTGATTTTCAGTTGTAAAAAGGCCAAAAAAAAAATTGGATTTGAAGGTGGTGGGAAGTTGCACAAAAGGCCTCACAAGCCAAGGAAAAAAAAGGGAGAACAACCCCCAAACTCACCAAGCCTTAAACTACCATTTTTACACCTTAAAAATAGAGTTTTTGACAGTCCAAAAATAGCCCCAAAATAGTCCAAAACAATGGAAAAAGGATGGTGAAGCAAGTATGCAAAACAAGCTTAAACAAGGAAAATATTATACCTTTGAAGCAATGAGCACTTTAGGCACCAAGGAGGCAACAAACCAAGCTCAATCCTTCTTCTAGAGCTCAAATAAGGCTCCAAGTAATCTTAGCCCAAATATGGTCAAGTTTGGTTAAGGATGCCTTTGCAAAAGTGTAGAGAATTCTAAGCTTAAGGCTCAAAAACAAGAGGAGAATGAGAGAATTCTAGAGAGAGAGAGAGTTTGCTCACAAATCTTCTAGAGAGAGAGGATTCTAGAGTGAGAAGCTTCCCCAATTTTTCTAACCCTTGCAATATATGAGATATGGCTCAATATATAGCAATATATGAGCATTTGGTCGAAATATCTCAATTCAGAAATATCTGGGACAGTCTGGAACAACTAGAGCAAAATTCTACAATTTCTGAGCTTTCTGGGCACAAGTGGTCGACCGACCACCTCAACTGGTCGACCGACCACTTTTTCTGGTCATCAAGGATCATTTTTGGTCGGCACCCTCCATTTGTGGTCGGCACACTCCCTTAGTGGTCGGCAACAAAAATCAGTTTTGGTCCCCGACTTGAAGCAAGCATAACTCCTTCATCTGGATGCCTTTTCAGGTCATTCTTGAGCCTAAACTGAAGCCCCGGAAGTATTCTTTCCAATAGTAGAACCCTCACATAAAAATTCCAAGTGTGCTAAGAGATATCCCTCTTTTAGTGAAGCCTGCTCAGTTTCGGTCCAACCGGATTGATGCCTAACTTCCAACAACCATATCTCTCCCATCCGGACTCGGCTAGAGGAGGTTCTTGAATAAAAAATGAAGCCCCGGAAGTCTTATTTCCAACTGTGGTGGCCTCATAGCTGAAATTCAAGTGTGCAAATGGATAGGCCCAATTTAGTGAGGGCTGCTCGACTCTCTCTTAACGGTTCATGCCCATCTTCTTTCCCAACTTAGTTTCTTCCCTCTTCTCCTCTTTTGTTCAACTCCAAACCCATAAGAAAGGTGTTTTGAAAGATTTTTCAAAGATTTCATCTCTCTTTCATTCATTTCCACTTTGTCCTTGCTCGGTTTACCGAAAAGCGCAACATTTGACGAAATGCGAGCCTCAGAACATCGTAGAAGCATTTTCAAAAATGTTTTGAAAGAGAGGGTTTTAAGGTCTAAAATCTTTGGTCAAAAGGCTTTGGTCCACAACTAGGGTGTGAGGTTGGGATTTGACTCTCTCTCCTTGTCGAAGAAACCGAACCTTTGCACTACATAGCCTACACCATCAGGTAAGCCATCAGTAGTGACGCTCAAGTCTTAAGGGCGGTCAAAAATGGGGTGTCTACAATGGTCACACCCTATTTTAGGCCACAAATCTGGCCCATTCCTCGGATTAATCAATGGCTCATAAGTCCTCAAAAAAGTTTCCTTCTTGAATATATGAACATAATCTTTAACCCTCTCATTCTGAAAAGCTATAGCAGTTACCCCTTGGGGACAAGGGATTCCAGTGAGGTCCCACTTAAAGCATGTGCATGTTTTATTCTCTAAGTTCACTACATACCCATCCCCTCCATGTCTTACTTCAAACTCAGCACCTCCTGACCATGTAGGTATTCATACTCTGGACTTCAGCTTCCTCTTTTCAACTTTGCATCGTATCTTTCCACAAATGGGCCCTTTGTACTTCAGCATGTTGTCCCTACATTAATGTATTCTCACCATCAAAGCCCTCCTAATCATCTCTATCATGGTAAGGATGTGTTTGTCTCTAGCTTGTATCACCCATGAGTTAAAGCATTCAGAGATGTTGTTTAGGAGCCTATTGGATTTGGTTCTTGGACTAAACCCAAACCTAGACTATTGGACTGGGTTCACTCTCATCATCTAGTCATATGCCTTACTATCTACTTCCTGCAGTTTAGTCATGTGCCTCTCCCATTCAACCATTGTGTATTCTTTTGTTGCCTTCCAAACACAATCCTTCAACTCTTTTCCTTTAAACAACTTCTTGAAGTGTGCATACAAATGTTTGAAACAGAACCTATGATTGGCTTCAGGGCATACCAATCGCAAGCTTAGAACAAGTCCTTGTAAGAAAAACAGATAGCATAGCCAAACAATTAATTGACAACATTATTCTAGGAATGAAATAATGATAAGAGTATGTCAAAACATAAGGAATACATAAAAATATTTACCTTCTGTTGATCAGTCATAAATGTCCATCCCTGTTCTTCAATTGAGCCAATATCTTGTAACAAATTGTGCAAAAACCAAGTCCAGCTCTCCTTACACTCTGCCTTAGCTACAACATAAGTTATTGGATACATTTGATTGTTTCCATCCCATCCAACTGTTGTAAATAACTGCCTTTGGCAAGGTCCTTTCAAAAAACAAGCATCCAACCCAATTAATGGTCTCACACCAGATAGAAATCCTCTCCTAATTGCACCAAGGCATACATAAATTCTCTGAAACCTAGGTTTAACTTCCAATTGAGGCCTCCACACATTTATGTCAACATTAGTACCCTCATTGGTTCTTCTCAACTCAGCTGCTTTATCCCATACCCTACTATATTGTTCAATATTCCCTCAATCTTCCGAATTGCTGTATTTTTGGCTCTATAAGCTGTCATTGTTGACACACTTACAACAAAATCCTTTTTGATAGTTTCTTGAAACTCGTTCACTTTCAATGTTGGGGTGGTCCTAAATTTCTGGACATATTTCTTTGCCAACCAAGAACTAGTAATTTCTCTATTCTTGTAAGTTCTATAGCAAGAGTGTTTAGGTTGATATGTTTTTATCTACAAAGTGTTCTCTCCAGTCATCTTGGATGCATGCGGTCTCCATTTACACCCAGCACTACAATTCACTTGAACCTTCAATTTTTCACTTTTAGTAAACTTCACATCATACCCCCCTTTCACTGCATATTCCTTGACAACATCTTTGAACTCATTTGCAGTACTAAACAACATTCTTATTTTGAATTCTGTGTTCTGCATATCAACCTCAGGCCTAAATTCAGGGTACTTAGGCCTATTGTTATTGTCCTCATCATCAGAGCCTGTAGGGGTAACCAGTTCTTCCTTAGATGAATCTCTATCATTCACTTCACACTCATGACCTTCTTTAAGCCCGTCTTCATTGATATCTCTCTCAACATTACTATCAAACATAATGTCATCAAGCTCAGGATCATCATCATCACTACTATCTAAGAAATCCCTGTTTGATGGGTCATCATTGCCATCACTGTCACTGTTTGAGTCCTCTTAACAGTGATCATTGTTGTAATTTTCATCATTTTCCACATCCTTTACAGGCACATCAGTAAGGAATAACACAGGATGAGCAATATCTATATTATGTGGCTTATGATGCTCAATAGACAGCTCTATGGTATTTCTATTTTCCAACAAAGAATACATTTCTCTAATATCATCATCGTTAGCCAACACTCTTAACCCTAGGACCAAATTTTTGTTGGGAACTATAGAAAATATGCTTGTAATAAAAAACACGTAATTTCTTCAACATGTAGGTAATCTTTGGGACAGATAATTTATCAACATCAACTGTATCAAATACATCAACATTACCCCCAACATAACTCCTTTCATCATTCTCAATAAAATAGCCACTGTGATGTATCAGAACTTTAACAAAAGTTGTCATTACTGCATCCGTACATAAACAAAACAATGACAATAACTATGGGTCCACTTGCAAAACAAAGCATATTAAAAAAACAAAACCCTCATATGAAGCAACTTGGCCCACATTTCTCCATTATGGAGACAAAATATGACAGAAGGCAGACACACAAGAACCTAAAAAAATAATGGAGACCCTGGGACCGTAATGTATTCAGTGATACATAGGCATGTATACAGTCGGAGACAACAACAATGTCACAAAACAATAAACAAGAAGTGTGCATCGACAATGGAGAGAAAAACAATGTCATAAAAAAATAATAAAAAAAGAATGTCAACAATGGAGACAAAACGAAGGTCAACAATGGAGGAAAAAAAATCAGAAAACCGATATAAAACAACCAAAAATCAACCCATTTTTTACCTCAATCTCAGAGTCCAAAGCTTTTTGGAAAATCAACTATGAAATTGCTCTCTTATTTCAATGCGTGGCTTCAATCGCAAGTTGAATCACCGATCGCACCAGGTGGGTTGCACGGAGCCGTAAATCGCAATGGAGGGGTGTCTTTTGCCTTAAATTGTGAAGATTAGGGCAATTTTGGCCCCTAAATCAATCTTCCGTTAACTAATAGAGACGGAGATGGGTGGGGGGATCGGATTGCAACACGGGTGGAATGGTGGGGTACAAATTGTCAAAATTGGAAACCTAAGGTTTAATTTGAAAAAGGCACTAAACCCTGGGTTTTTTTTTTGGGTGTAATTTCCCCTAAAAATAAAAAATAAAAAGTTTTCTATTTCATCCTTTCTTTCTCATTAATAAATCAAGCCATACAAACAGATTCTTACAAAGAGAGAAAAGAAAGAGGGAAGAAGGTGTTGTGAGGTTTTGTAAAGAAGAAGGAAAGAGAGAGGAAGGTGTGCTTTGTGGTGTTTTCTTTGTGATTTGACACAGTTGAGCTCTGAATGTACCAACAAAGCTGAGCACGAATTCACACCAACACTCACAAAGAAATTGCAGAGAAGATACTTGGGATGACGCCCTAAATTGCTAGGAAAGCCGATTGGATGACAAAGCAAGCACGCGATCTCACATCTCTGCGTAAATATGAGTGATTGATCTGCTTTATTTTCTCTGCCTTTAAACTGTTTGATAAAATGACCCACCAAGTTAGAGTATCTCAAATTCTTATTTATTATTACTTTGGATAAATTATACTGACCTCCTTCAGGTTTAAAAAAAAGAATAAAGATTGAGAGCTCCAATTTTGGCTCTCTAAAGAGAGCTCTAGTGATGTGGCAAGGAGTGAGGCTCACAGGTGATATGATGTGTGTGTCTATCTTTTTTTTTTCCCTTGCCATATCATTAGAGCTCTCTTTAGAGCTCCAAAATTAGAGCTCTCTATCATTGTTGTAAAAAAAATACACTCGAAGTGTCAAATCCTATGTGGCACTGGAATTCAACTGATATGTCAAATGCTAAGTTGGTGTTTGGTATGAATTCAACTTGTCAAATTTGACATGCTCCAAGTTGTTGCCAAATTTTAAATCCATCCAATAAAATAATTTCATATTTTAAAATAATAGAATAGTATATTTGACGTATTGGGTGAAGTACTTTTATGTAAAATTGATATATGCTAATTTGTCACCTAAACCTTTAAAAAAAATTGACACACTAATTTTTGAAGGTTTGGATGGAGATACTCTAAGGTCCACAATTTTGACGTATTCTAATACTTAGCCTCATTTTCATTTTCATTAATAATTTGTTAGTCATTTAAATAAAATAAAATAAAATAAACGTTATCATCTATCTATCTATATATTATATAAGGAAAATGAGATTTTTAGGGAGAAGCCTTCTAGGAGCTCCAAACCCTCATTCTAAAATTATTGAATTTTCTTAATTTTAAACAATTAAGAAAATTACCATTGACTAGCTTCCATTTACCTTTTATTTTACAATCGCACATCGAAAAAATAAAGAATAAGTGAATTGTTTCACTTACATAAAGTGAATTTTATACTCCTATTTATACAAGCAAAATGAGATTTTTAGTGAGAAGCCTTATATATCTATATATTATAGAAGGAAAAATAGGGTTTTTAGGGAGAAGCCTTCTAGGAGCTCAAAACCCTCAGGGTGCTTTTATTTACACACCACATTTAGTCTCAAGGCACACCATTACTCAGTTCACACCTTTAATAATTTGAAAAAACATAATTTTTCTCAACACACACCACAATGTTTCATTTTTGCCCTTAGTCCCACACAACTTAGTACACACCTTAAACAACCTACCTGTCTATATATATATATATATATATATTTCTGCCATCCCATACTCAACATCACAACACTATACTACACAACCTTTCACACAAACCAAACCAACCATTCGAAAAATAGAAAACACTACTAGTTGTATTATCACAGCTTAGAACAAGAAAATGATGAGCCTCGGCACTAATGGTTATGCTTCACCGGCGGCGAGGAAGATGGTCGGAGCAGGCTACGATGTAGCGGAGGGCGTCGACATAAGGGGACGATACATCGAAGAGTCTGGAGGATTTTGAAAAAGGATGCTTTGCAATTTGTCGTTGAATTGCAAAGGTTGTTTAGGAACCATTTTAAGTATGCAATGGAGTGTAGGAAGGAGGCCAAGATGAGGTATAATGTTGGGGCGCTGCCGGGGTTTGATCCGGCTATGAGTTGTGTGAGGGAGGGGGACTGGACATGTGTGCCTGTGCCGTGATCTGTACTCTCGCAATCTTCGAGGTGATGGGGTTGATAGAGGGTTGACGGCGGCGAGGGTTTGTGGTGATGGGAATTTGCTGGAGCTGAAGAGGGACGACGAGGCAGTGACGGTGAAATGGCGGCGGTTGCAGCAGTGGTGGCTAGGGTATGGTTTGGATTTGTATTCAACTAAGGTGTGTATTTAGTTATGGTCATTTTGGTCATTTTAGGTAAGGTCATTATTGTAATAAAAAATAAAAAAAATTAATACTGTGCCTTGAGACCAAATGTGGTGTGTAAATAGAGGCACACAAACCCTCATTTTAAAATTATTAAATTTTCTAAATTTTAAACAATTAAGAAAATTCACATTAACTAGCTTCCATTTATCTTTTATTTTACAATTCCACATCGGAAAAACATTACAAGAAATCTAGGCTATTGTGATGAAATTTGGTGACAAAAATTGTTTTTGTCTTAAAATTTAACCTAAAGATGACGAAATATTAATTTTGTCATGACGAAAACAAATTTTTGTCTGCAAATATGAGGCACTAATTTCGTTTGCATTAGTGCTAATTGTTTTAGCTCATTGGAGACGAACATTTTTGTCACAAAATATTTTTTTTTTTGCGACGCCTATAAATTCCCTATTTATTAAACGATGTTGTTGCATATTTCCATTTATGAGGCAACAAATATATTTTTGTCTACGAAGGATAAGTTATGGAAGACGAAAATATTTTGTCACCAATAAACACTCCATCATGCAGTCAATGTCGTTCATCTTTCTATTAAATGGGTGACAAATATATTTTTGTTTCGGAAGAATAAGTTGTGGGAGACGAAAATATTTCGTCACTAATAAATTTTGATTGATTGTGCGACGAATATATTTTTCATCTCATAAGGTTAAGTTGTGGAAGACAAAAATATTTCGTCACTAATAATAAATTCTCTATTCTTGTATTTAAGGAGACAAAAATATTTTATGACTAATTATTTCTCTTTATTAAAATGCCGTGGTTTTGTGTTTGGGAGTACTAAAACCGTGACCCCAAGAGACATACTCTGACCCTTATCACTTATTTTCATGTACACGGACACTGAAGTCGTGACCCAAGAAGACACTTTCTACAAACCCTCATTTCTCATTCGCACTTGAGCCTACTCATCTTTCATAAGTATTGGTATCGTGACTCAAGAAGGCCTCTCTTTTGTCTCACACTTAAGCCCTTCGTGCATGCCAGTATTGAAGTTATTATCCAAGAAGGCACCCTATGCAAACCCATTATTTTGTCTCACAGTGAAGGCCCCTGTTGCACGCAAGCATTTTTTTTCATTATCTGAACCAACTCTACCCTTTCTATCTAGAAAACCCATTTTGGAAAAATCGAAGGTCAAAACCTCTCTCCACAAAAAAAAGAAAGAAAAAAAGATAATTAATGTAGCTATTTTTTTGTGAGAAAAAATACAAAGAAAAAAAAATAATAAAACATTTTTAATTTTCGAAATTAATAGAAAACATTACCTTATTTAGTATGGAGTTTTCAATATTTAATCCGTATTTTTTTAGTGAGCATTTTAAAATATTATATATATATTTTTTTCTTTTTTTACTTTGTAGATCTCTTTAATTTAGATAAGGGCAAATTGCAACAATTGTCTCTGTATTTTGGTCCTTGTGTCATATAAATGGCATGTGCCATATTTTATTAACCTTGGTGAGTTAATTTCAATCAAACACTAACGGCATTATTAATGGATCAAATTGACACAAATTTAAACTTAAGGATCAAAATTGTGCCAATTGAAAAAATAGGTGACCAAAATGATACAAAAGACAAAGTATAGGGACTACCTGTGTAATTTGCCCTTTAGATAAACTTAAAAAGTAAAAAATTTACGAAAAACTAGAAAAAATTCACTACTTACCAAAAGATATAAAAATTTAGTATATTGCCATTTTTTTTATTGATTTTTTCATAAGTATTTTACTTTTTAAGTATTTTAAATTAGGTGTATCTAAAAAAAAAAAAACTCCAACTTGATTTTTTTCATATTATTGTTGGCTAGTTTTTGAACTTTTAATTTTTTTTTGATTTAAATTCTCATAAATTATTTTTAAATGGATTTTCGTTTGTCTTTGTTGAACATTTTTCATATTTTAGTTAATTTTTATTTTTTACTTTTTAGATGTACAACTAAAATTTTTAAAAAAGAGACTAAAATATAAAAAAAAAAATACTAAGGCTTGCAATTAATTTAAAAACTATTTTAAAAAATGAAACCAAATAAACCCTTTTAATTTTGTTATAAAAATCAAAAGAAGGGATTTTTTTTTAGAGACAAAAATTTTAATTTGATAAGAAATTTTTTTTGTCACCAATAGAAACTAAATATTTGGCGCCACACAAAAAAAATTAGGCGCCCAAACTTGGTGATTGGTGACAAATTATTTTGTCTTAAATTTTTTTTTTTTTTTTGGGGCCTATTGTAAACAAGAAAAACTTCCTCACAAAAAATATGTAGAACAATTGATACATATTTGAAGACAATTTGGCTAAGAAGTTGAAGGGTTGTGGATATTCAAGACCATCAAATTTCATTTGTCTCGCTTGTTACCTCGGCTCTTTCTCTGGTTTCCTTGGCTCTTTCTCTAGTTTGCTTACCGTTGCAACCCACGGCAGAGGGACCAGCTCTTTACCGAAGCATTCTTCCACAATCTGATTGGAAGGGACTCTCACGGTACACATGTATCTCTGTTTCCTTCCCTCTCTTCCCTCCCATTTTGAACCCTAGGTTTTTTCTCTGATATTTTCATTTTGTTTCTGTTGTTCGTGTGTTGTTCTAATGGGTCTGAAATGCTTGGATTTTCTCTGTTCTCTGTTCTCTGTTAAATAAACTAAGCTATCGGTTTGTCATTGCGAATAAAATAAAATCTGAGCACAAATTTCAAACCAAACTACTCCCAGATTTCATGATAATTTAAAGACCCAATTTTTGGATAGCTTTCAACATGTAAATCACGAAGCTCCCAAGTTAAAACATGACTAAAAGTGAAATTGCATAAAATTTTTTTTTTTTTTAAAATTCGTAGGTTAGTTTTGTACTGTCTCTCTCTGTTACTATTTGTTGTTCTTATTTGTTGGAGCTTCTCTATCTTTATTTATTTACTCTTTTTTTTTTTTTTTTTTTTTTTTTTTTTCTAGATGAATTGGAATTGGAGTTAGTTAATTGTTATCTCATTTAGTGAACTTACTGGGTTTGTGGTATTCTTTTGCAATGTGGGAATTATAATTGCACTGGGTGTTTGCTAAGAGAGAGATAGATGAATAATAATGGCTTGTTTGGGTGTGATGTGAATTGTTCTTATTTTTTATCTTGTATCATTGCCTTAGGAAATTTTTTTTTCTTGGCTGGAATAGTTCTATTTCCGTCCTAGGCACACAAACAAACCCTCTTTCCTTCCCTCTCTTAAGCCAAGAATGCTCCATCTAATTGTGTGCCTGTGAGGTCTTTGTTAAAAGTTGTAAGCCAATTGGCGTTTCTTCCAAATTTAGGTCATACCATGCATGTGTCACTTGCCTGCTAATATGTAAATTCTGATTTGAATCTTTTTTACATATGACCTAGTATATACTCTGCAATGGTGGATTTTGAACCTCTTTCCCTCTTTGATTTTGGCTGCAGTTGGGGTCTGTCTGCTACAGGAGTTGTTGGCTGCTGTGTCATAGGGGAGTTTGGTTTTGTAATGTTGCTGTAATGTTGTTGTGTCCCTGCTGCTACTGTATTGGTGTTGTTTTTTTTTTTCATTTTTTCTTTTTTTCCTTGGTTGCTCTTGATTGGTTTGTCTTCCTTTGTTGCTTTCTGTGTAGTGGTATGTTTTTGCCAATCATTATGTTCTTGTCATTCTCTGTGGGTAGTAAAACATTATATATATAATACAAATAATGTATATAATAATTTAGTTGTTGTTGCTGCTGCTACTGGTCTGTTGCTGGTGTTAGGTTTTCTGCTGGTTTTCTGGGCTGCTACTAGGTCTAAAAGTTCAGGAACCAGAGCACCAAGCGCTGCAAGCATGGCCCAGCGAGCATGCAGTATTTCAAAGCTGCAAAAAAACAAAGACAAAACAGATCACTGGGCAGTTACAATTTAGGTAGAAAATATCGTTCACCATCACTAGTAAGTATAATTACAATATTCACCCTCAATCAAGCCTATCATATCTAGGACATCATACTGCATTTTACAAACTATAAATAATGGTAACATCCGCTTTTCTCCACAGTAATACATTCATGTCACAAAATTCTAATAATTGATTAGGATATTTGGTTAGCCATTGTTTGAAACAAGTAACGGTTACTATTTCATTGCTCATGTAAGACCTCCCAGATGATAGCCACACTAAGTCTGCACTGCAAACTCTATGCCACAGTTCAAACTTTAGTGATAGGAAATCTGCATTCATATCCATAAACTGACTCTGTTGGCCAAACATTAACTACACATAGCCACATAAAAATTAAAATTAAAATTAAAAAATTTGTTGTGCCAAGAGACAAACATTAAGAAAAAATGATACATACTTGAAATATTTCTGGAAAGCCACAGGATCCCTACTTAAACCTGCAATATCAAAGCCATAGTTCCGAGGTAGTTCTCCAGTCAAATATGAAGGATAGTCTATGAAATTGGTTCCTCACCAACTTTCTTGGCTTGAGCTTGTTTATGTTTGTTCTCTTGCCTCCTCTTTATTGATGTAATTCATATATGTTATATATGGCTTTCTCATCAATAAAGTTTCTTGATTTGCTGATCAAAAACAAATAATATATATAATAATATGAATTTCAATTTTGATATAAGCTCAAATTTTTTATAAACAATTCAATTATGAGTTGGTTTGTGATAAGAATATAATATAACTAATAATTGTTTGTCTTTTTAATAGTTTAATCTTTTGAATGAGTTGGTAATTAACAATTTAATATAATATCAAAATAGATAATGATTTTATGTTTAAAAATATTTTAATAATTTGATTGTATACTTGAGATAAATTAGAATTTATTTATGGATCAACTAAGAAAGAAAGTTGAGCCTAATAATTTATTCACCATTAGTCAATATTGTACTTTGCAACTTTACTACTTAAATATATTCCATCTCAAGTTATGTTATATATTTGGAGAACTAAGGAGAGATACTCATGGATTTTTATTAGAGATAGACGAAGTCATATGATTTTCTTTGTATGATACACATTGTGCATTCCTAAATGGAATAGGTTAATAGTACACATGATGCATTTTATGACATAGACAAATTAAAAAATAATGATAGAGAATAGAGCTGACGAACAAAATGAAAAGGCTGACGAACCTGATGTGGATTACAATATGGATCTTGATGTGGCCTAGGATTTGAAGTTATTTTGCACTTTCTATATGAACATTGTTCTTAATTAATGTAGTTGAATTTCAGTTGTGGGGTTCATCCACTGTTATGTAGGTTTATCGTTGATTGGTCATATTATGTGTCTGATGGTTTTTTAATTTATTTGTTCTATGATATGTAAAAGGTAAAAACAAAAATCATCCATCTCACTCTAGCCATATTTCAATGATTTAGAGCCTATATAATATATCCACTTGCTGAGATTGTTGTTACTTTATGCTTTATGTGTAGAAATATATAATTATCTTTTATTTACATCTAATGTTCAATTATGCTTATAAACCTAAATAATGTTCAATTATGCTTTATAGTTGGGCAAAATGGACACTACAAAAAAACAGTTGACCAAACCAAGTACCTCAACTAAGAAGGTAGCGAACTATGAGAAACAAAGAATGAAGACAATTAATAAAAACCGTGAGAGAATGAATGCTCTAGGAGTGAAGAATATAACTTGTTTGAAGGTTGCGGTTCAACATAAGAAATTGAGGAAGGAAAAACAAATACCAATTGAGGAAAATGATGATGATTATCGACCTTCAGAGGCCGAAGATGGCAATGACACTGAATCCTATGATTCGTTTGAGCATGAGGTACTATGCATTTATGCATTGTGAAATATATTCTTTCTTGTTACTTTCAATTCATACACACATATACATGTATATCTTTGTACATATGTTTATATTTTATTATGTTTTTCAGTTGTTAGAGATACCATCGAGAGCCCGTTCACAATCTCATCTGGAGGCATTGACCCACGCATCAGAATAGGGGGATACCTCTTCACGTCCTGAGGTGGGTAGCCATCCCTTACCACCTCTCAATGTGGAGCCTCAACTTGAGGTGACTACTAGTAATACTATTGGTAAGACACTCTTTATTTACATTGATTTGAGATCTTAATTAAATTTGTTCACATACTATTTCAATATTATGGCTTTACAAATCAGCTACTAAGCGTGTTCGTGGCCCGACTCGAGGCAAAGAGGTTCAAGGCCTTGTTGATAGAGATGGAAAGCTTAACGTGCCTATCCCTCTAGAATTTCGTGCACCGGTAGGGAACTATGCCTCAAAACTAGCCTCAAAGATTGGTGTAGAAGTGCGAACATGTTTACTAGATTGAAGTGTTCGTAGGTGGAAGTATGTTGATGCCTCCGTTAAGGAGGCGATGTTTCAACGTTTGAATGTAAGTTCACTGTCTACTCTGTTATAGGACATTTTACTCATCTTTATAATAGGTTAGAAATCTTAATTATTTATTGTAATTTTTTTTATTTTTTATTTAGGAATTATCTATGACTTATCTATTTTTTGCAGGATCAATTTGATTTACAAGGAGACTCAGTTGATATAGAAAAGGCAATGAACAAAAAATTTGGTCGGAGATTGAGTAATCATACCTATAGGCTGCACAAACAATTCATGGAGTTGAAGGAAGCTAAAGGGGAGGAGTACGCAAGAAACCACCCATCGAAGGATGTCGATCTTACCAAGTGGATAGATCTTATTGATAAAAAGTGAAACACTAAAGAATTTCTTGTAACATTTTCGTTTTTTTATTATATTAGCGAAGAAAGAATTTGATTAGAATAGGGAGAGATTCCAAAAAAACTAGAAAGAACACAATCAATTTAAAGGCTCACATAATAGGAAACATAATAAAAACCAAATAAGTGAGAAAATGAGAAAGGGAAACTATTAAACATGGATTGAAAGGCTCACATAATAGGAGATTAATTAATGGTTCTTTAAAGTGCACCTTTCACATCTTAGAATAAAGAACTAAGATTTCTGTTTCTACGATTGTATTTATCTAGAAAACTTTTTCTATGAACCATAGAGTGCATGCTTTGAGTTAGGACAATCGTTCCCAACTACTGTAGAGTATTTGGCCTGGTATGTGCCTTTACTATTTTTTGGTTGTTCTTGGGTTTGGTCTAAAGCTTCATGATAATGGTAAGCAACTAGCTGAGTAACTAATACAGGGTATTGAGACAGAACTTGAGATTTGATAGAGTTGTGGAAGAAAGAAAGGGTTATGAGTTTGGTGTCAGTAAATGGTCCATATCTTGTGAAATGCAAACGGATTTTTTTCACAATCTATCTTGCCCATGCTTATATGCCCCCTATTTGTGAATGGTGTAAATTTCTCTTTTTTTCTTTTTTTGCCCACAAAAATCATCTTATGATGAAATCTCACCAAGTCCTCTAATCTATTTTTCAAAGAATTGAATGATACTAGTGAATAATTTGAAATATCTTTTAAGTTGAAATGATATATAGGAAAAGGATAGAGAGGAACAATGCAATTCTTTCTAGGAACTCAATTGGTACCCTAGCATGTAGATTATTGAGTTTGGAGCAGCATATTATGTGATAATTGGCATGCATCAGTTTTCAAATCTCATTTGATTGTGTAAATTTCTTATTACCAAGTATGTGTCAAATCTGTCTTATTTAGGTGTTCGACATAATTTTGTGTATTGTGGTTGTGGTATTGTTGCTTTCTTGAATACTTTGCAGTTTGAACTTATATTGGTTTCCATGTAACTTACCCGAACATTTTTATATATTACTTTATTATCAAGCATTAAATTTTTCTTACTAATGATACATTTCATTGTTATATTGGTACATTCTTCCTTACAGGAATAATCAAAAGCCAACATATTTGTCTTACTAATTATACATTTCATTGTTATATTGATCATTCTTCCATATAGGAACAATGAAAAGCCAACACCACAAACAGAGGAAAGATGAGTACAAAACATAGGTGTGGTTCTAGGTCAATCCCTGTTAGAGTAGAAAAACTAGTATGTATCCTAGCACTTTAAGAATTATATTAGATTCTTAGTTTTATTTATTGAATATTTGGTCTATCAAATTAGACATGAGAAAAGAAGATGCTACCTGATCTAGAAGAGTTTTATAAGGAAACTCATTATAATGAGAAAACACATGAGTGGATCTCGTCTAAAGCTCAGGGTAATTATGTGAGTATATATCACAATTTTTATTAATAAAATTTTAGAATACTATTTGTTATAATCTTATTTAATTTTCTAATAATTATTTAATTATTTAATATTTGATAGAAAAATATGATACAGACACAGGCTGATTATCTCTCACAATTGGGATCAATCTCTTTGACTGCAGAAGAATTGTTAATCAAAGTTCTAAAGCCAAGGTCTGGCTACGTGAAGGAACTTGGCATGAGATCTTCATCCTCTTTTAGGAGGACCATTACCATATATGCTGAAATAAATGATTATGTGAAGCGTCTTGATATGCAAATAGAGACACAGAAGGAACAAATACAAATGCAGAACAATAAAATAAAAGATCTTGAAGAGGGTAGGAAGAAGCAAGGGGAGATAATGGCAGATGGCGTCAACTTTCTGAGGAGGAAAGGATTCATTGGACACTTTGGAAGTGGAGGGGACTCATCTACAAGTGAACATACTTCTTGGTAAAGTATATTAATTTTAATATAACAAATTTTATAAAAGAATATATGTTTGAAGAATTAAGAAGTAATGAAAATATGCATAGGACACCCAATTTGTACAGGTGCACTGGATATATAAATTGTGAATTAGTCTAAAAAATACTTTTTTCTCCATACTTAAAGCTTAAAAAAAGGCCGTCGAAATGCTAAATTATCACACAACTACAGATTTGTACAAGAACCAACAGAAACACCTTAGAAGGAACCAATATAAATTGTATGAACTTACAGCACATTAATGGGATGCATCATTTGTGAATTAGCCTTAAAATTAATTTTTTGTTTCATAATCTCAAAAAAAGTTTGTTAGAGGGATAAATTGTATAATTGATCTAATTGTAAATTCATTAGTTACTAATGTTTTTAATCTTTTGTATAATTGATTAGTTACTAAAACTTTTTAATTTATTTTTTTGCAGATTGGATAGGGTGGCATTTTTGACGTGCAACAATGATCTAATTTGCTTGAATGTTCATTTTTGTTTGATAAGGATACACATACTTTGTGGAGTTGCACTAGCTATTGTTGGATGTTTGGTGGAATTGCACTAGTTATAACTGTTGGATATTTTGTGGACATTGCACTAGTTATAACTGTTGGATATTTCGTGGATATTGAACTATTTTATTTTATTAGGATGAAATTATTTGTAATGATGAATGAATATTTTCATTTTGTTAATTCGTAAATGTATTGATTTATAGCGTGTTAAGTTGTGATAGAATTGTTATATTAAAAAGGTTTCAACATGAACATGGTTATATTTGTTGAACTAAAATTCAGATTTTGATAAAATAAGTATATAATGTAGAAAAAAATATTATGGAATTAGTGACAAAATTTTTCATCCCTAAAGAAGGTTTTTTTTGTCCCTTATTTGGACTAGGTGGATGACTAATTTTGTCATGAATTCTTTATTTCGTCACTAAATGAATTTGTCATGACGAAAAATAGTCACATTTTGTCACTATTACTCTCAATGTGTGACGAATTTTTTTTGACATTATTTAATAATTTTTAATGATGAATTTTTTTTTTGTCTCTATTGGTAGCTTCTTTGACAAATTTTTTTCCGTCTTCGTTTATGTTAAACGCGACAAAATTATTGTCTCTACTTCTTATATTTATGACAAAATACTTTTGTCTCTAATTTTTTCTTGTAATGACAAAATATTTTGTCACTAATTACTTACAAGTACGTTCCCAATAGAGTGTATTGGAGACAAAAAAAATCGTCACAAATTTATCCTTTTCAATGACGAATTTATTTTTTTGTTTCTAAGACCTTTTAGTGACGACACTTTGGCAACAAAACAGGTGACGAAAACTTTTCATTGTAATTAGTTTGGGTGACGAAATGTGTATATTTTGGGACAAATTTGTTTCGTCTTTAAATCCCAAATTTGTTGTAGTAAGAAAGAAAAATTGAATTGTTTTATGTACATAAAATGAATCTTATACTCTCATTTATATAAGTAAAAGGAGATTTTAGTTAGAAGCCTATGATCAATATCTCATACTAATTTTTTTAATTTTAAACAATTAAGAAAATCCCCATTGGATAGTTTTTATTTAACTTTTGTTTTACAATCCCACATCGAGGTTTTGATTTTAAAAATAATTTTGTATGAGGTTATGAAACTCTCATAATATCTTTCCTTAAAAGTATTTTTTTGTAAAATATACAGATATATTGATAATCTCAACAACACTCTTACTGCTCCTTAATACAAAAATTATGAGATAATTATGATAATTTTAAATTAGTATTTAAAATTTATAAATCATGGAATAGATTATTATAATTTTAAATTTATATCGTGTTAATTTTAATTTTAAATTAATAGCTTGTTTTTAAATTTTAATAAAATAAAATTTAAAAGTTTTAATTAATTAATTTTTGTGTAAGTTGGTTGATCTTTTGACCTAACCGGTTAAGCTAAATCATTTTTGATTTGAATGATTTGCTGGTTTAACTGTGATTTTACCGGTTTTACCAAAATACACTCGTTAGATTTATTTGATTCGAAATAAATTAAAGATTGACTCAAATAAAGATTGAAAGGTTTGGATTGCTTGATTAGAAATAAACTTTTTGCTTAAATAATTGTTAATTTTTGTTTTACAATCCCACATTAGAGAAAAAAGAAAAATAAAAAGTGAATTATTTCACTTATATAAAGTAAATCTTATAAAGAGGTTTTGAGGAATAAGCCTTTTAGGACCTCCAACCTCTCCTAAAATTATTGAATTTTCTTAATTTTATATAATTAAAAAAATTTGCATTGGCTGGTTTCTATTTACCTTTTATTTTACAATCTCACCTCGGGAAAAAAAAAAAAAAAGTGAATTGTTTCACTTACATAAAGTGAATCTTATGCTCCCATTTATATAAATTATTGAATTTTCTTATTTTAAATAATTATGAAAATCCTCATTGGTTAGCTTCTATTTAACTTTTATTTTATAATCCCACATCAATAAAAGAAGAAAACAATGAATTATTTCACTTACATAAAGTGAATCTTATGCTCCCATTTATATCCATTTATATAAGCAAAATGAGATTTTTAGTGAAAAGTCCTATGATCAATATCTCATACCAATTTTATTTATTTATTTATTTATTTGTCTTAATTTTAAACAATTAAGAAAATTTCCGTTGGCTAGCTTCCATTTAACTTTTATTTTACAATTCCACATAGAGGTTTTCATTTTAAAAATAGTTTTGTATGATATCTTGAAACTCTCATAATATTTAACTTTAAAATAATTACAATCCCATATCGAGAAAAAAAATGAAAAAGTGAATTATTTCAATTGCATAAAATGAATCTTATACTCCCATTTAATATTGTAGTATTGTGCATGTTTCAGTTCAAGATGGTTTAAATTTTAAAATAAAATTTAAAAGTCTTAATTAATTAATTTTGCTATAAATTGGTTGATCTTTTGACTTAGCCGATTAAGCTGAATCATTTTCGGTTTAACTGATTCACTGGTTTAACCGCGATTTTAACTGTTTTATCAAAATATATTGCTCAGATTTATTTGATTTGAAATAAACTAAGATTGACCTGTTTAAAAATTAAACGACTGAAATTGCTTGATTAGAAATGAACTTCTTGTCTAAACAATTGTTAACTTTTATTTTACAATCCCACACGTCTAACCAACTGTTAACTTTTATTTTACAATCTCACATCAGGTAAAAGAGGAAAAAATGAATTGTTTCACTATATAAATCTTATACTCCCATTTAATATTGTAGTGTTGTGTATGTTTCAGTTCAAGACAGTTTAAATTTTAAAATTAAAATAAAATTTAAAAATTTTAATTAATTAATTTTTGTATAAGTCTTAATTAATTAATTAATTTTTGTATAAGTTTGTTAGTCTTTTAACCTAGCCGATAAGGTAAGCCGTTTTCGGTTTGACTGATTTACTGGTTTAATCGTGATTTTAGCAGTTTTTTCAAAATATATTGGTTAGATTTGTTTGATTCGAAATAAATTAGAGATTGGCCAAATCAAAGATTAAACGACTGAGATTGCTTGATTTGAAATAAACTTTCCACCTAAACAATTGTTAACTTTTATTTTATATAATCTCACATCGAGAAAAGAAGGAAAAAGTGAGTTATTTCACTTATATATAAGGAAAATGAGATTTTAAGAGAGCAGTTTTCTAGGAGTTTCAAACCATCATTCTAAAATTATTGAATTTTCTTAATGTTAAACAATTACGAAAATTTTCATTGGTTAGCTTCCATTTAACTTTTATTTTATAATCCCACATCGGAAAAGGAAGGAAAAAGTGAATTGTTTCATTTACAAAAAGTGGATCTTATGCTCTAATTTATATAAATTATTAAATTTTCTTAATTTTAAACAATTAAGAAAAATTCTCATTGGGTAGCTTCCATTTAACATTTATTTTACAATCTCATATCGAGAAAAGAAGGAAAAAGTGAATTGTTTTACATAAAGTGAATATTATGCTTCTATTTATATAAGCAAAATGAGATTTTTAGTGAGAAACCTTATGATCAATATCTAATACTAATTTTTTTAATTTTCTTAATTTTAAACAATTAAGAAAATCCCGATTGGCTAATTTTCATTTAATTTTTATTTTACAATCGATATAGAGGTTTTGGTTTTAAAAATAATTTTGTATGAGATTTTAAAACTCTTATGATATCTCTCCTTAAAAGTATTCTTTTGTAAAATATATGGATATATTGATAATCTCGACGTCACTCTTACTACTCTTTAATACAAAAATTATGAGATAATTATGATAATTTTAAATTTGTATTTAAAACTTAAAAATCATGGGATAAATTATTATAATTTTAAATTTATATTTTGTCAATTTTAAATTTAAATTAATAGATTGTTTTTCATATTTTAGTGACTGTTTAAATTTTAATAAAAAAAATTTAAAAGTTTTAATTAATTAATTTTTGTTTAAGTTGGTTGTTATTTTGACTAACTAATTAAGCTAAATCATTTTTTGTTTGAATGATTTGGTAGTTTAACTGTGATTTTAGCTTTTTTACATGTTACGATAAATTTTTTCTTACTTATTAAGTTTTTAATTTTTTTTTAATTATTTCCCTTTCAAAAACCAATATGACAATTTTTTAAAATTCATATATTTTTATTCTAAAATAATGAAGTACTAGAACTATGTCATTTTTTTTTATAACAAAACATAATTTTAGTTATTAATTGTCAATGCAACAATTTTAATCTATCTATACTATATATTATAGTAAAGGAACATTTAAAACAAAATTCTTAAACTTATATATAAAATTTTATTTACGAGAGATAAAATATAAAAAAAATTAAATATAATTATTGTATTTTTAATAAATAATATATTATTTTATTCTGTACATAGCACGGGTGATATCCTTGTATCCTTTATATAAAAATGCATATTTTATGTTGTTTATTTTTGTGTTTTTGCTTCATATATATGTATTAATTTCGGTCTATTTGTTCTTATTAAAAAGAAAATCAATATAATTATTATATCAAAATTGTCATATTTATTGTATTTTTTCAAATCTGGGGTCAATGTAATTTACCCTAATGTTGTGTTTGGTTGAAGGATTTGGCGAGGGATTTGGAAAAAGAAATGGAAAAGGTAGGTGAAATATGAATAAAACATACCTACATTTCATCTAGTTTCACACGCCTTTTCCATTTTTCTTTCCAAATCCCTATTTAAATTTCCCAACCAAACACAGCGTAAGTATTTTTTATATTAATCTTTCCAGTGAAATTTTGGTTATTTTTTCTATTAAGCCGTTCAACCGAAGGGATTCGCGCACAAATAGATTTCTGATGCGTGGAACATTTAATTGATGGAGAACTCATTAATGTGCTCATCAATGATGAGAGTCATCTGGGAATAATATTTTCCTATGAGGCTTTCTAGTTTGGATAAGAGGAGCTGTTGTGGTATAAGCTTTTTGGTGATGGACAGGGCTTCAGTGAGCAGAGTCCCAAGTTACCGTCACTGCTAAGGCAGTGAACAAAACTGATGATATTGATATTGAAGGCATGTTTATGTTTTGTAGAAAAACAGACATGGGGTTTCTCTAGGGTTGTATTGTGTTTGGTTTGCTTGAGTTCTGTCCACTTTGGGGAGATATGGGAATAAATAAATAAGAGAGGAAGAAAACAAGGGGAGGAAGGTTCTGTAAAAGAGAGAAGAATGTAGAGAGGAAGGTGCTAAACTGAGTGAATTTGGGGCAACTGCTGTGCAGTGACTGTAGTGCGATTTTTGAGACCAACTTCGAGTCAATAATCTGCAAGGGTTTGTAAAAAAGAAGGAAAAAGGGACGAAGGAGAGGAGAAGTTACGAGAAATTTCACATTTCCATTTTTTTTCTTTGGTTGGCTTTTTTACCCCAGATATCTACCTTTCTTTCAATTCATTTTATTCCTTCTACATGCTCAGCCAGTAAATGGATATGATGAGCCACATTGATTTTAATATTAAACTAACCATTTTTTTTATACATATTTTAATTAAAATAATAAGCTAGAGATTGTCAAACGAAGGACATTATGTATCATGATGATATACTCTACATTAAACTTTCATTTAGTGAAATAACAATATTTATTTCAAATGGAATTCGGGAGGCATTGTGTTGTGTGTCCGTTGGGGTATTTTCTGAATCTATTCTAATGATACAAACCATTCATATTGTAGAGTTTGTTGAGTAAATCATTCATACAAAAACTCAAATCAATTATAACGAGACCAAATTTATGTTTGAAAAAAAATAAACGGTTAACATAATTTTGATAATTTTTTTAAAAATAATTATGATCCGATCATGGAGTTACACATGTCTGATTAACCTCATTTTTTATGTGAATGATATACTCAACGAATTCTATAATATAACGATTCAAATTATTAAAATAAAGTCCATACAAACCTCAATCAGGTCATTACAATAGGGTGTTATGACCGTACCCTCCCCAAGTCCATTCTAAAATAGTGTGTATTTTGAAAATACAAATTCACAAAACAACATGAATTTGGAAATTTTTTAAAAAAATTGCTTGAATTTCAGAAATGTAAGTTGACCCCGCTAGCTTAGCCTAACAAGTTGAGATTTAAGACTTACTTTTTGAATTTTTTTCACTTTTTTTCCTAGTTACTTCATAATTTTTGATGAACTCAAGGGCCATCTAATAGGCAGGTGGTTCAACAAGTTGGGCCGGGCTTCAAACCCACCCCAAGCCCAATCCATGCCGCATTCAAGATAGCCCGACTGGCCTAGGGTCCAGGTTTAGGCGATAGCCCAACTTGCCCAGGGTCTAGGTTTGGGCCAACCGGCTCTAGATTTGGTCGTGAGCCTTCAGACCAAATAATAACCCTTATTGTTAACGAAACTGTTATATTATGTTTTAAAAGTGCAATTTTATGAAGATACTTAGATAGGAGAAATAAATTTAAAATTATTTTGTTTGGTTGATTTTTTTTATTTTTTATATTTAATAAAAACAAAACTAGTTCGATAAAAAAAAATAAAAAATAAAAACGCTTTTTATTTTTCTGTGATTTTATATTTTGGGGTGAATAATTTTAAGAATTATTAAAACATATTTTTTATGTTTATTTTTGTCAAAATAACTTTTAATTTATTAAAAAAAATTAACAAATTCTGAAACTAAAAGTCACAAATCCTCACAGGAGAGCACCGTCCTCCCACTTTTTATTTTTTATTATGATTTTTAACACTTACGTCTTGTTCAAAAAAAAAAAAAAAAAAAAATCTAATTAACGTCATATGTTCCTAATCTTTGAATCAAAACATGACGTCAAATGTCTTCTAAACTTAGCTGTTTTGTTTTTCCATCGGTGGATTTTTGTTTTTGGTATAAAGATTCAAGCAATCAAATAAAACCCAAAAGTTTGAACCATGTTTTTTCTGTCAAACATGTCTTCAATAACATGAATTTTATCATTGGCGTTGTTTGGTTTTAATTTCAGAATCAGTTTTTTGAATTTTTTCAGAAAATATAGAATTTATTTTGAGAAAAATATTTTAAAAATTTTAAAAATGATGAGTGATTTTGATTTTATTATTTTTTTCATTGAATTAGTTTTTATATTTTTCAAAAAAATTTAGAAAATAGTTTCTGAAAAACAAACTATAGGCTTTCACCAAAAAGCTTATACCCCAACTGGTCGTCGGCTTGGGCCTGATGACCCATTAAGCCTGTCCAAACCTACTTATGATTTGTAGGCTTAAGATAGAATGCATGCCCACAAATTCGGGAAGGGCAAACTTTTTAGGCTTTATTATTATGTGGGTGGGCTTTTAGAAGAGTGTTTCAAGCCCAGCTCAGGCCCAACCCATCCATAAATCATAACACATATATGTTTTATATTATTTAACTTTATTTTTTTTTTAATGAACATAAATTATAGGAGTATATCACTAGTCATATGAAAGAATTGATTATCCTTTCCGAAGTACCAAAAAAAAAGAAAATAAAGAATTGATTAGAAAATTTTAACTACCAACTTTGAACAGGTTAAAGAGGCACCCATACCATTAAATTAAAGTAACTATATATATTAATTTGATAATAGAATAAAAATATTATATTATATTCATGGGATGTGGACAAGCTTGAGATTTTTAAATAGTGTTTGGTAGAGTTTTAGAATTATGATCTGATAATAGAATTGTATTTTGAGTTTGTGAGTTTTGAAATTATTATTTGAGTGTGGAAAATTTGTTTGGTTATAAGTTTTGAAAATGGTTTTAAATTGAGCTTGAATTGAGTGATGTCACATATGATATTTGATATAAAAAATTATAACTCATAACCAAACACACAATCCAAAATTTTATTCAAAGTTCTTAAAAAATTTTAAAAAAATTTCACAAATATTTTATTACATAATATAAACATAATAGGTGCAAAAAAAAAAAAAAAAAAAAAAAAACTGAACACTATTCCGGTCAACCGACCGAACGACCGGTGGGATGATCGGTTAGCCCAAATTTTTTCACCTTGAAAAGAGTTTTCAAAAGTGAGTATGAAATTAATTTTTAAATGCAAATAAGCACCACACTCAAAAGTGAGTGTGGAACCATATTTTGAAAGCTCCACCAAACGGAGCTTTTTTGGGATGGGTTTGGCAATATACTATAGGCCCGATTTCTGATCAGACTGAATTTGGAAAATTATTTTTGATTGTAGGGATTAGAGTATGTGATTGAAATTATTAATTTGTGGATTCAATAATTTTGTGTTTGTTTTGAAATTTTGTTTCAGGACTATTAATCTAATGGATAATTAATCTAACAAATTTGTAAGATTATTAGTAATGGAGTAGATGTGAGATTATATATGCTGAGTTAGAAAATAAAATAAAAAGATTCTTTTACCTTTGACTAAAAATTAAAATATTTATTATTTTTATATAATTTTATATTTCAGAAGGCTAAAAATAATTTTTAAAAATTTAAAAATATTTTTTGATATTTATTTTGTCAAATTAGTTTATATTTAAAAAAAAAAAATTAAAAAACAAACCAAACATGGCCTTTATATTTTGTATTTTTACTTATTTATTTATAATTTTTTTCAAAACCACTTTTATGAAGAAATTTTGATAAAGTAGAGATTGTGAATAAACATTTATGAAGGGTAAGATTAAAAAAGAAGATAAATATAGCTGTAATCTTACATTCATATATTTTATTATCTAATGCAAATCAAACAATGAATAAGAATATAATTTATTCTACTAATCTAATTGAATAATGAATATTACACTAATTTAATGAAATTATTAATATTTTCACCATTAACCTTATGAATCAACCATAACGTTTAAGTATTATTGTATAGAGCAGGCCCAGCCATGTCCACCCAATAGCTCCTAGAGAAAATCTTATCCAAACTGGGAGGTCTCATAAGAAGCTCTTCATCCCAAATGAGTCCTCATTGATTAGTCTATTAAGATTTGGTTGTATTATGAATTTAAATAGGGATTTAAAAAAGGAAATAAATAAGTTAGAAAAAATAGAGAAGAAAAAAGAAATAAAAAACTTAAATTTCTAAATAAGTTAGGAAAAATAGAGAAGAAAAAAGAAAAGAAAAACTTAAATTTCATTCATATATATATATATATAATTTACTTTTTTCTTAATTGTGAAGAATAAAATAACAAAGAGGAGAGAGCAAGAGGGAACGAAAGTGAGAAAGAAAGAAAGAGAAAGGAGGTAAGAGGAACTATACACAAAATATATTAACACATATTTTTACATTTCTATTATAATATTCACATATTTATTAATTTTGTTGGATCATTTTAATATCTTTTATTTATTTAAAGGTTATAATAACTTCACATTACAGAATGATGTTGATATGGATCACATAGTCTCTCTTGCATGGTCTTTTCGCCTATAATGCATCTGTGGGGAAAGAGGTTTGGAAATACTCTTTAGATCCTGGGAGACGTTAGTGATCCTCAGCTAGTCATCTGAAAAGATACAAATACTCCGGTCGGGGGTGCCGGAATTAGCACTCCGACGGACAAGTCAGTTCAGACTCTCAGGATAGCTTGTTTACTAAGTTAAGTGAAGTCATTCTTGCATACATTTCTTAATCCATTGTTCCTGTATTTATACCTGTTCCTTTTGATCCTCGGGGCCAGGGCCTACTTTTTAATCATTGTCCTTTCTATTATTCGGCTCTAAGGATCTACACTTATTCGGCACATGTATTGTATTTGGCTTCCCATTCTCGTAGGATACAGCCGATTAATATCAGTCTTCTAAGGTACGCACCTTCTGATCTTGCCATTTTTTCGGCTCCCACAATTGCCCCCCAAACTCCCCATTGACGGTAGTTAATCGGTGTGTTTGGTCTTGAATTGGAAAAGTCAAAATAGGTCAGGCGGTTTCACGTGCCCCAATACAGATGTCAGAACGCGCACACTTTTTTGGTCATCATTACACTTTCCCGCCTCATTCGTGCGTCTCGTGTTTGTTGCGATTTGAAATTTCAGTCCTTTCGAGTGCACATTTTGTCGAGTGTTCGAGACTCTTGGACCGCCAGCGAGCAACCCTTCTCTGACTCACGTTTTCTGCAACTCTTCTCCGTCTATCCTTGCCCCGTCTACTCGTAAGTCTTCTTCTCTCTTCTTTGCAACCCTATTTTCTGTTTGTCATTTTGATTTCGGCGGAACCTTGAATCCCCGCGAAAATGGCTAAACACTTGAAAGACCTCCTTTCTGAGGGTTGTATTTTCGGATTCCGGTGACACTTTTCCATTCCCGACGATGTCCACTTATCTCTTGTAACGGACAGTACTCTTGATATGGAGAGGGAGGATCCAAATACGATCGTCTTCTCTCTCTTATCTATAGCGGAGGGCGGAGTCCGTTTTCCCCTACATCCATTGCTTAGGGCCGTCCTTCGCTATTGGAGTCTGATTCCTTCTCAACCCAACGTAAATTTCTTTCGAATCATTATGGGGGTGATAAAGTTGAACCGACGCCTTAGGATCAACCTTGGCATTCCGGCGATTCGGTACTGCTACGCTTTGGCCAAATCTTCCGGTCGGCTGGGGTGATACTTTCTCAGGGCCAAGGACACTGACCATCACTTGATAACCATGCTTGCCAGTTCTGGTAAGAGAGTTGACGACGTAATGGTCAATGTCCGAGGTAATTGGGAGTTCGGTGAAGGCGAAGACTGCCTAGACCCTATTCCCAGACGGAAGGGTGATCCAGGTTGCCATGTAACGCCTTGTGTTTGTTGATCTGCCTTTTATTCGGCTTTTTTCCTTTAATCACCCCTTGCTCTTTACAGGTAACAGATTGAAGAAGATTCTTTCCTCAACTGACGACGCAGTCCTTGAGGAAATTAAGTCTGCACTCAGATACTTCAGCCGTCCAAACGTACAAAAGCAAGGGAGAGCTGCTCACATACTCCTCCGATACGAACCTACTTATACTACATTCTCGGCCGTGGACGGCATTCCAATTCCATCCGGCGATTAACACCTTTCGGCTCTTCTTTTTCCCAGCTTCAAGAGCCTTAGACAAATTGGCCTCGAAGATTTGGATTCGGGGGAAGACGCGGAGCCGGTGGTAGAGATAGTTGCCGAACCAACCAGAGAGGTCGCTGAGGAGGCCGAAGAGGTTGACAAGGAGATATGCTCGGCGTTCGAGGCTGCCGGACTTAACCAGCCTTCACCGTCCACTTCGGGTCGGGCAGAGTTTTCTTCTGGAGATTTTTTGCGAATTTGGGAGACCTACCCAGCGATTTTTCCGAAGGTATGGCTGGGGAAAGCCTTACGCAGATGGTGCGAAAGAAAAATGCCGAGTGAATGGCTGCTCAAAAGAAGGCCGAGGCCGCCCATTCTGAGCCCACCGTGATTAAAACTTTCGTACCCGTTATTGAAGAGACGGCTCGGGTTGCTGCGGCTGAAGCAGGGAAAGAGGTTGAATAGGTCATTGACGAACGTCTGATTCCGGAGGAGCGGGGCAAAAAGCATAGTGGCGAGGGAGAGACTGGGTCGGAGATTAGCCCTGCTTCCAAACGGCCTCGTTTAGAAGAGTCGGATGTAGTTGCTTCTTTTATTGTTCGGCCAAAGATCAAAGATACGCCGATTTCTTCTGACGCTTTAGCCAAGGGTTACCAATCGGCTCATCAGTGCTGCGCTCGCCGATCGTGAGACGGCTAGTATGTTTGCAATGGAGTCTGCGAAGGGGAGGGCCTATGAAAAAGGTTTTCATGAAGGCCGAAAAGTTGGAATTGAAAAGACCAAGGAGAAGCTTGCCGAAGAGGTTTGCCGATGTGAGAATCGTGGATCTAGGCACGATTGGATCAAGGCATCTCAAGCCGCGAAAGCTTTTCGAGCGTCGGGCATTGATTCAGCATCGCCACTCTACCACAGTAAACATTTGCCGTTTTCCGCTTTTGAAGTCGAGAAAAGTGAGGATGAGGGTGATGCCATATAAGAATACGCATTGTAAGGTTGAATCGTAATAAAAACTATGTAATTTATTGTTGGATTGAATAAAAACGTTCTATTATAAATATTCCGTCGTAGTTCGTATTCAGTATATACGTGTTTCGTTTTATTACATGGATGTTTGAATGAATGTACAAACATTGATCGTATAGTGATACGTCGGCTTATAGGCGGGGTCGGCCCAATCATGATGGCCGTTTATTCTTGAATGTGGCCACTGTAATTTCAAGAGGCCAAAAGCTAGTTCGTGGAGTGGCTGTGGCAAATTCCAATCGGTGCGGGGTCTAAATGCTTGGTCGGTTGGATTGATAGCGCTGCCCCTGTCCCAGTCAATGCATGTGTTCCAAAAAGCCGTTTGGGTACCTAGGCCGTGGTGAATGTCAACCGACGTTCGTCTCTTGGGGTTTTGGTGTTAATGAAATTGCCTCGGGGTCACTGCCAGCATTTGAAAATAAATGGAATGGACTCTTCGTGCCAGTGATCTTATTAATATAACACCATTTGTTGCGTGGGGTTATATAATATTGTGGATGTAAAATAGAGTTTCTTTAACCAGCCAAACTCGAACTTTGGCCAAGCTTGATGCCGCAATGGATCGCAGCAGAGAATTCTCCGGTGTGGGAGGTAGGTCGTTAAAAAAAGAAACGGGAGGCGCGTCAGCCTCCAAGTCGTCGAAGCAGATCGCCCCGAAAGGAGACACAATGACCGTTGCCCTTAACCTTCCTTGTCTTGGATCTTGGCCTTGACATTGTCGATGGTGTCAGAGGGAGGTTCAGAGATACGCTAATTTGGGCACGGTTGGATCAAGGCATTTTGAGCTGCGGAGGCCTTCCAAACGACGTGCATTGATTCGAGGCCTCCGCTGTATCAACGTGATTAATTCCCCTTTTCGCCTTAGAAGTTAAAGATAGATATTGAAATGTTCGAACGTGGATTGCGTCTATGTAACAATTGTTTGATCAAATAAAAAGTTTTATTTCAAACATTTGCGTCTTACTTTGGATTTTTTTTTTTTTTTTTTTAGCTAAGCACCTTATTTCTAATGTTGGCATGTGTTGTTTCGTTTTGTTCATGCCGAAGGGTGCTCTGAATTCGGAGGTACGATCTACCCTAAGGTGTTACGCGTCAGAGGCGCTGTGAATTCGGAGTCTTAATCGACCCAAAGACATCTTGTGCCGATGGGGCTCCGTAACCAGCGTTTCGATGCGGAGACTTTAATCGACCCCAAGGTGTAATGCACCAGAAGGGCGCTCCGAATCCGGAGTCTTAGTCGGCCCTAAGGTGTCATACACCAAAAGGGACTCCGAATCCAGAGACTTAGTTTGGCCAATCGTGATATCCACGAAGGGCGCTCCGAATCTGGAGTCTTAGTTGGCCCTAAGGTGTCATGCACCAAAGGGGGCTCCGAATGCGGAGACTTTAATCGGCCCTAAGACATCTTGCTCCAATGGGGCTCTGTAACCGGCGTTTCGATGCGGAGACTTTAATCGGCCCCAAGGTGTAATGCACCAGAAGGGCGTTTCGAATCTGGAGTCTTAGTCGGCCCTAAGGTGTCATGCACCAAAGGGGGCTCCGAATCCGGAGACTTTAATCGGCCCTATGGTGTCATACACCAAAGGGGGCTCCGAATCCGGAGACTTAGTTTGGCCAATCGTGATATCCACGACGGGTGTTTCAAATCTGGTAGTCTTAGTCTGCCCTAAGGTGTCATGCACCAAAGGGGGCTCCAAATCCGGAGACTTTAATCGGCCCTAAGGTGTCATACACCAAAAGGGGCTTCGAATCCGGAGACTTAGTTTGGCCAATCGTGATATCCACGAAGGGCACTTCGAATCCGGAGTCTTAGTCGGCCTTAAGGTGTCATGCACCAAAGGGGGCTCCGAATCTGGAGACTTTAATTGGCCCTAAGGTGTCATACACCAAAGGGGGCTCCGAATCCGGAGACTTTAATCGGCCTTAAGGTGTCATACACCAAAGAGGGCTCCGAATCCGGAGACTTAGTTTGGCCAATCGCGATAGCCACGAAGGGCGCTCCGAATCCGGAGTCTTAGTCGGCCCTAAGGTGTCATGCACCAAAGGGGGCTCTGAATCTGGAGACTTTAATCAGCCCTAAGGTGTCATACACCAAAGGGAGCTCCGAATCCGGAGACTTAGTTTGGCCAATCGCGATATCCACGAAGGGCACTCCGAATCCGGAGTCTTAGTCGGCCCTAAGGTGTCATGCACCAAAGGGGGCTCCGAATTCAGAGACTTAGTTTGGCTAATCGTGATATCTACGAAGGGTGCTCCGAATCCGGAGTCTTAGTCGGCCCTAAGGTGTCATGCACCAAAGGGGACTCCAAATCCAGAGACTTTAATCGGCCCTAAGGTGTCATACACCAAAGGGGGCTTCGAATCCAGAGACTTTAATCGGCCCTAAGGTGTCATACACCAAAGGGGGCTCCAAGAAATGAACTGAGGGACGAAGAAAAATGGTTTGTATTGCAGAAGTGATATATATACAAGTAACAAAGCCCACAGGTCGGGTCAGTGATAGGGTTTTCATAAAATCTCTGCTTGTGCCAATTGCGGGGAGCTACGGATTTCTTCAATGCCATGGGCTGTCGGGAAGCGCACAAGCTGATGATAAGTGCTTGGAACGGCCTTCATAATATGTAACCAGGTTCGCCCCATGATGACATTATACGGCGAAGGGAGCTTTATGACCAGGAATTCTACTTCGACCGTTCTGGAGCCCGCTTGAACAGGTAATATGATCTTCCCTAATGGGTACTCAGGATTCGTATTAAAGCTGAACAATGGGTGAGGCGCCGAAGATAGATCTGACTCATTGAAGCCGAGTTTGATGAAAGTTTTGTAATACATAACCTTTGAAGTACTCCCTAGGTCTATGAGAATACGTTCAATGGTGAACCGTTTTACGCGTAATTTGATGACCAACGGATCGATGTGGGAGGCTGTTGTGCTGCTAAGATCGGAGTCATTGAAAATAATTGTCGGAGCTTCTCTGGGCCATTTGGTCGGAATACGTTGCTTTTGGGAGATTAGATGCGATTGAATTGTGTGCACGGTTGGGGACACAGGCAGGCTGTAGATTATATGGATCACGCTAAGTGGAGGTGAGTCCTGCCTCAAGGCTAATGCCTGGATTGGCTTTCCCTTTCTCACGTACTGTTACAGTCGACCGTCTTGCACCAGTTCTTCCAGGTGATCCTTTAATGCGTAACAGCTCTCGGTTTCGTGGCCGTGATCTTTGTGATACTCGCACCGCCTATCCCTTCTTCTCGTGTTGGGTGGCCCCACCATCTTTGACGGCCATTTGAAGAATGAAAGGTGTTGGACTTTGGTCATTATTGCAGTGATTGGTTCTGACAACTCTGTGTACTTCTTGTCGGCACGCCTCGAGCGCCTGCTGTCGACTTGCAGTTGTTCATTAGTCCGGTGGGAGCATTGATCGCTTGATCAGTGAGAATCTCGCCTTTTGTCTCGTTTAGCGTGTTGCCGTGGCTCAAGGCTCGGAGGTGGCATGGAACTTATTGGTTGAGCACTTTCGAGGGGGGCTATTTTGTTGGACATTTGTCCGGCTTTTATTCTCAAGGCATCATCTTCCACTTTGCAATACTCTTCAGCTTTCTTCATCAACGCCCAGACTGTTTTGGGGGGTCTTTTGGTCAAGGAACTGCGAAGAACACTGTCAGGATGTAGTCCCATTTTGAAGGCGGTGATGACCATGGAGTCGTTGCAAGCGTCGTCGACGAGGTTGAAGCACTCCCAATAGCGCGCTGAATACGCTCTAAGCGTTTCTCCTGACTGGATCTGCATAGCCCAGAGAGAGTCGGCCTGTCTCGGCTGTACCTCGTTGGTGATGAACCTGGCCCTGAAGGATTTCTGTAATTGATGGAAGCTTTTGATCGAAGTTGGCTCCAGCTTGTAATACCACCTGACAGCTAATGGCCCTAGGCTGCTGGGGAATATTCGGCACATGAGGGCTTCGTTGTCTACATGTAATGTCATGGCCTGCTTGTGGTGACAGATATGATCAGTGGGGTCTGATTTTCCGTCGTAAAGAGTGAATGACGGAGCTTTGAACTTCTTGGGCAGGGCCGCCCTTGCGATCCGTCGGACAAAAGGATCGTGCTGGTCTTCTTCGTCTGAACTGCTTCTTCTGCACTTGTTCCTTGTATGTAGACTCTTTTCAGAGGAACTGGAAGTTTCGGATCGTCCCTTCTTGTTGAGCTCCGTGGGTGATGAGTTGAAGTCGCTATCGGTCTCCTTTGGTCGGGCTCGAGGTTGTTGTCCACCTGCCGTCAGAGGTCGTTCGGGATCTTGGCGCACGACTTCTTTGGATTTTGCTACTTCCAGGGCCAAATCTTGACGAAGACGTTCATTTTCAGCGATCATGTTCTCCAGCCTTTGTTCATTCTGCTTTGCTTGTTCCATGATCGCTCGCATTGTCTCTTGCGCTGAAGTCGTTGGTGAGTCGAAGTTCAAGACGCGTCTTGCAGCGATGGTTTCCTTTTCGAGCATATTTGCTGGAGTGAGGTCATCTCCCTGTGCGGTCTCGTCAGTGGCTATCGGAGGATCTTCAGTCACGTCTGCCATGGATGCATTTGAGTATTCCCACAGACGACGCCAGTTGTGGGGAAAGAGGTTTGGAAACACTCTTCAGATTCTGAGAGACGCTAGTGATCCTCAGCTAGTCACCTGAAAAGATACAAATACTCCGGTCGGGGGTGTCAAAATTAGCACTCCGACGGACAAGTCAGTTCAGACCCTCAGGATAGCTTGTTTACTAAGTTAAGTGAAGTCATTATTACATACTTTTCTCAATCTATTGTTCCTGTATTTATACCTATTCCTTTTGATCCTCGGGGCCAGGGCCTACTTTTTAATCATTGTCCTTTCTATTATTCGGCTCTAAGGATCTACACTTATTCGGCACATGTATTGTATTTGGCTTCCCATTCTCCTAGGATACAGCCGATTAATATTAGTCTTCTAAGGTACGCGCCTTCTGATCTTGCCATTTATTCGGCTCCCACAGCATCGATGTCGTTATTCAGTTACAAGATGACCAAGATGTAGAAAACGTTGACAGTTCGCTTTGTAATGTACAGTCTGTCACATGTCACATAAACAGGAAGTCCGACGAGTCGGATGTGGATGATGAACCAGATTTGTTGGCCAAATTCTGTCCCCATGCCGATAAGGTTTTTTTGTTTGCTATGTGGGCTAATGAGATTCAACATGTTAGTCAATGTTTTGAGAGGGGTTCTTCTAAATTCCGAATGGTTCTGCGCAAATATGCGGTGGAGTGTGGGTTTCGTTTTAAATATGTGAATAATGATTCTATTTGGATTACAGTGGTATGCATGATGCGGGAATCTAAAGGATGCATGTGGTCTTTACATGCATGTGTCTTAAATGCCAATGGATTTTTTTACCTTTGTAAGTGGAATAACGAGCACATGTGTGGTATGGCTGTGCGGACACCCAAAAATCCGAGGGCTGGTTCTAACTTAGTGTCTGGTGTAATCGCCGAACGAGTATGTGACAAACCACTCACACGACCTACCAATGTTGTGTACAACTTGAAGAAAGATTACGGATTAGAGGTTAGTTACCGAGTTGCTTGGTTAGGTGTTGAAAAAGCTCGCAGGAAAATGTTCGGTGCACACTCCATTTCATTTAACCAGTTACGGTGGTATAGTAACATAGTTATGGATACCAACTCGGGAAGTTACATCAACATGGACTACGATGAACAAAAAAACCGTTTCATAAGGTATTTCATATCATTCAAAGCATGTATTGATGTTCAACCATTGTTGGCCGTTACTTTTTTCGGATGTGACGTTCCTCAAAGGGAAATTCAAGGGGAACTTGCTAGCGGCCACTGCAAAAAATGGTAACCAAGGTATGTTTTATTACTGCACAATTGTGCCACACTGTTATGGTTTGTTATTTAATTTCATTTCACTCTATCCATTTTTTGCACCACATGGTATTTTTTCCTACATGTGATGTGTCACACAGTGGAGTGTGTGCCCTTATTACATTCACATGCCATTTTCCTCATATTGTTTGTCTAAACCCATATACAAAACGAATCGCAAGACTGTTCCCTTTAGCCATCGCAATCGTTGATTCAGAGAACTCGGTCAACTGGTCCTGGTTTTTGGGACATCTCGCGAACGTAGTAGATGGCCATAGAACACTTATGTCCGTATCGAACTGATATACTGGATTGCTGGAATCAATACCCATCATATTTCCTACCGCGCATCATGCATTCTGCTTACGACATCTGCAACGTAACTTACAAGACAAAATGCGATATGTAAACAGTTCATATCGATTTGGGTTGTTGGCTAAATTCCGACTGTGCGCATATGCCCAACGGTGACTACTTTCAACCATAGTTTGGAAGAGTTCGTCAAATTCGGCCGTAAAGTCGCACCAGCATTCTTAAAGGATTTTCCACCGGAGTGTTGGTTGAATGCTTTTTTTTTTGGTAAACACTATTAATCCATATTAATCACATATACATTATGTTTATGTTCTGTTTACTCTAAGCTGTCATTCTTTAACGTTGTCAACTTTTTTTTTACATCATGTTCTTGTTTATTCCGCTAGTGGTTCACGTTATGGCGAGATAAGTTTAAATACCGTCGAGTCATTCAACTTGTGGATACGGGATGCAAGATACCTCCCAATAACTCAAATGATCGACAATATTCGGACTCAAATTATGCAGTAGATGGCCAAATGAAGGCGCAAGGCAGAAGTGTGGCATGGTGTTATCTGCTCAAAAATAGAATCTCGTTTGGTTAAAGCATACAACAAAGGTAGATCGTGGCTTGTAAGTCAATTAAATGATGATTTTTACGAGGTTCACTCGTTCCCATCAGTAATGGTTGATGTTGGGAGACGTACATACTTATGTTTCCAGTGGCAAATCAAAGGATTCCCGTGTGCTCACGCAATGGTTGCCATCCACAACAACAACAAAGACCTGTATGAATTAGTCGATCCGTACTACCATGTTGCAGAGTATCGATCTTCATATGCACACAACATAATCCCTATTCCGACCATCGAGAAACCACCATTCAACGCCGAAGATTTCGTCATACAACCACCTATTGTCAAGAGACCACCAGGAAGGCCCAAAAAAAAAAAAATGGATGCTTTCTAGGGGGAAACAAGTGCAACAAATTCGGTGTAGTCGGTGCCAATGCATGGGGAACCATAACAGGAAGACATGCAAGGAACCAATTTAGGAATCAAGTTAGGCACATAGATTACTAATATTTACTTCTTTTTTCAAAATGTTTTTCTTGTAATAAGTGGATGTGCCAAACAAACCCATTCAGCATGATGTGCTGATTACATGATTCATATTTATCAATTTTCATAATCTTGTGAACAATCGTCAAGTTCCATGTTTCGCGTATAACTCATGATGCAAGTTAGCTCATGATGTATGACATAATGTGTAATGTGTGTGCTATTGGGAAACCCACAATCTATTGTGTGTGTGACATTGATGGTATGATTTGGTAAATCTAATCCAATGATGCAATTGTATATGTGGAAATGTGTAATGTGTATGGTACAACTGTTGCGAGTGTTAGAAATACCCCAAATACGTTCCCCCCCACCCCCTATACCACAAACCCACCTGTTCATAATTTTCAATTTCCCAACACACTTCTACTTCACACCCAACATCCGTGTTCATCATTTCCAATTTCCCAACACATATAGTCAACAGGCATGTAACTACGCACATGTCCGTGTGACAAATTACATTTGTGAAGCAAGAAACAATATTCCATTTTTAATTATGTACATATACTCAATAAGCATTTAACTTTATACATGTACCTTCACTAAAGATACACTTAAATTGTTTTACACATCAATACGATACATTCATCAAATTCACACCACGAATTCCCACAATATACGTCCCAAAAAAAAAAAAAATACTTATTTCATTTCAAACACATGGTAAGTATTCCACACCAACAGTATACAATACACACAAGAATGCATTCACAATATCCAAAAAACAGCTATACAGCCTACCATTCAAAAATTTAAAACAAAAATAAATAAACCACCTTTCTAACAAAAACTAATACTAGCAACATATTGTTCACCACTATATGTACCCAACAATTTGGCACATATCAAAAAATCCAACCAATCAACCACTACCCAAACATATCTACTCATTCACTCCCCGAATTGGATCATTCACGAAAGACTTGACCATGTTTCCACGCAACACGCTACAATTAGTATCTTGCAGTGACCGATCCACATCGCAATGGTACACGTATTGCCGCATTATAGCACATACAATTATCTCACAATCAAGCCTGCATACGAAACCAATTACGTGCAATCAATCCCATGTTCAACAAATTAACTATAGTGTACCCAAAATTGTGTGACACACTTATTTTGCGGGTCAAGGATTCTCTGTGATAAAAATTTCTTTACATACTATAACACTACTAAACATAGTATGTAAAGAAATTTTGGGACATAGAATCCTTGGGCAGTGTTTGTTACATAGTTTTAGAACTATCACACAGTTATAGCCATGCAGCGGTGTTTGTGAAATAGCCCAAACACGTTTTCCCACCTCCTTATGCCACGCTATAACACATTGCATAGTATGTTGATAACTCATGATGCAAGTTCACACGCTTTTGTACGTTCGCAATGTAAAGTGCAATGTGTTACATTGTGGCACAAAGAAATTTTGGGACACAGAATCCTTGTTCAACAAATTAACTATAACATTACTACACATATTGGCTTACGATTCCGCTTTCTTCTATAGGCACTGTGTGACAGCCTCCAATGGGTAGCTGAAATCTGCCTCAATGGTACACTCATCCATTCCAAATGCACGCAATGACTGCTTCATAATGTTAGTCACACATTCCTTCTGCCACACAAATTACAAAACTAAAAAAAACTCATCACAACAAAATCAAAGTGCCAATATTATCTCACAACACACAACACATATACTGCCAACTGATTTCAATGCTTTCTAGAATTACAGCTTCGGTGTAATGCACGTCTGTCTGCACCGAACATTGCCTCATTGGATTGTAATGCCTCCAACTCCCATAATCAGTATCATACACCACAAGTGTCCAGTGCGCGTCATGGCAAATCAGGAAATGGATGTATCGGCATGCACTACCCTCAGTTACATTCCTTCTCACATACTTCTCCATCGCACGGGTGTCCTTCTTTTGCACCATATCCTACAACACATTCAATAACCAAATCACACAATTGTAAAAATTAACAAAAGCAATCCATGTTCACACACACCCAACACTCACCAGGCAAATGCTACTGAAGAAGTAGGACTTGTCCGCAATATCATCATTTGCATACATTCTATCTTGCTCAGTTTTCAACAACTCCGCATACACATCGATCACCTGTCGTGCACCGAAACCAAGTTTAACATTTTTCAAACAAACACATTATGACAACCAACTACCACCATAATGCAAATGGTAAAACAATAATAATCAAACCAATCAAAATGAATAAAATAAATAAAAAATTGTGACAAAACACAATAATGATAGCTCACATTGCCACGGACACTAGGTTGCCTAACAAGATCCTTAACATCATTAAAGTACACTACCACGACATTTGTACTGCCAGCCCACATGACGGCCCTACAAACAATGTAGATCACAAAAATCAGTTCAGCTCATGTTCGCATAAACAATTACTGTAATGAATTAATTACATACCCGTCGCCGTACCGATCATAAGCCATGGTGATCTTTGCCTTCTCTTCAAGCGTCATCATTTTCTAGACACCCAATCGATTGTTTATATCAAATCCAGACCACTTTTTATCAGGCAACACAAATTTGTTGACATCAATTACAGCATTATCTACGACACATTTGTTCTTCCCTCCAACTTTACCCTCTATCTTGGCCGTTTTATTACAATGACCACCCAATAACGGGTACTCAAACTCTGGAAATTTATGCTCTTTTCTTTAATGTTACGCACAAACGAATTTTGCACATCCACACCAGTAATGCCCTCCTTCATGTACAGTACTATTTCTGTATCAGAGTCATACATGTTGTTATTGCTCGGTCCATTCACCTGCAACAGGTTGGGATCCACAGACACGTTCGCATCACCTCCCACAACACTACCTACACGCCCTTTAACTGCACGTAACGGTATTGCCCCCCAAATTTCTGCCCCACCAATTTCAAATCTATCTCTGTCAATGCCACTACCGTAACAACCACTATCTATCGTTCAGAACGCTTAGGTCACATTATGAACATCATTTTCCACCAATTGGACTTCGAGAACTGCTATTTTTTCCCGCAATTCCACATTATCCTTTTTAACTTCCCCACCTCTTCTTCTTTCATTTTTAGAACACAACGAAACTGTAGCTCGACTTTTTTGCAACCCTTTTCGGAAGTTCGAAATAAGCCCTACAATTCGGACTCCCGCGGTTCTGAATCTAATCTTACAAGTGCAATGTGAAATTGATAAACACCAAAGAGTCCAAACCCGACAAATCTTTTGAAAAATTGATTTTGAATCAAATTGTCAAAAATAGACTGCTTTACTAGATACAGAGTCGCCATCTAAATATTTTTAAAAAATTTAAGAAACCCATGACTTGTGCCAAAGGCCACGTGTCCGTCATTACCAAGATTGTCTTGGCTCGGGAACTTAGGTACGAGAGGGAAAGGTCATGAATTGAGCACCCCACTCGCCCGATCAATGATCGGCTTCTACTAATCATGATATGAATCTTATGTACATTATATGCTCTTGTTTCAGTTTATTAGGGTAGCGTTACTATGTGATGCGCGCACACACAAGTATAGACTAACTTTGTAAGTATTGGAACATCTCGAGTCATGTTTGTTTTGAAAATCATTTCGAAATATTCACTACTTGAAAAAGTGATATAAACATTGCTCAAATTATTCCAATTCAAGCAATAAGCCTTCATCCGCAGGCATTCAAGTAGTTATAGCACTAAAGTACTTAGCCTCATGGAAACCATGCTAGACATGGAAACATTCACATACATGCGATATGTTAAAGCAAATAAAAGCTTACCTAGTACTCCAAGCTAAAATGAGCAAAAGAGTTAGAAAAAATGCATGATTCCTAACTTATGCAATATGACTAATGCAACATATGCGATATACAACTAATAGGCTCAGTTACTAAACATTGCATATGAATCATTGAAATAGCATGTAGTCTACTAAGCATGTATTCAAAGAAGTATTGAAACAACAATATAGATTAGAATGATGAACCAAGCCTCGGTGCATGTAATACGAATGGATGCAAGCATGAGTTATGCTAAACGAAACATGATGTCCCTAAACTAACCATCATAAGCAGTTAAATAAAAGGGAGAAAGACGTGAGGTTGAAAGACATACACATTATTACATTGCACTCTCATGAAGAAGAGTCCGAATGAATAAACTAAGCTAATTAACTAATTAATTAAGCTAAACTAATTAGACTAAAGTTAATTAAGCTCATTAATTAGAATAAAGCTAATTAAGCTAATTATTACAACACTTGAATTAACTAACTAGTTAACTAACTAATTAAATAATTACAACATAAGTGCAAAATAAGTAATTTAAACTATGCAACTAACTACTACGCCTCGGGAAACGAGGGATGTTCATGCGCATGCACAGTTTTCACCCAAAAACACCGCTGTTTTGTTTCTGAATGCCTCCATTTGCATAGTTGAACACCAACATTGTTGCTCACTCTGCTCTGCCTTACAAACCCACTGCTAAATTTTGCATCAGTGGCCGGCTGACCACTGGTAAAGACTGTCGACCACGTGTCGGCCAACAATGGTAGTCTATCGACCATGAAAAGTGGCCTACCGGCCACTGCTGCATAGGTTCATCTTGCTACAACAGAGCACATACAGGGCATCTTCAAAGGTTTGTTTGCACAACTCTCCCCTTCATTTTCATGAGCAAATCAAAGAAGTGGAGCACTTAAGCCACAAACCACCAACTCAAGCAATTTCATTACATGATGGCTTGTGACTCAAGATGTGCAATTTCAATAAATGCAAAACAAGACACAAACCTTCTTCCTTTCATAAATGATCAAGGGAAGAAGTTGACCTTGGAGACTTGAATCATTTCATCATTAACAAGTATGAAATGGTTCAAGCTTCCATGTGTTCAATTAACGTTCAATTGAACACAACCAAATTATTATCTTTCTCACTTTTAGTTCCAAGTTTTAGTTACTCATTTTAATTTACCAACCATTCCTTAATCCAATTAAGTCCAATGGTTAATTAAAGTCCTCTAATGGAAAGAGGGCTTAAACTAAAAGTTTTCTTAGGCATGAAAGAGACATCATACCGTTGGTAATGAACCCCTAAAAGGGATTAAACCATTAAGCATGACATCTCAAACTCATGCTTTAAACAAACAATTTGTTTGAACCACTTTCAATGCAAAACAAAAAACCAAGAAAGGATGGAGGTTGCAGAGATTATTAATGCTGAAAATGAATGAGAAAAGCATAAATAAATGCAATCAACTCAAAGGAAATGGTGTCTAAGGTCTAGAACACCAAACTCATGAGGACTATTACACTACAAGCATGTAAAATAAAGCTCAAATGCAACTAACAGCCTAAAACAGTGCTAAGACAGGTTAAAAGTAGTCCTAAAACATGCTGGAATTAAGACAAAAAAGGGTAGAAAAATAAGCTAACACACAGAGAAAACTAGGCTAGTAAACAAGACACAAGTCCAAATTTGAACTTCAAAACATGATTTTGGCCACTGAAAAAGCTCTAAAAATCAGTTTTTAAAAACTTGGGAAAAGATAGTTAAAGGGTGGGAAACACAAGGGCAAAGGTCTCCAAAACAAGGTATAAAGAAGGGCTATCAACCCCTTAACCTTTAATGACCTTAAACCCAAGCTTCAGCCCAAAAAAACACAGAGTTTTGACAGCCCAAAACAATGGAAAAATAGTAGGGATCAAAGCAAATAAAACAAAGCTACAAGCAAAGTCTTATACCTCTTGAAGAGAATAAACAATTCCAAGCAACAAAACAAGCAAACAACGCCCTCTAGAGCTCAAACCAAGCTCAAAAGTAACTCAGCTCAAAGGTGAAGAGATTTGATTATGGATGTATAGGCAAAGGTTGAAGAATTATAGGCAAAAGTATAGAGAATTGGTAGAGAGAGAGAGAGAGAATTGTAGAGAGAGGAAAATCTTTAAGCTCAAAATTTTTTAACCTTCAAAACAATATAAGGGGTCTTATATATATAGAGAACCAAGCAATTCCCTTAAAAACATCTAGCCCTACATATGGGTGAAGATGCATGCATCTGTGCAAATAGCTAGCACAGCTGGCATGAAATATCTGTAAACACACTGGTGGTCGGCAAGCCACATCAGTGGCCGACAGCTCAAAAGTGATGGTTGGCAGCCCAAAAGTGGTGGCCTGTGGCTGCAGGCTGGAAAAGCTAGGCTTGGTTCAAAACTGAGACAACAAAGGTATAGGGTTTGAAAGGCTCAAAGTTGTGGCATTCCGCTGAGGATTTCGAGCACTTGGCAAGCATATAAACTCATCATCGGGTGTGCATGCAAGGACGTCCAAGTCGTACGGGCCGTCAAAAATGGGGTGTCTACACAAACCCACCAACTATATTAACGACTCGCATCTCATTTGCACTCTTTAACTTTGTTGCCTCTTCTTCAAGCATTACAATTTTACTATCTTTGCTTTTGTTATCCATCTCTAGTGATGCTACAACATTCAGTGCTTCTTCAAGTTTGGCAATATCCATCATGTCATGCATTCGCGCACTTGTGGGTTCACGCATATAGACTCGACTTTCTTCGCGCCCCCTTTCGGAGAGCTCGAATTGGTCTTACAGTTCGGACTCTTATCACGGTTCTGAATCTAATCTCACAAAATGCAATGTGAGACTAATAAACACCAAAGAGTCCAATCCAGCAAATCATTTTAGAAAATCGATTTTGAATCAAATAATGCCAAAATTGGATTGATTTTCCAGATTACAGAGTCGCCACCTAAATATTTTATTTTTGAAAAATTTAGGAAACCCTGACTCGTGCCAAAGGCCACGTGTCCGTCATCACCAAAGTTGCCTCGGCTCGAAAACTTGGGTACGAAGGGGGAAGGTCCTGAAATGAGCACCCCCGCTTGCCTGATCAAAGATTGGCCTCTACTATCATGATATGTTGTTTTATAAACACATGCGTTCTTATTCCGGTTATTAGCTAACTTTACTACGTGACGCGCACAAGAAAGTATAGACTACATCACAAGACTTGGAACAATTCAACTCATATTTGCTTTCGAAAATGGTTTGAATTTGCCACCCTCAAGTGGGCTAAAATGCGGATTTGCCATCAAACATGATGGGCTTAAAACATGATTTGCCACTTCGCAAAGTGGGCTTAAAACATACATTTGTTTAATCATTCCAATTTAAGAAACAAAGCCTTCATCTACGGGTATTCATGCAGTTAATCAATTAAGCAAATAGCCTCATGGCAAGCATGCTATCATGGCAACATGGCAATCGCACTCATGCAAGCATGCTAAAGCATAAAACTCACCGAGTACTCCAAGCCAAAACAAAAACTAGTTAGAAATATGCATGATCCTAACTATGTAAGATGCCTAATGCAACACATGCAATATTCAATTAATAGGCTCGGCTACTAATATGGCATTTGCAACACTTTGATAGCATGCTTTGAAACACGTATTCAAATAAGTGTATTGAAATTGCAGTGCAGTTTGAATGATGTGTCGAGCCTCGAGGCATGCAAGACAAATGAATGATACAAACATGCAAGTATAAGGTATGCTAATTGAAACATAATCCCTAATCTAACCATCGAAAGCGGATAAATAAAAGGGAGAAAGACGTGGGGTTGGAATACATGCACACACGCATGCACACTTATTACAACATTATGCCCTCACGAAGGAGGGTCCGAATGAATAAGCTAAGCTACACTAAGCTAAGCTAATTATTACAAAACGAATTAATTAACTATTCTAAGCTAATTATTACAATACAATTGAAATAAATTAACTAACTATTCTAAGCTAGCTAAAATATTACAAACCAAATTAAACTAATTAATTACAACCCTTGTATTAATTAGCTACAACAAACTAATAAAGCAATTAAACGGCCTCGAGGGACGAGGGATGCATGCATGCTCGGTTGCTCCACCAAAAAATGCCTTTGCCTTGCCATCGGATGCCTCTGTTTGCACTCATTTGATCACCGAAAATTGTACCAACTTCCAGATTGCCTCTGCACTAACACAAGAACACAATTGCACAAAAATTCACTGGTGGCTAGTCGGCCACAAAAAGTGGCTGTCGGCCACCTTAACTAGCCGGTTGGCTAGTTTAAGTGGCCGGTCGGCTACCCTCATTTTCGGACTTCTGCTTTTGCTGCAACAGAGAGCAAACAGAGGCAAAGCAATGCATTTTCAAGAAATGTGTGTACTACTACCCTCCTTATCATCTCTCAAGCTCAAAGGAGTGTAGTTCTTAGCTCTTAAGCCATCAATCAAACATTTTCAATGCATGATGACCAAAGAGCCAAGCTTTTACAAGGTCAATGAATGTACAAACAAGACCAAAATAACCACCACCCGATCCAAACACATGCAATGCAACACAACATGCTTATCTTGTTCATGTCTTACTTGTCAAATTTTGTTTACACATTTTACATTACCAAATCATTCTTTAACCGGTTAAGTCCAAGGTGAATGTCCTCTGATGAGAGAGGGGTCAACCAAAGGATGACTTAAGACATGAGAGAGATCATGCCGTTGGTTAGTAGAAACCCCCAAAAGAGGATTAAAACCATTAAGCACAAGTCTCAATCTCAAGCTTAAACACAACCTTAAGGCTAACCAACCTCAAAGAAAATGGAAAAGTGAAGAAATGAGGGAGGTGGCAGATATTTCAGTGCTGAAATGGCATGCAAAATGACACTAAATCATGCAAGCAATACATGCACAACATGTTACAAAGCCTAAAACATTAAGCTAGCGAGAGGGATTGCACAACAACCATGCAATACAAGCCTTGAAGGGCCAAACTAACTCAAAACAGAGTTAAGACCAGTCAAAACAGTGGCCAAAACATGTTGAGATTAAAGCACAAAAGGCGAGAAAAATATGCTCACATGTTAGCTTGCAAACAAGACTCAAAGCACAACTCTCAAAAGCAATAAAAGAGTGAAACAAATGAGCATGTGATAGAGCTTTATATGCTGAAATTACATGTAAAAAGACACTACAACATGCAACCAACTCAAGCAAAGCATCTTTAAAGGCCTAAAACACTAAACTAATGAAGCCATTTGCACTATAACTATGCAAAACAAGACTCATATGACCAAAGCAGCTCAAAACAGACCAAAAATAGTCCAAATCAAAGGCAAAAATATACTGGAAATAAGCTAAGTTAAGCTACAAAAACATGCCACCATGTGATGCTAACTAGGCATGCAAATAAGACACAAGGAGGGGAGGGTAACCCCTCCAATTTTGGGCTTCAAAACATGTTTTCCACCACTGAAATAACTCTGAATTTCAGTGTTTTAAAGGCCCAAAAAGTTTGATTTAAAAGTTGTAAGAAATGGCACAAAAGGCTTTACAAGCTAAAGAGCAAAAAGGGGAAACAACCCCCTAGCTCAAAATAGGCTCAAACCACCATTTTAGGACTAAAAAATAGAGGTTTTTACAGTTGAAAACCAGCTCAAAAATAGTGTGAAGAGATGGCAAAACAAGCTTAAATAGGGTAAGTTCTATACCTTTGAAGCAAAGCACACAATAGGCACAAATCTGAGCTTAAACCACCATCTAGAGCTCAAAGGAGGCTCCAAGAGAGCTTCAAGCAACCTAAGCCCAAAGATGAACCACTTTTGTTAAGGGTTGATAGGTTAAATTTCAAAGTATACAAGTTTCTAAGCACAAAAGCTCAAGAGAGAGAGAAATCTAGAGAGAGAGAGAGAGAGAGAGAGATTTTAGAGAGAGCGGCTCCCAAACTTTCTAACCTTAAAAACAATAGAGAATGGACTCTATATATAGAAATACAAGAGCTCAAGTCAAAAATATCAATTCAGAAATATCTGGAGCAGTGTGGGAGACAGGTGGAGGATAATATCTAGAAAATTTGAGCTTTTTTCACAAGTGGCTGACGGCCAGAAGTAGTGGCCGGTCGTCCACTTGTGGTGGTCGGTCGGCCACTAATGGTGGCCGGTCGGCCACCAAAAATCTGCTTTTAGGCCCGATTGCAAACAGGCATATCTCCTTCATCTGGACTCCTTTGCAGGTCATTCTTGTGCCTAAATTGAAGCCCCGGAAGTCTTGTTTCCAATGGTGGAAGCCTCACATAAAAATTCCAAGTGTTCTAAGAGATATCCTTCTTTTAATGAAGACTGCTCAGTTTCAGTCTAACCGGATTGATGCCTAACTTCAACCAGCCATATCTCCCTCATCTGGCCTCGGCTTGAGGAGATTCTTGAATGTAAAATGAAGCCCCGGAAGTCCAATTTTCAACGATGGTGGCCTCATAGTTGAAATCCAAGTGTACAAATGGATAGGCCCGATTTAGCGAGGGCTGCTCGACTCTCTCTTAACGATTCATGCCAATCTTCTTCCCCAACTTGGTTTATTCTCTCTCCAATTTTCTTCAACTCCAAACCTCTAAATAAAATGTTTTAAAGACTTTTTCAAAGGGTTCACCTTTCTTTCATTCATTTTCACTTTGTCCTTGCTCAGTTTACCGAAAAGCGTAACATTTAACGAAATGCGAGCCTCGGAACATTGTAGAAACTTTTTCAAAAACATTTTGAAAGAGAGGGTTTTAAGGTCTAAAATCATTTTGGTCAAAATGGTTTTGGTCCAAAAAGGGGTTGTGGGTTGGGATTTGACGCTCTTCTTGCTGAAGAAATCGAACATTTGCACAAGATAGCCTATACTATCAAGTAAGCAATCAGTGGCGCCCAAGTCTTATGGGCAGTCAAAAATGGGGTGTTTACAACGCACAAGTTTGTTCTTCGTGCCGCACTTATCCCCATCATGCTGTTGCATATCCCCCTCATTGTGCGCCCTAGTTTGTTTACTGTTACCCACTTCAACAGTACCCCATGCATCCCACCATCACTTGTCGCAATTTGCTCCACCTCCATCTTAACAAAATGTTCATCAATATCATTTTCACCCACGTCAACATCATCTACGACTCCTTTAATCACTTTAACATCTATGCCCATCAAATCTCATTCATGCTCAAAGGATCTCAACCTGTCGACTTTTACCTGCATGGATCAAAAGCATACTCAAACGGTCACAGCCAAATGACGGTTATATGTAAACAAATACTGCATGGCATACCACACAAACAAACACATGAGCTATACCTGGAAACTGACGGGTCTAGAAAAATCCACCGATTGAGTTATACTGAGCAATGTCCCAAGGTCCTAATTTAAGAACCTGGGAAACATGTTATCGGTTACCGGCTGCACAACAATACAATGTTCGCAAAGCTAGTACTGCGTGACAAACAACAACCATTAGTTCATGTCTTACAAATATGAACAAAAAATTTACGTAACACCAACCAAAAAAACAAAATAGATACAAATAAACCTAGTTGCACTATGAATCATACCAGTAATGCAACCACACAGCTAGTCACTTTGCCCGAAGTGCGATGAAACTACTTTATTGATCTCATCAATGTTGTAAGTATCGCACCAGTCTAGTCATACATCCTAGCAGTATTAAGGTCATTCATGTAGCGAACAAACGCCCAACTTATTGTCTCCCTAGTGTTGGAGAAAAAAAGCTTCCCACAAATGTACAATGCTAACAACTTCGTTGCGTCTTCTTCATCTTGTCTTGTATTATCACTAACCGCCTCTAAGAATAATGTCTTCACAAGTTTAGACGTTACACGAGAAACATCACGAGCCCTACGCTGTATGAAGTCCGAAACTGGCCTTTGACCGGGTGACAGATCAATACGCCTCTTTCCGCATTGCAATCCGAATATTAACCTTCTGTCGCAGTTACCAACCTTCACATTCGTGCCACTAATGTTAAAAGCATTAATCCAGGGATTGTACGACTTTATGATTTTGAATATTAGGTTGTCACACTTTCTAAAATCGTTGTGGTTCATATTATTGATGTGTATTGCCTCAATCATGATCGAAAACGGCATCATTTTCAGCTGCCTCAGGTGTGCCTGTGATGCCCCGATTCTACACTATAGGTTGCAGTCAAGGGAGAGTCACTAATGAGTCTTATGGTCAATAACCAAGTAAGATCCCAGATCGCCGGAGAAGCCAAAATAGCATCCCTTCTAAGTCCAGCTTTCTTAGGCAGCGCACTACCCTTTTGACAGATCTTAAAAGGTATTGACACATGGTCTCATAAGTAACGAAAGTGTTCATACATAGAATATATAACAATCAATATATATATATATATATATAACTCAAAAGATAGTTCCATTACATTACATTCCAGAAGAAAGCTTAAGTCTTCAAATGAGTCTTTACAAAACATCCAAAAAGAAACTTCTAATTTTTTTTAGGATAACCAAAAGTCTTCAAAAGTTTCGGGCTCGTCGTCTCCAGCTATGAGTTCCACTTCGTCACCTGGCATGATACGCCGTGAGCTTTGAATGCCCAGTAAACACACACACACCCTACCCCTTTTTCCCAGTCCAATACACAATCACAATTATAACATCAAGTAATAAAGCATGATACTTCAATAAATAAATGAAGGGTTAAGTTAGATGTTAGCAACTAGAAATCCCCCAAAGAGATTTCGTCCTCCCAACCACAAGAATCGGACGCGGATTATTCGGTATGCCCCCTCTTTTGCTGCTTTGTTGCAGACCTAACCTCGGATGCCTACCAATAGTTATGTACCGTGTAGCGCCAACCGCAGGGCCTCAAAAGAGATGGTAAAATAGGGCCTTTCCCGAAATCCCTCCTTACACCAAACAACCTAGGGTCCGAATACAACCGCTCCGTTCAAGGGTTCCGAAAACCACTTGCGCAAGACTTTAAATTTCAAATAGGGAGCGCATCCCAACAATCCATATATCACATTTCTCATCTTTTCATTACTCAAGTGCGCGAAAACCCAATACCCTCCCAATTAGGTTTCCTGTTAAATTAAATGCTTTAAATCAAGTTAATTCAACTTGCAAGACAATAATATCCACATAGGCATGCATCCATAAAGCGAGGAAGATAAACAACATAACCATAATACACATAATAACATGCCAAGATATGCTCATATGTAAGTAGGCAATTTCATGAATTCAAGGGCATAAAACATCCATACAAAACACAGTTTCCAGATTTAATGTCACATGAAGATTGAGATAAAAGGACTATTTTAAATCTTCCACCGGACTCGGTCTCCCTATGGTTCGTAGAGAATTTGATCTAGTTTCTAGAACACTTTTCGGAAATGGGATTGGTTTTCCAGATTTTAAGTTATTTAGAAAATATTCCAGCGCTGTCCAGAATCTGTCCAGATCCGTTGACCGTTACGAAAATTTGATTTTCTTGCAAACCGCTTGATGTTTTTCGATGAAACCAATTTTAGTTGAAAGCTAACATCTTAAGGAAGGTTTTTACACAAAATAGAGGTCCAAAATAATTTTGTACATTTTTCTAGAATTTTTGGAAGTGGGCTGCAAAAACAGATTTTAAGGTACTATGCCCAAAACAAGAAGTTTTACGAGGAAAGGGTTCCACCAAGGGAAAGTTTTCGTTTCTTTTGAGAAGAAAACATGATAAATAACATATACTTAACTCAAAAAATTTTCTTGAAAGAGTGCCCTTGGAAAGTTGAGAGATTGGTATAAAAAAAAGATGGTTTTGTGCCAAAATAGAGAAAATACAAGAGAGATGGAATCAATACTCAACTCTTAGCATTTTTAACATAAGACCTCATTAATAACAGATCTGAAAACATTATTTAGAACCCTTAGAAATATGTATTGAAAAAAAGGAAAATGAAAGAGAAGGTCGTGTTTGAGGCTTACCTACTAAGCTTTGCACAAGAAGCTCTCTTCTTCCTCCTTCTTCTCCTCTAGACTTCTCTTTCTTTCTCTCCTCCCTCTCTCTAACCGAAATGTGTGTGTGAGTGAGTGTGTTGTGTGTGTTTGCAAGCTAGGTGGTGTGTTGGTATTTATAGACAAACCTTTGAGGCAAAAAGTCCTAAAAGTCCCTTAGTTGGATATGGATGGAAAGGTTAGGATTTGTTTGAATTCTAAAGGAATTGAAGGGATTTTGGGAGGCTTGTTCATTGGTTTAGGCAACTCCTAGTTGTAATGAAACTAGTTCTTGGATTTTGCATCCTAGGTCTAGGTCACTAGGTTGTGTTTTCCTAGAAGTTCATGATGGTGGTTCTTGAAAATTGGCTCCTCCTTGGGGAAGTGTGATGGGGTTATTATTTAAATCATTTTAGGTTCTAGGAATACTCCTCTAGGTGTATATATATATATATATATAACAAGATTGATGGTACTTCAAGGTACAAGGTACAAGTACTAGTTCTTGGGTAAGTTTAGAATTGAAATAAAGAATGAGGGCTTGGAGTTAAATACATATAACTTATGTAGAATTAAATTAGGTTAGGGATCCTAATCCGGTTAGGGAAATTCCTGTTTCGATAAAAATAAAAATAGTAATGCTAACTGACGAGATTCGAATTAATTCAAGTAAACGAGGGGCTTTAAGAAAATAATTCAAACATTAGGGTTTTTAAAGTGAATACATATTTCAGGGGCTTCACAACCTATCCCCCTTAAAACAATTTTGTCCCCGAAATTCAACTACACACTGTCTTCGAAAATCTCAGGGTAGTTTGCCTTCATCCAATCCCGACGTTTCCAAGTAGATTCCTCAATTCCCCGATGACGCCATAGCACTTTTACCAAGTGAACCGTCTTGCCTCTAAGGTTCTTTTCTCGACGATCTTGTATTGCTACCGGTCCTTCTTTAAACGTAATATCTTTGTCAAGACTGATCTCTTCAAATTTGAGGATGTGTGTTGGGTCAGCGATGTATTTTCTCAACATAGATATATGGAAGACGTTGTGTATTCCTGCTAACTGCGGGGGTAGAGCTAATCTATATGCTACTTCGCCCACTCTTTTCAATACCTCAAAAGGTCCAACATATCGTGGCGACAGCTTCCCCTTTCTCCCAAAATGTACGACTCCACACCTGGGTTGCACCTTTAGAATCACGTGGCTGCCTACTTCAAACATCAATGGTCTTCTCCTCTTGTCTGCACAATTCTTTTGGCGGTCTTGGGCAGTCTTTAACCGTTGTTGGATCAATTTGACCTTTTCAGTAGTTTCTAGAACAAGTTCGGGTCCTATCAGATTTGCATCACCCACTTCCGTCCAACAAATCGATGATCTGCAAGGTCGTCTGTATAATGCTTCAAAAGGCGCCATACCGATGCTAGCTTGAAAGCTGTTGTTGTAGGCGAATTCAACTAGGGGTAGGTGTCATTCCCAACTTCCTTGAAAATCCATCGCACATGCTCCTAGCATATCTTTGAGTGTCTGGATAGTGCGCTCAGATTGTCCATCTGTCTGTGGGTGAAAGGCGATGCTAAAAGATAGCTCCGTACCAAGAGCTTCCTGCAGGCTTCCCCAAAATCAAGAGGTGAATCGTGGATCACGATTTGACGCAATAGATACCGGAATTCCATGTAGTCGAATGATCTCCCCAATGTAGAGTCTGCACATAGACTCTAAAGTGTCGGTCATCTTATAGGGTAAGAAATGCGCTGACTTGGTGAGGCGGTCCACTATTACCCATATAGCATTGCGTCCTCTAGATGACTTAGGCAACCCTGTCACAAAGTCCATCGTCACGTACTCCCACTTCCATTCGGCTATCGGTAGAGGTAGCAACATTCGCCCTGGTTTCTGATGTTCCGCCTTCACTTGTTGGCAGGTCAGACATCTTGCTACAAATTTAGCCACTTCCTTCTTCATTCCATTCCACCAATACTGTCTCTTCAAATCTTGGTACATTTTAGTCCCTCCTAGATGTACCGCGAATGTAGAATGATGACATTTCTTCAGTACCTTTTCTCTACGCAACTCATTACTTGGTACAAACAACTTACCTTGGTATCTTAAACTCCTATCGGGGTGAATTACCCAATCGGACATGGGCTCTCTTGATTCCAGACGTCCCTTGATGTAGGCTACCTCTTGATCGTGCTTTTGGGCCTCCATGACCTCATTCATCAACTTGGGCATCACCTTCTGCGCACTAAGATATGCTTTTGTATCTTGAGATTCTACTTGGATCCTGAACTCATTGAGTGTCTTAACCATATCCCATTCCTTGGCGGAGACCTTACCCATCATCCGCCTGGTCTTGCGACTTAGAGCATCTGCTATTACATTGGCTTTACCGGGGTGACATGAGAGAGTGAACTGGAAATCCTCAAGATACTCCATCCATCGTCTCTGTCTCAAGTTAAGGTCTTTCTGCGTGAATAGATACTTCAGGCTCTTGTGATCTGTGAAAATCTCAAATTGTTCCCTGTACAGGTAATGTCGCCATTGCTTTAGGGCAAAAACTACGGCTGCTAACTCCAAGTCATGCGTGGGGTAGTTGCACTCGTGAGGTTTTAACTGCCTGGATCCATACGCGACTACTTTTCCATTCTACATGAGTACGTAACCTAATCCTTCTTTAGACGCATCGCAATACACAGTGTACCCTTCTTCTTGTTCTGGGATGGTCAAGATTGGCACACTAGTTAGCCTCTTCTTTAGCTCTTGGAAGGATTTTTCACAAGCTTCATCCCACTCATACTTTACTCCTTTTTGCATCAAGCGAGTCATTGGTTTAGCTAGTTTGGAGAAATCTTGGATGAACCTCCGGTAATAACCGGCCAATCCTAAGAAGCTGCGAATTTCTGACACGGTTTTTGGTTGTCCCCAATCTAATACTGCCTCCACCTTGGTTGGATCCACCGCAATCCCATTCTCTGATACCATGTGCCTTAAGAATTTTCACTTCATTCAACCAGAACTCACATTTACTTGCCTTGGCATATAACCGATTTTCCCTAAGAACTTGAAGGACAGTCCTTAAATGTAGCTCATGCTCTTCTTCAGACCTTGAATATACCAAGATGTCATCAATGAACACTACTACAAACTAGTTAAGGCATGGTCTAAAGATCTTATTCATTAGGCTCATGAATATTGCCGGTGCATTGGTTAGTCCGAAGGGCATTACTACAAACTCATAGTGGCCATATCTAGTACGAAAGGCAGTTTTTGGTATATCCACCTCCTTGATTCGTAGTTGAAGGTAACCTGACCTGAGACCGATCTTTGAATAGCACCTTGAGCCTCTAAGTTAGTCAAAAAGGTCGTCAATCCTTGGGAGTGGGTATCAGTTTTTAATTGTGACTCGATTAAGTTGACGATAATCGATGCATAGCCTCAATGACCCATCCTTCTTTTTAGCAAACAACACAGGTGCTCCCCATGGTGAAGTACTTGGTCTAATGAATCCTCTCTCAAGCAATTCCTGTAGTTGTGTTTTCAATTCTCGTAGTTCTACTGGTGCCATGCGATATGGGGCCATGGATATTGGGGTGGTTCGAGGTTGTAGCTCAATATTAAAATCGACCTCTCGGGTTGGTGGCAATCTTAGTAACTTCGTTGGAAATACATCTGCATATTCGCATACTACGCGTGGAAGTTCTCTTTCTCCTTGGCCCTCCTCATTTAGAATCAGACTTGCTATCCTACCCGTAAGTTGATTGCGCCACTGCATCCTACATTTTGTTAAAGCCATGGGGTCTTGTCTATCCCCCTTAAACTAGAAACGTGTTCCGTCATGCGTGTGAGCTACCACTTTCCTCTGACGGCAGTCGATCACCGCTCGGTGGGCAAACAACCAGTCCATGCCCAAAATGATATCGAAGTCCGACATTTCCATGACACGAAGGTTGCAAGTTAAGTGTAGGTTCGACATTCCTATTTTACAGTCCTTACAGATCAATCTTATCCGAACGCATCCTCCCATAGGTGACATTACATCTTGTGCTAATTATTTCCACAAAGATGGTAAGACTCCTCCAAAATTTGATTCTTGATAGGGTTCAGGATTTTAGCCACGGTTACTAGTCCATTCTTAAGGTTTCGATTTCCTGGTACTGCATTTCTATTGTTGCTTGCAAGCTCATGTTATTACTTGTCTCGAAGTATGGTCCACTATTTGTTATTCTTTGAATGGGGTGAGGCGTAAGTCAAATTCTAACTACAGAGGCAATCCCTTATGGGTAAGCAACTAATCTTAAGTTAGAGTTTAATTATCCTAGGGTGTTCACACAGCACAACTTCATATATACATAATAATAATTACAAGATTCCTAAAATTGGATTGAAGTGGAGACGAAGAATACGAAGCAGTTATGGTGATAATATCAGGATTAACTGACATATGGATGAATGGTATGGTGTTATGGTTTCGAACTTCAATGTGATCAAGGTTATAGATATAGTGACTAAACTAGATATTTAACTTGAAACTGCGTTGGCCATCCGCATTTCAAACTGAATATCCAAGATTCATCACCGAGTAAAGAAAATGAAATTATTTACAAGAAGTCTTGGGCTAAATAAAATAATCAAGGGTCAAAGGAGGTCGAATTTACAAATAGTAGTATATAAAACAAGACCAGATGGACAAGACTTAATCTTGGAAAAGGATGACATTGAATAAAGGTTATGAATACAAGATGAGGGTACGACAATCGATAGAAGACGTGTAGAACTAATAGTACCCCCTATTGCGCGATGTGAGGCCTTACTCAAAGTTAAAACCATTTTACGATTCTGAAGTAGGTCCTTATGAGTTGATGTTGGTGTGCCCGAAATTCGAAGAAATTCCCTAAGATAGGTCAAGAAAGATTCTAACATAGTTAGGGCAAGGTAGTCTGTAACCGCAGGTCGAAACGCATGGGTAAGGGTTGAACCTATGCTCTGATACCAAGTTGTGACGCCCCGATTCTACACTATAGGTTGCAGTCAAGGGAGAGTCACTAATGAGTCCTATGGTTAATAACCGAGTAAGATCCCAGATTGCCGGAGGAGCCAAAATAGCCTCCCTTCTAAGTCCAGCTTTCTTAGGCAGCGCACTACCCTTTTGACAGATCTTAAAAGGTATTGACACATGGTCTCATAAGTAACGAAAGTGTTCATACATAGAATATATAACAATCAATATATATATATAACTCAAAAGATAGTTCCATTACATTACATTCTAGAAGAAAGCTCAAGTCTTCAAATGAGTCCTTACAAAACATCCAAAAAGAAACTTCTAATTTTTTTTAGGATAACCAAAAGTCTTCAAAAGTTTCGGGCTCGTCGTCTCCAGCTATGAGTTTCACTTCGTCACCTGGCATGATACACCGTGAGTTTTGAATGCCCAGTAAACACACACCCTACCCCTTTTTCCCAGTCCAATACACAATCACAATTATATCATCAAGTAATAAAGCATGATACTGCAATAAATAAATGAAGGGTTGAGTTAGATGTTAGCAACTAGAAATCCCCCAAAGAGATTTTGTCCTCCCAATCACAAGAATCGGACGCGGATTATTCGATATGCCCCCTCTTTTGCTGCTTTGTTGCAGACCTAACCTTGGATGCCTACCAATGGTTATGTACCGTGTAGCGCCAACCGCAGGGCCTCAAAAGAGATGGTAAAATAGGGCCTTTCCCGAAATCCCTCCTTACACCAAACCACCTAGGGTCCGAATACAACTGCTCCGTTCAAGGGTTCCGAAAACCACTTGTGCAAGACTTTAACTTTCAAATAGGGAACGCATCCCAACAATCCATATATCACATTTCTCATCTTTTCATTACTCAAGTGCGCAAAAACCCAATACCCTCCCAATTAGGTTTCCCGTTAAATTAAATGCTTTAAATCAAGTTAATTCAACTTGCAAGACAATAATATCCACATAGGCATGCATCCATAAAGCGAGGAAGATAAACAACATAACCATAATGCACATAATAACATGCCAAGATATGCTCATATGTAAGTAGGCAATTTCATGAATTCAAGGGCATAAAACATCCATACAAAACACAGTTTCCAGATTTAATGTCACATGAAGATTGAGATAAAAGGACTATTTTAAATCTTCCACCGGACTCGGTCTCCCTATGGTTCGTAGAGAATTTGATCTAGTTTCTAGAACACTTTTCGGAAATGGGATTGGTTTTCCAGATTTTAAGTTATTTAGAAAATATTCCAGCGCTGTCCAGAATCTGTCAAGATCCGTTGACCGTTACGAAAATTTGATTTTCTTGCAAACCGCTTGATGTTTTTCGATGAAACTAGTTTTAGTTGAAAGCTAACATATTAAGGAAGGTTTTTACACAAAATAGAGGTCCAGAATAATTTTTTACATTTTTCTAGAATTTCTGGAAGTGGGCTGCAAAAACAGATTTTAAGGTACTATGCCCAAAACAAGAAGTTTTACGAGGAAAGGGTTCCACCAAGGGAAAGTTTTCGTTTCTTTTGAGAAGAAAACATGATAACTAACATATACTTAACTCAGAAAATTTTCTTGAAAGAGTGCCCTTGGAAAGTTGAGAGATTGGTATAAAAAAAAGATGGTTTTGTGCCAAAATAGAGAAAATACAAGAGAGATGGAATCAATACTCAACTCTTAGCATTTTTAACATAAGACCTCATTAATAACAGATCTGAAAACATTATATAGAACCCTTAGAAATATGTATTGAAAAAAAGGAAAATGAAAGAGAAGGTTGTGTTTGTGGCTTACCTACTAAGCTTTGCACAAGAAGCTCTCTTCTTCCTCCTTCTTCTCCTCTAGACTTCTCTGTCTTTCTCTCCTCCCTCTCTCTAACCGAAATGTGTGTGTGAGTGAGTGTGTTGTGTGTGTTTGCAAGCTAGGGGGTGTGCTGGTATTTATAGACAAACCTTTGAGGCAAAAAGTCCCTTAGTTGGATATGGATGGAAAGGTTAGGATTTGTTTGAATTCTAAAGGAATGGAAGGGATTTTGGGAGGCTTGTTCATTGGTTTAGGCAACTCCTAGTTGTAATGAGACTAGTTCTTGGATTTTGCATCCTAGGTCTAGGTCACTAGGTTGTGTTTTCCTAGAAGTTCATGATGGTGGTTCTTGAAAATTGGCTCCTTCTTGTGGAAGTGTGATGGGGTTATTATTTAAATCATTTTAGGTTTTAGGCACACTCCTCTAGGTGTATATCTATATATATATATATATAACAAGATTGATGGTACTTCAAGATACAAGGTACAAGTACTAGTTCTTGGGTAAGTTTAGAATTTAAATAAAGAGTGAGGGCTTGGAGTTAAATACATGTAACTTATGTAGAATTAAATTAGGTTAGGGATCCTAATCCGATTAGGGAAATTCCTGTTTCAATAAAAATAAAAATAGTAATGCTAACTAACGAGATTCGAATTAATTCAAGTAAACGAGGGGCTTTAAGAAAATAATTCAAACATTAGGGTTTTTAAAGTGAATACGTATTTCAGGGGCTTCATAGTGCCTCCCTCAACTTTGATGTGTTAACAAGCTTAACTATCCCAGCAATGTTTGACTGGAAGTTCAGCCTTATATATTGTTCACGCACTGGCCCAACTACTGATTTACCCATATTTTGGCACACCCCCTGGTTTACCACTTTAGTTTGCTTGAAAAGAATGTGCCCCTGCATTTTTACCCCTAGTTTGTCTGGCTTAGAACCCCCGCCCTCCTCAAGTCGTTTCTTTTCACATGAGCGTGTCCATAGACTCGATACCTTACCACAACTTGTAAAAACAACAGTACAAATGCTACCATGCCACACAACAATTCACACATGTGTAGACACCCCATTCTTGACCGACCTTAAGACTCAGACGTCATCGATTGAGTGCTTGGTGGTTGTGCAGGTTGTGCTCGTTTCAAGGTTTCGGAGTTTTCGACTGAGTGCCTTGCCTCCGGACCTTTGAACTCTTTGTGTTTCGGCTCAGTTTGCAGACCAAGCCTTGTTTCCCTTCCCTAGAGGGAGGGAGAGGTCTTGTAGACCATCCTTTTGTGGTTATAGACCACTTTTTGTGGTGGTAGACCACTTTTCCTGCTTGGAGACCAGTTGTCAATTTTGGGAGCCTTCAGCTGTGTGCCGTGTCTCAGGACCGCTTAACGTTCTCCGCATGGCGTGGTTTTTGAACCACACCTTGTTGCCTCTGCCTAGAGGGACACTATGGTCTTGGATACCACTTTATGGTCGTAGACCACTTTCGGTGCTCGTAGACTAGTTTTCGGGTCTCCCGGCTGCGCGCCTTGCCTCCCGGACTCTTGTCTTGCATCCTTTTTTGTTTGTTTTTGGTACAAACCTTGTTTTCCTTGTTTGGAAGGTGGTACAGGGGTGGGAGACCAGTTCTTCCCCTTGGAGACCACTTTCCTTCCTGCCAGCCAGTTTTTTGGTTGGCCAATTAGTTTTCTTGGTCTTTGGACCACCTTTTCTGGTCGGCCACTACACCATTGCCTTGCTTTCATGCTGTAGACCATCTCCTCCCCATGGCTGACCACTTCCACTAGTCGGCCAACCAGTGTAAGTAGCTGGCCGACCACTTCAAGTGGTCGGCAGCTTTCCATCACCTTTTTGGAGATATTTTCTTTACAGCTGTGCCAGCTGGAAGGCACAAAAGCCATCCTCCATAGTGTATGGAGGGACGGCTTTAGGCCAAAAGCTTGTCCAACAAGCATGTTACTTGTTCTCTATAAGCGAGAACCTCCCCCCTCCTCCTCCAGGTTCAGATTTTGGTGCTTGAGAGTTATACATACACATTTGTATCTATCTTACATCTTCTCTTTATTTTTGTGATCAAAAGTGCATTTTCATCATACTTTAACACACAAACACACACTCAAACACCATACTCTTGGAGCTGAGATCCCTTGAAGTTGTTTTTGGATTGGTTTTGGTTCAAAAAGAGTGCTGGAGTTGCAGCTTTGAAGGTGTTCATCAAGGGTGAGTTTCTACCCTCTTGAACCTTGCTTTTTGTTTAAGCTTTTAGCCCTACTTGCATGCTGTTTTTGGCTTGACTTTCTACCGAAAAAAGTTTTGATTTTCAAGGCTTAACATATTTGTTAAAGGTCCCTTTTGTGTTGGGGGTAGTCTACCACCTCTTGTGCCTTGTCAGGCCTTGTTTTGAACCTTCCTTTTAAGCTATTGGGACCACCTTGTTTTGGCTTTCTCACCACTAAAACTCAAAGGAATTTCAGTGGTGGAAATGGTGTTTTGAGGTCCCAAATAGGAGAGGGTCATCCCCTCTCCTTGTGTCTTGTATGCTTGCTTTGAATGCCTCATGTTTGAGCATGTTTGTTAAGCTTATGTTGGCCATATCTTAGCATGTATTTGGGGTTATTTTGACATGGAAAACCACTATTTTGACTTGGTTTTTTCATCTCTTGCATGCCCTATACACTTGTAGTGTAAACCTTACAAACTAGCTTTGTGTGCTTCATGAAGTAGCATGTCTTTTTGGCTTGTTTTGAGTCCATCTCAGCATGTTCTTGGTGTTGTTTTGCCATTATATACCTCTGTTAAGGTTTGGTTTGATGGCCCCATGCATGCTCCACGCACTTGTAGTGCAATTCCATGAACTAGCCTAATGTGTATCATGCTTTAGACCATCATTCTAACATGATTTTGGCTTAACTCTAAGAAGCTTTTGTCCATGTTTTAGCATGCTCTAGCTCTGATTTGTGTTTTTTTGGTCATGCATGCCATGCTTTGTATAGCTATAATGCATTTTAGCTTGTTAGCTTTATGTATCAAGTCCACTAGTATGCCTTACTTGGATTATTTTCATGATTTGGCATCATTTGAAATGTTATTTCAGTCCATATAATGTGGTCATACACTTGCATTTGTCACTCTTTCAATGCTTTGAAGGGTTGGTCCTTTATGCCTTAAACATGAGTCATTGCGTATGCCTTCATGCCTAAGCTTGCGAGCTATCATTTCAATGTGTTTTTGGGGTTATTTTTCCATGATATAACTCTAATTTTTGTTGGCGAAGCCATCTCATGCTTGGTCTTGTTAGGTGTAGTGTAATCCTCCCTATTGCCCTTGCATGATCCATGTTTTGGCCCCTCATGCTAGCTTGTTTAGGCTCCCTTCCATGCATGTTTTAGACTCATTTTGACATGCTCTAGGACTGTTTTGGGTTGCCTTGGCCACATGCTTCATGTATTGCATAGCTGTAGTGCAATTGGCCTTGCTAGCTTTGAGTTTTGAGCACCATAACATGCTTCATTTGTGTTTTTTTGGATGATTTGGCATCATTTAACATGACATTTCAGATCATATAGAATTGCCATGTCTTTACTTCTTTCATGCTTTGAATACTTTAAAGGGTTGTGCATTGTTGCCTTGTTTGTGGCCTAGCATGTATGCCATCTTGCCTAGATCTTTGAGCCCCATCTTAGCATATTTTGGTCATTGTCTTGACCTATTTGAGCTCTGTCCATGGTTGGTTCATGCACTTGTGCCATGTATTGCATGCCCCCTTTGTCGTCCTCTTTACTAGCTTCATGCTTTAAGCACCTTCGCATGCTATACTTGTGTTGATTGAATGATTTGGCATCATTTAATACCTTATTTCAGAGCTCATAGTGTTGTTACACTCCCATGTTTATCGCTCCTTGAGCACTCTTGAGGGTTGTGCTCTTAGGCCTAGTTGATAGGCCAATGCATGTGCATGCTTGTATATGCTTTTGTGCCTCCATTTCTTGGCATTATGGCCACTAATTTGGGCATGACTGAGGTCTATCTATTTTGGTTTAAGTCCATCAAGCATGATATGTGAATGTTGTTACATTGCATCATGTTGTTGCATGCTTATGTTGCCTTGCATTGTGTATGAATGCATTAGCATTGTTTGCATGTCATTAGCTTCGTTAAGTTGATCATGTCACATTGCATTGAGTATGCCATGTTATCTTTTGCATTGTGTATGCCATGTTATCTTTTGCATTGTGTATGCCATGTAGTTGCATTGTGTTTTTCATGCCTTGCATTGCATGTTTGCATGCTTAAGTTGCATTACATGTTTGCATACTTGAGTTGCATTGCATTTGTTTGGATTAGGTGTTAGTCCAAACACGAGGAACGAAGGACGTTTCATACTTGAAGTGATGAAACGTGCCTCAATTCTCGGTCGCCGACACTCTTGATCACATATGATAGAGTTTAAGGCTTTTGTGTGTTTATTTGTGCATTCATTTCATATTGAATTGTGCAATTTGGCTTCTCGGCCATCATGCATCGAGATGCGTGATTGGTGGCCCGATGGTCAAGAACCACACTCCCTTGAGCTTATGAAATGATAGGGAGGGGGGGTAGTGCACACATGTGTTGCAAATACATTGCCATGCCCTTTCTTGCTCTCTGTTACAGCAAATTGGAGAAGTGCAGCAACAAATGGTCGGCCGACCAGAAAAACTAGCAGGCCGACCACTTTTTCTGGTCTGCAGCAAAGAAAAATGGTCGGCAGGTGGTTGATAGCATCAACAACTGGTCGGCCATGTTCCTACAGGTCCTCAAGGTGAGTTGGAAGCTTTCTGGAGCTTGGTGCAAGGTTCTGAGAACAGTTGCAAACAGAGGCAAATTGGGGCATCGCGGCGGATTTCTGAACGAGGCGACTGGGCATGCATACACTCCTCTTCTCGAGGACCTCTCTTTACTGCTTTCCTTAACTAGTTTATGCTTTGGTTCTGTACTTAAGTAGTTAATGCGTTTAGCTGCTTATTTGTATTTGATTAGCTAGTTAGTTAACTTGTTAGTTAATTAGCTTGATCTGTAATAATTAGTTGTAGCTGGTTATTCAGTTTTTGTGATGTAATAATGCATGTCTTCCAACCCCCATTTCTTTCTCCCTTTTACTTACCAGCTTTCGATGGTGAGTTTTAGGGCATATTTTAATTAGCATACTTATGCTTCACATGCGTGCATCCATTCATCTGTTTTGCATGCACCGAGCTCGGCGCATCATACAAATTGCATTGTATTTCAATTCCAATTTGAATACATGTACCAAGTTGCATTTTATATGACATCTTAGAATAGCCGAGCCTATCTTAGTTGCATTTTGCATGTGTTGCATTAGCCATCTTAACATGAACTAGGATCATGCATGATTTCTAACTAGTTCTTTGTTTTGGCTCGAAGTACACTGTGAGTGTTTACGCTTTAGCATACTGCATGTGTGTTAATGTTGTCATGAAAGCATACTTGCCATGAGGCGAACTGCTTATTTGATATAACTACCTTAATGCCTGTGGGTGAAGGTTGGATTGCTTGAATTAGAACAATTCATCAAATCCCCGATTTAGCCTACTTGCGAGTAGCAAACTTCAAATCATTTTCACAAACGAACATGTGATGTTTTGTTCCAACTTAGGCGATCTAGTCTATACTTGTATGCTGTGCGCATCACATAGTAATTCTAGGTTAATAACCGGAATAAGAGCACATGTGTTTTCAAAAACAAAATATCATGTTAGTCAAGGCCGATCTTTGATCGGGCGAATGGGGGTGCTCATTGCATGACCTTCCCCTCTTGTACCCAAGTTCCCGAGCCGAGTCAACTTTGGTGATGACGGACACCTGACTCTCCTAAATTTCCCCAAAACAAAACATTTAGGTGGCGACTCTGTATCTGGCAAAGCAGTCCATGTTTGGCACTTCTTTATAAAAATCAGTTTTTCATAACGATTTTATGGATTTGGACTCTTTGGTGATTTATTGATCTTGCATTGCACTTTGTGAGATTAGATTTAGAACCGTGACACTGAGTTCGAACTGTAGCAGCCTAGAACAAAATGATTCGCACCCTCGCGGGGCGGAGAGCAGAGTTCTCGGGGGGCGGTCTACAGTTTCTGGCGACTCTGCTGGAGATTTAGAGAACTTAACTCGAACTCATGATATCTTGTTTTGTTTACACTTATGTGTCTCTTTGCATTGCATTTGCATTGGTGCGCCTAAGTCACCGTGTTCGTCGTCTGCTATTCCTGAACAGTTTGCCAGAGGCTGTGTGCCATAAATTAGATCGGTTACGGGCTCTGCCACGATGGGAACACGAACCTCGGTTGTTACTGAGGCACCCTTTTTGACCATTCGACCTAGTGCATGTCAAAATCTGTAGTGACCATTCCAAACTAGGACAGGTTGCTTACCCGATTATAGGTTGTTTGAAACCGCTGCGTGCGTAGTGAAACCCTAGCTCCTGACAAAATAGGACAGAGAAACCCTACCCCTCCATAAGGGTGTTTTGGCTCTCATTTTCTTGATATATGCTTTTAGAGTGTGCCTCTACAGGAATGCATGTATCAGTTTGCAAGTCTAGGTATCAGGCGTGAGGGCATCAGTACTTGGAGAATCAGTTTTTCCTGAGGGTATCAGTTTACAGGCAGAATTTTGGGCAAAATTCAGTAAAGAGTGCAGTTATTCAGCTACGCTTATACCTGTTTTGGTGAAATCAAGCTGAGATGCTATCTGTTTTCTCTTTTGCAGGGGTAGTCTTGGAACCATAGCTTCAGAAGGCCCCAATATCCCTCGGGCACATTGGATTTGTGCTAATAGACTTTGTCGGGTCAGAGATTCAGTTCAAAGCAGCCAGTGTTTTCCTTTGTTGAGGCAAGGCAGAGAAAGGCCAGTCAAGGCTCATGGTTCATCTGATCCGTTAATCCAGTCACATCACCTTTGTTCAGTTCAGCAGGCTCATGATGACGCAGAGTTCAGAAGAAATTGTGGTCATGACAGCGACATTAAACCAGGGAATCACCATGCAGGGTGAGACTGATGCTGAAATGCAACGTCTGTCTTGGGCACCCACCACACATCCAGTCTTGGAACCACAATCATCTCAAACCCGTGAGCCCATTACTTTTGAGCTGATGGGAATGATCGGTGATCTTCAGAGAACTGTGGCTGATCTAGCCTTTGGACTATCAGCTTCGCCATCGACCATATCACATGCCGGAAATCTCATGCCAGAAGACTCCCCATTGCTGGGATGAATTGTAATAGAAATTGGCCAACCTAAAGCCACCCCAAGTTTGGGCAATGACATGTCGACAGCAACAGGGCTCCGTTCTGATGTAGCGACCCAAACCTTCGACCAAGCTGAGGCGAGTGGAAAGAACAAGGTAAGGGCAGACATCGATCCCTATGAACACCTTCTATGGGTTGTTGAGGCTTTGAAAGCCGAAGGACTGAACAAACAGCAAGTGCTTGCAGTTGTTGCAAAAATTGTGGATGACGCTTTCGTTACTCAGAATGAGGGCAGTTTGAATCAAGAAGCAAACCGGAAAAAGGGCCGTCGTACCAGAAACGATTCTGTTAGCTCTAATCCTGCACTCGGAAGAGATCAGAAAACCAAGTCAGCACCTGCTGACCCCTTTGCTAGTGCACCCAGCAAAAATCCACAAACCTCGAAGTATCTACCCCGAGGTCGCAAGGTCTTCCATGCCCTCTATATGCCTTTGTCCAAGGCTCTTCAAATCCTCGTTGAAAAAGGCCATCTCAAACCTCTTGAGCTTCGACCTCTCCCTAGTCGTCTTCCACTCGGTCATGATACTACCCAGTATTGTGCTTTTCATTAACAAACCGATCATAGCACCGACAATTGCTTTCGTCTTCGCCAGAAGTACAGGATTTGTTTGACAACAAGGTTGTCATCCCACCAGCTCAGCAAGGTCTATCGTTATTGGATCAGTGAACCTGGGGGATAATGTGATGTGATCGGAAGGGATGAACCACCTGCAGATGGCACCCAGTTTACTCTGGATATGGCGGATGGCCCGCACTGTTTTGAGCATTGTGCAAATGCTAGTTTTTGTACTTTCTGATTTTGGTATTGAGTCAGTTTTGTTATGTTGTTTAGAGTCCGTCTCGTTGTTTTGAGTTAGTCTTCTCTTACTGAGTCAGTCAGGTCTGTCTTGTTGTATCGAGTCAATCCTGTTTTGTTGGAGTCAGGTGATTTTGGGAGCGTTACCTCGGATATCACTTGTTTGTTTTGTGTTTGTCTTTTACACTCTTTTGAGTCTGTTTCTGCCATGGAGCCAGTTACGCCAGAAGATTTGAATGAAATAGCAGTGATCTCCACGCTTTTGTGCTTAGAGCAAGTTGTGCTAGAAAAATCTGAATGAAACGACAGTGCTTTTCACTTACTTTTCTGTGCCTTGAAATCATTATATTGACCTAAGTTTTTCAAAACTTTTCGAACATTGTGATGAAAAACAAAGAGGAAGGAATTCCTCAGGATTTGCAAAAATTTGATCAATTGAGAGAAAGAGAGGCATGCTAAGCCCTTAATGAATGAGATCATGTTTGTTAATATGAGTGCTGAGAAGGATCTTGGTTTGATCCAGATTGGTTCTTGTAGAAACCCCATTTTTGATCATCCTCAAGACTCGGTTGTGCTTGTAGGTACATCTAGCCACAAGTTCGATTGCTCGTCGGGTATTCGACTTTCGTGGCTGAACGTCACAGGTTCGAGCTTTCCAGACCTTGTATCCTTTCTACCAGCCATTGATTGAGCCTGCCGGCCATCAATGAGCCACTGCCGGCCATCCCTGATGGCTGACAGTACCCCTGTCTCAGCAGGTTTCACTCCAGATCTTTTGAGCTAGCTGGAATCCTTTTATCTGCCCTCCGTACACGTGTATAGAGGGATGAAGCTCTTGCCAAGCTTCTTGAAGAAGCTTTACATTGCTTTTCTTCTATATAAGGAGAGAGCCTCTCTCCTTAGCAGAGGTTCAGCATTTTGAGAAGAAATATCTCTCTCTCTCTCTCTCTCTCTCTATATTGTTGTTCATTTGTGCCTTGAAGTCCATTTTCCTTGCACTTTTACACTACAACACTTAGAGATACACCACCATCTTTGCGTTGAGGTTCTTGGGAGGACTTCTTGAGCTCTGAAAGTGAGGTTTTACCCCTTGAAGTTGCTGGTTTCGAAATTGATCTTCAAGGGTGATTTTCTTCCCCTTTTTAGCACTTTTTTGTACCTCATTTTGGCCATCCTTGCATATTGTTTTAGGCCTTTCTTTTAACTGAAAAAAGTCTTGTATTTAAGTACTTTTGAAGTTTGTTTAAGGTCTTTTTGCTATTGAGGGTCTTCAACCTTCTTGTTGGCTTTGTTTGGCCTTGTTTTGAGCCATTCCTTAAGGCCTCCGAGCTAGCCTTGGTTTGGCCTTCTAACCACTGAAGTCCAGTGGATTTTCAGTGGTAGGCATGTGGTTTTGAGGCCTCAAATCAGAGGGGGTGGCCCCCTCTCTTTTGGTTCTTGTTTGCATGCATTATTGGCCTTCCAAAGGAGCATGCCTCTATGTATTTTTGAGGCTTGGTTCAGGCCCTTTTTTGTGACTTTTAGGACCTGCCTTAAGTCTTTCCATGGCTGGTTTGGTCATATTTTGCATGCATCTTGTATGTGTAGTGTAATCCCATTTGTAGCTCATCAAAGTAGCATGTTTGCCTAGCTTGTGTTGAGTCCATTTCAGTAGGTTTTTGGTGATGTTTTACCATGCCTTAGATCTGTTTTGGGTTGGTTTTTTCACTCCATTCATGTGCAATACACTTGTAGTGTAAATCTCATAAACTAGCTTTATATGCTTCTTGCTTTAGCATGTCATCCTAGCTTATGTTCAGTCCCTTTCAGCATGTATTTGGTCATCATTTGGCATGTCATGACTCTATCTTTTTCTGGTTTGGTTGTATTTTGCATGCTCCATATACTTGTAGAACAAATCTTGCTTACTAGCTTTATGTGCATGATGCTTTGACTCATCATCCTAGCATATTTTGGCTTTACTCCAGCATGATTTTGTTCTTATTTTGAGGTGTCTTAACATTGTTTTGGGCTGCCATGGCCATATCACTCATGCTTTGTATAGCTATAGTACGAACGCTTAGGCGAGCCTTGGGTTTTGAGGCCCCTACCATGCCATACATGTGATGTTTGCATGCTTTGCTATCATTCTAAATGTTATTTCAGTCCATGAAATGTAGTCATACACTTGCATTTGACATGTTTTTAATGCCTTGGAGCCTTGGTTCTTTATGCCTCATGAATGGACCATTGTGCATGCCATTAAGCCTAGGCCTTTGGGTCATCATATCAGTGCATTTTTGGTCTTGTTATACTATGATGTAACTCTATTTTATGTTGTCCAAGTCATGCCATGTTTGGTTTCAATAGGAGTAGTGCATTGCTTCTTTTGTAGCCTTGCATGCTCCATGTTTTTGGCCTTGTGTTCTAGTTTGTGTTGGCTAGCTTTGAGCTTGTTTTTGGTCTTGTTTGGACCTACCTTGGGACTGTTTTAGGTTCCCTTAGCCCTTTGGGGCTTGCTTTGTATGGTCATGGCTTAAATCCCTTTGTTAGTTTTGAGTTTTGAGCTTTGACCTTTCTAACATGCTATGCTTGCATTGTTTAGTTGATTTGGCATCAATTTACATGAGATTTCAGGGGATGTAGTATTGTCATACTTGCATGCTTTTCACTCCTCAAGTGTGCTTAAGAGTTGCATCTTTATGCCTTAATTCTTGGGCCCATTGGCATGCATGCTTGTCTAGCATTTTGTACCATCAATTCAGCACTTTATGGCCACTGATTTGGACACGGCTAAGGTCTGTTCATTTTGGTTTAAGTCCATCCCTGCATGTTATTGCATGCTCGTCTTGCATATTGTTGTATGCTTGCTCTACCTTTGCATGTTGTCGCATGCTAGTTCCATTACATGTTGTTGCATGTTTATTACATTGCATTTTGCATACTTAAGTCATATTGCATGATTGCATGTTCGAGTTAGCATTGTCTATGCCATGCTTGTTTTTCATTGTCGTTTGGATTAAAGTGTTAATCTGAGCACGAGGAACGAGGGGCGTTTCATACTTCAAGTGATGAAACATGTCTCAATTCTCGGTCGCCGACGCTCTTAATGATTCATGATAGAGTTTTAGGCTTTATGTGTTTATTTGTGCATTCATTTCATATTGATTTGCACAAGTTGGATCTTTGGCCATCATGCATCGGAATGCGTGATAGATGGTCGTGGATCCGATTATGCCTCTCTCTTGATGTTTCGAGGTGATATGGGGTGGCATAGTGCGTACATACCCTTGGGAGACCCTCCATTTTCTCTGTTTTGTGCTCTACTACAGCTTGGTGTCCCAGCACATCAGTGGCTGGCAGTGCCTTGCAGATGGTCGGCAGTGCCTTATTGTTGGCCGACACCCCTTCATTTTTGGTCGGCAGTGGCTCCCCATGGTCGGCAGGCCACTGATGCACTTCCCAGCATGTTTTTGGTAAGGTTCAGCAGGAATTCCTTGAGGACACCCTGTAGACAGAGCCTCTAAAGAGCAATCGGAGAGCTTTTCGGGGCGACATTCGAACATGCATCCTATCCTTCTTCGAACAGAGCTGGAGCAGCTTATTTTTCACGCTTACTTGTTAGTTAGCATCAATTTGTAATAATTAATTAATTTGTTAATTAGTTAATTGTTGTAATAATTAGTTGTAGCTAGTTATTCAATTTGGTTGTGTAATAATTAATTAGCTTGTTAGTTAGTTAATTAGTTGGCATGTATTATTTATTCGGACCCTCCGTCGAGAGGGTCAATTTTGTAATAAGTGTGCGTGTGTGTGTGCATGTCTTCCAACTTCCATTTCTTTCTCCCTATTACTTACCTGCTTTCGTTGGTTAGTTTTAGGTCATGTTTCAAATTAGCATACTTATGTTTTGCATGTTTGCATCCATTTATCTGTCTAGCATACTTATGCTTCACATGTTTGCATACACTCATCTATTTTGCATGCACCGGGCTCGGCGCATCATACTAACTGCATCGTATTTCAATTCTAAGTTGAATACATGTATCAATTATCGCATCTCATATGCCATCTTAAAATAGCCGAGCCTATTTCTAGTTGCATTTTGCATGTGTTGCATTAGCCATCTTAACATGAACTAGGATCATGCATGATTTCTAACTAGTTCTTTGTTTTGGCTCGGAGTACTAGGTAAGCTTTTATGCTTGAGCATACTACATGTGTGTTATTGATTGCCATGATAACATGTTTGCCATGAGGCTAACTGCTTATGTTTTTTAACTGCCTGAATGCCTGTGGTTGAAGGTTGGATTACTTGAATTGGAGCAATTCATTGAAATCCGCATTTTAGCCTACTTACGAGTAGCAAACTTCAAACCATTTTCCAAACAAACGGATATGCGATGCTTTGTTCCAAATTAGGCGATCTAGTCTATACTTGTTTTGATGTGCGCATCACATAGTAATTCTAGCTAATTAACCGGAATAAGAACACATGTGTTTTCAAAAACTAGATATCATGTTTAGTAGTGGCCGATCTTTGATCGGGCGAGCGGGGGTGCTCATAGATGACCTTCCCCAATCGTACCCAAGTTCCCGAGCTGAGGCAACTTTGGTGATGACGGACACGTGGCCTTAGGCACGAGTCAGGGTTTTCTAAATTTCTCCCAAAATAAAATATTTAGGTGGCGACTCTGTATCTGGCAAAGCAGTCCATGTTTGGCACTTCTTTACAAAAATCAGTTTTCCAAAACGATTTGCAAGATTTAGACTCTTTGGTGATTTATCGATCTTACATTTCACTTTGCAAGATCAGATTCAGAACCGTGACATTTGAGTCCGAACTGTAGCATGAGGCCCTCGGGGCGCGTCTATAGTTTCTGGCGACTTCGCTGGGGATTTAGAGAGCTTGACTCGAACTCATGATATCTTGTTTTGACTACACTTATGTGTTTCTTTGCATTGCATTTGCATTTGCATTGGTGCACCTAGGACACCGTGTTTGCCGTATGCTATTCCTGAACGGTTTGTCGGAGGCTCGCTTCGAGAAGCGTGCCACAAGGCTGACCGGTTGCGGGCTCTGCCACGATGGGAACACAAACCCCTGTTTTTACCGGGGCACCCTTTTTGACCATTCGACCTAGTGCATATCAGAATCCATAGTGAAACCCTACCCCAACATAGGGGTGTTTTGGCTCTCATTTGCTTGCTATGTGCTTTTTGAGTTGGCCTCTACAGGAATGTACATATTAGTTTGCAAGTCTGGGTATCAGACCTGACGACATCAGTATTTTGAGAATCAGTTATATCTGCGGGTATCAGATTCAGATTTGGGACAGTGATTTTGGGGAGCAGTGATCAGTGGTTGAGGATAGTTCTTTCAGCTTTTGTGTGCCAACTGTGTGTTGTATTTATTTAAGTTGTTATGCTGTCCGTTTTTCTGCTTATTATTTCCTTATTATGCTTTATTTATCTTTTTGCAAAGTAGTTTAGCACAATTGCATCTGACCAGGTAGATATTCCCCGAGCACTCTGGGTTAGAGGTTATAGACTTAATCGATCCAGGGATCTGGTAGACGGACAAGCAGTGTTCCTTTCTTTACCCCCGGTTGCTAGACAGAGGTAAAAAAGGTGCAGTATATCAGTACAGCGGTCGCCAGATCAGTGGTCTACCCCATTAGTGAATAGTCAGACTGAGGTCTTAGTTTCTATTGCAGGGACAGATATATCGATTATTCAGATAGATCCGTACCATATGGCAAGCTTAGAGGAGATGGTGCGTCACCTCCAAGAAAGCATGAAAACTATGCAGCAGGACGTTGCTCGTCAAGCAGAATCTGCCAAACAGCAGGCCGCGATCGTGACCCAACAGGCAGAATTAATCACTAGGCTATAGCGGCATGCTGGAGCATTTGCTTCACACCAGGTTCCTCCCCCACCAAGAGTTCCCATACTCGGGGAGACAACTAACGTCCAGGATGATACAGACATTCCAGTCGGGCCGGCTCCGCCCCCGATTTTACCCCAGCTGTCCAAAACACCCACTAACTTGCCAGATTCTCCCTTTGAGTTTGAGACGGACCCCACAGTGCTGAAAGTAAGCAAGCTTGAAAAGCTGTTCAAGAAGTCTCAAGGGGCTCATTCCATTCCGGATATTGAGGATGGGTACACCGACTCAGCCGTGACACTGCCGGACCGTTTTAAGATGCCACATATTGACCACTTTGACGGGTTGGGGGACCCTATGGTGCATTTGCTGCTGTTTTCAGACATTCTAAGGCCGATGGGCCTTTCTAGATTACAGAAGCTTTCCTTGTTTGGCCGGACCTTGTCAGGTGTAGCGGCCATTTGGTATGCAAAATTGGAAGATTTTGTCAAGAGGAGTTGGGAGGAGATGGCTGAGGCCTTCATAGCTCAATACTCATACAATACACAGATCGAGATTACGACCCGTGATCTTGAGAGAACCAGGCAGGAGCTGAAGGAGAGTTTCTCCGATTTTGTAATCCGGTGGAGGGCCAAGGCCTCGATGATGACCATCAGGCCAGTTGACAAAGATCAAATACGGATGGTTGTGTGCAACCTCCAGCCCAAGCTTATGCAGAAGATGATCGTCCTCCCCCTCCCCACATTTGCAGACCTACACGAGATAAGGGTGCAGATCGAGGATGCTATGAAACAGGGTCTGATTGACCAAGATCGAAAGCCGCCCAAGAGGGCATTCGACCGCAGTTCGAATGCAGGCATAAGCAATGCTGCAGCTGGCAGATCTCCATATGTGGGAATGGTTACCACTACCACCCCGAAAACCCTTGCAGTTACGCCATTCACTGGTGCGTCCGGAAGTAGCTCACAAACAACCAAGTATTCCCCCTCGAAGTCAACGAACCTTCACCCCACTGTACATGCCCCCGTCCAAAGCTCTGGGAGTTTTGATCAGAAAAGGGCACTTAAAGCCCCTAGAGCCGTGGCCACTACCAGACAGGCTCCCTGCTTCCCATAACCCGGCCAAGTACTGTGCTTATCACCAGCAGCATGGTCATGACATTGACCAGTGCTTTCGGTTGCGTCATGAGATTCAGGATCTCATCGATAATAGGGTGATCATGCCCCTGGAAAAACCAAATGTCACAACTAACCCTCTCTCACCACATAACCAAGCTCGGCCTCCCAAACGCATCAATTTCATCCAAACTGGGGTTGTGTCATACGACCCCAGCATATATATCACCCATTCTCACCTACCCAAGCCAGAGGTGTTCATTCCTGATAGCACTGACTTGTGCGTGTTGGACATCTCCTAAACCCAACTAGAAACGGTGGTGGTAACTATCGGAGATGGAACTGGGTCAACTGTGAGAACAGACGAGGATGAGCAGTCAGAACCTGAGGGCTCTGCGAGTTTCAAGTACAACCCAAGCGGCTACATTACATCAGTAGGCTAGGCTAGGCCGAATGTGGAATTGCTAATAGGGGCAGAGATTTGTGTAGCACGAGAGGATGGACCTGATCAAGGGCTAGATGACCTAGCAGATCTGGAAGAAGACCTTGTGAATCTACAATTCTTTGAAGAACAGGATTCGGGGGCCGTGGCAGTCAATTGGCTTGATGGGTCAGCAGAAACTACTGAATGGCTTGACAACCAACCAGATGTTGAGGAACAAACTCAGTTAGAACAGAGTCCGCCAGTGACGGAGTCATCAACGGTGGCTGGAAGGGCCGGGAATCAGAATGCGCCGTCGGAGAGCACCGGTGATAATAATTTTGCTCGAGACCAGAGCATTTCAAGTATAGAGGACATTGAACAGCAAGCCGCACTGAAACAGTTCGAGCGAGAAAGGACCGAGGATTCTAAAAGAGTCAGAAAAGCCAAAGCCCTTGAGGGGACAGAACATGTTGTGAGCATGGGAACGAAAGTTACTGTGGGTACAGGAATAGTTGTAACGGAGCTAGACAGGTGCCTATCAGTTGCCGATGGCATGTGGTGGGAAGATGATGACCTACGTCTTGCCCACACAGATGACGACTGGGGACAGAGCCAACCAGATGATACCTGGTATGTGGGTGAAGTAGACCACATGACTAGGAGTGGGCGGTATTTTAAGCCCCCGCACTTAGATCAACCAGAAGCGTCCGGGAAGGACAAGGAGGTGGAGAAACAAAAAGAGAAGTTACTCGAAGAAGAGGCTGTGCTGAAATAGTTGAAGAAGATACAGGCAGACATCTCCATCTGGGGACTGCTTATGGCTTCACGAGTTCATAGACAGGCTGTCCTTTCGGCAATGGACAAGGCCAAACTCTCCATAGATACCACACTTGAACAGCTGGTAGGGCTGGTCTTTCCGGGAGGAGCTTCCCCGACGTTGACCTTTTATGACAAGGAGTTGTCGCTGAGGGCGCAAATCACAACAAACCGCTCTACATCTCTGTGGAGTGTAGAGGCAAGTGGGTACTGGTAGTTCTTGTCGATACGGGATCCGCCATCAATGTATGCCCATTAAGGACAGCATATGCAATCGGGTTGAAGCCCGCAGACTTTGTGCCAACCATCCAGGTGATAAGGGCATATGACAATACAAGCAGGGAGGTAAAGGGGACCGTACAGATTCAGACCTAGGTTGGTCCAGGACAACACGATGTTGACTTTCATGTCTTGGACGACATGCATGCACGGTCGACTTTGCTCAAAAATCTACCGCCTTGCCTCAAGATGCTTCTGTTTGCACACTTTTGTACTTTTGAAAATTATGCCAACTTCCAGAATGCTTCAGACCCACCTTACGAACATGCTGAGGGATGGTCGGCCAAGAGGGATGGCCATCGGCCACTTCTGATAGTCGATCGGTAGCCTTGGTAGCCGGTCAGCAGCTTTCATGGCCGGTCGGCTAGTGCTTCCTACAATTTCTCCTTTTGCTGCAACAGAGCACAAACAGAGGCATGCTAGTGTATTTGCAAGGAAATGTGCGTGCAACAACACTCCTTATCATGTCTCAAGCTCAAAGGAGTGTAATGCTCATCTCTCAAGCCACCAATCACACATCTCGATGCATGATGGGCAAAAAGTCAAGCTTGCACAATGTCGATGAATGCACAAATAACACATAGGACTCGAGAGGCCTCCACTCTATCATGCACAATCAAGGGGGACGACGACAAAGAAATGAGGCGCATTTCATTACTTCAAGTATGAAACGCTCCTCGTTTCTCGTGTTTGAATCAACTTTCGATCCAAACACAATGCAATGCAATACACATGCAAACAACATGCTAATCTTGACATGCTAAGGTGGCATGCACAAGATTCTAATATGCAAACACTCATACACAACATACTAGAACACTAAAACATTAAACACTAGTGAAGAATACAACACTAGGACCATGCAACACAATGCTCAATGGACTAAACCAACACCAAACAGACCTCATGCATGCCAAAAAAATGGCCAAAATGATTTGAAATGATAGCATGAATGGCAAGGGAATGATGCTCATGCATTGGCTCACAAGCAAGGCATGAAGGTGCAACTCTCAAGAGCACCTAAAGAGTGAAAAACATGGAAGTGTGGCAACACTATATGCTCTAAAATAACATGCCAAATGATGCCAAAACATGCAAATACCTCAAACCAAGCATGCAAGGTACCTCAAAACTCAAAGCTATTCAAGGCTATTGCACTACAAGCATGCATAACAAGCATCATACGACTAAGAAGCCTCAAAACAGAGCTAAAGCATGCCAAAATATGAATAAAAGCATGCTGGAGTATAGCCAAAATGAGCTAGAATAATAGGCTAAAGAGACAAGCATGCGAGGCTAGCTAGCAAGGATTACACTACAAGTGTATAAAGCATGCAGGAGGTGAGTCCACCAATCAAAATCAGAGTTATAACATGCCAAAATAACACCAAAAATGGGCTGAGACTAAGCCAACACATGCTAGAACAACAAGCTAACGCATTAGGCATGCAAGGCTAGCAAAGAAGATTTACACTACAAGTGTAAGAAGCAAATGAGGGATGCTCTAACCAACCAAAAACAAAGTTGTATCATGGCAAAATAATACAAAAAATATGCTGCAATGGTAGCCCAAAATCTTAGGCAAGCATGCATGCCAATTGACTTATGATTGAGGCATAAAGCATAACCCTCCAAAAACATTGAAAGAGTGAAGCATGAGAGGGTATGACCACACTATACACACTGAAATCATGTGAGAAAAGAGGCTAATGCATGCAAACACTCAAGTAAAGCATGATAAAGACTTTGAAACTCAAAGCTAGTGAGCAAGATTGCACTATGGCTATACAAAGCAAGCCATGCATGACCCAAATCACTTAAAACAGAGCTTAAGCAAGGCAAAGCATGAGTAAAAGCTTGCTGGACTAGAGCCAAAAACATGCTAAAATGATGGTCCAAAGCATGATGCATGTTAAGGCTATAGGGAGGATTGCACTACAAGTACATGAAGCATGCAACAAGTGATCAAACCAACCCAAAACAGAGTTATAACATGTTAGAAAAGTCACAAAAACATGCTAAGATTGAGGCTCAAGAAGGTAGAAAAACATGTCAATGTGTTAAGCCAACAACATACTCAAACAAAGCACAGGGGGGGACCACCCCCATCCATTTTGGACCTCAATACACACTTTCCACCACTGAAATTCCTCTGGAATTCAGTGGTGAAAGGACCAAAACAAGGTGGTCTTAAAGGCCTCAAAAGATTACACTAAGCAAAACAAAATAGGCCACCAAAGGGGGTAGACCACCCCTAACTCAAACAAAGCCTCAAACAAACATCTTAAGCACTTAAAAACAAGGCTTTTTGTAGTTGAAAGCTAGGCCTAAATTAACATGCAAGGGTGGCCAAAGACTTAAGCAAAACAAAGCTTAAAAGGGGCCAGTTTTTTCCCGTTGAAGCACAATGGCAAGAGAGCAACTTCAGCCATAATTTTTGAACCAAAACCAGTCCAAAGTCCTCAAAACAAGCTTCACGGTGCCTCAGCTCCAAAGCAAAGGTGTTTAACTAGGTGTTTGTGTGCAAAAGTGTGAAGAAATAGCACTTTTGAGCAGAAACTAGCACAAATATATATATATATATATATAGAGAGAGATATTTTTTTATGTCTAAAATTTCTGAACCTCTAAAGGGGAGAGGAGCCTCCCCTTATATAGCATCACAAGTATCAAGCTTGTTGAACAAGCTAGAAGCTTGTTACAATCCCTCCATACACGTGTATGGAGGATGCAATCTATGCTCACCAGCTGGCACAGCTGGCAATAAAAATATCTGCAAAAGCAAAAGAAAGGGCCTCGGCCAAAAATCATGGCCGACCGGCCATTAAAAAGGCCAACCGGCCATCAGTGCAGCCGACCGGCCACCACTAATGGTCGATGGAAAGAGGGCACGACCGATGGGCAAGGGGCCTGGCCAATGGCTTGTAAGGATGGCCAACATGCCACCCCCTTCCCTCAGAAACAAAACCACAAGCTCTTGGTCCACAACTAAGCACAAACAGACAAGTTGAGGGGCTCCAAGGCAAGGCGCATAGCCGAGACCTTTAGGAACTCAAAATGAACACGAGCATGGATGATTATCGAGTGTTCAAACGATGGCGTCCAAGTCTTGAGGACGGTCAAAAATGGGGTGTCTGCAGTTGCCCCTATTTAACTGAACTTGAAAGTCATGAGATGACGAGAGTGAATGTCAAAGCCCAGAGACGACCCATTTTTTACAAGGCCGAAGACTTAGAAAAACATACAAAATAACAATACAAAGATGTGCCCGCGGGCTGGGGCGAAATGCAGATGACATGCACAATGCAGAACATAACTTATGATTATGCAAAGAGGGTTGTAAAGAAATATCATGCAATTGTTATGCAAAAAAGTACTACAGCAAACTCGTACATAAGCAAGTAAGAGAACACACCACACGCGGGAATTACAGGCCGAACTACATTTCATGCAGAAAGGATGTAAGAAAATTATGCAATCTTCACTGCGCTCACGCAGAAAAGACTAGAAGCGACTATCGGGAACACCCAAAGTCTCAAACAAAGCATCTCTCAGTGTATCACACGCGAGAGAGGGAATAGTGACACCTCTCAGCGTATCACACGCGAGAGAGGGAGAAGCACCATTTCTCAGCATATCACACGCAAGAGAAGGAAAGGTACACCTCTCAGTGTATCACACGCAAGAGAGGGAAGGTAAACACCTCTCAGCATATCACACGCGAGAGAGAGAAAGGCACCACTTCTCAACGTATCACACGCAAGAGAAGGAAAGGTACACCTCTCAGCGTATCACATGCAAAAGAGGGAAAGACACCACTTCTCAGCGTATGACACACAAGAGAAGGAAAGGTACACCTCTCAGCGTATCACACGCAAGAGAGGGAAAGGCACCACTTCTCAGCGTATCACACGTAAGAGAAGGAAAGGTACACCTCTCAGGGTATCACACACAAGAGAGGGAAAGGCACCACTTCTTAGCGTATCACACGCAAGAGAAGGAAAGGTACACCTCTCAGCGTATCACACGTAAGAGAGGGAAAGGCACCACTTCTCAGTGTATCACACGCAAGAGAAGGAAAGGTACACCTCTCAGCGTATCATACGCAAGAGAGGGAAAGACACCACTTCTTAGTGTATCACACGCAAGAGAAGGAAATGTAAACACCTCTCAGTCTATCACACGCAAGAGAGGGAAGGTAAACACTTCTCAGTGTATCACACGCAAGAGAAGGAAAGGTACACCTCTCAGTGTATCACACGCAAGAGAGGGAAGGTAAACACCTCTCAATGTATCACACGCAAGAGAAGGAAAGGTAAACAGTGCAAGCACTGAGGAGTCGTATAAGCATCGGAGTGCGTCCCAATGCTTCTAACAAGGGTATAGCCTAAACACCGAGCGCACCCGGGTGCTTCTAACCAATGAGGTGCTAGTGTAGACATCGGGCCCGAAATTCCTCTTAATGAACCGTACATACAATATCGTGCATGTAGGAGAAAGAAACTTGAAAGATACAAGGCAATGCCACACATGTCTTCTGTGAGACGAATGACAATGATGCATATGTAATGCAAGATAACCAATGGTGCATATTCAATGCCAGATAAACAACGTTGCATAACGATGCGAGTAGAATGGTGCATAGCAATACAAGTGAAAAGTGCATAAGAATGCAAGTAAAGTGTGCATAACAATGCAAGTGAAGTGTGCATAGCAATGCAACTGAAACGTGCATAACAATGCAACTGAAACGTGCATAACAATGCAAGTGCGAGAAATGTATGCTCCATGCAACATTTAAGACGCGTATTTCATGCCAAGGTGAGAAGTGCACATTCTATGCAAGCAAGGTTAAAACGTGTTCCATGCAATGTACATACTTTATGCGATGTAAACACGAATACCTATTTGCTACAACGCGCATATGTTCTGCAAACGCAATGATGTTTGTCCGATGCAAAAGTGAAAGAGGCATATAACAAATGCAAATCTCATGAATGTGATAAGAACACCGTAAAGCCACGTATTCAAAGATAAGTTTCAAGTCTAGCAATATGCAAAAGGATATAAAAAAGGATACATTTTGTGCATATCGTGTGCCGCACACGGAAAACACGGTTCGAGGTCACCACGGAGGCTACTTAAGCTTCAAAAGGTACACTTTCCTGCACTTTCTTGAGAGATGAGGGTACAAATCAATAGAACAACCCCAAACAAGGGCATTGGAGGTCCATCGGCCACAAGAGGGAGCCATCGGCCACCCATCGGCCACCAGATAAGCTAATCGGCCACCAATGTGGCCGGCCGGCCAACAATTTGGCCGATCGGCCAAACCTGGCAGATTTCGGGAAAGTTTGGTCCATTTGCCTCGAGTCTTTAAGTATAGGGTTCCAAACCATATTCTTTCACTTTCTCAAGCCCGAAACTTCTTTCCCTTGTGCTCTATGCCAATTTCCTCCTTCAATCCGCGCTTTATACACACTTTCAGGCGTCCCATAAACATTCAATTCGCGAAACCCTTGAGATTCAAACACTTTGAACCGATTGAAAAGTGTTTTTGGTGCCTCACTCTTGATTTCCATCACTTGGGGTTTGTTTCCCCCAAGTTACTCTTGATCTTCGTGCCATTTTCCTCACTTCGACATTTTCTTCCATTTTTTCACCCTGCGGAGTTGACTTTTTGTTGACTTTTGGTATTCTTGCCTATTTTCCATACCTTTAACCATTTTTCTCATTCTTCTCGAGATGGAGGATGATGTTCCACATGGTGGGGCTCCTCTAGGGATAAAGATGGATCCCGAGTTCGAGCCTTTGCCGCTCGGCATTCGGCCTTTCGACCCGACGACGTACAATCCTAACATACACGTGTTGCCTCCCGACGGTATTCGCCAGTTCAGGAGATTTGCGCGAGGTGCTCCGGAGGACCTCCTGCTACACGAGCCGGAGTCACACTTATCCTATGGCGCCGCTGAGGTATACTCTTTCTCTTTACTTTCTGCAATGTAGGTCATATGTCTTGGATAGCCAATATCACTCTTCATCTAATTAATCGAAACACACTTGTATATCACATGCCTAGTTCATTCTGAGCACATTCATACATGATATTTCTATCAACTCGAACATATGTACACACTGCATTTCTATCAATTCTAAACACATGCATACACTGTATTCCTGACACTACTTTACATCTGTTTATCTTGGACACAAGAAGATTCTCATGCCTTCCGGGGTTATGGGAACACCATTGCACGAGACTGGTACATGAAGCTACCCGACGATGTTCGCCACATCGTCGATGAGGCTGGTTTTGGTGTATTCTACATGGGACTCTCACGTCTCATTGTGAGTCAGCTTCTTCTAGGCACCTTAGTGGAGAGGTAGTGGGACACCACCGATTCCTTCCACCTTTCTACAGCAGAGGAGATGACGATGACTCCCTTCGACTTCTACATGCTCACCGGCATCGGAGTAAGGGGTGATCTGATCCCTTTCGACACTGATATGGGCGAGTAGGATGTTGCTTAGATCTTTTTGCTAGGGATTCACCCACCTCTCTCCCGGCCAGGGATGGTGCGATATTCGTGGTTCACCGACCAGTTTAGGGGGGGGACGCCGACGACCCGCGAGGAGGTCGAACACTACACGCGGGAGTTCCTCATGTTCTTGCTTGGCACTACTCTATTCGCTGACCAGGCAAATACTGTTGGCCTCTACCTCTTGAGTGCACTGGTAGACGTGTCTGTAAACACCCCATTTTTGACCGTCCTCAAGACTTGGACGTCATCGTTTGAACACTCGGTGATCATCCATATTCGTGTTCATTTTGAGTTCTCGGAGGTCTCGGCTGCGCGCCTTGCCTCAGGATCTCTCAACTCGACTGTTTAGTGCTTGGTCATGGACCAAACACTCGTGTTTTTTGCTTTGGAGGGCAGGGAATGGCTTGTTGGCCATCCCCACACCTCACCGGCCATGGCTCGAGGCCACCAGCCTGGTTTCCTTGCCATCGGCCATTGGTGATGACCAGTCGGCACCTTTGGTGGCCGGTCGGCACCTTTTGTGGTCGGTCGGCATCTTTGGTGGCCGGTCGTCATCTTTTGTGGTCGGTCGGCCATCTTTGTTGGCCGATTGGCTCTTTTTCTAGCCGAGACCTCTTCTTGGGGCGGCTTGACCCTTTTGAACCCTTGGTTTTAGCTTCTTGAGGAAGCTTGAACCTTTTGAACCCTTAGTTTTAGCTTCTTGAGGAAGCTTGAACCCTTTGAACCCTTGGTTTTAGCTTCTCCAAGAAGCTTGAACCTTTTGAACCTTTGTTTTAGCTTCTCCAAGAAGCTTGAACCTTTTTTTTAGCTTCTCCAAGAAGCTTGACCCCTTTGTCTAGCTTTTCCAAGAAGCTTGATCCCTTTGCTTAGCTTCTCTTGGAAGCTTGACCCCCTTGACCCTTTTGAGTTAGCTTCTCTTAGAAGCTTGGCACCTTGTCTTGCTCTATAAAAAGAGGCCTCTCCTCCCATTTGAAGGGTTAGAAAATCTGATATATATCATATATATATCACTCTCTCTCTATATCTCCCTCTCTCTCTACATTTGTGTGGGTTAGAGGGTGCAAAAGGGTCTAGTTCTTGGCCATTTGAACTACACCTCCTAGCACAACACCTCCATCATCAACCTAAGGAGCTTGGAGGCCATTTTCAGAGGTTAAGGGACCATTTTTTTGGACCAAGAGGTTGTTATCCCCTTTTGGATATAAAGGTAACTCCTTTTTCCTCTTTATTTCCCGTTTTTGCACACACTTTTAGCCTATCTTTCTTGCTGTTTTGAGCTTTGTGTATAACATAAAAAATTTCTATTTTTTTGTGTTTAAGATACTTCATTAAGGTCACTTTTGAGTTTGGGGTCGTTTACCCCCTCTTAGGCCTTGTTTGGCCTCATTTTTGTGTGTTTTTGGTGAGCTTTGGGACCACCTTGTTTGGGCCTCCTCACCAGTGAAATCTTTAGGGATTTCAGTGGTGAGGAAGGTGGTTTGAGGTCCTAAGAAGGAGAGGACCATCCCCTCTCCTTATTGTCTTGATTACTTGCACTTTTGGCCGTACAAAGGAGCTCCTATTTGCAAGCTTCCAAGCTTTATTTCCAGCATTTTTCAGTGGGTTTTAGGGCCCCTATAAGTGATTTCCAGATCTGGTTTTTCCATGTTAAGTGTCCTTGTTGCGTGTGTAGAGTAACCCTCTTATTGGCCTTTCAAAGGAGCACATCTTTCTTGCACGCATGGACCTTGTTTCCATGGATTTTTGGGGCTTATTTGACATACCATGTTACTATTTTTAGCTGGTTTGATAAGCTCTCACATGCTTCATATAGGTGTAGTGTAAACCATGCTTACTAGCCTATGTTGCATGTTGTTTTGGCCAAGTATGCTAGCTTATTTTGGCTACATTTCATACATGTTTTAGCATTATTTTGGGCTGCACAGGGACTGTTTGGGGCTGGTTTCATCATTCGAGCATCGCTTTGCATGTTTATAGTGTATTACATTTCACTAGCTTTAGTGCTTGAGTCCTTAACAATGCATTACATGAGTGTTTGCATGCTTTTGAGTCATTTTGGAGTCATTTGGCATGCCATTTCAGATCTGGAACATGCACCATTGTATGCCATATTCCCTCCTTGCCATGCTTTGGTAGAGTTGCATTTTTGTGCCTTAAGCTTGGTTAATGCATTGTGCATGCATTCCATGTATTTTGTTGCCTCACTTGCATCATTATGGTCACTGATTTTGGCATGTTTGCGAGCTATCCATGTTAGTTTAAGTCCATCATCGCATGTTGTTGCATGCCATATTTGTTTACATGTTTAGGTTATGTGCCTATTGCATATTAAATGCATTGCATAATCATGTTGCATTAGCCTTGCTTGCATGCTTAGGTTGCATTGCATTGTGCATGCATCCCTTGTCTCTTGATTAAGCATGATAGAGGTTGGGGCCTTTGATGTGTTTTGTGTGTGCATCTCATTTGATATTGAAGTTGCACACTTGGATTTTGGGCCATCACGCATTGAAATGCGCAATTGGTGGTCCGAGAATCGAGCACCATATCCCTTTGAGTCACAAACATGATAAGGGATGTGGTGGTGCACACATTTGCTTGAAATGCATTGCCATGCCATGTTTTGCCCTCTGTTGCTGTCAAAACAGGTTTTGAAGGAAGCTTTGGCAGGCCGGCCATCTATACTGCTGACCGGCCATCCATTGTTGGCCAATGGCTTTACAGATGGTCGATGACCATCCGGACATGGCCGGTGGTGTTCTGTCTTAGCCGGTGGTGTTCCATAGTGTCCATAGAGTGCTCCCTGGGACTTGTACAATTTTCAGAGGAGCAGAGCAGGGAAAACAGAGGCAAACTTGTGCATGGAGTTGGATTTCCGAGTAAACCCGAGCACGCGCGCATTGGATCCTCTTCCCGAGGCCTTTACTGCTTTCTTAGCTTAGTTAATTTGCTTAATTAATTAGGTGGTCTGTAATAATTAATTAGCTTGTAGGTTAATTAAATTGTATTATTCTTTTGGTCCCTCCGAGCGAGGGTGAATTTGTAATAAGTGTGGGTGCGTACGTGCATGTCTTCCAACTCCTATTTCTTTCTCCTTTTTACTTACCTGCTTTGATGGTTAGTACTAGGGCATATTTAATTTAGCATCCTTATGCTATGCATGCGTGCATCCATTCATTTGTATTGCATGCACCGGGCTCGGCGCATCATACTAACTGCATTGTATTTCAATTCTAAGTTGAATACGTGTTAGTTGTAGCATCATCATATGTCATCCATAGATTAGCCAAGCCTATTGTAGCTGCATCTTGCATGCGTTGCATTAGCCATCTTAACATGAACTAGGATCATGCATATGATTACTAACTAGTTTCTGTTTTGGCTTGAAGTACTCGGTAAGCATTTATGTTTTAGCATCCTTGCATGCGTGTGAGTGTTGCCATGACAGCATGCTTACCATGAGGCTACTTGCTTATGTGATATAACTGCTTGAATGCCTGTGGGTGGAGGTTGAATTACCTAAATTGGAATAATGCATTAAAACTGTGAGTTTTAAGCCCACTAGATAGTGGCGAAACCATCTTTTCTAAAGCCCACTTGAGGGTGGCAAAACCTACATTTTAGCCTACTTGCGAGTAGTAAACCATTTTCAAAACAAACATGCAATGCTTTGTTCCAATTTAGGCGATTTGGTCTATACTTGTTTGTTGTGCGCATAACATAGTAATTATAGGCTAATAATCGGAATAATAACACATAATGCTTTCAAAACAAGATATCATGGTTAGTAGAGGCCGATCTTTGATCGGGCGAGCGGTGGTGCTCATAGCTGACCTTCCCCAATCGTACCCAAGTTCCCGAGCCGAGGCAACTTTGGTGATGACGAACACGTGGCCTTTGGCACCGAGTCAGGGTTTTCCAAATTTCCCAAAATAAAATATTTAGGTGGCGACTCTGTATCTGGCAAAGCAGTCCATGTTTGGCACTTCTTTCTAAAAAATCAGTTTTCCAAAACGATTTGCCGGATTTGGACTCTTTGGTTCAGATTAAGAATCGTGACAAAACGAGTCCGAACTGTGGTAGCATAAGTCCCTCGGGGCACATCCACAGTTTCTGGCGACTCTGCTGGGGATTTAGAGAGCTTGACTCGAACTCGTGATATCCTGTTTTGATTTCACTTATATGTTTCTTTGCATTGCATGTGCATTGGTGCGCCTAGGACACCATGTTTGCCGTCTGCTATTCCTAAACGGTTTGCCGGAGGCTTGCTTTGTCAAAGCATGCCATAAGGCTGACCGGTTATGGGCTCTGCCAGTATGGGAGCACAAACCCCGGTTTTACCGGGGCACCTTTTTTGACCATTCGACCTAGTGCATATTCGGAATCCATAGTGACCATTCCAAACTATGACAGGTTGCTTACCTGATAGGTTGTTTGAAACCGCTGCGTGCGTAGTGAAACCCTAGTTCCTGACAAAATAGGACAGGGAAACCCTACCCCAACATAGGGGTGTCTTGGCTCTCATTTGTTTGCTATGTGCTTTTAGAGTGTATCTCTACAGGGAATGCGCATAACATTTGCAAGTCTGAGTAACAGGCCTGCGGGCATCACTATCAGTATTTGGGGAATCAGTTTTACCTGAGGGTATCAGTTTACAGGCAGAATTTTGGATAGAATTCTATAGGGGGGCACAGTCATTCAGCTTTGCTCATATAGGTTATGGTGAAATCAGGCTGAGATGCTCTCTATTTTCCCTTTTGCTGGGTAGTCCTAGAACCATAGCTTCAGAAGGCTCCGATATCCCCTAAGGTTCATCGGACTTGTGCTGATAGACTTTGTCAGGTCAGAGATTCAGTTCAAGGGCAATCAGTGTTCCTTTGCCAGAGGTAGGGTAAAAAGGCCAGTCAAGCACAGATCATCAGTTCAACAGTCTTCGGATCAGTAGTCATTATCCATCTCACCTGTGTGCGGTTGGGTTGAGATATCTGCTTTTACCACAGAGACAGATATACTGATAGATCAGTTAGATCAAGGCAGTATGGCAGGAATGGAAAAGATGGTGCGCCAACTTCAGGATAGTATGAAAGCCATGCAACAAGACTCTGTCCGTCAAGCAGAATTCGCCAAGCAACAGGCTATGGTCATAGCCCAACAGGTAAAGACAATTGCCAGGCTAGAGCAGCAAATTGGAGTATCTACTTCACACCAGGCTCCTCCCCCACCAAGAGTTCCAACACTCGGGGAGACAGCTAATGTCCAAGAAGATACGGACATTCCGACAGGGCCAGCTCCGCCCCCGGTTCTACCCCAGCTATCTAAAACACCCACCAACCTACGAGACCCCCCTTTTGATGTCAAGACGGACCCCACAGCATTGAAAGTGAGCAAGCTTGAGAAATTGTTCAAGAATTCTCAGGGGGCCCACTCCATTCCTGATATTGAAGACGGGTATACAGACTCGGCTATGACGCTGCCGGACAGATTTAAGATGTCGCACATCAACCGCTTTGATGGATCTGGGGATCCCATGGTACATTTGCGACTGTTTTCGGACATACTAAGGCCGATGGGCCTCACCAGATTACAGAAGCTATCATTATTTGGCCGGACCCTGTCTGGGATAGCCGCAATCTGGTACGTAAAACTGGAAGACTCCGTCAAAAGGAACTGGGAGGAGATGGCTGAGGCCTTCATTGCACAGTACTCCTATAATACGCAAATCGAGATTACAACCCGTGATCTTGAGACGACAAGGCAGGAGCCTAAGGAGAGTTTTTCTGACTTCGTAACCCGCTGGAGGGCCAAGGCCTCAATGATGACCATTAGGCCGACCGATAAGGATCAAATACGGATGGTTGTACGCAACCTCCAGCCCGAGCTCATGCAGAAGATGATCGTTCTCCCCTTCCCCACCTTTTCAGATTTAGATGAGATGGGGGTACAGATCGAAGACACCTTGAAACAAGGTCTGATTGACAATGACAGAGAGTAGCCTAGGTGGGCGTTTTCCCGCAGTTCGAATGCAACCACCAGTAGTGATGCAGCTGCAAGAACTTTCGAAGTTGACATGGTCACCGCCACCACTCCCAAAGCAGTCACCCCTTTTGTTGGTACATCCAATCCAAACCCCCGAACCTCAGACTATCTACCCCGAGGAAAGAGGATTTTCTCCCCACTTTATATGCCTTTGTCAAAAGCTCTAGGGGGTTTACTCAAGAAAGGACATCTGAAACTATTAGAACAACGGCCTCTACCCGATCCTCTCCCTCCAAAGCATGACCCGACTAAGTACTGTGCTTTCCATCAACAGACCGGTCATGACACCGACAGTTGCGTCCGTCTTCGCCATGAGATACAAAATTTGATTGACAACAGGGTCATCGCCGCACCAGGTCCTGCAAAGTCTATCGGCACTTGATCAGTGAACTTGTGGGGGATAATGTGATGTGATCGGGGGATGAACCACCTGCGGGCGGCGCTCAGTTTACTCCGGATGTGGCGTATGGCACGCACTATTTTGAGCATTTTGCGAATGCTAGTTTTTGTGCTTTCTAACTTGGATATTGGGTCAGTCTTGTCATTTTGTATTGAGTCAATCTTTTCATACTGAGACAGTTGGGTCTGTCTTGTTGTATCGAGTCAGTCCTGTTTTGTTGGAGTCTGGTGATTTTGGGGGTGTTACCTTGGACATCACTTGCTTGTTTTGTGTTTGTCTTTTTTTTTTGTTTTCTTTTGAGTCTGTTTCTGCCTTGGAGCCAGTTACGCCAACAGATCTGAATGGAACAGCAGTGATTTTCACACTCTTGTGTTTGCTTCTGCCGTGTGCCAGTTGTGCCAGAAATTCTAAATAAGATGGCAGTATTTGACTAGAAGTTGTGTCTTTTCTGTGCCTTGAATTCATTACATCGACCTAAGTTTTCCAAAACTTTTTTCAAAACATTGTGATAAAAACGAAGAAGAAGGAATTCCTCGGGTTTTGCAAAATTTGATCAATTGAGAGAAAGAGTGGCATGCTAAGACCTTAATGATCAAGATCATGCTTGTTAATATGAGTACTGAGAAAGATCCTGACTTGATCCAGATTGGTTCTACATTGTCTTCAGCGCGAGCGATTTTTCGCTTTCTTAAAAGATTTCAAAAACTGTTTTGCGCGATCTTGCGAAGACCAGTATCGAATCACTCTTGAGATTGTGCAGCTTAGGATCACTCTTAGCCTCGAGACTCGACCCCTCATTGTCAAACCTTGGACTTAAATTCAGAATATTCAAAGGTCAATCACAATGTCAGGCCTATGTGGCCAGATTTGCAGCAGCCCGTGAATCAGGGGCAGGGAAGTCAGATCAAGAAGATCAGATGTCATCAAAAGAAGCTTGCAAAGCTAGATCAGAAGCACCCCTGGAACTAGGGGCAAAGAATTTCAAATGTGCTCAAGGAGCCAAAGATGGATCATTCCACAAATCAAAGAAGGTCGGCAAGAATGCCAAATCCCAGAAGGGAGGAAAGAAGACAGTTTCTGCTGAAGAACGACTGAGTTCCTATCCGGAACACTAGGGGCAAATTCAACCCCCTATTGGATGGACTCCTGCATCGTCAGCGAACAACAGCCATCCTCCTGGATTCAGATGACTTCGGGATCTCAAAACCATTTGACATAGACAAAGCTACACTTTTACCCTTGAGAGGCTCGCTGGGCCGAAAACCCGGAAGGGCGACCCAAGCAAAGTTAGAGCAAGAAAAAGAATGAATAAAAGAACAAAAAAAAACAAACAAAAAAGAAAAAAATGAAAATAAAGAAAATGAAACGAAAAGATGAAAAAGAAAAAAGAAGAAAAAAAATGAAAAGAATTGAAAAGAAAAGAAAAACAAAGTTCGCAAGGTTGAAAACCCAGAAAGGGCGGCCTTGGCAAAAGTTAGAGTGTAAAATGAGAGGTTAATACCCGAGTGTACCTTAAACCTAAACTACGTAAGGCTTGATTCCCATGTTTGGGATACGTAGGCAACTTCATCCTGACGTCCAGCCACAAACACTTCTACAATTGATTGTGTCCATGTAATGGTTTTGATCATCTTTGCCTTCCTGTATCCGAGAGTTTGGTTGTGTTCGTCACTCTGAGGACCGACTACAATGCGCTGTGGTGCCATTCAAACAAGGGCCAACTTTCCGTTGCCATTCAATGCGCTGCGGTGCCGTTCAAACAAATGGCAACTTTCCGTTGCCATGCAGCTCTTTTCAAACAAGGGGCAATTTTCCTCCAGATCCGAGATTGTGCATCTCAAGAGTAGGTTCCATGCTTGTTGAGCATTGGCCATTTGCAAAAATAGTTTTTGAGAATTTTTACTGAGGTTGACTAATTTTCTCGAATATTGTTTCATTTTTTCCAAAACTGAACCTTTTTCTTGGACCCAAAAAAAAAAAAAAAATTCAGTGCTCATAACCTAACTTGCATGATTTCAAATCAAAAATCAAACAAGCATGTTAATCTAACTCTCATTTTGGTCAAAATTGTTTTAGTAGAAAGCCAAAAATAAAAAATGGTCAAAATGATGAACTAGGGGCACAGTTGAGTCAGGCTTCCTGTCTTTTCCCCATTTTCAACATACTTGCCAGAAAGGGCACCGTATTCGCCAGAAAACGCACCACTGAAGCTAACCGCAAAAGGGCAAAAAACTCTCACATCCTCCACACAACGAGGTATCAAGCCAAGTGCGAAGCACGAACTGGAATGGGACAAGATATTCCACTCCCTTATCTGGACAGATCTGATCACGTCCAAACTCCCCAGCAGAGCATCGTCAACCGATGTCAACTGCAGATTTGCTACACACCCAGTTGTAGCACAGCCCCTCTGTGGAAAAAACTCACTGTTGTGAACAAGAAGAAGAATCTAGCGGAATGCTAGGGGCAAGAGCCCACAACTGTCTGTTTATTCATCAACTACCCAGGGGAGAGATTAAAAATGAGAGATTGAATAATAGAGAGATGTGCGATGAGAGGAAAAGTGAGAAAAGGGCTTTTTCAGAAAAACAGAGCTTGAGGGCCAAATGATGTGAGAATCACAAATGAGAAAGGGTGGGAAACAATACCCGAAGAAACAGGCTCCCTGTGCACGTCTGTATGTCGTGTCTTTTGTTTTGTTTGTCTCAAATCTTGTTTTAAGTCGTTCCGAGCGTGTCTCGTTGTGTTTAGGTTATTTTACCTTTTGTTTTTCGTTATTGAGTCTTTTTCACTGTGTTCAGTCGTAGGCTCAATACCCAGTCGAGAACTCATTCTCAATTTCAAAAATGAATCGTTTTGTGCTCAGAGTGCTGTGTCATTCTTCACGTTTGTGGAAAACAAGATTCATTCTTTCATAAAATCGCAGGGTTCAACCCAGGTCATGTCAGAACAGCAGAACTAGGACCTATCTGAAGCTATATGGGTTCTAGACTACAAAGCAAAAGAAAAGAGGGAAAATTGGAGCATCTGAGTTTGTTTCAAATTCCGAGACTGCATTCCAGGTGCACCTTCTCAGGCCTCACCATTTCTCTGGAGTATGAGTGTATCTCAACCCCAAGCTTAAGCCTGCTTCAAGTCAGAATTACAATTAAAGCAACTGCAGATATTTTCTCTCGCCAATATAGACAGGGTGTCCCTTTTTGAGCTGAGCGTGTTGCCAAGTCCTCTGAGAGGTAAATCAGAGGCACCAGAGTACATGATTAATGCCCCCATACTTGCATAGAAAGTGCATTTCATCGCACTTCTTTTGTGCACCTCATCGCACTATCTTGTGTACCTGTATTGCATTGCCTTGCACATATCTCTGACTTGCGCCGTCACGCACTATACTTGCATTGTTATGCACCCACTTTACTTGCATCGTGATGCACGTTTCAATTGCATTGTTATGCACCCACTTTACTTGCATTGTGATGCACGTTCCAGTTGCATTGTTATACACCTTTTCACTTGCATTGTCATTCTTTCTCCTCGCATGTGCGACGAGTTAGACCTCCTTTGGTTTAGAGCATTTGGAACACGTTCCAATGCTCACATCATTCCTTGCGAAACACCGGGATACGTCCCTATGTTTCTCATTCCTTGCAGAACACCAGGATACGTCTCTATGTTTCTTCTCCTTCTTTTCGAAACCTCGGAATACGTCCCTACGTTTCGTTCTCTTTTCGAAACACCGGGATACGTCCCTACGTTTCTTCTCTTTTTTCGAAACACCGGGATACGTCCCTACGTTTCTTCTTCTTTTTCGAAACACCGAGATATGTCCCTACGTTTCTTCTCTCTTTTCGAAACACCGGGATACATCCCTACGTTTCTTCTCTCTTTTCGAAATACCAGGATACGTCCCTATGTTTCTTCTCTCTTTTTGAAACACCGGGATACGTCCCTACGTTTCTTTTCCTTTCTGAAACACCGGGATACGTCCCTATGTTTCTCTCTCTTTCCGAAACACTTGGATACATCCTTATGTTTCTCTTCTTTCTGAAACACCGGGATACATCCCTATGTTTCTTTTCCTTTCCGAAACACCGGGATACGTCCCTATGTTTCTCCTTCCTTTCTAATCTTTGGAATACGTCCCTAAACCTTGGGACACGTCTCTAATCTTTGGGATACATCCCTAAACCTTGGGATACGCCCCTAGTCTTTGGGATACGTCCCTAAACCTGGGGATACGTCCCTAAACTTTGGGGATTCGTCCCTAAACCTTGGGATACGTCCCTAATCTTTGGGATACGTCCCTAAACTTTGGGATTCGTCCCTAAACCTTGGGATACGTCCCTATGTTCCCCCCTCTTTGGTTAAGAGCATTTGGAATACGTTCCAATGCTTATACCATTCCGAAACACTGGGATATGTCCCTATGTTTCTCTCTTTGTTCCTTCCTCACACAATTGCAGCGTGTTTGGAATTGCTTACCTCTTCTCACGAATTCAGCGTGGTTAGAGTTTGTTCCTTCCTCACATGATTTCGGTGTGTTTGGAATTTGACTTAGGTTGCGTTGTATGCACTCCTAATTGTTTGTTTTGGACCTCCTCTCATGATTCCGGCATGGTTAGAGTTTGTCACCCTTTGCATCTTTTCTATCATTTCATTTCATTTGTGTTATCTTGCGCACCACCTGTACTTGTTAGTACATTGCATTGTTTTGAATACAAACTGGCTTCGCGAAAGCGTATAAGTCCAATTACAAGCCGGCTTCGCAAAAGCGTATAAGTCCAATTTTCAAACAGGCTTCGCGTAGCGTATAAGTCTAATTTTCAAACCGGCTTCGCGTAGCGTATAAGTCCAATTATCAAAATCTCATTGCATACCATTTGCATTTTGCCCCAGCCTCCGGGCGCATCTCTGCATGCCTGTATTGATCGCTTTGTCTAAGTCTTCGGCCTTGCCAAAAATGGGTCGTCTCTGGGCTTTGACATTCACTCGCGCCATTGTTATGACTTTCGAGTTCTGTCAAAGAGGGGCAACTGTAGACACCCCATTTTTGACCGTCCTCAAGACTTGGACGTCACCGTTTGAACACTCGGTGATCATCCATATTCGTGTTCATTTTGAGTTCTCGGAGGTCTCGACTACGCGCCTTGCCTCAGGATCTCTCAACTCAATTGTTTAATGGTTGGTCATGGACCAAACACTCGTGTTTTCTGCTTTGGAGGGCAGGGAATGGCTTGTTGGCCATCCCCACACCTCACCGGCCATGGCTCGAGGCCACCGGCCTGGTTTCCTTGCCATCGGCCATTGGTGATGGTCGGTCGGCACCTTTGGTGGTCGGTCGGCACCTTTGGTGGTCGGTCGGCATCTTTGGTAGCTAGTCGGCATCTTTTGTGGTCGGTCGGCCATCTTTGTTGGCTGATTGACTCTTTTTCTAGCCGAGACCTCTTCTTGGGGCGGTTTGAACCTTTTGAACCCTCAGTTTTAGCTTCTTGAGGAAGCTTGAACCTTTTGAACCCTTGGTTTTAGCTTTTCCAAGAAGTTTGAACCTTTTGAACCTTGGTTTTAGCTTCTCCAAGAAGCTTGAACCTTTTGAACCTTTATTTTAACTTCTCCAAGAAGCTTGAACCTTTTTTTTAACTTCTCCAAGAAGCGTGACCCCTTTGCCTAGCTTCCCTTGGAAGCTTGACCCCCTTGACCCTTTTGAGTTAGCTTCTCTTAGAAGCTTGGCACCTTGTCTTGCTCTATAAAAAGAAGGCCTCTCCTCCCAATTGAAGGGTCAGAAAATCTGCGTCACATTAAAGTTTTGCTTCATCCATTAAATTATTGCAGGTAATGTAATGCAGTGGAGAGTAAACCTAAATACTCACTTGCTTGTCACCATCGTTGTTTCCTCCAGCTTGTCGGTTCTGAAAGTTTCTGCTGCAATCAATATCCTCAAACACCAGAATCGATCGATGTGCTTCTGTCCCGGTGCTTTGAATACCCTTAACCGTTCAACCGAAGGGCTGATTTTCGCATGCAAATAGATCTCCGATGCCTCGAACATTTGATTGATTGGCTGCCCATTGTTGGACTCATCAATGTAGAGAGTCATTTGGGATGAAGAGTAGCCTATAGGGCCTCCTAGTTTGGATATGATTTTCTCTTGGAGTTGCTTTGGTATAAGCTGGCAAGTAATGGACTGGACTTCATTGAGCATAGACCTGACCAGCATTGCTGAGGCAGTGAAAGTGGTGTATGTTGATAAAACTGAGGTTGTTGAAGGCATGTTTGGTAAAGAAGAAAACATGGTTTAAACTTTGTTTTCTAGGATTGTATTTTGGTTGTTTGAATGAATGCCTGTCCTCTTTGGCGAGATTGATTTTATAGAACAATTTTGCACATTATGATGATGTAAGACCTATGATGTAAGATTCAACAGGTGAGACTTGAGATCTGTGCTCCAAATAAAAAGAAAGAAAAAAGGAGAGGAGGAAGGTGCCGTGAGGACTTGTGCCTTTGTGGTGGAGATCTAGAAGAACCCACCTCCCTGTTTTTGGACTGGAGGGTCCGGTTTCTCTAGTTGTGGACCACTCCAAGTCTATCTGGGTGATCTAAGCCATTGAAATTATAAATCTCGTTCAGTAGTTTATTCATGTAGAAATTCAAGCTGATTGGTCATTGATAACTACATGATCAATTTATATTTGTATAAAAAAATTGACAATATTTCTAAAATCCTACTTAGCAGTCCATTTTTTGTTAAAGAGAAATGCAATCTAATGAATTAATTCTCAATATCTGATTAATTTATTTTTTTCATGAATGATGTGTTATAATTTGCACTAAAACGGATTCAAAGTGTGCCCACAAAGGTAAAAACTGGAGCAAAAACTGAATTGGAGGCAAGATGGGTTCATTTTAAAAAAGCCGAAGCAGCTGAAAGTTGAGTTTTTATTTATATATTTATTGGAGATTGAAAAGGAATCTTATTATTATTGTATTTTACTCTTACAGGTGCCTTAAGCATTAAAGGCCTTTTGTTTGGAGTTATAGATTGGGATTGGGACTACTAATACCTTAGTATTACTAATATTTTTGGAAGGGGGATTCATAGTGAGGAGGTAGAGATGGTATTAGAAAAATAGTAAAGGAATTAGAAATTTTTTTATTTTTTATATATTGGGAGTTTTTTTTTAAATATTAATATTTAATTTTTTTATTTTTTTATTTGTTTTATTATTTTATATAAAAATAATTTATCAATTTCTCACTATTAATTCTCTCACTATCAATCCCTTCCATTCTATCTCTGAAAACAAACTGGACCTTAGGAGCTTGAAAGTGTAAAGTAGCCTCGTGGAATCAATAACATGACAATTCCATTCTTTCTTTATTTTTTTCATTTAAAAAAAAAAATCCAATGGATGAGGTCCAGCTTAATTCTGAGCAAAACCTATAGATATATGTTAATTTTGAAAATCTATATAAGAGTGTTTGATATAATTTATGACTTATAATTTCTGTTTAAATAAATTTAAAAAACTTATTATTGGAAAATGAGGGAGAGATGCTTTTTAATTTCTATTTTTGATTATTGCAAGAAGTTACATTAAACTGGTCAAATGTCAATGAAAAGCTTTTTTTAAAAATTTATTATCTGTCCTCATTTTATATTGTAATTTATTATGTAAATCTATTTTTGTTTTCAATTCTTTATACTAAAATTTTGAAATTATTTCCAGCTTTTGGATACCTTTCAGAATTCATGAAGGCCCTTTTTAGTTTAGTGTGAACTTTTAAAAAAAATAGAATGTTTTTGTTTTTTTTTTTTTTTGATTGTGTGAAGGCCTTTTCTAAAGTGAGCCTTCTAAAAGAAAAATAAAACCGCATTATAATTTTTTATTATGTTCAAAGAGTTTGAGGTCTTTTTCATAATGTATATTTGAGCATAAAAAATCATTTGGAAAGAACTTTTTTCTATTTATTATCCCACAGAACACTTCACTTCTAAGATGTTTCTCTCAATTCTCTTTTTTACTAAAAGTGTGCTCTAATTTTAGAACAAATAAAACTAAAAGTTGCATATAGTATGGTCATAGTCAAGGTTGCCGGCCTTGTAGGTGGAACTCTCTGCCCAAAATAAATGTTTTTTCAGGAATTGTTATGTTTTTAATGATTGTTTAAAAAAAAATAGAAAAAATGATAATTTCTTTTAGTATTTAAAAAAAAATTACTAAAATATGGTATTGTCAAAGTAACTTTTTAAAATTAATTTTAATGGAGATATTAAAATGGGAGAATTACTTGCCAATGGATTTAAAAAAAATAAATTACAAATCAGTGATAAAATTTATACACTTTAATAATTAAAATGATATATTTTTTTATGATTTTCTAATTTTTTTAACTATATCACTGTGTGTGTTAATTTCTGACCACACTGCCAACTTAGTATTCAACTGGAGAGCACTGGCGGAATAGATGGCGCCTGAATGACCTACAACAGAAAGAAGAGATTCCGGCGGTAGTTCGTCCACCGGGGGGCATTCCGATGATCAAGTCAGTTATCTCTCAAAGATATAAAAAGTGCTCAATTCACTATTCAGAGCATAAAAAGCGTACCTTAGACCCATGGGGGTGCCTCTTTTTTATAGCCAACACAATCCTAGTCCCAATAAAAGCCTAGCTTCAATGGACTTAGGATAACTACTAATCTTGGACTCCTAGTTGGATTGGGATAAACTCTCTAAAAGTCTTATCTTTACCCAAACTGAAGTCCTCTCTCATTCTAGAACTCTTGTCCTTTATTCACTTATCCTGGATTCCGGTTTCTTCGCAGATAACCTCGGTCTAGCCGAGATCATCTCGGCGTCATGACCAGGACACATAGGCCATGTGTTGTCATTCAAAAATTATATCCCCACAACTGTCCCCTAGGTTCTATTACCTCGGCATCCTGAGTTGATGGAACCTATATCATTCATTCCATTTATCACGTTGGCTAATGTCACTTTATCATTAATTGTCGAAGTCATAACTTTATCGTTTTAATACGATCAAGACCTACAGTCTGGTTTCATCAATGTTTTGGAACCAACAACCAAGTTCGTTTAAGCCGAAATTGTCCCCTTAACCGAGGTTTCTACTTCATTATATTGAGAACTCCAAGAGTTTCGACACGCGTATTAGCTGTCACGCGTTGCAATTCAACCGTTTTTTCTATGCGTCCCTCCCCCACTGGACCGTGTCCGATACGCGCCATTAAGTCGCCTTGCGCCTGCGTGCGCCATCTGACAAACACATTGTTTGAGGCACATCAATTGCGTTTTGCCACCTCTTCGCGTTTTTGACAAAACTTCTTCCCTCTCTCCTCATCTTCTCACCTCTTCATCATCACTTTTGCGAAAAACCCTCTCTCTCTTACTTTCTCAAATTCGCCATTGTCTCAAGCTAGCAAGCTCTATGATCGCTTCTAGTCTTCCCCTCCGGTGAAGCTTTCACCGCTCTGTCGTTTTGCTGTTGTCGTCTGACTTCGGCGAACTCATCGCCGGCTTTATTTTTCTTCGATGAGTTACTTATTCCTCCTTTATCAGTCTGTGTTTCTCTTCAAAAAGCTTTCATTACTCGTCGCCATTGCTATTTTATTCAAGTTCTTGATTGTGAATCACGTATCTAAGCACATTTCTTTTATGATTTCGCTATTGCCTAGTTCGTTTCTTGAATATACACTGTTCACCCATTTGTTCACTTTTGCCACTGTTCTTGGTAGTTTATCACTGTTCTTGACTCTGAATTATTGCCCTTGTTTCTGTTTTCTGTGTTTTCTCCAGATCCTTGCCTTCAATCTTTATTTGCCTACACTTAGGTTTGGGATTCATCGTAGAACTTACTGTCTTTAGGAAAAACTAAAACACACTTCATTTAGATCCTCAGAATTTCTAGCCCCATCCTTTTTCTAGGTTTTGCCGAGGTAGCTCCAACTTTTTATAAAACACACCTTTTCCGAAATCCCACATTCGCCCCAAGCCGATATCATGGGTATGTGGAGGCATAAGGTAGACACCCCAACTAAATTAGAGTATTTTAGGCAGGAGTTTTCCATTCCGGCCGACATCCATTTGAGGTTGGCTGGGGAGGACGACTCCATTATGCCCACTGTTGACTCCATGCCCTTCCCAGTCGTCACCTTTATTGAATGTGGACTTAGGCTTCCATTAAACATCCTTTTTCGAGAAGTTCTCCACTATTACAAATTAAACCTGATGCAACTTGCCATCAACTCTTATCGAGTTATAAATGGTATAATTGCCTTAGCACGCTGAGAAAAAGCTAAGGTAACCATAGCCAATATTCAACACTGCTATACCATGTGCGGCCTTAAGTTAGAAAAAAGGCTATGTCTACTACCTCAAACCGAGGTCCACTGAATACAAACTTGTTGTCAACCTCCCAAACTCCAACAAGGGAGCCGGGGACAATTACTTCATTGTCTCGGGCAACTAGGAGTTTGCTCCAGATAAAGACCTTCATCTCTACCCTCTTAGCCGAACAGTATTCATAGAGGGTAATGGTAAAAGCCAAGTGTTGCATTTACTTGTTTTTTTTTCAAGTTTTCAATACTTTGTTCTAATGTCTGTGCTCTTCTTTTTGCAGTTCTTCCACAACCACTAAAGGGCTTTCACAAGTCCTTCTTCCCCAGCAAGGACTTGAAGAAACTACTAGATCAGCCAATTCACAAGCGGAGAGCCCCTTTGCTACTTAAATTTATTCCTACTTACAAGTCGGTTCTTCCCGATGTTCCAAAGAAGAAGAAGAGTCAATCTCCTTCGTCTGCCACTACTCCTCCCACAACTTCATCATCTCAGCCAGGTCAGGAGTCAACCTCTGATCCAGCAGAGCAGCCATCTACCTCGGCTTCACAACTGATCTAACCATCTCAACGCCATCAACAACGCCGAACTGTTTTTACTGCTGAGATGGGCCGTAAGAAAGCAGTCGCTGAAAATCTCTTGGCCGACATCCCATCTAGCGTCGACACCCAACCAGCGCAGTCCCAGCCTCCACCAAAGCCAAAGCAAAAAAGATTAAAGAAGGCTCAGCTAAAGGCAACGGTGATTCAGATTGATATTGAGGACACCTTGTCAATTTCAAAATTGGCTGAGAGTGAAAAGACATCTTCGGCCGCCGAGAAGAGGCCCGCTGAGGCCGAACCATCCCAATCTACTCGGTCGAAGAGGCCGAGGTCCGAGTCGGCAACAACCTCGGGGGCAATGCAATCAGATGCCCCCTGGGCACCCCCGATCACCATCGAAGACAAGCCGGTCAAAACTAGCGACAGTTCGACTGACCTCGAAGTCGGCGTCGTCCTCTCCACGTTGCTCCTTCCAAATGATCTTAACCGGAACGAAGAGATGAGCGAGTATGAAAACTTTGCTCTGATGCTCCAGCATTCCATTCAAGTAAGTCTTTTCTTTCTTCCTTCTTTCATACTCAAAGAATTTTACTAACTTCTGCTCTGCCCCTCTTCCTTCAAGCGATCCAGCACGCCCACTCCTTCTCAATGCAATCTTTTGAAATGAGGAAGGAGTTGGCCAACAAGATTAGGGAGGTCTCTGGTTTGCAGAAGATCCTCAAAAAGGCCGAGAGAAAAATGAAGACTTTGTCAGATCAGGCTGAGGAAGCCATTAAAGCCAAAGATAAGGTCGAGGAAAAAGCTGACGCTGCCGAGGCTATTGCCAAGGTCTTCACGGTTGAAAAGAAAGAGGCCGAGACCAAGATGGCCTAGGCCCAAAAGGAACTACAAGATGCCTTGGCCACAAAAGCTGCCGAGATCAAGGCCGCAGATGAAAAGGCATAAAATGAGAGGGTGGCTGATGTCACGGCAGACTACAAAAAGCAAGTGAGACAGGCATGCAATAAGGGTTTCACCCTTGGTTGGATGGCTACCCTCAAAAAGCTTGATGTCCCCGAGGACTCCCCCCTCAAGAATGCCGACGTCCTCGCCCTACCATTCCCCCTACTCTAAGCCAATCCAAAGACGATTCTGAGTCTGAGGAGGAAGCTTTGGTGAGGAAATCGAAGGAAGCTGCTGGGGCCAAGCCCCCTACTCCAAATGAGCAAGTCCTAGACTTGACTCAAGACGATGAGGGTAAGGTCCCCAAAAATGACACTCCTGAGAAGACAACATCGGACGTGCCCATTGCCGACAAGAGCATCGACCAGACTCTCAAAGAGATCGATGCCGAGCTCACTGCTAAGAAGGACACCGAGAATAATTCTCAAATGTCTTCGGAGCCCCATCTTACTGCTGATGCCCAATAGTCTTGGCTTTTTGCTTTGTACTTAGTACTTTGTCTTACATTTTGAATTAATGTAAGTTTGGATCTGGCAGAAGTGCCACTTTTTGTAATATCTAAACAACTACTCTTTTGGTAGGCTGAAGTGCCCTCTTCTTTTTGAATTGATTATTCTGAATACAAGTACAATTTTCTTTGTATGACTCTTGTATGATTCTGTACTTAGGATAGACGTTTTTATCTCAGCAAGTACATGAGTACTTCCTTCATTACAACCTTAGTTTAACTTCAACTTGTAAATTTTTCTAAAAAATTTCAACAAGTGTTTTAACCATGACCTCGGTTTAACTTCAACTTGTAAATTTTTCTCAAATTTCAACAAGTGTTAAACAAGACCTCGGTTTAACTTCAACTTGTAAATTTTTCTAAAAAAATTCAACAAGTGTTAAACCAATCTTCCAAGCATCATTTTCCAGTCCTCTAGCCCCTAATGTGAACCTAGGTTCCACTTAGGTTCTCATTTAAGCCTGGGGCTATGACCTTGTTGCAGAGGTCATATTCAAACAAAGACTGTCCGAGGTAAACAACCTCGGCTTCTTTGTTAATCTGATGGATATGTACTTAATGACAAGTCTAGGTCACCCTAACTTAGTTCAACTCTATTATATGCAAGTAAAAGTTCTGCTCTGCCATATAATAAGTCTAAGTTATTCGTCATGTTTCGCTTAGAAACATCGCCAACTTAGTCAACTCTATTATGTGCAAGTAAAGGTTCTACTCTTCCATATAATAAGTCTAAGTTATTTTTTATGTTTCGCTTAGAAACATCGTCAAGTATCCGGTCAATCACATTACACAAGTTTAAAGATCAAGCTAAAACTTTACTTATTACTTCGGCTAATAACAAAGAACAAGAAAGCCTAATGATAGAAAAATTTCAGATTGCAAGCATTCCAGGGCCTTGGCAATTCTTTGTCATCATTATCTTCAAGCCGATATGCCTAATTGCCCAATACTGAGATGATTCTATAGGGTCCCTCCCAATTCGGGCCAAGCTTGCCCTCTCTGGGATCCTTCTTATTGCCGATGACCTTTCTCAAGACGAGGTCACTGATTTGAAACTCCCTTGGGTTGACCTTCTTATTATAAGCCCTGGCAAGCTGCTGCTGGTATGCTGCCAGCTGAATTGCAGCTCTTTTCCTTTTTTCTTCTAGCAGATCCAGATCTCGGGCTAATAATACATCATTAGTCTCATTCTCTACTCCCTGAGTTCTGATCCCTGGGATGCCGACTTCTAGTAGAATTACTACTTCTGTGCCATAAGCCATGGCAAATGGGGATTCCCTCGTTGATCTTCTCGGCGTAGTCCGATATGCCCAAAGTACAATGGGCAACTCATCCACCCATTTTCTCTTTGCTGCTTGTAGCCTCTTCTTAATCCCATCCAAGATAACTTTGTTGGACGCTTCTGCTTGTCCATTGCTTTGAGGAAAACTTGGGGTCGAAAAATAATTCTTGATTTTGAATTTTGCACAGAAGCTCTTCATTAGCTTACTATCAAATTGTGTTCCATTGCCTGCAACTAGTGCTCTTGGGATCCCAAACCTGGTGATGATGTTCTTCAATATGAAGCTCTTCACATCCACGTCTCGAATCTTGGCTAGGGGTTCAGCTTCTATCCACTTGGTGAAATAATCTGTTGCTACCAACAGGTACTTCCTTTGCCCAGTTGCTTGGGGCAATTTTCCAACAAGATCTATGCCCCATTGGGCAAATAGCCAAGGACTGGATACTGGGTTTAGGTCTACTGCTGGTTGGTGTATCAGAGGTGCAAACCTTTGGCACTTTTCACACTTCTTAGCATAGGCTTTTGCATCTTTCTGCATGTAGGGCCACCAATACCCCTAGGTAATAGCCCTATGAGCAAGTGATCTACCCCCAGCGCGGCTTCCGCATACTCCTTCATGTATTTCGTATAAAAAATCTTCAACTTGTGAAGGATGTACACACCTCAAAAGGGGTCCAGTGAAGGATCTTCTGTAGAGATGTCCCTCTACTGTCAGGCTGAATCTTGCCGACTCCAGTCTGATCTTGTGTGCCTCCTTGTGATCATCTGACAGTTTTTCTTCTTTCAGGAATGCTATTATTGCATCCATCCAGCTTGGTACCATGTCCACACACATTGCGTCATGCTCTGTGGTCAGTAGTTCGATGCTCGGGCCCGACAAGTAGTCAACCATTATCGTTCTTGCCTTTCCAGGTTGTATTGCACTAGCCAGGTTGGCCAAGGCATCAACGTGACTGTTATCATCTTGGCTAACCTACTGTAGTCGGCAATTCTGAAACAAGGCCACCAACCTGTCTACTTCCTTTGCGTATGTCGACATACATTCATCTCGGGTTGCAAATTTCCCTGTTGCTTGATTGACTATAAGCTGGGAGTCACAAAAGACTATTACCTCGTCGGCTTCCATGGCTGCTGCCAGACTTAGTCCTGTAATCAGTACTTCATACTCTGCTTCATTGTTTGAGGCCTTAAACCCCAAACGAATGGATTGTTCCAGTATCTGCCCATCTAGCGATACTAGTAATACTCATGCCCCCGCTTTTTGTCAGTTTGAACTCTCATCCACAAACAACCGGAAGGATTCGCCATTGTAAATACTGCAAGGCTTGAGTTTCTCTCTGTTCCTTTGCTCTGTTGTCCCTTACTGGCTTTTTTCTTGCTCACCTGGACATCGTATACCTTGGCTCAACGAAGCCCGATATGTGATGGAAACTGGTGTGAAGTCGGCCACGAAGTCGGCCAAAACTTGGCCTTTGATTGCTGTTCTAGGTCTGAATTCCAAGTCATATTGGCCCAAGGCCACTGCCTATCTGGCTATTCTGCCTGTCAGATCTCCTTGCTGCAACAGGGACTTCAAGGGGTGTTCAGTTAACACTACAATTTTGTGGGCTTGAAAGTAATGATTCAATTTCTTGGAAGCCATTACTAAAGCCAGTGTTAACTTTTCTGAGGGTAGATATCTGGTCTCTGCATCTGCAAGGGTTTTACTTACGTAGTAAATAGCCCTTTGTTCTCCATTTTCTTCTCGGATTACCACTACACTTACTACATGTTTTGAAACTACCAAGTATAAGAACAACTTCTCTCCAGGTGCTGGATTTGAGAGAACTGGAGCTGTGGTCAAATACTTTTTTAAGTCGGTTAAGGCTGCTTCGCATTCTTCGGTCCATAAGAAGTCTGTGGCTTTCTTTACTAAGCTGAAGAAAGGCTTACATTTGTCAGAACTTCTGCTTATGAATCTGTTTAGGGCTGCAGCCCTTCCAGTCAACATCTGCACTTGTTTTGCCGATGTTGGGCTCTTCAGTTCTAAGATAGCCTTGATCTAATCTGGGCTTGCATCAATGTCCCTTCTAGTTACCAAATATCCTAAGAACTTACCAGACCCCTGTGACAACCCTCACCTCTGATTAGTGTTAAACTGTGATTAAGCATGATAAGTAATTGATTAAGATGAAATCCTGAATTGACTGCATAAGTGTATTGTTTTAAATGCATTTCTATCTGTTTGATTACTGAATGATCTGTTCATGTTTTAATTTCGAATTGCAAATTGGAAGCCTTATCGGCAACCGATTCAGAAATTGATTAATGTTATATGCTAATTAGGATTTATAGGATTTTATGGTAGGTTTAATTAAAATCTGATTTGGAATGATTAAATTAGATTAAATAATGTTAAATTACATTAGTTTGAATTTATTACATGTTTGCCATTAGTGGGCCACTTTAGAGGCATTGGTTGGAGTGTAATTCATATCATTTTTGGTGCATCATCTTCATCCATTTGAAGACCAAAACCGAGAGAGAGAGGGAGAGTAGGAGAAAATTGATTCAACAAGAAATTTGGCTTGGAAAATTAGAGGAATTGAAGGAGATTTGCAAAATTGAGCTTCCATACTTGGAATTCAAGATCTAAGGTAGGAAATTCACCCTCTTGACTATGAATTTGAGTTGTTACATGCATGGTTCATGAGAAATTAGTGATTGAGTCAAAAATTAGCTTAATGTGTTAAGTTAAGAGTCCATTCATGCATGCATGTCCATATCATGGAATTTTGAGGTTGTTTTCATGGAAATTCTTACATGCAAGTTCATATTTTAGTTGTAGTTCAAGAATTCACCATGTTTTAAAGTTCAAGCTTGCATTTGATTATGTTTTAGAGCATTAGAGTTCATAGGGACTCATGCATGTTATGTTCTTGCATTGTTCTTCAAGTTTCTTTGAAATAGATGTTCAATTGGCTTACCTTTGGGCTTGATTTTACAAATTGATCTTCAAAACATGTTGTAGTATGAGTTTCCAAGTGTTTTCCAGAAAATTGGCCCAAAAGGTTGAGTTTTGATAAGTTTAACTCTTGGTTTGAGCTTTGGAGGCAAATTTGGAAAACTCAGATTTTGGCTTCCACGCTCGAGTGAAGGATCCCACGCTCGAGCGACCACCTTTGTGTTCAGGGCTCCGCTCGAGCGACAGAATGCTGGCTCGAGCATAGATTGCAAGCTCTCATGTTCTTTACATGTGCAAACGCACGCTCGAGCGACGAGACCTACGCTCGAGCGAGCATCGAGCGAGCATCAGGCGGGAATTTTCAACATCCAGTACTTTTCATGTTTTTACAGACCGCTCGAGCGAGGGAGTCTACACTCGAGCGACCCCTCTGTTTTGGTAAGCTCGCTCGAGCATAGAAAGCCACGCTCGAGCGAGACCCTTGTTTTCAGTAAATTTTGAAAAGTGTTTTAAAGTGCAATTTTTGCATCCTCATTCCATCCTAGGCATTCCTAGGCCATGTTTAAGGCATCTTAATGAGGATAATGTTATAGAACCACACCGAGTCAAGTTAAGGGGCTAAGTTATTAATCCCAAGTGTGTAACTTAGTGTGTGTTCATTCTGCAACTATGTAGGGTTGGCACCTGAGAACGCTGACTAGCCTGTCTTTAACCCAGTACTCTGTGAGTAACAATGTTGTAAAGATACGTTCAATTATAATTATTTTTGAACGATTTACTGTACCGCTTTCTGAAATGACATTACTTACTGAATGAATGTTTGTCCTATTTGTAAACTGTATTCGTGGCATCCATAGCAACTTGCTGTTATCGTACTATTACTGCTACTGTTACAGAGATCTCTATCGGTTCCAATGCTTATAACTACTACTGTATACTGTTATGATGGCCATCAACTGATTGTTCGGTCTATCAAGACCTACTGTACTGTTTTGCTATTGGACGTACCACGTATGACTGATATGGCATGAAATATGAGCCACTAATTGAATAACTGATTTACTGATGCAAATGACTGTTTTAATTAATGAAAGGGCATTCATTCTTAACCCCTTTACGCATATGTTATTCACTGGCCTTTAGCTCACTGTTTATATTTATATGTAGGTGTCCAGGCACCGAACCGATGCTAGGAGCGTCAAGTTAAGCTCTCGTTTTGTCGAGCCAACCATTGTGCCTCACTTCGAGGTTCCAAGTTCGTTCAAGCTAAGGCTATTTTGGGGTGTTTCAGATTCACCCTTTTGTCTCTATTTTGTAATAGATGAGCAAGACTTGACTGTACAGTTATGGTTTAGGGATTTGGTCCCTAACCTGGATGTTTGTGTATATGACGTACGTATATATGTTTTGGTTATGAATGTGGCTTATTCATAAAAGTCTTTTTGGCATTCATATTTTCACAGCTCATTGGACATCTTTTTATTACTGTTTGGCTTCCGCCAGCCCCTTACTCTGTATTACTGTTATTACTGTTAAGCAGACCTTCAGTAATCATGGATTACTGGCCGGTTGCGATGCTAAACCCTGTCGATGTTCTATGAGGTCTGCTTCCTTGGTGCAATGTGTCCTTCGAGATTCTTCCCTTCTCGACTCTCCTCGCCCAACCTCCCTTGAAGGCCGGTGAGAGTGTTTTTCGCTCCTGGTGTGTTGGGGGACTGTAGGGACTATTTTCTGTCCATCTTGTCGAGCATCTTTCTTGGCTGCTGGAATCGATGTATCTTGTAATGGGAACGGTGGCTGCATGACATTGTTCTGCATCATAAAATTGACAACCATTTGCAGGTCTACCAATTTGTTCGCCATTCCCTTTACCTCATCGTCCCTCCGTAGGCATCTATCCTTCCATACCTGAAGGTCGTCCTCGTTGTAATACCTGCTTTGGTCCGTTTTCTTTGGTACGTCGCCTTCCTGGCCGACGTCCTTTCCTCCGTGATTCTGATCACAAGTCGCTTCGTTGTAGTTGTCTTCTTCAACGTCAACGTTAACAGGTTTTCCACTCCCAATAGGAGTGTCATCCCCAATCTTCTTTTTCTGTCCGTCGTTGGCCATCTATTCTCCTTTCTTTCCCACAGGCGGCGCCAAATTATGTGTGTTAATTTCTGACCACACTACCAACTTAGTATTCAACTGGAGAGCACTGGTGGAATAGATGGCGCCTGAATGACCTGCAACAGAAAGAAGAGATTCCGGCAGTGGTTCGTCCACCCGGAGGCACTCCGATGATCAAGTCAGTTATCTCTCAAAGATAGAAAAAGTGCTTAATTCACTATTCAGAGCATAAAAAGCATACCTTAGACCCATGGGGGTGCCTCTCTTTTATAGCCAACACAATCCTAGTCCCAATAGAAGCCTAGCTTCAATGGACTTAGGATTACTGCTAATCTTGGACTCCCAATAAGATTGGGATAAACTCTCTAAGAGTCTTATCTTTACCCAAACTGAAGTCCTCTCTCATTCTAGGACTCTTGTCCCTTATCAGCTTATCCCAGATTCTTGTTTCTTCGCAGAAAACCTCGGCCTAGCCGAGATCATCTCGGCGTCATGACCAGGACACGTGGCACCTCGGCTGGCACTTCAGTGACACCTCGACCATGTGTTGTCATTCAAAAATTATGTCCCCACAATCACTATACGTTTATTTGCCCTATTAAAATTATGTGTATTAGTACCGTAGTATAATTTTATGTTTTAAGGTTGGATTAATTTAGTGATAATATTATATGGTTACTGCAAAAATATCTAAAATTTGTAGCGTGTTTAGATGCGTACGTGTAAAGAAAATAAAATGGTGGAATCATACAAAAAAAGTATGATTGTCCCATGCATGCACTGGATCGACATGAGTGTGTATAGATAGATGCGTACGTGTAAAGAAAATAAAATGGTGGAATCATACAAAAAAGTACGATTGTCCCGTGCATGCGCCCCCCCAGGTCAGATGTTTGTGAAGGGAAGTGGGAATGCTGCAACGTGAGCAACGATTGTTGTGTAACAAAATGGATTTATTTTAATAATTCGAATTGTTCATATTTTAAAATATATCAAGTAAAATATAATTGTAAAAAATCACGTTAATTGAATATTGTTTACCTATTTATCCACTCATATCTGTATTCATTTTAATATTTTAAATCATAATTATTATTTATTTTTGTAGATATAAATGTGAGCAGATGAATAGGTAAACTATATTCGATTAACTTGATTTTTTGAAAATATGTTCTACTTAATGTATTCTAAAATGTGAACAGTTCAGATTATCAAAATAGGTCCCGAAATGGGCCCATTTCTCCGCACAACAGGCGCCGCTACGCAGCCCGCACAGCAGCGTCTCCAATTGCGTAAAGTATTCACAGTTAAAAAGATAGCAACATCTGAACCATTTATGGAAAGATAATTTAAACAAGTGTATTTTTTTTTATGAAAAAATGTGTAAAAAAAAAGAAAGATAATGTGACTAAAAAATAAAAAGATAAAAAATGTGCTTATATAGCATACTCCAAACAAACTCTTTAACACAAGCTAACACTTTCATTGGAGTATTTTTTTGCTCTTTAACTAACAAACTCAACTAACTTGTTACACAAAAACATACATAAATGCACCACCATAGATGCTATAAGAGTTTCTCCAATGCAGAACATGTTAGCATTATGTGTGTTAATTGGTAAAAAATAGTAAAAATGGAGTTTAATTTTGTGTTAAGTTTTGTTTAATTTTGTTAGTGAAAATACTAAAAGAATTATATTTTATTAATAATAAAACAAAGAAAATGAGATACAAATAGATCAGGCTGAAACACGGATATCTCGTTTTCTTTAAGGAGATCAAACCCACTGCGATAGGAAGAACCCAAATACCGATGCAGCAGTCACTAAGTTATGACTTGTCTCCTCCAAGATACAAATGTTGGAATTATGATTTTTTATAGACCTATTTTGGCCCAAATTTGAGTGGGTCCCACACGTCTTTTGGGATGGGTCCAAAGAGGTGATGTGTTCCTTGTCGCATTGCGAGTCACACAGTGCAAACGGTTCGTCAAAACCATTTATAAGTGAATGAGAAGTTGACGTCATTTTCAAGTTCGTAGAATGGACAATTATGTGGGTTTCCTTGAAATGATAATCTCACATTGAAAACTTAAGAGAATTTATGTGTGTATATAAGTTCTAGGTAGCAATACTTGGATTGGCCAAGTTTGTAGAAGGGAGGAGTTATGGACAAAATGGGCATTGGCTCAAACCACCACAAGTGTGCACCGTCGTTCGGCCGAGCCAGGCGCAGGTGTGGGTCGGGTCAATCCTAATATTAATTTTTTTCAAAAAATTCTTGCGGGAAAATTATTTTTATATAAACAAAATTAATTCAAATTTTGAGCTAAATTTAAATTTAAATTTAAATTTTCTGTCCAAACAGTGTAGGTTCAAACAGCTTTTCAACCTGTTGCATCAGACAGATTCAGTTTCTTCCCAGACAAATTCAAAACTGTTTTCAAACAGTTTTATGTAACTATTCAATTCGAAATCAGATCTGTTCATTTCGAAAAAATACCAGTTCGGCCATTCTGAAAAGGCATCTAACTGCATATAAAAACAGATCCTCTTCTAGCAAATTTTTAATTCCGAAAATTCTCTTCTTCTCTTCTTTGTGCTCGCTTACATAGATATATTCTTCATATTATTGTTAGGAAAATTCTGAGAGTATAAAACATAGAGGTCTAAGTTCGCCATATAGATTGTTTGGAGTGCTACTACAATCTGTGTAGATCATTGTGTCCTGAGAGATAGATGCCATTTATCTGTAAGCATCGAAGCGAGGCGAATCTGTCTTGAGGACAGAGTGTCACACACTTGACTTGATCTTTTTTGTACCTATTCATTTCGATAAATAAATTTTGTAAGTAATTTATTTTTATTTGTTTGATTTAGTTTCAAGTTATTTATTTTACACAGAAGATTGTTCCAACAACAACAACCTGACTACTTGTTGTATGGTTCAGGCCAACTCTGCACAAAATGGTGAGCCCAAAACTCCACCAAGAAAAATACCCTTCTTTGGCTACTAATCTCTCAAATGTAAAATTATGGTTGGTATAGAAAAGAGTTGATGAGAGGAACAATTTGCACCACTAGCACCTTACAAATTACATAAAAAAAATAATGACCATTAAACTAGAGAAAAGGAAATGTCTACAAATATTAACTCACCACCAAGCCCATGACCTTCCAATTAATCTCTATTCATGAATAAAACAAAAGGTCACCAAAAAAAATGAATCTCCATTCACCAAACAAAATAAGATTCATGAACAAGACAAAAGGTCAAAATATATATATATATATATATATATATAAATAAAAGATATTAAAATGGTCCAACAATCCCCCACTCATTTTAATATCAACAAGGACAAGAGAGATTATTAAACAAAGATAGACCAATATGCATCATGAAGGTGTGCTCTGCATTCAACCTTCATTAGTGAAATAGCAACCTCTACTCCAGAGTCAGTAATGGTCTCAGACTTGAATTATAACTACTTAGGGAAAAGAAAGTATTATTGCCCACACATAATAATCCAGGTATTGACATGAGCTTTTAATAGCCAGCACATTATGGCCTCGTGCCTATCCCAGTTTTCATGAGCATATTTGAGAATAAGTCTTGTTCTCATAGAAAGTGGCCCCACTTCCATGCTCACATAGGTGAAATCTGTCAAGGATGTTCATGTAATCTACACATCTCACTCAACAAAAGTTACAAAATTTCATTAAGAGTATAAAAACTCAATCCTTCAATATTACAGGACAAATGCACTTACATCATAGGGATGAACAACGAAATATTAAGGAGTGCATTTTTTACAGCCACCATATGATTCTTTCTTCCCATTGAACCTAGTTATAGGATCTTTGATCCCCAGGTTGGGTGTCCTCATATATGGTTTATGATTTTATAGGTTTCAAACCCATCCCCCTCGATGTATTCCAGACCATATCCCTCACTAAGGCCTTGGTTAACGGATCCGCAAGATTATCACAAGATTTTACATAATTCACAATTATGATGTCATTACTCAAATAGGACCTCACATTACTGTGTTTCCTTCGAATAGGTCTGGATTTACCATTATAAAAATGGTTATTCACTCTACTAATAGCAGCAATGCTATCACAACGAATTAACATATAAGGAATTGGTTTTCCCCAAAAAGGGATTTCATATAACAAATCTCTCAACCAATTTGCTGCCTTACATGATGAAGCTAATGCTATAAACTCAGCTTCCATTGCAAAATTAGCAATTATAGTCTGTTTTTTAGATTTCCAACATATAACACCACCACCCAAGGTACAAATAAAACCCGAGGTAGAAAAAAATCACTTGACAAAGTGTTCAAATCGGCATCACTACATCCCTCAATTACCGTAGGATACTTATTATAAAACAAACCATAATTTTTGGTACCAAGTAAATATCTCATAATTATTCCCATGGCTAGCTAATCATCTCGACTTGGCCTGCTAGTAAATCTGTTAAGTACTCCATCAGCATATGCAATATCAGGTCTAGTACAGTCAATAGCATATCTCAAACTACCAATCATGCTAGCATATTCCTTTTGATTAATCACTTCATTTTTATTTGTTACAACAGATAAATGTAAGTTTGCATCAAAAGAAGTAGCAACATATTTACAGTTTAAAAAATTATATTTCTTTAAAAAAAATTTAACATAATGCGATTGATTAAGAAAAATACCATCATTAGTCTTGGTAATTTTAATTCCCAAAATAAAATTGGCTTCACCAAGATTTTTCATATCAAAGTAGCTATTAAGTATATTTTTAGTCTCATTTATAATATGCAAATTAAGACCAAAGATAAGTACATCATCTACATATAAGCTAATAATCATATGTGCATTCTCACAAGTTTTATAATATATGCACTTATCACATTTATTAGTCTTATAGCGATTCTCAAGGATGCAAGAATCAAATTTCTCATGTCACTGTTCAAGAGCTTGTTTTAAACCATAAAGAGATTTAGTTAGCTTACATACCTTGCTTTCTTGGCTAGGCTCCACAAAGCCCTCGGGTTGGTCTGTGTAAATCTCCTCATCTAGATCTTCATTTAAAAATGTTGTTTTCACATCCATTTGATGAATTTCTAAATCATGAATTGTAGCCACTACTATCAACAGTCTAATGGATGTAACTCTAGTAACCGAAAAAAAAGTATCAAAGAAATCTAGATTAACTTGTTGCTTAAAACCTTTAGCAGCAAGCCTCACTTTATATTTATTTATAGTTTCATTTGGTTTAAATTTTTTATGAAGGACCCATTTACACCCAATAGTTTTATAACCTTGAGGTAAATCCACTAGCTTCCATATTTTATTTGAAAGTAGTGAATCTATCTCATCATTTGCAACCTCTCTTCAGAAAACAGCATCAGCTAATAATAAAGCTTCTTGCACCGTAAAAAGAGTTTCTTCCACACTGTAAAGTTAATAGTCAGGGCCAAAATATTTTCCAACTTTAGCTCATTTACTCCTCCTTGGTTAGATTTGAGAATTTTCTTGTTCTTGAAAAATTTGAGATGGAGTAGAAGAGTTAGGCATGGATAAAATGTTTTCAAAAATTATTTGACCCCTTACTATTTCTAAATTTGAAAGGAAATTTATTTTCATGAAAAATAGCATCACCTAATTCAAAAATAATATTATTTTCCATATCAAAAAATTTATAAACTGTACTATGCAATGCATACCCAAAAAAAGCATAAGTGGTAGTTCATTCACCCAATTTAGGTCGTTTATGATCTGCAAGCTTCACAAAAACTAAACAATCACAAACCCTCAAATAACCTACATTTGGTTTATGCCCCCGCCACAACTCATAAGGTACAATTTTAGTTTTTTTGTGTGGCACTCTATTTAGCACATAGCAAGCTATCAAAATAGCCTCGCCCCAAAGATTTGAGCTGAATCAATAAGCATAGCATTCGTCAAGTCAATTAACATTCTATTTTTTTTTCAATTACGACATTAGATGAAGGTGAATATGGTGGAGTAGTCTCATGAATAATTCCCAATGACTGAACAAAAGAGTTGAATCCAAGAGATTCATACTCCCGGTCTCTATCGCTTTTAATTCTCTTAATCTTTTTACCAAATTGATTTTTCACTTCAAGAAAGAATTCTTTAAATTTCTTAAAAGCATCACTTTTATTTTTTAATAAATATACGTTTGCATATTTTGAAAAATCATCAATAAAAATGATAAAATATTGGTTACCACCACGAGTTAAAATCCTTCAAACTTACACAAATCAAGATGAAATAATTCTAGCAATTTGGTATTTTTCTCAACACTTTTATAAGGCCTCTTAGTAATTTTGTTTTACTGCAAACTTCACATTTCTCAAATTTTTTTATCACTTTAAGAATTAATCCTAAACTACTCGTGATTTCCACATATTTACTGTTAATATGACACAAGCAAACATGCCAAAAATTAATAGAAGACAAAGTGTAAGTGGTGTCATAGTAATAATAAATTTAATCAGCAAAGCAATTTAAGAGATAAAAACGACATTTATACTCATCTGTATTGTAGGAAGCCACTTTTGCTTCACATGCCTCGTAGGCATCATTATTCATCTCCTTGGTTGAGATTTTGTTTAGGTTCTTTTCAGTAAGAACATAAGCAACTTTCAAAAGGCTGAGGTAAAAAAGAACTTTTCCTTTCCACCTCTTAAAATGAACTCCCTTGAACTTGAAAAGCTTGTTGAGATCTCCAATTCCATTATTGGTTTTTCCTGGTACTTGTTCCATGTTTGATCTCCTTAAAATTGTTAGTGAAAATACCAGAAGAATTATATTTTATTGATAAATAATGCAAAGAAAATGAGATATAAATAGATCAGGCTGAGACATGGATATCTCATTTTCTTTAAGGAGACCAAGCTCATTGTAGTAAGAAGAACCCAAATACCGATGCAACAGTCACTAAACTATGACTTGTCTCCTCCAGGATGCAACAATCCGATCACCTATCGTATGATTCAGGCCAACTCTACACAAGATGGTAAACCCGAAGCTCCACCAAGAAAAACACCCTTCTTTGGCTAGTAATCTCTCAAATGTAAAATTATAGTTGGTGTAGAAAAGAGTTGATGAAAGGAACAATTTATAGGCCACTAGGACCTTACAAATTACACAAAAAAATAATGACCATTAAACTAGAGAAAATGGAGAGTCTCCGAATATTAACTTACCACCAAGTCCATGACCTTACAATTAATCTCTATTCATGAACAAGACAAAAGGTTATCAAAAAAATTGAATCTCCATTCACCAAACGAAATAAAATTCATGAATAAGACAAGCATTTTGAAGAACAAACTCATAATCTCTGGTGTTAACCCACCAATTTTTTCACACATACGATTAACCAGATCATCAAAATGGAACGGGGCTTGCAAATTGATTACGGCATTTGTATTACCATAACAACAAATAAACATGACATTCGTGTCCATGCCCTGCCATGGTAAACATAACATCAAATACCCATTTTACGATAAAATACGTGTCCCTTGCCACACACATGTGGTACCCCCCCATCAGCCCACAATGAATACACACACCTCACACATTAAACCCCCTACTCTCCAACCCCTCGTTATAAACCCAATATCATCGGGAAAGAATAACACACGACCACGAAACAAAATAATAAAAAAAAAATCACACACCCATATTTAAACTTCACCACAATGGATACAACCCCCAACAAAATGTTAAACAGTTCATATCAGTGTGGGGGAATGCAATGTCACATACTATAAACAATTGAATGGCACCAAGAACAAAACAAATCAATGCTGATCCTGTCACACACATGTAGTACCCCCTCCACCAGCCCACAATGAATACACACACCCCACCCATTAAACCCCTCGACTCTCCAACCCCTCGTTGTAAACCCAATACCATTGGGAAACAATAACACACGACCACGAAACAAAATAATAAAAAAAAATCACACACCCATATTCAGCACATACCCCTCCCCCCCTCCTCCCAACATTGAAACATATCAAACTTCCCCACAATGTATACAACCCCCAACAAAATGTTAAACAGTTCATATCAGCGTGAGGGAATGCAAAGGCACATACTATAAACAATTGAATGGTATAAAGAACTGTAACAACCCGAAAATTTAAGTTATCCCTTAAATTTTATACTAGTATTATGGTTGCATGTGATGATATATTATTAAATAAATAATAATAAATACATAATTTAATTTGGCATTGGATTATCAAATATGGGATTAATTAGGGATTATTATTTGGAGCCAAATTAACAGAAATATGAAATTATAATACTAGTTGGGCCAAATTAAAGTTAAAGATAGTAAATAAATAAATATAAAATAAGAGTAAATAAATAATAATAATAACAATAATAATGGGTGTGGTAGTAAAATAAATAATTAATTTTCTGTTCGTGTAAGATAGAGTGTAATTTAATTAGGGATTGATTTATTTATATAGTTATATTAGAAAACTAGGCGAAAGTGTAATTATTTTAAATATTTATTAAAGATAAGTATAAATCTAATCAAATCTGGGAAAGATACGCGCTAGCCACGTAGCTAATGCTCTTACCTCCCTATAAATAGGGAGGAGGTGATCAACTGGAAGAAAAGGAAGGAAAAAAGAGAGGAAGGAGAAGGGAAAGAAACGAAGAAAATGAAGGAAAAAATATTGGAAGGCGAGAGGGACTTTGGTAGTGGAAAGAAAGAGTGAGGTATTAAAGTTAAGATGAGTTATTATACCTTGGGTTACCATAATATATTTTACGTATATTTTGACTTACCATAATTTATTTTATATAAGTTATGTTTTATAAATTATATTAATATTTCAATCACGTGAGTTATTTTCTAAACTATATTTGATAAAATGAAATCCATCTATATGTTTGTTTAACTTTTAATAATTATTTGACTATGACCTTATAAACAATTACATTTTGTAATTACCATCACGGGAGTCCCACGCCTTAGGGGACTTAAATAACCATTGGCCTCTATATGGTCACTTTGTGGCCCTCTATTATCATGGATCCATTAACCCCTGTTCTGTGCAGAGCAAAGTACTGTGCGGAGATGAGTGCTACACTATTGTGGGAGCCACCTCTATAATCCGTACAAGCCACATATTGAATCTGTACCTCTGTTCTGACTGTCACTCTTGTGACCTCTGTTCTGTTATGTTCAGTACCGTGATTATGGTTATTTATTTACATAATCTCAGTTTTGCTACTTAAATGATTATTTGTTTAGACTAAGTGATCTTAAATATTTTATTTACATAACTATCCATGGTTATTTTGTGTCCCTTATACTCTTGGTATAATATTTCTCACTCTGCCATGTGCATATAGCTGTTTACCAATTTTTAAAAAACAATGCAATTCAGAAATAGATTTTGGAAAGTCGGGTTGCGGAATAGACACACACAACACTTTTATGATATTTTTTATATGTAACTATCGGCCTTTTTGGTCAATAGATTTTGTAATAAAAATATAAGTTCCGATGATTATTTTGGTACCCTCACTTGAATATTATTTCCACTCGCATTTATTAATTTATTTAAGAATTGGCTGGAGGTAACCTCAGTTACTGGCCCTCATGATATTTACCCCTTGGATACATGGAGCGGGTCGTGACAAGTGATATCAAAACAATGGTTTATAAAAAAAATAAATAAATAATAACAATCATCATTGGAGCATAGGACACAAGCACATTTAAGAAGTAGGATAGCGGGTAATTAGTACCTAAATATTATATTTTGTTGGTGGATTTAATTATATTATAATTTTATATGATTTATATGTATATATATATATAAATTATTTATTTATTTATTTATTTATTTTTGTATAATTTGTGAAAGATATTAGATATAATTTATATTTGTTATAGCAAAAGAAGGAAAAGAAACAAAAGGTGTTGAGCTCAAGCACCCACTAAAATTATAATATAATTAAATGCATATAATTTTCAGTTCACTATTCAAAAAAAAATTCATTTAGACTTTTTACAAGTGAGTTCAAATTTTAAAGATACTAATTTTGAAATTATTTCCTATCAATGGAAGATTCATGGATAAAAGAAATGGAAGTTCATCTCAAATTCCTTCAACCTCTGCATATAATTCTGTCATTTCTCTTCTAGTTGCTTGTTTAATTGTGTTCTTATTTTATTTTATTACAAAACTAATGAAAAGTTTTTAAAGTTACCGATTGTTTCTCATTTTGGCCCAAAATAATTTTTGACAACTAGACAGTGAGTTGTTTTTGGTAAAAAAAACTTTGAGGTAATATTTTCTATCAGATTAATAATCTAATATATATTTATCAGAGTGCGCAGCGGATAGCTTATACCTATGACAAATTTCGAGGGCGAAATTTTTAAAAGGAAGGAAGATTGTAACAACTTGAAATTTTAAATTGTCTCTTAAATTTTATACTAGTATTATAGTTGTATGTGATGATATATTATTAAATAAATAATAATAAATACAGAATCTAATTTGGCATTGGGTTATCAAATATGGGATTAATTAGGGATTATTATTTGGGGCCAAATTAATATAAATATAGAATTATAATACTAGTTGGGCCAAATTAAAGTTGAAGATAGTAAATAAATAAATATAAAGTAAGAGTAAATAAATAAATAAATAATAATAATAACAATAATAATGGGTGTGGTAGTAAAATAAATAATTAATTTTCTGTTCGTATAAGATAGAGTGTAATTTAATTAGGGATTGATTTATTTATATAGTTATATTAGAAAACTAGGCGAAAGTGTAATTATCTTAAATATTTATTAAAAATAAGTATAAATCTAATCAAATTTGGGGAAGATACGCACTAGCCACGTAGCTAATGTTCTTATCTTCCTATAAATAGGGAGGAGGTGATCAACTGGAAGAAAAGGAAGGAAAAAGAGAGGAAGGAGAGGGGAAAGAAACGAAGAAAATGAAGGAAAAAATAATGGAAGACGAGAGGGTCTTTGGTAGTGGAAAGAAAGAATGAGGTATTAAAGTTAATGTGAGTTATATTATACCTTGAGTTACCATAATATATTTTACGTATGTTTTGAGTTACTATAATTTATTTTATATAAGTATTGTATTTTATAAATTATATTAATATTTCAATTACGTGAGTTATTTTCTGAACTCTATTTGTTTAAAATGAAACTCATGGATATGTTTGTTTATATTTTAAAGAATATTTGACTATGAACTTATAAACAATTATGTTTTGTAAGTACCACCACGGGAGTCCCACACCTTGGGGGACTTAAATAACCATTGGCCTCTATTTGTCCACTTTGTGGCCCCCTATTGTCATGAATCTATTGACCTCTGTTCTGTGCGGAGCAAAGAGTTGTGCAAAGATAAGTGTTACACTATTGTGGGAGACACCGCTATAATCCGTACGAGCCACCTCTTTAATCCGTACCTTTGTTCTGACTGTCACTCCTGTGACCTCTGTTATGTTCTATACTGTGGTTATGGTTATTTATTTACATAATCTCAGTTTTGCTACTTAAATGATTATTTGTTCAGACTAAGTTATCTTAAATATTTTAGTTACATAACTATCCATAGTTATTTTGTGTCCCTTATACTCTTGGTATAATATTTCTCATTCTGTCATGTGCTTATAGTTGTTTACCAATTTTCAGGAAACAATGCAATTCAGAAATAGCTTTTGAAAAGTCGGGTTACGGAATAGAGACACATAGCACTTTTATGATATTTTTTATATATAAATATCGGCATTTTTGGTCAATAAATTTTGTAATAAAAATAGAAGTTCTGATGATTATTTTGGTACACTCACTTGAATATTATTTCCGCTCGCGTTTATTAATTTGTTTAAGAATTGGCCGGAAGTAACCTCAGTTACTGGCCATCACGATACTTAACTCTTGGGTATGGGGAGTGGGTCGGGACAAGAACAAAAGAAATCAATGCTGCAACAAGAAAAGAACATACCTGCGTAACACCGGCGATTCAGCGACTGAAAATGATGTCCTGCCTAAAACGTCACACACGAAATGTAGCAAAATGATCAACGCAAAGTCCAAAACCCTAACTGTAAATATTGGAGACGTCTACAATATGACATATGACTTACCAAACATGAATGTGATCTCACCCAAAATGATCCAATCAAAAAAATAAAGGGTATAATTGTCCACCATTCACTACCAAATTTAGAAAATAGGATCACATAGAACTAAAGATCTCCACTAATTTATTTATCTGATCAACATTTCAAAAGTGGGATTGATTGGTATAACTACTTATGAGGTAGGATTTATTGGTAAATATTCTAATAAAAAAATTATAATGCAGTTTTTTTATTTTTTTTATTTTTAGAAGGCCCACTTTAGAAAAAGCCTTCACACCATAAAAAAAACAAAAAATTCTATTCTGTTTTTTAAAAACCTCGCACTAAAAAGGGGCTTCACGAATTCTGAAAGGTATTCCAAAGTTATAAATAATTCCAAAATTTTAGTATAAGGAATCGAAAACAAAAATATGTTTACAGAATAAATTACAATATAAAATACAACCACATAATATTTAAATTTAGAAAAAGCTTCCCATTGACATTTGAACAGTTTGGTGTAACTTTTTGCAATAATCAAAAATCAAAGTTAAAAAGCATCTCTCTTTCGTTTTTTCCAATCATAAGCTTTTTAAATTTATTTAAACAAAAATAAAGAAATAACCAGTGTGTTTAATTTCAATTTTTTGAATTAAATTTTTAAAAAATTAAATTTTTCGTTTTTCATATTCTTTTGCTTTTAGTGAATATTTTTAAACTTTTAAGCATTTTTTTTACTTTTTTATATGCACTTTACTACAATCAAAAAGGTCTTTGGTGACAGACTGATTTTGTCTCCAAACATCAAATTTTCGTCACTAAAGTGATCTGTGACGAAAAATTTTTGTCACCACGTTTGTCGCCTATACGTTGTCGCTGAAAGTACCTGGTGACGAAAAACAGTTTCGTCGCTATTTTTCATTTTTTGTGACGAAATTTTTCGTCTTCAAATGTTGCATTTTTTGTCCTGTATAACATCAATTTTGTCATTAAAATTAGATAATATTTTCTTTTAATTGTTTTTGGCAACGAAATATTTCGTCGCCCAATAGATTTTAGTGACAAAAGTTTTCCTCACTAATGATATAGATTAAGGTGACAAAACAATTCGTCAGAAAAGAAAATTCTTCAATGACAAAAAACTTTGTCACCAAATATTTCAATTTAGCGGCAGAATATTGAGCAAATGTAACGAAATTATTTGTTTCGTATTATATCATTAGTTACAAAATTATTCGTCATGTTTTTTAAAAACTAATAGCGACATTTTTTATTTCGTCGCTAATAATAATTAAATTTTTTATTTCGTACTATATCATTAAAAAAAAAATTTAAAGAAAGAGGGAAGAAGGTGTTGTGAGGTTTTTTTTTTTTTTTTTTTTTTTTACAAGAAAATCCTCCCTACCCTCTCGTAAGTCCAAGGCAGCGCCCCTTACAGAGATCACCAAGGTGTCGTGTTAGCCGTTCCGAGCGAGGAGACTATAATTTGGGAACTTGCCCTGACCTCCCAAGATAAGCTCCGCTTAAGTCAAGACTCCCACAGCAGGGGAACATTGAACCCACACCAAGTGCTGACTAGACAACTTGAAATCCAACCTCCTAACTAACAGTACTTCGCCTAAAAAATTGGCCCCAGAAAAAAATTGAACTTATAACTTTGAGACTTAAACCTTAAAATTTTACCACAATGCTAGAACCCCTTGGGTTGTGTTGTGAGGTTTAGTAAAGAAGAAGGAAAGAGAGAAAGTTGTGCTTTGTGGTGTTTTTTTTGTGATTTGAGACAGCTGAGCTCTGAATGTACCAACGAAGCCGAGCACAAATTCACACCAACACTCGTGTCTATGTGTAAATGTGAATGATTGATTTGCTTTATTTTCTCCGCCTTTAAACTGTTTGATAAAAGTATCCTGGCATATAAATCTTAATAAGTAAATTTATTATTTAAGAGATTTTATAAAAAAAAATTTATCTTAAAAAAAGTCATTAATTGTAAATTTTAATGATAATTTATAAAAATCATGATAAAAAAAGTCACTAATTGTCAATTTTTAACGATATATATAAAAAATTATCACAAAAAAATTATTTTTAACGATAATTTTATCAAGACTTATTTTCAATAGGACTTGATGAAAATTAAATTTAACTATTAAGATCTAGTGGTAATTTATCCTTGATAAATAAAATGAACCACTGAGTTAAAGCATCTCCAATTCTTATTTATTATTACCTTGGGTAAATTATATTGACCACCTTTAGGTTTAAAAAAAATGCACCTGACGTGTCAAATCCTATGTGCCACTTCAATAACTTAATTTGGACATGAAGAATGAAATTCATTCGATATACCAAATGATGAGTTGGTATTTGGTATGAATTCAACATGTTAAATTTGACATGTTCTAAGTTGTCAAATTTTAATCCACCCAATAAAATAATATAGGGGAAATTACAAAAAAAAATTCAAAGTTTAGCGCCTTTTTCAATTTAAATCCAAGTTTTTAATTTTGACAATTTGTACCTCACCATTCCACCCGCGTTTCAATCTGATCATCCCGTCCATCTCCGTCTTTATTAGTTAACGAAAGACTGATTTGGGTACCAAAATTGCCCTAATCTTCATGATTTATGGCAAAAGACATCTCTCCATGTTTATTTACTTTCAGTCAATAGAAAGATGGATCGCATTCGAATGCTAGAGAACTCAACCCCAAGACTAATACCCATTTCCAAATCACGAGTATAAAAATGAAATCCAACCAAGAAGATGGAAAGTAAAATAGTTTTCGGTCTGTTGATTCACACACAAATGCCAGAAACGAAACCCGTTCTCTAAATAACCTAATTGCATCTCAAAATTCCACCACAAAAACCTGCCAATTTCTCAAAATAAACCCCTCTAAAACTCATCATCCACAATCAAAACACACACAAACACATACATACGCAAGCACAGATACAAACACAAAAACATGAAATCACTAGTATCAACTCACATGCCAATAATCGTGATCAATGGTGAGTAATTTTAAGATAGCATACGTGATCGCAGCGAGAACAATCGTACCATTAATAGCTCTATCAATCAACTTCTCAAAATCCTCTTCTTCGCTCTTTCCTTCAATTCCAGTTGAAGAAGAAGAAGAAGAAGAAGAACTCGAAGCAAATCCTTGAAATTCACCAGCCCCTTCAAAAGATAACCTTCTTTCATTCCCAAACCCACCTACCACTTGATTCACAATCTCACCTCCTTCAACTTCCCTATCTGTTCCACTCACTACACCATTTTGTTGGTCCGTACAGTCATTGCTCTGTACTGGGATTACATTGAGTTCTTTCGAAACCGACCCAACAATAATTCTTTCCCTTTGTTTGGTTCTCGAGAAAATTTGGGTGTGTGTGAAACAGAAGAGGGAAGACCAAGAGAGACCCTTTACGTTGATAGGTTTGGGTTTGGGGGTGTCTTTTGTTCTAAATCGTGAAGATTAAGGCAATTTTGGCGCCCAAATTAGTCTTTCATTAACTAATGGAGACAGAGATGAATGGGGGGATCGGATTGAAACACGAGTGGAATAGTGGAGTACAAATTGTCAAAATTGAAAACCTAGGATTTAAATTGAAAAATGCGCTAAACCCTAGGTTTTTTTTTGTAATTTCCCCAATAATATAAGAGTAGATTTGACATATCGGGTGGAGTGCTTCTACGTAAAATTGATATATGCCAATTTGTCATCTAAACCTTCAAAAAAAAATTGACACACCAATTTTTGAAGGTTTGGGTGGAAACACAAAAACATACGTGCCCGACTCATATGCCAATAATCGTAAACATACATGAAATCACTGGTATTGACTCACATACCAATAATCGTGATCAATGGTGAGCAATTTCGAGATAGCATACGTGCCGGCAGCGAGAACAATCGTACCATTAATAGCTCTATCAACCAACTACTCAAAATCCTCTTCTTCACTCTTTCCCTTAATTCCAGCCAAAGAAGAAGAAGAACTTGAAGAAAACCCTTGAAATTCACCAGCCCCTTCAAAAGATAACCTTCCTTCATTCCCAAACCCATCCACCACTTGATTCACAATCTCACCTCCTTCAACTTCTCTCTTTGTTCTACTCACCACACCATCTTGTTGGTTCGTACAGTCACTGCTCTGTACTGGGATTACATCGAGTTCTTTCGAAACCGACCTAACAATGACTCTTTCCCTCTGTTTGGTTCTCGAGAAAATCTGGATGTGTGTGAAACAAAGGAGGAAAGACCTAGAGAGACCCTTTACGTTGATGGGTTTGGGTTTGGGTTTAGGGGTGTCTTTTGTCCTAAATTGTGAAGATTAGGGCAATTTTGGCGCCCAAATTAGTCTTTCATTAACTAATAGAGACAGAGATGGACGGGGGGGATCGGATTGAAACACGAGTGGAATAGTGGAGTACAAATTGTCAAAATTGAAAACCTGAGATTTAAATTGAAAAATGCGTTAAATCCTAGGTTTTTTTGTAATTTCCCCAATAATATAATAGTAGATTTGACATATTGGGTGGAGTGTTTCTACGTAAAATTGATATATGTCAATTCGTCATCCAAACCTTCAAAAAAATAAAAATAAAAATAAAAATCGGCACACCAATTTTTGAAGGTTTGAGTAGAAATGCTTTAAGCTCCACAATTTTGACGTATTCTAGTGCTTAGCCTCATTTTCATTTTCATTAATAATTTATTAGTTATATGGATAAAAAAAAATAACGTTTTCATATCCTTTATATAAAAATGTATACTTTATGTTATTTATTTTTGTGTTTTCACTTCATTTTTATTAATTTCGGTTTATTTATCCTTATTGAAACAAAAAGCAGTATAATTATATTAAAATTGTCAAATTTATTGTATTTTTTCAAATCTTGGGTCAATTTAATTTACCCTAAGTATTTTTTGTATTAAACTTTCAAGTGAAATTTTGGTTATGTTTGAACAGGGCAGGAGGAGGATTTTGACTACAAGGGGCCAAAATCAACTATGATATTTATTACAGAGGTAAATACAGAATTCTTAAATTTTAAAAATGATATATTTGATAAAATACAATGGATGACATGATTTTTGTAGCATTTAAAACAATTGAACGGTGGGCAAAAAATTGTGTAAAGAGACAAATTAGAGAGAGTTAAACTATTTTTTTTTTTTTTTTTTTTTTGTATAACTATGTTGTTAAAATAATATACTATAATGATTATATTATTTTACCATATTTTTATATATATTGTGTTACTGTTACATTGATAGCAGAGAACAGCGGTCTAACTTATTAAATCAATGAAATTATGATTATTCTTTGGTTTTATATGTTTTTCAAAACATTTACTTTTGGTAAAATGAAATAATATATAAGACGATGTGCAAGCATTATTTATTGGTGAAAATGGGACCACATGATGTGTTGTGCAAGTCTTTGCAAAGGAGACCACATTATAGATTTTTTTTTTTTTTTTTTTTAACGAAATATGCATTTTTTTTTTTTTTTTTTTTGTGAGTGGGGGCATGCCCCCGCCCTTCCCTTAGTAGTTTTGTGCTTATTTTTTGTTTGTATTTTTTACATTCCAAGTGTTTTTGAAAGTTTTCAAAATTATTTTAACTTGAAAAAGAAAACTATCCCCAATCCTTACTTCTTTTTTCTTTTTTTTTAATTTTTAAATTTCATTAAATTTGAGTAAATAAAATATAAGATAGAGAGATAATCATTCTAATATTATTGTTAATGAAACAGTTGGAGCACATTTTAGCCATTTTTAGTCAAATTTGCTTTCATCAAATTTGAATTTGATGGGGAAAAAAAAAAATGATGAAGATTGGAGAAGCTCTAATCTCTCAAAACCTTATTTGTGATTTATAATCTCAGTTTCTTGACCTCAACAACAATATTATATATCTAATTTAATAATTATATGTGCGGATTGTATTTTGTTTCATGTCTAAATCTAGACCCGGTCTGTTGGTTGAACTGTCTTGGCAGTCAACCAGTGCCATTTACGCAATTGATTCCTAAGACTGTAGATTAGACCACACTACTTTACATCAATCAAAAACGGTCTGACTTCTATTCCATTTGTGATCAGATTAAAATGTGTTTTTGAATTTGTAGTGATCTATCACGGGTTTTATTTCGATAATTCAAATTGTCAATGTATGTAAAACTCGTCAATTTGTTTATCTTTGTAAAAAATCATGTTAAACAGATATCAATAGCTACTTGATCGGATTAGATTTCTGTCAATGGTAAATGTGATTTTCAAAATAAATTGTTAATAAAAATTTGATCCGATCAAGTAGTTATTGATATCCGATTAATGTGATTTCTTACAAGAATAAAGTACTCAACGAGCTCTACACATTGAACAGTTCAGATTATCAAAAAAAATCTAGGGGAAATTACCCATAGGTCCCATGGGAAACATGTGATCTCCATTTAATCCCATAACTTTTTCACTACACCCAAAAGTTCTTTCCTCTCTCTGCTTTTTGCTTCCCTTCCTCTCTCGTTTTTTTTTCTACATTTTTCTGTCACCGTGTTTGTCATGGAAGAGGACCACCGGTGATCATATCTTTCTCCATTGATCGGGGTTCATTGATAACCACCAAGCATTGAAATCAACTCCGACGAAGAAGATGATATATTTTCCGACGAAGAAGATGAATAGATCTACTTAGATCTGATATAGATCTACTCAGATCTACATCAGATCTGAGTAGATCTACACAGATTTGGTTAGACATCCGTCTTTCTCCTTCGATCTCTTTTTTTTTTTTTTCTCTCTCTGCTATACACTTCTGTTTTTCTGTTCTAATGGAGAAAATTTTCGAATTCTGAACAAGCAGTTTTCGAGTTTTAGTTACAGGCGGTGAAAACTGTAAAATTTTGCAGTTTCAAATTTTTTTTTTGATGCTGGAATGAATCATGGTTTAAAACTGTAAAATTTTGCAGTTTTATAACATTCTTTAGAACTGTAAAATTTTACAGTTTCATAACATGTTTTTTAATTTTTTTTTTTCCGGCAATATTCTAGACATTCCGGTGAGTCTCCGGCGACCGTTAAACGGAAGTCCGACGGTAGTAAGATGTGAACAGTGTCTATAAATTAAAAAAAAAAAAAAGATTTTTTGGTAACAATTAAAAATGTGTTGGACTAATTGGTGTAAGTATTTTGTTTTGGGATTAGTTGAGTTTTGAACTTGTTATATGGGACTTATCACTAAGTTCCCCAAAAATCTATGGCGGGAAACAGCATCGTCCAGTCCGCATCAAAATATATGTGTTGTTGAACAAAATCGGATTACTTCTTGGTGGTAGGGTCTGCCACGCTTGTCCGATACCATCGGATGGGAATTTAGGTGCTCTCATTTGTTTTGTTCTGTCAATGTCCTTGAGCTCCTCTCTCTCTCTCTGTAAAATATTTATGTGGGAGTTGTTTTTTTTTTTTTTTTTGGTGGCTTTTTTCATCTTTAGGCCTCGTTTGGAAACTTTCACTTTCAGTTAAAAAGTTAAAAAGTTACTAAATTAGTCAAAAAGTCAACAATACATACCAAAAAATCAAAAATTCTCTTTTCTCTCTACTTTTTGCACATTTTTCATAAAAAGTTAAAAAGTCATCCCAAGCATACTAGTTTTTTTTAGCTCATATTTTAGCCAAATAGCTAAAAAATTACAAAATTAGTATGTTCCCAAACGAGGCCTTAATGATATTTTTAAATTTTGAATCAATTTTTGGTTAATTTTTAAGTCTGTTTAAACTAGATGTGTCTAAAAAAATAAAAAACGAAAAAGTTAACTAGCGGAGTAAAACTATTTATTTATTTATTTTTTTTTTTTTATAACTATGTTGTTAAAATAATATACTATAATGATTTTATTATTTTACCATATTTTTATATATATTGTGTTACTGTTACATTGATAGCAGAGAACAGCGGTCTAACTTATTAAATCAATGAAATTATGATTACTCTTTGGTTATATATGTTTTTCAAAGCATTTACTTTTGGTAAAATGAAATAATATATAAGACGATGTGCAAGCATTATTGATTGGTGAAAATGGGACCACATGATGCGTTGTGCAAGTCTTTGCAAAGGAGACCACATTAAAGATTTTTTTATTTTTATTTTTTTTAATGAAATATATATATATATATATTTTTTTTGTGAGTGGGGGCATGCCCCGCCCTTCCCTTAGCCTCTGTTTGACAAGTTAGTTTTCAGATTTTTTTGACTATTTTAGCCACAAAAAACAAAATAAGCTATTTTAACCATAACAAACAAAGCATCACATCCAACCTATAATCATTACATTCTTCTCTCACAAAAAAAGTCAAAAAAGCCAAAAAGTCAAAAAACTCTTCCCAAACCAAGCTTTTTAGCCCAGGCTAAAATAGCCAAAAAAGTCAAAAAGCCAAAAAGCCAACCTACTTCCCAAACCAAGCCTTAGTAGTTTTGTTTGTATTTTTTGTTTGTATTTTTTGCATTCCAAGTGTTTTTGAAAGTTTTCAAAATTATTTTAACTTGAAAAAAGAAAACTATCCCCAATCCTTACTTCTTTTTTCTTTTTTTTTAATTTTTAAATTTCATTAAATTTGAGTAAATAAAATATAAGATAAAAAGATAATCATTCTAATATTATTGTTAATGAAACAGTTGGAGCACATTTTAGCCATTTTTAGTCAAATTTACTTTCATCAAATTTGAATTTGATGAAAAAAAAAATAATAATAAAGAATGGAGAAGCTCTAATCTCTCGAAACCTTCTTTGTGATTTATAATCTCAGTTTCTTGACCTCAACAACAATATTATATATCTAATTTAATAATTATATGTACAGATTGTATTTTGTTTCATGTCTAAATCTAGACCCGGTCTGTTGGTCGAACTGTCTTGCAGTCAACCAATACCATTTACGCAACTGATTCCTAAGACTGTAGATTAGACCACACTACTTTACATCAATCAAAAACGGTCTGACTTCTATTCCATTTGTGATCAGATTAAAATGTGTTTTTGAATTTGTAGAGATCTATCACGTGTTTCATTTTGATAATTCAAACCGTCAATGTATGTAAAACTCGTCAATTTGTTTATTTTTGTAAAAAATCATGTTAAACAGATATCGATAGCTACTTGATTGGATTAGATTTCTGTCAATGGTAAATGTGATTTTCAAAATAAATTGTTGACAAAAATTTGATCCGATCAAGTAGCTATTGATATCCGATTAATGTGATTTTTTACAAAAATAAAATACTCGACGAGCTTTACATATTTAACAGTTCAGATTATCGAAAAAAATCCATGGCGGGAAACAACATCGTCCAGTCCACATCAAAATATATGTGTTGTTGAACAAAATCGGATTACTTCTTGGTGGTAGGGTCTGCCACGCTTGTCCGATACCATCGGATGCGAATTTAGGCGCTTTCATTTGTTTTGTTCTGTCAATGTCCTTGAGCTCCTCTCTCTCTCTCTCTCTCTCTGTAAAATATTTATGTGGGAGTTGTTTTTTTTTTTTTTTGTGTGTGGATTTTTTCATATTTAATGATATTTTTAAATTTTGAATCAATTTTTGGTTAATTTTTAAGTCTGTTTAAACTAGATGAGTCTAAAAAAATAAAAAACGAAAAAGTTAACTAGTGGAAGTTGGGTTTGAGAATTTTTTTGACTAAAATAGGTACAAAAACAAAATAATTTTTTTAATCTAATAACATAAAACATCACATCTAACGCATAATCATTACATCTTTTCTCTCATAAAAAAATCAAAAAAAAGTCCAAAACCCTTTCCAAATTAGGCCTTTTAACCCCAGGCTAACATAGTCGAAAAAACTAAAAAAATCAAAAAGTCAACTCACTCCCCAAACGAAGCCTAAAGATTTTTTTTTCTCTACAAAATTTCCCATTTGGTGGTCTTTTTTCTAATTAATTTTTAATTTTTAAATTTGCGTAGTCTAAATAATTAAAAATAAAATAAAATAAAATTAAAAGCTGAGAAAATTCAACTTAAAGTTAAAACTGGCTGGATGCTAGAGGAAATTTTAGTACATCAAATGCAATTTCTTTCAAATTCTCCCATCAATATGCAAGAGTGTCTCTTCTCCATGGACATCAATGGTGAGCATAGGAAAACAATCTAAACATTACCATAGCTTAAATAACATAATCATTTTTATTTTTGCATCTGCTGCAAGTTAATGAGAAGGATTTGGATTTGATTATTTCTTATGAATATTATTTTAAATTCAGGTATACCTTGATATTCTGGCAAATATGTTTAGCTTTTTGCTTCTCAACAATATTGCATTGAGCTGAATCTTCCCTGTTTTTACCACAAAAAAAAAAAAAGAATCTTCCCTGTTTATTTGCGGTGTGTATGTTTTGTATAAGATACTACAATGTAGATACTACTTACTGTGTTAAGATTCTTTTTGTTTCGACGGAGAGAAATTAAAACTTTAATTGTTAAGCAAGAACCAATTTGCAAGGAGAAATAGTAAAGAAGAGAAAAGAGAGAGGAAAGAGAGAATGACTGATCAAATGAATAATTCAAATACTAGTGAAAAGTACATTACTTTAAGCTACTCCTACTCCTCCAAAGCAAAATTACAAATAATGAAATGCTCGAAATGGTAAAGCGATTAAAAACAAACTTAAAGACATGCTGAAAAGGAAAATTACAACTAATGAAATGATGGAAATAGTTAGCTATGGTAGCAATCAATCTGGACTTGCTGGTGCCTAGGGTATCGTATAAGAAGTACCCACGTTTCCGTGCCTTGCCAACTTTCCAGTAGAACTCTCCTCTCTTCAAAAACCCGTTCAAGTCATCCATCAGCTTCTTCTTCATGGATGGATCCGTGACCAACGTGTGAAAAGTGGATGGATGGTTCAGATTGACTGAACTCCGTGATCCCTTACATGAGTAGAGCTTTCCTATCTTGTTTTCTTCTTTCATGGCTTTGGACCTCTCCAAGACATATGGCAAGTAAGTGCTCAGTACCATTTCAGTGTATTTCTTGTAGAAGCTGAGCTCAATTGATCTGTACTCGACAATTTCATTGTCGGTGCTGGTCTTTGTTTTCTCAGCGCATATCATTTGCCAAGTGAGTTGGATACCAATGTAAGTATCCACAATCCTTTCCCCTTGGTCCACTGTGACACGGAGAGCCTCTTCTCCCAATGCCTTGGATACCTTAAGCCGTTCAACCGAAGGGCTGATTTTCGCGCACAAATAAATTTCTGATGCCTGGAACATTTCATTGATGGAGACCCCATTAATGTGCTCATCAATGATGAGAGTCATCTGGGAATAATATTTTCCTATGAGGCTTTCTAGTTTGGATAAGAGGAGCTGTTGTGGTATAAGCTTTTTGGTGATGGCCAGGGCTTCGTTGAGCAGAGTCCCAACCATCACTGCTAAGGCAGTGAACAAAACTGATGATATTGATATTGAAGGCATGCTCATGTTTTGTGGAAAAACAGACATGGGGTTTCACTAGTGTTGTATTGTGTTTGGTTTGCTTGAGTTCTGTCCACTTTGGGGAGATATGGGAATAAATAAATAAGAGAGGAGGAAGAGAACAAGGGGAGGAAGGTTCTGTGAAAGAGAGAAGAATGTAGAGGGGAAGGTGTTGAACTGAGTGAATTTGGGGCAACTGCTGTGTAGTGACTGTAGTGCGATTTTTGAGACCAACTTCGAGTCAATAATCTGCAAGGGTTTGTAAAAAAGAAGGAAAAAGGGACGAAGGAGAGGTGAAGTTACGAGAAATTTCACATTTCCATTTTTTTATACATATTAAAATAATGATATAGGCCCCGTTTGGGGACTTACTTTTTTAGTCAATTAGCCAAAAAATTACTAAATTAGTCAAAAAGTCAATAACTCATACCAAAAAGTCAAAGATTCTCTTTTCTCTCTACTTTTTGCACATCTTTTCGTAATTAGCCAAAAAGTCATCCCAAACATACAAGTTTTTTTTACCTACCTTTTTAGCCAAATAGCCAAAAAGTTACTAAATTAGCCTGTTCCCAAATGAGGCCATACTCTACATTAAGCTTTCATTTAGTGAAATAACAATATTTATTTTAGAGGGAATTCGGGAGGTGTAGACACCCCATTTTTGACCGACTTTAAGACTCAGACGTTATCGTCTGTGCACACGTTGATTGCGCATGTTTTGCTAGTTTTGAGTGCCCGAAGGTCTCGGCTGAACGCCTTGTCTTTGAGCCTCTAAACCCTCTGTGTTTTGGCCTTGTTTTTAGGCCAAACCTTAGTGCCTCTTGGCTAAAGGAGAGTGGGGCCCTGTCAGCCACTTTTGGCATTTGCCAGCCACTTTTTCTCCTTGCCAGCTAGTTGGAGTGACCGGTCAGCTAGTTGAAGTGGGCGGTCAGCCACTTGAACTAGCTGGCAGCCAATTTTCTCCTTTTTTTGATATTTTCAAATCTTTTGAGCCAGTTGTTGGGCATTAAAGCTATCCTCCATACACGTGTCAAGCAAGCTTTAAGCTTTAAGCTATGGAGGAATGGAAACAAGCTTTAAGCTTGTCAAGCAAGCTTTTGCTTGCATTGCCTATATAAGGGGAGGTCCCTCCCCCTTATTTGAGGTTCAGAAATTTTGGAAGTAAATTTTGACTCTCTAAAATTCTCTCTCTCTCTCCCTTTCTCTCTCTCTCTCTCCCTTTCTCTCTCTCTCTCTCTCTCTATATATATATATATATATATATATTATACTTTATAGTGCTTGAAAGTGTGTGTTCTTGACATATTTGCAGACAACCCTCTTAGCCAAACCTCTTGACCTTGGAACTGAGATTCCTTAAAACTTGTTTAGGCCTCTTAAAGCTGATTTTTGGCTCAGAAGTTGTCCTCTTGCTACTGTGCTTCAAGGGTGAGCATATTCCCTTTTTTGAGCTTATTTTTCCATACCATATTAGCCACTTTTGCATGCTATTTTAGGCTTGGTTGTTAACTACAAAAAACTCTATTTTTAAGTGTTAAAAATGTTGGTTTGAATCCTTGTTGGGGTTAGGGGTGGTCTACCCTCTTTGGTTGCTTATTTGCTAAGTTTTTGTACCACTTTTTAAGGCTATTTAAACCATCTCTTTTGGCCTTTTAACCTCTGAATTCCAGAGGAATTTCAGTGGTGGAAATGTGGTTTTGAGGTCCCAAATAGAAGAGGGTGGTCCCCTATCCTCTTGTCTTATTTGCATGTGTTGATGGCCTACCAAATGAGCATGTGTTTTTAATTCTTTGTGGCTTTGTTCAAGCATATTTTTGTGACTTTTTAGACCTGCCATAACTCCGTTTTTAGCTTGTTTGATCATTGGTTGCTTGCTCTTTACACTTGTAGTGTAATCTTGCTTACTAGCTTTGCATGCTTACTACTTTAGCCCATCATTCTAGCTTATTTTGGCTATACTCCAGCATACTTTTACTCATGTTTTAGCATGCTTTAACTATGTTTTGAGTGGTTTAGGTCATATGAGGCATGCTTTGTATGGCTATAGCATGATAGGCTTTAATAGTTTTGTGTTTGAGTCCTCTAATATGTTTTGCTTGAGTTGTTTGCATGATTTGACATCATTTAATATGTGATTTCAGATCATTAATCACTGTCATACTCTCATATGTATCACTCTTTCAATGCTTTTGAGAAGTTGAGCCTCATGCCTTATTTGTGAGTCAATACATGAGCATATCTTTCTTGCCATCTATGCTACAAGTCTAGCATGTTTTTGCTATTGTTTCGACCTGCCTTAGGTCTGTTTTGAATGGTCAAGGTCATTTGAGCATTGCTTAGTATGGTTGTAGTGTAAGGGGCCTTAACAAGTTTTGAGTTTTGAGGCCTCCAACATGTTATGCATGTGACGTTTGCATGGTATGGCACCATTTAGCATGTAATTTCACTGCATATAGTGTAGTCACACTTTCATATATTTCATTTCTTCATAGCTTTTGAGGGTTGTGTATTATGCCTTGCTTATAGGCCAACATGTGTCCATGTTCTTCCAACAGGGCCAGTTCCACCGCCAATTCCACCTCAGATGTCTAAAGCATCAGCTAATCCAGTGGACACGCCATTCGAATTTGAGGTTGACCCAACTGCTCTAAAAATGAGTAAGCTCAAAAAGCTGTTTAAGCGAGCCTAGGGAGTTAACTTGATCCCGAACATAGAAGATGGGTACACTGATTCGGTGGTGACGTTGCCGAACAAGTTCAAGATGCCTCACATAGATCGCTTTGACTGCCCGGGCGATCCTATGGTTCATTTGAGGCTATTTTCTGATATTCTGCGCCCGATGGGCTTGACGAGACTCCAGAAACTATCACTTTTCAGTCGGACCCTGTCGGGTATTGCGGCCATCTGGTACGCCGAGCTGGAGGACTCAATGAAAAGAAGTTGGGAGGAGATGGCTGAGGCCTTTGTCGCCCAATATTCATACAACACCCAGATCAAGGTCACGACCCGTGATCTTGAAACAACCAGGCAAAAGCCGAAAAAGAGCTTTTCTGACTTTGTCACTCGATGGAGGCCAAGGCCTTCATGATGACAACTCGGCCGCTTGAGAAAGATCAGATAAGAATGGTTGTGCGCAACTTTCAACCCAAGCTGATGCAGAAAATGATCGTCTTACCCCTTTCCACCTTTGCTGATTTGCACGAGATTGGGTACAGATCGAAGATGCTATAAAGCAAGGTCTGATTGACCACAAGAGAGAGCAGCCCAAGAGGGCGTTTACCCGCGGTTTGAATGCAGCTACCAGTAGTAGTGCAGTCACAAGAACTTTTGACGTCAGCATGGTCACCACCACACCAAAAATAGCCACGTCGTTTACAGGAACCTCTGCACCCAGCTCACAACCTGCCAAAAACCAAGCCCGGGGCCATGAGAGTCTTCACCCCGCTATTTATAACTTTGTCTAAAGCCTCAGGAGTCTTGATCAAGAAAGGGCATTTGAAGCCCCTGGAGCCGCGGCCATTACCAGACAAACTTCCTTCTTCCCATAACCCAGCCAAATATTGCGCCTTTCACCAACAGCACGGTCATGACACCGACTTCTACTACAAACTACGTCATGAGATCCAGGATCTTATTGACAACAAGGTGATTGCACCTCCTGACAAACCAAACATCACTACCAACCCTCTCCCACCACATAATAACAACCTCTTTCCACCTAGGCAGATAAACCTGATTCAAACCATGGCTGTCCAGTACGACCCTAGCATATACATCACTCCCTCCCACCTACCCAAGCCTGAGGTGTTCATCTCAGAAAGCACAGACTTGTGCATGATGAGCACCTCCCTAACCCAACCCAAGCCAGTGGTGGTGACTGTCGAAGACAAAGTCGAGGTTATCTTGAAGGAGAATAGGGATATTGATTCAAAACCTGAGGGATCTGGGAGCTTTACTGAGGAAGCATACAGCCCGTGTGGTTATATTGTGTCAACAGATCAGGCTAAGCCGAGGGTACAATTGCCAACTGGGGCAAAGATCAATGTGGTCTAGGAGAATGGACCCAGTCATGGGCTAGATGACCTAGTGGAGCTGGAGGAGGACATTGCCAATCTGCAGTTCTTTAACGAGCAGGATCCGAGAAATGTGAGCATCAACTGGTTCACTCTGAATAGATCAGCAGATACCACCGGGTGACTCATTGATGAGCCAGATGTTGTTGAGGAGCCTCAATCAGAACACGGACCGCTAGAGACGGGAACATCAACAGTGGCCGCGACGGCCGAGAATTAGGAAGAATCGCCAGAGAGCACTAGTGCGAAGAATTTTGCTCGGGACTTGGACAGATTGTGTACAGTAAACACTGAACATGAGGCTGCATTGAAGCGACTTGAACAAGAGAAACTCAAGAATGACAACAGGGCTAGAAAAGCCAAGGCACCTAAGGGCGCAGAATGTATTGTGAGCATAGAAACAGCTACAGCAGAACCGGACAACTGTCTGTCAGTTGTTGGTGGGATGTAGTGGGAAAACGATGACTTACGTCTTGCCCACACTAACGAGGACTGGGGGTAGAACCAAATAGACAACACCTGGTACACCGAAGAAGTGGACCATATGACCCGAAGTGGGTGGTACTTCAAGCCCCCACATTTGGACCAGCCGAAGGCGTCCGGGAAGGACAAAGAAGCAGAGAGGCAGAAAGAAAAACTGCTAGAGGAGGAAGCTGTGCTAAAACAGTTAAAGAAAATTCAAGAAGACATCTCCATCTGGGGACTTCTTATGGCCTCGAGGGTGCATAGACAAGCCGTCCTTACAGCCATGGATAGGGCTAAGCTTTCAATTGATACCACACTCGAGCAGTTTGTGGGGTTGATTTTCCCTGGTGGAACTGTACCGACCCTAACCTTCACAGACAAAGAACTATCGCCTGAGGGCTCAGATCATAACAAGCCGCTTTATATCTCTGCGGAGCGTAGAGAGAAATGGATATCGGTGGTCCTGGTCGACACTGGATCTGCAATCAATGTATGTCCGTCGCGAACGGCATATGTTATCGGGTTAAAACCAGCAGATTTCATACCTACGGCCCAAGTGATTCGAGCATATGATAACACCAGTCGGGAGGTGATGGGGACGGTACAGATCAAAACTCAGGTTGGCCCAGGGCAGCAAGACATCGAGTTCTATGTCTTGGATGTTCCAGTCACCTTCAATCTACTCCTCTGGCGGCCGTGGCTGCACCAAGTGAAGGCTGTCTCTTCCACCTTACACCAGATGTTGAAAAACCCCCAAGAGAAGGGGGTGGCAATTGTTTTTGGAAACTCTTCAATACACCCGCCGCCAGAGGTTTCTACACCAGTTCTGGAGATTGAGCACGGCGTGGAGGATGTATTTTTGTCAAGATTCACTTTGGCTGAGGCTCGGGTTGTACAGGATATGCTAGCTTTTGATGAGGGATTGTACGTTAGTGCACAATCTGTCTACCTCATGAACAAGCTTCAACACATACCCCGGATGGGATTGGGGCGAAGTAGTCGGAAAGGCGTCGTAGCATTGGCCGAAGCGCCGCATAACCCATATACCTTTGGTTTAGGTTACTCGCCTGCCAAAGAGGATTGGGCGAGGAAAAGAAGGGAAATGAACAGAAGAGCCAAGGCTAAGCAAGCTAGGAAGCACTATGAGTTGGTGCATAGACCTATCCAAGGAACCCTGAATGGACGTTTTGTCTGGGAGGGGGAAGACTTCCCGTTTTGCGGCTTTCCGGAGCCATGGTTGAATTCAAAGAAGCGGCGCTTTCCCGGCTTCAAGATCTTCTTTGACCTTCAGTTGTCAGGGGATGAAGTTGCTGAAGAGCAGACAGACCAACCAGCTGAGGCTGAGTAGTGCAAGGAGAATGAGTCCAAGAGCACAGAACTTGAGATTGGGGTAGCGCTGGCTTGTCTCCTCTCAAATCCTCAAATCGTACCGGAGTGCTTGGGGGATAACTTCTCAGTTTTCATGATCGGGGATCAAGCGGCTGTGGGCCCATCTTTAGGCATTCTCGATGCATCCATCGCACCCTCCCTCGTCTGGCAATACGAGGAGGGCTTTTTATCGAGCAGTTCTGGGTCAAGTAGTGAACCAGAATCTGATTCCACCGAGTCTATGGAGTCAGAATCAGATTCCAGTTCGTCTGAGTCAGAGTCAGGTATTCCTGGGGGTGATAACCCAGATGCCACTTTCCTGTCCTGGTCGTCTTTTTCTTTTTCCTTTGAGTCAGTTGTAATCGAAGGATAAAACGGACTGGATGTTGTTAATGAGAATTATACAGCTGTGGCTTCTGAGTACTTTTCTATGTCTTTAGTTTATTGCATTAATCAGGATTTTCAAAATTTTGATGAAAAAGATGAGGAAGAAATTCTTCCGGTTTTGAAACGTTTGATTGATCAAGAGCAGGAGAGATTTGTAAAACCTTTGGTTGATGAAATCACCTCAGTCAATGTTGGTACTGAGAAGGATCCGCGGCTGGTCCAGATCGGGTCCACGTTGTCTTTTGGGGAACGCGAGCGCTTAGTCGCTTTATTAAAAGATTTCAAAGATGTTTTCGCATGGTCCTACAAAGACATGCCTGGAATCGATCCTGAGATTGTATAGCACCGGATCTCTCTTGACCCAGAGGCCCGACCTGTTAAGCAGAAGCTCCGAAGGATCTGTCCGGACTGGGCTCTGAAAATCAAAGAAGAGGTCACCAAGTAGATTGACGCAGGGTTCCTGTTAGTATCTGAGTATCCAACTTGGTTGGCCAATATAGTTCCAGTGCCGAAGAAGGACGGCAGAATTCGAGTATGTGTGGACTTCAGGGATTTGAACAAAGCCAGTTCGAATGACGACTTTCCTCTGTCACATATCGAAGAATTAGTGGACTTCACTGCTGGGCATGCGCTGCTCTCGTTTATGGATGGGTTTTCAAGCTACAACCAGATTTTGTTGGCAGCCGAAGACAGGGAGAAAACTGCTTTCACCACCCCATAGGGGACCTACTGTTATAAGGTGATGCCATTCGGTTTGAAGAATGTTGGGGCTACATATTAACGGGCTGCAACCATGATTTTGCATGATATGATCCACAAAGAGGTTGAGATGTACGTGGACGACATGATTGTCAAGTCCAAGGAAAGAGAGGGCCACTACACCGCCTTGCAAAAATTTTTCCAACGGATCAGAGAATATTGGTTGCGGCTAAATCCTCAGAAATGTACTTTTGGTGTTACAACAGGGAAAATGTTGGGGTTCTTGATCACACAAAGGGGTATCGAGGTCGATCCTTCCAAAATCAAGGCCATCTTAGAGATACCACCACCGAAGACTGAAAAGGAGGTGCGAGACTTTCTGGTTAAAGTGCAATTCATAAGATGGTTTATTGCAAAATTAACCTTGACTTGTGAACCACTGTTTGGTCTCCTGAAGAATGGAAAGAAGTTCTAATGGGATGACCGATGCCAAGTTGCTTTCGAGCAGATCAAGCAATATCTACAGAACCCACCCGTGTTGTCGCCACCGGAGCTGGAAAAACCGTTAATTCTATACCTATCAGTGATCGAAACGACGATAGGCTGCATGCTTGCACAGGAATCTGAGGATAAGGTGGAGAAGGCTATCTACTACCTGAGCAAGAAAATGCTGGATTACGAGACCCGCTACACTCTACTGGAGAAGGCTTGTCTGGATTTGGTATGGGCTACTGTAGACACCCCATTTTTGACCGTCCTCAATACTGGGAGGTCACCATTTGAACACTCGGTGATCATCCATGTTCATGTTCGTTTTGAGTTCTCGGAGGTCTCGGCTACGTGCCTTGCCTTAGGATCTCTCGACTTGCTTGTTTTGTGTTTGGTTTTGCACCAAACACTTGTTGTTTTGCTTCTGAGGGCAGGGAATGGCTTGTTGGTCATCCCCACACCTCACCGGCCATGGCTTGAGGCCACCAGCCCTGTTTTGTTGCTACCGGCCATTAGTGATGGCCGGTCGGCACTCTTTATGGTCGGCCGACCATTGTTTTGGTCAATCTATCATTTTTGGCTGGCCGACCACTGTTCATCTGCTTTTGGTAGATATTTTGTGCCAGCTGTGATAACTGGCACCCACAATTAACCCCCTCCATACACGTGTATGGAGGGATTTCCCTCTTGCTTAGCTTGTTTTGTAAGCTTTGCAATATTGGAATTCCTATAAAGGGAGGGCTTCTCCTCCCTCCTCAAGGGTTCCAAGAAGTTCCAGAGGTCTGGTTTTAGGGTTAGGAGTCTTGTATCTATCCTATCTCTATATCTCCCTCTCCTTTTGATTTGTGTGTGTATAAGGTGTGTTTGTTCTTAGTTTTGCACTAAGGCACCTAGTGTTACACCATACCTTAGGTGTTGAGGTGCCAAAGGGTTGTTTTTGGAGTTCTTGGGCTGGTTTTGACCTAAGGAAGGTGCTGGAGCTCTCTTCTTGAAGAAGGTCTTCAAGGGTAAGAACCTTGCCCCTTTATTCCCTATTTTTGCACAAGCTTTTAACCTACCTTGCCTCTGTTTTTAAGCTTAGTGTATAACTGAGAAAAGTTCTTTTTTTACTTTCTTTTGATCTTTGTTTAAGGTTTCTTTGGTGTTTGGGGTTGTTTACCCCCTCTTAGGCCTTGTCTGGTCTCATTTTGTGCCTCTTTTTGTAAGTTTCGGGACCACCTTGTATTGGTCTTCCCACCACTGAAATCCAGAGGGATTTTAGTGGTGGGGATGATGTTTTGAGGTCCTAAGAAGGAGAGGGTCATCCCCTCTCCGTGTTGCCTTAAATATTTGTCATTTTTGCCTCATGTGTGAGCACCTTGTTTAAGTTCATGATGGCCATGTCTTAGCTGGTATTCATGGTTGTTTTGCCATGTTATATCTCTGTTTCAAGTTGGTTTAGACACACCATGCATGCTTTGCATACTTGTCTTGTAATGCCATGAAATTGCCTTAACCTGCTTTGTGCTTTGAGCCTTGTTTTTAGCATGATTTTGGTTTAGCTTTGTAAAGCTTTTATGCATGTTTTAGTGTACTTGAGGTCTGACTTTGGTTATTTGGGTCATCCATGACTTGCTTTGTATAGCTACCATGCAATCTCCCTTATAGGCCTTAAGTGTTGGCCTCTCTAGCATGCTCTCCTTGCATCATTTCAGTGGTTTGGCACCACTTATCATGTCATTTCAGTCCATATGGTGTGCTTGTATGCTTGCATTTGATACTCATTTGATGCTTTAAAAGGTTGATGTCTTATGCTTCATGTTTGGACCATTGTATATGCTTCCATGTGTAGGCCATTTAAATGCCATCTAAGTGTGTTTTGGGCCTTGTCTCGACCTACATTGGGACTGTTTTGAGTCCCCTCGACCCTTTGGGACTCACCTTGCATAGCCATGGTTTGATCCCTTAGGTTAGCCTTGGACCTTAGGCTTGGTTGCATGCTATGCTTGCCTTGTTTAATTGGTTTGGCACCTTTTCTAACATGATTTCAAAGCTTGCTATGCTTGCCATATGTCCATGTTCATCCCTTTTAAGTGTGCTTAAAAGCTGCCTCTTTATGCTTAAGTGTTGGACCATGTGTGCATGCATGTTTGTATGTGACTTTGTCCCTTGTCTCTTAGCATCTTGGCCACTGATTTGGGCCTATTTTAGAGCTGCCCAAATTGGTTTAAGACCATCCTTCGCATGTTGTCGCATGCTCGCCTTGTGTGTTGTTACGTACTTGGCCTATCGCATGTTGTTGCATGCTTGAATCGCATTGCATTTGGCATGCATTTTCTTTGCTAAAGTTGCTTTACATGTTCTCATGCTATGTCCCATTCACATGTTGTTGCATGTTGGTTATTAGCATTATTGTTACATGTCTCGCATGCTTGTTTGCATGCTCATATTGCATACTTAGCTCGCATACTCAAGTTGCATTTTGCATGCATGCCTTGCCTCTTGAATCACCATGATAGAGGTTGGGTCCCTTGTTTGTTTGGTGTGCATTTCATTTGACATTGAAATGGCACACTTGGCCTCTTTGGCCATCACGCATTGAAATGTGCAATTGGTGGCCCGAGGGTCGAGGGCCACACTCCCTTGAATTCATAACATGATGGGGAGGTTGGTTGTGCAAACATTTGCTTTAAAATGCATTGACATGCCTAGTTTGCCCTCTGCTGCTGTCAAAATAGGATTATGTAGGAAGATATGGTCGACCGACCACATTGAGTGCCGGCTGACTAAATATCTTTGGCCGAGAGCCATACTAATGGTCGATGACCAGTTTCCCCTAGCCGGTGATGTTTCCTCTTGGTCGGTGACCTTCCACAGTGATCGGGAAGTGATTCTGGAGCATCATTGAGACTTGCACAATTTTCAGAGGAGCAGAGCAAGGTAAATAGAGGCAGCTTGTGCATGGTGGTAGATTTTCGAGTGAAGCCGAGCACGCATGCATTGGACCCTCTTCCCGAGGTTGTTTTACCACTTTATTAGCTTAGTTAATTTGCTTAACTAGTTAAGTGGTCTGTAACTATTTAATTAGCTTGTTAGTTAGTTAAATTTGTATTATTCTTTTGGTCCCTCTGAGAGAGGGCGAATTGTGTAATAAGCGTGCGTGTATGTGATGCATGTCTTCCAACCCCCACTTCTTTCTCCCTTTTACTTACCTGCTTTGATGGTTAATATTAGGGCATATTTTAATTAGCATCCTTCTGCTATACATGTGTGCATTCATTCATCAATATTGCATGCACCGGGCTCGGTGCATCACACTAACTGCATAGTATTTCAAATCTAACTTGAATACATGTTATCTGTTGCATTTCACATGCCATCCATAGATTAGCCGAGCCTATTCTAGCTGCATTTTGCCTGCGATGCATTAGCCATCTTAACATGGACTTGGATCATACATTTGATTACTAACATGTTCCTTGATTTGGCTTGGAGTACTAGGTGAGTGTTTATGCTTTAGCATCTCGCATGAGTGTGAATGTTAACATGAAAGCATGCTTGCCATGAGGCTAACCGCTTAGTTGATTTACTGCCTGAATGCCTGTGGGGGAAGGTTGGATTGTTTGAGTTGGAATAATTCGTCAAAACCCATGTTTTAGCCTACTTGCGAGTAGCAAACTTCAATCCATTTTCAAAACAAACGGATGTGCGATGCTTTGTTCTAACTTAGGCAATCCAGTCTATACTTGTATGCCGTACGCATCACATAGTAAATCTAGGCTAATAACCGGAATAAGAATGCATAATGTTTTCAAAGCTAGATATCATGGTTAGTAGAGGCCGATCTTTGATCGGGCGAGCGGGGGTGCTCACGAAATGACCTTCCCCAATCGTACCCAAGTTCCCGAGCCGAGGCAACGTTGGTGATGACGGACATGTGGCCTTAGGCAACGAGTCAAGGTTTCCTAAATTTCCCAAAATAAAAATACTTAGTGGCGACTCTGTATCTAGCAAAGCAGTCCATGTTTGGCACTTCTTTCTAAAAATCTATTTTTCAAGACGATTTGCCGAATTTGGACTCTTTGGTGATTTATCAATCTCACATCGCACATTGTGAGATCAGATTAAGAACCATGACAATCTGAGAGTCCGACCTGTAATGAGCCCAAATGAACAAAACGGAATTCATCCTCCCGGGGCATTCAGGGACATCTACCAGAAAGGTGAGGCACTACCTGTTAGCTCACTCTGTAATACTGGTTTCGAGATTAGATCCCATCAAATATCTCTTTGAGAAACCAGCACTTACGGGTAGGCTAGCCCGTTGGTTGCTTCTTCCCTCTGAATTCGATCTAAAATATATGACGTACAAGTCAGTGAAAGGGAGAGCGGTAGCGGAGTTCCTAGCCGATCACCCAATGGGTGGGGATGAAGCAGTGAAATATCTGTTCCCAGATGAGGCCATTTTGCAGCTTGAAAAAGAAACCTGGACTATGTACTTTGATGGAGCGTCAAACCAGTATGGGTATGGGATAGCATCCGACAATTCCCGTATACCTTTAGCTTTCAAACTCCGGTTCAAAGTATCGAACAGTGAGGTAAAGTATGAGGTATGTATTGCTGGACTGGAAGCCACCCTGGAACTAGGGGCAAAACGGTTGGATATCATCGGGGACTTGAACCTTGTTGTATCTCAAGCTAAAGGAGATTGGAAAGTTAAAGAAGAAAAGATGAAAATCTATCACCAGACCTTAGACGTTCTAATTCCTCGGTTTGAGAAACTAAATTTCGCTCATCTGTTAAGAGAGAACAACAGGTTTGCTGATTCATTAGCAACTCTATCTTCTATGATAAACATCCCTTTTAGAGTCCGGATGCGCCCGATCATCATTGAACATAAATTCGTGCCGGCCTACGAGCTGATTGCCGCCATAGATGAGGTACAAGATCAGAATCCCTGGTTTTATGACATCTGGAACTTCTTGAAAAAGGAGGCTTATCCACCAGGGGCAAACGCCAAAGATAAGAGGGCGATACGAAAAATAGCTGCTCAGTTCATCGTCTGCGGGGGTAAACTGTACAAGCGGGGTCATCTAGGGATGCACAAACTATATGTCGATGTTGAAGAATCTAAGCGCCCGATGGAGGCCATCCACGGAGGAGAGTGCAGAGCGCACATGAGCGGGGTGATGCTAGCTCGAAAAATTCTCAAACAAGGTTATTATTGGTCAACCATGGAGGAGGATTGTATTGCCTTTGTTCGGCGGTGCCACAAATGCCAGATCCATGCAAGTCGCATGAACATTCCACCGTCGAAGCTGTACAACATGACTTCGCCATGGCCGTTTTCAGTTTGGAGGATTAATGTAATCGGGGCAGTCACTTCGAAAGGGTCGAACGGGCATGAGTATATTCTGTTAGCGATAGACTACTTCACAAAGTAGGTTGAGGCCCAATCCTATGCTGTGCAAAAGGCATCACATGTTGCTAAGTTCATCAGGAACAACATTATCTGCTGTTATGGAGTCCCGAATGAGATTATTTCGGATAATGGTTCCCACTTCAAGAAGGAGGTGATCGACTTGTTGGAGAAGTACAACGTGGCTTTTCATAAGTCATCCACATATCGGCCACAAACCAACGGAGCAGTTGAGGCCGTCAACAAGAACATCAAGCATATTCTGCAGAAGATGGTGGAAGCCTACAAGGACTGGCCAGATAAGCTGCCATTTGCTCTTTAGGGCTACCGGACTTCAATTCGAATTTCTACTGGGGCAACTCCGTATTCCTTGGTCTATGGGATGGAGGTTGTTTTGCCTATCAAAATTGAGGTTCCATCATTGCGGGTTATGGCTGAGTGCCAGATAGCTGAGGCAAATAGGCAGCAGAGCAAGTTCGAAGAACTCATGCTATTTGACGAGAGAAGGCTGAAAGCACTATATCACATCCAGGGTTATCAATGAAGAATTGCCAGGGCTTTCAACAAGAAGGTTAAGTCCAGGAATTTGAAAAAAAGAGATTTGGTGCTCAAAGACAATCAAGCTCCCATCCACGACCCTATGGGCAAGTTCAGACCTAATTGGACTGGTCCCTACATCATCAAGTCAATCTGGTCAGGTGGAGCTGTCGTTCTTATGGACTTAGATGGCCTTGAGTTCTCCCAACCGATCAACATGGACAAGTTGAAGAAATACTATCCCTAAGTGGCTCGCTAGGCCGAAAACCCGAAAGGGTGACCTAGGCAAAAGTTAGAGCATGAAAAAATTGAAATAAGAAAAACTGAGCTCACAAGGTTGAAAAGCCAGAAAGGGTGGTCTTGGCAAAAGTTAGAGCGCAAAAGGAGAGTGTTAATACACGAGTGAACCTGAACTGAACTACGTAAGGCTTGATTCCTATCTTTGGGATACATAGATAACTTCATTCTGAAGTCCAGCCACAAACACTTCCAAATCAACTTTGTCCATGTGATCATGTTGGTCATCTTTGTCTGCTCTGCGTTCAAGAGCTCGGTTGTGATCTCCAGTGCAGTGCTATTCAGACTAGGGAAACTTTCCAGTTGTTGGGATTTGGGGTTGTAAATCTCGAGGATAAATCTTAGACGTGTCCAGTTGTGATCCATATCGAAAATGGTTTTAAAAAGTTTTAATAAAAGTTGATTTTGTCCAAATTAATCTTTTTACAACTTAGACCATTTTTGGACCATAACGGAAAATTTTTAGTACCCACAACCTTCAATTACATTGATTTCAATACAGAGTTCTCCTACTCTTGAATACAAATTAAAGTTGCTTTTATTACATTCATAAAGAAAACTTGAAAGTACAGATTAAGCAATAAACTCAGGACATAGTCAGGTGTTCCTGCGCCCCCTCCCAGAGCTTGTGGAAGCCTCTTATGCCAAAGTAGGCCCGGTCTACGCCTCTTTATCGAGCCAAGCTATGCACTCGCCAGAAAGGTCACAACTGAAAGTGGGAGCGGGGGCCAGAAGCTCTCTTGTCCTCCATGTTATTGCATACCGGGCTAGCTATGCGCCTTGGATCAGAAATGAAGCTAGGTATTCTATCATTTCTTCTGGGCAAGTCTGATCATGCCCAAACTGACGTCGAAATCTGAATGGGAAGTAGAAAACATAGTGTGTCAAGCCGACCAACTGAATGCCCGGCTGGCAAGACATGTTGTAGCTCATTGCCGGCAAGTTGAGCCAGGGGCAGCGCCAAGCAATGTTGACAGCGGATAGGCTGCACATCCATTCGCACCACCATCCCTTATCTGGGGCATCAACTAGTTGTTGTCGGAAGAAATAGCCGCGTGCTGAATATGCTGGGCAGGAGTCCACCACTTTTAACTTATCCATCAGCCATATCTGGGGAGGGATGAAAAATAAGAGGAATTAAAGAATAGAGAGATGTATGTGGAGAGAAAAGTGAGAAAGGGTTTTCAGAGAAAAATAGAGCCTGAGGGCCGAGTTATGTGAGAAATACACATGTGAGGAGGATAGGAAACATTACCTGTAAGAGTAGTCGACTCCTGCAAATCTGGTTGTCTCCCGGCGATGGAAGGCGTCCAAACCCATCAAAGTCTCAGCTAGTGTCATGGCAATGCAGCTCCTACTCTCTTTTATGCCTTTGGCAACCTCAAGCAAACGGACTCTAGACCCTCCGAAGCTTGGGGCAAGCAAGAAATGAGACAACATGCACAAACAAAGGGCGTGTCGCCGAAAACTCTGCCAAAGATGGTCGCTGTGGTCACCGGCGTCAAAAAATCGATGAATCAAGCTCGGAATGTCCAGTTCTCTGTCGTGAATCAAAGACCGAGCGTCCTGCAAAGTAACCCCACACATCCGTCCTAAGGCTTGGATGTGGCCAAAACGGAGCTGGGGCAAGATCTCTTCATCGCACCGAGATTCCATCAAAACTTGGAAATCTTCAAAAGTGGGACATATCTCTTGTCCGCCAAAGCTAAAAACATAAGTTACCGGATTCCAACACCTAGCCGCGGCATGGAGGAACGGAAAACGCAGCGGTGTGCGGCTCAACGTGAATAGTGCATTTTTTCTGAAACCTCGAAAATTCAACTTTTCCGAGCCATCCAAGTTTGCAATCCAATTTGTGAAGTTTTGGGCAAGAAAAGCTTCCATTTAGGGCAAGAATAGAGTTGAAATGAAAGAACCACGAAGCTGGAACCTTTATTGAAGATAAGGCATTGAGTGGAGGACAGATGGCAGAAATCTGGAGATTTCCAACATTATTGGCCTGCCGGCCAGTTTAAGTAGCCGACCGGCCACCTTAACTGGCCGATCGGCCAAGTGGCCGGCAGTGATCAAAAGTGGTCGGCAATGAGCCTAAGTGGCCGGCAGCCACTCCTTGTCTCCGGCAGTGAGCTTTTAGCCTTCCTATGTGCTAAGGATGCTGAAAACCTAAGTTTGATTCTACTTCGGATGCGTTCTTTTGTTCTGTTTATCGAGTTGTTGCGATCTATTTATCGAGCAGTTGCATTTTATTTATCGAGTTGTTGCAATTTGCTTATCGAGTTTGTTGCAATTTGTTTGTCGAGTTGTCGTTGTTTTACTTATTGAGTTGTTCTGTAAGTTGTCTTATTTGTTATGTTTGTCGTGTCGGTTTATTACCTGACTTTGTAATATACGAATGTTCAATGTTCGTCAATCTCATTTTTGCGTAGAATGGTGCGATGCGATGCTCAGAATACAAAATGCAACACTTTTTGAATCAAAAAGTTATTTTCATTCCATCATGGTTTCTCTTTACAAAGCATACAAGTTTTAAGAAAATAAAACTGCCTAAGGCTGTACAATATGCTAATACTAAAGCAAAAAGAGAAATAAAGCAAAAGCATCTGAATCGGTGCCATCCAGCTCAGGATTGAGAGGCCCTCTTTATCCTCTTCCTCAGCTGAGCAGACTCTACACTATCACCGTCGGCACCGCTGTCTGAACCAAAGTCACCCCTGCTCCCATCCTCGGAGCCCTCTTCGACATCGTCGCCATCCTCAGAACCTGAGTTGGTGCTATCATCTCCGCCTCAAATGACTCTGACTGGGGACTCACCTCCCCCTCCTCCTCGCTGGACTCGCCATCGTCATCGCGTGTGGCAGGCTTCTGGCGTCTCCCTCGGTTGTGCGCCAGAATCTCTCTCTCTGCCGCTCAAGAAGGCTCAGAGGGTCCTGTTTGCAAGGGTGTGACCTGAAAAGACATTTTGAATTTATCAGCAAGTATCAAGTACAAGTGCGGTATGCAGAATATGTGCAGAAGTCAGATACAATATGTGCATGCAATATGTCATGTCAGATGTGATCTATACATACAGTGAATCAGTGCAATGAAGTGTTTAGTTTTAGTATATCAGCAGAAGTATGTTAAATGCAAGGAAACTGAAAAGTACTAGAATGCCGTGGGAGGTCAGCATCATCTCTCTCCGCAAGACGATACCGTCAAGTGAGGCCATCGCCTCGAGCAACCCCTCGACATATCCTATGAAGGGCTGCAAATGCAAGGTCAAGCCATGAGTGAATGAATGAACAAATATCTGAGCAAAGCTGAAATGCATAAAAGCTGTAAAGTATACCGGTGCTGAGTCAGGTGTCCTCATGTATCGATGATCAGGCAATGGGGGCTCAAGCGGGATCTGATAAGGTCCCCTACCAAGCCGTCAACCTGTCAGCTCAGTCGGAGGGTCTGGCCATCCAACACACTGCCTAGTAGAAGGCATCCCTCTGACCTCACTTCTCAAAGCTCGAGTCTTGCTCGTCGAGTGGACGTTTGCAGCCCGAACCCTGCCTGATGAAGCAATCTCAACTGTTCCCCTCATGGGAGCACAAACACCCGCCAATGGAGCCATGAGGTATGTCTGGATGTAAGTTGTGTAGTCTCCCTCCCCAATGTACCTGTTAGCATCTATGCCTCTAAGCTCCTGAGCGGAGAGGCTCTCTATGGCCCGCATAGATGGTGGATGTGGCAAAGGAACCGACTGTAATGGCAAGCCCAATGTCTGGCGCATGAAGCACTCGCCTAAGAACCAGGCGCGGCCTACCAGTCCCTCGAACAAGATCAGATATCGGGAGGCACCCAGAGCTCCGGCAAAATAAAATCGGGCAAACTCTGGCATCGCCGCCCAGGGTTGCCATGTGATCTGCAGACAGCAACTGCATAGACTGATAAGTTACCATTAGATATGCAAAGTGAATCGAAATTGAAAGTAGGAAAAACTGTGAGTTTTGGATTACCTCCGTCGTCCTCACTGTGTCAAAGTACTGTCGCAAGTATGAGAGGGTCTCCCCGAGCCTAGGCTGGCACCGACCGTCATATCGGCGTGAGTAGGGGACCTCAAGGGGTGTCTCAACCTCCAGCTCAAGAGCGAGTGCTGGGAAATAAGCGCATACCCATAGCTGTGAAAAACGAGAGGGTGGCAGTGAGAATACAGATAAACACAGAAAATGCAGAATGTAACAAATACAGAATACAGAGAATGCATAAAGCAAGGTGCATAGCATGGTGTATAGAAAATACAAATATAGAACAGAGATTAGATTTTGTATGTGCAGTATACAGTATACAGAAATGCAAAGCAGAAAGCATAGCAGAAAATATAAAGCTGAACAGTAAAGCATACCTCCCAGGCTCTCCAGTAGCCGCCTACTATGTTCTCGCTCCTGCGGGAATTCGAGCTCATATAGCAGTAGAAGGTAGCAAGGCCGGTACCCCCCCAATCATAGTGCCGCACCTGGAACAGCTCCACTAATGCGCTCAGCAAGTATAGCCCCACTGTGTTCACTCTGTCGGCGAACAGGGTAGTGCCGAAAAGGAACATAAGAAAGCCTCGAGCATACTGCTCTGTCTCCTCTACCATCGTAGGCTCTCTCCCTCTGAAAAGGTCGGCGAACCAGGTATATCGGACCGAGCCCGATGATCGGTAGACGGGTGGGTGTGCTCCTAGTAGATGCGTCCAAGCTACCTCACACTCACCCATATCAACATCATATGGGATCGGCTAGCCTCCCACCTCAAGGCCTGTCAGCATCACGAAGCCGAACGGGGTCATCGTCATGTCCCCGGTGGTAGAGAAATGAAAGGAGTTGGTGGTGTCCCACCATCTCTCTACCAATGCGCCCAAGACAGTCTGACTCACGAAGAGACGCGAGAGCCCCGAACAGAATAGGCCAAACCCTGCCTCGTCGATGATCTGTTGGACGCTGTCAGGGAGCTCCAAGTACCACTCCCTCGCCGTGGTGGATCCGTACCCACGAGTGAAACAAGAGTCAACCTGTATGGATGAGTAGAGATACAGTATGAATATGTTCAGAATGAGCAGGAATACAGTGTGTAGTATGAGTGTTCAGAATGAGCAAGAATATAGTGTGTGTATGTGTTTCAGAATGAACAGATGAGCACAATGAGCAGATGAAATACAGTGCAAAAACGCGAACTATGTGCAAAAATGCGAACTATGCAAGAAATGTAAAGTACATCACAGAAAATGTAAAAATGTAGTGTGTACGCCTGGTGCGTCATGGGATAAATAGGAATCCGGCCCCTGTAACAGTAGATCCGTGGGTGCACGCCGTGCAAAGTCAGTGAAATGACGGACCATACTAGGTGGTAGCATATGTACCTCAGGATGGTACGTCGCGGGGTCGAATGGCCGGATCCTCGGCAGTAACGGGATATGCTCCGGCTCCCCCTCCATCCTTAAAGGACTTCCTCCGTGTGGCGTGTCGTCTACCATCTGGAAAGTAGGTGAAAAATAGGCGAAAATGAGCAAAATGGGGCGAAAATGCAAAAAGTCAACAAAAGTCAACTCTCGGGAAGAGAAAAAGTCAAAAAAGTCAAAGCCCGGGAAAAGGGCGCCAAACTCAAGTCAAAGTTGAGAGAAACAAACCTCAAATGGTGAAAATGGAGAAAAAGGCTCCGAAAACAACTTTTGTTCTGTTCAAAACGAAGAGAATCGAAAATTTTTCGCGAATCAACTTCGCGGGAGGCGTTGGAAAACGCATAAAAAGCCCAGATCTAAGGGGAAAATGGGTCTAGGAAGGAAGAGGAGTAGATTTCGACAATGGGTGGGTAAGGAAAAGTATTTTGGAGTTGGGTTTTTAAAGATCTCCATATGAAAAGCCCAAACTGCCCTGACTTTCCCTAACTAGCTGACCGGCTAGTTTTTCTGGCCGACTGGCCACTTAGTTGGCTGGCAGCTTTGGAAAGTGGCTAGCAAGCTTCTAGGGTGTTCGGCAAGTGCCTGGTATCCCCCCCGTGTGTTCTCAGACTGTTTTGAGTCCTTGGTTCCCAAGAAAGTGCAAGAAAAACCCACTTTTCAGCTCAAAATGTTTCTGCGGAAGTTTCAACTCATGTCTTCGATGCGTAGCTCATCGTCAGTTGGCATGCACGAGGTGTATCCTTTTTGAAATATATTGTAACCCCTCCGAGAGGTAAATCGGAAGTCACAACTAAATCGGTCTTGCCAAGATGCGCATTTCTTCATTGAGCATATTGCATCGAATATGCATTGATTATTGTGTACAGAATATGTTATGCACCTTTTCACTTGCATTATTATGCACGTTTCACTTGCATTGTTTTGCACATTTTCACTTGCATTGCTATGCACGTTCCACTCACATTGTTATGCACCGTTCTACTTGCATTGTTATGCCCCGTTTCACTTGCATTGTTATGCACGTCTCCCATGCATTGTTATTCACCTTTTCATTTGTGCATTGTATATGTACACGTTTATCTCGTATTGAAATTATATATTGATGTAACGTTAAACATGTGTTTCTATTGTATTGTACCTGTCAAAGTTTCTCTTTTGTGCAGGTACGATATTATATGTACGGTTCATTTGAAGCTGGCACAACCAGACGATGTTATATGTGTTTCAGTCAGAGGAACTCCAGGTAAGATCATTCCTGCCCCCTCGAACTCTTTTGGTTCTGTTAGAAACATTGGGATGCGTGCCCGATGTTCGTACCACCCTCCGGTGTTCGCACCACAGCCTTTCTCCTCTCGCGTTTGACACGCGTTTGGTTACCTTTCTCCTCTCGCGTTTGACACGCGTTTGGTTACCTTTCTCCTCTCGCATTTGACACGCGTTTGGTTGCCTTTCTCCTCTCGCGTTTGACACACGTTTGGTTACCCTTTCTCCTCTCGCGTTTGACACGCGTTTGGTTCCCTTTCTCCTCTCGCGTTTGACACGCGTTTGGTTACCCTTTCTCCTCTCGCGTTTGACACGTGTTTGGATGACTGTGCTTTCTTGCGCAGTCCTTTTCCTTTCGCGTTTGATACGCTAGGAGGTGTTTCATTTAAGACTTTGGGTGTTCCCGATAGTCGCTTTTAGTCTTTCCTGCTTGAGCCGTAGTTAAGATTGCATAATTTTCTTACATCATTTCTGCATGAGATGTGATTTGGTTTGTGTTTACTTGTTTGTGTGCGAGTTTGCGGTAGTATTTCTTTGCATAACATTTGCCTCTAGATGCTTCATTACCGCCATCTTTGCATAATCATAAGTTGTGCTCTTGCATTGTGCATGTCATTTGCATTTTGCCCCTGCCTGCGGGCGCATCTGTATTGTTATCTTGCTTGTTTGTCTAAGTCTTCGGCCTTGTCAAAAATCGGTCATCTCTAAACTTTGACATTCACTCCAGTTATTTCATGACTTCTGAGTTTTGTTAAAGAGGGGCAACTGTAGACACCTCATTTTTTACCGACCTTAAGACTCAGACGTCATCGCCTGTGTACTCGTTGATTGCGCATGTTTGTGCTAGTTTTGAGTGCCCGAAGGTCTCAGCCGAGCACCTTGTCTTTGAGCCTCTAAACCCTCTATGTTTTGGCCTTGTTTTTAGGCCAAACCTTGGTGCCTCTTGGCTGAAGGAGAGTGGGGCCTTACCGACCACTTTTGGCATTTGCCAGCCACTTTTTCTCCTTGCCAGCTAGTTGAAATGGCCGGTCAGGTAGTTGAAGTGGCCGGTAAGTGTAGACACCCCATTTTTTACCGTCCTCAAGGCTTGGACGTCATCGTTTGAACACGCGATGATTATCCATGCTTGTGTTTGTTTTGAGTTTTGAAAATTCTTGGTTGCGCGCCTTGCCTTAGAATCTCTTAACTTCTCTGTTTTGTGCTTGGTTGCACCAAGAGCTTGTGGATGTGTTCCTGAGGGAAGGAGATGGCCTATCGACCAAGCCTCCTGCCCACCGGCCACCTTGATTTTCAATCGACCAAATGTGATGGCCGGCCGGCCAATTTGACTGCCGGTCGACCACTTTTATGGCCAGCCGGCCAAATGTGGTTTTCAATAGATATTTCTGTAGACAGCTGACAGCTGTCATTCTAGGCCATACCCCAGCCCATGCCTGGACGTGGGAGTTCTGAGGAGCTGCAGATTGATACATATCTATATCAATCAAGCTCTCTCACATAAGGAAAGAAGAGAAGGAAGAGATATACAACTTGGAGCAAAAAAATCTCTCTCTCTCTACATTTTCTGCCTCTCTCTCTAAGGTTTAGGGCTTGTTTATGCTCAAAAGTGCATTTTCTTTGCACTTTTGCATACAAACACCTAGTTCTCTACTCCCCTTATTGAGCTGAGATCCTTGGAGGTGATTCTTGGGGTGATTTGAAGCCCCTTTTTTGGTCCAAAAGTTACTGATTTGCTGCTGTGCTACAAGGGTAAGACTTTTGTCCCTTTTTACCCCTTTTTTGCAAAGCTTTTTAGCCTATCTTGCATCTATTTTTGAGCTTAGCATATAACATAGAAAAGTCTTGTTTTTGAGTTCTCTAAATAGTTTGTTAAGGGTGTTTTAAGCTTTGGGGTTGTTTGACCCCTCTTAAGGCTTGTTTGGCCTTTGTTTTGTGCCATTTCGGTTGAGCTCCGGGGCCATTGTGTTTGGGCCTCCTCACCACTGAAATCGTGAGAGATTTCAGAGGTGAGGATGGTGCCTTGAGGTCCTAAGAAGGAGAGGGCCACCCCCTCTCCTTGTTGTCCTTGAAAAGGGCTATTTTTGCCTCTTGAGGGAGCATCTTGTTTAAGTGTATGTTGGCCATGCTTCAACTGATTTTTGTGCTTATTATGTCATAATATGCCTCTGTTTTCCGTTGGTTTGGACACACCTTGCATGCCTTGCATACATGTCTTGTAATGCCACATTTTTGCCTTAACATGCTTTAGGTGTAGACCCTTGTTCTAGCATGATTTAGGCTTAGCCTTGTGAAGCTTACATGCATATTTTTATGTGTTAAGGGACTGTTTTAGGTCATTTGAGTCATTCATGTCTTGCTTTGTATAGCTATCATGCAATCCCTCTTGAATGCCTTAAGCTTTGGCCTCTCTAGCATGCCTTACTTGCATTGTTTCAGTGGTTTGGAACCACTTATCATGTTATTTCAGTCCTTATAACATGCTTGTATCCTTGCCTTTGATGCCTCTTTGATGCCTCTAAGAGGTTGTGTTGTATGCTCCATATTTAAGCATTTGTGCATGCCTCCATGTGTAGATCATTTAGATGCCATCTAGGTGGTTTTTAGGACTTGCCTTAACATGATTTGGGACTGTTTTGGTCCACTTTGGTCATTTGCTTCATGTGTCATTTAACCATAGTTTAAGTTCTTGGGCTTGGTTGCATGCCTTGCTTGCATTGGTAGTTGGATTTGGTATCATCTTAACATGATTTTCAGAGTTTGATGTGCATGCCATTTGTCCATGATTATCCTCTTTTAAGTGTGCTTAAAAGATGTTCTTTAATGCTTAAGCGTTGGGCCATTTTTGCACGCATTGTTTGTGTGTCCATTTGCCTCTATTCCATAGCATTTTGGCTTCCTATTTAGACATGGCCGAGGCTCGTCCGTATTGGTCTAAGTCCACCTTTCGCATGTTGTTCAAATGTGATCACATTACTACATGCTTGCATGCTTCGGTTGCATAATGTTTGCATGCTCATTACTTGCATTGTTGACACATGCTTAGCTATATTGCATTTTGTTGCATGCTTCCCCCATGTTCATATAGCATACTAGTTTGCATGCCTAGGTTGCATTCCATCTAGCATGCATGCCTTGTCCCTTGATCTAGTGATAGGGATTGGGCCTTGGTTTGTGTGTGTGCATTGCATTTGAAATCAAAATGCATACTTAGTCCCTTGGGCCATCATGCATGGAAATACGTGATTGGTGGCCCGAGAATCGAGGCCCATCCTCCTTTGAGTCATAAATATGATAAGGAGTGTGGTTGGTGCATACATTGCTTGAAATGCATTGCCATGCTATGTCTTGCCCTCTGCTGTTGTCAACTGCAGGTTTCAGCAGGAAGAATTGGCCGGCTGGCAGTTTTGTGTGCTGACCGGCAAAACATGTTTGGCCGAGAGCATAAGTTTGTGGCCGGTGATCATTCTCCATGGCCGGTGGTGTTCTCACTCAGCCCGTAGTGTTCCACAACACTCAGAGAAGCAACCTTGGGAGTTGTGCAATTTTCAGAGAAGCAGAACAGTCAAAGCAGAGGCAAACTTGTGCATGGCGTTGGATTTTCGAGCAAACCCGAGCACGCGCGCATTGGATCCTCTTCCCGAGGCCTTTACTGCTTTCTTAAGCTTAGTTAATTTGCTTAATTCATTAGGTGGTCTGTAATAATTAATTAGCTTGTAGGTTAATTAATTTGTATTATTCTTTTGGTCCCTCCGAGCGAGGATGAATTTGTAATAAGTGTGGGTGCGTGTGTGCATGTCTTCCAACCCCCACTTCTTTCTTCCTTTTACTTACCTGTTTTGATAGTTAGTATTAGGACATGTTTACTTTAGCATACCTTATGCTATGCATGCGTGCATCATTCATTAGTCTTGCATGCACCAGGCTCGGCGCATCATACTAACTGCATAAGTATTTCAAATCTAACTTGAATACGTGCTACTTTTGCATTTTCACATGTCATTTATAGACTAGTCGAGCCTACTCTAGTGACATTCCGTATGCGTTGCATTAGCCATCTTAAACTAGGATCATGCATATGATTACTAACTAGTTTCTGTTTTGGCTTGGAGTACTCGATAAGCATTTATGCTTTAGCATACCGCATACGTGTGAGTGTCGCCATAACAGCATGATTACCATGAGGCTAGCTGCTTATGTGATATAACTGCTTGAATGCCTGTGGGTGGAGGTCGAAGTACCTAAATTGGAATAATGCATTAAAACTGTGAGTTTTAAGCCCACTAAATAGTGGCAAAACCATCTTTTCTAAAGCCCACTTGAGGGTGGCAAAATCTGCATTTCAGCTTACTTGCGAGTAGCAAACCATTTTCAAAACGAACATGCAATGTTTTGTTCCAATTTAGGCGATTTGGTCTATACTTGTTTGCTGCGCGCATAACATAGTAATTCTAGGCTAATAAATGGAATAAGAACACATAACGTTTTCAAAACTGGATATCATGGTTAGTAGAGGCCGATCTTCGGATCGGGCGAGAGGGGGTGCTCATAGCTGACCTTCCCCAATCGTACCTAAGTTCCCGAGCCGAGGCAACTTTGGTGATGACGGACACGTGGCCTTTGGCACCGAGTCAGGGTTTCCTAAATTCCCCATAAAAAATATTTAGGTGGCGACTCTGTATCTGGCAAAGCAGTCCATGTTTGGCACTTCTTTCAAAAAATCTGTTTTCTCAAAACGCTTTGCCAGATTTGGACTCTTTGGTTCAGATTAAGAACCGTGACAATTTGAGAGTCCTGAACTGTAAGAGACCTGCATAACGAACAGAACGGGACTCATCCTCCCGGGGCGTTCGGGGACGTCTACAGTAAGCCACTTGAACTGGCTGGCAGCCAATTTTCTCCTTTTTCTTACATTTTAAGATCTTTTGAGCTAGCTGTTGGGCATTGAAGCTATCCTCCATACACGTATATGGAGGGATAGAAACAAGCTTTAAGCTTGTCAAGCAAGCTTTTGCTTGCATTGCCTATATAAAGGGAGGTCCCTCCCCCTTGTTTGAGGTTCAGAAATTTTGGAAGCAAATTTTGACTCTCTCTCTAAATATCTCTCTATATATATATATATATATTGTACTCTATAGTGCTTGAAAGTGAGTGTTCTTGACATATTTGCACATAACCCTCTTAGCCAAACATCTTGACCTTGGAGCTGAGATTCCTAAAGACTTGTTTGGGCCTCCTAAAGCTGGTTTTTGGCTCAGAAGTTGTCCTTTTGCTACTGTGCTTCAAGGGTGAGCATATTCTCTTTTTTGAGCTTATTTTTCTATACCATATTAGCCACCTTTGCATGCTATTTTAGGCTTGGTTGTTAACTACAAAAAGCTATATTTTTAAGTGTTAAAAATATTGGTTTGAATCCTTGTTGGGGTTAGGGGTGGTCTACCCTCTTTGGTTGCTTATTTGCTAAGTTTTTGTACCCCCTTTAAGGCTATTTAAACTATCTCTTTTGGCCTTTTAACCACTGAATTTCAAAGGAATTTCAGTGGTGGAAAGGTGGTTTTGAGGTCCCAAATAGAAGAGGGTGGTCCCCTCTCCTCTAGTCTTATTTACATGTGTTGATGGCCCACTAAATGAGCATGTGTTTTTACTTCTTTGTGGCTTTGTTCAAGCATATTTTTGTGACTTTTTAGACCTGACATAACTCTATTTTTAGCTTGTTTGATCATTGGTTACTTGTTCTTTACACTTATAGTGTAATCTTGCTCATTAGCTTTGCATGCTTGCTACTTTAGCCCATCATTCTAGCTTACTTTGGCTATACTCCAGCATGCTTTTACTCATGTTTTAGCATGCTTTAACTCTGTTTCGAGTGGTTTAGGTCATATGAGGCTTGCTTTGTATGGCTGTAGCATGATAGGCTTTAATAGTTTTGTATTTTGAGTCCTCTAGTATGCTTTGCTTGAATTGTTTACATGATTTGGCATCATTTAATATGCGATTTCAGAGCATATATCACTATCATACTCTCATACATATCACTCCTTCAATGCTTTTGAGAAGTTGAGCCCCATGCTTTGTTTGTGAGCTAATACATGAGCATATCTTTCTTGCCATCTATGCTACAAGTCTAGCATGTTTTTGCTACTGTTTTGACCTGTCTTAGGTCTGTTTTGAATGGTCAAGGTCATTTGAGCATTGCTTAGTATAGTTGTAGTGTAAGGGGCCTTGACAAACTTTGAGTTTTGAGGCCTCCAACATGTTATGCATGTGACGTTTGCATGGTATGGCACCATTTAGCATGTAATTTCAGTGCATATTGTGTAGTCACACTCTCATATACTTCACTTCTTCATAGCTTTTGAGGGTTGTGTATTATGCCTTGCTTATAGGCCAACATGTGTCCATGTTCTTCTAGCATTTTGAGCTCACATTTTAACATGTTTAGACCATTATTTTGAGCTCTGTCCAGAGTTGGTTTCGTCATTTGTGCTATGTATTGCATGCCTCTTGTGTATTGCTCTTTACTAGCTTTGATGTTTTTGATCCTCAACATGCTATGCTTGCATGCTTTAAGGTCTTTAGCATGCCACTTTAGCACTAAATATCTGCCACCTTCCTCTTTTCTTCATTTTTTTTTTTATTTGATTTGAGAGTTGGTTGACCCTTGAGTTTGTGTTTGAGCTTGGGATTGAGGCTCGTGCTTAAATGGCTTTAACCCTCTTTTGAGGGTTCCTCATAGTCAAAGGCATGGTCTCTCCTATGCCTTAAACCATTCTTTTGGTTGACCTCCTCTCCTTAGACGACTTGCACATTGGACTTAACCAATTAAAAAAAATGGATTGGTAATGTAAAATGTGTAAACAAGAATTGAGTCAACTAAAACATGCCAAGATAACATATGTGTGTTGCATTGCATGTGTTTGGATCGGACGTTAATCCAAAAACATGAAATATGGGATGTTTCATGCTTGAAGTGATGAAACGTGTCACGTTTCTTGGTCGCTAACACCCTTGATCAAGCATGATAAGGTGGAGGCTCTTTGTGTGTTGTTTGTGCATTCATAAACATGGTATAAGCTTGGTTCTTGGCCACCATGCATTAAAAATGCTTGGTTGGTGGCTTGAGAGCCGAGTGCCACGCTCCTTTGAGCTTGAGACATGATTGGGAGAGTGGCAATGCCTACATTGTCTTGCAAATACATTGTTGTGCCTCTATTGTTCTCTGTTGCAGCAAAACCAGAAGCCTAGAGAAGCAACTAGCCGACCAGCCAGTTTTACTAGCCGACCAGCCAGTAACACTAGCCAACTGGCCAGTTTTAGTGGCTGGCAACCACTTTTTTTGGCTAGCAGCCCACCAGTAGTTTCTTGTTTTAAAGTAAAGGCAGCCTGGAGGTTAGCACAATTTTCAAAGATCAAGGCAAGTGCAAACAGAGGCAATTGACAACATGGTAATGGATTTCTGAATGAATGCCAACCAAGCATGCATCTTCAACCTCTTGGAACAAAGCTGAGGCAGTATGATTTGTAATTAGCTTTCCTTGTTAGTTAGATTAATTTGGTAATTTAATTAATTAGTTTGTTAATTAATTAAGTGCTGTAATAATTAGTAAGTAGTTTACTAGTTATTCATTTTGTCGTGTAATAATTAATCTAATTAGCTTAATTAAATTGGTTAGTTAGCTTAGCTTAGATTAGCTTAGATTAGATTAGCTTAGCTAATTCATTCGGACCCTCCGTCGAGAGGGTAAATGTTGTAATAAGTGTGCATGTGTGTGTGCATGTCTTCCAACACCACGCCTTTCTTCCTTTTACTTGACCGCTTTTGATGGTTAGTTTAGAGCATATTTTGATTAACATGCCTTATGCTTGCATGCATGCATCATCCACTTGTCTTGCATGCACCGGGCTCGGCGCATCATTTAAACTGCATTGTATTTCAATATCTATTTGAATACATGTATCAATTATTGCATTTCATATGTTATATTAGATAGCCGAGCCTATTTAGTTGCAATTTTTTGCATGTGTTGCATTAGGCATTTCACATAGTTAGGATCATGCATTGATTTCTAATTAGCTTTTGTTTTAGCTCGGAGTACGCTGTAAGTGTTTATGCTTTAGCATCCTTGCATGAGTATATGTGATTGCCATGTTTAGCATGCTTGCCATGAGACTATGTGCTTAAATAATTAACTGCATGAATGCCTGTGGATGAAGGCTTCATTACTTGAATTTGAACAATTCATCAAAATGTGAGTTTTAAGCCCACTTGGAGTGGCAAATCATCATGTTTTAAACCCACCTTGTTTGGTGACAAATCCGCATTTCTAAGCCCACTTGAGGGTGGCAAATTCAAACCATTTTCGAAAACAAACATTGAATTATTTTGTTCCAATTAGGCGATCTGATCTATATTTGTATGTTGTGCGCATCACGTAGTAAGTTAGCTAAATAACCGGAATAAGAACACATGTGTTTTCAAAACAACATATCATGTTTAATAGAGGTCGATCCTTTGATCGGGAGAGCGGGGTGCTCATTTCAGGACCTTCCCCTCTCGTACCCAAGTTTCCGAGCCGAGGCAACTTTGGTGATGACGGACACGTGGCCTTTGGCACGAGTCAGGATTTTCTAAATTTCTCAAAAAATAAAATATTTAGGTGACGACTCTGAAATCTAGCAAAGCAGTCCATGTTTGGCGCTTTTTGATTCAAAATTGATTTTTCAAAACCAATTGCCGGATTTGGACTCTTTGGTGATTTATCAGTCTTACATTGCACTTTGTGAGATTAGATTCAGAACCGTGACAGGAGTCCGAACTGTAGTAGCTATGAACCCAAATCCGCGCCCTCTTCGAAAGGGGGGCGCACGGAGGAAGTTCAAGCGGTCTACAGGAGGCATTGTGTTGTGTGTCCGTTGGGGTATTTTTCGAATCTATTCTGATGATGCGAACCATTCATATTGTAAAGTTTGTCGAGTAAATCATTCATACAAAAAATCAAATCAATTATAACGCGACCAAATTTATGTTTGAAAAAAAATAAACGGTTAGCATAATTTTGATAATTTTTTAAAAAATAATTATGATCCGATCTTGGAGTTACACATGTCTGATTAACCTCATTTTTTATGTGAATGATATATTCGACAAACCCTATAATATAACGATTCAAATTATTAAAATAAAGTCGATACGAATCTCAATCAAGCCATTACAATAGAGTGTTATGACCGTACCCTTCCCAAGTCTATTACGAAACAGTGTGTATTTTGAAAATACAAATTCACAAAACAACGTGAATTTGGAAAATATGTTTTAAATTGCTTGAATTTCAGAAATGTAAGTTGACCCCGCTAGCTTAGCCTAACAAGTTGAGATTTAAGACTTACTTTTTGAATTTTTTTCACTTTTTTTCCTAGTTACTTCATAATTTTTGACGAACTCAAGGTCCATCCAATAGGCAGGTGGTTCAACAAGTTGGGCCGGGCTTCAAAACCAACCCAAGCCAATCCATGCCGCATTCAAGATAGCCCGATTTGCCCAGGGTCCAAGTTTAGGCCAACCGGCTCTAGATTAGGTCGTGAGCCTTCAGACCAAATAATAACTCTTATTTTTAACCAAGCTATTATATTATGTTTTAAAAGTGCAGTTTTATGAAGATACTTAGATATGAGAAATAAATTTAAAATTATTTTGTTTGGTTGAGTTTTTTTTATTTTTTATATTTAATAAAAACAAAACTAGTTTGATAAAAAAAAATAAAAATAAAAACGCTTTTTATTTTTCTGTGATTTTATATTTTGGGGTGAAAATAATTTTAAAAATTATTAAAACATATTTTTTATGTTTATTTTTGTCAAAATAACTTTTAATTTATTAAAAAAAATTAACAAATTCTGAAACTAAAAGTCACGCTTCCTCACAGGAGAGCACCGTCCTCCCACTTTTTATTTTTTATTATGATTTTTAACACTTACGTCTTGTTCAAAAAAAAAAAAAAAAAAAAAAATCTAATTTATCGTCATATGTTCCTAATCTTTGAATCAAAACATGACGTCAAATGTCTTCTAAACAGAGCTGTTTTGTTTTTCCATTGGTGGATTTTTGTTTTTGGTATAAAGATTCAAGCAATCAAATAAAACCCAAAAGTTTGAACCATGTTTTTTCTGTCAAACATGTCTTCAACAACATGAATTTTATCATTGGCGTTGTTTGGTTTTAATTTCAGAATCAGTTTTTTGAATTTTTTCAGAAAATATAGAATTTATTTTGACAAAAATATTTTAAAAATTTTAAAAATGATGAGTGATTTTGATTTTATTATTTTTTTCATTGAATTAGTTTTTATATTTTTCAAAAAAATTTAGAAAATAGTTTCTGAAAAACAAACTATAGGCTTTCACCAAAAAGCTTATACCCCAACTGGTCGTCGGCTTGGCCTGATGACCCATTAAGCCTGTCCAAACCTACTTATGATTTGTAGGCTTAAGATAGTATGCATGCCCAAAAATTTGGGAAGGGCAAACTTTTTAGGCTTTATTATTATGTGGGTGGGCTTCAGAAGAGTGTTTCAAGCCCAGCACAGCCCAACCCAATCCATAAATCATAACACATATATGTTTTATATTATTTAACTTTAATTTTTTTTTTTTATAAACATAAATTATAGGAGTAGATCACTAGTCATATGAAAGAATTGATTATCCTTTCCGAAGTACCAAAAAAAAACCGAAAACAAAGAATTGATTAGAAAATTTTAACCACCAACTTTGAACACGTTAAAGAGGCACCCATACCATTAAATTAAAGTAACCATATATATTAATTGGGAGATGCTAGAGAGCTCTAAATCTAGAGCTCTAATTTGAGCTCTAGTGATGTGTCCAAGCAATAAAAAAAAAAAAAAAAAACAAGGTAAGACACAAACATCACATCAGAGTGGGTTCCACATTCCCATTAGAGCTATTAGAGCTCTTATATTAGAGTTCTAAAGCATTTTTGATATTAATTTGATAATAGAATAAAAATATTATATTATATTCATGGGATGTGGACAAGCTTGAGATTTTTAGATAGTGTTTGGTAGGGTTTTAGAATTATGATTTGATAATAGAATTGTATTTTGAGTTTGTGAGTTTTGAAATTATAATTTGAGTGTGGAAAATTTGTTTGGTTATAAGTTTTAAAAAGAGTTTTAAATTATGTTTGAATTGAGTGGTGTGACATATGATATTTGATACAAAAAATTATAACTCATAGCCAAACACACAATCCAAAATTTTATTCAAAGTACATAAAAAAAATTTAAAAAATTTCACAAATATTTTTCTTTGTAATATAAACATAATAGGTGCAAAAAAAAAAAAAAACTGAACACTATTCCGATCAACCTGCCGAACGACCGGTGGGACGATCAGTTAGCCCAAATTTTTCGGCCTTGGAAAGAGTTTTCAAAAGTGAGTCTGGAATTAATTTTTAAAAATGCAAATAAACACCACACTCAAAAGTGAGTGTGGAACTATATTTTGAAAGCTCCACCAAACGGAGCTTTTTGGGGATGGGTTTGGCAACATACTATAGGCCCGATTTCTGATCAGACCGAATTTGAAAAATTATTTTTGATTGTAGGGATTAGAGTATGGGATTAAAATTATTAATTTGTAGATTCAATAATTTTGTGTTTGTTTTGAAATTTTGTTTCAGGACTATTAATCCAATGGATAATTAATCCAACAAATTTGTAAGATTATTAGTAATGGAGTTGAGGTAAGATTATATATCCTAAGTTAGAAAATAAAATAAAAAGATTCTTTTACCTTTGACTAAAAATTAAAACATTTATTATTTTTATATAATTTTATATTTCAGAAGGCTAAAAATAATTTTTAAAAATTAAAAAATATTTTTTGATATTTATTTTGTCAAATTAGTTTATATTTAAAAAAAATTTTAAAAAAAAAAAAACAAACATGGCCTTTATATTTTGTATTTTTATTATAATTTTTTTCAAAACCATGTTATGAAGAAATTTTGATAAAGTAGAGATTGTGAATAAACATTTATGGAGGGTAAGATTGAAAAATAAGATAAATATAACTGTAATCTTACATTCATATATTTTATTATCTAATACAAATCAAATAATGAATAAGAGAATAATTTATTCTACTAATCTAATTAGATAGTAAATACTATATTAATTTAATGAGATTATTAATATTTTAACCATTAATCTTATGAATCAAACATATCTTTTAAGGATTATCGTATAGTGTAGGCCCGGCTATGTCCACCCAATAGCTCCTAGAGAAAATCTTATCCAAACTGGGAGGTCTCATAAGAAGCTCTTCATCCCAAATGACTCCTCATTGATTAGTCTATTAAGATTGGTTTGTATTATGGATTTAAATAGGGGTTTAAAAAAAAATAAGTTAGAAAAAATAGAGAAGAAAAAAGAAAAGAAAAACTTAAATTTCATTCATATTTTTTTTTTTTTTTAAAAACTTTTTTCTTAATTGTGAAGAATAAAATAACAAAGAGGAGAGAGCAAGAGGGAACGGAATTGAGAAAGAAAGAAAGAGAAAGGGAGAAAGGGGATAAGAGGAACTATACACAAAATATATTAACACATATTTTAACATTTCTATTATAATATTAACATATTTATTAAATTTGTTAGATCATTTTAATATCTTTTATTTATTTATTTTGATCTTTTGTCTTATTCATGAATTTTATTTTGTTTGGTGAATGGAGATTCAATTTTTTTGATAACCTTTTGTCTTGTTCATGAATAGAGATTAATTGTAAGGTCATGGACTTAGTGGTAAGTTAATATTTGGAAACTCTCCATTTTCTCTAGTTTAATGGTCATTATTTTTTTGTGTAATTTGTAAGGTCCTAGTGGCCTGTAAATTGTTCCTTTCATCAATTCTTTTCTACACCAACTATAATTTTACATTTGAGAGATTACTAGCCAAAGATGGGTATTTTTCTTGGTGGAGCTTTGGGTTTACCATCTTGTGCAGAGTTGACCTGAATCATACGACAAGTGATCGGACTGTTGTATTCTGGAGGAGACAAGTCATAGTTTAGTGATTGTTGCATCGGTATTTGGGTTCTTCTTATCGCAGTGAGCTTGATCTCCTTAAAGAAAACGAGATATTCATGTCTCAGCCTGATCTATTTATATCTCATTTTCTTTGCATTATTTATCAATAAAATATAATTCTTCTGGTATTTTCACTAATAATTTTAAGGAGATCAAACATGGAACAAATACCAGAAAAAACCAATAATGGAATTGGAGATCTCAACAAGCCTTTCAAGTTCAAGGGAGTTCATTTTAATAGGTGGAAAGGAAAAGTTCTTTTTTACCTCAGCCTTTTGAAAGTTGCTTATATTTTTACCGAAAAGAACCCAAACAAAATCTCAACCAAGGAGATGAATGATGAAGCCTACGAGGCATATAAAGCAAAAGTGGCTTCCTACAATATAGATAAGTATAAATGTCATTTTTATCTCTTAAATTGCCTTGCTGATTAATTTTATTATTACTATGACACCACTTACACTTTGTCTTCAATTAATTTTTGACATGTTTGCTTGTGTCATATTAACAGTAAATATGTGGCAATCATGAGTAGTTTAGGATTAATTCTTAATGTGGTAAAAAAATTTGAGAAATGTAAAGTTTGCAGTAAAACAAAATTACTAAGAGGCCTTATAAAAGTGTTGAGAAAAATACCAAATTGCTATAATTATTTCATACTGATTTGTGTGAGTTTGAAGGAATTTTAACTCGTGGTGGTAACCGATATTTTATCACTTTTATTGATGATTTTTCAAAATATACAAACGTATATTTATTAAAAAAATAAAAATAATGCTTTTGAGAAATTTAAAGAATTCCTTCTTGAAGTGAAAAATCAATTCGGTAAAAAAATTAAGAGAATTAGAAGCGATAGAGACTGGGAGTATCAATATCTTAGATTCAACTCTTTTGTTCAGTCATTGAGAATTATTCATGAGACTACTCCACCATATTCACCTTCATCTAATGTCGTAACTGAAAGAAAAAATAAAATGTTAATTGACTTGACGAATGCTATGCTTATTGATTCAGCTCAAATCTTTGGGGCGAGGCTATTTTGATAGCTTGCCATGTGATAAATAGAGTGTCACACAAAAAAACTAAAATTGTACCTTTTGAGTTGTGGCGGGGGCATAAACCAAATCTAGGTTATTTGAGGGTTTGTGATTGTTTAGCTTTTGTGAAGCTTGCAGATCATAAACGACCTAAATTAGGTGAACGAACTACCACTTATGCTTTTTTTGGGTATGCATTGCATAGTACAGTTTATAGATTTTTTGATATGAAAAATAATATTATTTTTGAATTAGGTGATGCTATTTTTCATGAAAATAAATTTCCTTTCAAATTTAAAAATAGTAGGGGTCAAGTAATTTTTGAGAATATTTTATCCATGCCTAACTCTTCTATTACATCTCAAGTTTTTCAAGAACAATAAAATTCTCAAATCTAACCAAGGAGGAGTAAATGAGCTAGAGTTGGAAAATATTTTGGCCTTGACTATTAACTTTACAATGTGAAAGAAACTCTTTTTACGGTGCAAGAAGCTTTATTATTACCTGATACTATTTTCTGAAGAGAGGTTGTAAATGATGAGATAGATTTACTACTTTCAAATAAAATATGGAAGCTAGTGGATGTACCTCCAGGTTGTAAAACTATTGGGTGTAAATGGGTCCTTCATAAAAAATTTAAACCGAATGAAACTATAAATAAATATAAAGTGAGACTTGTCGCTAAAGGTTTTAAACAACAAGTTAATCTAGATTTCTTTGATACTTTTTTTTCGGTTATTAGAGTTACATCCATTAGACTGTTGATAGTAGTGGCTGCAATTCATAATTTAAAAATTCATCAAATGGATGTGAAAACAACATTTTTAAATGAAGATCTAGATAAGGAGATTTACACGGACCAGCCCGAGGGCTTTGTGGAGCCTAGCCAAGAAGGCAAGGTATGTAAGCTAACTAAATCCCTTTATGGTTTAAAACAAGCTCCTAAACAGTGACATGAGAAATTTGATTCCTACATTCTTGAGAATGGCTATAAGACTAATGGATGTGATAAGTGCATATATTATAAAACTTGTGAGAATGCACATATGATTATTAGCTTATATGTAGATGATCTACTTATCTTTGGTCCTAATTTGCATATTATAAATGAGACTAAAAATATACTTAATAGCTACTTTGATATGAAAAATCTTGGTGAAACCAATTTTATTTTGGGAATTAAAATTACCAAGACTAAGGATGGTATTTTTCTTAATCAATCGCATTATGTTAAATTTTTTTTATGGAAATATAATTTTTTAAACTATAAACATGTTGCTACTTCTTTTGATGCAAACTTACATTTATCTGTTGTAACAAATGAAAAAGAAGTGATTAATCAAAAGGAATATGCTAGCATGATTGGTAGTTTGAGATATGCTATTGACTGTACTAGACCTGATATTGCATATGCTGATGGAGTACTTAACAGATTTACTAGCAGGCCAAGTCGAGATCATTGGCTAGCCATGGGAATAATTATGAGATATTTATCTAGTATCAAAAATTATTGTTTGTTTTATAACAAGTATCCTACGGTAGTTGAGGGACATAATGATGCCGATTTGAACACTTTGTCAAGTGATTTTTTCTCTACCTCGGGTTTTATTTGTACCTTGGGTGGTGGTGCTATATGTTGGAAATCTAAAAAACAGACTATAATTGCTAATTCTACAATGGAAGCTGAGTTTATAACGTTAGCTTCAGCATGTAAGGTAGCGAATTGGTTGAAAGATTTGTTACATGAAATCCCTTTTTGGAGAAAATCAATTCCTTATATGTTAATTCGTTGTGATAGCACTGCTGCTATTAGTAGAGTGAATAACCATTTTTATAATGGTAAATCCAGACCTATTCAAAGGAAACACAATAATGTGAGATCCTATTTGAGTAATGACATCATAATTGTGAATTATGTAAAATCTTGTGATAATCTTGCGGATCCGTTAACCAAGGCCTTAGTAAGAGATATGGTCTGGAATACATCGAGGGGGATGGGTTTGAAACCTATAAAATCAAAAACCATATATGAGGACACCCAACGTGGGGACCAAAGATCCTATAACTAGGTTCAATGGGAAGAACGAATCATATGGTGGTTGTAAAAAATACACTCTTTAATATTTCGTTGTTCATCCCTATGATGTAAGTGCATTTGTCCTGTAATATTAGAGGATTGAGTTTTTATACTCTTAATGAAATTCTGTAGCTTTTGTTAAGTGAGATGTGTAGATTGCATGAACATCCTTGACAGATTTCACCTATGTGACCATGGAAGTGGGACCATTTTCTATGAAAATAAGGTTTATTCTCAAATATGCTCATGAAAACTGGGATAGGCACGAGGCCATAATGTGCTGGCTATTAAAAGCTCATGTCAATACGGATTATTATGTGTGGGCAATAATACTTTCTTTCCCCTAAGTAGTTATAATTCAAGTCTGAGACCATTACTGACTTTAGAGTAGAGGTTGTTATTTCACTAATGACGGTTGAATGCAGAGCATACCTTCTTGATGCATATTGGTCTATCTTTATTTGGTAGTCTCTCTTGTCCTTGTTGATATTAAAATGAGTGGCGGATTCTTGGACCATTTTAATATCTTTTATATATATATATATATATATATTTTTTTTTTTTTTTTTTTGACCTTTTATCTTGTTCATGAATCTTATTTTGTTTGGTGAATGGAGATTCATTTTTTTTGGTGACCTTTTGTCTTATTCATGAATAGAGATTAATTGGAAGGTCATGGGCTTGGTGGTGAGTAAATATTTGCAGACTCTTCCTTTTCTTTAGTTTAATGGTCATTATTTTTTTATGTAATTTGTAAGATCCTAATGGCCTGTAAATTGTACCTCTCATCAACTCTTTTTTATACCAACCATAATTTTACATTTGAGAGATTACCAGCCAAAGAAATGTGTTTTTCTTAGTGGAGTTTTGGGTTCACCATCTTATGCAGAGTTGGTCTGAACCATACAACAAGTGGTCAGGCTGTTGTTGTTGGAACAATCTTATGTGTAAAATAAATAACTTGAAACCAAATCAAACAAATAAAAATGAATTATTTACAAAATTTATTTATCGAAATGAATAAGTACAAAAAAGATCAAGTCAAGTATGTGACAATCTATCCTTAAGACAGATTCGCATCGCTTCGATGCTTACGGATAAACGGCATCTATCTCCCAAGATACAATGATCTACACAGATTGCAGTAGCACTCCAAACAATCTATATGGCGAACTTAGACCTCTATGTTTCTCAGAATTTTCCTAACAATAATATGAAGAATATATCTATGCAAGAGAGCACAAAGAAGAGAAGAAGAGAATTTTCAGAATTAAAAATCTGCTGGAAGAGGATCTGTTTTTATAAGCAATTAGGTGCCTTTTCAGAATGGCTGAACTGGTATTTTTTCAAAATGAATAGATCTAATTTCGAATTGAATAGCTACATAAAACTGTTTGAAAACAGTTTTGAATTTGTCTGGGAAGAAACTGAATCTGTCCGATGCAACATGTTGAAAAGCTGTTTGAACGACAGAAAATTTAAATTTAGCACAACATTTGAATTAATTTTGTTTATATAAAAATAATTTTCCCGCAAGAATTTTTTGGAAAAAATTAATATTAGGACTAACTCGACCCACACCTGCGCTTGGCTCAGTCGAATGGCGGCGTACGCTTGTGGTGGTTTGAGCCAATGCCCATTTTGTCCAAAACTCCTCCCTTCTACAAACTTGGCCAACCCAAGTATTGCCACCTAAAACTTATATACACACATAAGTTCTCTTAAGTTTTCAATGTGAGACTATTATTTCAAGGAAACCCACATAATTGTCCATTCCACGAACCCAAAAATGACGTCAAGTTCCTATTCACTTATAAATGGTTTTGACGAATCGCTTGCACTGTGTGACTCGTCACGCGGCAAGGAACACATCACCTCTTTGGACCCACCCCAAAAGACATGTAAGACCCACTCAAATTTGGGCCAAAATAAGTCTATAAAAAATCATAATTCCAACAGTTGTATCCTAGAGGAGACAACTGATAACTTAGTGACTGCTGCATCGGTATTTGAGTTCTTCCTATTGCAGTGGGCTTGATCTCCTTAAAGAAAACGAGATATCCGTGTTTCAGCCTGATCTATTTGTATCTCATTTTCTTTATTTTATTATTAATAAAATATAATTCTTTTAGTATTTTTACTAACAAAATTAAACAAACCTTAACACAAAATTAAACTCCATTTTTACTATTTTTTACCAATTAACACACATAATGCTAACACGTTCTGCATCGGAGATACTCTTATAGCATCCATGGTGGTGCATTTATGTGTGTTTTTGTGTAACAAGGTAGTAGAGTTTGTTAGTTAAAGAGCAAAAAAAATACTCCAATTTTATCTTTTTATTTTTTAGTCACATTATCTTTTTATTTTTTTACACATTTTTTCATAAAAAAAATAAATAAACTTATTTAAATCATCTTTTGGTAAATGGTTCAGATGTTGTTTTCTTTTTAATGGTGAATACTTCACACAATTGGAGATATTGCTGTACGGGCTGCGTAGCGGTGCCTGTTGTATGAAGAAATGGGTCTATTTTGGGACACATTTTGATAATCTGAACTGTTCACATTTTAAAATACATTAAGTAAAATATATTTACAAAAAATTAAGTTAATCGGATATAATTTACCTATTCATCTGCTCACATTTATATCTATAAAAATAAATAATAATTGTGATTTAAAATATTAAAATAAATACAGATATTAGTGGATGAATAAGTAAATAATATCTAATTAATTTAAGTTTTTACAATTATATTTTACTTAATATATTTTAAGAATGAACAATCCAAATTATTAAAATGAATCCATGTTGTTACACAGCAATCGTTGCTCACGGAGCAGCATTCCCACTTCCCTTCACAAACATCTGACATGGGGGGGGGGGGGACAATCGTACTTTTTTGTATGATTCCACCCTTTTATTTTCTTTACACGTGCGCATCTATCTATACACACTCATGTCGATCCAGTGCATGCACGGGACAATCGTACTTTTTTTTTTTTTTTGGGTATGATTCCACCATTTTATTTTCTTTACATGTACGCATCTAAACACACTATAAATTTTAGATATTTTTGCAATAACCATATAATATGATCACTAAATTAATCAAACCTTAAAACATAAACAACAATGTTAGGTACTTCAAAATTTTGTGGCTCAAATCACTCAAAACGACGTCGTTTTGAGTGTAAAAGAGTAAAAAACGATGTCATTTTAACAGATTTGAATCATTTGAGTCACAAAATTTTGAACTACCAAACATTTTCCAAACACAAAATTATACTACGGTACTAATACACATAATTTTAATAGGGGAAATAACCGTATAGTGATATAGTAAAAAAAAAATTAGAAAATCATAAAAAAATATATCATTTTAATTATTAAAGTGTATAAATTTTATCATTGATTTGTAATTTATTTATTTTAAATCCATTGGCAAGTAATTCTCCCATTTTAATATCTCCATTAAAATTAATTTTAAAAAGTTACTTTGACAATACCATATTTTAGTATTTTTTTTTAAAAAAAAATACTAAAAAAATTTATCATTTTTCCTATTTTTTTAAAACAATCACTAAAAACATAACAATTCCTGAAAAAACATATTTATTTTGGGCAGAGAGTTCCACCACTTGGGTAGAACTTAGGGGCTCACCTCCTATGTACAATCAAGGCCGGCAACCTTGACTATGGACCATACTATATGCAACTTTTAGTTTTATTTGTTCTAAAATTAGAGCACACTTTTAGTAAAAAAGAGAATTGAGAGAAACATCTTACAAGTGAAGTGTTCTGTGGGATAATAAATAGAAAAAAGTTCTTTCCAAATGATTTTTTACGCTCAAATATACATTATGAAAAAGACCTCAAACTCTTTGAACATAATAAAAAATTATAATGCGGTTTTATTTTTCTTTTAGAAGGCTCACTTTAGAAAAGGCCTTCACACAATCAAAAAAAAAAAAAACAAAAACATTCTATTTTTTTTAAAAGTTCACACTAAACTAAAAAGGGCCTTCATGAATTCTGAAAGGTATCCAAAAGCTGGAAATAATTCCAAAATTTTAGTATAAAGAATTGAAAACAAAAATAGATTTACATAATAAATTACAATATAAAATAAGGACAGATAATAAATTTAACAAAAAAGGCTTCTCATTGACATTTGACCAGTTTAATGTAACTTCTTGCAATAATCAAAAATAGAAATTAAAAAGCATCTCTCCCTCATTTTTCCAATAATAAGTTTTTTAAATTTATTTAAACAGAAATTATAAGTCATAAATTATATCAAACACTCTTATATAGATTTTCAAAATTAATATATATCTATAGGTTTTGCTCAGGATTAAGCTGGACTTCATCCATTGGAAAAAAAAATTTTTTTTTTAATGAAAAAAATAAAGAAAGAATGGAATTGTCATGTTATTGATTCCACGAGGCTACTTTCAACTTTCAAGCCCCTTAATGCTTTAAGGCACCTGTAAGAATAAAATACAATAATAATAAGATTCCATTTCAATCTCCAATAAACATATAAATAAAAACTCAACTTTCGGCTGCTTCGGCTTTTTTAAAATGAACCCATCTTGCCTCCAATTCAGTTTTTGCACTGGAGGGTCCAGTTTTTACCTTTGTGGGCACACTTTGAATCCGTTTCGGTGCGAATTATAACAACTATTGTATAGATCATTCATGGAAAAAAAAAAATTAATCAGATATTGAAAACTAATTCATTACATTGCATTTCTCTTTAATAAAAAATGGACTGCTAAATACGATTTCAGAAATATTGTCAATTTTTTTATACAAATATAAATTGATCATGCAGTTATCAATGACCAATCAGCTTGAATTTTTACATGAATAAACAGCTGGACAAGATTTATAATTTAAATGGCTTAGATCACCAAGATAGACTTCGAGTGGTCCACAACTAGAGAAACCGGACCCTCCAGTCCAAAAACAGGGAGGTGGGTTCTTCTAGATCTCCTCCACAAAGGCACAAGTCCTCACGGCACCTTCCTCCTCCTTTCCTTTTTTCTGTCTTTTTATTTGGAGCACAGATCTCAAGTCTCACCTGTTGAATCTTACATCATAGGTCTTACATCATCATAATGTGCAAAATTGTTCTATAAAATCAATCTCGCCAAAGAGGACAGGCATTCATTGAAACAACCAAAATACAATCCTAGAAAACAAAGTTTGAACCATGTTTTCTTCTTTACCAAACATGCCTTCAACAACCTCAGTTTTATCAACATACACCACTTTCACTGCCTCAGCAATGCTGGTCAGGTCTGTGCTCAATGAAGTCCAGTCCATTACTTGCCAGCTTATACCAAAGCAACTCCAAGAGAAAATCATATCCAAACTAGGAGGCCTTATAGGCTACTCTTCATCCCAAATGACTCTCTACATTGATGAGTCCAACAATGGGCAGCCAATCAATCAAATGTTCGAGGCATCGGAGATCTATTTGCGTGCGAAAATCAGCCCTTCGGTTGAACGGTTGAGGGTATTCAAAGCACCGGGACAGAAGCACATCTGTGTCACAATCAAGCCAGGGGAACAGATTGTGGATACATTCCAAGATATCCAACTCACTTGGCAATTGAAATGTACCAAGTCCCAAAAGACAGGTCCTGATTATGACTCTGATGACGACGAGGACTTCATCCATTCTGAGCGAAGATCATTTGAGCTCAGCTTCCACAAGAAATACAGGGAAATAGTACTGAGCTCTTACTTGCCATATGTATTGGAGAGGTCAAAAGCCATGAAAGAAGAAAACAAGGTAATGAAGCTCCACTCATACGGGGGATCATGTAGTTCAATCAATCTAGATCATCCATCCACTTTTGACACATTGGCAATGGATCCAACACTCAAGAAGGACGTGATGGATGACTTGGACAGGTTTGTGAAGCGAAAAGACTTCTACAGGAGAGTTGGGAAGGCATGGAAACGTGGGTACTTGTTGTACGGGCCACCAGGCACTGGCAAGTCCAGCTTGATTGCTGCCATGGCTAACTATCTCAAGTTCCACATCTACGATGTGGAGCTCACAAGGCTCCGGTGCAATTCAGATCTTAGGAACCTTCTAGTCTCTACTGCAAATCGATCGATTCTGGTGATTGAGGACATTGATTGCAGCAGAAACTTTCAGAACCGACAAGCTGGAGGAAACAACGATGGTGACAAGCAAGTGAGTATTTAGGTTTACTCTCCATTGCATTACATTACCTGCAATAATTTAATGGATGAAGCAAAACTTTAATGTGATGCAAGAAAAAACAAAACTAACTACATTTTGCTCCCAGAAACACCCTATATTTGTTGAACCAAGCAAAACTTACAATGGCTGTCTTAGCTAGTAGCATAGACTATGAGGGGAGGGTGTGGGTGGAACAGAGGATGAGGGCTTTCCACTAACCTAACTTCAAGTCTCTCTGCCCAAGCTTAAAAAATACCAATTTTTTATTTTTATTTTTTTCGCATACACTAGCTTCTTACTTTCTCTTTCTTATTGACAGTTGACACTATCTGGGCTACTAAATTTTATGGATGGACTCTGGTCAAGTTGTGGTGATGAGAAGATAATCATATTTACAACCAATCACAAAGACAGACTAGACCCTGCATTGCTGAGACCGGGTCGCATGGACATGCACATCCACATGTCCTACTGCACTCCTTTTGGGTTTAAGATCCTTGCTTCTAATTACCTTGGCATAAAGAATCACTCTATGTTTACTGAAATCGAGAAGCTCGTGACGGAGGTGGAGGTTACCCCTGCAGAGATTGCAGAAGAACTCATGAGAAGTGAAGAAACAGACAAAGCCCTTGGAAGGCTCGTCAAGTTCCTAAACGTGAAGAAAACAAAACATGATAAAGCCAATGCTGAAGGAGAACAAGAAGTCGGCGAAATAGAAAAAGAAGTCAGTGAACAAGCAAAAGACAGTCCAGGAAACAAAGTAGCTGAAAATAAAGCGAGGAAAAATAAGGGAAAAGCAAAAAAGGGAAGAAACAGAAGATGAGGGCTTCCAGAACATGTGAGCATTGTATTTACCTATGCAAGCCAAATAATATTTTATGTAATAATTACAGGCACTGATAATTAGTATAAGTTTGATTAGTGAAGTGAACGATTACATAGTAGAAGAAGCAGAGAGACCTCTGTTGAGAAGAGTAAGTAAACAGCCTGACAAAATGAATGTCTAATATAAAAGTTGGGTAATCGTTTAAACCTGCTGGTTGACAGCCTACTGTGCAAGTTGTTGATACTATAAGAGAATACGAGGCTGATTATAAGACTGACTACAGATCGTTGTAATGTATTCTGCAGAAAATTGCAAGACTTCATTAGCACTATTTCAATCCACAGCCGCCAACGGTGAGTCAGAAAAATGTAGAAAAAATGAAAAGGAAACATTTAGTTACTACTTAATACATGGCCAAAGAAATTTAGTTCAAGGTGCTCCAATGAGGATGCGGTTCAAATTTTGCATCAAGTATCATCATTGAAATTTCAAAATTTACCTAGTCGTAATTCATGCCTTGATGACAAATTATGAGAATGACGGGGAAAAAAACAACACATAAAGTAGTATCTACATTATAATACCTTATGCAAAACATACACATCACAAATGAATAGAGAAGATGATTATAACAATGAACACAATGCAATTTTTGTGGCAGCTCAATGCAATATTGTTGAGAAACAAAAAGCTAAACATATTTTCCAAAATATCAAAGTAAAGCCGAACTTAAAATATTCTTCACGAGCAATCATCCTTCTTATTAACATGTGGTGTCTTGGTGTAGATGGGTTGAGTTTTGAGATGCTTTTACATGTGAAAACATAAATGAACATTGTTATTCAAGCTCAAAAAGTAGACCCACTTTACAAACTCAATGATGTGCCAATAAATTAGATATCTATGGCAACACTCTCACTCATATCTTCTCTAATTATTACCCAATCATCTCACTTACACATCATTACATCTAGAAAGTGAGTCTAAAAAGTGAACAAGTATATCATTTTCCAAACATAAATAAAAGAAAGGTCCAGGTATTACAACTTCAAATATGGAGCATTTGAAGCGCTCTTCAATGCATCATAGTGTCTGTAACCATGATAAAGAACACGAATTGGGTTTTTCTTTCCGTACTCTTCACCATTATCGGCTATGATTTTCAGACAACAAGACCTTTTATCTCACATGTAAACTGTGATAGCAACCCTATAAACAGAGAAAAATGTTAATGTGGAAAAGGCTTTGCAATGCATCTATGAACAGGCTTCACAAAGAAAGTTTGAGAGAGTACTCGTATGGGCAGTTTGAGAGAGTACTCATCATATTTTTCTTAAAAAATGGATGGTTATCTTCAAAACAATACTTGTCATCTATTTTTTCTAAAAGCAAATTTGTTGAAATTATGTACCTATAATTATAATATCAATCTCATTTTTCATAGATGATCTACGCATATAGATCTACAAAATGAACTATTTAAATCATTAGAGTGGGACCTGTGGTGGGATTCATAGGCCCAACTGGACAGAACCAAACTTCTCTCCGGTTCCTAGAAAAATACCAGACCACATAAGACATGAACAGGTCAGTCAAGAAGTCAACCAAGACAGCTTAGTCAGCTGGGGATTTTTTTTAATTTTTTAACCTCAGGGTGGGCTAGCATGCTTGACCTTGTCATCCTCAGCTTCCTCAGCAATTTAATTGACTTGCCTTGTTACCAAATTTCGAACAGCTTCCAATGGAAGCTCAGAGTCCTGCAAATTTCTCCTATAAAATCCATCTCCCCAAAATGGACAGGATTCAAGCAAGCCAAATACAATCCTCAAAAAAAAGTTCGAACGATGTTTTCTCAATCAAACATGCCTTCAACAACATCAGTTTTATCAACATACACCACTTTCACTGCCTCGGCAATGCTGGTCCGGTCTGTCATCAATGAAGTCCAGGCCATGACCAAGCAGCTTATACCACAGCAGCTCCATGACAAAATCTTATCCAAAATGGGAGGCCTCTTGGGAAACTTTTCATCCCAAACGATTCTCGTCATTGATGAGACCAATGGGCTCTCCATCAATGAAATGTTCGAGGCATCTGAGATCTATTTGCGCCTAAAAATCAGCCCTTCAGTTGAACGGCTTAAGGTGTCCAAAGCGCCAGGAGAGAAGGACCTCTGTGTCAGCATCAACCAAGGGGAAAAGATTATGGATTCATTTGAAGGTGTCCAACTCACTTGGCAAATGATATGTATTGAGACACAAAAGGCAAGCACTGACTATGCAGGTGGCTTTGAAACAGAAATTGTGGCACGTAGATCAATTGAGCTCAGCTTCCACAAGAAATACAGGGAAATGGTACTGAGCTCTTACTTGCCATACGTATTGGAGAGGTCAAAAGCAATAAAAGAAGAAAACAAGGTAGTGAAGCTGAACTCATATTATGGAGCATGGAGTTCAATCAATCTAAACCATCCCTCCACTTTTGACACATTGGCAATGGATCTTACACTGAAGAAGGAGGTGATAGATGACTTGGACAGATTTGTGAAGAGAAGACACTTCTACAGAAGAGTTGGCAAGGCTTGGAAACGTGGGTACTTGTTGTACGGGCCCCCAGGCACGGGCAAGTCCAGCTTGATTGCTGCCATGGCTAACTATTTGAAGTTCCATATATATGATTTGGAGCTCACAAGCCTCAGAAGCGACGCAGAGCTTAGGAGACATCTAATCTCTACTGCAAATCAATCAATTTTGGTGATTGAGGATATTGATTGCAGCAGCAACTTTCAGAACCGACAAGCTGGAGGATACAACAATAGTGACAGTCAGGTGAGTCTGAAGGTCTACTCTCCAAGAAACACCCATAGTTCTTCAACCTGCTACAACGGCTGCCTTAGCTAGTATGATGTATAAGAGGGGGCACAGTTCCCCAAAATCCATGCCCCCAATCCCAATGCACCCCTAGCCATATGACTGTGTCTTGAAATTCCCGTGTTTTCGTGACTCCAGTGGTCAGAGGATCCCCGGCCATTGGAGGACTTACCATAAACCTAACTTCAAGTCTCTGCCCAAACTTAAAACTTCTTATTTTTATAACTTATAAATGTTTCACTTTCTTCTTGACAGGTGACACTATCTGGGCTACTTAATTTTATTGATGGGCTTTGGTCAAGTTGTGGTGATGAGAAGATAATCATATTTACAACCAATCACAAAGATAGACTAGACCCTGCATTGCTGAGACCCGGTCGCATGGACATGCACATCCACATGTCTTATTGCACTCCTTGTGGGTTTAAGATTCTTGCTTCTAACTACCTTAGCATAAACAATCACTCCATGTTTTCTGAAATCGAGAAACTCGTGACAGAGGTGGAGGTAACCCCTGCAGAGATTGCAGAAGAGCTCATGAAAAGTGATGAAGCAGACATAGCCCTTGGAGGTCTCATCAAGTTCCTACATAAGAAGAAAACAGAACATGATAAAGCCAATGCTGAAGAAGAAAAAGAAGACAGCGAAAATGGAGAAGAAGTCAGTGAACAAGCAAAAGAATGCCCAGGAAACAAACGAGCTGAAAATAAAACGAGGAAAACTAAGGGGAAGGCAAAAAAGGGAAGAATCAGAAGATGAGGGGATTCAAGAACATGTGAGCATTGTATTTGCCTATGCAAGCCAAATAATGTTTTATGTAATAATTGCAGGCTCTAATAATTAGTATAATCCTGATCAGTGAAGTAAATGATTCATAGTGGTAGAAGCAAAACCAAACAGGATCCATAGAGTTAATTTTCGTGTGAACACAGTTTATTTCTTTCCTGTTTGGTGCCTAACATGAACAATACAGACCAAACAAATTTGATGCTCATATAATTTTCTCTCCTAATTTCTTAAAACTCCAAACCAATATCAAGGACTCACAGATGTCGTCCAAAACTTCATAAAATTCCTAATATCAATGAAACCCCATTGCAATCAGCAAAACCACGAGTACCACACAAAAATCATAGATGGGATAAGGAAGTACCCCCACCATATTTCTCTCAGCTAGACATTCTGTGAAACACCTAAACTACAAAACCAAAATTACTCCTCCAGACATGAGAATTGGATATGTACCGCATACAATCATAGAGACGATAATAATAAAGTAAAGCACCAGATTCCTCTCAGCTAGACATTCTATCAAACACCAAAACAACAAATCCAAACAACTCCTTCAGGATTCAGAATTCGAACACCAAATTGAAAATGAGAAATTTTGAAATTTACCTAGTTGTTATTCATGCCTCGATGACAAATTACGAGAATGATGGAAGAAAAAGAAAAAAAAACACAGATAAAGTAGTATCTTCATTATAATACCTTATACAGAACAACACACCACAAATGAACAGAGAAGATGAATATAACAATTAACACAATGCAATTTTTGTGGCAGCTCAATGCAATATTTTTGAGAAGCAAAGAGCTAAACATATTTTCCAGATCATACAAGATTAGTAAAGGTGAAGTCATAAAAAACTATTGATCATACAAGATTAGTATGCGTTTTAATAGATGCACTTACATGTGAAACATTAATAAAAGAAAGGTCCAGATCTTCCAACTTCAAATATGGATCATCTGAAGGGCTCTGCAACACATCATAGTGTCCGTAACCATGATAAAGAACACGAATTGGGTTTTTCTTTCCGTACTCTTGACCATTATCTGCTATAATTTTCAGACAACTGGACTTTTTATTCCACATGTAAACTGGGAAAACAACCCTGTAAACATAGAGAAATATGTTAATGTGGAAAAGGCTTTGCAATGCATCCGCCTAAGTTCGAGCAGTTTGAGAGATTACTCATAGGGGCATTTTGTCAAGCAGTTTAAAGGGGAACAAAAATGCAAAAGCCACTAGCACAAAATAAAGAAGATTTTTTTTGAGCACAAAATAAAGAAGATCAATCACATCTTTCTACACATATCCTATTATGTCCATGACACTGATACCAATGTATAAGTCAATCAGAAATAGCAGGGTGCTTAGAGCATAGCTACCTCAAATGACATAGGCTCCACTTCATTTTTATAGAAATGCATAACACAATTCACGTCACAACATACACTTCATTTTTATGGAGTATTTTTTGGAAAATTCTATTTCCACCCACCTAATTAGCTTAGGGTACATTTTTTCTCAATACACACGCCTATTAATTTGATTATTAATTAATTTTCTCAACCCACACACTTAAAGTTATAATTATACTTTTCACTCCTAACCATTGTACACACAACACTAACCTTCCTTTCCACACAATTTTGATTGAAAACCATTGACGATAACCCACGATTCAAAACAAAAACTTAGAAATTGCTATACTTAGATCTGTTGGAACCAAGGCTTTTCCTCTTGCTGGTACTTTGGTCTCTTTGCACTAGAAAAATTGTAACCTTCTGAGGGAAGATTGACTGATGGGTCTGAACTAAGTGTTATTCACGGTGGTCGCCAAATCCATCTTCGTCTTATTCAAGACATTTTGCGAACTCAAAGGAGGGTCCTATTTCAATGCTGTTTAGGCTGAACAGGGAAGAATTGAGAGCCAACCCAATTGTTCTGTCTCGTGCTTTGAGTTCATATGGTGTCCAAACACTGTCTTTTTTGAAATTCAAGTTCATTGTCTGGCAATTAAAACTGGGGTTTTCACCAATGTTCTATATTGGGAGTTCTTTGATCAGTTTTTATTGCAAATGCAACGAGTTAGGCAGTGCATATCAAATGTTCGACGAAATACCTGTGAGAAATGTAGTCTCATGGACAACAATGATTACTGGGTTTGCACAAGAGTGGAAGATTGATTTGTGTTTTTGGAACTCTACCATCGAATGAGAAATTCAACTGTGAAACGAAATGAGTTTGCTCTAACTAGCCTTTTGAGTGCTTGCACAGGGGCAATGGGTGTCATGGACATGGAAGAATTGCTCATGTATATATGTATATATATACATCAATTAAATAGATTTAAAAAGAGCATTGATTGGCACCCCAGTACGGGGCACCCCCAGCACCCCCCTCCACGTGAGGGGCTGTGGACCAAGGGAGAGTAAAAAAAAAAAAAAAAATTCAGCCAATCACATGTTGTCACATCACTGGGGTCACTGGAGATCCTTCAAAATTGGGGTTCCAAAGCATTTTTGATTTAAAAATTAGTTGAATTGAATAGTTTATTTGGATTTATTGAATCTAAATTAGTGGGTTTCATTATTGTGTATGATTATTTGTTCTTAAAAGATGTTGTACGGGGAGGAAATAATTCTCATCGTATAATCCTGTTGACCAAGTCCACGCTCCTCCGTACGACGTCGCTTTGTCACCTGAAAACACAAACGTGAGCTAGCCGGCGGGTGTGTGCCGGAAACCTCTCCGATGCCTAAGTCAGAAAACTTGACAAATAGACAAAGCTCTAAATTCTCAGAAAGATTGTGTTCAATTACCTCCTCCAAGGTGATGCTTGTGAGCTTTTATAAGTTTCATATGGCTCAATCCTAGTAGGACTTGTATTTCTCCATGCAGAGTCCTCCTAGGATTCATACTCTTAAGGATAATGCTTATCCTTTCACACCCTCCCCCACTGCTTAAACCAAGTGGGATGGTTCTCTTTATGGCCGAACTTCCATTTGACCGAAGTAAAAATGGCTATGCCGAGCCACAAAGTAGGTCGTACTAACAGTTGTTCGGTTCTTCTTCACGCTACACCATATCTCGGTTCTCTCATACATGAACCGTGGTGTGTTCGGACCGAACCAACGACTCGACCGGTATAACTCTCAAACCGGTATGCCTCTAAGGCCGGTATAACTTCAAGTTGCTCCCAAACCGAAGTTCATTTACAATCTTCTAACCGAAGTAGCTCTACCCTTCGTGAGCCGAAGTAATTTCACCTCCTTGGGCCGAAATAACTTTGCCCTTCTGGGCCGGAGTATCTATTGCGGCCTTCTTACTTAGTCCTTTGCGTTTTGGGCCTCAATGCCCAACTCGCAGCTCGGCCCAATTTTTCCCAAAAATTACCCTCTCAATTGCCCCTTAATTCCATCTGCATAGCATGATTGGGATTACCAGTCCATCAGCCGAGCTGACGTCGTTTTAAGCTATTCCAGCCGAGCTAAAAACCCTCGAATTTTTCAGCCGAGCTAATTTTACTCCGGGCCCTGTTTTGTCCGGTCAAAAACGTCTCTTCAATCATAGTGTCTGTAACGCTTCCCATTCTTATGACACGTGGCATGTTTTGATTGGTTAAGGACGCCTGTCACGCCGTCTTCGTGTTTTGTGATTTTGAAACAGTTCCCGCCTTTTCTTTCCGCCTTTTTCTCTCTCTTCTTTCACAAAACAACCTCTCTTTTCCTTGAATCACTTCACCTTCCATTCTTCATTTCCTTTCTGTGTTCTTGCTGTGCTCGTGTCTCCATTGCTGCTGTCGTCTCCATCTCTAGCTTCTCTCTTATACGGGTAAACACGCCTATCCCTCTTGTTTTGCCTGTTTTTTCATCTGTTTTTGTTTTGTATGCTTTTTGCAAACATTTTTCTCCATTTGTTTGCTTTGCTTTTGTACTTTTACGAAGAAACCAATAGAACTCCATGTATGTATGAACTATCATGTAGAAAACCAGCCCTAGATCCAAAATCACATAGTAACCGAACTGGGATCCTGTTTGCCCCCACAGGTAGATCTCTGTAGTCAAGAACCGAACTAGAACTTAAAAGCTTCAATGGGTTACCAGAGCCTAACTCACTTTAGCCGAGATAAGACCACCACATTTTGAATATAGGAAACTAGGAACTTCGGTTGTCAACCGAACTAAGCTTTCGGGGCCAATCCGGTCTTCTTGGTTCCTAAACCGAACTCAGAAAGCCGCCCCTAGAAGCTTAACCGAAGTAACTTTATTCATTCCACAACTGATTTAGGCCTTGGGACTAGACCAGCTTTCTTAGTTTTTTAGACCGAACTTAGAAAGCTGCCCCTAGACGATAAACCGGTCTAATCTGCTCAAGACCGAGCTAACAAACCTTTTGATAAACCGAGGTAGAACCAGCCCACTAAGCCGAAGTAGGATTTGCATATCTTGCTTATAATTTGTAGCGCGGTCCAACGATCTGTGCTTAACCCCTTTGTTTTCTACCTTGCAGACTTAGGTTGCCCAGGCATTCCTGCGTGTGCTCAACCGAGCTACTGAGCATAATTTTTGTACCGAAATAATTTATTCATAAATTATACAACAAATGGGCAAGTATAGATATTTAGTCGAAACCCCTGGTGGCATGGCCGAATTTAGGCAAGATTACCAGATTCCTGATGATGTCCAACTGGTGTTGGCCAAGAAAGATGCTACTCCCTGGGACAATGAAGGCTTTGTCCCTTTTACCCTTCAATCCATAATAGAAACCGGACTACGGTTTCCTGTCCAACCTCTAATCTGCGAATTTCTTAGACAGACTAGGTTGTGCCCCACCCAACTGTCCACCAATACATATCGTATTATAATGGGAATAGCCGCATTAAACCACCAAACCGGACTAAATCTTGGTCTGGCCGAGATCTTTCATCAATACTCTATTGGCTCAAAGAATGCTGGGTGGGTCTATTACCTTAGAATTCGCCGCCGCCGAGAGAAGATAATTAAACACACTCCGGACAAAGATCTTAATGATGATGATTTCTTTTGGGTCTCTGGGAACTTTGAGGATTTTCAAGCTCAAATTCCTGGCCGACCTATAAATTGGAAAATGGGAGAGCCTGGTAATTTAACTCCGGTCTTCTTCCTTGCATTTTATTTCGATTCTTCAGTCCATTGACCGAACTAACACTTCTCTTTTTTGCAGATTTTGCCCACCTCCGTTCTCTATATAGCTATCCCAATCTTGCGATTTTGCGAGCCGCACTACGGTGTCAAGAAAAGAGTTGGGCTAAGCTTCTGAACTTTGAGCCGACCTACAGGTATAGCGGTCGCCGAAAAGCAAAAGTAACCGATTTTCTTCTTGAGGAAGCACCGGAACCGGACCCAACTTTGCCCGAAATAAGACTTGTTCCATTGACTGCTGAGGAAGAAATGGCAAAGAAGAGCAGAGTCAGGGCCCTTCTAACTTCAACAACCAGAGCCGAAGTACAGTCATCCATCGAAGCGCAGCCTGCCGTAGTGGCCCTTCCTTCTCAGCAGCCTTCTTCATCTCGGCCCTCCAAACGCTCCCGAACAACACCGGCCGAACAGCAACTTGTTGAAGAGGTCGAATCCATCCCACGAAGTCCTCAACCTTCCCCCCAACCGGAGCAAACTGACCGACCTGGATCTCCGAAGTGGGCTCCGCCGCTGACCTTCAACGACCGAGACATCAAAGCTACTGACTCGGTCGTGGCTGAAAAAGACCACCTCTTGGCTTTTAACCTGGCAAAAAGTGTGTGCCTCCCTAAGGATATGGAGCACCACTTGAAGCAGCTAAACACCGAAATGAAGTCAATTCGGTCTGCTTCTAAGTCCATGATCTTGGTAAGTAGCTTTGTCTGTTTTTTCTGTCTAAATTTTTCCAACTTTTACTTCGGCTGAAAAGAAATCTTCTTCTTGTCAGGCCTTGCAGAAGAACAACATCACCTATAAAAAAGTCCAAGAACTCCGCAAAACCACAAGGCAGGCGATGGCGGAAGCCGAAGCAAAGGCGGCCGAACTAGTAGAAGCCGAGAAGAGATTGGCCGAGCTACAAGCGGAGAACGGCCGTCTTGCCGACGTGGTTAGTTCAGCGGAAGTGGAGAAGCAAAAAGCCACCATTGTTATGAAGGACAAGTATCTGCGGGAGTTGTTGAAGCTTGAGAAGAGAAAAGACGCCGAGATACGCGAACTAAAACAGGGCGTGGAGGCGGCCGAAAAGGAGGGGTACAAGCGAGGTTACAAGGAGGCTGAAGATGCCTATGTCAAACAATGCGACGCCGCCAAGGAGCTTTTCTTCAAGTGCGGCTGGAGGGCGGCTGTGGAGAAGCTCGGTCATGATCAACAGACCGAGGTCTTCAACCCTCCAGAGTACTTTATACCGAAGTCCCTTGCGGAGTATGCGGATGCCATGCAGCAGCAATTCCTTGAAGGTTCAGATACTGACGAAGATTCTGCTTCTGAGGATACTCCGGTTGAAAACGTGGATCAAATAGATCGGCCGGAGTCCAGAGTGGAAGATCTGACTATTGAACAGCCAAATGAAACTGTGGCTCCGGTCGATACCACTATTGTGACTGAAGGAGTCCTGCCGCCAGAGACCGGTCTTCCAGCTGACACTGATGCTGCCTTTGATGCCGAGATTGAAGATCTTTTCGCTTGACTTTGTATTCTTTTTCTTTGTAACCGAACTACACTCGTTTGTAATGACTTTTTCTTTGAATGAAAATTTTACGCTAACTTTTATTCCGGTTGTGGTATGTATGCCTGTATTTTGTAATGTCTTCTATTACTCCAACTGTTATTTCGGTTTTGGTTGGTTAAACTATACTTACCAGCCAACCACTCCTTAGCCGACATAATTACTTCGGTTGAGGAGTACTAAGTGTTGGTTTAATCCAGTCAACCACTCTTCAGCCTTACACTTACTTCGGCTGAAGAGTAACAAGAGTTGGTTTATTCCAGCCAACCACTCTTCAGCCATACACTTACTTCGGCTGAAGAGTAACAAGAGTTGGTTTATTCCAGCCAACCATTCTTCAGCCATACCCTTACTTCGGCTGAAGAGTAACAAGAGTTGGTTTATTCCAGCCAACCACTCTTCAGCCATACACTTACTTCGGCTGAAGAGTAACAAGAGTTGGTTTATTCCAGCCAACCATTCTTCAGCCATACCCTTACTTCGGCTGAAGAGTAACAAGAGTTGGTTTATTCCAGCCAACCACTCTTCAGCCATACACTTACTTCGGCTGAAGAGTAACAAGAGTTGGTTTATTCCAGCCAACCACTCCTCAGCCATACACTTACTTCGGCTAAGGAGTACAAAGTGTTGGTTTATTCCAGCCAACCACTCTTCAGCCTTACTCTTACTTCGGCTGAAGAGTAACAAGAGTTGGTTTATTCCAGCCAACCATTCTTCAGCCATACCCTTACTTCGGCTGAAGAGTAACAAGAGTTGGTTTATTCCAGCCAACCACTCTTCAGCCATACACTTACTTCGGCTGAAGAGTAACAAGAGTTGGTTTATTCCAGCCAACCACTCTTCAGCCTTACCCTTACTTCGGCTGAAGAGTAACAAGAGTTGGTTTATTCCAGCCAACCATTGAAGTTAGTTTTTCCAGCTAACTTATAGTATTTGGTTATTCCGACCAAATGTCCTTCAGCCTGGATCCTTATCCTGGGCTTAGGAAGGGTGTTGGTTTAATCCAGCCAACCTCTGAGTTAGTTTTTACGGCTAACTTAGAATAGAATGCTTACAATATACTTAGTCTTTAAAGCTTAACTTTTACAAAGAATAATTTGTGTTGAAAAGAATTTCTCATTTTATTGAAGGAAGAGAAAAGTACGTATGCTTGAAAAAAGATAAGCTAAAAGTAAAATAACTTGAGATTGGCCGTATTCCATAGCCTAGGGATTGCCTTGCCATCCTTGTCTTCTAGGTGGTATGCCCCTTTGCCAGCTAACCCAACCACTTTGTAAGGACCTTCCCAATTTGGGCCTAACTTGCCGTCTCCTAGGACCAAGGTGTTTCCCATTACTTTGCGTAGTACCCAATCCCCAATCTTGAATTGTCTTGGATGCACCTTTTTGCTGTATTTTCTGATTAACTCTCGTTGGTATGAGGCGATGTGGACTAGCGCTCTTTCTCTTCTTTCTTCTGCAAGGTTGAGTTCTAAGGCTATGGCCTCTCCATTTAGGTCTGGATCAAAATTTTCGCTTCGGATTGTGGGGAGGCCGACTTCTAGTGGGATTACTGCTTCCATTCCGTAGGCTAAGGAGAATGGTGTTTCTCCTGTTGATTGCCGAGGTGTGGTGCGGTAAGCCCATAAAACATGAGGGAGTTCATCAGCCCACTTGCCTTTTGCCTTCTCTAGCCTTTTCTTTAGTCCATCCAAGACGACTTTATTTGATGCTTCAGCCTGCCCATTTGCTTGAGGATATGCCGGTGTGGAATTGTAGAACTCTATCTTGTATTCTTCACAAAAGCTTCTAAAGATTCTGCCGTCGAACTGAGTTCCATTGTCTGAGATCAGTGCTTTTGGTATGCCAAACCGGGTGATAATATTCTGCCAAACAAACTTCTTCACATCTTTTTCTTTGATTGACGCCAATGCTTCTGCTTCCACCCACTTTGTGAAGTAGTCTGTTGCTGCGAGAAAGAATTTTCTGCCCCCGGGTGCTGTTGGAAGTGGTCCTACTATGTCCAAGCCCCACATTGCGAAAGGCCATGGGCTAGTTAAGGGTAGGAGTTCTCTTGCTGGCTGATGTATTTGGTGTGCGAATTTCTGGCATTTTTCACACTTTTTCACATATTTCTCTGAGTCTGCTTGCATATATGGCCACCAATATCCTTGCGAAATAGCCCTGTAAGCGAGCGACCTTCCCCCTTGATGACTTCCACATACCCCTTCGTGTATTTCAAACAGGAATGCTTCTACTTTGCTGGGATGAACGCACTTGAGGTAAGGCTCAGAGAACGACTTCTTGTATAATGCCAAAGATGGAGATAGCCAAAATCGCTGCGACTTTGCCCTTATTCTGTTGGCTTCTTTTTTCTCTTCTGGTAGGACGCCGTCTTTCAGGAACAGGATGATGGGATCCATCCAAGAAGGGCCTAATTCTGCGCAACACACTTCTTCTGCTTCGGGGTCTTCTATGCTTGGTCTTGGTAAGAAGTCGACGAGTAATGGATGAGGGATTGATGTATCTGCCATTGAGGCAAGGCATGCTAGCTCGTCCGCTCGGCTGTTTTCTTCCCTGCCAATTTGTTCTATCCTTACCACATCAAACTTCTTGATCTCTGTTCTGACTAGCTCTTGGTACTTGGCCATTCTATCGTCCTTTGCTTCGTATTCGCCAGAAATTTGGTTTACCACCAGCAGAGAGTCACTATACACCATTAGTTCGGTTGCTTTCATGAAGTGTGCCGACTTGAGTCCTGCGAGAAGCGCCTCATACTCCGCTTCGTTGTTGGATGCTGGGAAGCCAAGATTGATTGCTTGCTCTATAACCAGGCCGTCTGGAGAGATGAGGACTATGCCAAGCCCTGCACCATGTCGGTTGGATGCTCCATCCACAAAGAGCTTCCACATCTCTCCGACGAATAGTTTCCAGCAAGTGGAAGGATCAGACGATGTCGTGAGGTCAAGAATAGTGTTTTCTTCGAGGTCCATGTTGGCTGTCTGTCCTTCGTCCTCTGTTTGAACTGTTGGTGAGCCTTTGTTTGTCTCTTCCTTGTTGTCCTTGGTGTGGTTTGCCTTAGTGCTTGATTGACTACCTTCTACTAGGGGTTGCGCTATTCCGGCATCAACTTCCGTCCCTAGTTCGGTTATGTCAGTTAGGTCGACTGGGCAAATATGATGACTTCCAGGAGTAAATTCTGCGACGAAGTCTGCCAAGGATTGGGCTTTTATTGCGGTTTTAGGCTGGAATTTGACGTTGAATTGTCCCAACTCTACTGCCCACTTCAAAATTCGCCCACTAAAGTTCGCCCTTTCAAACAGAGCTTTTAGTGGAAAGGCTGTGAGGACGACTATGGTGTGGGCGTGAAAGTAGTGCGCTAATTTTCTGGATGCCATCATTAATGCTAATGCTAATTTTTCCAACGGCAAGTACCTTGTTTCGGCTCCCAACAATGTCTTGCTGACATAAAAGATAGGCAAGTGTTGTATTCCTTCTGCACGAACCAACACTGCGCTGACTGCGTGTTGAGAGACTGCCAGGTACAAAAAGAGTTCTTCACCAGGTACTGGAGTAACAAGTAGTGGTGGGGAAGACATGTATTCCTTCAAGCTTTCCAGAGCTCGGTCGCATTCTTCATCCCACTCAAATTTGGCCTTTAAAGCTTGGAAGAATGGTCGTAGTCTGTCTGATGACTTGCTTATGAACCGGTTGAGTGCAGCCGCCATACCAGTGAGATGCTGCACTTCTTTGACTGAGTTTGGTCTCTCCAATTCCTGGATTGCTTTGATCTGAGAGGGGTCTGCTTCTATACCTCGGTTGGTCACCAGGAAGCCCAAGAATTTGCCAGATCCAACTCCGAATGCGCATTTGGACGCGTTGAGGCGCAACTTGTGTTTCTTCAGGATCTGGAACATCTCACCCAAATCTTTCAGATGGTCATTCTCATCCTTGCTTTTGACCACCATGTCGTCGATGTAAGCCTCCATTGTTCTGCCTAACAATGGTTCAAACATCTTGGTGACCATCCTTTGGAATGTCGCCCCTGCGTTCTTTAGGCCAAAGGGCATGACCTTGTAGCAATATAACCCTCTTGGTGTTGTGAAGGATGTGACCTCCTGGTCTGGTTCATGCATGGCGATCTGGTGGTAGCCTCTGTATGCATCCAGGAAGCTGAGACGGTTATGCCCTGCCGTTAGGTCCACCAGTTGATCTATCCTTGGTAGAGGGAAGCTATCTTTTGGGCACGCCTTGTTGACTGTTTTGTAGTCGACGCAGACACGCCATTTACCATTCTTTTTTGGCACTACGACGGTGTTGGAGATCCATCTTGGGTAGTGCACTTCCCTTATCGCTCCTGCCTCCAGCAGGTTGCCTACCTCTTCTGCCACTATTTCGGCGTGGTGGAGTGCCGATCTGCGCGTGCGTTGGATGACTGGCCTGGCGGATGGGTGGACATTGAGTTGGTGACTGATGAAGTTTGGATCAATGCCAGGCATGTCGTAGGGTGTCCAGGCAAACACTTCGATATTAGAGGTCAAGAATTCCAAGACCTCTGATCTCTCAGTGCTGGACAACAATGAGCCAAGCAAGAAGAACTTATCCGGGTTCTTCTCATCTATTTTTACCTCCACCAAGTCTTCCACCGCTTTCTGATCAGTCTCTTTGCCGACGTCCGCGCATAGTTTATTACTTTCTAGCTCTTCCACCGAATGAACGTATCCTTTGGCAGCTCAGCTTCCATTCGCTGTGGCGAAGCACTGTTTTGACATGATCTGATCGCCATAGACTTCTTCAATTATACCGGCGTCATTGGGGAACCGCATTACCTGATGGTATGATGACGCTACCGAACGCATGGCATGCAGCCATGTTCTGCCCAGGATGATGTTGTAGGTGGAGGGGACCTTCAATACCCAGAACTCCACTTGTTTTGTTACACTTCCTGCTCTGACTGGAAGGATTATTTTGCCGACAGGCCACTCTGGCATGGAGTTGAATCCAATCAGGGGAGAAACTGCCGGTGCCAAGTCTTTGTCTTGCAGTTTCAGTTGCTTGAATGTGTCGTAATACATGATCTCACATGAACTACCCTGGTCAATCAGAATCCGCTTGACATCAAAATCCTTGACTCGGAGAGTGACAACCAGGGCATCATTATGGGGGCAGTAAATTTGTTCCAAGTCCTTATCCGAAAAGGACATGACGTTCGTTGCCTCTGTCCTCCCCTTCTTGATGGCAGGTTGGGCACTTAATACTTCCCTAAAGTGCTCAGCCTTCTTGATTGAACCTCTGAGCTCGCATACGCGCTCAGGTTCAAAAACTCCATGAATTACATTGATAATGCCTTGAGGTGGTGCATCGATTGGCATTCTATTGGGATGGTCATTATGATCTTGGGGGGCCGGTTGCGCTCCTCCTTCAATGTATTTGTCCAAGTGGCCTGCTGCCACCAATTATTCCAAGTGCTGTCTCAGTGGCGTGCAATTCTCAGTTCGGTGCCCCTTTTCTTTGTGGAAGGTGCACCGTGATCTGTCGTCGTAATTCTTCTGAGCTTCCCCTAGCTTGGCTGGCCACTTCACAAATGGCTCGTCTTTTATTTCGCTCAGAATCCGATATATTGGTTTTTTGAACACCGTTGTTATGGCAGTGCGGATTCTCAACCATCTTTTGTCTGGGTCTTCTCCGTTATCTCGTCTGCCACGCCCGTTTTTATTCTGTCGATCTACTGTATTGACCTTTGCTGAGGTCTTCTTTTCTGGCGTTGTGGTTGTACTAGTTTTTGCTTTTGCACGTGCGCCATCTTCTTCTACCCTGATGTGCTGATGCACTCTCTCCATCAGGGCCTCCATGGTGAGGGGCGGCGTCATGGTGATTGAATCCCTTAGTCGGTTCCCTACTGGTAGGCCTCTTTTATACTGCGCAATGGCTAGATTGGTGGGGCAGTCTCCAATCTGGTTGAATGTCTCCCAGTAGCGACTGTTGTAAGATCTGAGGGTCTCTTTTTCACCCATGTCGATGGAGAGTAACTGGTCTATCTCCACCGGTGTTTTAGTATTTGTCCGAAACCTCGTTACGAACGCTTCCGCCAGTTGAGCCCAGGAGGCTATGCTGCCCTCTGGGAGTTTCTCGAACCAAGTCAAGCCTAGGTCGCCAAGACTTGACGGGAAGAGTATGCACATTAAGGCCTCGTTTCGCCTGTACACAGCCATGACTTGGCGAAAGTGGCTCAAGTGTGAATACGGGTCCGTCTTCCCTTCATATGTATTGAATTTCGGCTGAAGGAAGCCTGATGGTAGGAGTGCGTTTCGATCCCTGGGACAAACGGCGAAGTCTGTAGTCTTGCCAATGCCTTGTCCGTTGGTTCGTAGGCCGGTCGCGGTATTGGCATTCCAACCTCGACGCTTCCATGCGTCCGAGGAGCCAACCGTTGTAAGGCCGAAACTCGGTGTGGATCTCTTGCCTTGGCATCCTCCTTGCATTGTGCTTTTTCTTCTAGCACGGTTCGTAAGTCGGATGACCTGGGCAGCTCTGTTTGTCTAGATCTGGTTTGGTGTGAATGTGAAGGCCAATACGTGCTTCCTTCAGTGTATGATCTTTCGGATCTCGTCCTCTCAGACCTGGAGTGACGAGTCCTTGAAGATAAGGAGTGAGTGTCGCCTGTCCTGAGGCTTCTGCTCTCTCCTTGGGAGGGTGTAGTATTCCTACTACGATTCTCTGAGTGGCGAGGGGGCGTCTTGTGCTTGCGCCCCTCTCCTGTCGCCACATCTTTAGTCTTCATCTGGCGTTTTAAAGCCTCCATGTCCGCCGCCATCTTTCGAATTAGTTCATCTTGTTCCTTCACGCGATCTTCCAAGGCTTGGGGATCAATCCTCCTCCTTTGCCTGTCGGGACTTTGAGAGTGACGAGGACTGCTATTCCGCCTTCCCCTGCCACTCCTCCTGGAATTATGTTGTTGGGGCTCCAAGTCCGCCATGGGAGGGACAGCAGGTAATCCTTCACGCCTTGCGCCCCCTTCTGGAGTTAGTCCGTCGACGGCGGACTGCGGCAAGTCTTCAATGTGTGTCATTGAATGAGAAAAGGAGAAGCTTAGTCAAGAGGTTTTTTTTCTTGTCTGTTATTCCCACAGACGGCGCCAATTGTACGGGGAGGAAATAATTCTCCTCGTATAATCCTGTTGACCAAGTCCACGCTCCTCCGTACGACGTCGCTTTGTCACCTGAAAACACAAACGTGAGCTAGCCGGCGGGTGTGTGCCGGAAACCTCTCCGATGCCTAAGTCAGAAAACTTGACAAATAGACAAAGCTCTAAATTCTCAGAAAGATTGTGTTCAATTACCTCCTCCAAGGTGATGCTTGTGAGCTTTTATAAGTTTCATATGGCTCAATCCTAGTAGGACTTGTATTTCTCCATGCAGAGTCCTCCTAGGATTCATACTCTTAAGGATAATGCTTATCCTTTCACACCCTCCCCCACTGCTTAAACCAAGTGGAATGGTTCTCTTTATGGCCGAACTTCCATTTGACCGAAGTAAAAATGGCTATGCCGAGCCACAAAGTAGGCCGTACTAACAGTTGTTCGGTTCTTCTTCACGCTACACCATATCTCGGTTCTCTCATACATGAACCGTGGTGTGTTCGGACCGAACCAACGACTCGACCGGTATAACTCTCAAACCGGTATGCCTCTAAGGCCGGTATAACTTCAAGTTGCTCCCAAACCGAAGTTCATTTACAATCTTCTAACCGAAGTAGCTCTACCCTTCGTGAGCCGAAGTAATTTCACCTTCTTGGGCCGAAATAACTTTGCCCTTCTGGGCCGGAGTATCTATTGCGGCCTTCTTACTTAGTCCTTTGCGTTTTGGGCCTCAATGCCCAACTCGCAGCTCGGCCCAATTTTTCCCAAAAATTACCCTCTCAGATGTATATAAAGAATTTTTTCATATAATATTATGAGTGTTATTGATGTCTATTATTGTTATTTTTGTTTAAGATATAATTGTCATTAAATTAATATTTCATTAAGTGTGTGTCCTGAGTTAATTAATTGTGTAGAAATAAAATTTTTCGTATTTTTTAAGTATTTTTACTCCCTTCATTTCAAAACAGTAGTCATTTTCAGGGAATTTAAATTTTTTTTTTGATAGTACAGTTATTATACTTTAAAAATATTATTTTTTTCAAAATTACTCTTTGATAGTACATTTTTTTTGGAATATCAATTGTCATGATTGTATTTTTTGTATTATTAATGAATTTAAAAGAAGGGTAAAATAGAAAATTCATATTATTTTAGTCCTTAATTTTTGAAAATGAACTAACATTTTGAGACAATGGAAAATGGAATAAGAGACTACGGTTGCGTTTGGTAGAGTTTTGTAATTATGATTTGAGAGTATGAGTTGTATTTTGAGTTTGTGGGGTTTGGAATTATGATTTGAGTGTAGAAAATTTGTTTGGTAAAAAGTTTTGAAAATAGTTTTGAAAAGAGTTTTGATTTGAATGAGGAATTGTTGATGTGACATTTGATATTTAATACAAAAATTTACAACTCATAACTAAACATACAACTCAAAATTATTTTAAAGCACATAAAATTTTTTAAAAATTTCAGAAAATGTTTTTTTTTCGATTATATAAAAATTAATATATCAATTGCAAAAAAAAATTAAAAAAATCACTATTTCGATCAACCGGCCGGACGACCGGTTAGGCAAAATTTGGAAAAAAAAAATTCTGAAAAGCGCAGCTGGTACAGACTTCTCTGCAGAGTTTTGGAAACAGAATCACCTTTTGAAAACATAACCAAACAGAGCCGTATTTTGGGACGAAGTGAGTATAAAAAATTAGGATAAATTACATTGACACCCCCTAAGGTTTCTGTCTAATACAGATATTCTCTCACATTTGAAAAATTGCATTCCCTACCCTGAGGTTTATAATCTCATTACAAATTGCTCATAGATCGCTGATGTCATGTTCTAAAATTTTCTATATGACCATCTTGTCATTTTTCCTACTATTTCTTATTTCTATCATCATGATTACATGCTATAACTTTTCATCATTAAATTTTATTTGAACATATTTTTATTAAGTGATTATATACAAACATAAATTTTATATAGAATTTTCAAACACAACGATATAGGTTAATGATGACATTTCACTTTAAAACAAAATATCCATAACCATGATTTATATTTACAGCAATATCACTATCACATCATTTTTATGATATTTTTTGTATAAATTTTTATAAATGAATATAATTTTTCATTTTTATTTCTACCATTATATCTAGATTAGATCAATTTAATTTAGATATATTTAAAAAGTTTAAAATTTGTACAAAAAAACTTTTAAAAAAATTCATTGAATATAACAAAATAAGATAATGTATTGAATTTTTATATTTAATTTTTTTTTTTTTTTTGGTATTTGGTGAATTTAAAAAAAAAATTCACAAATTATTATACTCCTTAAGTATATCTAGATTAGGTGTATCTAAAAAAAATGCTTAAAATATTAAAAAAATGAAAAATAAAAAAATTCAATTTTTTGCATGAGTTAAATCAAAGAAGATGATTGTTATTTCTCTTAAAATAACATGAACAAAATATCTATATTATTTTATTATTTTATATGTATAAAGGTTAAGAAGTAAATATTTAATTTTAGTTTGACAGGAAGGTAAGTGCAAATTTTCAAATATAAGGGGGAGATCTGTATTAAACAGAAATCTCAAGAGGTGTTAGTGTAATTTGCTGGAAAAATTAACCACAAAAAGAAGGGACATTTTTATCAGACTTCTCTCTAGTTGTAGCTGCATGATATTATCATATTTTCCACATAAAAAAGAAAAAGAAAAAAGGGACAGCTATTTTCAGAAAAAATCTAATGAAATTATGTACTTACAATTATAAGATCAATCTCATTTTTCATAAATGATCAACTGATATAGATCTACAAAATAAACTATTTAAATGATTAGAGTGGAACTGTGATGGGATTGATAGGCCCCAAACTTCTCTCTGGTTCCTAGAAAAATACCATACCACAGAAGTCAACTGGGATTTTTTTTTTTTTTTTTTTTTTTTTAACCTCATGGTGGGCTAGCCTTCTGAGAATTGCTGGAGAATTTAGTGTGCTGACCTTGTCATCCTCAGCTTCCCCAGCAATTTAATAACTAGTTTGCTTGACTTGCCTATAAATTTCAAACTACTTCCAATGGAAGCTCACTCCTACAAATTTGTCCTATAAAACCCATCTCCCCAAAATGGACAGGATTCAAGCAAACCAAATACAATCCTCAAAAAAAAAGTTTGAACAATGTTTTCTCCATAAAATATGCCTTCAACATCAGTTTTATCAACGTACACCGCTTTTGCTGCCTCGGCAATGCTGGTCCGGTATGTTCTCAATGAAGTCCAGGCCATGACCAAGCAGCTTATACCACAGCAGCTCCATGACAAAATCTTATCCAAAATGGGAGGCCTCCGGGAAACTTTTCATCCCAAAGGATTCTCGTCATTGATGAGACCAATGGGCACTCCTTCAATGAAATGTTCGAGGCGTCTGAGATCTATTTGCGCCTAAAAATCAACCCTTCAGTTGAACGGCTTAAGGTGTCCAAAGTGCCGGGAGAGAAGGACCTCTGTGTCAGCGTCAACCAAGGGGAAAAGATTGTGGATACATTCGAAGGTGTCCAACTCACTTGGCAAATGATATGTATTGAGACACAAAAGATAATCACTGTCACTGATTATGAAGGTGGCTTTGAAACAAACATGGTGGAGCGTAGATCAATTGAGCTCTTCTTCCACAAGAAATACAGGGAAATGGTACTGAGCTCTTACTTGCCATATGTATTGGAGAGGTCAAAAGCAATGAAAGAAGAAAACAAGGTAGTGAAGTTGAACTCATGTTATGGAGCATGGGATTCAATCAATCTAAACCATCCATCCACTTTTGACACATTGGCAATGGATCCAACACTGAAGAAGAAGGTCATAGACGACTTGGACAGGTTTGTGAAGAGAAAAGACTTCGACCGGAGAGTTGGGAAGGCATGGAAATGCGGGTACTTGTTGTACGGGCCCCCAGGCACGGGCAATTCCAACTTGATTGCTGCCATGGCTAACTATTTGAAGTTCCATAAATATGATTTGGAGCTCACAAGCCTCCAAAGCGATGCAGAGCTTAGAAGACTTCTAATCTATACTGCAAATAAATCAATTCTGGTGATTGAGGATATTGATTGCAGCAGCAATTTTCAGAACCGACAAGCTGGAGGATACAATAATAGTGACAGTCAGGTGAGTCTAACTATTTACTCACCAAGAAACACCTATAGTTCTTAAAACCTGCTAAAACGGCTGCATTAGTTAGTACCACGTATAAGAGAGGGCACTGGTCCCCAAAATCCATGCCCCCTATCCCAATGCACTCCTAGCCATACGACCGTGTCTTGAAATTCCTGTGTTTTTGTGACTCCAATGGTCAGAGAGGATCCCTGGCCATTGGAGGATTTGCCATAAACCTAACTTCAAGTCTGTGCCTAAGCTTAAAACACTCTTTTCACTAGCTTCTTACTTTTATAACTTAACAACTGTTTCACTTTCTTCTTGACAGTTGACACTATCTGGGCTGCTTAATTTTATTGATGGGCTTTGGTCAAGTTGAGGTGATGAGAAGATAATCATATTTAGAACCAATCATAAAGACAGACTAGACCCAGCGTTGCTGAGACCTGGTCGCATGAAAGTGCAACATGTCTTATTGCACTCCTTATGGGTTTAAGATACTTGCTTCTAGCTACCTTGGCATAAACAATCACTCCATGTTTGCTGAAATCGAGAAGCTCGTGACAGAGGTGGAGGTAACCCTAGCAGAGATTGCAGAAGAACTCATGAAAAACGATGGTGTTAGATCTATGGGTGGTGTTTGTGTCTATCTCAAGCTTGAATGAGGGGTTTATGTGTTGTTTTGGTGATGGACTGTATGGCTGAGAATAAGACGGTGATTACTTTACGATTTTAGGTGTTTTGTGTACACTTCTCATGCTCAAATGAGTTTATCAAGGTTTGTAGTTTTGGTGTTTGATGAAATGTCTAGCCGAGAAGAATATCAGTGGTGAGGTGAGTTTTTCGGATTATGTATTTTTGGGATTATGTACGCAATAATACTAAATACCTAGAATATTTACTCAAAAGAATCATACATCTTTGAATTTTTCGGTTTTGGGATAATTTGGGATAATTCTATAAGAGGCCCAATTTTTAAGAGTTTGCCTAGGGCCCCAATGAACTCAGGGCCATCCCTGGTGTGTGCGCCTGTGCGCACTTGTAGGTTCATGACATGATGCCAGTTAGCGGATTTAACTGTCTATTGTGTTGCAACTGAACTTTGTTTGACTTGTCAAAATATCTACTCTTCCTTCGAGGCCTCATCTTCTCTTTTAGTATATCAACAACTTGCACAATAGGTAGCCAACCAGAAGTTCTAGATGGCATTCATTTGAGTTTCATTTTTTAAAAATCTTTATTAGATGATTCATTTTTTTTAGGATGTCTACTTACTCTTCTCAAAAAAGGTGTCTCTGCTTCTACTATGAAATTATTCACTTAACTAATAAAGATTTTATACAACCTGCAAATATTACAGAAAATATTACCACAAGCAAATACAATGCTTTCATGTTTTTGAAGACCTCATGATGTAGAGCGGAACAGAGAAATAAAAACAACAATAAGACAACCTAATTCTCATGATATTATGAAACCAAATGGGGGCATAATACAGTGAAAAACTTGTTATTTATAAGCTAATAACCATAACTAAGGGATGCACTGTCACCTCATCTTCTGCTTCTTCCCTTTTTTCGCCTTTTATTTTTCCCCGCTTTCTTTTTCGGCTCCATCTTTGTTTGCCGGGCTTTCTTCAGCTTGTTCATTGACTTATTTTTTTCCTTCAGCATTGGCTTTATCATGTTCTGTTTTCTTCGTGCATAGGAACTTGATGAGTCCTCCAAGGGTTTGTCTGCTTTATCACTTCTCATGAGTTCTTCTGCAATCTCCGCAGTGGTTACCTCCACCTCTGTCATGAGCTTCTCAATTTTAGTAAACATGGAGTGATCTTTTATGCCAAGGTACTTAGAAGCAAGGAACTTAAACCCACAGGGAGTGCAGTAGGACATCTGGATGTGCATGCCCATGCGACCCGGTCTCAGTAATGCAGGATCTAGTTTGTCTATGTGATTGGCTGTAAATATAATTATCCTCTCATCACCACAACTTGACCAGAGCCAGTCAACAAAATTAAGTAACCCAGATAGTGTCACCTGTCAATTACAAAGTAAGAAGCTAGTGTATGTGCAAGCAAGATTAAAAAAATGAGTTTTTCAAGCTTGGGCAGAGACTTGAAGCTAGGTTTATAGTAATAGCCAGGGATCTTTGTTCTCAAAATATCTCCCTTGTCCCCAATGCACTCCAAGTCGCACGATGTGGGGAAAATCTTGAGACACAATCATACAACTGAAAGTGCATTGGAACACGGGGATAGTGATCTCAAGTTAGAAACCTCCTAGGTGTAAACAATTTCTTGGGGCCAGTCCATACAGAATTTTACCTCCACTTTAATTGGGCCTCTACTAGTAGATGGTGGGATTGGTCTTCTGGATTAGTCGATCCTTAGGGCCGGGCATTGAGTTATCAAAACGTCCAACAACTATTAGTGTTTTGGGGAACATAACTAATGTAGTTAGCTTTGTTTTCATGCATCACATTAACGTTTTGCTTCTTACACTAAACTATTGCAGTTATTGCAATGGAGAGTAAACCTACAAACTCACCTGCTTGATCTGCATGCCAAGCATTGGTGGCATGCCAAGCAGCGGTGGCGTGCAAACATTGTCGTACTCTTCATTTTGTGGGTTATGAAATTTTTTGCTGCAATCAATATCCTCAATCACCAGAATTGATTGATTTACAGTAGAGACTAGAAGGTTCCTAAACTCTGAATTGTACTGAACCCTTGTGAGCTCCAAGTCATATATATGGAACTTCATATGGTTAGCCGTGGCAGCAATCAAGCTGGACTTGCCCGTGCCTGGGGGCCCGTATAACAAGCACCCCCGTTTCCACACCTTCCCAATTGTCTGGTAGAAGTCTCTTCTCTTCACAAACCTGTCCAAGTCATCCATCAGTTCCTTCTAGAGTGCTGGATTCATTGCCAATGTGTCAAAAGTGGATGGATGGTCTAGATTGACTGAACTCCATTGTTGTCCCCCATATGAGTAGAGCTTCAATACCTTGTTTTCTGCTTTCATGGCTTTTGACCTCTCCAATACATGTGGCAAGTAATGGCGCAGTACCTTTTCCTTGTATTTCTGGTTGAACCTGAGCTCAATTGATCTATGAGTTGGATGACTAGGTTTCATCATTTGCCAAGTGACTTGGATACCTTGGAATGTATCCATAATCTTTTCTCCTTCTTTGATGCTGACGCAGATGTCCTCTTGTCCCGGTTCCTTGGATATGTTAAGCCGTCTAATTGAACGGCTGATTTTTGAGCGCAAGTAGATTTCGGATGCCTCGAACATTTGATTGGTGGAGAGCTGATTAATGGGCTCATCTATGAAGAGAGTCATCTGAGAAAAATAGTTTTCAATGAGGCTACTCAGATTGAGTGAGATTTTATCATAGAGTTGTCGTGGTATAATCGTTTTGCAGATGGCCAGGACTTCATTGAGCAGAGTCCCGACCAGCATTCCTGAGGCAGTGAATAAAACTGATGGTATTGATATTGAAGGATATTGTTGCATGTATGATAGAGAAAACATGGTTCAAACTTTGTTGTTTCTAGGATTGTGTATTTGGTTTGGTCTGGTTTGCTCTGAGTCCTGTCCACTTCGTCGAGTTGAGTCTCATAGAACATTTTCAGTAATGAGCTTCCAAAACAACAGTTCTCTTTACACCTTTGTCACATTACCTTCCTCCCTCTCTCCTGCTTTCCCAAACCCTTGCAACACGTTGTAAGGCATGTTTGTTAGGACGGACCGAATTAAACTGGGTTAGCATACCTAAGACTATTAATCTAATATTATCAATCCCTTTAGATTGTGTATTCTATTTTATGTTTAGATTGAATTATTAGAAGCCTATCAATTTTGTATGACACCACCCATTCTGGAGATTCAATAGTCACCTATAAATACTATATCCAAATAGACTATTATTTCGAACCTAAATTTTCTTCATCAAATATCGGATTATACATTTTGTGGGATTATTAATCTAATCCCAAGTCATAGCTGTTCAAATAAAGATAGCTTATATATTTATTTGTAAAAGAAAAATGAAAGAGAGAAGATACTAGTGGGGTTGCCATGAGGGATGGAACTCCACGGGGGCCAAGACATGAATATAATTTTTTTATTATCTAAACTATCATATTCCATTTCAAAATTGAAAATAAATTAAGATTTAATACTAAATTAATACATAAAAAATTAAGGGTAAGGATATTGTGTGCATCCCTAAAAAAGTGCACATAGTTATCTTTTATAACAATACTACAAAATTTTGTAACATAATTATAAATGACTTAACTTATCTTTTCACAAAAAAAAAAAAATGTATAACTTTTTACTCACTACTAAAGGAATAACTTTCACATTAGGTTGCATATCATAATTTTGTTATTTTTATCTTTTATCACTAATTGAAATAATACACATCACAAACATTTTATATTTTTCTTGGAAATGTACATTTTAATTGAGATTGACCATCTCTATCTTCTACTTTTTTTAATTAAAATTTAAAAATAAAATAAAAAGAGACATTTGATGATCAACATGTATAATTTTTGTACATTATGGCATTGTTTGGGAAGTGGGTTTAGGGCTAAAATAGTCACAAAAAATAAAATAGACTTTTTAGCTTCAACAAGACAATATCACGTTCAATCTATAATTATTACATTATTTCTCTCACAAAAAAGTCAAAAAAGCAAAAAAAAAAAAAAATCCAAAAGTCCTTCTCAAACTAGACTTTTTAGCGCCAAGCCTATGTATTGAGATTTTCGTACGTAGAAAATTATATCATAGATTTTTTTGTACTATATTTTTATACCTAATGAGAGAATTCTTATACAACAGATTTATATGAAAAATTATATAATAGTTTCGAAGTACCACGCGGCTATACTCCCTCACCAATCACTATTTATTATACCCTTCATAGTTCTCAATCACCCAATACAAATAATTAAATGCTCCACCTTCTCTAGCAATTACATTACCATAAAACTCTACGTGACTACACTCCCGAACTACTAAATAATCACCCGATTTATATTTTATTTAGTATATTCAACACCACCCATGAGATCAACCTCTTATTAATTCAAAGTACCCACGACCAGGGGTGTGTGCAATGCAGTTCGGACGGTTTGAGAGTAAAATTACAAACCGAATAGCAGGTTGGCGGATTAGCAGATTGACAAATTGCGGTTTGGACCGTTTTTGACGGATTAGGAGATTGAAGAATATTCTAACTAATTATCATATATTTGCATAATATATAACATTAATTTGTATAATATTTTTTAGATATATAATACAAAGTAATTTTACATAATATGTTTCATATATATAACTACTAATTTGTCACACCCCAAGCTCAGTGACAGCGCCGCACACTCATTTAAGTGAGCATGCAAGGCTAAGAGTCCAACACATAACCAACAACGTAAAATACTCCAATTAAATCCTAAATTATCATAATGCTAAAATCCATAAAAATTGATTATTCTTATCATATGAAATTATCCACCAAATCCACTAATAAAATCCATTAACAAAACAATAATCCAAGTACTTAATTCAAAATCCTACTCTCGGCACTCCCACATGTAAAAAATCTCGCGCAGCTCTACTCTTCAGAATCTGAAAAAAAAAATAAGGGTAAGCTAGAAAGCCCAGTAAATAACCAACCATCACTGCCAGCTGGATCAAGTATAAAAAAAATTAATAAATAAATCGATAACCAATAAATATAAATTTTTCTACAGTTCAATAAATGAACAATTATTTGTAAGATGATTTCATAGCTAAAAATAAACAATGTACAATACATTTTAAATGAAAAGCCAACAAGATAATTCAAAGTAATTCATTGTTCCAATCGATGGTTCGATATTCAGATGGTTCAATGATTTGATTCACAAAACCCAAGTCTTAATAACTACGGTCACTTAACCCGTGACAAGGCCCAGAACCACACATAGGCCGGTGGTAAAGCCCCAAAAGAAACTAGTTTTTGTGCCAATAAATAACCCCCATTGGCTAGGGTCCAAATCGTAGTCAGACTAGAGTGATGTTCAAAATTCAAACAATAGACAAATTTTAAATAAATCATTCGATATTTTCAGAATAAACGTTTAGTACAATTTTCAGAATAGTTCTACAAAATATTCAAATAATTTTCATAATAATATTCGATGTTTTTTTTATACTTGACCCATATTTTATTTTAAGAGAACAAGAAGGCTATAAATAAATACTTATAATTTAAAACGATTCAATAGAAATAAAAAATGTACCAACAGTGATAAAAGGTTACTTACCTCAAACAGCTAAACTAATATTTCCCAAACTAATCTCAAATACTCAACTCCACCACTTCAATCGCACGAACCTAATAAATATAACCTCAAACAAATTAATATTTTTGTGTCTTTCACATATCCATAAGAACCCACTGCATATATGAGATGCTTTAATATACAAGAAATATCGAATCAATTTCCTTAATTTAATAGTTAAACACACCTTATCTAATATATCAAATTCTATTGCAAAATTACACCTACATAATAATTTGCCCTGTTTCCAATAACCCATACAATTTCACATATACGTTGCTTCATGCATCCAAACTCTCAATATTTAGGTATCCACACAAATTTCCTTCCCAAAACCATCTGACTACCTATTGACCCCTGTACATAACATAATAAACAATTGATCCCTTTACATAAAGTAAACAATGGGGCAAAATACCTCAGTCAATTGGGCAATCAAGAACATTCAGTGGCTTCAATTTCCAACTATCGTTCCTCCTAAGGATGCACTGCGCAATCGTGATAAAAGAAATATGAAACCTCCTTTTCCCCTCTTTTTATTTATTTATATATATATATATATATATTTAGGGTTATTAACCTAATTTCTTAAAATTACAAAATTACCCATCTCAGTAATAGAAATTATCATGCCACCTCAAAACTAATTCTTGATATTACTAAGTGACCCATATAAATTAATGTAATTACCAATCTATCCAAAAATAATAATATTCAAAACTTGGGTTTTACATAATTTGTAATAAATTTTATATTTTAAATCTCTCTCACTTATTTTTACATTGATATTTCATTAGAGGTTAAAAAATATATATGTATTAATTATAGCAGAGCGAAACAGTTTAAACCGCAGTTAACGGTTAGAATGGTGCAAATTGATACGAATTAGTACAGTTTGGCGGTATTTTACACCGCCCTACTCACGATCAATATCATGCAAGGGGCCAATCCAACTAGACATACATATCAACTGTGAAAGTAGTATAATATATATAGGACTTTCCAACATAGTAGGGGGCATGGCCCCTGATGGTCTCACAGTAGGTCCGTTCCTGATTGTCATTACGTAGCTAGGAACGTTGATTGAAAAACAGCTATAAAGGTCTTTACAATTTCAGAGTCAGAAACGAAAAAAATAAGATTTTGGGTTGGGTAACTTTTATATATAATGTATATTCAATATGATCTAACAATTTAAATTATTTTAACATCATTTAACAGTTAATTACTTATATGTATATTTAATATTTTTATATATATATAATACAGATTTCGAGTTGCTTAAATTGTTCGGTATCTTTGTTCATGCTTATCCAAATTTAATTTAAACTTATGAATTTTTGTCTAAATCCGCACAAGTTCAAAACTATTAGAGTATTTGACAAACCAACAAAGTGACAGACACAACAGACAATTAAAAACCTTAAACCCAATGGAATCCTCCAACCAGCAAACCTGCAAAGACATAATGAATTCAACTCATTGCTTTAATTAGCAAGCTTGCAAAGCATCCTGAGTTGAAGAGACTGAGAATGTAAATCACAAAAAAATTATGAAAGATCACACTCGGGCATTTTGTCAAGCAGTTTAAAGGCAATGAAAAATGCATGCCATTAGCACAAAGCAAAGCAAACTGTTAGTGTTAATTTAGTGTATTATTCATAGCAACCAGCTATCCTCCCATTATGTACAGTCACGACCCATTAGCCTAGACATTTGTTAGTGTACACCACTTTAGCTTTATGTTTTCAGCTTTATGCTTTCGGTGCCTCGCATCCAATGTACATCACAGGCTATAAGAAGAGAGCTAGGCTCCCTTTGTAAATTAACAAAGTATATACACATCTCATTTATTCACTTGCTCTCTTTCTATCAATTTATCTTACATGGTACCAGAGCTAGGTTAAGAGCCTAGTCATTCTGCTTCACCGGCGGGCGGCAGCCTCGCCTTGGCCGCCCGCCGGACCTCTACACATACCTTCACTCCGCTGCCACATTTCTTGCTGCCATGGACCATCACTCTCACCTTTGAGGCCACATTTCTTGTTGCCGCGAACCATCACTATTTCTTGCTGCAGCTTTGTTACAACATAGATCTTACCCACGTCGTCGAGCACTCCGTTGGCCCACACGACAGCCACCGACGCCGTGATCTAGCCAACGCCGACCACACCACCTGTCACCACTGCTGCAGACGCCGTGACACAGGTTCCTACTAGCTCACCACCGACGCAGCCGCCGCCGATGAGCTCGCTGGCTGGAGTGGCACCGAGGACCAGCTTTTCCATGAAGTTGATCATCTCTTCGTATCTCTTCGTAACACTTGGCGTGCTCGGCGAGTTTAGCTATGTGCACGTACTCTTCTCTTGTTAAGCTGTCTGGTACTCACATGGTCACCATATACTAGAGAGAGAGAATGGAAGTGTGTTGTGTGTTACCCAGATCAATGCCCTCTTCACAGATTCTTTCTTTTAAAGCATCACCATCCTGCTTCTTTCTCAACTCCGTAACCTCAGTTGGAATCTGCCAGCTGCTTAACTTGGTTTTAGTGTTGTGATAATATCTTTTGCCATCATTTGGGGTGACCAATGCCCAATCTGTGCCAATTAACTTCTCCCATGAAACTGGAGTTGGCTGGGCATGTACTTTATCAAGCTCTTCTTCGACAAGGGGACCTGGCATGGCTCACGGAGAGAATGAGAGAACCAGCACACCTCTTTTAGCACCGCCGTCGCCATTGCCATCGCCAATTGCATCTCATTCACCCAGTTCAAATACAAAACCACCAAACCAAAACCATGTGCTGGTTTTAAACAAACTAATGGCCAACTGTCCAACACAACCACACAACCACACCCAGCTTTTCCTTTTTTTTTTTATCACCCACAAACCCCACTCACCTTTCTTTTATTTTAATATATATATATATATTTATTTATTTATTATAATATATTACCCAACCCTCTCATTTCCCTCTCTCTCCTCTCTCCCTATGCAGAGATCCAGCACCACCAGATCAACCCGTTTTCTTATGGGGAGATATTATTTTGAGACTCAAATGTCCACTTTATCACCATACTCAACAACAGTAGACTCCACACTCACAAGTTCCCCACTTTTCTGCTTCAATTACATTGTTCCCCACTCTTCCCAACCTAAATAAAATAAAAAAATAATCCATTCACAACCACCACTCTCTTTTCATATTTCTCTTTCGCCACTGCATTACTGAATGATGGCTGATTTTATTTCAAAAAAAAAAAAAACACAAATAGGTTTAGGTCTACTTTATCAATCCCTTTGTTTCAACCTCAAATAGGTTTCTATTTTTACACCTATTTGAGTTTGAGGGGGGGTTATACATATATCATGGTGAGCATGGTTATACACCATGCGAACCACCCAAGCTGATGAGCATGGTTATACACCATGGGAACCACTCAAGCCACCCCAGGGCGCACTCCCTAAGTCGCCCCCTTGGTGCACCACCAAATGCTTTTACATCGGTCCGGCATGACCCCGTAAACTGTTCCGACATTGATTTCAGTTAGCTTCTACATCGGTCTGGCATGACCCCGTAAACTGTCCCGACATTGATTTTGGTTAGCTTCTACAACAAACGGTCTGACACGACCACACAGTGTCTGCTACATCGGTCCGGCATGACCCCGTAAGCTGTCTCGACATTGATTCCGATTAGCTGCTACAACGGTCCGACACGACCATACAATGTCTTCACCAACGGTCTAACACGACCATACAGTGTTTCTTATCCTATTTTATTTTATGTATTAGCTTATTTTCCTGTTTTATTACTCTTTCCAAAATCAAGTTGGTTTGTGCCTATCCTTCTTGAGTTTGAGGGGGGCTGTTAGTGTTAATTTAGTGTATTATTCATAGCAACCAGCTGTCCTCCCATTATGTACAATCATGACCCATTAGCCTAGACATTTGTTAGTGTACACCACTTTAGCTTTATGTTTTCAGCTTTATGCTTTCGGTGCCTCGCATCCAATGTACATCACAGGCTATAAGAAGAGAGCTAGGCTCCCTTTGTAAATTAACAAAGTATATACACATCTCAATTATTCACTTGCTCTCTTTCTATCAATTTATCTTACACAGACCAATCACATCTATACGTATCTAATATCCAAAACAGCAACAAATTTCTTCTCTTTTTTCATGCTCCATTGGAGATATTAATGGGTAAGTTTGCAAATGAAAAAATAATCAAATGTTAAGTGTGATGTTAATTGTGAAGAGTAAAATAACAAAGAGGAGAGAGAGAGAGAGAGGAAGTGAAAAAGAAAGAGAAAAGGGAGAGGGGGAGTTCACACAATATATCAATGCACACATACTTAACATCTCTATTGCAACACTCGCATAGTTATTAGATTAAACAAACATTAATATGAAATCGTACTCTACTTCTTACTAGTTTTTACCAATTAAAAACACACAAAGTTAACATTTGTATTGGAGATGCTCTCAGAACATCGGTGCATTTATGTGTGTTTTTGACTTATTTTGGGAAGTAGGCTGGAAATTAATTTTTTGTCTTTTTAAAAAAAATATATATAAAAAAATAAAGAGGGATTGTGACCTCAAAAAAAATAAAAAAAGTCAATTTTTGACTTTTAATCCAATAATCAAAATAGGCCTTTGTGTAACAAGTTAGTTGAGTTAATTAGTTAAAAGAGCACAATAATAATGTACTCCAAAGGAAGTGTTAGCTCAAGTTTTAAATGGTTCAGATGTTACTGTCTTTTTAACAGTGAGTACCTAACACAATCTATTCCAATGCGACTACATACAATTCAAACTCCTTAACATTTTAAAAAATTATGTTGCTCTCTCTCTTGTGATAATTTGGTGACATCTGTCTCATTTAGGGATCTTAAGTATACGCCTTCATAGATAGTAACAATCGTTCTGGTAAAAAAATTCAATGAGTCAATTGCAATAGTTTCTCCAATTATAATGTACTCGTCCACAGTATCAACAGGTACGTCGAATTAAAATATTCGAAGTGCAACAGTTATCTTCTGTACACTAGTAATGTAGGAACACTGGTGTTATCAGGGGTTTGAATGAAGTACTGATTGACTTGTTGAATATCATATAAGATATTAAGAAATAATAACCGCCTCATTCGGAAACGTCTTTGAAAATATTTTTCTAGATAGACAGGATTATCTGCAAAGTAATCTCTATAAATTTGTTCGTCGCCTTTAACCCTCTCACGATTAATGTATCGGCAACCACTTGTGAAACCAACATATATAGTTCATTGGTTTAGGGTTAGTGCTTGTATTCTTTGTTGTTGTGCTATTAACAGTTGCATCATTATTATATCATCAGATGATGATGAAGATTCATCAAAATCTCTATTAAAATTGTTCATTGTAATAGTTCAGAGAAAGATAGAGTTTAGAAGAAATGAAAATGGTAGATGGGTGAATACAAAAATTGTAGAAAATCTTATGTTGTAATTTATAAAGAAAATGATGGATGAATAATGGGTGGTTGTTGGTGGGTGTTTGTTGATGAATGAATAACGTTGTTTAATGTATGACTATTGGTAGGTGATTGTTGGTGAATAAATGGTGGATGAATAATGGATAGGGTGAATTATATTTATATTTTTTATTTCAATTATTTTAATTTTTTTTATATTTGTCTAGTCAGGTAGAATGTAGATATTTAATTTTTTGTAGAAATTTTTTTTAAAATGTCATAAAAGACAAAAAAAAATAAATTATAAAAAAATTCACTAAAAAATTTATATCCAAACAACACTTACAAAATTAGAGGAAAAGTTAGTTGTGATTTGTCAAAATGACATGTGACCATTAAAACATCATTATTATAATTTGACAATTTACTAATATTTATTACTAAAATTATAACATTGACAAATACAGTGGTGATACAGACCACTAATTTAGGAGTACTAATGCCAACTCTAATGAACTGACAGTGCAAGGGGAAAGTAAAAAAAAAAAAAAACAACGGCCAAACTACAAAATTAAGATGGGACCTATAGCAATGCCACCTCATTAGTGCAGCTTTAGAGCTGCTATTTTAGTGATCCCAAACATTATTCTTGTCCAATATTATTATAACATTTGCAGTTAGTTGAGTTAGGTCATCTCCAACTGTTCATCAAATCCAACATCAAATTCAAATTTGATGAAAAAAAGCTGTTTTTTGTGCCCCAACGGTTGCACCAAAACAGTATCAAATTGAGAAAATATTAAACGTTTCACCAAACTGGGACGGCTTGCTCCTTTCACCAATTCACTGTGCATAGCTGTTGAAGCAGAAGTTTGTGAAAATTTTACACTACGGGGTCGACAACCCGGTTGACCACCTTAGTATTTTTTCAAGTAACAAAAATGAAGGCAATAACTGGAAATTTGCTCTTACCGGTCGACCCCCCGGTCGACCCTCTCTGTTTGATGCACGCTACAGTGAACGGTTAGAGCTGCTGGTATCAGAATGAGAAAATTGACGTTTTTTTATTTAAATTTGGTGAAAAATTTATTCAACCATTGGAGATACTCTTAAATAGCAAAAATTACTCCGGGGAGTTAGCTTAAAGTGTTCAGATGTTACTGTTTTTAGGAAGACCTATGACCATATCAGAAAATTGTATTTACTAAAAGTGAAAACTATTATAAATTTTAATAATTAATATTATATATTTTTTTATTAATTTGTAATTTTTTTTCTCTGATACTCCCTTGTTTTTAACTGAGTAATTCACAGATTTGAGAGACAGGAAAAATTATTGGTTGGTCCAGGGATGTTACGTGTTCATGTCTCTCACCAATTATAATTCATTATATCTGTTTATATTTTTCAATTACCTAACAAAAATTTATGAGTTTCATTTCTTCCACCAATCATAACCTTGCTTGGTTTCCAGTTTTTCAAAACACTTTTCAGAAAATCCTACTTTCTTATTTTTCGTGTTTTTTTGTTTTTACTGAATTTTTTTAATATTTAAACAATTTTTTTACTTTTTAGACACACCTAACATAAATACATCTAAAAAGTAAAAAAATTGTAAAAAAAATCTTTTAAAAATTCACTAAATACCAAAAATACAAAAAAAAATACAAGAATTCAGTACAATTTTGTATTTTTATGTATTTATTAATTTTTTAAAATATTTTTTCACAAATTTTGTACTTTAAAATTTTAAAAATATTCACTAAAAACAAAAAAATACAAAAATCAAAAAAAATCAATTTTTAAAAAATTTAAACTAAAAAACTCAAACCAAACACAGTAAATAATATTATAATACCACGTAATGGTATCCTAAGACCAATAAACAGCTTCTCCACAGAGAGGGGTTGTAGGTGCAGAGTCTAGATTCTCTCTAGCTATTCCTCTGGGAGATGGCTTAGATAGAGCCACGTCACCCACAAAGAAATAAATGACTTAGATTTGTTTCTTTATAAAAAAAACAACCCCGATTGGTAGCTCGAAATTCGTGAGTCGAATTTGGCTCGACACCAAAACGACGTCGTTTTGGTGTCTGTTTTTTTTTTTTTTTTTTCTTTTTCCTGTGTTTAATCAGAAATGAAGAAGAGGGGAGAAGAAGAAGAAGAAGAAGAAGAGGAGAAGGGAGAAGAAGAAGGGAAGGGAGGAGGAGGGAGGAGGGAGGAGAGAGGAGGAGGAGGACTGGAGGGGGCCCAATTATTAGGGCTGAAGGCGGAGGCGGGAGGCGGAGGCAACGAGCTGCGAAGCTGCGACGAGGACGGCGGGCGGAGGCGGAGGAGGCGACGAGCTTCTCGCGGCGGAGGCACAGGAGAGCTGCGACGAGAATGGCGAGGCGACGAGGCGACGGCGTCGGCAGAACCAGCACCCGCCGTCTCCCTCTCTTCTCCTTCTCCTCTCTTCTCTCCCTCTCTTCTCTCCCTCTTCGAATTCGACCCAAATTCGACCCACGAATTTCGAGCACCCACCCATTTTTTATAAAAAAAATACACACCCATTAACACACACTCACAGCACACAAGCTCTCTCCCCGTCCCTTTCTCACTGACACACACACTCACAGCACACACTCTCTCTTTCTCTGTCTCTCTCTCTATTACATTTCTGATAAAAAATTAAAAACACACACATTCTCTCTATTGCATTTCTAATAAAAAATATAAAAAACTATTTTAATCTTTTTTATTTTATTTTCATAATATAAATATAATTTTTAATATAAAATTTAAATTTTTATAAAATTAATATCATTGAAAATATACTTTTAAAATATAACTATTAAATATACTTAATAAAAATTTAAAATAAAAAGTAATTACTATTTAGTTATGCTTTCAAAGTATTATTTTGAAAATATAAAAAATATTTTGATGAAAATAAGCTCACAAAAATCATATATTTTTGAAATTCTAAAAAGCAATTTTCATCAAAATAAATAAATAAATAAAAATAATGACTTCTATGCATAGATGTAAAATTTTCATTTTCTTTAAAACACAAAATAAATCTATACATAGGTGTAAATCAAATATAGAATTTTTTTTATTTGTTTTAAAAAATTATAAACTCGTTTGGTTAATAAAATTATATTAAAAGTCATTATTTTCATATGATTTTCTTTGGAATGAAGATTATTTTTGAGAATTTAAAAAATATATGATTTTTGTGTCTTTATTTCATCAAATTAATTTTTATATTTAAAAAAAACAATTTGAAAATATAACTAAACATCATAATTGCTTTTTATTTATTTTAAATTTTTATTAAATATATTTAATATTAGTCTCATTTTAAAGGTATATTTTTAATGATATTAATTTTATAAAATTAAAATTTTATGCTAAGGGGTCTTTTGGAAAGAAAATAAAAAGTTAATTTTTAGTTTTTTACTCATTTTAGGTCACATTACTTTTTGTATTTTTTATTTACAAAAAAATAAAATAGATTAAAAAAGTCAAAAAAAAATAAAATTTTATCAACTTCTCAAAATATTTCTAAAAATTATATATATATATTAGGAAAATAAAATAAAAAAGATTAAAATAACTTTTTTAATTTTTTATTAGAAATGAGAGTGTGTGTGTGGTGGGATGTGACTCGTGACAGGAGCATTCAGTGATGGAGAGGGGGAAAAGGAGTGTCTGAGAAAATCTTAAGTTCCGTTTGGTGAGTATCTTAAAATATAATTTTATCTATTAATTTAAGGTTTCGTTTGGCAAGAGTTAAATGAGATTTTTTTTGCTATTTTAGTCACAAAAGATAAAATAAATTATTTTAGTCACAAAAAATAAAATATCACATCCAACCTATAATCATTACATTCTTCTCTCACAAAAAAAGTTTAAAAAGCTAAAAAGCCAAAAAGTCAAAAAGTCCTTTCCAAACCAAACTTTTTAGCCCAGGCTAAAATAACCAAAAAAGCTAAAAAACCAAAAAGTCAACCCACTTCCCAAACGGAGGCTAAGTGTGTTGTTTATTTAGAGTTTTTAAATCATAATTTTATACCCATTTTTTAAAATTTAATTCAAAATACAATCATTATAATTCAAAACACTTTTCAAAACTAAATTCAAATTAATATTTTAATTTTTTTAAGATTTTAAATATTTTAATATTTAAATATGTTACGATTTTTTTAATTTTTTTGAATATTTTTAAATATTTTAATTTCAAAATATTACGATTTTAATTTTTTTAATTTTAGAATATTTTATAAAAATAAATTCAAACTCTATTTTATAAAAATATTTTTAAATATTTTAATTTTTTTGTTATGTATTTGGTTACGATTTGAATGTAGAGTTGTGAAAGTAGTATGGAGTTTCGAATTATGTGTTTGGTTATGAGTTTTAAAAATAATTTCTTAATTGAGTTTTGTTTTATGTGTTTGGTTACGATTTGAGTGTAGAATTGTTTTTAAATTTAAAATATTTACATTTTAAATTATTTAAAATTTTTGAATATTTAAATTATTTAAATTTTTACGAATTAAATTTCTTGAATATTTATTTCAATTTTTTACTTATTAAATTTTTTAGATTATTTAAATTATTTAAATATCTATGATTTAAATTTTTTGAATATTTATTTTGAAAAAAAATTATTTCTTTTGTAGTATTTTCAATTAAAAAATTGATTAATTTTATTTTCTGTTAATAATAATTTTTTTTAATTGAATTTTAAGTATTGATCAAAATTTTCAATAGTATAAAAGTAGTGTATTTTGTTATGAGTTATAATAATTTGAATGAAGTTATGAAAACTCTTTCTAAAACTCATAATCAAACAAATTTTCTTACTTCACATATAGAATCAAACTTTCAAAACTCAATTTCACACTCAATTAAAAACTTAATTCAACACTCTATTCAAAAATCATAACCAAACAAATTTTCTACACTCAAATCATAATTCTACAACTCACAAACTCAAAATACAACTCATACTTTCAAATCATATTTGCAAAATTCTACCAAACGCAACCTTAATTTTAGATATTTTTATTGCAATATCCATATTGCCACTAAGGCCGATTTTGACAATTAATTTTTTTTATTAGTCTATTAATTTATTTGAATTAGATTAACTCTTTACTTAATAAAAATAAAAATTGACTTTTTTTCTCATACTTTTCAAAATAAGCCTAAATTAATCAAACCTTAAAACATAAATTTAAAAAATACTATATACACCTTATAACTAAAAAAATGATAATTTTAATTTTTTAAGTCATAATTAAAAAAAAATATTATAACTAAACACAATATAAGATATAACTAAGGAACTCATGAGTAATAATTAAAATAATATCATAATTATAAAAAAAAAAATTGATCATAATTAAAAATACATATAATATATCATTTTTAAAAGGATATATATTAAAATTTCGCAACACATAATTTAGGGCTGGTTTGACAACTCCATAAAAAGCCAAAAAGTCAAAAAGTTACAAAAAAAATTAAAAAGTTATTACTATTCACCAAAAAAAATATAAAAAAATTAATATACATAATATTAATTACCAATCAACTTCACGGCAGCTTATGTACAGACCTGAAAGCATAGCAGTGAAAGGAAAAAAATAAAATATTACATGTGTATTTTCATTAAATTGGATGGTAAAGTTGGGTCCGTTTGGACCTACCACGAGTCCCGTTTTTCTAATTGGAACCGTTAATGTATAGAACTCGTCGAGTACTATATGCCTGTAAAAAATCATGTCTATCGGATATCGCTAACTACATGATCAAATCAGTTTTGTATAAAAAATTGATGGTGTTATAGTTAACATGTAACAAAAACAAATAACACGATCAGATAGCTATCGATATCCAATAAACGTGATTTGTTACATAAATATAGTACTCGACGAGTTCTATACATTGAACGGTTCCGATTAGAAAAACGGGACCCGTGGTGGGCCCCTATGGCCGAACAACCCTTCTTTATCCTTTAGTAGGCAATCTTTTCCCATATCCTTTACGGATTCATTAATTATCTTCTTCTACACATTTCTTTATACAATTTTTTAATACACATTTTTTCATAAAAAGTCAAAAAATTAACTCAAACATTCATATTTTTTTCCTCAACTTTTTAATCTAAAAAGACAAAAATATACTTATTTAGGACACCCTAAACAACCCCTTAATCTCTCTATTAAAGTTACTTTAAATCAATTATTTTGACAACACCATATTTTAGTTAAACAAATTAAAATTAATATAGAAAAAAGTCAATTTTTTCTAAAATTTTTACACATCTTTTATAAAAAAAAATAATAATAACTAAAAAATGGTTTATTCTCAAAGGCTTGGTTTGGGAAGTAGGTTGGCTTTTTGACTTTTTGGCTTTTTTGGCTATTTTAGCCTGGGCTAAAAAGCTTGGTTTGGGAAGGGCTTTTTGGCTTTTTGGCTTTTTTGACTTTTTTTGTGAGAGAAGAATGTAATGATTATAGGTTGGATGTGATGTTTTGTTTGTTATGGCTAAAATAGCCTATTTTGTTTTTTGTGGCTAAAATAGCCAAAAAAACCTGAAAACCATCTTGCCAAACAGAGGCAAAATAACCTTTATTTTGGTCAGAGAGCTCCACCACATGGGTAGAACCTAGGGGCTCACCTCCTAAGTACAATCAAGGCCGGCAACCTGGACCATAGACCATACTATGCCTCCGTTTGGGAATTGGGTTGATTTTTTAATTTTTTTTAATTATTTTAGTCTGGATTAAAAAGTTTAATTTAGGAAAAGTTTTTTAATTTTTTGATTTTTTTGACTTTTTTTGTGAGAGAAAAATGTAATAATTATGGGTTTGATGTGATGTTTTGTATGTTGTGACTAAAATAATTTATTTTATCTTTTATAGCTAAAATAGCCTCAAACCTCCTTACCAAACAGAGCTATATGCAATTTTTAGTTTTATTTGTTCTAAAATTAGAGCACATTTTTAGTAAAAAAGAGAACTGAGAGAAACATCTTACAAGTGAAGTGTTCTGTGGGATAATGAATAAAAAAAGTTATGAAAAAAAAAAAAAAAATTTCTTTCCAAATAATTTTTTATTCTCTAAATATACATTATGAAAAAGACCTCAAACTCTTTGAACATAATCAAAAATTATAACGCAGTTTTATTCTTCTTTTAGAAGGCTCACTTTAGAAAAGGCCTTCACACAATAAATAAATAAAAAAACAAAAACAAAAACATTCTACTTTTTAAAAAGTTCACACTAAAAAGGGGCTTCACGAATTCTGAAAGGCATTCAAAAGCTGTAAATAATTCCAAAATTTTAGTGTAAAGAATTGAAAACAGAAATAGATTTACATGATAAATTACAATATAAAATACGAACAAATAATAAATTTTAAAAAAAGCTTCCCATTGACATTTGACCAGTTTCATGTAACTTCTTACAATAATAAAAAATAAAAAATAGAAGTTAAAAAGCATCTCCCTCATTTTTTCAATAATAAGTTTTTTAAACTCATTTAAACAGAAATTATAAGTAAAAGTTATATCACACACTCTTATATTGATTTTCAAAATTATTTTATATCTATAGGTTTTATTCAAGATTAAGCTGGACCTCATCCATTGGAAAACTTTTTTTTTTTTTTTTTAATTTTTAAATGAAAAGAATAAAGAAAGAATGGAATTGTCATGTTATTACGAGGCTACTTTCAACTTTCAAGCTCCTTTTTTTCTAAGGCACCTGTAAGAACAAAATACACTAATAATAAGATTCCATTTCAATCTCTAATAGTAATAAAAACTCAACTTTCGGCTATTTTGGCTTTTTCCAAATGAACCCATCTTGCCTCCAATTCAGTTTTTGCACCGGAGGGTCCAGTGTTTTACCTTTGTGGGCACACTTTGAATCCCTTTCGATGCAAATTATAGCACCTACTGTATAGATCATTTATGGAAAAAAAAAAATTAATCAGATATTGAAAACTAATTCATTGAATCGCATTTCCTTTTAATAAAATGGACGATTAAGTACGATTTCAAAAATAAACCATCAATTTTTTTTATATAGATATAAACCGATCATGTAATTACCGATGTTCAATCAACTTGATTTTTTACATGGATAATCTGCTCAACGAGATTTATAATGTAAGTAGCTCGGATCATTAAGATAGACCGGGAGTGGATCCACAACAGTATAAATCGGACCCTCCAGTCCAAAAACAGGAAGGTGGGTTCTTCTAGATCTCCTCCACAAAGGCACAAACCCTCACGGCACCTTCCTCCTTTCCTTTTTTTTCTTCTTTTACATCATAGGTCTTACATCATCATAATGTGCAAAATTGTTCTACAAAATCAATCTCCCCAAAGAAGACAGGCATTCATTCAAACAACCAAAATACAATCCAAGAAAACAAAATTTGAAAAATGTTTTCTTCTCTACCAAACATGCCTTCAACAACCTCAGTTTTATCGACATACACTACTTTCACTGCCTCAGCAATGCTGGTCAGGTCTGTGCTCAATGAAGTCCAGTCCATTACTTACCAGCTTATACCAAAGCAACTCCAAGAGAAAATCATATCGAAACTAGGAGGCCTTATAGGCTGCTCTTCATCCCAAATGACTCTGTACATTGATGAGTCCAACAATGGGCAGCCAATCAATCAAGTGTTTGAGGCATCGGAGATCTATTTGCGTGCGAAAATCAGCCCTTCGGTTGAACGGCTGAGGGTATCCAAAGCACCTGGACAGAAGCACATCTGTGTCACAATCAATCCAGGGGAACAGATTGTGGATACATTCCAAGATATCCAACTCACTTGGCAATTGAAATGTACCAAGTCCCAAAAGACAGGTCCTGATTATGACTCCGGCAACAACGACTTCTTCCATTCTGAGCGCAGATCATTTGAGCTCAGCTTCCACAAGAAATACAGGGAAATAGTACTGAGCTCTTACTTGCCATATGTATTGGAGAGGTCAAAAGCCATGAAAGAAGAAAACAAGGTAATGAAGCTCCACTCATATGGGGGATCATGTAGTTCAGTCAATCTAGACCATCCATCCACTTTTGACACATTGGCAATGGATCCAACACTCAAGAAGGAGGTGATGGATGACTTGGACAGGTTTGTGAAGCGAAAAGACTTCTACAGGAGAGTTGGGAAGGCATGGAAACGAGGGTACTTGTTGTACGGGCCACCAGGCACTGGCAAGTCCAGCTTGATTGCTGCCATGGCTAACTATCTAAAGTTCCACATATATGATGTGGAGCTCACAAGGCTCCGGAGCAATTCAGATCTTAGGAACCTTCTAGTCTCTACTGCGAATCGATCGATTCTGGTGATTGAGGATATTGATTGCAGCACAAACTTTCAGAACCGACAAGCTGGAGGAAACAACGATGGTAACAAGCGAGTATGTAGGTTTACTCTCCATTGCATTACCTGCAATAATTTAATGGATGAAGCAAAACTTTAATGTGATGCAAGAAAAATACAAAACTTCCCACATTTTGCTCCCAGAAACACCCTATATTTGTTGAACCAAGCAAAACTTACAATGGCTGCCTTAGCTAGTAGCATAGACTACGAGGGGAGGGGGTGGGTGGAACAGAGGATGAGGGCTTTCCACTAACCTAACTTCAAGTCTCTCTACCCAAGCTTAAAAAATACTCTTTTTTTTTTTTTTTCCTCTTGGTCCACATACACTAGATTCATGTAGTTGATTCCATTTGATGGGACTTAAGACTTGATTTGGTTTGGTTTGCTTCTGCATACACTAGCTTCTTACTTTCTCTTTCTTATGGACAGTTGACACTATCTGGGCTACTAAATTTTATTGATGGGCTCTGGTCAAGTTGTGGTGATGAGAAGATAATCATATTTACAACCAATCACAAGGAAGAACTAGACCCTGCATTGCTAAGACCGGGTCGCATGGACATGCACATCCACATGTCCTACTGCACTCCTTGTGGGTTTAAGATCCTTGCTTCTAATTACCTTGGCATAAAGAATCACCCCATGTTTACTGAAATCGAGAAGCTTGTGACGGAGGTGGAGGTAACCCCTGCAGAGATTGCAGAAGAACTCATGAGAAGTGAAGAAACAGACAAAGCCCTTGGAGGACTCGTCAAGTTCCTAAACGTGAAGAAAACAGAACATGATAAAGCCAATGCTGAAGGAGAACAAGAAGTCGGCGAAATAGAAAAAGAAGTCAGTGAACAAGCAAAAGACAGCCCAGGAAACAAAGTAGCTGAAAATAAAGCGAGGAAAAATTAGGGAAAGGCAAAAAAGGGAAGAAGCAGAAGATGAGGGCTTCCAGAGCATGTGAGCATTGTATTTGCCTATGCAAGCCAAATAATATTTTATGTAATAATTGCAGGCACTGATGATTAGTATAAATCTTGATTAGTGAAGTGAACAATTACATAGTAGAAGAAGCAGAGAGACCTCCGTTGAGAAGAGTAAGTAGACAGCCTGACAAAATGAATGTCAAATATAAAAGTTGGGTAATTGTCTAAAACTGTTGGTTGGCAGCCTACTGTGCAAGTTGTTGATACTATAAGAGAATACGAGGCTGATTATAAGACTGACTACAGATTGTTGTAATGTATTCTGCAGAAAATTGCAAGACTTCATTAGCACTATTTTGATCCACAGCCGCCAACTGTGACTCAGAAAAACTTAGAAAAAATGTAAAGGAAACATTTAGTTACTACTTAATACATGGCCAAAGAAATTTAGTTAAGGTGCTCCTATGAGGATGCCTTTCAAATTTTGCATCAAGTATCATTATTGAAATTTCAAATTTTGCCTAGTTGTAATTCATGCCCAGATGACAAATTATGAGAATGATGGGGAAAAAAAAACACAAAGTAGTATCTACAATATAATACCTTATACAAAACATACGCACCACAAATGAACAGAGAAGATGATTATAACAACGAACACAATGCAATTTTTGTGGCAGCCCAATGCAATATTGTTGAGAAGCAAAATGCTAAACATATTTTCCAAAATATCCAAGTAAAACCGAACTTAAAATATTCTTCACGAGTAATCATCCTTCTTATTAACATGTGGTGTCTTGAGTTTTGAATACTTAGAGTGCCCAAAATTCCACACCACCCTCCCCCCGCCCCCTTGCCCATACTTGCGCATACATAACCCCTCCGTTTGTAGAACATAGTGCAAATAAAGTAAGGCGAAGTCATGGCCACAATTGATCATATAAGATTAGTATGCATTTTAATAGATGCTTTTACATGTGAAAACATAAATCAGCATTGTTAGTCAAGCTCAAAAATTAGATTCACTTTACAAACTCAATGATGTGCCAATAAATTAGAATATCTATGGCAACACTCTCACTCATATCTTCTCTAATTATCAACCAATCATCTCACTTATACATCATTGAGTCTAGAAAGTGGACAGGTATATCATTTTCCGAACATAAATAAGAGAAAGGTCCAGATCTTAACAACTTCAAATATGGAGCATCCGAAGGGCTCTTCAACGCATCATAGTGTAAAGAACACGAATTGGGTTTTTCTTTCCGTACTCTACACCATTATCTGCTATGATTTTCAGACAACAAGCCCTTTTATCTCATATGTAAACTGTGATAGCAACCCTATCAACAGAGAAATATGTTAATGTGGAAAAGCCTTTGCAATGCAGCTATGAACAGGCTTCACAAAGAAAGTTTGAGAGAGTACTCATATGGGCAGTTTGAGAGAGTACTCACATGGGCATTTTATCAAGCAGTTTAAAGGGGCACAAAAATGCAGAAGCCATTAACACAAAATAAAGCAGACCAATCACATCTTTCTACACAAATCTTATATCCATGACAATGATACCAATGTATATGTCAATCAGAAATACCAGGGTGCTTAGAGCATAGCTACCACAAATTATGACATAGGCCCCACCACTTGGGTAGACCATAGGCGGGTGCTCTTGCTATTTCACAATGTGGGATTCTAGACAACAGAATTCATGTCACAGCATACACTTCATTTTAGAGTACTTCCAAGATGTTTTCATGGTACATAGCTTTTCTGCATAGAAAAACAATCTGACTTCTCTCTAGTTGAAGGGAAGCCTGATTCTGTCCACTTGGACCTGTAACAACAACAACAACAACAACAACAAAAATACATTAATCTGATAATCGTAGCCACATTATTATATTTTTCTTAAAAAATGTATGGCTATTTTCAAAACAATACTTGTCATCTATTTTTTTCTAAAAACAAACTTGTTGAAATTATGTACCTATAATTATAAGATCAATCACATTTTTCATAGATGATCTACGCATATAGATCTACAAAATGAACTATTTAAATCATTAGAGTGGGACCTGTGGTGGGATTCATAGGCCCAACTGGACAGAACCAAACTTCCCTCTGGTTCCTAGAAAAATACCATACCACATAAGACATGAACAGGTCAGTCAAGAAGTAGACCAAGACAGCTTAGTCAGCTGGAGATTTTTTTTAATTTTTTAACCTCATGGTGGGCTAGCATGCTTGACCTTGTCATCCTCAGCTTCCCCAGCAATTTAACAGTGAGTAGTTGATTGACTTGCCTTGTTACTAAATTTCAAACAGCTTCCAATGGATGCTCAGAGTCCTGCAAATTTCTCCTATAAAACCCATCTCCCCAAAATGGACAGGATTCAAGCAAGCCAAATACAATCCTCAAAAAAAAGTTTGAACAATGTTTTCTCTATCAAACATGCCTTCAACAACATCAGTTTTATCAACATACACCACTTTCACTGCCTCAGCAATGTTGGTTCGATCTGTCATCAATGAAGTCCAGGCCATCACCAAGCAGGTTATACCACAGCAGCTCCATGACAAAATCTTATCCAAAATGGGAGGCCTCTTGGGAAACTTTTCATCCCAGACGATTCTCGTCATTGATGAGACCAATGGGCTCTCCATCAATGAAATGTTTGAGGCATCTGAGATCTATTTGCGCCTAAAAATCAGCCCTTCAGTTGAACAGCTTAAGGTGTCCAAAGCGCCAAGAGAGAAGGACCTCTGTGTCAGCATCAACCAAGGGGAATAGATTATGTATACATTTGAAGGTGTCCAACTCACTTGGCAAATGATATGTATTGAGACACAAAAGACAAGCACTGACTATGAAGGTGGCTTTGAAACAGAAATTGTGGCACGTAGATCAATTGAGCTCAACTTCCACAAGAAATACAGGGAAATGGTGCTGAGCTCTTACTTGCCATACGTATTGGAGAGGTCAAAAGCAATGAAAGAAGAAAACAAGGTAGTGAAGCTGAACTCATATTATGGAGCATAGAGTTCAATCAATCTAAGCCATCCCTCCACTTTTGACACATTGGCAATGGATCCAACACTGAAAAAGGAGGTGATAGATGACTTGGACAGGTATGTGAAGAGAAGACACTTCTACAGAAGAGTTGGCAAGGCTTGGAAACGCAGGTACTTGTTGTACGGGCCCCCAAGCACGGGCAAGTCCAGCTTGATTGCTGCCATGGCTAACTATTTGAAGTTCCATATATATGATTTGGAGCTCACAAGCCTCAGAAGCAATGCAGAGCTTAGGAGACATCTAATCTCCACTGCAAATCAATCAATTCTGGTGACTGAGGATATTGATTGCAGCAGCAACTTTCAGTGACAAGCTGGATGATACAGCAATAGTGACAGTCAGGTGAGTCTGAAGGTTTACTCTCCAAGAAACACCTATAGTTCTTCAACCTGCTACAACGGATGCCTTAGCTAGTATGATGAATAAGAGGGGGCACAGGTCCCCGAAATCCATGCCGCCAATCCCAATGCACTCCTAGCCATATGACCATGTCTTGAAATTTCCGTGTTTTCATGACTCCAATGGTCAGAGGATCCCTGGCCATTGGAGGACTTACCATAAACCTAACTTCAAGTGTCTGCCCAAACATAAAACACTCTTTTCACCAGCTTCTTACTTTTATAACTTAATAACTGTTTCACTTTCTTCTTGACAGTTGACACTATCTGGGCTATTTAATTTTATTGATGGGCTTTGGTCAAGTTGTGGTGATGAGAAGATAATCATATTTACAACCAGTCACAAAGACAGACTAGACCCTGCATTGCTGAGACCGGGTCGCATGGACATGCACATCCGCATATCTTATTGCACTCCTTGTGGGTTTAAGATACTTGCTTCTAACTACCTTAGCATAAACAATCACTCCATGTTTTCTGAAATCGAGAAGCTCGTGACAGAGGTGGAGGTAACCCCTGCAGAGATTGCAGAAGAGCTCATGAAAAGTGATGAAGCAGACATAGCCCTTGGAGGACTCATCAAGTTCCTACATAAGAAGAAAACAGAACATGATAAAGCCAATGCTGCAGAAGAAAAAGAAGACAGTGAAAATGGAGAAGAAGTCAGTGAACAAGCAAAAGAATGCCCAGGAAACAAACGAGCTGAAAATAAAGTGCGGAAAAATAAGGGGAAGGCAAAAAAGGGAAGAATCAGAAGATGGGGGGATTCCAGAACATGTGAGCATTGTATTTGCCTGTGCAAGCCAAATAATGTTTTATGTAACAATTGCAGGCTCTAATAATTAGTATAATCCTGATCAGTGAATTAAATGATTTCATAGTAGCAGAAGCAAAACCACACAGGATCCATAGAGTTAATTTTTGTGTGAACACAGTTTATTTCTTCCCTGTTTGGTGCCTAACATGAACAATACGGACCAAACAAATTTGATGCTCATACAATTTCTCTCCTAATTTCTTAGGACTCCAAACCAATATCAAGGTCTCACAGATGTCATCCAAAACTTCATAAAATTCCTAATATCAATGAAACCCCATTGCAATCAGCAAAAAAACAACGAGTACCACACAAAAATCGTAGATGGGATAGGGAAGTACCCCCACCATATTTCTCTCAGCTAGACATTCTGTGAAACACCTAAACTACAAAACCAAAATTACTCCTTCAGACATGAGAATTGGATATGTACCACATACAATCATAGAGACGATAATAATAAAGTAAAGCACCAGATTCCTCTCAGCTAGACATTCTATCAAATACCAAAACAACAAATCCAAACAATTCCTTCAGGATTCAGAATTAGAGCACCAAATCGAAAATGAGAAATTTTGAAATTTACCTAGTTGTTATTCATGCCTCGATGACATTATGGGAATGACGGAAGGCAAAAAAAAAAAAAAAACACAGATAAAGTAGTATCTTCATTACAATACCTCATACAGAACAACACACCACAAATGAACAGAGAAGATGAATATAACAATTAACACAATGCAATTTTTGTGGCAGCTCAATGCAATATTGTTGAGAAGCAAAGAGCTAAACATATTTTCCAGAATATCCAAGTAAAGCCGAACTTAACGTATTCTTCACGAGCAATCATCCTTCTTATTAACATGTGGTGTCTTGGTGGAGATGGGTTGAGTTTTGAATACTTAGAATGCCCAAAATTGCACATAGTGCAACTAAAGTAAAGGTGAAGTCATGGCCATTGGCCACGATTGATCATATATAAGATTAGTATGCGTTTCAATAGATGCATTTACATGTGAAAACATAAATAAAAGAAAGGTCCAGATCTTACAACTTCAAATATGGATCATCTGAAGGGCTCTGCAACACATCATAGTGTCCCTAACCATGATAAAGAACACGAATTGGGTTTTTTCTTTCCGTACTCTTGACCATTATCTGCTATAATTTTCAGACAACTGGACTTTTTATCCTACATGTGAACTGGGAAAACAACCCTGTAAGCATAGAGAGATATGTTAATGTGGAAAAGGCTTTGCAATGCATCCGCCTAAGTTCAAGCAGTTCGAGAGATTACTCATAGGGGCATTTTGTCAAGCAGTTTAAAGGGGAACAAAGATGCCAAAGCCACTAGCACAAAATAAAGAAGATCAATCACATCTTTCTACACAGATCTTATATCCATGACAACAGGGACGAAATTAGAAATTAGGATTTCGCCATCCGACGGGACAAAAGACAAATAAAATTTTTTACCATATACATATATGTAGAATATGATATATAAATTATATTTATATATATAAAAAAAATTCAAATATCATCAAAGTAGTTTCTAATGGGATGAAAAAAAAAATTTTGGTGTAAAATAGAAAGAAATTATAAGATGGGATAAAAATGAGATATATATTTTTTATAATAGAGGCCATTTTATGTATAAAATAATATATATATTTCTAAAATATCATAATAAATTATATTTTTCATAAAAACAGAAAGCCATGACCTCCATAATCTTCTTCTAATTCCGTTCCTGGCAATGATACCGATGTCTATGTCAATCAGAAATAGCAGGGTGCTTAGGGGGTGTTTGGTGGAGCTTTTTTGAGCCAGCTTATGGCTTCTGACTTTTAAAAAGTTATTTTGGACTGTTTGGTTAAACTTATTTCAAACAGCTTCTGATTCTAATAACTTATTTTAAGTCAAAAAAGCTGATTCTGAGAAGCTGCTCACCCCTTGCTTATGATTATCAGCTTCTACTGTGGACATGTTAATTCACAGTTACACTTTTAGATTGTTTTATTTTTTATTTTTTTTAAAATAGAAAAAGACCCAAATGGACTATAAAATATTATTATTATTTTTTATGAAAAATGTAGACAAATAGTGAATAATAAAAAATAAAAATTAATTGAAAAAGCTACACACAGCTTATTTAATAAACACTACTCAACAACTTAAATCTATAATCTAACAGCTATACCAAACAGATTAATAGTTTCTGATTAAAGTTATAATCTATAATCTGTTAAGTTATAATCTATAATTTGTTTTAACAGTTACACCAAACAGCACCTTAGAGCATAGCTACCGATGTATATGTCAATGGGCTCCACCACTTGGCTAGACCTTAGGTGGGTGCTCTTGTTATTACTCACAATGTGGGATTCTAGTTAAGAAATGCACAACAGAGTTCGCGTCACAACATCCACTTCATTTTGAGAGTATTTTCTAGGGTTTTTTCATGAGTAATGCTAGGGATACTAAATTTTTTATCAAATAAATGATTAAATATTTCACATGGGTGTGAGGTTCGCAATTTTGTGAGTCCCACACCCATGTGAGACATTTAGTCATTTATTTGGTAGAAAATTTGGGATCTCTAGCATTTTCCTTTTTTCATGGACAACAATGATACATTTCTTAAATGAAGGAGGTTTAATGTGTTTTAATTACATGATAAATAAAAAATAAAAATAAAAAATAAAAAAAAAGATACAAATATCACTAGAATAATGTTTGAGAATTCTAATGATGTGGAGAGTATCATATGACATATGAAGTTGGAGCCCACACTCCTCTCTTTATCTCTCTCTACTCTCTCTCTTCCACCTCACTAGAGCTCCATTTAGAGATCTAATATAAGAGTTATTACTAAACATCACTATCACAGTGAGGTCTATCCCCGATTAGATTTCCTTTATTAGAGTTCTAAAACATTTTTGTTTTCAAGAATCATAGCTTTTCTGCATAGAAAAATGATCAGACTTCTCTCTAGTTGAAGGGAAGTCCAATTATATACAATTGGACCCGTGGGCTCCATCACAATTCCACATTCAAATCATTTATTTTGTAAATTCTTATGAATAGATTATCTACTCCCTCCATCCCAAAATAATAGTCTCTTTTTGAAAATTTAACTTTTTTTGGTAGTACAATTATTATACTCTAAAAATATTATTTTTTCAAAATTACTCTTTGCTAATACATTTTTTTTGAGAATATCAATTGTCATAATTATACTTTTTGTATTATTAATTAATTTAAAAGAAGGGTAAAATAGAAAATTCATATTATTTTAGTCCTTGATTTTTTAAAAGAAACAAATATTTTGGAACAAAAAAATTGGAAAAAGTGACTAAAATTTTGGGACGGAGAGAGTATAAAAAATTAGGATAAATTACACTAACACCCTTTGCGGTTTTTGTTTAATACATATCTTCTCTCATATTTGAAAAATTACATTCCCCTCCATAAGGTTATAATCTCATTACAAATTGCTCCTGGATTGCTGATGTCATGTTCTAAATTTTTTTAAATGACCATTTTGTCATTTTTCTTACCATTTCTTATTTCTATGATTATAATTACATTCTACAATTTTCAATCATTAAATTTAACTGAACATATTCTTATTGAGTAATGATATAGAAACATAAATTTTATATAGTATTTTCAACACAATGATATAGCTTGATGGTAACTTTTCACTTTAAAACAAAACACCTATAAACATGATATATATATTTACAAGAACATTAGGGCTGGTTTGGGGTGTCCTAAAAAAGTGTATTTTTTGTCTTTTTGGACTAAAAAAGTTGAGAAAAAAATATGAAGGTTTGGGTTAACTTTTTGAATTTTTATGAAAAAATGTGTATTAAAAAATTATATAAAAAAAATGTGTAAGAGATGATTAGAGAGTGGTGGGCCCCTGTCGTACACAATGCAGCCGTGTATTGGGGTTGGAAATTATTGGCTAATTTTTGTACAAAGCATTGGACGGTTTTGTTTGGCCCGTGGGGGTCATCACGGGTCCCATTTTAATAATATGAACCGTTCAATGTGTGTAACTCGTCGAACACTATGTACCTATAAAAAATCATGTTAATCGGATATCGATAGCTATCTGATTAGATTTATTTATTTTTCAATCATTAATTATAACACCATCCATTTGTTGTACATAACTGATTTGATCATATAGTTATCGATATTCGATTAATGTGATTTTTGGCAGACATATATTACTCGACGATTTCTACATATTGAACGATTCAGATTATCAAAACGGGACCCGTGATGGCCCCATGGGACGAACAACGGTGTGTATAAAAATCACACCCAATCATTTCTTTTGTTCTGCACTGCCGCACACAGCCGTTGACTATTTGTCAATTCCGTGTGTACCTGTTTTGAAAGAAATTAATTTTTTAAATTTTTTTTTGGATGAATAGTGATATCTTTTTGGATTTTGGAGTAACTTTTTGACTTTTTGGCTGATTCAGGTTACCCCAAACCAGCCCTTAATATCATAACATTTTTATGATATTTTTTGTATAAATTTTTATATATGAATACAATTCTTTATTTTTATTTCCACCATTATATCTAAATTAGATCAATTTACTTTAGATATATTTAAAAAGTATAAAATTTGTACAAAAAAATTTTTAAAAAAATTCATTGAATATAACAAAATAAGATAATGTATTAAATTTTTATATTTTCAAATTTTTTTGTATTTGGTGAATTTAAAAAGAAAATCACAAAATATTGTATTCCTTAAGTATATCTAGATTAGGTGTATCTAAAAATAAAAAGAAAAAAAATACTTAAAATATAAAAAAAAATTCAGTAAAAATAAAATAATAAAAAAAAACACAAAAAATAAAATAAAAAACTCAAGTTTTTTGTGTGAGTTAAACCAAATAAGATGATTATTATTTCCCTTGAAATGACATGAGCAAAATATCTATATTATTCTATTATTTTATATGTATAAAGGTTAAGAGGCAAATATGTTATTTTAATCTAATAGGAAAGTAAGTGTAATTTTTCAAATGTGAGAAAGAGATCTATATTAAATAAAAACCTCAGGAGAGGTCAGTGTAATTTACCCAAAAAATTAACAACAAAAAAAGGGACATTTTTATCAAACTTCTCTCCAGTTGCAGCCACATGATAATATCATATTTTCAAAAAGAAAAAGAAAAAGGGACAGCTATTTTCAAAAAAAATCTGATGAAATTATGTACTTGGAATTATAAGATCAATCCCATTTTTCATAAATGATCAACGGATATTGATATACAAAATAAACTATTTGAATGATTAGAGTGGGACCATGGGATTCATAAGCTCCAAACTTCTCTCTTGGTTCCTAGAAAAATACCATACCACAGAAGTCAACTGGGAATTTTTTTTTTAATTTTTTAACCTCATGGTGGGCTAGCCTCCTGAGAATTGCTGGAGTTACTGTGCTGACCTTGTCATCCTCAGCTTCCCCAGCAATTTAATAATTAGTTTGCTTGACTTGCCTCGTTACTAGGCCTAGTTTGGGAAGATTGAAAAAAGACAAAAAGTCAAAAAGTCACTATCCTATTTAAGTCACATCATCTTATTTAAGTCACATCACCTCTCTAACACATCACTTCAAACCCAACCCAAACCCAATCCATATTTCATAAAAAGTCAAAAAGTGTACTTATTTAGTCTTCTCAAACTAGGCCTAAATTTCAAACTGCTTCCAATGGAAGCTCAGTCCTGCAAATTTGTCCTATAAAACCCATCTCCCCAAAATGGACAGGATTTAAGCAAACCAACTACAATCCTCAAAAAAATGTTTGAACAATGTTTGCTCTATCAAATATGCTTTCAACAACATCAGTTCTATCAACATGCACCACTTTCGCAGCCTCGTCGATGCTGGTCCAGTCTGTTCTCAATGAAGTCCAGGCCATGACCAAGCAGCTTATACCACAGCAACTCCATGACAAAATCTTATCCAAAATGGGAGGCCTCCTGGGAAACTTTTCATCCCAGATGATTCTCGTCATTGATGAGACCGATGGGCTCTCCTTCAATGAAATGTTCGAGGTGTCCGAGATCTATTTGCGCCTAAAAATCAGCCCTACAGTTGAACGGCTTAAGGTGTCCAAAGTGCCAGGAGAGAAGGACCTCTGTGTCAGCATCAACCAAGGGGAAAAGATTGTGGATACATTCGAAGGTGTCCAACTCACTTGGCAAATGATATGTATTGAGACACAAAAGACAAGCACTGATTATGAAGGTGGCTTTGAAACAAACATGGTGGAGCGTAGATCAATTGAGCTCTGCTTCCACAAGAAATACAGGAAAATGATACTAAGCTCTTACTTGCCACATGTATTGGAGAGGTCAAAAGCAATGAAAGAAGAAAACAAGGTAGTGAAATTGAACTCATGTTATGGAGCATGGGATTCAATCAATCTAAACCATCCATCCACTTTTGACACATTGGCAATGGATCCAACACTGAAGAAGGAGGTCATAGACGAGTTGGACAGGTTTGTGACAAGAAAAGACTTCTACCGGTGAGTTGGGAAGGCATGGAAACACGGGTACTTGTTGTACGGGCCCCAGGGACGGGCAAGTCCAGCTTGATTGCTGCCATGGCTAACCATTTGAAGTTCCATATATATGATTTGGAGCTCACAAACCTCCAAGGCGATGCAGAGCTTAGAAGACTTCTAATCTATACTGCAAATAAATCAATTCTGGTGATTGAGGATATTGATTGCAGCAGCAATTTTCAGAACCGACAAGCTGGAGGATACAACAATAGTGACAGTCAGGTGAGTCTAACTATTTACTCTCCAAGAAACACCTATAGTTCTTGAACCTGCTACAACGGCTACATTAGCTAGTACCATGTATAAGAGGGGGCACAGGTCCCCAAAATCCATGCCACCTATCCCAATGCACTCCTATCCATACGACCGTGTCTTGAAATTCCTGTGTTTTTGTGACTCCAATGGTCAAAGGATCCCTGGCCATTGAAGAATTTGCCATAAACCTAACTTCAAGTCTCTTTGCCATAAACCTAACTTCAAGTCTCTGCCCAAGCTTAAAACACTCTTTTCACCAGCTTCTTACTATTATAACTTAACAACTGTTTCACTTTCTTCTTGACAGTTGACACTATCTGGGCTGCTTAATTTTATTGGTGGGCTTTGGTCAAGTTGCGGTGATGAGAAGATAATCATATTTACAACCAATCACAAAGACAGACTAGACCCAGCATTGCTGAGACCTGGTCGCATGGACATGCACATCCATATGTCTTATTGCACTCCTTATGGGTTTAAGATACTTGCTTCTAACTACCTTGGCATAAACAATCACTCCATGTTTGCTGAAATAGAGAACCTTGTGACAGAGGTGGAGGTAACCCCAGCAGATATTGCAGAAGAACTCATGAAAAGCGATGAAGCAAACATAGCTCCAGGAGGACTCATCAAGTTCTTACACAAGAAGAAAACAGAACATGCTAAAGCCAATGCTGAAGAAGAAAAAGAAGTCAGTGAACAAGCAATAGAAAGCCCAGGAAACAAAGGAGCTGAAAATAAAGTGAGGAAAAATAATGGGAAGAAGCAGAAGATGAGGGAATTCAGGAAAATGCGAGCATTGTATTTGCCTATGCAAGCCAAATAATGTTTTATGTAATAATTGCAGGCTCTAATAATTAGTATAATCCTAATTAATGAAGTAAATGATTTCATAGTAGCAGAAGTAAAACCAAGCAAGATCTACAGAGTTGATTTTCATGCGAACGCAGCTTATTTGTTTCCTGTTTTGGTGCCTAAAATGAACAATACGGACCAAACAAATTTGATGCTCATATAATTGTCTCCTAATTTCCTTAAACTCCAAACCAATATCAAGGACTCACAGATGTCAACCATAACTTCTTGAAATTCCTATTGTCAATGAAACCCCACAGCAATCAGCAACCGCGAGTACTCACAAAAATCATGTGAGATAATGAAAGTACCCCCACCATATTTCTCTCGGCTAGACATTCTGTCAGACACCTAAACTGCAAAACCAAAAATTACTCCTTCAGACTCGAGAATTGTATAGAGACGATAATAATAAGGTAAAGCGCCAATATTCCTCTCAGGTAGACATTCTATCAAACACCAAATCCAAACTGTAAGTATACAAAAAGCCATGGCGTAATTAAGTACCCGCCATATTTCACTCAGCTAGGCATCCTGTCATCAAACACTCCAACTACAGAACCAAGATAACACCTCAACAACATACACCGAGACAATAGCAAAACCTAAATAAGAGCATTTTCCTTTTGGACATTTCGTTGAACACCTGAACCGCATAATTCTAGACTCGAGAATTGGTCAGGGGCCGCGCGAAAGCACAAATTATGACGTAGGCTCCACCAACTTGGGTAGACCTTAGGCGGGCACCCCTCCTCAAGTGCAATGGAGGTCACCAACCTAGGCCATGGGCGTTGTTGATCGCCCATTAACCCCGTCCAGGTAAGTATGTTCGAACGTACCTCATCTCTCTCTCTTTACTCTATGCCTCTTCCTCTCCTCTTCTACTTTGTTTTCAATGTGGGATCATTTTCTAGTATAGTTGGATACAGGAGTCTTGAGTTTATAGAACCCCACTTAAAATTGCTTCCATACTTATGGAATTGGGGTCACTGTTGTGTCTTATTATGCCTCATTTTGTGGTGCATTATGAGTTTATTTTTATAATCTGAACTGTTCATATTGTAAGATTTGTTGAGTACTTCATGCCTATCAAAAATTATATTAATCGAATACCAATAACTATATGATTGATAACCAAAAAAATAAACAAGAAAATTTTCTTTTGAAAAATAGTAAAAAAATATGCAATTCGATCCTATAGTTATTGATATCCTATTAATATGATTTTTGGTAGGCTTGAAGTACTCAACAAATCTTACAAAATGACGGTTCATATCATAAAAATAAATTCATAATGCATTTCAAAATGAGGCACAACAGTCACTTCCAAGTCCTATATATTAGTTGTACTTCAAAAAAAGAAAGTTTTTTTTTTTCCTCATTTTCAAATTATTTGCTGCTTTTTATAGCTTAAAATTAGTTCAAGTTTGTGCATTTTAGTTGTGCGGTTTTTTATTTTATTTTTTTGATGTTTTTGGAAACGAAACAAGTGGTGCGGAATCATAATTGTTTTTAGTTTGTGCGCAACTATTTTTTATTTTTATTTTAAAATAATTTTGTAGTGTTTTTTTTAAATTTGGATTGTTTTCAAAAAGAACTAGCCTATCACCCGTGCTATGCACGGGATAATTATAAATATTTATATTTGTTTTAGATTTTTTTAATAAATAAATTATGTTTTTTAAGATTTTTTTCTTATCACTAACCATAATGTATGGGAGAAGTTGAAAAATGTATTGCAGTAACTATACACGAATTGTATCTATAATTATTTGTATGAGGGGATTTTAAATACTGATCAGGAGATTTTGACCAAATCAATAATTGCAGACATGTGAATTGAAAAAATTTAATAAATACTAATCATGGAATTTTGACTAAATCAATAAATGTTGAGTTTTTTTTTTTAAATAAAAAATTTTAAAAATTCAGATTGGGATATTGAAACTCCCATAGGTCTTGGGGTTAAAAACTCCATTTTGCTTAATAGATAGATAGATAGATAGATAGATAGATAGATATATCTTTTTACTTTTATTTTTATTTTTGTGTGTTTTCTATTCGGGTATTTTTTTTTCAATTTATTTAAAATGGAGTTGTGGGTATCTTTTTTTTTTAAATTTAATTTATTTGTGATTTCTATTTGTTTTTAATTATTATTATTTAGGTAAGTTATGATGTGAGTTAAATATGTGATAGACATGTGAGTTTTATTGATTTAAAGTTTATTTAGATAAACTTTAAAGGTTTTTTTTTAATTTTTTAGTTTTTTTGGTTATGTTATAATATAATATATAAAATATAGGTAGATATCTACAACTTTAATAGAAAATATTATCTGATTTTTGGGGGAAGAGAAAATGAATGCAAGTTTTAATATTTTTTTTTTTTGAAAATTTGTGAAAGAGATTAGGAGGGAGAGATTATGAAATATTTTTGTTATTAAATAAATAACTCAGTCAATAGTTTTTTTAATCTATTTTGTAAATTAAAAATCAATAATTTTGGAAAATTAATTAATTTGTCCTATTAAGTGATTTAAAATTTTGATAGATATACATAAAAAAAATACATAATTATATTATTAAATCATAATTCAAATTTAGATGTTATATCTTTTTGAGATCTATAGTTAAATTCTTATCTTTTTATTTTTTATTTTTGTGTGTAACCATAGTATATGAGAGAAATTGAAAAGGGTGTTGCAATAATTATGAGAGAAGTCAAAAGGGATTGTAGGTTGGGAGAAGTCAATAAATGCTGAGGTTGGGGTGGGGGAAGTCAATAAATGTTGAGTTTTTTTTTTTTTTAAAATCAAAAAATTAGAAAATTAGGATTAGGAGATTAGAGCTCCCACAGGTCATGGGATTAAAAACTCCATTTTGCTTAATATATAGTATAGATAGATAGATAGATATATCTTTTTATTTTTATTTTTATTTTTGTGTGGTTTCTATTTGGGTATTTTTTTTTCAATTTATTTAAGATGGAGTTGTGGGTATCTTTTTTTTAAAATTTAATTTATCTGTGATTTTCATTTATTTTTAATTATTATTATTTAGGTAACTTATGATGTGAGTTAGATATGTGATAGATATGTGAGTTTTATTGATTTAAAGTTTATTTAGATAAACTTTAAAGATTTTTTTTTTTAGTTTTTTAGTTTTTTTGGTTATATTATAATATAATATATAAAATATAGGTAGATATCTACAACTTTAATAGAAAATATTATCTGATTTTTTGGGAAGAGAAAATGAATGCAAGTTTTAATATTTTTTTTTGAAAATTTGTGAGAGAGATTAGGAGAGAGAGATTATAAAATATTTTTGTTATTAAATAAATAAATCAGTCAATAGTTTTTTTAATATATTTTGTAAATTAAAAATTAATAATTTTGGAAAATTGATTAATTTGTCCTATTAAGTGATTTAAAATTTTGATAGATATACATAAAAAAAATACATAATTATATTATTAAATCATAATTCAAATTTAGATGTTATATATTTTTTAGATCTATAGCTAAATTCTTATCTTTTTATTTTTTATTTTTGTGTGTAACCATAGTATATGGGAGAAATTAAAAAAGGTGTTGCAATAATTATGAGAGAAGTTAAAAGGAATTGTGGGTTGGGAGAAGTCAATAAATGCTGAGGTTGGGTTGGGAGAAGTCAATAAATGTTGAGGTAGATATCTACAACTTTAATCGGTAGATATCTACAACTTTAATTTATTATATTATGTTATAATATAATATATAAAATATAAGTAGATATCTACAACTTTAATAGAAAATATTATCTGATTTTTTAAGGAAGAGAAAATGAATGCAAGTTTTAATATTTTTTTTTGAAAATTTGTGAGAGAAATTAGGAGGGAGAGATTATGAAATATTTTTGTTATTAAATAAATAAATCAGTCAATAGTTTTTTTAATCTATTTTGTAAATTAAAAATCAATAATTTTAAAAAATTGATTAAT